>NC_134644.1:15691929-16920679 GCF_030463565.1 Pelecanus crispus
CTCACTTACACAAGAAACTGAGGCTGCAAAAGGAAGATGCGATATAGTTGTGGGATTTAAGAGGCAGCAAATCTCACTTCCTTGGGTTCAGTTACAGAAACTAGGGGACAGCAAGCCCATCTGAACTCGAACTTCAACTATGTCAAGTGGCTGATAGTTACTGCAGTTTCTTCTCAGGTCTTATATTGAGAGATGGAAGAGACAGGGAAGGAAGTCTGCTATGTGCCTGACTTGGAGGCTCCTGAATTTAGTCCCACATGTTAAAAGTTAACTACATTAAGTCAAATTAAATGTTAAACCCAACTCCTTTTGTGGCACTATTTTACAGAATATTCTGCAATCTTTGAGGAGAATATATATTTAAAAAAAAAAAAAATCACCCTTTTTACCTAGAATAAAGGCATGAAAATATGAAAAGGAATCCAGTCAAATGATGCAGAGAAGCATATTTCTAGCTTGTATTCCTCTAATGGTATTCTACTGACCAGACTTAACAGTACTACGGCTAGTGGTAGCCAAGCTTTACACAATTCAAGATTTTACAGGTTAATATTAGTATTTCTGCCAACAGAAGTTACATACTCTATGCCAGTACCAATTCAGATTAGACTCATTAGACTCAAAAGGAGACATTTTACACCTAAAATCTTTCTACATTCCTGTCTTGTTAGTTACCACCAATTACCTTTTTCTCTAGATATAATCTAATTAAAGATCTACTGAAATTCAAAGTTGAGCAATTCTGGGCAGAATGTTTTCACCACACTTTTCACCATAATTCTGCACAAGACGTTTATCCATTAAATCATTCCAGTTTTACATATGCATTCATATATATATATGAATATATAAATATAACAATAATAATTAAAAAGTTGGGGAAAAAAACATTCCTCCTTAGTATACTAGGACCCATCCATAGAGTCTCAAACATGAAAACTCCGTCTGGTTCACGTAAGAATGCCTCCATAAGCTTCAGAACAGCTCACACACCAAGGACAATTAAATAATTCGTAGGTACTGGCAACATATTCATTGCAATCTTTTCCTAAAGATGGGAACATAGTCAGAATTAATTCACTTTATACAGGCCTTGAAGTATTTTCTTATCCAAAGCCATCTGTCACAGATAACCTACTGCTGGGAAAAAAACCCAAGTATTTTTATTCCCACTGAATACATTCCATAGAAATTTTACCTGGAAAAAGCTGTTCTTCATGTTGTGAAAAATAGGGTTTAGTTTCTAAATTTTAGCTTAATTCCTCACTGACTGCAGAACACTATAAAAAAAAAAATTATTTATTTTTACTACTTTGATTATCAGGATTTTTCTCCCAAAGTCTTTTCATCTGCTGTGCCCCAGTAACCGAGTTAGCAAATAGCTATGAAAAGAGCATCAGCACAGCAGAAAATCTAATAAAAAGTTATTCCTAGTATTTCACAAAATACAGTACAGAGAAAGAACCAAATTTTTTAGATTATCTATGTTAAATTAGAAAAACAACAGCAAGTATTATACATGCCAGTGAAATGACAAATATATTAAGACTTATGACATACATGAAAAACTCAGTAATTTAAATAGATTTTCCATCTATAACTGTGTATAATCTGACTCAACACAAATTATTGCAATTTGAAATCTTTAGCAAAGTGGAGTAAAATGTGTATACTGCTTTTTATTAGCTTTTTTTTTTTTTACTGCCATAAAACGCAACTGTTACCCTAGATAACAGCAAAATACTCTTCCTAGATAAGCTAAAATCCGCTTCTTTCTGACAACCTGGTAATTCTAGTATGTTTGCAAACAGAGAGTTTACTGAAAATGCCCTCCAAATATATAATGCCTAACTATAGCCTATAAAACCGAAACAAAAATAACAAAGGACACAAGTAATTTTAAAATATACACTTGTTAACTTGGCATAAAACTTAAATGAGAAAAAATGACTAAGGACAAAATGTAGCACATGAGTACCATAATTCAGACATGTTACAAGATTATGAATCTTCGGTAGACATAACTGTAGGGGATTAGTGAACTTGCAGGTGAAGGTCAGCTGCAGTCATTTGAGCCCCCAGGTTAGAAGTGGTATAGCCACACAGGGCCATGTCACTTCATGGGGGCCTGTGCACAGCTCAAGACCATGCATGCTAAGAAACTCCTGAATTTCACAGTCCAGTCCAGGTTGTGATTTTCTTTAGTGCACTCTCACAAACTCTCAAATTTCTATAACCCGAGTTGTACAGCTTTTATGTTTTCTGTATTATCTCATATATTGTTTTACCATGAGTACACGGAAGTGTTTTTAATAAATAACAGAAAAATACAGAGAGCAAGATCATAACTGTTTTTTTTCTAAAACATCAGTAATATGGACTGTGGTAAGAAACAGTTATTAATCCAATCCAGAAACTAACAACATAAACAGTGTCCACAGCTATCACACTCCATCAGTCTACACTCCAAAGATATTCTAACATATTTATTGATTTTAAGTTTCAAAGTAAGAAAAAAGAAAAATCTTTTGCCAAGCACTTAGAATTCTTTATAAAAGTGTATCAGTAGTAGTACACATCATGCTTTAAAGTTTACATTACCTTCCTCCTATTTTAAAGGAAAACCAAGCAAACAGTTTTAAAGTACATGGTCTTAGGTCCTGTTTAAAATTGTATGGTTTTCTTCATTGTATGATTAATTATACACAAGCTTTAGTCTTTATTCAGTATTAATATATTTTAAAGGAAAACCAAGCAAACAGTTTTAAAGTATATGGTCTTAGGTCCTGTTTAAAATTCTATAATGTTTTCTTCATTGTATGATTAATTATAGACAAGCTTTAGTCTTTATTCAGTATTAATACATTCATTTCTTACATTTTCCACCTTGGTTGCTTACCATCATTGAACAGTAATTTTAAATATTAGTCTGGATTTTTAAATGAATAAACAAGTTATACCTCTCCCCTCCTATAGAGGGGGCAAAAAATGGCTTTCCATTATGTAAGCAAAGATAGCTGCTTCTTCCTACAAAACAGTAAAGAAATCTTTGGGATCTGGCAGGAGGTTTAACTAGCTAGTAACATTTCAATATATAGTACATGTGCTTACTATAGTCACTGAGACTAATGTACAGAAGGTCATTAGCAGGTAAACACTGATTAAGATGACGAATATAGTGCACATCAAAAGCTTCTTCAGCTGATAACAGCAGCATCCCTGACAGGACAATACTGACAGACAGCATCACCTAAAGGAAAGTGTTGCCCAGGTGACCTAGAAAACTGGAAGTCATTTACAGCTAGAAGTGTGAACCTTTTATATTTTTGTATATATATATATATATTTTTATAGATAAAAGGTTAAGGACAGCATCCCTATCAGGATGTGTTCTTGTGTAATGAAGAGCACAAAAAAATCTTTTCACTCCTCCCCAATACTGCTGTTTTACAAATACATCGCCGAATATTAATAGAAATATTTAATGGCTGTTGGTGAAATTATACTGCATAAGCAAATTGGTACAGTATTTTGCATGACTGGATATGTATGAATGTCTAATTAAATACCCAGAGACACTTTAAAGACAACTTCTTTATTTCAGTAATACTTTATACATCAGAGACTGTTTACAAAGGTGGCTTATTACAAGGGAAATTGTAAGAGGCTAAGAAATATGTTTCAGCCCTTGCTCCAAATCTCTTTGAAGGCTTTCATTCGTAGAGGAGTTACTAGAAAGCAAGGATGTGCGTTTACAAACACCTGTTTTGCATTTATTGATGTCCCCACAGTGAGTGTGGAAACTCTCAGAATGCACTAGTATCAGAAGAGCATTGTGTTTTCACGTATGAAGTCTACAATCTGTTTTACTACACTGCTTTGTAAGGCACACCAGCTGGCACACAGCATTCAGCCAGGTAAAGCGAGGGACAGTGCAACAGACCAGATTCTGAAAGTGTAATCTTTCCGTTAAGTTTCCAGTACCAGCAGAATACTAAGTTTCTTGTGTCTCCTAAACTCTAACATGTTTCCTCATTTTATTCCCCATCCTTTTCTTCCTAGAATATCTTGACAAAATCCTCAAAAAATAATTTAAAATCCCGACCTGGCGTTACTGTAAGCACCAGCATGCTACCTGTCACTCGCCATCTGCCACCTCAATAACCCGGACAAGACAGCGGCGAGTCTGCTGCGAAGAGGACACGCGGTCCCCGTTTAGAAGAGCCCAACCGGTCCCTGAATAGGTAAGAGGATCATTTGAGCATCAGTATCTGTGGAATCATTTAACACGGGGCTCCACTCAGCATCAAGAAAGACGCTGACACGGCAGCGGTGGCTGCAGACAAAACCCTCAAACTTTGCGCAAGACCCAGGACCCACGAAGCCCACGGTGATCCTCTCCCACCCGTTTTCCCGTCCCAGCTCGGAAAACCCTATGGGCAGGGATGTAATCAGGCCTACCGCACTAAGGGGAAAACGCCACCAGGCACCACGGCCTGCCCCCCCGCCCCGGCCGGCGCTCTCCCCTCCGCCCGTGCACCCCGCCGGCAGCCGGGCAGCACCCGGAGGCCCCAGGGCCCTGCGTCCCGGGGCTCCCTGGCTGCAGCGGGAGGGCACGCTGCGCCGCCCCCTCCCTCGCCGGACCGCCGCCAGGCGAGTCGAGCCGCTCTCCCTCGCAAGCCTCGCTCCGGAGGAAGGGCCCGAGCCGCAGCCCGCCGGGCGCCTCGGCTCCCGGGCTGTACGGGAGCAGGGCGCTCCGCACGCCCCCTTCCCGGGCGGCGGACTCGCCCGGCGGCCGCCCGACGGAGCCGTGCCGGCGAGCGAGGCAGGCGGGCCCTGCGCGGCCCTCCCCGAGCGCGGCGCGCTCCCGGCCGCCGGCGGGGACGCGCCTCCGCCCCCGCCTGCGCGCTCCCGGCGGCAGGGGCCGGGCCGGGCCGAGCGGCAGGGCGCGGCACAGCGCCCCCCTGCCCTGCCCCGCCCGCCCGCCCCTCCGCGCTGCCGGGGCCGGCCGCTGCCCGCCGCGCTCCCCCGCTCCCGGCCCGCGGGGGGTCGGGCTGCGCGCACACGTGTCCCCGCCCCCTCCCGCACTCACCCGCCGCCCCGTACGTGCTGCCCCCGTCACAGGGGGTGGGGGGGATTGGGCCGGGCGGAGCCGCACGTCGGCCTCACGTCAGCGCTGATGCAGCCGCGCCGCCGCGGGGGCGCTGAGGAAATGGCGTCCGCGGCGACTCCCAGCCCCAGCGGCCGCGGAAGGAGGAGGAGCCGGGGCTCAGGCGCCGCCGCCGATTGGCTGCGGGGCGCCCAACGGCTGACGGGCTGGCCAACCGCCGCCGCGGGGCTGCCGGCAGCGCCTCTCATTGGCTCGGGGGCGGGACGAGGCGCCCGGCGGGGGGGAGGGGCGGGCTGCCCTCCGCGGGGGGAGGGCGGCGGGCGGCCCCTGGGCCCGGGCCGCGGCAGCCGGGTGGCAGCGGGGGGCTCCGGGCTGCCCCGCTCGGCCGGGCGCCCTCAGCGGCGGCCGGGGCCGGCCCCGCTGCCCGGAGGCGGGTTTGCGCTCGAGGTGCGCGGTAGCAGCGGCGCGGTGCCGGCCGGCCTCCGCCGAGAAGGGCGGTTGTCTGGGCCGCGCTGGGCTCGGCGGAGCGGCCTCCCCGCGGAGCCCCGCCGAGGCGAGGCTGGCGCTTCCCCCGGCCGGCCCCGGGCAAGGGGGAGCCGCGCAGGCCGCTGGCTGTGCCCTGGGCCCCGCCGGCGTGGGGAGGTGCAGGGGAACCCGCTGGGGACCGGCGGGCAGCCGGCCGGTGGGACAGCGGCGGCCAGCCCGCCCCGCCGAGCCAGCGCCCGCAGCTTGTTTTCCCATTCTTCTATTTACTGAAAGCACATCCCTCACTTCAGTTATTCCTAATGCTGCGTACTCTTCCTTCTGAAGTATGACATCGCATTTTGTATTTATTCGGCTAAATAAATCGGAAATGGCCAAGGGAATGAACGGGAGCTACGTACGGGTTTCCCTGCTCGCTGCCACAGGCTGCGCTCAAATGTCATGAGTCATGGTCGGTTTGTGCCGTACGCTCGAGCATTTCTTGTTCCGGGAAGCAGAAGGCCCTTCTTCTCGGGTTTAGTAACGTTAACATGCCATAAATGCTTGGAGCCCTAAACTCTGTTACCAGTGGTGCTTTAACACCATGCGTCTTGCTGCTATTTTTTACAAAGTATTTACAGCATTTTGCAAAGTAGCGTCAGAAAGCTATACTATAAGCTATACTATACTAAAGCTATACTATACTAAAGCTGTACTATAAGCGTCAGGCTTATAGTACAGTGTATTTTCAATTACACGTCTATACGTTACTCCACTTACATTTTGAAGTTACATAATGTATTTGCCCATTTTGACTTTTTTTTTGTTTTCTGTGAGAGACTATTCAATAGTGTGCTAAATAAGAATGAAAAACCTAAGTTGATTTCACATGACTCATTGTGATTGAAGAATTGGAGGATGTGTGTGTCGGGATTGGTAAGATGTCCGTACAGGTCAAATATTCAGTCTTATTCATGGAATGAAGAGAACCTAGGTATTGATTTCCTGTGTTTAAAAAAAAAAAAAAAAAGCCAAATAACTCTTATCTCTGACTTCATGAAAGATTAATTAGATTTATTTGCAAAGCTTTTTGCCTTTAAGCATTTAAGTGTGTTAATTTGCCTCACAAGTTATTTAACACAGCTATCAAAATCACAATCTAGTGTAAAGAATACAAAATTTTTGAAGTCCCTGTTGCTTATGCAAGTTTTCGGTTTTCATCCTACGTTTCCTTTGTTGAAATATTGAACAACACCCCCTTCCTGTTTTGAGTTCTGTTTCCCTCCTTTTGTTTGTTGCATATATTTTATGTGTCTTTTCAGGGTTTTAAATAGGTGTTTCTCTTCCCATGATTAATAACCTTCTGGCTTGACAGCTAACCCATTAGGTACAAAATTGTTATGCCCATTCATCAAAAGATGTGCTTTACTAGAAAACCTCTGGTGAATTAGAAAATATTTGATAGAATAATAAGATAATCAAATGAGCAAGCAAGTGTCAAACTGTTGAGAATAACCCTGCTGAAGCCTTTGGAAGAAATTACGTCTTCGCTTATTATACTCAAAAAGCCAAAAGTAGCTGTTGTGATACTAGTAGCACCTCAAAAATATTTTTGAAGGTAGAAGTCTGATTACAAACAGGAAGAAATTTTGAATGAGTGTGTTAAATAACGGAAACCACTGGAATGAGTTATTTATAAACAAGCTGAGAATTTCCATGGAACTCTTACAGTGTGAATTTGGAAAAGCAGTTATTTTCTATTAGTTTTCAAGTAAGTCATAAGCAGCTTCGAAACATTTAACTGAGAGTTTATTACTATTTATACCTCTTCTCTCTGATAATTTAATGAAGTGTATCAGAGGAGTGAGTGAACTCCCAAAGGGATTTAGTCCTTGGTGATATAAAGACGACTGACCAGCTTCAGCTCCTGACATGGCTTACTGAAGTTGGCCAAGTTCTGCCAGGGTTTAGTCTGGCCACCCGGCTGGTGGTGATGAAGAGCAAGCCTTGCATTCTTACTGTGGCAGGGCTGGGGCACTACATTTGTTAGCTGAGGCCAAAACAATCTTTGCTACAAAAGTGCATCACTTTAACTAACATCACTCTCAAATGGTTCTAATTCAATTGGTATCAATCCCTGATAGGAGCCAATTTAATTTCAAACACTAAGACCAGAAGCAATCCATAAGAAGACCGCACAGGTCAGGATTCTTTATGATTGTCATAATTTACATAAGGCAGTACTGAATGTAAATTGGAAATCCAGGCACTTTGCAGCCATCACAACGATGACCCGGGCTGTCTTTTCTCTCTGACCTGAAATGTCGAACCTGATGCTGTGTCCTGCAGATTCAAGGGAGTATCAACGATTCAGTAGGAGTTACTTTTTTCATTGGTTTTTGGCTTTGGTGGGCAAAGACAGAAGTTCTGTAAAGAGAAGTTGAAAGTGTAACTGAAAGAGCAATGTCAATTTAAGCAGCCCCCAGCTGCCCCTGGCACCTTATTCCCACCCCCTCAGTTACATTGATGCCACTGCCTGGGCAACACAGAGCCCTGTCTGGGGAAGTAATTCGAGTTAGAAACAATATATCAAGAAACAAAGTTTCTTTCAACCTGGATCAATGCTTAAGTCTGGTCCACTGCAGCATCACACGGAGAGAAGTGCTACCTCAGCTGAGGGGGGGTAATATATGAGCAGGGAGTTAGAGCAACTTCAGTTGGCGCTGACACCAACCAAAAGAAATGCGATGCTCTTTGCAGAGAGTGTAAATACTTCACCAATGCATATTACGTCAATATGAATGCCGTCTATGTAATCTTCAGATAACTGATTTTACATATTGGGTCTTCACAGCTATCTTTTAAATAGATTTTTGAAGGAATAGGGTTAAAAGAACTTGGTGTATTTCTGCTATAATCTTATGAAACACCTATGCAGTTTTCTTGCAAAAAAGTTGATAGAATGTCATGGCATAAGTAAAGACAGAAAAAGGAGCATGCTACTTATGTTGTAGATTTCTTTTTAATTAGGATTCAGACATTTGAAGATAATATAGGTTAGCCTGACAGAAAAACAGACTGGCATTCTATTTGAAATAATACTGATATTTAATAATTTTGCTTTGATTATGCAGTATAGAAAAGATCCCAATATTGCCATCCTGACAGATGTTTAAATGTTTGGTCTGTGATTTTTTTTCAACCTAGAGCCATTTGGTATGTTACATACATCTCTTTTCAGCCCATTCCACGCCTACATATCCTAAACATTTAGGAATGATGAAATATAACTTTTAGGTTAAAGAAAAACCTTTATTCAAATTATGTCTGAAATGCCCTGAATGTTATTTATATAAAGTGATGACTTACAGGTAGTTTATTATGCCAGAAATCATTCCCACTGAATGCTTAGCTAAAAGATGTCCAGTAAATGTGTTCTCATATAACACTTAAAGAAGTTCACCATTAGGCCTTTCTAACAGTGTTCTGTTTTTCTTTGCTTACACAATCTGATATTTGATGTCTACATCTTTCTTCTTAAAGATTGCATGTTTGTAATTATTGTCATAGGTCATAAATTAATACCTTATTGGGGGTATGAACCTAGAAGAGACTGAATTACCATAACATAATTGCACCACAGATCTCTTCATGGACCACTCAAGTTTTACTGGTCATTAAATAACCCTACCTCTACTCTTTCATTGCCTCTAGAGGAATAGAAGGACAAGTGCAGAACTTGTGGAGTGGTCACAAGAAACTGCCGTCAACACACAGCCATTGTTTTCACAACTTATTTTGTAAGTGTGATGAAAGTCAGAAGTAACCAATACCCTCATGCTGCAACAGAATCCTGATCTGTCTGTAACAGAGAACAGGTTAGGCAAGAAGTACACTGTAATGAGTATAAAATATAAAATACTGTAATTAATATAAAATATATGACTAATCATTTCTTTTACCCACTTTTTTGATAAACTGCTAGTAATGCAAGAAAAGTATGCATTTCAATTGGCTTACAAATAGAAATAAATGGCACACCCTTAAAAAGGCAAATATTGAACAATATTGTAGAAGGTAAAAGCTTTGTAAATTGTTTTGTGGTTTTTTTTCCCAAATGTATATAGGTTTTAAAAGAATGTTGTACATCTGTAGGATTATAAGTATTTATTTATGTTTCCTTTCCTAAACTATGTTAAGATGGAAGTAAGACTGAGTGACTGTATGAGTAGTATAAGAGCAAATTACTGATCCTTTTATTCTTATTTTTCCACTACTGCCCATCACTGAAACCACTGAAAATTAATACTGCCTAAATTAGTACTGTGCTATGGTACCACCTTGACTTTAGTGGATTGTAGAAGCCAGAAGCGCAGGCAGGAATAGCCTTGAGGTGTCCCAGGTATGGCTTAGTGAGAAGTCTGGCCTAACAGGTGTGAGGCTTTGCAGTACCTCAGCTAGCTCAATACTGCCTTGTGTCATGTAAATAACAGAATTTCTTTATTTGGAAGGCTTGGAGGTTATTATTGTTGAAGGGATTATCAGGTACTAATCTAGTTCAATTTTTTACAATATCATTACTTCGATTTTCTTGGGTTTGTAATGATTTGATTTTGGATAATAACTTGCAGTAATGCTACAATATTTTACACCCGAAAGCACAGATGTACAGTCTGAAATACAACATTTCAATGTGGTTTGTTTGTGGGTTTGGTTTTTTTTTTAACTTTTTTAGGATTTGTAATCAGAAATCTAATTTTATAAATACTAAACAGGAATCACAAGTGATGCACTACTATCTGGTATGTCCTGTAGTTTGAAAGGAGGGGTACTCATTGATTGCACCAAAACATGCCAAAGTAAACCAGAGTACACCAGCAGCTAAACTGCAGTCACTTTATTAATCGCTGCTTGAACAACACCACAAACAACTAAAATGATTTGTGAATGTGTAGTTAGATATTTGGTGTGGTGTTTGTAAGAAAGGCTTTATGAGAAGGAGAATTGACACAGTTCACAGTGTCCGTTTTCTCATCTACCATTCGTAGGTCAGGTCTCCATCACTGTTGTCTCCCCGCTCACTGGAGCCAGAATGAAGAAAAAAATGGGGAAACCCAGTTTGGCAAATAACTGGACATTCTATGAATTGCTGTGTACTCATTTGTTGCTTACTCATTTCATGAGAGAAATTATTATAGTGAAAAAGTAATATTCTGACTAGGTAACAGTATAAGGTGGCTGAAATGTTTAAATGTTTAAAGGATTGACTGGTGACTTCAATGACGGTATTTCTGCTGCAGCAGAAAAAAAGAATGGCAATTGAGAGCTATTACATGACATTTTCTCATTTCCTCTGCTGAATAATGAGCTTTACCTATATAATAATTTTCTTATAACATGAACATAATATGTACTTCACAGTATTCTTAACCATTTACAATTTATTACTGTTTGTAGAGATCTCTGAACTTTGTTGATGAAAAGTATAAGGCTTGTATTAAACATTATTTTGTACTTATAACATGAATATTAACTGATGTCACTTCCCAAACAACTGCTTGAGTTCTATTTAAAATGTAAATACATAAAAATTTACTATTAAAAGTCTTTGGAATAGGCTGTGTTAAAAGAAGTACACAGAAAACAGAGTTTGCCAGTGTGAAAAGCTTCCTGAAAGGTTTAAAAAGGCTCAGGTAGCTTAATGTGAATATACTGTACCACAAACTGTTTGCTGTTGTACGATCATGCTTTGCAAAAAGGTTTATCCTGTAAAGTGAGGTAAGCCAATGGAAAAACGCGGCAGGCACTAATACGGACATTGAGAAACTACCTCACACAAAGGTGAATGACATCAGCCATTCAGATAATGCAGTAAAAGACAAACACATATAAAGATCTCGTATTCATTCAAAAATATGCAATGAACATATGAAGAAATACTAAGAAGAATTTGCATTTGGCTAACAGTCTGGCTGTAGACTAGATTTCCTAGCACCTGTAGGTTGTTTTTGATGGGGGAGTAGATTTTTTTGTTGGTGGTGGTAGATGGTTGTAAATAACAGTGAAGAGCAAGAATGAAGAATAAAAAATGAAAAGCAAAATCAACTGAATAAATGGAGCTCACGAGCCACAAAGTAGAGGTGTCTGGCAGCTATAAAGAGAAGGAAGAGATACAAGTGAAAAATAATTAAATGGGATAGTATTCAGTATAACAGGAGATTATCAGGCTATTCACAGTGTAGTTTATGTCACAGAGCTTTTGTATTTCTTTCATATCAAGAGTTCTAAGTTCTTAGTCTACCAGTAACACACAAAAATGGCTAAAGTAACGTACTTTTCCTGAAGAGGAAGTCTCTTTTATCAAATGCTAGCTCAACTAACCTATCTCCTTGATGATGCTATTTTGCCAGCTGGCTTATTTATGAACTGTTTTTTCTCATTCTATTTATCTACCACTTCTGCACATTACAGGAGGTTTCAATCTCCATTAAGTACGAAAAATGTGTTTTACTGAACTATTTGAGAGACAAATATAGATATTTATAAAATAATTTCTCAAAAAAAAACCCAAGGAAACTGTCAGTAGAATGATGTCTAGTTTAATTTGCAAAACGATGTTTTAGAAATGGGCACTAGACATCTCCTATTTATCATATTTTAGTGAAGATGGATATTACTTGCTCTTTTTTCCTTTTTTTTTCTAGAAACAACAGCTTGGCAAATTCAACCATGTCTCAAAGCTAAGTGGTATTGTCTAAGATTCATCATCGCTAAGGGTTGTGCAATCACCGAGTTCAAATGCTTTTCTTCCATCTATGTGTATTTATACATACCCCACACACAGACGTCAAAGAGCAGTGTGCTGGGGTTTACATTTTTAGTGCAGTGCTAGAACCACTCAAGATTTACAGGCCTATTTTCTCCACAACATTGTGCCTAACAAACAAGAAGCAGCAGACTTCTTCCTCTCACAGTATCTGTTGAGCAATACTTTTTCATTGTGTTACAAGCATCTCCTTGTAAGGATTATTTTAATATGATTTTTAATACGATTTTGATTTTACTATGGTGCACATGATCTATGCATCTTTCACAAAAAGTAGTCATACTGCTAAAAAAAGGGGTTGAATCACTATCTGAAGGCAATTGCACAATTTCGGAATTAAAGGAGAAGGAGAGGAGTTTAGAATAATATTGGCCTGGTTGTAGTGTTTTGTTTGGTTGCTGGCAGTGTAAACAAATGTATTTCTTAATTACGAACGGGTAGAGGTAAAATAACTTACTCTGAACTTGCCGGGTCTCCTTCCATTGCGTACAGTGCCCTCACCTGGCTCCTCCATTTCCCGGCATTTTACGTGTATAAGCTAAAGCATGAAAACTACAATCAGTAGCTTCTTTTCTGCAGTAAACTTCAGGGGTAGTTTTATATTCAAATTGAAACCCTGAAAGCAAAATCCCAGTACTCAGTTCAAATGCAGCCAGGTAATGACCCAGCCGGACTCCTCCATTTTCAGCAAGTCAGAAAAAAAGCCACATTAAGAGCTTCACTAGAAGCTCATTTACTCTTTTTCCAACTTTGTTTAGATTAGCAATGCAATAAATAGGAACACTGAAACCTCTTAAATGCCAGATTACTTGTTTGTTAGTAAATTATATCTAATTCAACATAGCCCATACCTGAGATGTCTGCATTTGATGCACTCACTGAACAGGAAGGATACAGAGTCTTGTAATGGAACAAATGAAAGCTCTGAAAGCTTTTACTATTTTGATACCTCACATATAGAGCTATTTTATATCTGAAAAGTCCTCTAAGTAGAATCATTTAGATTCATAGTTACTGCATTATAGAAGTTTTACAACTCATTGATCTTTAAATACAAGTTCTAAATACACAATTGTACTTGTCAATAATGTTACAGAACAATTTTTTTTTAGCAACAATTTTTTTGGCAAAAAATATAGGAAATGAAAATTATCTAGGGTTGCTCATACATACAGATAATTTAACTGCTTAGCTACAATGACATAAAAATAAGTTGCACCCCTTTTTAATAATGAAGGAAAAAATGACATTTGTGAATTTTTTTCAAGCAACCTCAGGTCCCGGGGAAGGACAGAACAAATCTGGGAGTTCATCTAAGCAGTTGATGGCTAACTCATAAATGTTGTTTGGGAGAGCTCAACTCCTGTTTATTTTCCTATTTCATGAACAAAAAGATGTAGATTTTGTTAGTCTTAGTGTAGGTTGTGCAAGCTTAACCTCTTAAACTGCTATTTTTTATGTATTCAGCATTGCCATCTAGTGGACATGATTGCAGGGAGCTTCCGTGTCTTACCAAGAATTAAACGGGTTTAAGCAGTTAAAATAATCACACATTTTAAATTCTTCATAAAATTACAAAAAAAAAAAAAAAGAAAGCTGCAAGAATAATACTTTATCACTGTGGATTTTTATAATCACAAAATGTACGCTCAATTTATATTTTGCATGTCATCACATGAAAGACAAACAGCCACGATAGAAGTCTAGATTAAAAATAGCTGTAATGAAATAAAGGTTCATTCCTGCTTTCATTTATCTTGGTTTTTTTTTTAAATATATTTCAAAATTATTTCCATATTATTATCTGCACCAATAATGCAGACTAACTCATTTAGTGAAAATTTAATGTAACATGAATATAATATGAATGATCCAGCATAAACCTTGTGCACAAACTAAAGAATGTGGCTGCGAGGGAAGGAGAGACAGGTAACTGTCTCAGAATGTAGCAAATATTCTCTTTTTCTACATGAAAAAAAATGAAAGGATCTGTTACTGTAAAAATGGGATTTGAAATCGGAGGAAAAAAGAGCAGATAGTAACATGGAAGGCATGTGCAAATGAAATGGTGGTGGTAAGGAATGTGAACTATTTACTGGCAGTTCAGACTGCAGTCTGTAGAACAGCTTTTAAATAGAGCAGTAGGCCATATACTGGCATATTTCATATAGTGTTTGTATTATCACAGGCCTGTGGGATTCCTGTTTTTGGACCAGAATAACACAGTGTTAGATGTAGCATAAACATAAAATAGACAGCTCCTGCCAAAAGAACTTATTATATAAGAGAAAAGAAAACAAGTTAATACAAACAAAGAAACAGAAGTATCAGATAAAAGAAAACAAATGCATATAAACAACAGGGGCATTTCAGGAAATACTGCAGTACTGGTTGGAATGATGAACAGACTTGATAGCAGATGTAATCATAGAAATGTTAAATTTGTATACATGGTGTGGCGAAGTTTTAAGGTGGCATGTGTATATACTACAAATTATCCCATGTAGCTCACTACTGTAATCAAGAATTGATAAAGAATTGATAGGAATTTACTGAGAAGCAGCTGACTTCTCCATAGGACCATCCTATGAAAACTTCCAGAGTTTCCACCTGTGTCACCCTTCTGTGACTCCACTAGCTGCAGCTGCCAACACAGAACACTGAGCCCAGGTTAAGCTGGATTTAAAGTAGGTCTAGACATTCGCTGTCATCAAGAAATGGGGCAAGACATGGCTAAGGTTCCTGAACACTCCCATTAATTGATTAAGCTTTGTCAAATGGCAACCTTCGTAGCTGGTATTCTTGGGCATGCCTGCCCAGCAGGCTTAATTCACGAGATCAACACCTGCGTTTCAGCAAGCAGGAGCAGCCCCACTGTAGAGCTAACACTGAACTAAACTCGCTGATGCATAAATCATGCATCCACTCATGTAAAAGCACTGGTGCGCACACACAGGTTTTAGTCTTCCTCTCAGCAGATACATTAATATCATTTCTTAATGGATGGTAGGAGAACCTCTGTTCTTTTGGAGATGCAGGCAGCACTATGGGAGTGGCGGGATGATGTTAGCAGCACACGCAGCAGAGCTCAAGAGCATCCTCATCTCAGACTCCTGCAATACCCCACTGTGCATTTTCAGGTGGTAATTCTCTGGCCAGTCTTGACATAGAAACTTGATGAGAAGGGTATCTGGATTTTACAAAGTTTTGGGACTTGGAAATTGTTATTTCCTAAATACATTTAATTCCAAGAACAATTTTAAAATACCTTACATAAAAAGCAATAATGAATGTTCATCTTCTTCCTCCTAATTGTGTCTCCCTAATCATGGTTCCTCAACTGCAGTCTTCCAGAACAGAGCTGGCAGAAGAGGTAAGGATTCGGTACCTAACGTAAAGTCTGTGGAAACTGTGAAGATTCATCAGCTCAGAAAATCAGCCCATAATTCTCCCATGCTGAACACTCAAAATTATTAGATTTGTAAATATCTTCCTTCCCGTATCTATGTTTCCAGTTCGCAACAGTTAACTCAGGCAAGTATTTCCTCATGTAACAGAAATTTAGAGAATAGGTGCTGTGTAAGGTTTGAGTAGTGTACAGATAAGCATGCTTCTCATTAACTGCTGTCTAACTTGTGATATCTACTGTGATCTTGTACAAGTAATACACTCGCACAGCATGATGAAATAGCATAATTTAGTTGTGCCAGCACATATCTTAACTTCTAAGAGTTTAATTTTACAAGCTTGTTGCTAATGCTGCCACTAAAAAAGTGCCTTCAGTCCTACAAAAAGGAGAGTGCCACAGATCCAATGTAACACTTGCAGAGTAACAGGCAATCAAAAGCCCAAAGTGACAACCCCTGCCCCCAGCAACCAGAAGAGAGTTAAATCAGCGAAACAGAAAAAGAAAGGGGTTTAGGTTGAAAACAGAGAAAGTTGAAATGGTGTTTAAAATGTCTAGAAAGTGTTAATAAAATTAAACACCAGATAAAATTATTAAGGCTTAACGAAAAATTTGTAAGCACTGGAAATTAAATCGGCAAGGGCTTGATTTGAAAACAGGAAAAGGAATTATTTTGATATGAGTTTTGAGTAATTTGAACAATGGAGAGCTTTCCAAAATAAGTGTCCATTTTCCAGAAAACTGTGTCTCTGGAGATACTTGCACTGTATACTCTAAATGGATCCTTTTTTTAGCCTTAATAAAACATAAACATCGACACAGGCACATTTCTGGGGAACCTCCTGAACATGCATAGGTTTTATGTAACACCTTTCACATTAACTTGCTTTTAATTTTTCAGTGAAATGCTGTAGAAGCATGTGTATCCTTGACATTCCATTTGCCCTGGTTAATTTTTCTATGTCACTTAGGCACTTCTAGAAAACCTGCCCCCGATACTTTTTTAAATTTGAAATTTAAATTTTCAAAGATGAAACATAAGATTCTATTCCACTTCGACAGGAACAAAGTTGGATCAGCTATATTTAGCAGCAGGTTACTAGAGAGTCCTAAATTCTGGCCAGTATTAAGGAATATATTCACAGCAGCAATCTGTAGTCATATTTAAGGTTGATACTATACATGTTTTAAAACCAGACACTTAAGGTGCAGTTTATCCGACCCAATCTCACTAGGTTTCCTTTATAACGGAGCCTTGGATGCGATTTATCCCATCCTACTGTAGAAATCTAAAATGAGGTAAATGACTTGCCTGTTTCTCTCAATATAAAAGAGGGATCTAAAATGGCTAGCTCAGCTCTAGAAATCTACTTTGTAGGTGCCGAATTACCCTATTTTAGAATCTCCTTACTGCATCTTAAAAAAAAAAAAATAATGTCACCATAATATTGCCCACTACTTGAAGGCACATGCACTGAATAACCTCTGCAGTGAATGGATGGAAAGGAGATTTCCAGAAAACATCCTGGGTGTTTATCACATTACAAACATTTCTGTATTTTGATGCTCTTTGGCTGTATCTGCACTCATGAATGTGATACAACACATCTGTAGAAAAGAACTGTTGGTGCTGAGGACTTGATATCCACACTACAGGATTTTCAGAGGTTTTACTTTAGACTTTTGATCCCATGAACATTCACAGTTGATCAGCTGGACTACCTGCTGATGTAATTGCCTGATTATTACATACTTTTGGACGATTTTTTTTTTTTTTTAACAGCTGTCCATGGGAAGACCACTGCCAAACTGAGAACCTAAAATATTCATATTTTTTAAAATTTAAGGTCAATTAGATGTGATACTTTTTGAATATACATAGAATCAAGATATTTTGGAGTACCATAATTATGTAAACCTGATACCTACATACAGTTTTACAAAGATACAGAAATATGCACTATGGCAACCTGTTATTCAGTGTAGACTACAGAGTTAGCACTCATCATATGTCTTTAGAACTTGATTTTCCATTTTCTTCTAAAATGCCTCTCTATTCAAGACGTATTTAAGTTTCCTCCTACAGAACTGAGGAACTGGACTTGACTTTTAATTAAAAAGCAGCCTAAGCAATATTATTGAATAACCAAGGAAAAAAAAGATACTTAAGAATTTGAAGTCAGTGTTTTTATACATGCACATGTAGAAATACATCTCTGGCTATCATCCAGGCCTGAAGAATTTTGTTCTGGAGGCTACAAGGAGAACTGTAAAAGAATTTTCAGTCACTTTTCAGAACACAACCTCACTGTGCCAGTGGTGTATTTCCAGTGTTGCTATTTTCAGTTGGAAAGGAAAAGGAGGAGTACTTGAAGAGCATGTAAAGGAGGATACAGGTATGAAAACTCTCTTGCATAATAAGAGCAGCTGTGTGGTATTTCCGTAATTAAACAAACAAACAAACATGTGGGCTGAAATCAAATGCAGATTTCCCTCTGGCAGGAAGCATACTCCAAATAACAGAAAAAAAAAAATTAGAATTATAAATACGTTATATTTTGAGTGATGCAACAATTATATTAGTAATTACTATACTGAATTTGGTATTTTTTCTGAGTGACAGTTAATTTTCTTATTGTCCTCCTATCCCTCATATACCTGAACTTCCTAAGAGAAAAGAAAAACAAATTGAAATAGCTAAATTGATAGTGAGCTATTTTTAAGATTTTCTGAACACGGACACCTTTTACAACGGAAATAAAAAGCATGTACTTGAAAGTATTTTCTATGATAGAATGGTACACCTGAACATAATGGAAAAATAGTAAGGAGATAATAGCCTCAAGAGATACTACTTACTTCTTTCTAATCTAGTAATTGCCTCTTAAAGGATCTCTTGAGCACTCTCTACTCACAGAAGGGATACAGTTATTAAAAAGAAAATACTTTAAGTTGCTCAAATATGTAAGAATGGATGGGTTCAGGAGCATTAGAAGATGAAAAACAGATTTCCAGAGGGAAGATGCAAGAAACTGCCACACAAAAATTCAAGTGTGTGTTTCTGTAGGGTTGGATGTTAAACCCACAGTTCATTTGGAGAGGGGGAGGAGAAACAGGCTTCAGGAATCAGACGTCTTTCTCCTGCTCTTAGGAATTACAATAGGTATCCCTCTGCCAAACAGCTTGCAGAGCCATAGTAAATCGATAGAAAGTTACACTTTTGCACCTAACTTTTTATGGTTTTACATGTTTTCTGATGTACTTCAGAACCATTCTCTCATCTGTCAGTCCCATAGCCTTTCTTCCATGAAAACTGGAGATGGGTTTAAAACATAAACTGGTTTTGTCTCTGGGACAAGCCTCAGGAAACAGACCCACATTTTCCTGCAAAATGGGAGGAAGCAGACTTCAGTTACTGCGAGCAAGCAGTGAGAAGAGAGGGAGCTGCGAGTGCTGCCTGAGCAGCAGATTGCTGCCGAGTCCCGAGTCAGCGCAAGTCCCAAAGGTGTCTGTGGTCAGACACAGGCCATCTCCCATACGGAAAAAGCGTGCGCAGAGGGCACGTGGAAACATTAAGCTACTTTGCCTCCACAATGATTTTACTTCGTTACTTCGAGTTAAAAACTTTTTGTTGCGGTTTTCCGCCAAGGAGCCGGCAAGGCCAGCGGCGGGCGCCCTGCCGAGGCCGCTGAAGCGGGCGGGCGGCCGGGGCCGGGGCCAGGGCCGGGCCCGGGGCGGGGCGGGGCGGCGCAGCACCGCCGCTGCACGGGGCCTTTTCACTCGAGCAGCTGCCGAAGTGGTTTACTCGCGGTCGGAAGTCCCTGCGGGGAGCCAGGGGCGGGCCGTGCCTGCTCCCTCCGCACCTCTCCGCGGCGGGACGGGGACACCTCCATCTTCTGGGGACACGGAAACCTCCTCAAGCGAGCCCCGGGGAGGGACCCGCACAGGGCGCGGCCTCCCCGGCGCCTGCGGAGCCGCACGCAGGGGCGCAGGGGCGGAGGGACGGCCCGCACGGCCGCCGCCCGCCGCGACACCATTTCGGGCGCCGGTGGCCCGGCCCCGCCGCCCACAGCGGGAGGCCGGCGCGCATGCGCGGGAGGGAACCCGTCACCAATGGCGGAGCAACGCGTGCGCGGGGACCCAACGGGACATGCGCCATGCAGCCCCGGGCCGAGCCGCTGCGGGGAATTGCGGCCGCCCGCGCTTGCCGTAGAGCGGGCTGTACCAAGCCCCGCTGCGCCGGCGGGGGGGGTGGGGTCGGAAAGTGACGGTGCGCCGGGAGCCGTCGGCCGCCGCCCATCCTGTCGCCGGCGGGGAGAGCGCGGGGGCGGCGGCGGGCGGCGCGCAGCGCGGCGCGGCGGGTGAGGGAGCGGCGCGGCGGGGGCTGCGGGGCGCGCTGGGGCGCGGGGCCGCGGCGCACCCCGCCCCCGGCAGTGGCGGCGCCGGCGGAGGGGCGGGGCGCGAGGGGCGAGCGGCTTGGGTAATGGCAGCGCTGTGAGGACGGAGCGGGGCAGGGACCGCGGCCGCAGGGCGGGGAGCGAGGGAGGCCGGCGGGTGGGCGTCGCTGACTCGGGCCCCTGGCCGCCAGGTAACCCCGCTCGCCCGGCCCGGCCGGCAGCGCCGGCGGGCTGAGGGGAGGGAGCCCCGCGCTCGGGGGGAGGCGGCGGCCCCCGTCGCCGCGCGCTGTGGGCGGCCCGGCCGGGTGCGGGTCGGGGCGCTGAGGCCCTGCCCGCCGCCCCGCCGGCGTCTGCCGGCCCGCCCGGGCCCCCGTGCCTCGGCCGTGAGTGGTGGCAGCGCCCTCGCCCCGCGGGGGCCGGCGGGGGGGGCGCGGGCCGGGTCCTGCCCCGGGTCCTGCCCCGGCCCGGCGGGGAGGGCGCGGTGCGGCTCCTCCGGCGGGGCCGGCCATCGCCCCTCGGTGCGTCCTCAGCCAGTTTCGCTTTTGTTTTGGCCGCGAGGGCGGGCGGGGAGCGCAGGTCCCCTGCCCGCGGCCTGCCGGAGGGCGCCGTGGGGGGCCGGGGGCTGCCGCCGCCGGCGGGCGGGTGCCGGGGCGCGGGGGGTGGCAGGCAGCCCTGCTCGGCGCGGGTGCTCCGGCCCTGGGCCTTCCGCCCGCCACTGGCGTGTAATCCTATCTCTCGAGGTGGTTACATAGGTTGGAAATTTGGGGAACGTCTTGACGCTGGCCAAAAACCTGCGTTTATTTGCGTGGACAAATATATTCGGTATGACAGCGGTATGTTTTAAAGAATGAGGCGATGGAAGCAACATCCTTTCATTATCTTCCTGTGTAAATATGTTTCAACGATATCTGCTTACCTTAGGGCTTGTCAGACAGGTATGGTTTCCCACCCCCTGAATAGCGTAAACCCTAGGGTGGATATTCTGCTCTGCTATAATTTTTCCATGGAGGTTACTTGGCCTGTGTACAAGACATTTAATATTCTAAGCTGGTGAGCTTGCACACTGCAGGCGCTGAAGCACAGCAAACCCCCAAAACCCCAGCGTCTAACAGAAAAAGTTATGCTCCATTTGTTAACATGTCTGTAAAACAACTTTACATTCATATTGATGTGAAAGCTGTAAGAGAATGCCAAATAACAGTCAGCTCTGTTAACTGTTTAACCGCAGAATACCTTTGTGACTATATGGATGCATAGTGCTTTACATATTATTAGGTTTTGGTGATACTAAACAGTGTTACTGATTCTGTGTGATGTATTGTGGGGAGGACTTTTTCTTCACGCTTCCTTCTCCCCCTCAGTTTTGCTTATTTGTGAAGGAATGGTGCTTTTACATTGGAGGTACCAAGCGTGTTTCAGAGAGAGCAATCTATAACGTAACACTGAGCTAAGTATAACTTCACTACCACAAGAATTTCTTAGGATTCTGAAAAGTTTCGTGGACCGTGATTATTTTTTCTTGGTGTCAGCTGAAAATACTCTTGTGTTTTCCAGAAGAATAATAATATTAGAGCTTTTAGAAGACTACCCCCCCACCACCTCCTGGAAGTGAGCTGTTGTTTACTTCTATGGAGGTTCATGTTTCTTTGAAACATAGATCGGTTTGTGTTTTTCAACTTGCTTTCTTTGATGGATATCTGTTTGTTTTGTCAGTTCTTGCTGATTTTCTGTGTAGTAAGCTGCTACTGACATACATGGATTGAAGATTGGTTTTAGTTCCAAAAGTGGTAATTGCCACGCAAATACAACAACTTAAATGTTTCTACTGAACTGAAAGTATTTATGCACCGCTTGCTGAGCTTTAGTTCTTCTTAAAAAAGGTTCCTGTTCATAAAGCCTAGGATAATACCACTTCCTCGATATTACTTAGTTGCTACTCAGTTTCTTTATGAAATCAAAGTGAATGTGGGTTGGGTAATATATTGATTGCATTTTAAATGGAAGCCGTTGTGTTGCAGGTAGAGGAGAACAATCGTCTGCGGTTCCTGAATTCGCAGCAGTTAAGGAGCTTAGTTAGTTAGTCAGGGTGGCATTTTGTATGCATACAGTGTAAAAGTTGCATCTGGGGTTTGGGGGGTTTTTTTTTGTTTTTTTTTTCCTCTCTTAAACTGAGAAGCTATATATCCTGCAATTTGAGAGGACTAAACTGCCTGAGAGAAGTTGAGAGCCAGTAGTGGTTAAGGTAGTAAGCTGGTTGCTGAATAGTTTTTTAGCATGACGTTTGATTCTTTCCCTTACGGAGGTGTGCCTCTTGTGCTAAAAGTCTGTTTGTCACTAGCTTGCTTCTTTCCCTTTTGACCTTGAAAATTTGGGAAGACAAGTTCAGAGTCACTTTTTCATCTATTTAAAAAGGAAATAGAAGTATTCTCTCCACTTTTTGTTTTAGTTTTACAGTGTCGTGTTTCTGAGCAAGAACTGGACTTGCTTTGTGCATGGAATGTCACACATCAGGTCCCTTCTAGATTAGGTGCACAGGACAGAGACAAATAGAAACAAAGAAGAGCCCTTCACAGTTGTGTCTCTCAGGACCTCTTTTTTAAATTACTTTACATTTTTCTTAGTTTTATTTCAATAATTTAATGTTTTTCTTTCAGTAAATCTCCTAGTATTTTTGATATGAAATTACTAACACAGCTTCTGTATTTTCAATCCATGTCTTATTTGAAAGAATTCACTATTTGTCCTGTTGCCCAGTGCAATAAGCTGCACAAGCTCTGCATAATGCTCTGTGTTTAGATATGTTTTCTTTCTGTCATCCTGATCAAAGCTTTCAGGTTTTGTGGCTTTTTAAATGTAACACCAAAAATGTCTCATGAAAGCTTGAGGTGAACATAGGCTACAAACTGACAGTAGTAATTTCAAATACTCTGGTAATATGTTCAGTGTGTTCCTGCCCAAAATTCTCTTGGATACAGCTGAAACAGTCTTTGCATAAAAGTGAACAAACAAAAAATTTACAGGAAAGTTGTTTTATTCATATGGCACTGTTAAATGGGCAGCTTGGTAAGGCGATGAACTTCATGGAGCATGATGCTGTTAAATAAATTGATGTTATGTTATAGGCTATTTGTGCAACATTAATGTTCCATAATGTTAAAAATAAGGGCTTGTGAGCTTGATTTGGGAGGGTGGCAAAGCAGGGGTGGGTGTTCTTTGTGTTGCTGCATTGTGGTGGTGCAACAGTGTACAAAGTTTAAATTGAAAAATTCAAAGGAAATGTATTTTTTTTAAAACGATTGTGCAATGTTGTCTGACATGTTTAATTCTTCTACAGATTAACACTAAAGCCCCACAATGTCCTTGAAACCACGAGTAGTTGACTTTGATGAAACATGGAACAAACTTCTAACAACAATTAAAGCTGTTGTTATGTTGGATTATGTTGAAAGAGCAACGTGGAATGATCGCTTCTCGTATCCTTTAATTGAAAATCTGACTTAATGTGTTTGTGTGATGTCTTTAGCATGGAGTAGGCCTGTGTTATATAACAATTTCGGTGGTCTTGATCAGAAGCCCGCTGCAAGGCTGTGTCGGTTATTAAGCCTGTGTGTCAGTGGATATGTTGAGAGGGATGGGTATTCTGCATATTTTGGAAATATTCTGTGTGAAAATCACCACAGTTATAAAAAGTAAGCTGGTCTGAGTTTTGCTCGCTTTTAGTAGCTCTAATACTTAGCTTATGCTGTAGCTGTTCACAAAAGTACATACATTGAATCTCCCCTATTCTGATAATGACTTCTTCTTGTATGCTTAAGTGCGCGTGCATCAGGGGAAACATGTAAGACGGAGAATGCACATCTTTAAATTTGGTAGGGTGGGAGGGGTGGTGAGGTTGTTCTGTTTAAAGATGTCTCCCTCCTCTTTGCACTTGTAAGTGTGCTTGATGACTACCATATTAGATGTTTCTATAGCAAATGTTTATAAAAAAGCCTTCTTCCTTTACCTCCACTGTTATTGCCTCTCTATTCCTTACAGTCAAGCTGTGTTTAAAAATAATTACTCTTTCTAGCTGTGGTCGTATGGTCTTGCTGTTCAAGTCACAGCTGTGCATATATTGTTGTAGTGAAAGTTTTGCATTTTACATGTCAAATGGACTTGTAATTTTTTACAAGATTTAAGTTTCAGTGAACTTCTTTTGAAACAAGTGTAACTATTCTAACCAGTTATACTGTACCCTGTGTCTATGCATTCAGTAGCCATTACAGTGTGGTGACTAATTAGAGAATTTTAGGAGGCTTTGCAGCTCTTCTGCAGCAATTTGACTGAGTTTGGTTTAATTATAAGGGGGAAGAATGGTTTAGACTTATTTATCGATTTGTTAATTCTTCTGGGTGAAAAAAGAAGCTCCTGAGAAGGTTCTTATACATAGATTTTTTTTTTTTTTTTTTTTTTTTTTTACAACATAAGCTTATGCTGTGTGCAGGAGCTAGACTCTGAAGTTTCTTCTCTTTCTGGATGTGTTACCATTTCTCAGAATTGCTTTCCCACGTGCCTGTGTTTTGAGTGTTTGCATATGTATAAACACAAAAAAGACAGATTTAGTTGCTCACAGTCCTTGTGGAGCCTTGTTCTATGGTGCAATAATCTTTAAGGAGCTCCTTCATTTTAAAACTTTGTAATTAATTTCTGGGGCCATGCCTCTTCACCTTGTCTTGGAGTCAAGTTCAAATTACTCCAAAATTTGCTGACTTTTTGAATTAATTAGTTCTGCACTTATGTGCTGACAAATTGTGCTGTAGTCATTCTTTCTAAACAGTTTTTAAGAACTGCATTTTTCAATCTTCAACAACTGCTTAACTTCTGGAGCTTAAAACTAAACATTTAAACAAGGGCACCTAAGATAGTTTTAAATCTAAAATAATTGAATGAGATGTTGGATTGATTCCTCTTGTCACACTGTTTCACTTAGAACTTCTTATGTGAGGCCTGGTACACAAGTCTGCTGTTGATCCTCTTTTGGGATTTACTCCAGTTGATTGAACATCAGAAAGGGAATGCTTATGAATAGCAGACTCAGGAAGCAGTCTTGGAAGAATCATTTGGCATGTAATTCTTAAGACCTTACTTACTATCATCTCTTAATTATGTTCCTTGGAAGGTGGCACTATTAGTGCCTGATTTGGCACAGGTGAGAGCCTTTTGGCTTATTCCCTATGGCTGAATGGCCTGAGGAGCTTATGTGACTTGTAACTTCCAGCTTAAATGTTGATTGTTTAGTACTGCTACCTTTAACCAAACTGTATGTTTTAACACAAACTGCTCACCGAGTGTTCAACAAGTTGGTGAAACTGGTAGTTCTATACAGCTGGTGTGAAAGCTTTTTCCACATTTTAAATATATAAAGAAAACTAAAATAGTAATGATATATTTTATGTAGATGTGGCATTTAAAAAATACATCTTCCTGTTCTTTGTTAGCTTTTTGTTCTCTGTTAAATTCAATTTAATTGGAGTAATGTGTTTCTAAACATCTACAGGGAATTTAAAGGAAATGTCATATTAACTATTTTTCTTGCTGCTTAATAAGCACAATAAAAAGGTGACAAATGATTTGAACTATGTCTTAATGAAATTCATACAGGCTATTTCATTGATTATAGTACCACTTGATCTTTGTCGTCTCTCTATGCTTAAAACAACGATGTGGAAACAAAGGGTAAGATACAGCAAAGAATCATGATTTCAGTCTGCAGCAGTGTATTCGAAGAAGTGTTTGCTTTCTCTTGTGCTGCTTAAGACAGCTGAGATCAAATGGTGTATGCAGACTAATAGCATTTTAAGGGTGAGAGGTTTGTACTGTGCATGTACCACTTCCAGAACTAATTTTTGCCTCACTACTTCCCCAGAACTTGTTTGTCTTGAGTATAATGTTTTCTTTGTAACTCTGATGGTAATTTTATTGTTAAACATAGTTTACCTTTAAATATAGCTTATCTCAAACTTGAAATGCTAGAATGGCGATGAGCTGGGAACCACAACTGTGTAAGAGTTAAAATCTTCTGGAAAAGATCTCTTGAAAGACCATATGTTGCTTTATTTAAGCTGTGAGTCATCTTGAGCCACCTTTGACCTTCAGATTTCCTTTCAGGTTCTCTGCAAAAAGAAATGTTTCTGGAATTGTTTCGTTGTCTGGTAAATGAGTGACAGTTATGTCTCTCTATTTGAGATATTATTTACAATAATTTGGTTATTATGAATGCTTTGTATAACTTTTAAGGCTTTGCTTCTAACTGTTCAGTAGGCTAGGGAGTGCTCTTTAACTTAAAGAGGCTGATCAAGCTTGATTAGAGAGTGGTAGTTCATCTGTACTTTGAAAACTACCTTTTAGCAGTAGAACTATTTTGAACGGGTAGAACATCAGGATCTTCTGTTGTTGTCTTGGGTTTTCCACCAACCAAGTAAATAGGATGAACAATACCCAGGGAGGAAGGTAGCCATACTGCAAGCAGAATTATTTTAAAAGTATGCAAAGTGGCCACCTGCTTTTTTCCATTTTTCTGCATGTTTGTTCTCCCTCCTCTAATCTCCCATTTTACAAGGATCCTATGATGAACCAGAAACTTACACACATGGATCTTTAACATAACCCAGAGAGCAGGAAGAGTAAGTAAAGTTCATATGATCGTGATTCTTTCTGACTGTAAGTCCTCAAGTGCTCTAAGAATTTTGATTCTGTTACAGAGGGAGACTAACAATCACAGAATTTTTCCAAAAGTGCTACTTTGGTCTTCTAGAGAAGATCTATTCAAAACCTTTTGCTAATATATGGTCTTAACTAGATGCCTTTTTAACCCTTAGGACAATATTTGTGAGCTTTTATGACCTTGGATACAGTATTTTCTAGTTGATGGTATTTTTGTTTTTTCCTTAGTTTGGAGTTGCTTCAGTTTCCCATTGCTGCGTAATGCCCCTCAAATAGCAACTACTGGAGCACTTAAATTGCACAAGGCTTTTGATGTTCTTGTTCTCAACACAGAGTGATGGCCCCTAAGCAGCAGTTTGGCTTCAGCTTCCTTTGACCTTTCTCACCCTGCAAAACTATGTGCTGAACTGGAAAGACAGATGGCTTTCACCATTAAAGATAAATTATTGAACAGTAAAGGCTTCTTTCTGATCTTCTGAGGGACAGCAGCACAGAAAAAATGTGCTTTAAGTTCATGGAGTAAAATACCAGTGATGATTAATGATTCCTCTCCGCTCAACGATTTTTTGTTGTTGTTGTTGTTAAGAGATTCACAACATTTTGAACACTACACTTGAATTTGGATTCTGGACTGGAAGATGTATATAGATGAATAAACTAGTACAAATTGAGCAAGAAGGTGAACTTTCTGTAGCAAAGCTACTCTGTAATGTGTTTTTGAGACTCATGTAGCTCTCTTTTGTAGAAATCCAGAGAAACTTAGTATCCAGCAAGTAGCATTTGGTATTGATTTTTATCATTTGGTTGATAGAGGAAAACGTGTGAGTTGCCTGTGGAAGTGTTTCTGTGATTAAGCTGTTTAATTTCAGCAGGTGTGCAAACTGAGTGTCATATGTCAAGGAAGGATACTAGATTCAGCTTTCTTCATTTGCAAGAAAATTTGACTGTTCTCTAGAATTAGGAAGGGCACGGTTGGAAGAAGTGCATTTTCATGCAGGAGTACAGATCCTATTTTCATTCTTAAATAGGTTTATTACAACTAAGAAACTTGTTTACAACAGTCAGGTCATCTGGACTCCTAACTGAAGAGGCTAGATAAATTCGGGGATATGTTTGCTGCTTTCATCAGATAAGCTGCTGGTATTATTTTCTTGTGCTGTTGTGGTGAAGACTGCCTGTTTCCTCTAACTTCAAAGTAAGTAGTTCCTGGGGCAGAGATCCGTAACAGTTTTGGTGATTCAGGTAGTGTAGCTGTGGATCTAAAGAGAAAAGTCATGTCCCTTTGCTTGTGAGTAGCTTACAAAGATTTCTAATTCTGGAATTCACTTTCTCAGAAATATCTTATTTGCATAGTGAAGAGGCTTGCAATGTGAATGATACTGAGGATGCGTTTGACTACAGCCCATCCTTAGACTGACAAAATTTGTCTGGGCGCGGGAGGGGAATGTGTGAAAAAAACAATTGTTCTTTTACAATCTGTTTAAGAGAACCTGTCATTCTTAATTACTAATTTAATAGTTTGTTTTGGTATTTTATTGGTTATAACTTTGTAAGTTGGTGTAACACAATGCTAGCTGCTATTATAAAGCAGTGCATATTGCCTGTTTTGTTTGTTGGGGTTTCCATTTAATGCTTCTTGTGATTCCGAGGAGAATTCTGCTAAAGGTGTTCTATATGGGTGAAATAACTGTACGTGAGATTAGACTCTGATTAGGCTGTCCAAGATTCCAGTTGTCAAATAAAGGCTTTTTCCATGTAGTTGTCCTACATCAGTATCTTCTCTGTTTTGAGTAGTACTTCTGTATAAAAAATGAAACATGCTTTTGGGGCAAAACTGTGTGATGAAAGCTTGAGGCTGTTCTGTAGACTAAGCAGGTGATGTGTCAACTGTCCTTATGTCTTCTACCTCCTTTTACACAGCATGTGCTTTTTTTTAAGGTAGACTAGAGGAAAGCTGATTTTTTGTCTTGTTTTAATTAAAGAGCTTACCTTAAAGAATCTATACTAAATCATTGTTTCTAGCATGGCTGGTTTCATAAAATACCTAGACTTAGTGGATAAGCATGATGTTTTTAAATAACTTTTGCAGAACTAGTTTATTTCCCACAGTTGTTCACCTGAAGCTTGACTTAATCGTTGCTTGACTTTTCTGAAAGCAAAGTTAATCATAAATTCTTTTCCTGACAACGTATCAAGTAACTTTTTTTAAACTTGACATAAAGCATACAAACCAAAGGTGTAGCTCTGTGAGGTACTTCAGGGACAAAACCACCTTAAGGGGTTTAACTGTTTGCTGCTGCCCATTTAAGTGAGCAAGTATAACTGGTTTGTGTGGCTGTGACCTAAACAGGATTACTGAAAAGATAATAATGGCTAAAAATAAAATAAAGTTTTTTGCATCCACACCACCATTCTGGTGACTTAATTTCCAGTGTCCCACAAAATTGTGTTACCTGTGGAGTTGGGGAGAATATGCAAGGGCAGTAAATTGTTTTGGACTTGGGGGAGGAAAACTTGAAGTTGTCTTCACTTCATGTTTGCTCTGCTCCATACTTGGCTAATCACATTCTTAACCTATTTAGTGCTTCTTTCCATTATCAGAAGAGAGTCTCAATTTCACTTTGGCTGCAGATACAGAGGAAGAATTTTGGATGAAATTTCACTTTGAAATAATCATATATTATTCATAGGTGGCAAATAAGTGGTAGAAGCCATGTCAAAATGGAGCTACCAGAAGTTCCAGGATCTTAGCTGTAACATTCCCTCACTTTCTACTATTTAAAATTTATTATTGACGCTGAAAACTTAGGTTCTCCACAAATCAGGACTTACACTAAGTTCAGAAAATGATCCATTTTATCTTTTGTGTTCAACTGTAAAAAAAAGATCTAAAATGTTTGTGTGAGGGAAAAAAGGTTCTGTAAATCTCAAATTTTGTTGATAAGTTTTCACACTTCAAGCAGATACAAACCTTGACTCTGAGCCCAGAGACATTTATGCTTTGTGTGTGGCCTATCCTGAACCTCTTGGAGAGAGACTTTATACTGAGACTAAAATTTTTTTGGAAAATCATGTACGCCATTTGCACAAGGTAACCTATACAGTTACTGATGTACACGTAGGTATTGTTTATCCTTTTTTGACTTTAGAGAGGGGTTTTGTTTGGTTTGTGTGTATGAAGGTATGCAGATTTTACGAGACTGAATGCAGAAAGCATACATGCATTTTTTTTTTAAATTGTCTATCCACCATCTGTCTTGGAAATAATGTTGGAAAACCTTTGCAAAAATCATACTGCAGAGGAAAGCGCTCTCAATCCTGTTTCGTCTACTAGCTTTCCTCTTTTACATTATTTTTGCATAGGCTCCTTTGCTGCTTGAGCCAGGGTTTAAAATTGTACACTCTCTCTACAGAGAATTATAGTTGAATTCCTAGGATCTCATCATTCTTCACAAATTGTACTAATTTGTTTAAATTGTTGAACTTATTCCTTTGGTGTATGAATGTATTTTGAGAAGTTCAGTACATCAGCAACTTCTTAGATGACGATTTGTTTAAATTCCAAAAGATTTGGGCCTAGATTTACAGAACTTAAGATGTGTTTAAGTTTGCATATACCTGTGCTTTGTTAAACTTGTTTTATTCCAGGATTCTTGGTAAGTATAAGGGCTTGTCTGACCAGTAAGGCATACTGATTTTAAGCAGTTACAGTTAGGCAACTCCTCCAGTGTGCATGTGGCTGCACAAATTTAAAATTTATCTGTGTCAGTGAGGGAATAGTTATGTGAGTTATCCTACCAGTGTGATGTGAGAATATGAACCATGCTTATTCAAGCAAGTACTTCTGTAAAAAACAAATAGAAAATAATACGTTACAGAGATTGTTATTTTTAAATGCAAAATAAAACAACTTCAGGTGTTGTAGCTGGCTTACCGAAACTTTGTACTATGAAGATTTGTTAGTTTTCTGGTCATTGCAACAATGTTATTTTTAGACTGGTTAAAGCTATAGGTGTGGTCTTAATTTTGAATCTGTGATTGTTATTCCAAAATTATAATCCTGTTATAACTTTCTATGTATGTGTGCTATGTTCCTACTAATTTTAGCGGCATGTGTGTGTATCTTCCTTCACAGAGAGTTCTAGAAGCTGAAGAACAAGTACTGGTTATGTATCACAGATACTGGGAAGAGTATAGCAAAGGGGCAGACTATATGGACTGTTTATACAGGTAAGCTTTGCAAATGAGTTGTTAAACTTTTGAAATGATTACAGTGATCTGCAGCTGAAGTCTAAGAATGTTGCTTAAAGAGAGCAATAAATGAATATGCCCCAGATCAGTTTTGAAGAGAAAATAGTAGCAGAACATGAGAAAAAAGGAATAATACTCCAACAGGTTTTCCTGTGCGCTGCTCCTTACCACCGAAGTCATTATCTGAGATGATTCCTACTGTTCTTTCATTACTGATAACGTTCTACCTCTGTTGTTTCTGATGTTGCAGTGCCAAATATGTTGGTGCTAATCAACCCTGTGGTGAAGTAGCTCATAATCCTAGGTGTTCTTCCACAAGGATGGCATTGTACTGGTGTCCAGTTGAACCAGCATGTTTTGTTTTAAAGCTTAGCCACGTACCTTGGCAAAAACACAGCTCTCCCTTCTAAAAAAACCTTTCAGACAAGGCTATGTGCTCTTAAGGTCCGTTCTTTTCAGGTGAACGTTTGAACTGCAGGGGTTGGAAAGGGAGTGAAAATTTCTCCTTGTTCCTTTTCTGAGAACTTCAGAAACTAATAGTCTGTATACAGGCAATCGGTTTTACAGCTTTTTTTCAGTAGATTACAGCCAAGTCTGCAAATAAAACCACAACTTCTACTGTTTCCTGAATTAAGAGTGCATTTCATTGCTACTAGTGATATCTTAAGCATATAAAACTCACCCATTCATGAGCTGCTAGCATTATAACTATATTGGGATGGCTTTGGATTTACTAGGATTTGGATTTTAGTTCCACTCTGACTGTAGGTCGAACATTCTAACATCCATTATGCATGTGATACCCAGCAGGTAAATATGAGGCACTGTTAATATTGTACTTATTTGATGGTATGATGTGAGGATTTACAAAGGATTTCAAGACCTTTAGTATTACATTAGGAGATGTATGTGTGATCTTGTAGAATCTATTAAATTACCGCTAGCAGACTGGGAACAAATGTGATGGAGTCCATCCTGGGCTTGTAAACTTTAGTTCCATAATGTGTCACTGACTTAACTGGAGAGTTGATACAGGGGTAAAAAAAAAAATCCTATTTAATGTGTATGAATCTCACTGATTCTACTTTGTGTAACAGATTTTCTGAGCACTTGAGTGCCTCTGGTCTTAAACGAACAAATTAAAATACTTCTCCAGCAGTATGAACCTTGTTTTTTTGTTTTATTTTTAAACAAGCTAGGGCATTTTTTTCCAGACAGTTGTTAAGCACACAAACCAACCTGTATGTATATAAAGATCAGTAGAGGGGTATTCATAGATCAGTGAAGACAAGTCCTTAAACTCTGAAGTTATTTATTTCATGCCAGCTCTGCCCATTCTGACTCTTCTTCCTGCTTTGCATATGGTGTTTTGGTCCAGAAAATGTACTTGTTAGATGTTCTCTTGGAAATAATTTTACCATAAAGGTATATCTTCTTTCTTTGTGTTGAAATTCTGAGCTTTGTCATATACTGTCTTTTAAAAGTCTCTGAAGGGTATGACTTTGTGAAAGTATGAGTTTTCTCTTCAATAATAAAAAAGTACATTGTAATGGGAACTAAAAGACCCTCCCACGTGAAGGCAAGAAATAATTCAGTACTTGATTAGTAGTCATAATGACTTTCATGCACTGGAAACACTTCATTAAGTGTTATGTCACTTTTTTGGTTTTTTGAGAGAATGTTTTGGCTGAAAGTACTTCTAAAGACCGTGAGAAGATATTCTGGTTTTTATAAAGTAGTTGGAGTTCCTTTCTTACTTGCATGCCTGCTTTCAAAAAAGTGCCATAAATTAGTCGACTCTGTTGTATGCCAGAATCTAATTTGTATAATTCTTCCAGCAGTGAAAACTGATTAATCTCTACAGCTAGTAATCCTAATGTGAAATAGATTCCTTTAAAATTTAAATAGGCTCGCATCTCTGCTTCTTAAACCTTCTACCCTGATAGGCAATATTTGAAATACTACTAAAACGTGAGACACTTTACTTTTGAGCAAAATTTATAAAATATGAGACCAATCATGACTGGCAATGCAGTCAAATGTTTTCTTTCTTTGGTGTTGGTTTTGCTTTATCTCACTCCCCACCCAGGTGTGTTTTGCTAGGAAAACAAATTTGGATTTAGTTTGAAAACTAAAATCCCATATATGCTTGACTAAACCAAGATGATAAAACTGATGGAATAAGGAACACTTGATGTTAAATAAACTTTTTTAGGTGTTGTTTTTGTTAGTTCTGATGATAAACATAATGGATAAAAATAATGTTGGACATTGGGGCTTATCAGTGTCTTGGTGCTTTAACTGTTTTCATAGGTAATTGTACTTGTAAAAAAATCTGGTTTGTGTACCTTTATTTCAAGTAACTGAAGGGTTTTCTTATCCAGCAAATTGAAATTAATTTGAATTTGTTTTTTTTAAAACAGCTGAAGCTTTAAAATCTGCTCATAATAAAATCCTGAAAACTAAACACACATAGTGCAGCTTTTGCTTTGTTCTGTCTTGTCTCTTTTTAAACACTTGTAATACTAGCATATTAATGTATAGTAATTTTTAGCTCTTTAGGCTAATCTCAGTTCTCTTTCGTTTTGTACTTTTATGTGAGACATCTTCCCTTTCAGGATTAAACTTTAGCCAGTTTTGTCATGATAGGAGTAATTTGTATTCTGATTCTAAGCCTAATATCACAGTAACCTGTAACACAATTCAAACTGATACTAGTTCCAGTCCCCTTCTCATTTCTTTTAAGCCTTAAGAAGCTGCTGTTCTTAATCTTGCTTGCTAATTATGTAACTGAATAAACATGGTGAAGATTTAAATACACAAGAAGTCCCATCAACATTTGAAACCTAACATTAATGATATTTTTCTATTGAAATTTCTTCCACTGAACGAACTGCCTTCATTCTAGGTTATAGCATTTGGTAGCCCTGGGATGTTTACTTCCGCATCAGATATTTATTATTGGTCTCATAATTTTGAATTGGCTGTTAGATAAACAAAGTGTTAGTATCTGCAGTGCTTTGTCATAATAAAATGGTTTTCATTTATTAGCTAATCCTCAAATTGTGGTAGATGACTTCAACCCTGTTTTACAGATCTGTAAACCAGTGAATACTTTGCCTGTGCTTAAGAGTGAATCAGAACAGATTATGAAAACTTCTGTGCTGAGCACTTGTATGTGTACAGTACTAGGCACGTTAAAGCATTCTGCTTGTATAAAGCACAGTGGTTCTGCTGCTTTTAGTATAGCTCTTGTGAAGGCACCATTGCATGTTTTCATTGAAACATTTAAAAAAAAAAAAAAAAAGTGGGTGTGAACAAACATCTGAAGGTCATCCATTTCAACCTTATGCTCAGAGTAGGGATAGTTTCAGTTAAACCAGGTTGCTTAAGGTTTTGGTGAGTCAAATTCTGAGCTCCTTCAAGGACAGAGATTTTGCTGCCTTTATGAGCAGCCTATTTCAGTGCTTGATTACTGTCATTCTAAAAAAAGTTTTCTGTATGTCTGTTTGGAATTTTTCATGCTCCAGCTTGTGTCCATTGCTGCTTGTCTTTTCTCTGTGCTCCTCTGAGTAGAGTTTATCATCATCTTATCTATGCCTCGGGCTTTGTATCCTGGCTATTTCAGTGAGCTTTCCCTGTGCTCTTCCATTTGCCCAGATTTCTTGTATTTGGGTACTCAAAACTGGTTGTAATATTCCAGGTGTGTCCTCACAAGTGCTGAGGGAACAATCACCTCCCTCAGCTTGCTGATACACCTTTGCTGATGCAGCCGAGAAGGTGGTTGGTTCACTGTCGGTTCCACAAGACAAACTGATAACTTAGTATCCACCCATGAGAAACACTGTTCATAACTGGTCCCCAGGTAGATTTAGCACTGCTGACCATGCGAATGCACATGGAAATTGCTAAAAACTTTGATACAATTGCTAATTCCTATTATACAGTAATGTACCCATTTATAACTTTGTCAGGTGGTTGTATCAGCATTCTGTAGTTTGCAAAGCAATTTAATCGTGCAAGTGGTAGGCTGAAGAAAATCTTGGAAAAACAACCTGAGTGATTCTGAAAACTAACTGTAGTAATTAGTCCTAGTTAATCAGTTACCTTTTCTTTAATTGCCTCCTATACATCAGAAGGGTGAATGATATTGCCACATAGGATTTTTATCCATTTCTCTGTCCATGAACACTTGCAGTGACCTGTGAAAATCATTAGCAGGGTATTCAGTGCAAACTTCTGAAAGCAATTTCCTCAGCGCTTGGTCAGGTTTATACAGTTCTAGCAGCACTGTATACTGTTCTTCTCAACTCGTGTGCCATTTTGGGGATCAACGTAGCAGTCTGACTATGTGTGCAGAAGGGGGCAGGGGGAGTGGGGAAAAAAAAGAGAGTGGTTACTCAAAAGTCTCTATCTTTGGAGAGCTTTTGGAGGAGGAAAAAATCTGAATAGAGGGCATCTACCCTTTTTGCTTGAAAAAGTATGGTACTTCTAGAAATATATACATAATCATGTGTGTTGTCTTGTGGTGTCATATCATGGATGGACAAAGACTTAAAGAAGGTAAATTCTTTTGGGTTTATCGTGGAGAACATAAGAAAATAACCAGGAGATGACTTGAGACAGGTACGCTCTTAGGTTTAGTACATTCAAGTTAAATTTCACAATGTCTGTTTTGCCAACACTAATATTTGTTTCTTATCCAGCAGTATGTAATTCAAACTACTAACACCAAATAAATCATTAAAAGAAAAAAAATATACATCTAATCCTTCTGAGAAGGCTTTGCAAAGTCTGTTCCCCCAAGGACGCTGTGGGCTATTGTGGCAACATTGTTTTGGGAATGGGGTCACTGTGTCTAGAATAGTCATCTGTGGTTACAGTATTGTCCTTTGTTGATCTAAAAGTATCAAATACATGAAAGTTACTAGGTAACCTGTCCCAATAATTAGGTACCTTTCTAATTGTTAAATTAGTTTTTTGCAGTTTATTTTTTTTGCTAAATTCCTTGTAAAAGATCTTACCCTTTTACTGAATTACCAAGTCCTTTAAATCTGGAAAAATTGCCCACAAAAATATCCATGTACCAGACATTGTCCTGATATTGTTAATTTACATGGAACACTGTCTTTCAGTATTCCACTGTAAAGTAGGTATTTCTCCTCTTTCTGGAGTGGAAGCTTGGTAGGTGTGTTTTGAGGTTTGGGTACCAAAAGGTATATTGCTTTGCTAATGCCATGAAAGGAAACAAGCCTGTTTTCTCATCTTGTTTGCCATTTTCCTCATCAGACGGTAAACCATAAGCCTGCACAGGTGCACTGTCAAGTAATTGAGCCTGAGCAGTGTGATCAGGTATTTAAGATTTTCACCTGAAAGTTACATCTCAACAGTAACAAGAGTCTGTGGGTAGCTTCTGGTATTATCAATTCATGCCCAATCCTTGTCTCCGCAGTAAGTTACAGATAATCCTTATGGAGAGTCTTCTAAAAGTAAGAAACATAGATGAAGTATTTGAAGTAGTTAGTCAAGGTGAAAAATGGCTTATGACTTCAGTGGAGAAGTTGATTTGAGATTACACTGTTTGCACATCCTTTGCAATTATTTGCTTGTGCTTGCGCTTGGTTCTGGAACTTGATGGTAAAAGTAGGGCAAGGGGAGAGGACGCGTGGGCAAATTTGGGGGTTTTTTTTTTGAGGCAGAGTGTGGTGAAGCTCTTGCCACGAGTGGTTCTGCCTGCCTGCTTCTTGCCACCTGCTTTTTGCTTGAATCAGGTAGGTCTTTGCAGGGGTACCTGATCTAGGTTAAACTTGTTTGTTTACTTGTGGTTACATTAGTTTTAAGATGGGTCAGTTGCCCAATCTGGATTTGTTGAGAAGGCCTGGACTGATAGAAGAGAGAGGGTGTGAATTTCCTTTTTAGCAACCTTAACAGGAAAAAGCAGGATGGCAGCTGCTGCCTTTGTTCAAATTGCGGGGAGCAGGAAGTATCATCGAGGAGCATGCCTGCTTAAGGCTTGTGTTCCAACTATTCTGGATGTCCACACAAGTTTTATATGAAATGGCAGGCCTGTAGCCTTCTACACAGGTTTGCATTTACAATTTATGATGGTTATTGATTGTAGCAGGGCAGTTTACAGTACTCTGTAAGACTGGAGTCTGAAAGTAGGTTAGGCCACTGTATTCCAGTTTGTCACCACTGCACTGTCACAAGTCTTCCTTCTGTGGACTCTGGTGTCCTAAATTTTTTCAAGTTTACAGGTTTCCATAGTGTGTTTCTCCTTTTCTTCTTTGCTTGTCATTTGCCTTCCTGCCCAACATGTTCAGACATGACTAGTCTGGTGCAGCCTCTGAAGCCTGAACATCTTAAAGCGCTTCAGTAATCCGGCTCTCTTCAGTGTCTGAAACTGGACATCTCAAAACTGCTAGTTGGGTCAGAATTTAAAAAAAAAATTCTCAGTTACCTCTTGTAAGCACTAACATAACAAATATTGTAAGTGTAGTTATGAAAGCTAATAGATTTTTTTTCCCAGTTATCTGTGAAAGAGAAAAATAATGTTTCAGTTTAAAAATGTTACTGTATTTCTTTTAAGGGAATACTGAGAATTGAGGGATGTTTTGTCAGGTCTTGCACAGAAACCATTTTCTGTTCTTTATAAAAACTATGCATACAGTAGTAAATACTAAAATTAAAAAAAGCTTTTATAATGTTTCTTCTTTAGAACTGTTAATTAAAATACTTCTGCAAATTCTTCTCTTATCTTTAACATTTATAATACAGCTATTTGCTAGGTACCATGGCCTAAGTAAGGGATCATAACTGACAAAAGATTTGCCCTGTAAAAATTGACACTATTTTTGTGTTTTAGTCTGAGAGAAATGCAAAATAATAAACAGTACAGGTAGAAGAAAATACATTTTACTTAAAAATATCTGGTACTCAGGAACACTTTTCTATCATTAAAAAGACATAAATTATTACCACTCTAATACTAGTTAACTGCTCAGAATTTAGAAGTTACTTTGCATATACATGTATGAGTAACATGGCAATGTATGTTGAAAGGTTGGATTCTTACAAAAGTATATTACGCACCAAGAAAATGCTGACAGTGATATATCAGGCTACTGTTTGATACCTCAATTAATAACACTGTAGTGTTTTAATATGATGTAAGATCTTTTAAAATGAAGTCATTTGTATTTTAAGAATTTCCTACAGATAGCAATGGCATTGGTTAAAAGAGGTTTTTTTGTGATGTGGAAGACATTCCACAATTCCAAATTTATTTAAAAAAAAAAGTTTAACTTTTGCCTGTTTTGATTAGAATATCTTTATTTCTATAGGTACCTCAACACACAGTTTATTAAGAAGAACAAATTGACTGAAGCTGATCTTCAGTATGGGTATGGAGGGGTGGATATGAATGAACCATTGATGGAAATAGGAGAGGTAGGTATCTCTGAAAGTGGGAGTGGATATAAACCATCTTCAGAAGTGCTACAAGTTCAGCTTTGTCCTTTTAAATTTTGACTTTTCTGTGTTACAGAATTTGAGTGGTTAAATATGGTTGGAGATGTAAGCATTGAACCCTTTGTAAAATGAGATTACAGTTTTGATGTAGAAAAATATAGTGACCTAGGGGAAAAAATTAAGCAAATATGAAAACTACTGGAAAATTTAATTTTAAAATGTGGTAATAGATACCACTTTGGAAAAAAAACCCAAACCTTTGGTTTATCAAGTGACACTACTATCTAGAAAATGTTTTAAAGAAGCAGTACTTTTGTTGTTTAAACCCTTGGAATACTGCTTTTAGGCTTCTATTTCTTGATGTTACAGGTGTAACAGCTTTTTTTGAGATTAGTCTTCTGTGATACTGTACATCTTATTTTCTAATGCAAACTGTTTTGTGCTTCTATTTTAGCAACTCAGATTTTGGGAAAAAAGTAAACATTCTGTGCACAAAAGTATCATGTAGGGAGGGCTTATCTTTTAAAAAAAAAGGAAAGTTCTTTAGTACAAACACAAGGGTGTTAACACGGTTACTAATGTAAATTGGAGAGGCTGAGACTCATTTTTAAATACCTATAAAATGAAACAAAATTGTCAGCAGTAGGACTATGTTCTGAGATACCACCATCTGCACTTCAGCTATGTGGAAGTGAAGTATACATTGTTTCTGTCACTTCATGGCTACTGTTACTATGAAATACAAGAAAGCGAAAGACAATTTTACAGGGAAAAAAAAATTCTTTCAAATTTTTAAAAAAAAAGTGTTTCAGCATGTCTTTAAGAAGATTGTAAAAACACCTTTTCAGTCTGAATCAGAACAAAGACATAATCCTGAATATAGTTGAATAGAAACTTTTCATTTGAATGCCTTTCTGTGTATCTGTTTGATTTGTGTCTGTATGTATACACACTGCTAGCTGGAGAATTCATTTTATTCTGTCATCATCTGTAGTGGTGTATTGTTTTTTCCTTTCCTCTCTACATTTGCCTTTTTCTCTAAAAGGGAAGCAAACAGTTCTTGTCTTTTGGTTTGGAAAGCCTAGAGAAAGCGCTTTTTTTTCCCTTAATGTCGGAACTTGACCTGTCAGTGGTTACTGTTCTAGCTCTTGTATTTCATTGTTTTAAGTAGGAGATCTCTGCTGTCTTTAGTTAAGAGTAAGGAGAGATTGTGATGCGGGAAGAAGGATCTTCTGTGCTTCTGACCCAGCTACCCAGCTGATGAAGACAGCACTGCCAGTTGAAATTGCTGATCCTCTGACAGGCTGGGGGTGGGCTGATAAAAACACCAGAAACATGATATACTTCAAGGCAATTCAGGAAAGGAAATTCTTCTTTTAGGCTGTGCTGTCTGCAAGGCTTGCTAATCAGTGGCATCTGTAAAGGCTTATCACAGCTTGGAAGTGTATATTGCTGCACCATTTGTGGTGTCTTCAAAATGGCGTAAACATTATTCGTTATTTCCTCAGACTGAGATTTAGCTGAGTGTGTTCCCACAATTGTTGGAGGTAGTCCTTAGCTCTGTGTGAATGACTGTTAGTTCAGCTACTTTGGGGGCTGGGAATAGTTCTGGGCTTTTTCCTGGGGCTGGGTGATGTTGGTATATTAATGAATTCTCCCTGTTTTAGTGTGCTCCTCTGTTTTGGAGTATCATCCAAAGGGTGGTAGTACCAACTTTTGTCCATAGCTTTCTGCCCTAGGATATGTTTACCAAAGAAAAACAAACAGCAGACCTGATAATTCAGCTTTGAGTTTTCAGTTTTCCTTGTGTTTATGGAATCATAGATGGGGTAGAAGGACAGTGACGCACAGTCGTCATCAAGCTTCCCAGCAGTTGTTTGTCGGATGGTACATCCCTAGCTCATTATTTGGGCACGTTATGGGGGCGGGTCAAGATTCTTAAACTGTAGCTGGTAGCCTTTGGTTTTTGATAAAGATGTTCTGGATGATGATGTCTGGAATTCTACTAATGAGTTTTTTATTATCTCAATCCCCAGGACTCTTTCCACTTCTCTTTACCGAGTAATGTCTCTGTAGTCTGTAGTAGTGGGAGGTAAATTTTGGATCTTGAGGCAGTAAAATTAATCTCTGTTCATTACCGGTGTAGGATTAGGTTTATGGCAGTTATTCCTTTGCCCTGAAGAGGAATGGAGACTTGAGTCCTACACTCAAGTAGTTTAAGTGCATTAAATTGTAGCACTGTTTTTGGTGAACTTGCTGCCCCAGAAATAAAACTAGTTCACATTTCTTGACCTGCCAGGCATTCACCAAATTTATCAAGTCATTGTTTTGAAAGCATTTTCTCTTTCATTATGGTTCCTGTTTAGGATTCTGTCTTTTATTCTTTGGATTGCACTAGGGGCTTTGACAAAAGTTTTTATCTCAGTTGTTCATCACTTTAGAATGGAAGGAATTACCATTTTTCCCTTTTGAATGCCTGAGATGATCTGTCCTTTATCTACCCAAGAGCAAACACACTTATTTTATATATAGTTGTCTTCAGTCTCTGCATGAAGTTACAGAAATAATACCCAGTATTTAGAATTTGTAAAAGCAGAACTGTACTCTCTGTGTACTGAAGTTTCTGTCTCAGCGTCAATCCCGTGTGCTAATGAAACTTTGGGAGCTTTTCAGTAATCTTAAACGAGTACGTGCTTGCTTAGTTCTTCTGGGGTGTGTAACAGTAGGTACATGTAAGAGACCAGAGGTGCATATGTGATGTGTATGGGCATGGCTTCAAACAGTTTAGCATACTGATAAGTGTTCCAGACATTCAGTAATTGTTGTACTAGTAAAAATACAGGATGAGATCAGTTGATGAAAGTAGTCTGCCAGTGCTTGCAAGAGGCTTTTTTGGGGGGGGGGGGGGGGGGGGGGGGGCATATTTTATGAATGCATGGTGAAGGATAGTGCTTTTCTGAGTTGAGCTCCTATCACCAATTTCAGACTTCTGAGTTTTCAGTGACTCTGTGGGAGCCCTGAACTAGAAGGTAGTTAAGATGTGCCTTCTGGTTTTTTCCACCATTGTGGGGCAACAGATTCTGGAAAATGGAAGAAACGCCACGTTCTGTATTGTCAGTCTAGGTGGAGAAGTAAGATCAGTCCCAGTCTTCAAGGAGAAAAACGTCTTTTGAAGTAATACATCAAGTTGCTGGATCGACCTGTCTGTAGTTTTCTTGACAAGAAAATTCCAAGAGGCAACTTGAAGCTGTTTCAGATTGGTAGATTGTATGTGAGAGGGACCATATTAGAGACTGCATTTCAGAGACCACATCACACAATAGAGTTACCTGAGGTCATCCCCTTCACCTCATAGTCACAAAATGTATCAGTCTTTGTTGTTGTTGTTTTTTGTCATATCATTCCCCCCCCCCCCCCCCCCGCAAACTAGCTTCTTTCAGCATTCTCTGCTTGATGAGTTCCTGATAGGAAACAGGGAAACTATTTTCTTCTAACTGTTCTACAACTACTCTCCACAAGGCAAGACAGTGAAAATCACTTCTAAGACAACTTTGATTCCAAAATGTTATCTGTCTTTTGATTTATAAGCAAGCCTTTACCTCTTCTTTGAACCTGCTTATGATGCAGTTGGGTCAGCTTTACCTCCCTGGCTTCTGTACCCCGTATTACAGCATGGGTGCTGGATAGCTTTGACAGACAGAGCAAGTTCATTTGTCTGCTCTTTAAAAGGAAGATTTATTTCACAAAGTGGATCAGATCAGATGCCTAGTTGACAGGTAGATGCCTACTTTCAGTTAAGACACACCTGATCAATACTTTAATTTTTACAGCTAAGGACCTGTTAGTTGTGTCAAAGCTTTCTTAGCAGCAATATTCCCTCTGTCCTCAGTGATTTTAAGCATTTCATTTTTTCCTAGTCTACTACTGACTGGTAGGTGTTTTTAGAGGTCTTACGTAGGGTCATTGCCCCCATATGAGGGATCATGTTATCCCCTTTGGGCTTTAAATCAGATTTTGTCTTACATGTAAAAATTCCTTTGAACAATTGCAGTTGTGTTTGAGTCCATCTGACTGACCCCTCTAATGATATATTAGGAATAAGGTGACCTATCCCTAATATGAAGGTGATCTGAATTCCATTTAAGTCAAATATTAGCTTGCCAGTGACTTTGCTTAAGCTGTATGCATCTTAGTTTGGAGATTCTCTCTGTGTGTTGGATATAAGGGTTCTGGTATCTTTGGCTCTGACCTCTGACAAATTGGCCAAGAGACATCCCCTTTTGTCAGCTGAGGCTTATTTTGAAATACCAGTGACTGCACACATTCAAACACTTCAAGCAGGAAGGCATGTTACTTACCTATTAGTGTGCAGATGTTTTGTTTATATGTACACTCAAAACTTGCCCTTGTAACCAACTTCCTTAGGGTCCTTATGCATTTGAGAATCCTTGATAGAGAGCAACCCAGGAATAAATCACTTCTATTAGATGTGTAGAAAGCATGCAGATGGGGAAGAATGCATTCAGACACTGCCTGACTAAAAAATCTATGCCTGACACTGCTAGCATACAGATCTGTGTGATCATTATCCAAATGCAGTCAGATGTTCTAGAAGAAAAATTATAAAATATTAATATATTGACAAACTGGGTGGGGGGGACAAACAAAAGAATTTGAAAAGGACAGAGAAGAGACTATCTAACAATTTGATTTTAAAAATACTTGGTTTTGGTTTGGGTGGGGGGTTTTTTTGTATTTTTTATTGATGTAAACTTGTGTTGTGTCCTGACAGCTAGCTCTTGATATGTGGAGAAAATTAATGATTGAGCCACTGCAGGCCATCCTTATTCGGATGCTCCTCCGAGAAATAAAAAAGTGAGTGCTTGATTATTTTTTGCTTTTACACAATGTGGGGGTATGGCACTTTTTTACTTTGAAAAGTCTGGGGACTTTGACCAAATTCTTTTATGTTTATTTTGAAGGCGGCTTCTTACCTGATGATAATGTTCCATCAGTTTTTCTCATTGTAGCTACATATTTGTGGCTTGCATGTGTAGAAAAAGACTCTGAAAAGAAAGAAGTTAATTCACTGTAACCCGAGGGTAGTGATCTCTTCTGTTTCAGCAACTCTTATCAGTGGGATTGGGGAGCAGTTAGGATAATTCTCCAGGTCCCAGGATGCCTTTCTCCTTTTTCTCCAGCTGATGCTGACTGCTTATGGCTTCTGTGCTGTCAGTAAACCTAAGGACCCGGACTTAGGCAAGGATTTGCCGAAGCCGGGAAATCTATATTGCTTTGCATGGGACCCAAAACAGTTGTTGCTTATCTGCCAGGAAGACTAAGCTTCTGGGTTTCTGTTGTTCAGATGAATGGCTTCATTTAACATTCTTGGTGCTTTACTTGAATGAAATGCAAATAATTGGTTTTTTTTCACTTTGAGGGAATTTATTATTTTATTTCTGAATATCTTGGTTACTTTTAAACAAAGACCCTGGTAGTTACAGGGCTTGGGGCTTTTTAAGTTTTGATTTAAAACCTTTATACTATTTAATTCCTAAAGGATCTTTTTATTTATGAATAAACAGAAATTTTGAAATGTACTGCAGACCTTGTGTGTAGTTGTAAGTTCCATCAGTTTCTACACTTTTACTACTAGCTCTGGAATTGCCTAATGGGTGGGATTTTTTTAAGTGATTGCATGCCTGACTCAGGTCACCAGGCTAGTGTAGGTAAACTGAAAGCTTGAGGTAATTTGGCTGATTGAGGTGCCTTGGACATGCATTTGGTCAGACAAAAACCTGTATTTATAAGGCATTAAAAAACTGATTTTAATATTATCATTTTATTTTTCCTTCTTGAAATAAATTTTTGACAACGAAGTAACTGACATGTTGTCCCTCTCAGATGGTATTTCTGAAGCCAGGAAGTATTTATTTGCTTTATGTTGTTGAACCATGCTTCCTTTGTAATCAGCATTAATACTGCTTTATCCATATGTTTACTATAACAATTTATTTTTACTAAATGAAGATTCCCTAATTCATGGTGAAGAAAATTCTGCTTTGTTACATCAAGCACAGTGACATTGAAGACTCGTTTTAGTCAATCTGTGTATTTCACTGGTGGGTGGGAGTGGAAATCTGTGTTAAAACCTTTCTCAACAGACATCTGATGTCTCTTAAAAGTCATGGTATGTATTTAACTTGAGGCTGACTGCAGACCTCACAAAGGTATTTAGATCAAACTGTCACTGGCTCAGTGGGGCGTTAGATATTGAGACTAACAAGTTGATGTAATTTGTTATTAAACCATTTGGAAAGTTTTAAATAAAACTGGAGTCATTGTCTCTAATGTTGGGTCTGGATTTTTTTCCCCCTCCATTGTTAAGGATTCTTCTGTGTGATCTCAAAGAAGTTAATTCAACTCTGTTTCTCAAAATACACGTCTAACAACTTGTATTAAGTTTGTTCTAGCCACTTTGTGATCTGCATATCATGTAATAAACTATAGAAGAGAGAACTTACAGCTGTTCTTCCTGGTATCTTGAAATGTAGGGCTTGCCATGGGTGTTCTGAGGATGACCTTTGCATGTAACTATAGACTTGTTGTTATTCTTTGCTACAATTCCACTGGTCAATACAGTTTGTAAGAGGCAATTTTAAAGACTTTGCTGCAAATGTCTGTTAAATGTCTTTTAGTGTTGAGTTTAGCAATTCAGAAATGAAACAATGTCTTTGAAGAAATGGATATCAGTAAGTTACATCTATCGGAGGTGCAAGAATATACATGGGAAGATTATTACCTAAAAAATTTAATACAATTACTAATACATATATAGACTTAGAAACCTCTCCATTAGATGCCTACTTAAGTGTATGTATGGTTCAATTTATTAAAATGTTTTACAAAAAAATTAAAACTTCAATAGATGGGACAGTAGAACTTCCTATAACCAGAAGATTTTGCATCATGTACAACGATATGTGGAGTTGATAACCAACATTGTAGTCAACTGGTTGTATATAGAAGTATGTTTATTACTGTGCTGGAAAAGGTAGGGGGAACAGAGCCACAAATTTTGCTTTCACGTTTTATTTTATCAGTGTATTTAACTAGAATCTTAAAAAGACTTCTGACTAAAATCTTGAGCATGTCTGCTTTTTAGAAGCTATAAACTTGTGCAATACATTAGACATTAAAATTAACAATAAACTTTTTCGGCATATGAAAACAAAGAAATACAGGTAGTGACTTGTGGTTCAGCTGAACAAGATGGCTAAACTGATCTGAGTTTGCTGATGACAAAGTGGAGCAGGCTGTGCTCTACTGCCTTTCTTGTGCCGAATTTGGTGCTCATCTAGTCCCTTAGTGAACCAGCTCAAATGCTAATATGGCAGAAAACAATCTTGGCTAATATTTCTCCAGATTGGCATGATGAGTCAGGTCAGCAAAGAATTAGGTGAGTGTCAAAGCAATGCAAGATAGATAGAGGCCTGTAACTGAGCAAAAGGGAGCAGGATTAGCCCCCTTGAACAGCAGAGAATTGTTAAATCACTTAAGCCTGTCTTGTCTGACTGCACTCCTCTTAATATAGAGTTCTGAATATAACACACTTTCTTCCCCCTCCCTCTAGCCCAAGCACTCCTCCTACAAGGAAAGCTGAATATCAACTTACGCATTTTTGTTTCAACACAACAGGAAGCCGACAAGATCTCGAATTGTGAGAAAATTCATCTATGAAATTCTTAAACAGAAATAATTTGGAAATTATTCAGGTGCTATCTCAAATGAAAGTGTGATTAGTACAGACTAACCAAGAGAGGCTTCTCTACTAACGATAACTAACGCTTTCTAACTAACTGAACCTATTCCTGTCTAAGCTGATACATTATTTATACCATTTATTTGAAAGGAAAGCTATTGGAAGTTGTTAACTTTTTTAAAAGTGTTCGAAACAGGCTTTTCTAGTTCACAGTGAATTCTGTAGTTAATCCGTCTCAATAGTCCATTGGTCTGACACAGCAGAGCATTTCTTTTGAATGACAGAATCTTCTTTTAATGAATACAGTATTATTGCACCTTAAACTTTAAATATGTTCTGTGGGGCTATAGTAGTACACTGTACAATACATTTCAAACTTCTACTGTTAGCTTTAGTCTTAAGATAGGAACAAGATGGAGTTAATATAAAACAGCACAATGTCCTTGAACTTGTGTTTTGTAGTTTTCTCCATTTCTTTTGGAAAAAAAAACTCATTGGCATTCAGATTAGTGGAACTTGTGTTCCTAGCACTTTATCTTCTTGTCCAGATGCCCCACCAAAGATCATCATTCCTTCCTACCCTCCAAAGATGTCCTGTGACATCCCCGCGTCAAACTGTGCAGCAGCTGCTCTGTAGCTGTATGCGTCCATATAGCTTGCTGACTACTGCCAGGAAGGAAAATATACACTTAATAGACTTCCACCTTGGTGGGGTCACCAATTTCTCTCATTTTAGCTTGGCGGATGCTCTTACTACTACAACTTTCATGAAAATCATCCTTGAAACTTCTGTCAAATTTTGTTGAAACTAGCCATTTGTGTTACAAATTCTTGGGAGCAGAGTGCCATTGGTGTAAATAAAAACGTAAAGATGCTGCCAAAGTGGAAAGAATGATAGTTTTGTGACATATGCTATTTATCTTGGAAATAGTGTAGCTTTTCAGATGGGTTTGTGATGAAGTTCATAACACAGTTCTGTCAATAAATTTCATGACAGCTTTGCTGTGAATGTATAATACTCACCCACTGAGGAAGCCTATGTTAAGATACTAAAAATTCTGCAAGTGGGGGGGGGGGAATGGGGAGTGTGGACATCTGTTTAAAAAAAAAAAAAAACTTACATGATCCTGGCAGTTGTTCCAAACTTGTCATTTGATGGGTAACCGCATCCTCACTACCTCCATATTCAGAGGTGGATTTAAACTCTTTCTCTTTGTTGTGTACCACCAGCTACCCAAAAGGCAGGCAAGGCCGGTTCCATGTTGTGTTCCTTTTCGTCTATCGCCTTCATGCCATCTGGCCTCTGCTTCGAAAGCCTGTCTCCTCCCTTGCAGCTCTTCCATGGAGCATCTGCCTCCTGTACTTATACAGCTTTTTCCTAATGATACGCTGACCTTCAAATCCCCTGGGCCTGACCTTTGCTTCCCCCTCTCCTCCAGCATCTGTGTGGGCTAAGGTCTGTGAAGTGGCCTGTGAACCGACAGAGGGGAGCCGGGTCTTCGTCTGTTATTACAGCAATGCTTCTTGTGCTTGTGTCACCAGTATTTTTCCAGGTCCAGAACCCCACGTGCTAGAGGCGGACTGGGCTGTCTCTTGACACAGTCCTGCTTTGTAACATGGTTAACTTTTGGTTATGCAGTTTCCTTCACTCCATGATGTTGTGCTGTGCGCACAGGCTGCGTGTGTCCTGCAGCTTAGTGTGCTTCTGGGCCCCTCCAGGATGGAGCTGGGTCCAGGACCCGGTCTGGTGTTACACCTCTTCCCTTCAGTGATGTGCTGCTGCCTCTGCCATCGTAACCAGACCTAGCAGAGAGACATGGGCAAGAATGCAGGGTGTGATTGCATTCTAACCCTAAACCCAAATTTATTCCATTGGTTCAGCTATCAGAACCAGAGGAAACCTCGCTGTCCCCCAGGGGGAAAAAAACAGACCATCACTGCTGGAGCAGTTATCTATTAGGTCAGCTCATTTGTAATGGGCGACCAAGCTGTATAAACCATACAGTGACTGCTCGTAATCTGTTAGAGAGCTAGTTCTTTCCACCCATCATGAGCTTAGGTTTTCAAATCTTAGGACACAGTAGTATTTAAAAGCACTACATGTAATTAACAGTGTTGCGAACATAGGAGTATGGTCTGGTGTATGTAATAGGATGACTGCTGGAGTGGCTCTCCTGCTAAACCTCCCCAGCTCATGGGCATCCTCTGGAGTTTTTATCAATTCCCAAACAAAATGAATGAAATTAGCAAAATTATTTCTCTCATGTTCCACCCTAGCCTAGATGGGTATATGGTAATGTTTGGATTTGAAGTATTTTTGCTGGCTTTACTTTTTTTTTTTTCCCCCTCCTGATTTTTTTTAAAATCACTCTTGTAAATGACTCTTCTATACCAACATAGGTTTCTAACAGAGAACTCATTTTGTCTTTTTAGTGTAGTCTGGGTAAAGTAAAAGTTCTTATTCTTTATACATGTATATATGTGTACATATGTATTTAAAAAAGGAAAACCTTTGAAGTTACAACTGCTGATGTTTAAGTGTAAATTTACTTTTATAAATCATATTTTAGTCCTATTTAACACCGTAGGAGTTTAGGAATATTTTTTACTTTTTTGTAAAGCATATGTGAAAAGTGGTCTTTTTTAGAACAGTTCATGTTTTGAGAAAGTCTCTGCTGCTCCGAGTGTGGGTCTGTTATTTCCAATCTTTGCAAAGGAGTGAACACTAATGTTTTTAGCATGGAAAACACTTGTTTTAATTACTTTTGTTCTCAACTGAATGGGGCAAAAGATAATATTTACTTCACTTGAACTTGCTCATTTGAAGCTAAGAACTTGACTGGAAAACATATGGTTTTCCTTTTCCAATGAATGATTAAAAATTGTGACGATGTGCCAAGTACATTATTTGTTCCACTTGACATCTACGTGTTGAAGAGTAGATATTCAGAAAAGAAAATAACATGCCTCTTGGTGTGATGTTGGCAAAAGTGGGGTTTTTTTTGGCAGGGGCAGGAGTGTGAAGGTAGTCTATTTAATAAAGGCTACAGATAGAACATGGAACTTATTGTAACTTTTGAAGTACTTGCTTAGACTATGTAATTTGGAACACTTATATCCTTAGTAAACACTTGGAAATTTCACGACCTGCAAATGCTTTTGAATAGTTTATGAGTTGCTGTATCAATAATTTAAATGTATAGGAGAGGAAGAAGAATGCATTTGTTATTTTAAGATTAATCTTCTTCAATTTTGCCAATTTAAGCAGAGGAATTTACTGGAAAATGTTTTCATCCAATTTTATTTCATTCGGCTATCAGATGAGTTACACTAGATACCTATGTTCTCATGAATGTTTGCTTTGCCTATTTCAGTGATCGCTGTGGAGAAGACCCAAACCAGAAAGTAATCCATGGGGTTATTAACTCCTTTGTTCATGTTGAACAGTATAAGAAAAAATTCCCCCTAAAGGTAGATACACATTTCTGATTTATGTTTTTAATTTTGAATGTTAATCTAGTATATGCACTATTTGTCCTTTAAAAAAAAATTCTCCCTTTCAGTTTTATCAGGAAATTTTTGAGTGTCCTTTTCTGAATGAAACAGGGGAGTATTATAAACAGGAAGCTTCAAATTTATTGCAAGAGTCAAATTGCTCACAATACATGGAGAAGGTAAGAGATTCTTCCATACACATGCAATAACTAAAATCTAATATTATCAATTTACTGATGATACATGTTTTCCTGTACAGTTCCTGTAGTTGTTCTTTGTTGGATGCTTTCCTGCAGTTTAAACTATGCATTTTGATGGCATGGTTAATCTGAATATAAACTACAAACCTTGCCTATGGATGGACTGTCAGCTTCAAAATGATAAGTCAATTGCATGAAAAGTTTAAAAAAAAAAAAACCAACCCCCCCCAACTTCCTCACTTCCTTATTTTCCTTCTATTTGTAGTAGCATAAGATGAGAGTTTTAGCAATATAATGGTTAGAGAAGACTATATGGTAGAATTGTTACAGAGCATTATTAAAAATTACATACTCTGAGGTGGACTTTCTTTAGTTTTGCTTGTGGTGTATGAAGTCAGGTTGTGGGTAGATTACTTGTAATTCTTATACCTTGCTTGGGAAATCAAAGATTAATACAAGACTAGGAGTCAGTCCTTGGTGCCATACTGTCCACACTAACAAGATAGAAGAGTTGAGGAGAAGGTTGTGAGATTGCTTTTAACCATAAGGAGCATAAGTTAATGGTTGCATACCTGAGGTGAAATTCAGGAATAGGCTAAGACTTCAATTAAACCAAAAGAAATGCAGATTCATTTTGTCTATCATTACCAGTCTTCAGCTGCACTACTCTCCCTAGGCTCCCTTGCTGGATATAAGTACTTCTGTGTCAGTATTCATATGACTTAGAATCACAGAATGCTTTGGGTTGGAAGGGACCTTTAGAGGTCATCTAGCCCAACCCCCCTGCAGTGAGCAGGGACATCTTCAACCAGATCAGGGTGCTCAGAGCCCCGTCCAACCTGACCTTGAGTGTTGCCAGGGATGGGGCATCTACCACCAATCTGGGCAACCTGTGCCAGTGTTTCACCACCCTCATTGTAGAAAATTCTTTCCCTCAATCTAGTCTAAATCTACCCTCTTTTAGTTTAAAACCATTACCCCTTGTCCTATTGCAACAGGCCCTGCTAAAAAGTTTGTCCCCACCTTTCTTTTGTCCCCTTTAAGTACTGAAAGGCCACAATAAGGTCTCCCTGGAGCCTTTTCTTCTCCAGGCTGAACAACCCCAACTCTCTCAGCCTTTCTTCACAGGAGAGGTGTTCCATCCCTCGGATCATTTTTGTGGCCCTCCTCTGGACCCGCTCCAGCAGGTCCATGTCCTTCTTGTGCTGAGGGCCCCAGAGCTGGACGCAGTGCTGCAGGTGGGGTCTCACCAGAGCAGAGCAGAGGGGCAGAATCCCCTCCCTCGACCTGCTGGCCACGCTGCTTTTGACGCAGCCCAGGACATGGTTGGCTTTCTGGGCTGCAAGTGTACATTGCTGGCTCAAGTCCATGACTTGTTTTATGATAATACCTATTTCCTTCATTGAAGTTATAGAGAGAGTTTTTATTAATAGCTCAGATGTATACCCTTTGAGCAGATGTTTAGGTACAAGCAGATGGCTTTGGAACAGAAAAGTGATTCTTACATAATTAGGTACTGTGGTAAAACTTTCTCAGAAGGAATAAGAAGTGTGGTAGGAGAAATTAGGGAAGACTAGTCACAAAGTTGAAGAAGAAATTTTGAGAAGAGAATTATTGAGTGCTATCAGACGTCTAGTAGTGACTGAGCCTAGTCAGTACTCAGAGTAGAAGATTCTATTAGCTTAGTAATAGCCTGATTCAAAAGAGCAAATTTAATTTTTCAGCATCCCAAACAAGTTCTTTTTTAACTTTGTTACTTATTTGTGTGTCTCATTCTGCATACATATACTGTTGTATATTCTTGGTTCTGTATTGGTTGTTAGTATATCATCAGCTCTTAGTTTAAAAACTTGTCCGTAGGTTTTAGGTAGATTAAAAGATGAAGAAATGCGGTGTCGGAAGTACTTGCATCCCAGCTCATATGGCAAAGTGATTCATGAATGCCAACAGAGAATGGTAGCGGATCACTTGCAGTTTCTACATGCAGAATGTCACAATATTATCAGACAAGAGAAAAGAAGTGGTAAGTCTCAATGGTCACAAAAAGCATGTGTTTTATTTTTTTGTTTTGTTTTATTCATTTAGCATTGCAATTTACTATCTTTATTCAGTGACCTCTGTGCACTTAAGCATTTTCAACTAATATATGTTACTTATCTAGAAAGCCCAATTAAACCCTGAATGACATTTTTCTTTTACCATGTAATTCATTATCATTCTTCCAAATATATAGTCAAACCCTTCTTTTTACTGTTAACAACCCTTCTCTCAGCCAATACTCTTTCTCTTTCCTTGTCTTAGTCGGCTTAAAAACACACTGAAGTCCTGTGTCCTGTAGAATTGATCATATTTTATGCTTGTGTTTTCATTTGTAAACCAATGGCTCTGTCTTTACAGATTTCTTCATCATCATTTGACAGGTCAGGATTATAAAATATTTTGGCTTCTTTTCATAGCCACTTTTTATTGTCCTGAATCTTTTGTGATCTCTATTTCCAAATCCTTTTTACAGAAGCAGATGCTCTTATAGTTATATTCCCTGCCTGATTAAAAAAATTATGCTTCCTGATGACTACATGCCTCCTACCCTTGAAAGAATGCTTCTTTTTGCATGGAAGATGATATCTATTATGTGAAACAAATTATTTTTGCAGTCGAACTCAAATCATATCTAATAATAGTGTTGAGTTTCCAGAGAGTTTTGCAAAATTGATCAGCGCTTGGATCCATTTTTGGGGAGAAAAAAAAAAAATCATAAAAATAGCAGTTGCTTATTTACAGCCTGAGAAAAATTTCAAGCCACCACTGGAGGAAAACAAAAAGTCAAGAAGATATTTAAACTGATTTTAGTCAGCTGCTGCTAAGGGAGATTTAGGGAGGACAAGGATTAAAACAAACTGACAGTAGTTTTCCATACTAGCCCACCTCTCCTCTTGGAGTCTCTCCTAAATAAGCAGTATTGGAAGAGTGAGATAGTCACAATGGCAGTACTCAGTAAACACCGATACTAGCCCTACTCTTTCCTTTTTTTCTTTTGTCAGTGACCCAGTGTATGTTAATTTTTTTTTTTTCAGAACAGTTGGTCTTGTTTCAGTCTTTGAAAAGCTCTGTGTGAAATTATGATACTATATTAAGTGTTGATTTTTAGTGTTTCTAAGCATATTCTATAAAAATGTATCTCTGTTACAGACATGGCAAATATGTATACTCTACTTCGTGCTGTGTCAAGTGGTTTACCTCATATGATTCAGGAACTACAAAACCATATCCATGATGAGGGCCTTAGAGCAACCAGCAATCTTTCTCAGGAAAATGTGAGTTTTCTTAGGCGGCTGAAATTACCTATTTGATTAACATTCCTGATGAAGTGTTTACCCTTTTCTTTTTAGTCTATTCTGTTTTTTTAATTCTGTCTATATGAAATTGGTTTGGAACATTACAGATAAATTGTAACTTCTGATCAGCACGCTTAGCTGTGCAACACATATCTATCCTGAGAGTTGATTGTTGTGATCTAACCAGAAACAACTACAGCTAGATATTTCTCATTGTTGTTTGTTTAATGCTGTCATGGCAAGTAGGTCCTTTTGTTCCGTGTATGTATTTTTTTTCCCTGAATTACTCTAAGTCGGTGACATTTGCTGTTCTGGTGTGTTGGGAACCAATGATTCCATTTAGTTTAATTATATGTTATTTGTGAAGACTTGACATCCTGTCCTGATTTCAGTGTGGTATTTTTCACTAATAGCTTTGTAGTCTCATATTTTCATGTAATTTCTGAAAATACTGTAGCATAATTATTTTACTAAAGTTTGTTAAACTTTTTTCAGTTCATGTGTAATTAAATTACCCAATTTCATTTTTGTTCCTCTAGCATTGCTGTTGAGAAACAAACAAGCTGTCATTCGGCATTATATCTGTACATGTATACATCTTGCTGTCTAGATCTGTGCTCACTTTAGGATGGTGACTTTAGCCATCCAGTGTTTCTGTCTATAATAATACATAGATAGGAACTGTTGTAAATTCACTCTTCCGTTGACTGCACAGGACGGCTTACTCTTCCGTAACTCCTGTGTGCATACTGAAAATGGGCTGAAGTCTTTGGTAGTGTAGTTTGCTTTCAAATTATTTGTAAGTTTTCTGAGCTTATTATTTCAAACTAATAGTGTCTGCACAGGGAAATGAATGCAGAGCCATGAGGATGATGAAAATTTACAGCCTTATGTAGATAAACTCAAAGTGTGAAATGCTTGCCCCACTGTGTGGTTTAAGTAATTTCTCATCAAAACATTTTTAATGTGTGACCTGAGAATGCACTTGGGGAGCCATGTGATGCAGCCAGTGCATTGCACACTCTTGCATTGCTGCCTGCCAGCTTGTCTGCGTAGGGACTCCTCTAATTCATATTAGTCACTTCTATACAAAATGTTATGCTGACATGTGGTGCACTAAATTTCATTCGTAACTGTCCTACATAGGAAAATTAAAAGGGTTCATCCAGATTTTCTGTCTCTGAAGTCAGTGTGCAGGAGAAGCAGCAGTTTACTTATTTCAGTAGCTTTTTGGCTTGATTTTGCTGTATTTACATGTTAGCATTAATGATTTTTGAAAGGGCTAATAAAGGATTTCAGGGTATGATGGAAAAGATTAGAGCATGAGAGCAGTATAGACTAAAATCTGTGTTTGATAGCAGGACTGTAAATGCAGCTGTAGACATTTTATTTACAAAACATGCTCAAGCTCAGTAGTGTAAGAGTACAACAATGCAGAATCAATCCTCTCAAGGACTTAATCACTATGATTTTAACTTATCAAAAATAATAATTAGGAAAAAATGTACAGCTAATGTAGATAAGTTTGTGTGTAGATAATCTTACTTTTCTCAATAACTTGCTTTCTGTTTTATCTACCTTTTTTAGATGCCAACTCAGTTTGTGGAGTCAGTTTTGGAAGTACATAGTAAATTTGTTCAACTCATCAACACAGTTCTGAATGGTGATCAACACTTTATGAGTGCCCTTGACAAGGTAACTTTTACTTTTGAAGTAAAAAAACCATTGAAAAACACAATGCGGGACCCTGTTTCAGGCTCACCAAAATTCTTCAGGGCATCAACACATGTTCAAAGATAGTAGTTTAGCAATGCAATGGAACAAAAGACAAGCTAGTGTTAGGGGAAAAGATAAGTACAAAGGAAACCACTTTAAATGTTTTCTGAAAGAAGGACCTTTCTTTTCATCGTAATTGAAAACACAGAAATGAAGCTGACCCACTTAATGTAATTTAAGTGCAGATAATAAGACGACAAATGGTGGGTTTTGGGAAGTTTGGCAACTCTTACAGGCATTTGAATTAAACTTGCTTGCTGCCATAATGTTTAAACTCTGAATGCTGATAGTATTACTTACATAGAAGCTTTGTTTAGATTTTTCAAGTTGACTGCAAAGAATATCTGGAAACTTACATTACTTCAACCACTGTCACAATAACTAACTTCTTCCAGGAGAGAACTGTACTTGAACTTAAATAAGCCTGTTTAGGGAAAGAGGCTTGCTGCTCTTTTCTTTTAAATGCATAGCCATGAAGGTATTTAAGATAACAGTTCTAATGGTTATAAATTATTATTATTATTGTTGTTGTTGTTGTTATGATTATTGTTAATTATATTCAGCAAAATGTGCCTGGGCTCTTGAGGGATTGAGTGGTTCCTCCTCAAAAAAAGAAGTAAATTTTATCTAATCAGTTGGTTAATTTCCCACTCATTTCCATATATTCTTGTATCTTTTTCCTAGAGAGTGCACTTACTACTTTCCTGTCTATAATTTCCTGTCATAGGATGCATGCATACATTTCATTGCTCATTTGTGGTGTTTACAGGACTTGTAGTTTGTAGTTAGGGTCATAGTCTAAGCTTTGATAATTTTCAGCCAAGGTTAATTGGAAAGACACAGCGATGAAGATACCAGTAATAATATCAATAGTAGTTACCCATCTGTATTTGTGATATTGAGAAATTAATTATTTAGTATTTTAAAACAAATGCTTATTTCAGTATCCTAATACGTTTCTGTCTCAATTGCAATTAATGCCATGTACCAGAAGGTGGAGTAATATGAGATTGACAGCCATGTTTGCTGGCACATAGGCAATGTACTTTTTCCTAAATACATCAATTCTTCTTTATTACAATAAATATTTAAAATCTTAATCTGCTGTCAGTTTTTCATGGTGGCTATCAAAACTGCTATTGTTGCCTCCAGTATTGTTGCAAAAGAGTGCTCTTGACGAGAAATATGAAACTCTGAAGTTAAGCCATGCATTCCTTTCTCAGGAGGATTCTAGGGACCTATTATCAAATATTGGAATGTCAAGGCATTGCACAACAGAGTTGCTTGTCAGTTCTTCTTTATAATAATAACAAAAATAATGTTTTCCTTCCATAGAAGGAACTATAATTAATTGGAACTATGGTCATGCAATATTTTTGGTTTGGTATTAGTTTAAAATGTTAATTTAAATGTGATGTAATTCAGAATCTGATCTTGATGATTCTGATATCTTTGTTTACATTTCCCAATTCTAAACTGTCATTATCTCCTTCCTTTTCTTTTTCCTCATATTCAGGTTTTCTTCAGCTACCACATTTTTCGTACTGCACTGCTTCAAATTTACACTTTCAACAATATCTTTTTCTTCTCTTTAGTCCATCAAAAAATCCAACAACCAAAAGATCTTTCCTTTCTTACTGTTGTGAGCACCCCCACATATGTTTTTTCAGTTCAAGATACATGCTGTTGATGTAGGCTACTGTTGATGTGCTGCTGCTCAAATCTGCTTTATCTGCAGTTATTCCTCAGTTTCTTTCCATCCATAGTTTTGGACCATACATATTGCTGTATAAAAAAATTTTCATACTTTTACATTTCAGTTTCTGACCAGAACATAAGTTCTTCTCCTGCTATCTGCAATTAACTTCTGTTCCTCTACTCTTTCCACTTTTACTTAAATCTCAACTTAAAAATGTTCAACACACAAATTCTCACAGAGCAGCAATTCAAACCCTTTTATTCATTGCTTCTTTTTTGGTCCCCTTTTGTGTAGTTCAGTTTCATAGGATCTCGGATGGTCTTTGCCCTGAACGGTTTTTTTTATTTATTCAAATTTTGTGAAATAAAAAGTTTTAAGTAATTTACATTTTTCTCTTTGCTCTATGTTCCTATGTAGGCTTTGACATCAGTAGTTAACTATAGGGAGCCCAAGTCAATCTGCAAAGCACCTGAGTTGGTAAGTGATATATATTATTGTAGAACATAATCATACTTTTTTATAACTGTCAAATGGATTGGCATAGGGTCCATCACATGAATATCCATTTCTCACACTAAGTCAGCCTTAGGTGTGTGTTTCAGGAGTAATAAATGACTTAACCTGCACACACATTTTGTGGGCATGCAAAATTGGTGCAGTTGTAACTTTTGATACAGAATTTGTATTTTCTGTGGATGTAGTATGTATCATTTGCCAATGAATACAGCCCTTGTAATAGAACAGGAGACTATAAACTCTGACTTATTTCATGCTTTAACTTTTGTGTAGAAGTTTGGAATACCTTGGCATATGTTTGTTCTCAAGCTTGACAAGTAGGTTTGGGTTTGTTTTTTCTTTTTTTAACTTGAGCTGGCCAAGTACTGTGACAACTTGTTGAAGAAATCAGCAAAAGGAATGACAGAGAATGAAGTAGAAGACAAACTTACAAGTTTCATTACTGTTTTCAAATACATTGATGACAAAGATGTATTCCAAAAGGTAACTTTTGATATTCATAAATGTTAAAATGTTGCATTTAAAGTATACTTGAAGGATGCGGTTATGCTTTTAAAAATCCTCATATCTGATTTTTTTTATGCAGTTCTATGCCAGAATGTTGGCAAAAAGATTAATTCATGGTTTGTCTATGTCTATGGATTCTGAAGAAGCCATGATTAATAAACTAAAGGTAATGTAATATTCTTCTAATGCAGAATAAACAAACACAGGAGTATGTAATGTTGAGAAGGAGCAGCAGAGGGTGCCAGAGATAACTTAGCGATCAGTAGAACCTGTTTCCAATAGCTGAAAGGAAAAACTTATTTCTTGGGTAGTCTGTGAAAGACAGATGGCCCAGTATCACTTAGGCAGTTGAGATTTTTGGGTAGTTTTATTAAGTGTGTTCAAATGATTCCTATTCAAATTATAAAAGTACCAAGGACTTTCATAAACCAGCTCTATCTTTCAATTTTATACAATAACATTGTTCATATAAATCAATGTATAGAAAGTGAAGCTAAGATAAATCTGATAATTTTCTTTTATAATGTTTGTCTTCTGTTGTAATTGGTGTTCTCCGTAAATATTATACCAACTCTTTTGCTGACTAGATTTTCATATTTTAGTAGTGAATGTGCATAGTTTATATAATAAGTACTGTTCTCACTGTGAAACCTGTTACAATATTTCTTCACAGCAAGCCTGTGGTTATGAATTTACCAGCAAGCTCCATCGAATGTATACAGACATGAGTGTTAGTGCTGATCTCAACAATAAATTCAACAACTTTATCAAAAACCAGGACACAATTATAGATTTGGGGATTAGTTTTCAAATATATGTTCTACAGGTACTAATGCATGTTTATTACTATTGAGTTATTTGTACTTAATTTTTATGTTTTGATAACAAGTGAACAATTTTTCTAATTATGAATACTTCTCATATGGAACCTGACACCTTGTGATCATTGTGGAATAATTTATTTTCCTAGTTTTCCTTTTTAAAAGTAACCCACTAACACACAAAAAAATAGTGATGTAAAATGCCTTGTGTTCTTGTCTCAAATAAATACCTCAGTGGCGCATGCATAGTGAGTAGTAAAAAATAAGCAGTAAAACTTCTGGTCTAAATTGAATGTCTTATGGCATAATATACACTATAGATCTGTTTAATAGTGGGTTTTTTTATGTGTGTATATATATAGTATGAAAATGTTAATGTTTTTGTTTTTCCTGATACCTTTAGGCTGGTGCATGGCCTCTAACTCAGGCTCCTTCTTCTACATTTGCAATTCCTCAGGAACTGGAAAAAAGTGTACAGATGGTAGGTTAGTAGGAGGCTTCTTGTAAACATGTGGAAAATGTAAAATAACTCCAAATAAAAGATGATCACTCTAACAGAGAAAAACCTGAGCTGCTTCATTTTGTTTGTTGATCTTTGCTAAAGTGTATTTAATGGCAAAGTACATTTTAGGCAGTAAATATTTGATATTATTGGACGTAACAGATTTTTTTTAAGCATTTTTTTAATCTGAATTATAATGGTAAATGTCTGTTTCTGTGGTGCAGGAGCTTTTTCATGTAGTAAGAACTATCTATTCTGCTTTTATTTCTGCTGTATTAAGTGGCACATGGTTTTAGCAATATGATAGTTTCCAGCCCATACTATGGGATCCACAGAAAGTGACTGATGACATTTTGCTGTTCTTTGTGAGTTTAAAATAGGAGTATTGTCAGTCGTGCCTCAGTTGGCAAATTGTTACGGACTTGCGTATCAGAAGTAGCTCAGAGCCTGGGTTGCTTACCTAACTTCACTGTTTTGCCAGTTCAAAGGAGCAAACTTATTAATTTGTCACCTAGCTAGAATTAATGCTCTAAATTATACTTATAATCCCCTGAGGAAACAGAACATGATCAATAAATGGATTTTCTGATTTGATTTTAAGTAGGGTATCAAAGCCATGGAATATAGAATGATTTCACCAGTGTGAAAAAATAAGAATACACTTGTTTTTCTATGGAATTGGAAGGAACAGAGTAATAAAACCTAATAAGATTGATTGCTAGAAAACCTCCTAGAAATTCTTTTAAATTCAGTAGAGTTGATACTTCTTTGGAACACTGTTTAACTACACTATTTTATGCTTTGAGAATATGAATGTGCCAACAATCTTTTCAATTTAGTCATCAAGTGATATGTTAAAATGCTTAAGTAGTTCAGTAAATGACTGATATTCAGTCCATCACCCATCTTCTAAAGGAAAATGTTGTCATGAATTGATCTGCAATGTTTGCATCCAATATGGTGAACATAAACCCAGTATTTCTTCACTGGGGTGGTAGTGTGATAATAAACTATTGTAAGTAGTTATATGTGTGTCTAATTGAAGTTCATTTTGTTTTGCAGTTTGAATTATTTTACAGTCAGCATTTTAGTGGAAGGAAGCTTACTTGGTTACATTATCTTTGTACAGGTAAAAATAAGTGCTTAGCTAAACTTAAGCTCTATACAACTGAAAATTACTTTTTAGAAGTCCTTTTCAAATGGCAACAGACTTTGGAGTTGGAACATTATGTTGCATATAAAGTCAACTGACTTATTTGGCATTATAATCTAATTTAATATTTGCTGCTTAGTATTTCCAAAATTTGTGTTTTGAAAATTTGCATATGTTACTGTGATTTATTAAATCCAAGTAAAATTAGAGTTGTACATTCTTAACTACAAAACAGCACTGCAGAACTGATGAGTTAATAAAAATTACACTGGAATTTTTTCTGTAGTATCAGATGTCCCTTAGCTGAATATTAAATAATTTTAAGAATGCCTGTTATACTATTTTACTCAGATATATAAGTATCTAAGTAAATACATACATATGTATATTTACTTTTGTTTATATCTACTATATAGAAATATATGTTAAAAAACATTTTAGAAGAGATATATAAAATTGTAGCGTAGTTTAGTAAGTATCAGTCAATCATATTTTAAGTGCTTTCAGTATTGGGCTTTAATGACTGAGCACTACAACATGTTACATGGAGGTGAAAACCAGACTAGCATACAATATAATCTAATGAAAATTTAGTTCTGATAATGGACGGTTGCCATTAACTGACAGTCACCTTCACACAGAAAATCTGAATCTGCTTTCAGGCAGATATCTTAAGTGCTTTTTTTTCTTTTCTTTTCTTTTCTTTTTTTTTTCATTTCAGGGGAATTTAAAGCATAGAAGAATATTGTCAAAAATTTTACTGGATAAGTCTTCTATTTTATTTTTAAAAATCTTTCCTTGGAACAACTTTCCTGTAATCACTATTCTGTGATTCTCTGTAAGCTATTACTAATTGAAGTTCATGCATTACAATGCATTAAGGCTATTTGGAATTTCCTTTTTTTATTACTATAAATTATATTGCATTATTCAAATTCAACACTGTAGGTTTCCTTTTTTCTTGAAAACCCTACCCAGTTTTCAGAGTTATTTTTGTTGCAGACCACATTCTATATGTGTAGATTCACAACATCAGTTTTCATCTTCCCATTCCAGGTGCTAAATGCATACTTAGGTGTGAATTGAATGTCTGGAAATGTATGAGGAGCTCTAGTAGTTAGGCTTCAGATGACTTTTCAGCACATTCCATCAGTTTATAAATACTACTTGTATCATTGCAGGTGAAGTAAAAATGAATTATTTGTGCAAACCTTATGTAGCCATGGTCACAACATACCAAATGGCAGTGTTGCTTGCCTTCAACAACAGTGAAACTGTCAGTTACAAGGAGCTTCAGGATAGTACACAAATGAATGAGAAGGAACTGACAAAAACCATCAAATCCTTACTTGATGTCAAAATGATCAACCATGACTCAGACAAGGTATGCAGTAATGATATTAAAAAGTTTCATGTTTTCAGTCTTGTGATTCTACTACTTTTTGAGGGCTTTTTTTTAAGACAGAAGAATCCACTGTTTGCTTTTTTTTCCTAAACTGTATTATTAACCCTTGTGAACAATTATAAGTCCGTATTTATAAGGAAGGCAACAGGAGGAAGTAGACTATCTTTGTTTGCTCTGTGTGCCTATAACAGCATGGTATGCTGAGAAGGTAATAATGCTAGGACTCTTTATTGTTTCTGTTGCATTTCAGCCATATAGCTTTAGACTCACTGCTGTTGGAGGGAAATAGTCTTTGAATACGCCACTTTCAAAGTTGTACTGAATCATGAGAAGGAGCCCGAGTAGTAAACCAGAGACTCTTAGAGAGATCCTGAAAAACAAAAATTTGTGGGATTAAGAGACAGAAAGTAACAGCAACCATCTTCCCCCTTGCTGACACATTACAGGAGGAGGAGGGAGGAGGAACGGGAGCAAGGGGGGCTTGTGTGAGAGGATTTTTGCTGCAATTTGCCAAACTATCATTGCATGAGTTTCATGGAATTCCAGTAATATCTGAGCTTTGTTTGTGGTTAAGGCAATGGTTGATACAGGTTCTGTTTCTGACTCTTCCTCATACTTCTGTATGACCTACGTGAAACCAGTTATCCTTTTTCCCATACAGCGAAGGGCACAGATGTCTGTTAAGACAGACTACGAAGTGCCTGTGCATACCTTCAGCATGTGCTTCCAGCTAGCCCAGAAAGCCCAAGTTATTCAGACAGTATCAGGCAGAAGAAACTGAGATAAGCTGTGCACTTCACTTAGGAGAAGAAATCCAAAGCTGCTCTGATAGCTGCTATTTTTTTTTAACCAGGAAAATATTAGAAAATGGAAAGTGAGATCACAAGGAAGATCTGATGCTTGGCTGAAGCATAGGACATGCTTCCAATATCTAGAAATGAGCTCAGGTTGGAACAGTGGCTGGGAAGATGTCTGTGAAACCCTGGGGGAAATATAACACTGGGAGCTATTACAGAAAACAGTGAGATTTTTCATAATCTTAGAAAGTTGCCCATTATTTAAAGGTTTTACATTTACTTATATCTGTCATGTAAGGTTTGGCCAGTTTCTTTAAGCATGTCATTGAAGAGTGAATGGTTAGCTTTTGAACCCTTTTACCTTTTAATGTTTACCACCGCATTTTCTGGTTCTTTAACTTGCAGGCTATTATATTCAAACATCTCTGCTAATTCCTGTTTTCCTTGCACTCCATCCAGCAATGTGAAAGCTGATCTGCAGACAGTCTATCAGCTTACTTATTCAATACGACAGTGAACTTTAGTGGCTTAAGCAGTGAAATTAAATATGCTAACTTCTCTTTACCTGTGTCTGAGCACAGAAAAGTGCAGTGTATTAAATGTTGTAGTTCGCTTTTGTTTGATTGGGTTTTTTTGAAAGAGAGGGGGGGAAAAAAAAAAAAGAAACTTTTGGCAAAATCTTTGTTGGTTCATTAGAATCATGCTTTTCGAGTTAATGCACAACACATAATTTATTTTGGTTTATAGGCAACCAGTAGTGCTAAAATTTAATGTTAGCTTATATTTCTTAAGGCTGTTGATATTTGCCCTTTCATGTTAAATTTTCTATACTATGCCTGGTTATTATAAAATATTATAATAAAGAATATTTGTTGCAGAATATAAAATTAGAATTAATATTGTTATTAGAATTAATATTGTTTTGAGTATATATTTAGATAAATATTGACTGTGTTTGCAAAAGTATTTGCGCTTGAGGCAACTATGGTTTGGCAAGATTCCAAAGTATAAGAAGCCCAGTAACTTTATTCTGCTGGAAATTGGTAATACTTGTACAGACTTTTGCCTGGAAATTGTGAAGATCAGTCAGGTCATCCTGTTAGTTGAATGTAAAGGTGTTTGGACTGCAGGGAATAGTTACCATTTATTGAAGAAATGGACTTTTACATGTGTGGAAAAGGACTGAGATTCTGAGGAAAAAATTAGAAACGTACAGATAGATGTGGAACTGTAGAAGTGGCAGTTTGTCAGCTGTTTCTGATATAAAATAACAAAATGCTTAGATGTTTTTCCTTAAGTTCTGGAAGGCAACATTAGTAATAGTTGTGAAAACAACAGCCCTCTCTCTCTCTCGAGGTTCTGCCATAAATAAATGCAAATCCTACTTTCTTTGAAGGGAGAAAATTAGTTTAAATGGAGAGTGTTTGCAACTAAGATAGTTGCAACAAAGTATTAAAACAGAAATTGCTTTAATCATATTGACTTGTTAACAATATTCATGTGTGTCAGAGTTCTGTAGAGCGTTTTCTAAAATAGACTTGATTTCTAGGTTAGTTAAACCGTAGCTTAAAAAATTGACTTGGTTCAAGTGGCATTTTAGAATTTCCAACTACAAACCACTGAAATTGTTTGTATGTATGCAAGCCCCTAACTGTTATTTTTCAAAGTAAATTGTTATCATTTTCTCATTCCATTTCTGATTTTTTAAAAAGATTCTTTATTGCAGGAAGATATAGAGACAGAGTCTACGTTTTCATTAAATATGAACTTCAGCAGTAAACGAACAAAATTTAAAATTACTACATCAATGCAGAAAGACACACCACAGGCAAGTATTCTTTGTTGTTTGTAGCTTGAACAGCTTAGGAAGCTTATTTTTCTAAAAACAAATTTATTGTATAAGTTTGGTGTAAGCAGATGTAAGAGTCCCTGTGTAAGATTTACATCACTGTAAAAAAATTGTTTATATTTAAAGCTTAAGCACTGCAAATTTTTTTGTACCTAAAATACAGGCAGGAGAAGATAGAGTAGGGAATAAGAAAGAGGAAGAAAAAGACAAACAAGCACTATTCCTCTTGTACCAAATGGGATTGATGTTTAGCTTGTCTTACCTAATGAGACTTTTTTATGGGTGGTGGTTATAAAAGCAACTTACTTCAGGAACAGCAGAACAAATCTGTTTTCCTATGGTTTTGTGTCCTTCATCAACTAGAATTAACTCTGGTGTTGATAATCCATGTTCCCTATGTATCTCCTAAGACACAGGATTTTTGTACAAGAGACATACGTGTTTCCAAACTCAATGCATTATAGTAAATTCTGCCTGCCTTTTTCCCTAGCAAAAACACTGGTTTGGATGTCTCTCTTCTACTTTTCCTGCTGACTTTCATGAAACCTGGTATTCTTGATTTATTGAAGTACTGTGCCTGGAATTGAACTTCACCTAGATTTTTGTATTAATCGACTACTTCTAATAAAGTAAAAAGTATAGATTCAAGATACTTTTATGAAATGTTTATTCATCTTACTATATTTTAAGCATTACTGTTCTTCCTGTATCACAGGAGATGGAGCAGACCAGAAGTGCTGTAGATGAAGACAGAAAAATGTATCTTCAAGCTGCTATTGTCCGTATTATGAAAGCACGTAAAGTGTTGCGACATAATGCTCTTATTCAGGAGGTAAGAGAAATCCTCTTCTTAAACATGATTTGATGAAAATCTTCAGGATAGTTGAGTGAAACATCTGACCACAAAACTCTCCCATGTCAAAACTAGTACTTTGGTGAAATTAGTGAGAATTTCATTGGAGTCTACTTTGAACTGCAGTACTCGAGCACTAGCTGTGATCCCTCAATCTTGTAAATGTGTCTTGGCACTAAAGCATTAAGTGCCTCTGTGCTTGCTTTTTCCTGTTGGCTGGTTCTATGCCGACAGATGTCGTATCCTATAAGAATCATTGCCAGAGGTGTAGGTTCAGCTGAAAACCTTAGTATGGATATTCTAGGTATGGAATTTCCACAGAAGCACCTAGCCAATTTTGAGCTCTAATCATGATTTTATTCTAATTCATGGCTTAAATTTTAAAATTTGTCCGAGTATGTAGACATGCAGTTCTTAACCTCCCTATTCTGTTAAGTGGTACAGTTGTCTAGATCTTTTAGATTCTAGATTAATGATCTGTGAACTATAACAGACTGGCCGAGAAGGAAGTGCTATTTCTTTTCTTTTTCTCCTACTTTCCCATATGAGCTAGTTGCCTGCCTACTTACATTTCTTACTCCAATGTAACCTTTGCTCCTACCAACCAGTTCCCAGTTTTAGTTTTCTCAGGCATTCATTCTTCAGTCTAATTCATTCTTGTGTCTCTTGAGCCGTACTTGAGCCTCAGAGTGGACTGGTGGGAGAGAGAATAAAGATTCCTGCTTTACTGGACCATTTTGAGCATGGAGGTGGAGAGGCATTCAGTCATTTTGAGATCTGCTGTATGCTTTCTGTCTTGTGGTGATGGAGGAAACGGTTTACCACACCCACCACTTAATTTTTATTTCCTAAAAAAAACCCAGCAGCTACAGAGAGCTTGTAAGCCCAGGACTTGCAACGTGAGACACCTTAAAGGTTTTGGATATTGAAATAGTGCTTGTATACAAATACTCTGAAGGCAAGCTTAATTTAAAAAATCTGATTTTTTAATATCAGAAGATGAGGTAGCGTAGGTCCTGATTACTTCTCAAAATCTTTGGTTATTTGGTTTCCTTGTTACTTAAATCATCCATGCAATTATGATTAAATCCAGGAAGAATTTACAGTTAAAACTAGAAGACGGTAGACAAGCCCTGTTTCATCTTTGAAAATACTTTTTCTCCGTACTCTCAAATTCTTAGAAAAAGTTTTCGAAGTGCACTTTTCTTGAGACCAGTTTATAAGGGTGGAATAGATTACAAATTTTTATATTTTGGAAACAAAAAATCCTTTCTGGTTGCTTCTTCCTTTGTTTAACTCAGGAGGAACTGTCTGACATGCTGCTGCTGCATTTTGCTCTTGCAGTACTCTTGCAAAATAGTACAGTCTATTAACATCAGGAGCTTTTTCATGCTTTGCAAGAAAGGTGGATATTTTGATTGTTACTCAGTTAAAAACTAAATAGAGAGTAAAGTTTGGTGCTCTATTTACCTATCACCAGCCACATCCACGTGTATTGGTTTTTCACCTTAGCTTTTAACTAAATTTATGATACTTTTGAAAAATATATCCTTTATCATTTAGTCTTTAGTTCTCAATTTTGAATACTACTTATGTCCTAGATGGATTAGAGCATTTAAAACTGAAGGCTAGGCTTCTAAATAATTGATATCTATGCTACAGTATAGTGTGGGGACCTGATGTAGCCTTAAATGAGCAATTCTGAAACCTAAAGCAATAAGGTGAAGCAGTACAAAAAAAATGTACTACAGTTAACTTGTCCTCCTTTTTTGCACTCTGAATTCATTTGTGGCAATCTCCATGCTGCCTCAGCTAAACTGTTACTAGGACCTGAGCTTGGTTCTTTGAAATGTTAGGTGTCTTCTCTACAGTCTGTGATACAGATGTACTCTTAGGCACTTCAGAAATTATTGCCAGATTTTAGAGCAAATTGTGGGGAGACACGTTTTTGTATAGTTAATGCTTAAACGCAAAGATGAAAATGTCACGGAAAGTGGAAATTTTACCCAGTTATGTGTGCGTTGAGCTCAGTAACTTGTTTTGCTTCATGTTGTATGAACAAGGCCAAACTGCCAGGTGGTTCCGAGTTGAACATGCTCAGCTTTCTTGCTAGGCTGACCTTTATTAAACAATTAATAACCATCACTTCTATAAAGTTTTAGAGTATGCATAACTACTTGGCTGCCCAACTTCCTTTTTTTTCCCTGTTAACCTTGTAGTAAGGTTTGATTTACTGTCAAGAGCCTTTTTATTTCTTAAAACGTTCATCTGTGATATTGTTACCCATTACGGTGACATTGCTACTTTTATCATGACGCTCATATACTTACATATAACGTAATCACCTAAAATTTCTAGTCTGACTTCTTGAGGAGTAAGAATGAATCTTTTGCAAGGAAGTCTGTTTACTATGAATGTTTAATATTTTCTTGCCTCACTAATGTTTTTTTCTGAGATATAAGGGCAGGATTATACCGTTAAAGATATGATTAAAAGACTCCTAGCCTTAATGTAGTTAGCTCTGATTCTAACAGTCAGACTACAACACCATATATTCATTTAGGGTGAGGTGTCCAAGAAAATACTCAAGGCCCTTGGTAGACCTCTATATGTCAGCGTGTGCTCTTTGCTGAATTGTTAATTGTGTTAGATATGCCCTGATAGTTTTACTTTTAGCTCCATGCTGCAGTCGCTTGCAGGACGAGGTAGCTTTTCCCTTAAAATGAAAAGGGTCAGTGGGAGTAGTTGGAGGGGAAAGGTCAATGCAGTCATTCCCAAAAAATTTTTTATTCTGACCATCAGGTTTTTCTATCCATCCTTCTTATTTGTGTTTTCTTTGATAAAACAAAATGAAAAAAACCTTACTGATACAAAACTCTTGTCTTTTGTTCTCTCTGTCCTAAGTAACTACATGAAGTGTGATGATGACAATCAATCTGAGCGTAGGGCTGAAGTTAGGTGAAATATGAGCAGATCTATTAGCCTGTTAGCGCCAAGTTTCTTCTCACTTGTACTGCTGTGGAACGTACCAGACCCTTGGCTGCTGGCCCAACAAAACTCTCTCTTTTGAGCTTTTTGTTTGCTTTGCTGGGTGAGTTCTACCTGGTGAGTTCTGTTGGTTCACAGAGGGCTCCAGCAAGCTCTATAGCTGGGACAAAGCCAGCCATGAAAAGTTGTAAAGAAAACAGGAAATCCAGCTGAAATAAAAATCAATTTCTTTACAGAACAAATGAGAAACTAGAGGCAAAATATAGTGACACTTGAGTAGTAAGATCTTTTGTTTGAAAAATTTTCCATGTTTAATAGATACGTATATTCTGTTACTACACACCATTTCCTCCTCTCCTCTACAAGAGAATGGGCAAAACTGAGAACTGTTAAGAGACATCTAAAGTTTTGCCTGCAGTGGCAGTTTTTTCCACAAAGCATATATAAATTTGTTTTTACAATAAATAATTTTTTACTGTATGTGTTACAAAGTTCCAGCATAGCCAGATGGAATTTGCCAAATCGTAGGGCTACCTTCAGTGACTGAAAAAAGAGAGGCTCATTCTGATTATCTCATTGTGTAGGAAAGGAATTCAGTGGTAGGAGGTCTCCATTTACACCTCGCAGGCAGCGGAGCAGTTCGAGTGCCTTCCAGGACCAGATATACAGCACTACATGGGCTGGAACTTAGGCAAAACACAATAAATCCAGCTCACATCTCATTTCCTGGCAGCTGCAACAGCAATGAAGTAGTGTAGCTTTACAAAATGATTACTACTTCGTCTGTGTCTTTTGTGATGAAAAGTGTCATCTAGGGCTTTTCAGCAAATTTCCTGAAAAAGAAGTGTTATTTTTTCTTGCAGATTTGATTGCCTAGTACAGTAGAATCTCTGAGGATAGGTTGCATTTTTAATATATTTAAAATATGCTGGTCAAGAATGAATAAAAACTTATTAAAAGGTTATAGTCAGATTTTTTGGTAATTTGCTGTGTACTTGTTCACATGTCTTCTAAACCTCTCTTTTTAATGCTATAAAGAAAACACAGGTTTCACAAATCTTTAATAAATGAAAATGTCTCCTCTATCTTCTTGTGATAACAAAAGTGGTGATGGATGAGAAGAAAATTGTTCAGCTTTAGAGATAGTTTTGAAAAATATAATCAAGTTAAATTTAACCATTCAGAATTGTATAAACTATTTTGAAAACTAAGATTAACACATTCTTCAAGCATTTAATTTCCAAGTAAGACTGACATAACTCAAACAAAATTTGGGAGTCCATAAATTAAGTATTCCAGAACAGTGAAAGTACATCAACAGAAGTAAAAGGGACCTAGTCTAGGAAGAGAAGTCAGTTTGCAGAGCCAGCGTGGAAAGGCACATGTGCTTTTACAAAATTCTCACTTTGCTTAAACTGTGATAATAATAAAGTGAAGAAATGTGTGAATATTAGATTAATTTTTAACCTGAATATTTATATTCATTTGTACCGTGGCAAATTAAGCAAGCAAGAGGACTGAAAAGATGTGGTTAACATGCAGGCAAACTAACCAATGAGCCAAGCAGTCAGTTTAAGTGTCCTGACACTAATGTATAGAGATGCTTTGCTGATTGTTACAGATCAACTATTCCAGGTTTATTTAATCCTGTCTTTAAAAGAAAAATATACTGAATTTGCCTTAAAGCCCTTAGTGAATATTTCTGTAGCGTTTATAACTGTTGTAAATAAAAATAACACAAAAAACGTCTTTCTTTTGCAGGTAATTAGCCAATCAAGAGCTAGGTTTAACCCAAGTATCAGCATGATTAAGAAGTGTATTGAAGTTCTGATAGACAAACAGTACATAGAGCGAAGCCAGGCCTCTGCAGACGAATACAGTTATGTAGCATGATGTTGCTGTCCTGCAGGTATGATTGTAAGGAGATCATTGCTGTCACTGTTTGGTGTGTTCCTGTGGGAAGAGGCAGGCCTGTGCCTCCATAATTGGTCACTTGGCAGCCCCTGTTTTTCTGCTGTTTACAACATCACCAGTGCCATGTCATGAGCGTCAATGAAAATGCCTATAGATATTTCAAGCTCATGTCATTATGACATTTCTTAAAACTTTACTAAAAGAATGAGTGAAGTATTGCTGAAATGTGGAAAATTGGTTGGGTACCATGCTTTTTTTTTTCCTCCCCTTTCACGTTTGCAGTTGATGTTTTTTAATGTATCTTAAGAGAAAGTTAAAAAAAAAAAAAAAAAAAGAACAAAAAAACCACAAAAACAAAACAAAAACAAAAAACCTAAATATTGTAATATGACAGATAACCTAATAATTGTATCTACATTAAAATGTAAAAAAAATGACGAACATGATACTGCTGCTTGTCAAATAAAAAAAATAAAGTTATATATTGTGTCTCGAATGATTGTAGAAATGGATTTAGCATTAATGTCTGTAAATATTATTCAGACCTGGAAGAGTAAAAATAGTGTTATGTGTTTGGTTTTTAGATAACCTCAGAAGTAGATCTGACGTAAGAACTAATTTATATAAAACTGAATACCAGGTACATTATGTTTGATGTGATTATAAAAAAATATTTATGGTTAAGTGCACATCTTGTTTTCTTGAGAATTAGGCTAACTTACATTCTTAGTGCCTGAAGGCCTACTCTGTGTCTGTTAATCTGACACTGCAGGAATATGTTACAAGAGAAAATAAACAGACATTTGAGGGGATTTAAGTAGCGTAGTTCACAAAGAGTTAGGAATGGTTATCATGAACATCAAAGATACAGTTCAGTGGCTTGTGAAACCACCCTATTAATGGGAAAGAATATAGCAGACTGGTAATTGAAAAAATGTTGTTTCACTAATGCATTGGGTAGAAACTCTACATGGATAGGTACCTGTGTTTGTTTCCACATAAGCCCACGCTGGTTTTTCCTTCTTTTCCCTCCTAACTCATATGGTTGTATTTATCATATTTTGTTTTTCTCTGCCCCAATTACATTTCTAGCTATTTGGGCAGGACAAGAAATCCATGGGCTATTTCACGTCCTGCGTTGTTCATCAGGGATGGCATGGTGACTGTTCACTCTCACATAAGCAAAGTATAATTTTAAAAGGTACTAACTCTACCACTGGAAGTAATTGGAGTTTAATAGCATTAAGCATGTGAACACACTGAATGCCTGCTGCGGAAAAGAGCTTCCTCATGGCTATGCCTGCAATTATCATTGACAGGATAAATATTAAGTTAACTTCAAATGTTCTATTTTTGCCAAATTTTATTTGTGTGCATATAAAATTATATATGTGTATATATGTTATTTACAATATTTTTTTTTTGATTGTGTGATATTTCATCACCTACTGAAAGTCCACAGATCAAGAAATAATTTTAAAGGAAGAAACCCTTTGGGGGGAGCTTTTTCCTTCTTTTTTTCTTTTTCTAGTTCTTCACTGTATGAAAGGGTTCTCTCCAACTCTCATATTGTTGCTGTCTCTTATTTCTTAACTGACACTGCATTCATATGTCATCTGGAGGGTATAGTAAACTTTCTGTAGTTAACTAGGAAATGCATCAAGAAATAGTAATATGTTTTCCTTATGTGGAGGGTGATTAAAGGGCAATAAACAATGAAGGGCATTAAACACTTCTGCCATATTTATGGTATTTTATCCCACTGTACTAAGATCTAGATTTTTAAAATGGATTTATGTCTTAAAGAAATGCTTTTTTTAGCTGATCATAATATGGTGCAGTAGGTCATTGTCTAAAGTGCTAGTTCAGAGTTGTATGAGTGTTGGGAGACAGCAAAGGTGCTTATGGTGCAGTAAACAGGAGACACATTAGCCCAGATTTTGACTGGAGTGACTTTTAATCTATTTCAGTGTGAAATGTTTCTGTGCTTTATAAAAAGTAATTCATTCATTCTTATGACAAAAATAGAATAGAGGGAATATTCTGTGCCACAACAGAAAAATTATTGCCTGAACATTGAATCATCAGATCCTTTCTCCAGAAAACAAGCTAACAGTGACACCAAAGCTTCTGGAATCAAATGTGTTTTATCTTGTAACTTGTGTATGAGTCAACAGATTTTAAGCTTGTTTCTTCATAAAAGGGTTAATAAAAGCTTTATTTAAATATAGATTGCAGTAGCAAAATTTTAAGACTGAGTTTGAAAAAGCCTTAACAAATTTATTTTCAGAATCACTTAAGAGACAAAACAAAAACTTTACTGCTCTAGCCCAAACGTGTAAGATTTTAGCATTACCTTATCTCTGAATTTTTGCATACCTAAAACATCAAAAGTAATATTTTGGTTTTTAGATAAGCATGCTGCTGAGTTGAGACATGTTTAGTGAGTTAAAAACATTCATGTATTTCAGTGCAGTTGGCATCCCTAGACAATGTCTTTCATAATTATACACAAACTCAGTCTTTTCAGTGCCTCTTGGGAAACATGGCTATCGCTGGGAAACTTTTTGAATTCTACTGTATAACTCACACCTTCCCCCTAAGGAAAGAAGTAGTGCAAAGATTGAGCCCTCTAGCTGGGTTAGGTCACTGAAGTCATTGCTGGCACACGTAGTGCTACAACCTGGCAACTCAATACCTCTGGCAAGTGTCGTTTCAAAATACAAAGTGCTAATGGGTATTAACAGGAGGGGCAAATGATAAAAAGAGAAGACATCCAAAAATGCCGTGCATTTTTAATTTTTCACTAGAAGAAACTGGTATAATTGTACGGATTTTTTTATTTGTTATATGCCTATTAACATGTATGACCTGCTAGCTGTAGGAGCCATACAGCTGAGTCTGGAAACGTAATGATTTCATACATCTCATACATTTCTAATATCAAAATGCATTTTACCTCTAGTGTTGAGTGTTATTGATAATTCTTAGGCTAACTGAAAATGTATTTCTATGATGTTTTGATTTGTCTTCAGATTGATTATCTTATTCTAGGGAAGAAAAATGTGTATGTGTATTTTAGTGTGTTCATACATAGAGGGCTGCTGGAGCTATGACAGGTACTTAAATCACCATAACATGAGAAACAGTTTTCAAAGTGGAGACTATCATTACTTTTTAGGAAACCTTTCAATGAGTACATCACTCCTCCAAATAAGGAGCAGAGTGCAGAAATTGGTCAAAGGAGAAATACATTTTATAAGCTGATATCTTTCAGCTACACTTAGAAAGCCATTTCTTATCCTTAAAAAAGTTAATTTTAAAAGCAAGTCTTTCAACATAGTATTGATTCTTGAGCAGAATAAATTCTTTGTGCCCTAGTGCAAATATGTTAGGACCATCCGTGCTTTACAAATATGGTAAGTACCTAGAGTTAATCTGAGGTATTATAATCTATGAAAACATATTCTCCAGAAGCAATTGTTCTTGCACTGGGTATTTTCTCCTATTACAAATCTGAAGTTATCCTTACTTGCTTACGGTACCTCATACTGTACTTTCTAGCTGATAACAAAACAGTTCTTGCAAGTTGTCAGGCAAAAACAGGAAGGATCAAAACATAGTTTGGGTATAATAATTTTAAAACAATGCAAGACTTTGCTAAACACAAGCATGTGTGTGTGTAGTTTTAAAGAGGGAGGGTGAACAAATATGATAGTGAAAGTAACCAGACACGTGTAGCTTGGATGTGCATTTCTTATTGTCTCCATTCTGTGGAATTCACAATTACATCAAGGCAAGAAAATAACAGCCAGGAAAAGGAAAGAGGTAGATGAGGAGGCTGGCAAGTTGGCCTCCCTGGTTAGAACTACTGGAGTTGTATTTTTGTGTTCTTTATCTTTGAATAGTTTGAACATGCGTATGTTAATTAACAAGATTACTATTTAGTTCAGTATTGATGATTACTTGTCATGCATTTGAGGAAGAAGTGTGCTAGAATATTCAAAGCAGCAATGCATGCGACATAGCCACGTGTTGGTGCTGCTCCCATCAGCTGTCCTGGGAGCACGCAGCGCAAGACGTGAAAGCTCCCTTAGTCTCCCCAGTAAGTCCTGTCTTGCATGTGTATCTGAAAAGTGAAGGACTCTTCCCAGCCTGAGTAGTTGTACGAAGCAAGTCAAAAGGTATTGTTAGTCACTTCTAAAACGGTTCTAGTAGTTTAGGGAATTACTTCTGCCATTCGTTTCTACACCCTCTTTACGACCCTTGTGACTGAAAGCTATCAACAGTGATTCAAGCAAAACTGAAATGCTCTCTTGGTTGCTTTGACTGGCGTCACGAACAGCTTGCATTAACACTGTCGTAAGTTCCTCCTGCTCAGCTGGGGAAAGTGATGGGTGTGTGATTACTAGTTTATTACAATATCAAGTAAAAACTTTACATTTGAACCACTGGTGAACTTGCTGTGTATGAACCCTTTCTAGAGCTTCTGGACTAGACAGAAATCTCTGGTATTGTATACTGAGGAGGGCTCTACGGACTTTGTGTGTCCTTCCTTCCAGTCTTCCACTGAGATAAATAAAATCATACACTGGTGTTTCTGTAAATTTGCTCTCCTATAATCTCCTCTGATGTAGTGTTATATACCAGGAGCAGAAAATGATGTGTTTTGGGACTACAGAAAGTAAAGTGGAATGGATGAAACACTTCCCGATGTCTGTATAGCCAAGGCATTAATCCTTTCAGTCTGGCTCTTACCCAAGCAAATGTTTGATATATTAGTGTTTACACGAGCAATGGATACATAAGGAGATTGTTAGGCATGTTTTCATCCCAAAGAGGCCTTGTTCTTAGCATAATCATTGAATGGTAAACACTGTAGTTATCACCTTTTGGTGGAAGCCGGTGGTTCTGATGTGTGTCAAACTCTTTTTCCAGCAGCTGTGAACAGTAGCAGTGTAGTTGCCAACAGTTATTAAAAAGGAGTGGTTTGAGGACAGTTTTGGAACTTGGCAGGTCGCTGTTGCCTGTCTTTTAGCATTGGTTATATCATCTATAACTTACTAGGTATATATGATAAAAGTGTAACAATTCTTGGGTAGTTTTTCACATTATGTTTAATAGTTTCAGTTCAGTTTCGTAAGATGTACTTGGGCTGTTTTCTGAAAAACTCTACGCCTGGGTCCATTTTCCTTTCTTCTTTCCAGCCACCAGCTTAGTAGAATTCATGGCTGTCAAAACTTGAGTTTGAGAGAATAAAAAAAAGTTTATCTGAAACTCATGATATTATGTTGTCATCTGTATATTTGAAGCCAGTTTCAGAATGCTTTATGGGATCTGTTTTAAGCAATGCCAGGCATTTGGCTCCTTCAGAGTGGTGAGATACATGGCGTGAGGTGCTGCCTAGAACTAATCAAGAGGAAACTGTAAGTGGAAGGGTATGAAGGGTCTACTGACTTACTCTTCGGAAGTTTATCTAGTGCGTCTGTGTGCACAGGATCTATCACATCACATGTTCTCTTCAGGGTTTGTTCTGTTTTAAAGAGCGGGCATAAGCACTGATGCGAGTGGGCGTTCAAGAAACAGGAGGCCTGGCCTTTTGGATGAGTCTGTCTTCATTCTGTCCTTGACCAGGAGAGTGCCCTGGTCTTACCCAATAAGGCAAGCAAGGCCTAGTACCTCTCTTGGATGTGTACAAGTCCTACAAGGGATAAACTCTTACCTGCTTCCCCAGGCTTTTTGTGTACTCTTCATTGCGATATTCAAGGGACTAAAAAACAATAATTGGGATGAGGGATCTGTAACTTTAGTCGTGAAGGTATTCCTGTGGAGCTGGGGCTGTGGGTTTGCGTATGGGTTCCAGTCAGTGGGTTGGTACACTAGAGATGAGCCATCTGCTCATCAGTGCAGAAGGAAAGCAGCAGTGGCCAGAATTCTGTATGCAAACTTCATCCTCTGTGTTTGTTGATGTCCATGATAGACTTAAGTGACAGCTAGTAATCTAGTTACCAGTAACGAATGAGTCTTCAGGTATGTGAACATTGAAGTTCAGGGGCCATCTTGCCATCTGGGGACTCAGAAAGACTTGGAAATTAGGCTTTCAGAACTACCTGTTTGGATTTGTGCGTATGTTCTGCCTGACTGCCATCTGAAGCTGTGAAAATGAGTCATGTGAATCTCACCTGTAGCCTCATCTCAGCAATTCCAGGTGAAATTCTTTCCCTTCCCCTAAGCGGGTGTCTGCTCCCACATGTTTTAGTGTACTGGTAATGATGTATCTAAGCCTTACTGTAGCCACAAATTGAAGGGAATAGATGTACACCCACAAAGCATGCACTGCTTAAAATCTGAGTCATGGCTGTGAATCAGAGATGTGCCCGTTGCAGCTGGTGAAGGAGATTTGGGAAGACGTAACATTCCTGTTGAGAACAGCAGCAGTCTCATTTCGGGCTAAGGAAACCTTCCATCTGCGTGCAAGTAGACTCTAGCCTTAAGAAACTTCTATCCATTGAGAAGACCCTGCAAATTAATACCTGCGTCCATTTTTTAGTAAAGTAACTGAGAAACTACACTAGCTGCTCCTCAGCCCTCTTTCCTCAAGGCAGTAGCCTCACCTGGTTTGGATGCCCTCCCGCTTCCAGAGCACTGGGTAGTTAATTTTTAAAAAATGTGTATTTTAAAATACATGTATATAGTTCGACAGATAGGATGGAAGAGCGCTGGAGCTTGTGTCACTGAGTGAGACTGGTATTTACTTAGCGGGAAGGGGCAAGTGGGGACGTGTCCTGAATGGCAGCCTGGCAGTTGGGGCAGAAGAGTGTGGGGTTTTGCATGTGGACCGTCAGACCCTCTTTATTCTTTCCCACACCCAGGCACAACCTTTGAAATACAGACTTGACAGGCAGAGCTGGAATATCTGCTCCTTCCCTTCCTGGTGCAGCTCCTGCGAGCGTAAGGGCTACGAGTCAGGACAAGCCTCGCTTCGCCAACCGGTTCATAGGGAAAGGCAGCGCCGTCGCCGCGCGGGGCGGAAGCGTTGGGAGCGCGGCAGGCGGGAGGCGCGCTGCTGGAGGCGGCGTGCCGCGGCGGGGGTTTACAGGTGCCGAAGGAGGGTGTGAGCTGCGTGGACTTAATTCTAATATAGGGACAGAGATCAAAGGTGTACGTAGAAAAATGCCAGGAAGCTTGGGATAAAGTTCTTAATAGCGTGTTATCTGCGGCGGCTCAGGAAACCGTAGGTTATATGGGTCATACGCAATGACAGAGGTGAAGACATGGCAGGTAAAATTGCTACTTTACACACACAGATTTGCTTTTGCCTTCTTCGGTTGGTTTGTAAGTCCTTTTGTAAAATAAAATACAGCCTTTGGAAAGGTATATCTTCAAGAAGTTTATTTTGGAAGTTTTTTTTATGGGATGTTTAATTCACACATCCTGCTGACACAGACTCTGGGCTTTACATCTTCCTGAATTCCCTTCCACGCTGTCTAAAATGGCCATCGTGCTTTTCCACATCTGTAACAGCTGAGCTCCAGACTGGGTAGAGTTTTCTCTTTGCAGGGGCTGGTTTTGCCCTTCTCACTGCATGGAGCTCTTCTGTCTTGCCATACCCTTTTGGGCTTTGTTGCCTAGCTGTATGTTTTGTACATGGCAATTACACATGGTGCCTTAAACCTTCTTTTCTTTACTTTTCTTTTTTTTTTTTTTTTTTTTTTAAATCTCTGCTTATGAAGGTACGTGACAAGTTGCTACTCCTATGTCTGCTTCTGTAGCAAGCAGTTTGGCCTCGCCTGCCTTAGAATTTGTTTTTATTAGTGTCATACTCACAAGAGCTCTGGCGTACTTAAATGAGGTTTTCTTCAGGCATTTGTCATTGGTCATTTCTGATAGATGGCTGTTTTGAGCATCAATTATAAAACCAAAAAAACCCCATTAAATCCTGCCCATGCAGACTAGGGTTTTGGTACCGCTCCTACGGAGCACTGCAAGCCATCGGTTAGTGCTTCACATGCTAGAGAGTGATATTTTGAACTTTTTTGTTGTCCTTAGAAATCCTTTGGGGGTTATTTTGTTCATTTTTTGTGTCTGTAAAATGTGGCCCATTAAAATGCTCTTGAAAACTGTCGCTTAGCTACATGCTAGCTAGAGTATGGACAACATCAATGCAAACTCCTTTTCAAACTCATCTGCAGCGATGGAGGAAGCAACTGTGACAGGGCGTCTTTGTATCCTCTGCTGAGGCTATGAAGAATTACAGTATTTATGTTCAATAACAACTGCTCTAAAATCACTATTTGTAGGAGAAGTTGCAGCGTGGAAGGGAGAGATTCTTCCACTGCCTTGGTTTCACTTAATGGGATTATTAATTTCTTCACTCAACACAATCGTTGGCTGGGAAAATTTGGGGAAGGTGGCGGAAAGCTATCAAACCTGCTTGGGGCAGTGACTGTCAGCAGCCTGTTCTCATCTTTTCTGAAGCCACTGGTGCAATGCGATTGCAGCAGCAGCAGTCTCTTGATTTAATTGCAGCTGTGTGGAAACGTGGGTGCTTTCCTTAAAATGTATTGTTATAGCAGAATCTCGGCTTTTAATAGAGACTTACCAGCCCTAGTGACTGTGGGGAGAGCAGCGTGACAATACATTCTGCTGAAAAGGTCAAATATTGGGAAGACAGCTATGAAGACATGAAAATGTCTTGCTCCTCCTTTGTTAGCATGGAGGGGTGTGGGGTGCGCGAGCCCGTGGGCGCAGCAGGGGCCCCGCTGCGGCCCTCTGCCAGCAGCAGCGCTGGGCGGGGGGAGCCTCGCACGGCCCTGGCGCTCTCCTCTGCCCTCACCGGCGCCTCGGGTCTTGCCTCTGACTGCTGGGATTCAGCCGGCCCCAAAGCCGCTTTCCCACAGCAGCAGCCACCTCTTCTTCTTAACGGTATGTTTTAGGAGAGGAAATACTCTCCACTGTGGAGTCAGGATTTAGGAGGGGCTTTAGCAAGGTGAGCTATCTGGGGGGTGCAGCAAGGAGAACGAGAGAGCTTAGAGGGCACAGGACATTAAAAAAGAACAAAAAAACCAAAACAAAACAAAAAAACCCAAAAACCAAAAAAAAACACAGAAGGAAACTTGTGTGCACACACTTGGGAGCTGGGAAGAGAGGGGCCAGCTGGGGCTGTGCTCTTATGATTTTGTGGGTGGGATTGAAAGTGAGGACCCTGCTGGGATGCATTTCTGCTGAGACAGCTGCAACCTTTTAGCAAATTTGGGTGGGAGGGTAAAAAGGGGAAGATGCTTTGCATCCCAATTAAATGCCTTCTCTGAGCAAGGATACCACAAGCTGCAGAAAAACATACCTTGCTTTTCTGCTAGAGTCCTTCTGGGTGGAGATAACCATCGTTCTCTCAGGAACAGGAGGCTTGGGGAGTACTGCAGCTTTTGAAAGGTATTGATCATCCTCTTGCTGAGACAAAGTGGGAGAGAGAAGGGCTGGGAATCAAGATGGGTGCGAAGCTGTTCACAGCCAAATCACTGTTACAGTAGAAGAGCTCAAGAAAGGTGGGGAAAGATACAGTTTGGGGATTTAAGAGTGTATGAAACAGAGGAATAGACAGCTGCGGAGCTGGCAGTACAGAAATACTTGCTGTATTTTGATGTGTGGTGCATCGATTTTGCCTAGGGTGGGAGAAAACCCTGATCTACAGTTATTCAGTTGGGCAGTTTGTAAGCACAAGAACAGGTAACACAAATGAGAAACCTCACGTTTGATTCCCCATAGCTTGCTACTCTCCGAATACCCTCTCTCCTTGAGTTCCCATCAGCTGCTGCTTCAACCCCAAACTTTCTCCCTTTGAGTTTTGAGTGGAGCACCTGATTGTGCGAGCTTTGAAAGCCTTGTTGAAAATCATAGAATCATAGAATCGTCTAGGTTGGAAAAGACCTTTAAGATCATCCAGTCCAACCATTAACCTACACTACCCAGCCCACCTAAACCAATCAAGGGTAGACTAGACTAAACCATGTCCCGAAGTGCCACATCTACCCGTTTTTTTAAACACTTCCAGGGATGGTGACTCCACCACCTCTCTGGGCAGCCTGTTCCAATGCTTGACCACCCTTTCCATGAAGAAATTTTTCCTAATTTCCAACCTAAACCTCCCCTGGCGCAGCTTGAGCCCATTTCCTCTCGTCCTATCACTAGCTACTTGGGAGAAGAGACCAACACCCACCTCACTACAACCTCCGTTCAGGTAGTTGTAGAGAGCGATAAGGTCTCCCCTCAGCCTCCTCTTCTCCAGGCTGAACAACCCCAGTTCCCTCAGCCGCTCCTCATAAGGCCTGTGCTCCAGACCCTTCACCAGCCTTGTTGCCCTTCTCTGGACACGCTCCAGCACCTCAATGTCTTTCTTGTACTGAGGGGCCCAAAACTGGACGCAGTATTCCAGGTGCGGCCTCACCAGCGCCGAGTACAGGGGGACAATCACCTCCCTGCTCCTGCTGGCCACACTATTCCTGATACAAGCCAGGATGCTGTTGGCCACCTTGGCCACCTGGGCACACTGCTGGCTCATGTTCAGCCGGCTGTCTACCAACACCCCCAGGTCCTTTTCGGCCAGGCAGCTTTCCAGCCACTCCTCCCCAAGCCTGTAGCGTTGCATGGGGTTGTTGTGACATAATAAAAGGCTCCTCAGTTGAGAATGGTGCACGTGAGTGAAATGTGGGATCTAAACTTGATTTGGGGATGAAGCTAGAAATGGTGAAAGCAGTGAGAGCTCCAGGTGCGGATACTAAACTTTCTTTTCAAACTTCTTGAAATGGGTTAGTAGTGCTGTAGGTGAGTCCCAAGTGGGCAGCAGAGGATGGGAGAAGCCCTGGAGCCGAGGAACAGACCGGGAATGGAGCCCAGGAATCCGTACCTGTCTTACCACTTGGAACAGGCTACAGTGAATCGTCGTGGGGGAAGGAAGATGTGACAGTAGAAAATAGATACAATAAATCATGTCTTTAGGAGGCTAGTGCTGCGCTACTTAATGCCTCCTTACTGTTTTGAGGTTCCCGTCTGAAATGTGTTTGCTTTTTCTTTAGTGTCTGTATGGGTTTGGGATTTTTTTCCTATCTTTGTGGCAGAAGCAAATATTAAGAAAGAATTTTTTAGATGTCTGGACCTAGTAATCTGGTTGGAATGCATAGGACAACCTTGTGGTGAGAAAATGTAAAGAGTTTAACCATTTATGTTACAGAATACTTGTTTTCATAGATTCACCTGCATTTTCAGCACACTAGCTGAAATAACTTTCAGTATTTTGAAAGTTGGCATGGTAAAGCATGTTTACTGATATCTACACAAAATCATCTTAGCTACAAGGTTCCTGCTTGTGTGAAGGAGAGGCTGAATTGAGTGTGATTAGGCAATGTGCCTCTTTGGTGGCATTGTGAGCCTTTTGTTTGGAAAGTTGGGTCCTAATCATTCAACTTCCAGGTAGAACATCAGCTATATATTTTGTAAACTTCTTTTGTTTTGTTTTTTTGCTAAGGAGAGGAAGTACGACTTTAATGTTGTCTGATAATATCTGAGTTCATAGAACATTAATCCTTCAGATCTGAAGTAGAAAATAAGAGTTACAATTTTTGAAATCAATTAAATATAAAATCCATTTAGTCAGGATGCCTGCTTTTCAAAACTAATAGAAAAACCCTGTCTCTGTTTCTTCAAAACATTAAAGAGCGTAGTCCAAGTAGAGTAAAACTTGGATATTGCTGAGATGTTCTGGAGTTGCCTGTGGCCAGTTAATTATCCAGGCTTTTTAGGAAACAGTGATTATTGTGTCAGAACAATTATTAGTTCCAGGTATTGACTGTGGATTGCCCTTTTCTTTAAGCTTTACTTATTTGTAACTTGGATTTTGTACTTTTTCACCATTATTGTGCACAAATGAGATGCAAAATCTGGAGTCTGTGTTCTGATTGAGTAAGGTCAAAACCACAGGCATTCATTTGCTTTCCCTGAAAAGTAGCTTTTAAAAGATATTATATATGGATCCTAAGTACTTTCCAGTAAAATGCCCTCAGCATGATGCAGTAAACTTAGTAGGAAATACTTTATACCCATCCTATGGAAGCTAGCGTACTGTGCTGATGGGAATTTAAGATACATGAGTACAGAAGGAGAACCAAGAAGGGATCCTGGTTTGGTGGGCTGGTCACTTGTGTAGAAGTGCAGAGGCCTGGATGTGCGCTTTGCCTCCCAGGTGATGCCTTTTGCTCCACTTGAAACAATCCTTGAAGAAATCCAGGAACCTGTTGTGGAACAAAGCAGTTCTGCGTACGCACCGTGGTGGGCAGTGCTGTGGATCTGGAGAAATGTGGAGATCCATCTGGGAGGAGAAGCCAAGGCTTGCCCCAGGTAGCCAAGAAATGGGAGCGTGCTTTCTGTCTGGCCTGGTGGGGTCCTGAATTCCTCTGGGCTTGGCAGCATGGCTTCAGTAACAGCAGAGGAGAAGGCTTGCTCCCAGATTAACCTTTAGCTAGGTGCTTAGACCGTGCCCCGGAGAGGCTGCTTTGAATTGCCTCAGGCTCTGTGTAGGGAACTGAGCCTGGGTCTTCTCCTTCCCGGGTGTATGTTCTAACCACCAGGCTACTAAGTAAAAGTGGTAGGTGAGAAGGTGGCTGGCTTCCTTTGGCTCTATTTTAAAAGGAAGTATCTGCCATCAGTGCGCTTTGCAGGGTGCCTAATCTTGTGTCTTCTGAAAACACCTTTCAGACTGAGCCCCTTAGGGGACTTGAGCAGATTGTAGAGGCTGCTCAGGATGCAGTGCTGGGCTGCTCAGCCCTGCGGAGACCGAGGCAGTTCCGGGCACGCACGCAGGGGAGACACCACCTATCCGCAACCTCTGAAAATCAAAAAAAGTAAGGTGCCTATGAGTCTGAACTTTCAGGATCACAATTTTCGTCACTATTGGATTCAGCTTGATGATACGGCACGATATTTTAATTTTGAATAAACCTTGGCCTAATAAAGTCAGTCCCCATCTCTGTGAGAAGCAGAGTTGGTTGGTTGGGTTTTTTTTCTTGCTAGCATACAGCAAAGGTCTTGAACACATTTTCATGGGCAACCCCATGGTTGGATTAGTGCCCTCATTCAAACGAGTGCGTGAAATACAAACCCTAAGCGGAGCTAAACTACAAAGCGGAGGAGATTTTGACAATGCTAAATAGAGTGAAAGCACTAGGGGAAAAAAATATCTGAAATCCTCTTATGATTATTAAAACAAAAACACACACATGAAACCAGCAAAGTCTTAGGCCAGGGTGGCACAAGAGAACAGCCTGTTCTAGTCGGACGCTCTTTGATGTTAGTTGGAAGCTGTGACAAAGCAAATATTTCAGGACTCCGTGTAGGTCGCTGCGCGAGCTGACCCTGAGTGCATCGGCCACTTTCTCCTTCCCACAGCACTGCTGATCCCACTTACCCGGCAGCTCCTTGCACCACCCCCTCTAGTCACATGCTCTACCTTTCCTCCCTTCAGATTCTTAAGAAACTTCATGCTCCTCTCTTCTTCCCAGTCCTCTTCCACTGTACTTCTCAGCCTTTCCACCCAAATACCCTTTTTCATCTACAATTGCACCCGTGTCTGTGCTACAGATTTCCTTGAATTCGCGTACCCTCTCAGGCATCTTGTTTGCTTGTGCTGGCCTTCTGTGCACGCGTGTGTTTAGCGCTACCGAGAGGCAATGGTACGTGCATCTTCACTTGAGTCTGTGCTAGCATTAATGCCAACTTTTAGAAATAGATTTAAAAAAAAAAAAAAAAAATCTGAAGGAGTGCAACCTCACCTTCTGGGTTCTTCCTTCAGTAGTTATTCAATGGTACCTGCATACCTTTTCAGCAATAACAGTAGGTCCCCCAGTAGGAGAGTAGATTGCTGAAGTTATATGAAGCTGTCTGAGAATACATGGTGGGACAGCATAGTTTACATTTCAGGCTGATCCAATTAACTTTAATCTCTTTTCCACTGCCATGTATGGAACTTTACAGGTGAGGAATGACTTTAATTATGGGTAAATTGCATCTAGTTCATGGGGCTGAGGCCAGTGATTGTACTCAGAAGACATAATGAAATAAACATGCATAAAATTGCATGAGAAAATGAAAACCTATGTGAGAGGAGCTAAAGGGAAAATAGAGAGAATGAAGCTGAATGGCAGAATGAATACCATTAGATTTGCCAGGCCAGGTTTGTACGCATTCTCTTTCCCAAAGGGGAATACATAAGCAGATGAGATAATTTGGCCTACAGGCTTTAATCCAGAAACTAATACGGCAAATCACAAAGATTTGATAAGGAAAATCTACCAACTACTGCATTATGAATGACCTTGCTCTGCTAGGTACCTTTTGGTGGCATGGAGCACGGTGGCAACTCCTGAGTGTCTTTACTCCTCAGGATGTTTCCATTTGCAGAAAGAAGCCATGGTGGCTGCCCAGGCAGCTGGAGAAGGTGACAGTGACTCACTTGGCCTCTCGTATCAGCTGCTGGCATGCAAAAAATCCCAGAAAACAAGTATGTTAGTTCTTGCTGCGGATAAAGACTCCACGTTGGTACCCATCCTGTTTCTGGAATTACTGGTAATGTACCATTAATGCAAGCTGAAGCTCTCTCCCTGGCTTAGCTGGCGGTCGGAATTCCTCCCCGTGGGCTGGGAAGGGCTCCTCCCTCGGCGCACAGCGTGGCTCTGCTGCGGTGGCGTTCAGCTGCGGTAACACAAGAGGTTGGCACCTGCGCCCAAAGTGACTTGAGCTGCAGGGCTGTAGATCATCTCTTCGAGTGTGTGCTGGTTTCAAGGGATATGCTTTGATTTAAAAATAATTGAAGGATGAATATAAGCAAGCGAGGAGACAATCTAGGGGCATAGGAAAGCTACAGTAAGGGATGGCTGGGTGAACCTAAAGGAATTTCAAGCTGAATATGAGGAAAACCTCCCTTACCATTATTTCTAATGAACTATGCAGCAGCATCGCAACATTCTGCGATATTTAAAACTAGAATGTAACAAACAATAAGAAACACAACTCGGAGAGGCATTTGGCAAGTGCAGAGTTTGGTGAACTAGAAGACTTCTACCATTTCTAATTTATTTTGATTGAGATGCTGGGAGAGGACATCCACAGAGCTCGGAGGAGCTTTGTTCTTTGTCCTTTACAGAAATTAAATACAAGATCAAAAAGAAATTAGATTATTTGTTTTAAATAAAATTATACTTGTTTGTGTCTCTCTAAATGAGCTGCAGAATAGTTGCAGTTGTTCTATAGCACTCAATTCTTTTCTAAATCTCTACTGAAAGCAAAGACCTTCTGGTTTAATGCTTTAGGTTTTGTTTTACTGAGTAGGCAGTTTATAACCATAAGCAGTTTTGCATTTAATAACAAACTTTAAAACTTAATGTGTAGGAATTGTTAAAATTTGTATTTGCTGAATTAATATATCCTTTTATCTGCATCAAATTTCCATTATTTGAACAGCATATACAATTCTTTTTTTGATGTTATGTCTAACTTTAGAAGTCTACAGTGTACATGTTTGCACCTGAGCTACTCATCTTCTGTTCTTGTATAGTCAATAGCAAAAGGTAGGTACTTGTGGTTCCTGAGCCATTCTGGCTCCTTTCAGAGAAGACATGCTCCAGAGATGCTATTGACTCTGTTCACTGAATCTCTACCAACTGTGAGAGGAATTTTGAGTGATTTTGTTCTACATAGATACCTGCACTTAACGTAGTTGAATCCTGTGCTAGGAGCTTGGCCATGAGGAATGCTATGAGGGGGAACCAAGGCTGGGCCCAGAACTTGTCAGGAAAAAACCTTGCAATTTCTCTGTCCTGAATTCATAGAATCACAGAATGGTTTGGGTTGGAAGGGACCTTAAAGATCATCTAGTTCCAACCCCCCTGCCATAGGCAGGGACACTTTCCACTAGACCAGGTTGCTCAAAGCCCCATCCAACCTGGCCTTGAACACTTCCAGGGATGGGCCATCCACTACTTCTGTTCCAGTGCCTCACCACCCTCACAGTAAAGAATTTCTTCCTAGTATCTAATCTAAATCTACCCTCTTTCAGTTTAAAACTGAAACCCCTCATCCTACCACTACGCTCTGTGATAAAGAGTCCCTTCCCATCTTTCCTGTACATCCTTTAAGTACTGGAAGGCCACAATAAGGTCTCCCTGGAGCCTTCTCTTCTCCAGGCTGAACAACCCCAATTCTCTCAGTCTGTCCTCACAGGGAAGGTGCTCCAGCCCCAAATCATCTTTGGGAATGTTTGAACAAGAACCAGGAGCAGCTGTGGGAAATCAATTACTTGGGATGCTGTAAGAAGAGGGGGCTTATTACAGTTGACTTTGGTCATGGAGGTTGGACGTCTAGGAAAAGGACGTGGAGCAAACAGACAGAACCTCTTCCTCATGGGGCTAAAGTCAGTAATCCTTTGCGTAGCTCAGGCTGCTGGTGCCTCACTTACGGCAAGATAAAGCTCTGTTCTTTGAGCTAATGGAATAATGCAATTAGGACGAGGCAGTATTGATAAACTCTTATCCTTTAAAGGACCATTTTTAAAGGAAAAGTGGCACCCCCCCCATGCCAGACGCAGTGTAGCAGCGCTTCGACAATCTGCCCGACCAAGATTTGCTGTGGCAGATGGCCACCATACTGTACCTGCCTGTGGCTCAGGAGTGGGAAGGAGTTTTGCAGACAGAAACTAGGGAAGCAGTAGGAGCAGAGGAGAATGTGATAAAGGTCATAGCCATGTATGGTGTGGAAATGACAAATAGGGATTATGTTCACTGCCTCTTTTCATACAAAAACTATGGGACATCAAATGAAGCTAGCAGGAGCCAGGCTAAAACCAATAAATAATAAAATGAAGTGGATTTTCATAGAATGAGTAATTAAGTGCTTAGACTCCTTGCCCAAAGGATGTTGTGACTGCTAAAAGCGTGCGTGGCTCAGGAGGAGACTGGACAAGTTCATGGAAATCTCTTAAGGGCTACCAATACCAGAGAGGCCACGTCCAAGAAGTCCCTGAAAATGGCTGGAGACAGGGAGAATATTGGCAATGTGTACGGAGAGGCATTTGGCAAGTGCAGAGTTTGGTGAACTAGAAGACTTCTACCATTTCTAATTTATTTTGATTGAGATGCTGGGAGAGGACATCCACAGAGCTCGGAGGAGCTTTGTTCTTTGTCCTTTACAGAAATTAAATACAAGATCAAAAAGAAATTAGATTATTTGTTTTAAATAAAATTATACTTGTTTGTGTCTCTCTAAATGAGCTGCAGAATAGTTGCAGTTGTTCTATAGCACTCAATTCTTTTCTAAATCTCTACTGAAAGCAAAGACCTTCTGGTTTAATGCTTTAGGTTTTGTTTTACTGAGTAGGCAGTTTATAACCATAAGCAGTTTTGCATTTAATAACAAACTTTAAAACTTAATGTGTAGGAATTGTTAAAATTTGTATTTGCTGAATTAATATATCCTTTTATCTGCATCAACAACCAACAGGCTGAGGTTCAAGCTCAAATAAAAAGTAAAAAAACCCCAAATGGGCCAAGCATTCCTAAAAAAACCTCGCAAACCTGCTTAAGCAGACCCCTATAATCTCAGCAGGATTATCACTGAGATATTGGGTATTTCTCTAGGCTGAAGTGATGCAATCTGGTCCAGGGATGTGGGCTTTTCTGATCTGTATCTTGCAGTCGAGTGCGTTTTTATCCGAAGTGCATCCTGTTCACTGACTGGTGAAGCCCACATTCTTCACCAACACAAGTTTGGCACCAGGAAGCATCTGGGACCAACCCTTCAGAGCCGGTTCTGCTTAGCAGAGTCTGATATTTTGTTCTTTGGGAGAGGTGGTGAGTGTTGTCTGACTTTGTACAAGGGAAAACGAGCTGAATTCAAAGGCAAACCAAGATGTTCTCTGTGTTTAAAAAACAAAACAACACAAAACCAACCCCCAAGTACAATGTGTTCTTGCACTGTTCTTACACTCTGATCTGGGCTAATGCTTAAGGAGACAAGATACTGGGTTAGATGCACCTTAGTGCTGACTTTTGCAAGCACTTTTAAGTGTTCTTTCACCTCCAGAAAACTATTTAATCTTCCTTAAGTTGACAGCTTTTTTTCCAGAACAACCTTGCATGTTCATCATAGCATAGAACTGTGTTTTCTTTTACTGTCATGTTATAATAGTGTATTTGTTTTGTTGGCTTTACTCATATTTATTTTTAAAATGAGATTTTCATCTCAGGGGATCAAGACTTATGAAAAAAACACGTTATTCATGCCAAAGCACTTCTGGGAGATCTGTTTTTGTACTTTGGAAGATGCAAAAGTAAATTTAACTTGCTGAGGTGAGGCTTTCATCCTGCTTTCCAGAATAAGCTACAAAAAGCTGATTTTGTTTCTTTTTAAATTATTTTAAATGATCTCAGAAGATTTTTGGTATTTAATAATTATGAGCTTGTCCTAAAAGCTGATGAGCAGCAACTCCAAGAGTGCACTGGTTTTGCTTATTGTGCCTTGAATTAATGGCAAGAAACATGCAAGACCTTCATTGTGGAAAGTGCAAGTAACAACAATGGATGTAATAAATTCAAGAAATACTTTATTTTTAGTTGTTACTTTAAGACAATAGAAAAATACTTGAAAGTGTACATTTAATGTTCCTCAATTTTCTGAGGTTTTTTTTTTTTTTTAACCCTCGGGTGATGAGAGAGATGCTATCAATCATGAAGAAGCACAGATAGCTAAACAACTGAAAGTAAACAAAGGTTCTTTGCTTTTATGATCAGCAGCTCGAGATACAGGGGCTGATGCAAATCTGCCATGGGTATAGGATCTGATTAGGAAAGTTGTTACCTAGAGGCACTTCTTATTTTTCTATTCCTCATCCAAAGGGAAGTTCACTAGTACAGTGCATTTTATTTTTATCTGCTCTGACGAGAGGCACTGTACTTCTTTCTTCCTTTCATGTCAACCTGGATTAATGATCGTGAGGCAGGTGAGAGCGAACCTGATGCCCAGCTGACCAGCTGTGTATCTGCCAAAAGCAATGTGAGCATCGACAGCCTTCAGCTTTCTGTCCCGCCTCTGGGACTCCTGCTGCTGTCTCCCATGAGGAAAACGGGATGGTAGAGCACAGAGATGGCCGTAGGCTCACAGGAATTGAGGGCTGATAGCACGGCTAGAGCACATTGCCCAGGCAGAAGTAAGACTCTATCAAATCAGTATCATTAATCTGCCTTCACTACAGGAAGAGCCAAGTGAAAGATCTGGTTTTAATATTTCTGAATATGCTGTGGAATTGTTATTTTGCAACTACAATTGTATAATCCCAGGCAACTGTCTCAAAACCAAACTGTTTCTGAATGTCCAGATTTAAACCTGTGTTACAGAGATGCTGGTACTCACAGAAAGCACTGCAGTCCCTGGGGTGTATGTTTTGGGCATGCAAATGTTCTACAAACTGCAAAACCCACTGGCAAGCAAGATGCTCAGAATCTCTGGTCAGGAATCTAAAAATTAGTGTACTCTCAGCAGTTTTGGCCTTCATCTTCCTCTGCTTCACATACTCACCGTGAAAGGGGATAATGGTATCAGCTCAACTCAGGGTTATTGAGAAAAAAAGCACTCAGATGCTGTAGTAAAATTTTCATTAAAATTTTCAAAAATAAATGGCTAATATTGTACCTTGTGCAAAGGCCAGGTAGTGCACTCTAAGTAAGGTTTGGGACTATGCCGTGAATATCTACTTAGTGAGTCAATAAGCGATCAATGCAGCAGGAATCCTGTGACAGGAGAACCGTGTGGTTGTGCAGTCTCAGCTCTGCTCGCATTTGTCATCTTTCGTGATGGTACAGCTACGTTTTCTACTCTGTCACCTTTACAGAATGAAGATTGTATGGGCGTTTGAAAATGGCGCCTTGAAAAAGACACCAACTTTCCCAAGGGCATGTATACAGAGAGTGCTTTGCCCAGTGAAGCCTTTAGGGATTTTAAATACTTCTTTAACGTGAATGAAGGTGCTCATTCCATTGCAACGGTAATGCATTGCTTTTAGCAGCAAGGGGAGCTGTATAAATGCTTAGGCAGCTTAAGTGTGGTCCAAATGAGAAAGAAATAAACCACAAAGAGCCAACCCAGACGTATGCTTGTTACGAGTTAAAAGTTATCCTCAAAGAGTGTAATGAGCCTGTGTCCTTGGTGGCAGCAGGTAGTAACGTATCGGTGATAACCGATACCTTGAGAAATTACTCCCATGTAAGGAAGGGTTCAGAGGAGTGTATGCGCTAAACTGTTATATTATTACCTGCTAGCACTTCTCTGTGCTTACTCCCACAAGTAATGTTGTATCAGTCAGTCTGGAAGTCGGGGAAGGAAAAGCAACGACATCTGCAAAACCAAACTGCTCTCCTGGAAAGCAAATGTTTATTTCTCTCTTTCCTGTTAGAGAACAATTTCTGCCTAGTCAGGATTAGATGCCAAAATTAGCAGTGAATGTGTAGGGTGAGCTGATTAATCTTCAGGGTAAAATGCCTTCAGTGAGACAGCAGAAAGCCAAGGTGAAAATTGGGGCTAGCCCCTGCGGTGCTGTGCTGGCGTCTGTCGCAGGACAACCAGCCTGTGCCGACAGGTCCCTGCTGTCCCAGCAGGAATACAAAGCCCCCAGATGATGAAGGGTGAGAAGTTTATGCAGGTTGTAGCTCCAAATCTGCACGTGTAAAGCTCCCATTTGTGTCGTTTGCCCTTGCACCATACTCAGTTTGTAAGTACTGAGCCAGTTATCTATAGATTCCTGAAATTAGCTTTTGAGAAGATCTGCCTCGTCTTTTTCTGTCAAAAATAGACACACGAGGCATGTTTTTTTAAGTCAGCTGACTTAATTACCGAAGGGATTGGTTTTGAATTAATGCAAATCTTTGAAGAAGGAAAAAATTACCCTTTTTTCCAAACTGATGCTTCAGCAACAGCACTTTGAATCAATATACTAGAATGTTTCTATTCATCTTCATGATTTTTGGAGTGCTATTTTTCCTGATTTTGAAGCAGCAATGAGACCTGTTGTCGATACTGTGTATACTATAGACCTCACTTCATACACTCATGCCCTCTCTGAGGTACGTGGGGAGGAGTGGGGACCTGATACCCAGAGATTGAACAGATGTCATGATCACCTTGAGAGACCTGCCTCTATCCTGCAGAGCTCTTACTTTCTCACAGACTTTGTTATTCTTCATACAATTATATCAGATGAGTTGACATAACAGAAAGGTATTTAAGTCCAAGAAATGAGATTGCTCGGTCCACTGAACCTGCAGTTTAATTCCTCCTCACCACGTACCCACTACTTTTGTGCCTTATTTTCTCATTTTGCTGCACAGGCCAACAGGCTGAGGTTCAAGCTCAAATAAAAAGTAAAAAAACCCCGAATGGGCCAAGCATTCCTAAAAAAACCTCGCAAACCTGCTTAAGCAGACCCCTATAATCTCAGCAGGATTATCACTGAGATATTGGGTATTTCTCTAGGCTGAAGTGATGCAATCTGGTCCAGGGATGTGGGCTTTTCTGATCTGTATCTTGCAGTCGAGTGCGTTTTTATCCGAAGTGCATCCTGTTCACTGACTGGTGAAGCCCACATTCTTCACCAACACAAGTTTGGCACCAGGAAGCATCTGGGACCAACCCTTCAGAGCCGGTTCTGCTTAGCAGAGTCTGATATTTTGTTCTTTGGGAGAGGTGGTGAGTGTTGTCTGACTTTGTACAAGGGAAAACGAGCTGAATTCAAAGGCAAACCAAGATGTTCTCTGTGTTTAAAAAACAAAACAACACAAAACCAACCCCCAAAAGCACTACAGTAAACAAACTAGAAAAACTTACAGCAGATAAGACATAGTAGGGCAACCCCCATGTGGGTGATCAGACCTCTTTGATATAGCCAGACAAACAAACAAACCGTAAAAACTGTCTGCAGGTAGGGAGTACAGTTTTAGTGATTACTCAAAAATATTTAGTATTTGAATTCTCTCTGCTAATGTCATTCTGTTTATGCATCACTGTGAAACCTCAGAAATCATAAAATGATCTTCTATCAAACACACATGGAAAGCAAAGGGTGCTGTAATTCACCCACTCCTGCTGCAGTCATGCTGTGTGAGATAATCTGGAATTCCTCAGCAGAGACCCTGAAGCTTGCAATTCAAGTGATCTAATGATCTTGATAGCCTGCAAAGGATTATTTAAAATATTTAAATGTAAAGATTCGCGACTAATTTGAAGGAAAGCACAGTTGTCAGCTGGATCACTTATTTTCACATGATTTGTATCATATTGTCTCTAGATTGTCATTTTTTCCAAGTCTGCTGCACTGCTGTATATGGGTAACCAAAAGCTGCAGTGTATTGGTTGCTGTAGTGCATGGTATAGCTTAAGGGAAATTTTCGGGTTTGGAACCTGGACCGTTGCGGGGGACAGTCAGCAGCTCGAAGCTACGCTTGGTAGCTGTTGGCTTCTGTTTAAACCCAAGGGCCATGCAGCATTGCATACTTGGTGTTATCTGGCAATAACAGACAAAATGCCAGAGAGGTGATGTTGCATGCTGTGGCTGGTTTATGGGCTTCAGGATCTTCCCAACCTGCTCTAAATGATCAGCTGCAAAATAGTTAGTAATTTTGATATACACTAGTGTTCTTAGGGTTCAGGATAAGCAGTAAACAAATATGCAGGTGCATGCCTCTCTTGCTCCAGATTATCTACGGATGTAGGAATAGCTTCGATGGACATATACAAGGTTCTTATTTAAAAAGAAAAAACATCCACAGCTGTTTTTTTATGCTGTGACCCATGGATGTGTTGTTGGAATCTTGTCCGTTGTGGTCGTTTCATGACCCAGTCCTCCTCTGGTTTCCAACTGAGGTGCTGAAGTAACAGTCAACGTAAAAGCAGTCAGAAGGACCAGTTCCTGACTGCCTCATGATCATTTTGGGTTTTTGGTTTTTTTTTTTTTAGAATGCTTTGGGTTGGAAGGGACCTTTAGAGATCATCTAGCCCAACCCCCCTGCAGTGAGCAGGGACAGCTTTAACCAGATCAGGGTGCTCAGAGCCCCGTCCAACCTGACCTTGAATGTTGCCAGGGATGGGGCCTCCACTGCCTCTCTGGGCAACCTGTTCCAGTGCTTCACCACCCTCATTGTAAAAAATTTCTTTCTTATGTCTATAGTCTAAATCTATTCTTCTTTAGTTTAAATCCATTATTCCTTGTCCTGTCACAACAGGCCTTGCTAAAAAGATTGTCCCCATCCTTCCTGTAGGCCCCCTTTGAGTACTGAAAGGCTGCAATAAGGTCTCCTCGCAGCCTTCTCTTCTCCAGGCTGAACAACCCCAACTCTCTCAGCCTGGCCTCGTAGCAGAGGTGCTCCAGCCCTCGCATCATTTTGGTGGCCCTCCCCTGGACCCACTCCAACAGGTCCATGTCCTTCTTGTGCTGAGGGCCCCAGAGCTGGACGCAGTGCTGCAGGTGGGGTCTCACCAGAGCAGAGCAGAGGGGCAGAATCCCCTCCCTCGACCTGCTGGCCACGCTGCTTTTGATGCAGCCCAGGATACGCTTGGCTTTCTGGGCTGCAAGCGCACATTGTTGGCTCATGTCCAGCTTTTCATCCCCCAGTACCCCCAAGCCCTTCTCCGCAGGGCTGCTCTCAATCCCTTCATCCCCCAGCCTGTACTGATATCGGGGGTTGCCCCGTCCCAGGTGCAGGACCTTGCACTTGGCCTTGTTGAACCTCATGAAGTTCACACAGGCCCACCTCTCCAGCTTGTCCAGGTCCCTTTGGATGACATCTTGTCCTTCTGGCGTGTCAACCGCACCACTCAGCTTGGTGCCATCTGCAAACTTGCTGAGGGTGCACTCGATCCCACTGTCTATATCATTGATGAAGATGTTAAACAGCACCGGTCCCAGTACAGATCCCTGAGGGACACCACTTGTCACTGTTCTGCATTTGGACATTAAGCCATTGATGACTACCCTCTGGATGCGGTCATCCAACCAATTCCTTACCCACTGAACAGTCCACCCATCAGACCCATATCTCCCCAATTTAGAGAGAACAATGTTGTGGGGGACTGTGTCGAAGGCTTTACAGAAGTCCAAACAGGTGACATCCATTGCTTTTCCCTTGTCCACTGATGCAGTCACTCCATCATAGAAAGCCACTAGGTTGGTCAGGCAGGACTTGCTCTTGGTGAATCTGTGCTGGCTGTCTCGAATCACCTCCGTGTCTTCTATGTGCTTGAGCATAGCTTCTAGGAGGATCTGTTCCATGATCTTCCCAGGCACAGAGGTGAGGCTGACAGGTCAGTAGTTCCCAGGGTCCTCCTTTCTTCCCTTTTTAAAACCGGGTTCAATGTTTCCCTTCTTCCAGTCGGCAGGGACTTCACCTGACTGCCATGACTTTTCAAATATCATGGAGGGTGGCTTGGCAACTACATCAGCCAATTCCCTCAGGACTCAGGGGTGCATCTCATCAGGTCCCATAGACTTGTGTATATTCAGGTTCTTCAGGTGGTCTCAAACCTTACAGTGGGAGGGTCTTTACCCCCCTGGTCCCCATCTTTTGGTCAATCGACTCAGGAGGGGTGAGGAGAGAGGTTGCCGGTGAAGACTGAGGCAAAGAAGTTGTTGAGTACCTCAGCCTCCTCCTCATCTGTTGATACAAGTTGGCCATTCTTGTTCATCGGGGGGGTACGCTTTCTTTAACTTTCCTTTTCTGGTTGACATACCTGTAGAAGCCCTTCTTGTTATTCTTGCCAAATTCAGCTCCAGCCACACCTTGGCCTTCCTGACCCCCTCCCTACACAACTGGGCAGCTTCCCTGTACTCTTCCCAGGACACCTGTCCCTGCTTCCACTGCCTGTGCAGTTCCCTCTTACTCTTTAGTTTGACCAGCATGTCTCTGCTCAGCCATGCTGGTCTCTTCCCTTCCCTGCCTGTTTTCTTACACTTGGGGACTGAGAGCTCTTGTGCTCTATGGAAGGTGTCCTTAAAGGTCTGCCAGCTCTGTTCCATTTCCCTGTCCCTGAGGACCATTTCCCAGGTGGTCCTTCTGACTAACTCCTTGAAGAGCTGGAAGTTTGCTTTTCTAAAATTTAGGGTCCTGACTGTACTCCTCGCTTTTCCCATGTCCCTCAGGAGCGTGAACTCCACCAACGCGTGATCACTGCAGCCCAGGCTGCCTCCAGTCTTAACATCACCAATGAGCTCACTTGCATTGGTGACCATCAGGTCCCATATCGCATCCCCTTGTGTAGGTGTATCTATTACCTGGCTTAGGAAGTTATTGTCTATGCATTCCAGGAATCTCCTGGATTGCCTACAGCTCACCATGTTGCTTTTCCAGCAAATGTCAGGGTGGTTGAAGTCCCCCAGCAGGACGAGAGTCTGCAAGCGCGAAGCCTCCTGGAGCTGGGGGAAGAAGGTTTTGTCAGTAGGCTCTCCTTGATCAGGCGTGCCTGTAGTAGACACCAACCACAAGGTTCCCTTTGTTGCCTCTGTCTCTGATTCTTACCCATAAGCTTTCGACCTGCTCATGGCTATTCTTCAGGGACAGCTCTCCACACTGTATTGATTTCTTTATGTAGAGGGCAACGCCTCCGCCGCTCCTTCCTCCCCTGTCCCTTCTGAACAGCCTGTAGCCATCAACAGCCACATTCCAGTCATGGGATTCGTCCCACCAAGTTTCGGTTATGGCAATCAGGCCGTAGCTTTCTAGTAGCAGAGCAGCTTCCAAGTCCTGTTTGTTCCTCATGCTGTGTGCTTTTGTGTAGAGGCATTTCATCCGGGCTGTTGGCCATGTCGCTGCCTTCGTGGAACATCCTTTGTTTCCCTTGGGGTGTTTCACGAAGGTTTGCTTGTGAGTTCCTACTACCTCAGGAGCCCCCAGCTCATCTCTGCAAGACTTTGACTGTGCTGCAGCGTCCCCAGCATGCCTCTGGGCAACAGGTTGAGGGCTCATAGTAGCACCTCATCCCTCTAACCATAGCATGCCATCCCACAGCTTGTCACAGGCAAGCCTGGTATATTCCCCCTTCCCCTTCACATCTAGTTTAAAGCCCTGTCAATGAGCCCCGCAAGCTCCTGAGCAAAGATCCTCTTTCCCCTTTGAGAAAGGTGGCTCCCATTTGATGCCAGCAAGCCTGGTGCCATGTAGGCCATCCCATTGTCAAAAAACCCAAAGCTGTGACAGTGGCACCAGCCACAGAGCCATGTATTAAGAGATTGGATCCGCCTGTTCCTTCCGATGTCACCTCCCACAACTGGAAGAAGGGAGGAAAAGATAACCTGTGCCCCAGATTCCCTCACTAACCATCCCAAGGCCCTGAAGTCTCTTTTAATCACCCTTGGGCTGTGCACTGCAACTTCATCACCACCCACATGGAAGACCAGTAATGGGTAGTAGTCCGAGGGCCGTACCAGGCTGGGAAGTCTCCCGGTGATACCTCTGACCCGGGCTCCTGGGAGGCAGCAGACTTTCCTATGAGGAAGGTCCACCCGGCATATTGGACCCTCTGTTCCCCTCAGAAGGGAGTGTCCTACAACTATGACCCTTCTTTTCTTCCTTGTGGAGGTGGTAGTAATATGGGGAGTAGGTCTTTGTGGTCTTGGTGACTCCTCTGGTGTAGATGGATCAATGCCCACATCATCCACTGACTGGTCTTCCACATCTAGAGCCTCAAACCTATTGTGCAGAGGCACCTGGGGAGTCATGGTGGGCGAGGAAAGGGTTCACTTGCCACCCTGATTGTGGACTTGTTTCCACTCATGGCTTCCCTCTAAGAGCCTGCCTACATCTTTTCCCTGTACTAATCATGGCTTTCACTCATCATCTTTTTATCAGTTATCCCAAGTTCTCCCTCTGGCTTCTCTTCTTAATGTCTTACTACTACTAAAATTTGAGAGTCAAAACTGAGCTGCTGCTGTTGATATCACTGCTGTCAACTTTGTTATGGGAGTCTACAAGCTAGGAGTGACCTTTAAGTCTTCTGTACCTCTAGAAGGCATACACCAATCATGCACTAATTAGTTTTACAAATATTTACAAGTTTTCTCCTCCTCTTTGTGCCTAAACTACCAAAATCCTTAACTGAGCATCCTAATTCCTGTAACCTTCCTTCCGTCAAGATGGAGTTACGTGTGACTGCTAAGCTAGTCTTACATCTGTTCAGCACCAAAATCAGAAAGTTTTTCTTCTGCCTGCTCCCACCCTATTTCCTTCTCCTCCCTTGCCCCATTCTGCTGCCTGCCAGACCCTGGGTTCAGCCTGGCAGAAAGCTCTTCACTCTTGTTGTTGGATTAGTTTTCTGCCTTTTTAGTGAGATGAGTATTCTGATGGCGGGATCCAACAAGCACCAGAGCCAATGCAAAGCAAGAGGTGGCAGCAAAGAATAGGGATATGGGAAACTGGATGAACATTTTCACCACTGAGGGTTATGAGCCCAGCTAGAACTCTGCCATTGAAATTTACCTTCAAGCCTCAATCAACTTCATGGAGCCCTTGCACAGTCCTTATAGTACATAGTTTCTACAGCATATTTCTTTGCCTGTCACTTTGGGCACGTTCCTTCCTGATGAGTGTCTCTCATTTCAGCGTATGAAGACTAAGCTTCTTGTCTGCACCTTGAATGCCCTTCAGAGTTCTGATCCTCTCTGTTATCTTCTCCTGTCTTAACCCATAGCCTTCACTTTACCAGTTACTTTCATTTTCCACCCACTTTTTTTTTTTTTTAATTCAGATAAAGAGATGTGTGTTTGTATATATACACACACATATTTATTTCATATTTTCATCTATATGCAAAGATCCCTCCCCCAGTTCATCAGCAAGATGAGAATCCTCTCCCCAAAATATGCATCCTTGTATGGAAACAATGAGTAACAACAATGTAGGAAAAATGAAAGAAGCTACTACTTACGATTTATATGAGGAAAGAGAGTAATGTTTATTTGGTTTCAATACTCAGGCACTCTCCTCAAATCTCTTTTATCTTAAAGAGTAGCTTTGTGCAACAAGGACTAGGTGTCGGATGTATTTGCAGGGACCTAATTCTGATGATTGTACCCTAGCAGAGATATTTCATAACAACAAATGTTAGTGAAACAAGTCAAACAAAGTCACATCTGTCTTCAGTGCTTAGAAGCACAAATTCATCAAAAGAAAGTGTTTTTTTGAAGTTCTGCCTTTCCAAACTATTATTTTGCATTTTCCTGGTTTTCGTATCTAACCTAGGCAGCAGCCTGTGCTGGCAGCAGCGGAGGCATTCCCATCAGACACTTTTTCAAATTAGAACTGCTACAGAAATTTCAGCTGTCACCCTGCTCACAGCGTGGCTTTTGCTGGCTGTGCTCTGGGGAGTATCTTTAGCTTTCCATTTCAAGAGAGGTGGTAGTTGTCAAAGAAATCCCTAACAGATGCCTTTTTCCATTGCTTGTTACATAAAAAAATTTTTTTCAGTGTATATCACAGGCTGAAGCCATAGGTTGTTGTCAGGAAACTTAAGATGACCACAAAGAGTTTGAAAAGGAGCACTACAGGTACAGAAGGGAAGATGGGCAGTATTCAGATAAATTCAGATTCCATCTGGCCTTCATGACATAGCACAGCAGCAGAAATATGGGCAGAAGATGAAGTATGACAGCTTCCATTAGTAGAGCTCATCTCCAAGGTTGTCAGGACTTCTGGGAAGGGACTATGTCATCTTAATAGGTTGGCTAACTTTCATGGATATCTTTTGTATATCTAAGTGTAATATAGACACACACAAGTCCATGGGGCTGGATGGGATCCACCCAAGGGTACTGAGGGATCTGGCAGAAGTGCTCACCAAGCCACTTTCAATCCTTTATCAGCAGTCCTGGCTAACCAGGAAAGTCCCAGTTGACTGGAAGTTAGCAAATGTGATGCCCATCCACAAGAAGGGCCAGAAGGAGCATCTGGGGAACTACAGGCCTGTCAGTCTGACCTCGGTGCCAGGGAAGGTTATGGAGCAGATCATCTTGAGTGCCATCACACGGCACGTACAGGACAACCAGGTGATCAGGCCCAGTCAGCATGGGTTTATGAACAGCAGGTCCTGCTTGACTAACCTGATCTCCTTCTATGACAAAGCGACCTGCTTAGTGGATGAGGGAAAGGCTGTGGAGGTTGTCTACCTCTACTTTAGTAAAGCCTTTGACACTGTTTCCCACAGCATTCTCCTGGAGAAACTGGCTGCCCATGGCTTGGACGGCTGCACTCTTTGCTGGGTAAAAAACTGGCTGGATGGCCGTGCCCGAAGAGTTGTGGTGACTGGAGTTAAATCCCGTTGGCAGCTGTTTGCAAGTGGTGTTCCCCAGGGCTCAGTACTGGGGCCAGTTCTGTTTAATATCTTTATCAATGATCTGGATGAGGGGATTGAGTGCACACTCAGTAAGTTTGCAGACGACACCAAGTTTGGCGGGAGTGTTGATCTGCTTGACGGTAGGAAGACCCTGCAGAGGGATCTGGACAGGCTGGATCAATGGGCCGAGGCCAACTGTATGAGGTTCAACAAGACCAAGTGCCGGGTCCTGCACTTGGGTCACAACAACCCCATGCAACGCTACAGGCTTGGGGAAGAGTGGCTGGAAAGCTGCCCAGCAGAAAAGGATCTGGGGGTGTTGGTAGATAGCTGGCTGAATATGAGCCAGCAGTGTGCCCAGGTGGCCAAGAAGGCCAACAGCATCCTGGCTTGTATCAGGAATAGTGTGGCCAGCAGGAGCAGGGAGGTGATTGTCCCCCTGTTCTTGGCACTGGTGAGGCCGCACCTGGGATATTGTGTCCAGTTTTGGGCCCCTCACTACAAGATAGACATGGAGGTGCTGGACAGCACGTCCAAAGAAGGGCAATGAACTGGTGAAGGGTATGGAGGCACAGGTCTTATGAGGAGCAGCTGAGAGAACTGGGACTGGGGTTGTTTGGTCTGGAGAAAAGCAAGCTCAGGGGAGACCTTATCGCTCTCTACAACTACCTGAAAGGAGGCTGTAGTGAGGTGGGTGTCTGCCTCTTCTGCCAAATAACAAGTGATAGGACAAGAGGGAATTGCCTCAGATTGTGTGAGGGGAAGTTCAGAGCGGATATGAGCAAACCTTTCTTCACCAAGAGGGTGGTCAAGCATTGGAACAGGTTGCTCAGGGAAGTGGTTGAGTCCCCATCCCTGGAGGTATTTAAAAGATGTGTCCCCAACTTGGTGACATGGTTTAGTGGGACTTGGCAGTGTTAGGTTTATGGTTGGACTCTATGATCTTAAGGGTCTTTTCCTACCTAAACAATTCTATGATTCTATAGTATACACTATCTAGACCTTTCACCAGTTCATACACACCAGGAGTGTGTGTGGAGTCAAATATTTCAAAACATTGGCTTGTTTCCCTGAACAAGGTAGGAGTAGAGTATCAGTAGGCAGCTGCTCAGCTGGGGTCCTGTTCCCTTCTCCCTGACACCCTCCCCTGATGGTGCCTGCTATTTATTTTCTGGTGCCTGTGCAATGTACTTCTTTGCTCTTTCACATTTTCTAGCAGCTGTGTTGTAGCTCTCATAGTTAAGCTTGTAGAAGGTGGCAAGTTTGTAAGGGCAGGTAATATATGTTTAGACCAACTGATGTAACACGTGGTCAAGCTTTCCAGTATGCAAGCATTTCAGCAAGTCTGATGCAGATATCGCTGGAAACCATTACTCCTAGGCTGCTGACGTGTTTTTCCCAGCAGCAAAACAGAACTAGGACTGTTACACCCTTCCAGAGCCACTCATTCCTCACCCCATCCATGAATTCACTATTCCCTCAGCATGGGACTATACCGTAAAACAAGTGAAGTTCTGCAGGTCATTTCGAAGTAACCAAACAAAAGAAAAAGTAATCTGTAATTATGTTAATTAATTAGCCCATTTGCGGGAGAAGTGGTGTTAGCAGAGAGAATTCAGTAGGAGCAGAGATGACAGATTGAGACAGAAAGCATTTGCAGAACAGGGTCAAGCCAGCAGGAGATGAGATGTTGAGAGAATTATAATGAGCATAAAACCAATGTCTCTATTTATTCTGTACTATTTAATACCAAATAATATAATAATAATAATTAATCCCAAATATTTTGTAAATATTCCTTGAGGATTGGGATTGAGATGTGAGAGGGAATTATTGTTTTGCAATATTAAATGATAACTGTGCTTTTTTATTTATAATTCTTGTGAGTTCATTCTAGAATGTGGTGGTTGGCAGGTTTCACCCACATATACTCTACAAGAACCTCTGGTACACTGCATGACATGCATCACATACTGGATGTCTAGATGTAAACTTCGATGGTTGAAGAATTAAAAACATTTCTTGTAGTTCTCCTGGCAAGATCTGGCTGTATTCCGTGCTCCACTCCTTTTTTTTTTTTTTTTCTTTTTTTTTTTTTTTCCCTGGCAAGTTTGAAAAACTGAGAAGTTGCTTGAAAGCTATGAGATTGACTTCTGGAGAATGATTTGTCAAGAATGACTTTCTTCCCTAATAGACTGTAATTCTTTTCCATGCGGATGCCAGTTTGAGGCAATATGTGACAAACGGAAGTGTCTTGTTAATGGCTTATTGTATGTGATGTTTGCTAGAGAATAAGCCTACTTATTTCTTACATTTCTCATGCTCTGACATGAAGGTAACATTTATACCTATCAGCTTTATTGATATTTAAGGCAAAGTGCCAGTGCAAGAACACATTAAGAGTAGAAACCAAAGTTATCATCATTTGTTTTTTTCAAAATTCATTGCTTCCTCCATTTCTACCCACTTGGAGTCAGTAGCTATCTAAAACGTGTCTAAAACTGCGACCTTCACAGCTGTGCAAACTGTGCAGCAACCAACCATTTAAGGTGGCCAGAAAGGACAGCTACTTCAAGAATGGAGGCTTTTTTCAGACTTAAAAGAGGTCATATTTAAAATTCTTTTGACCCTGCGTCATAGCATGAGCAGCTGTCACCACATTTGACTAGGAGCCTGAAGGATTAGAAGGAAAAAACTTTGTTCACTGCAGAAAGGAAAGTTGTTATAGTGGTTTTAAGCCATTGTGTCTAATGGTGGGACCTCTGTCTAATTCCTCCTTATCCTCCCTTGAGCTTTATGTCATCCCCAGCTCTTGCCGTATCTACAAAACTTTCCGCCTTTATGGTTTTCTCACTTTTATGGAGTTACTTTTGTTTTTCTAAAATGCTGTCTCCCCGCACTTATTTGCAAAGCTCTAACCCTGTCAGCACTCAGAGCATTAAAATTTACAACAAAATTACCATTAAAAATTACAACCCATCCCTGGCTGGCCTGTCCTACCCTGTGGTGCCACATCTCTGCACCGTGAGTGCCTCAGGGCGAGGATCCCTTCCACAGAGCAGGACCTGCTCATCTCAACCTGAGCGAGACCGGAACAAGGAGAAACAATTTGCAATAATAATCATAGTGCACAGAAAGTCACTCTATTAAAAATGTGGCATGTGTATCTTTTCAAAGGAGTTTTTAAATGTCGTTAAGTATAATGTATTAATACAGGATGCATATTGCTAGTAAAAGTATGTCTTGCATCAAAAAAGAAAGCCATAGCAGCTCGAGTAAATGGTTAAAACATTGTGTAGCAATAAGAAATACGTGTATTGTTATGAAAAACACATTAAAGCAAACTACCCTTTTCAAGTCAAGGATTCAATCCTTATGCCTTTTTAAGGCACGTAGCAATGAAATTCTATAGTTTTCAACTTCCAAAACAGTAGGTTAGAAGGAAGAAATATTAAATACATACAAGATAAGGAATTAGAGGTTTGAGAGGGAGAAAGTCTGATCCTCCATTGTTGGGTGTGATGCTGTTTTCTTGACTTGGTTCTAGTAATTTGGCCATGATAATCTGTATTTCCTTCTGTAAATTTTGCTAATCATGCCAATGGGTTTATAGTGGAGATGAACTTCACTGACTGCATAGGAAGAATGTTTCCTCGACATTTACTTGTGAAGCTTTAGCAAAAATGTTTTTGTTTAAGATTAAACTTGCAGCTTAGACACTACGGCTATTTCTGCTGCTGAAGGCAGATAGTGAAACTGGCTTTATAAGAGCGGACAATATTCAAAAGTGAATCCATTTTAATTGTTAAGCAAAATAAAATGCAAAAACTAAAGAACTGAGACACACTATAAGTAGCTTAAGATTCAGAATTGTCTTTTAGTGCTATAGTAACAAGACATTAACATTAATAACAGACAGTTAATACTCGATAGTTAATAGATGTTAATGCTTAAAAGTATTTATGGATTAAGTTTTCCAATAGTTGACTAGCAATTTGGTCACCGTACTTTTTAAAATCCTGTATTTAATAGTGTAGATAGATATTTAAAAGCAGTACTTTCATATTGTACCACATTATTGACATTTTCTTTTCTCTGTGTTGTTGATTACTAAAGATGTGGACACGTAGTGCTCACCTAGTCAAATCTTACAGAGATTTGAGACGGCCTCCCTGCCAATGTAAAGGGGTATTTTATGCTGAGCGAAGGCTTCCAGGGCAGATACATTAAAAAATTGATCCGTCTCGGTGAACCATCATGCTCCACTTCACCTGCCTGTGGTTGACTGAATTCACTATAAAATGACGGCCGGAGCCAGTGAGCAGAGACCGAGGAGCCCGGAGGAGGCAGTGGCGGCCCCGGGCTCGGAGGGGACTCGCAGCGTAACTGCCCTCGCTTCACCAGGCCTTTTGACACGGCTTAAGGGATCGCAGTCACTAAGGACGGGGAAGCTCTTTGGACAGATCAACAATTGTCTATTTTTTTGTTTTAATGGCAAGCCAAAACAACTCTCGATTTTACAATCAAGAAGCAAGCATCTTAGAACAAACCAATCGGCAAGTTTGCCTTAGCACCTCACCTAGATCTACATGGGCATTTAAAAGTTCTTTGTTGCTTTTTTTAAACTTTGAGGGAGGTCTTGTGCTGCTCCCTGAGTAGCAGCCAGCCTGTCAAAGCAGCAGGCAGCGGTCGAACTCAGGCTGGCGAGGCCTTGGCAGCAATTTTCCTGCTGTTGGTGTGCTCACCGGCATTGCTCCACGGGGCCTGTTTCTGGAATGCGAGAAGACGGCGGTGGTTATTCACCGCTGGAGAGTATTTGTAACACAGATGAAGGGAGCAGCTGGTGCTTGTCTAGGTCCCTGTAAAATTTATTGGCAAGGGAGTGGCAGCAAAAAGCAAGTTTCATGCAGAAGATTGTGTTTCATGGAGTCCATATGTGTCTGCAACACTTGCTTTAGGAAAATGTTTGTATCCACCTGCGCTCATAGAAAATTGTCTTCATGTCCAATTGCAATAGGTTTTGCATGTTTGTTTTCACCAAAATAGTGCATTGCTTTCCAGGATTAATCAAAAGGATTATGCTGAGATATAAAGGGATCAGTACTGAGTATTCTTGCACGCAGTGGTGACATGGGGCTGGTCTATGAGCAGCACCGAACAGCAGAGCTACCTCCGCCCTCCCTTCAGCTATGTCTTTCAGAGCAGGTGTGTCTTCCTGTTGAGATACCTATCTCAGGGCAGAACCTAACAGAGACGTTCCGTGTAGCTGGGGTCACCTGGAACTGGTCACCTCGGATCTGCCTTAGTATTTTATAACAAGAGCGTTATCTTGAGAGGAAAGCATGAGTTCTTTGCAGTGAAGGCAAAGCATGGGAGTGCTTATGCAGCACAATAACTACTTGGCATTGAATTATTTTATTTCAATAAAATGTGCTCTCTGGACATATCTACACAGACTTTTCTGTAAACCCTAGTAAGTGCCTCTCAGCTGCCAACTGCCTTTGAAGATCTTGTCTTCTACTGAATCTTTTAGAACAAACGTTTCCCGAGCGCTGGGCAGCTCATTACAAAACTGGGGGGTTACACACATATGTAAAAAAACCAAAAAAACCAAAAAAAAAACCCCAAACCCACCAAACTTTATGCTTACTGTATCTATGATTGCTTTGATTCCAGTAACCACATCCTGGGAGCAGACTGTGATTTTTACTGGTGGGTGATCGATCCATACCTCCTCAGTGCAGCATTTTCATCCTAATCTGCAAGTGTTGGTGAAATAACTTTGAGGGGAAAAAAACCTAAAGCAGCGCATATAAAACATGTAATTTCTAATTACATATTTTAGTGTCTTTTGGGAATTTGCAAGCAGATTCATTCACAAATCATTCAGAAAGACAAAATACATTCCCTACTTGTGAATTTATTGGACGCCTTGTTCACAAATGTATCACTATATAGCTACCAGTTATATCTAATGTAATATATACGCTGTACAAATGACAGAATGATTCTTCATGGTAAACAAACATCAGGAAAAAAAAGAGATATTAGAGGAGGAAATGTAGACACTTCAGCCTGGAGTTGAAACGAGTTCAAGTTAATGGAAAGAAAAAAAAGCTTAAATTATAAAACTACAAATTAGTGCTCAATTGAGCTAAGTGAAAGAATCAAATCTTAGAAGCAGAAATGTTTGCCTGTGTGGCTACTGCGGCTGCAGTAGCTGGGCACAGCAGAAGAATAGCGCAGCACTTTGGGAATAGCGCAAGTGCTTTGAAGGGTGGCTTTTACCCAAGGGCTGCTCATCTGGAAGAAGGGCCTATGGGATTAATTCCTCTGTGCTACTGCTTCATAGGAAAAAAAACCCACCCAGCAACCATAACCACTAAGTTATAGATATGAAACTATCAGAAATCTGTCAGCTCTTGTGGAGCTCTCCAGATTTACGCTAAAGTTGCTGTGCTTGCAGTCTGGCTGCATACCTGTCTAAGCTTATGTGTATTATTCAAGAATTATGTTCCAGGTTGTATTTATTGGTGATGCTTTTACTGCTATATGGAATATTGGTTTTTATTTCCCAGTGGGGGAGGGGGAGGTCTGCCTAATTTATTTAGCAGCCCATTCAGCGCATAGTCAATATTCAGGTTCTTGGTTTTCTTGGAAATGAAAGTAATACAAGCTACATATATTTGAGATACTATTTTTTATTTATGGATATAATACCTAAAATTATGTTCTCTGGAAGACAGGACGAATGAAGCAACATGAAGCAGTTTCTTTTCACTGCCTTGGTACTCCTCCTCCCAACCCTCCGGTCAATACGGTCTTTTGCTGCCTTCTTTCTGTGCTAAGTTAAGAGCATTTATCTTGTTTCATTCTGGCTTTTCTGCTGCCTTTTTTGCTTTTCCCAGAAACATCTCCACAAAGCCATAAGCCCCATCTCCCCCCCACAACCTTCCTCATCACCACCTGCATCATTAAGTTTCCAACTAGCGCAACACCTGCCTGGGGTAACAGTTTTTCTCATTTTGGGTAGTTTGTTCCTAAAAGAAGCTTAGCATCTTCTTACTTTTATCCCGAATGAAGACTGCTATACTGCCCGTATGCTGCTTCAGTCAAGTTTCTTTAAACCTTCACAGTATTAACAAAAAGTTGGGATTTTTTTTAAGGAGTTCCAGAGAAATTTTTTTTGTCAATGATCATCAGGTACTCTGTGTTTACCACAAAAGATACAGCTGAGAATACACGCAACCCTACAACCCTCCTAGAGTCCCCGAGGCAATACCTTCCCCTGCCACGCGGTCTCCTTTGCGTGCGGGGTTGGAGAGCCGGCTCTGGGCAGAGGGGAGCTGGGTGGCAGAGAGCACCTTTGGCAAACGCCGTCAGCGGCTGGGCGCACGCTCCCAGCCTCAGCAAGAGGGCTGACGCAGCACCCACCAAAGCTATTTTTGTTGCCTTTAAAGAAGTGGTGTGGGGGCTTATTAGTCCGCTCCAGATTCCTTCCGGCGTCAGCTGTTGCTACTGCTCATAAGTACATGGGAATATCATAAAGACACAATGCTGCCCAATTCAAAGGAGTCCTCAGCTGGAAAAACAGCAAAAGATTGTCTCTCTTCACCCCGAAGGACTCCGCCGTGCATTTGATCGTGTGCCAGCAGGAGCTCTCTGTTGTGTGGCTGTGAAACGGGTACGTGATGTCTTGGTCCATTTTGGAAGTGCACGGCTGCATAGCAAAACAGGAGGCAGAACACGCGACTTTACAGGAAAAATAAGAAAAGTAATAATTAAAAGGAGGAACACAGAAAATCTAGGGATGAAGGAGTATTTTTGTTTGTCTTAGAAGTTTGTCAGAGTATGATTTACAGCAAACAGTGCCGTAAAACTGACAAATAGTGACAGAGGAGAAATTAATTCTTACTGTATAAGACAGAGGGGGGGAAATAATCTTTTAGAAGGACTCAAGGTGAGATGGGGTATTAAAAATATGATGAAAATCTTTTCCTGATATTAAAAACTTGCAAAGGAGAAACCCTTTTTAAGAAAGCCTGTTTGCTGCCATGGACAAGAGTCAGTAGAGAAGCCAACGGTACATGAGAAGCAGCAAGAAAGAAAACCCAGCTGGCTAAAGAAACCGCCCAACCAGCTGTAAGAAGAAAGGTGTATGCACAGCACCCTCCTTTAGAAACAAATCCCCACAGAGGTAGAATTTGCCGTTAGATTCAGAAGAGGTTTAGTTTCAGTCTGGTTTTAAAACTTCTATACACAACAAGTCATTTATGTCCGGTGAGGGTCTGTTGGGGCTTTATGATGTGTGCACAATGTTATAGAAGCTTAGACAGAGTCAGCTCAGGACACAGGAGCTGCTTCATTTCATGCTTTCATTTCTGTAGTTAGTGAGATAATTTCAGTATCTTTTTTCATGGAATAGGAAGGCAGTTCTTCACAATCATGTCCAATCACAGCAATATTGAAGTTTTATGTTCCAAAACAGCCCAATGATGTTGAAAAAGTAAATCTTTGTAGTAAGTTTGTAGTAAATCTCTAAGGTTTAAAGATTTCATTGATGTCAGACTTTTTCACAGAGTAATAGGAAGAAATAACACAATAAAAAATATGAAAAAAAAAGTTACAAGAAAAACAAATTTGACAAGGAGACTTAGCAGAAGATAGGGTCCTTGAAAGTTATTTATGCTAGGTTCTCTAGAGTTTAAGCCCGTCAGCTTTTTTCTGAAATGGCTCGGGAAAGCGGATGGGCAGAGGCTGGCGTCAGCTCCAGCCCCTCCACGTGGAGCCAGAGGTGTCCCTTAACCCCACCCTGCAGAGGGGACGCTGCGGGAGCGTCCTGGGGGAAACCTCTCCAGGGGAGGTGGCGCGAAGGGTAAGAGTGGCCCCGGATGGGCAGGCAACAGCATGCATCTGCATCGCCTGCCACCGAGGCTTTTGGATAAAATCGGGGGAGGCAAGGGCAGCAGCCAGAGCCAGGGAGACTTGGGCTCCATGAAGAGATGACGGCTGTGGGGAGGAAGAGGAGTTGAGCAGCCAGGTGCCAGCTGGAGCCGCGGGGGCAAAGGAGGGGGCATGGGGTGTCCTCCTGGCCCCAGGAGCTGCGCCCTGCTTGGAGGCAGCTGTTGCGGTAACGGCGAGCATTTGTCACAGCATCTGGCGGCAGCGAGGCTGTCACCGCTTCGCGTGCTCGCGCCTTGCTGCTGGGTGTTAGCTGACAGCATTGCTCCTGCAAAACAAAACCAAGGGGCTTGGAAAGTTTGAACTGTAATTCCATTTTACTGCAGCTCTTTTAATTACCGTGATCTTCAGTAAGCCGCTGCATTCCTAGAAATGTACCATCACAAACAAGCACATGGTTACAAGCTGGCCCAATTCCTCTATTTGTTTTCCTCGATGAGACTGGCAGTATTTTCTTGAATGAGAGACAGCCTTATCTCCACAGGCTAAACTTTAGCGCTCTGAGACATAAACGCAAACTTTGTCAAAGGACTGAATAAAAAACCAGCCAAGGGTTTCACCTCCTGGGCCCTGGAGCAGAAGGTCACTGGGCTGATACTTGGTATGAGATGTCTATGTCCAATGTTAGCTGTGAGGTTTGCATGTCTAAATGATACAGTAACTGTGGCTATGCCCCGAGGATCTTTTTTCTATGGTATTTCCAGTGTTTTATGAACACTAATCCAGACCCTTAATCAGGTTGCTTTGATGGACTAAAGAAAATGAGTCAAACAACGCAGAGTTTGGTGATGAGAATGACAGCAGATGGCCTAATTCAGAACAGCCTGAAGGTTTTACTCTGTATTAGAAGGTCCCTTTTATCCTCTAGCACTGGGAGATCTGGAAACATGGAAATGTGTAATATCACATCAGTCAGATAAATATTTAATGTGGTGCTGGAAGCTGGGAAGTAATACCATGTGGAGATTCACACTAAAAATACTCTCTCTTCTGTAGTCTTTCCCCAAAACATCTGCTGCTAGTTCTGGAGTTACGATACTGAGCTAGATGGATATTGGTTCTTGACACAGTATGGCTGGTTTTATGTTCTTGTACATATGTATTGGCTTAGTCTTGCTTGTTACAGCAGTATATTTCCAAATTGCTTATGAAGAAAAAAATGAGGAATGAGAAAATGTGTGGATTGGAGGGCAACAAGCATCCAGCATAAAAGTGCTATTTAAACATTAACAGAAAGGATGTGTGCAACACAAGAATGAATAAAACTGGGTAGTCAAAGGTGCTCTTTGACCATGAAATATTTTTTTTTTTTTTACCATTAAATATTATTTTATTCTTTATTGTATTTGAACCTAATTGCTGATACGTGTTGTTATCTTGTAGCTTGGGCCACACTCTACTTGCAGGTTTCTGGTATTCACCTGGTAAGCAAGTATTCTGATTGCAGTACAGATTTTGATATGTTGCTGCTGGGAACAGAATTGCACTCTGAGTTAGTTTTGAATTAGCCAGTTTGGAACTAATGACATTTGGAGGTTTTCATTGAATAAAACATACTAGACCACAGCCATTGATGAAATTCAGCTGATGAGAAAGATGCTCAGTTTAGATATTAATTTTAAATACAGAAACGTGAATGACCATCAGCATGTGCATTTATCTGTGCTATTTATTTATGGTAGTTCCATACATTTTCTTTACTTTATTAAAGTAAAAAATGCAAACTTATGTTATGGCTTGCTAATTATCATGATGACCACTTTTACAGAATTGTGTACTGTTTATTTCCCCAGGCAAAAAAGGATAAAGAGAGCAGAATTTATCTGCAGCGATATCACTCAACACATACATTAAACCATTTCCTGTAATATAATATAGCTGATTTATTTTTCCACAAAGCTGATTCATTTGGTTCTGGAAAGCTCATTTCTGGGAAGGATGTCCTGTAGGAATTTGGCTCTCGGGTACCGTTGATCCTTTGCTACCTGCTGCTCCTGACCCAGCGGGGGAGAGGGAGCAGAGCTACTCGGAGCTGCTCGGGGGAGACGCCCTCCCAGGATGCTGCTCCTGAGCACCTTTTGGGTTTATAGTGCTGCGAGACACTCCCAGAGAACAAAGGGAAAAGGCAATTCAGAAAATAACCTCGAGATTAGAGGGATACAAAAGTGATACTCACACCACCTTTCCAATCTCTGACTTACACTCTCTGCTTTTGCTACACCCAGCAAACTGGCCCACTTCTATGCTTTGGAAAAGCGTTATTACAAGTTGAGGCAGGTTAGTGTAGGCAACACTCTCTTTAAGAAGTCGTTGCCGTCAGACGCCCATGCACACGCCTACTTCTTTGTCCGTGGATAAGTGTAAGTACATTAGATTATTCTGAATCCTAATTATGACATAAATTTGATAAATTTGAATGACGTTGTGTGTGGATATTAGATTTGGAAATGGGATTTTTTTTTCAAGTTTAAAAACAGACCCGAGAGAGGCTGATTTCACTGATAGCTTATTTCTACAGTTCTCTTCTTCATCCACCTGTTGTGCTTTTTTGTAGCACTTACGGGACGGGAGCCGTTTGCCCAGCGTTTGGAAGGCTCCCAGTGCAGCATGCTGCTCATGTTGGTTGGAGCCCATAGGCACTAATGTCTGCAGAGCGGGAGGCAGCCAAGGCAAGGACTGGGAGGAAAGCAGGGCACTTTATGAACCCTCCCTGTCTCATGTGCCAGCCATGCCCATGAGACCCAGGGCCTCCCTATCACCTTTTCTCATTTCTCCTACCTCAACAGTCCCCCCAAATGAGAGATATTCTGTGTACTTCAAATTAGTCACAATACTCTGACAGTTGATATCACACTGTGGAGAAGGTTATCCTGTTCTTACTGATAATGGAAGAATAGTCTCTATCTTCCCTTTAATTGACACTGAGAAGGAGGCATTTTTCAATCAAATAACTTAAATGGAAAGGCAGTGATCTTGGAGCTTACAGCACTTAAAATGTAGCTCTGGCTCTGCCAGTGACTCACTCCATGGTCCTAAATACCATCCCCCCCCCCAGACTCCAGCTTCCTCCTATGTCAAAAGGGGAGATGAATACTTGCTTGTGTTTAACTGCAGTAATGATGCAAGACTTAATTAACCGTGTGTGTTGAGAGCTCTGAAAATGTGGAAATGTTGCTGTTCTTGATCATCTTGAATAGCTGATGGCTTGGCTTGTCAGTGTAATACAGTAGGGCCCCCTCTTCAGAAGTGAATGGAACACGTGAAATCCCCTGGGTTTGTTTTTCTGCCTTGGCTGGCCTCGACACACAGCTGAAGCTCGGTCGAGGCTTTAGATGTCTAAGTAGGTGGACAGAAACTCGGTGGTTTCAGAAGGGAGGGTCACATCCCACCTGCTCCTGGGCACACTGGTTCCAGGCTTCCTCTGGGGCCACGTTAGAGAAGGTGCTACGAGCGGCTGCCTCCTTAGCCTCAGGTTACATCTGCCTGCTCTACAACTACATTTTCTCGTCTTCTGTTTTGTTAACACGACAGCTCATTGGTGGAGGCTATTAAGAAATTATGGCTCCTCTGGCAGGACTCCGGCAGCAGCTGTACCAGTGGAGAGCTGCCTAAACTTATAAAACCAAATCAGATAGGAATGTCATCAGAGGAGAAAATCTTCCATGCCACTGACCAGGATCTTTCAAAGCATGAGTTTTTCAAACCCTTTTTTTTGAAATGGGGCAGCTCACCCAATATCTGTGGGTGCGGCTTATTCTGAGCTCCCTCTTCCTTGGGCATGAGCAACCCTTGGGGAAAACCCTTGCTCAGGGCTGGAGGGTTCGGCAGGCTGTGGAAGGAGGAGGACTCGCTGCCCTGAGCTTGTCCTACCATGCTGCTGTCAAGTTTCATACACCCAGGCTGTAAAATGGTTCTCGCTGAACTATTAGGCCGAAACATGGCCAGTTCTTCCTGTAGATTTACAGGAAGGAGCTAGAAATCTGAGTTTTGCATGCAGCCATACACCTTGGCATTTCTTCATGCCTCCGTTATATAAGAGCCTATATACCATTTTTATTAGCTTATATTTCACATAGCCTATGCATTTCATGTGTGTCCTATACAGTATATAAATGCAGTTCATACATTGCCCACAGCTTTAGTGTTGTTCGTTAGTACAAGGTTAAAGTCAGGCTCGTTTGCAGAACAGGTGGAGTAACTGTGCAAGTTACGGAGGCTTTCAGTAGCTTCAAGTTTGTGGTCTGTGGACCTCTGAGGTGCTACCACTAAAAAGTAGCAAGTAAAAAAAAAAAGCTCCTTATTGTCAATAGGCTTCAAACTTTTATGGGAGGGTCAGAAGACCCACTGTTACTTTTTTAGGGATCTACCTACTGAAAAGGATTGAAACCACCAAGCATAAGCTACCCTTAAGAAAGGTAAATGAACAGTGGGTATCAGACTGTCAAGCACAGATGGTCCACAAAGAGAAATGCCCAAGCAAGATGAAACAGTTTGTGCTGGTTTTGGCTGGGATAGAGTTAATTTTCTCCACAATAGCTAGTATGGGGCTATGTTTTGGATTTGCGCTGGAAACCGTGCTGATAACACAGGGATGCTTTCGTTACTGCTGAGCAGTGCTTACACAGAGTCCAGGCCTTCTCTGCTCCTCACCCCACCCCACCAGCGAGCTGGCTGGGGGTGCACAAGAGGCTGGGAGGGGACACAGCCAGGACAGCTGACCCCAGCTGACCAAAGGGATATTCCATACCACCCCAGATGGGACTTGAACCCACAATCCCTGGATTAATCCTAAATTTAAAATTGTTCTTTCTGTAGTAAAGCTCATGTAATTTTGTTGTCATTGAATTACAGAATAGAAAGAAATGAGGAAAATGCCTGGGGGCAAAGTACAATTTTGGTGATAAGCGATTTGGGACTATTAATAAAAAAAAAAAGTTTAGCGTGCCCACCTAAATATAAGTTCAGAAAATTAAATTTATTGCCTATTAACATACATTTTGACAAAGTTAGAAGTACGTACATGTAATTAACTGTCTTGGGGGTTTTATTTAAGTGACAATAATGAGACCTCCTATTTTGTAGCTTTCCTTTTAAGTTGTATCAGCGTGTCTGTACTTGAAAAATGTTAACAGTTAGTTGAAAAATCTTGCTATGATTGGCCAACTTTTTATAAGCTGCAACCTGATATCCAGTTTGAACATCTAGATAAATATTAACCACACTCAGGCAGTAAATCAATATTGTTTTGGGTTGTTTTTTTTTTTTCATTCTGTGACTAGCCTGACACAGGTAAGTCACTCAACCCTTTTTACCTATCTCTAAAATATACCTTCTCTCAACGGTTCACAAAAAGAATACTTTATACAGTGACCTGACAATTCCTCCAAGGCACAGTGCTACATGGCATGCAAGAGCGTCCATCTCCCAGCTGCTGTGAAAGAGCACAAGGGTTTTTCTTTCACAGAACCAATCATCATTACTCAAATTCATTTTTACAATACTGCAATACCGTTGCTATTACCTCTCTTCCTTCCTCCCCAGCAGGCCGCCATTTATCTCTACTTTGCTGAAAATGAACTTTCCATTTCCACCTTCCCTGTATCGCCTCGATACGCTCCACCTGCCCCTGACCCCCGCCTCTGAGCTCACTCACAGGCAGTGGTTGTGGTGGGCGGTCGTATTATTTCAAGCTCCTCAAGCTGGAAAACCTTGCCAGAGTGAATCACTTTGCCTTCTTATTACCGCAGTTAGATGCAAGCCGAAACTTGCCATTCACAAGGTAACTTTCATTTTGTTCCCCGCATTGTTTCTTTGCCCTTGGCTTCCAGAGCTGATTTTTTTTTTTCTCTTCTGGCAGCTCCACTTGGATCCAAAAATGGGCTGACTGAAGTAGTTACTCATCTTTTCAACTAACCTGAAAGCTGCCTGAATTCAGATTACTGCTTAGGATATTTACTATTTGCACAGTTATCTATATTTTAAACTTGCTGGACTCTTCTGGTTGACATGAACAGTCAAGTTCGGTGCTGTGGGTTATTTCACGGTCTGATGAGAAACTGGTGATGAAATCAGGTGTGTCTGTGGTACAGTCCTGTTTATTTATAATCAAAGCCTTGTTTTCCATTAGTATAGGGTAGATCTTAAGCAGCAGCAGTTTCTCAGATCTAAATCCTATTTCAGGCTCACTCAAGCCTATTTGTGAAGCTTTTTCTCAGGGTCATATATTTTTATGTTCTTCTAGCCCTTGTTCTCTCAGCTTTGTGAACTTCCCATCCCTCTTTAGACACATCAGACATTGCAAAATAATACTAAGGAAACTAATCCTTTTATACAGGTCTCTGTTTTGAGTGGTGACATACGTAATGGAAGCTGCTGGTCACACAGTGGGGTTGCAGCTTCTCTTTGTATTCAGCCCACCTGATTACAGATGTTAACATGGTCAGATGGGAAATCATTGCAGTGCCAGGGAGAGGTGGGAGCAGGCAGGTAGGAGAGACAAGGGGAGACCAAAATCTGTGTTCATGTTGCTTTTGACAGAAGAGTTTTGGCAAGAGAAACAGACGCCAAGTGGAAGAAGAAAACTGGTCCTATCAGAAAAAAGAGATACTTGAGATAATAGATTGGGATTTTGGGCAGGGTGGCATTCTGCAGTGTTTTCTCAAGGAGAGCTGTGCTTTACCAGGTCTCTTTCATCATCAGGTGAGAATAAAACAGACAAAAGCCTCTGAAAAATTACTGTTGAGAAAGTCTGCACTGGTGAAAGTTGGAAGCATGAATGGGATTAGGCAGCTCCAGGAACAAAGTACTGGACTCCAGAGGAATGTCTGCCCCAGGGAGGGCAGGACTGCCTGGATCTAGTTACTCCTTGGTAGGCAGTGTAATCCTCAGAGTAGATATTCAAATATGAATATAAGCCTGAGCCTCATCACTTGATGACGGTGAGCCAAATTTTCCTGCAGTGTGAAGGCAGAGCAGGCTCACAATGGATCCATTCCATTCCACCTTAGAGACTAGAGCTCAGCTGGAAATGTTGTATTACTCTTCAAGCTCTCTTGTAAGTCAAGGGTGTTGGGCTGAAGGCTTTGTCCCGGGCATACTTTTACTGAAAATGACCGCCAACGTTATCTGCTATGGCTGATGAAACCAGTAGCTCTGAAGTGTCTTATATTTCACGTAAGAAAAGCTTTGAGTGACAATCCCAAATAGAGCCAATGTCTGGGTGGTGGTGTTTGACCAGTGGAAGCTACAGAGCACAAAACCAATATATTCTCCTTCTGCCCTTAAATACAGTCCACAGAGTTCAACAAAATAAAAATATACTGCACTTCATGTATTTGTTTTAGGATTTCACTGCAATTGTTAAAATATTGTGGGGCAAGATAAGAAATTACTTATGTCTTTTAAACCCTATTTGGGTTTTAAATAACTGTCATGTCTCTGATTAGTAAGATAATACAATATGCATTTTTCCTAAGCATTTCCAGAGTCCATAAATGCTAAAAAAATATGTATTTGTCTCTGAGGAAGTACAGCACAGGGCTGTTCAGAGCTGAGTGTGTTTGTGCAGTGCTCTCCAATAACAAATTAATGGCTTCCCCTGTTTGATGCATAAGAAACCTTGTTAATTTGCTTAGTTGTGGTACCAAAGATATATTGAATAATTTTGCATACGTGGAAGTGCTGACTCCACAACAGAATAGGCAGACACCAGCCAAATGACGCTGTTAATCCTTTTGCCTATACAGTACCTCTTCCGTGAAGAGAAAACTTTGCCTAGTCATTAGTGCTGCAAAACAAGCGCACTAACGATGATTAAATCAAAACTCCCCAGTCAAACTAGCAACGGTGTTTTTCAGTAAGTTAGTGTAGGTACAAGGCACTACACAAGTAAAATCCGGAGCAATCTCTTCAATGTTTGATAAGTCTGGCACCTTTCACGATCACTAAAATTACCTCCCGTCTCCCACACACTAAGATGGTGCTTTACAATTAGTTCCACCAGTGCTGGTGAGAAAAAGTCTCCTGATGATGCTGACAACTGCAGCTGAGTTTATCCTTCAGTATTTACAGAGGCAAGGGTCAAATCCTGCCTGCTCCCACCTGTGCAGCCTCAGGGAAAGCCCTTGCTCAGCTGAAGCTTTTGGATATTTGGTTTTGTGTCCCTTCTGCAGGCACCGTGATTAAAGCGGAGCTTTAACTTTTCTTTAGAAGAAATGTGAGGCTAAGGGGGACAGTGGCTTGCTGCAGGGATGGTTATTTCTCAGCTCAGGTGATTAGTTGCAAGAAACATTTTGAGATGAGAAAACTGCCAGAGGAGAAAAAGGCTGTGTTAAAGTGGATGAACAGAAAGAGAAATCATGGTAGGGATGGGAAGACAGAGAGGCAACTTTAGTGAAAAGAAACTGCTTCAAGGGCTCTCGCATCCCTCAGTTGCGCATACGTTTGTCTTTGCATTAGGGATGAAAAGATTTTTTTAGTAAGCAGCTGTGAATTATTGAAGATATAATGGATATGTATATGCAAAGAGGAAACGCAAAAATAGAAAAAGAAAGGAATATCAATATTACATAAGCAATTCAGAAAATCTGAAAAAAGAAAGTCAAAGGGAATAGATGAAGTTAAGATCTGATGAAACAGAGAAACATGCAACTAGAAAAGTTAGAAAAAGTCATCATATCCTAAAAGCTTGAGACACTAAAAAAGGCAAGAAAGTATATTCAATGTATAAGAATTAAGAATGCAAGAAGATGCTATGAATACGAAGCTGTCCTGTAAAGATGGGCAGAATATATAAAATGTTTTTGTGATGAACTGCAGGAATTCAAAGATGTAGTCACCACAGCAGAAGAACAAGTTCAGATAATTGCTCTGTGCAAAACAGAGTGCCTGAAGTACAGAAGAAGGGTTAGATCTACACATGGTGGCTGTTTCTTGTCTGAAAAAAATCTTAACTAGGTGCGTCAGTAGAAAAGTCTGAACTAAGATGGAGAGGATGAGATCAGACTGAAACTTCTCAGAAAAAATCACTCCCTGCACACAGCTTTCTGGTGAGGCTGTTTATTTACTAGACTGCCAAATTGATACTGGCCGAGCAGCGGGCCTTGGGCAGGCATATAATTCAAAGCAAATATTAGGAAGTTAAATATTGGCATAAATCATGTAGAATCATAGAATCATTTAGGTTGGAAAAGACCCTTAAGATCATAGAGTCCAACCATAAACCTAACACTGCCAAGTCCCACTAAACCATGTCCCTAAGCACCACATCTACACATCTTTTAAATACCTCCAGGGATTGTGACTCAACCACTTCCCTGGGCAGCCTGTTCCAATGCTTGACAACCCTTTCCATGAAGAAATTTTTCCTAATATCCAACCTAAACCTCCCCTGGCACAACTTGAGGCTCATGCATAACACAACTCATACATAATGCATGAGCAGTCGCATTGGCTATCTTACCCTTACGATTTTGCCCATGCACACATACAGGCATTCAAATTAACCAGTTTGCTGTGAATGTTAAAACTTATGTGACTGAGCTATGTGTATTCAGTTCATTTTTTTTTTTGTTTAAAAAATATCAAATTATGTGCCAAATCTGTATCATAAATGTTTTACCAATTCTTTGATACCTCCTAGGTGTTCCAAGCACAGGTAAGGATCTCAGTGTGTGAAAACATGCAGAGATAGTCCCTTCCTTAAATGAAAAAAATGTAAAAACATTTAAGCCCCTTACAGACCATTGCTAACAGAAAAAAGATATGAAATTGTCCAAATTCTTTGCTTACAGTTATTCAGTCAGCAAAAAATAGAGCAAACCTCAGAGAATAGGCAACGCAGAGGTCAAGAATACACTAATAAAATATGCTAAAAATTCCTATTATATCTAAACCAGGCTGAGGTCTACAGATGGTAGGTGGTGAGAATTTAGTGTGTCAGAAAATGCGGATAGATAGATTTGGATAGATGACTCTCAAGCATTTTTAACACCTTCTCTTTTGCCTGAACCATGCAGTTGAAAGTTGTGTGGAAAGCTCCAGCCCAAACAGAGCCTGTCTAATGACTCCCTGTACTGCGGAAAGGAGCAGGGCTAAATATCAAAGTTATTAATCTTGGAAGACAAAACCAGACAGCCCTCACAGATAGGAGGGTGACTCACGAAACAGGCAGCCCAAAGCTGTGACTGGCGGCCGCTGTCTGTCCTGCCATGGACAAGGACAACTCAGCAACATGAAAAGCAGCTCTTGAACTGCTACGGTTTATTTGCCACGATTTTGAAGTATGTTGGCCATTTCAGGTTGCCTTCGGACACTGTGATCTAAACTGTAGTGATTCAGAGTGTGTCATCTGGCCATTTACAACATGAGGTCAGCAGCCTCCAGGAGTGAGGTGGAAAAAACCCCCGAGCAGAGTACACTGTTTCTCTCCAGCTTTAATGTTCCAGTGTCCATCGCAGCTGCACTTTGCAACAGTAAGAGCTGGAAAACATGGACTCCATCCACATCCCTGCTCAGTAGTTTTAGACTTTAAAATCTATTTCAGGTCAGAAAAGTATAGAGAAAGCAGCATTCAGTGCACTCTCATTTCTACCTGGAGTAGGTATTGGATTCTGTAAGAAAAAAGTCGGAAAACTTCAGCAGCGTATTGATAAATCTTGCAAGGAAGAAAACGCATTTGCAAAACCATGTGCCAAATGAATCACCTCTATCTACTATGTTATCAGTTTAACAGGTTAGCAAGAAATTGTTTTCCCTTATAGAAAATAGTTGTTTGACCCTGGTAGATTTTAATGATAGAACTCTTGCAACAGCCTATCTATAATTAAAGTCTTTGTCGGTTTCCCTGGATTTCAGGTGAGGTTGTGCATTTGTGATTTCTGTGGTGTCAGAAAGACAGCCAATTTTTCATTCCTTGAAAGTGGTTATAGTTTCTTCAGTTATAATGCACGTGCATACCAGTATTCTGTGTTTTACTTCCACTGTTTATTTTCCACTGCCTTTCTGTATTAAACAATATCGTATACTAGCTATTCACTGCACTTAAACTCATCTACTTGTGATATAATTTAAGTTCTGAATAACTTATTAGTAAGAAGTGGGTTTTTTTGTTGTGGTTTTTTTTTTTTTCCCAAAAGAGAAAATAAACTGTAGAAACTGTTTTTACTGAAGCACATATAATGCACATTTACCTCCATATGAGGGAATAGCTATTAAACCTGGGATAAACTGAAATCCTAGAACAGATGTCATGATGGATGTAACTGCAGTGTCAGCTGGATTAGTGTGGAGCCACAGTGTGAACTTCTGGCAAATGAGAAGGCTCCTGAGTTGGTAATTCCTCGGCAGCAGGAAGATCGGTAGAGCTAATCTTGTCTGTCTGATCTATCTGTTTTGGTTTGGGTGCCTGAGTTAATCTGGTCTAAATTCTGCTCTCAAATCTAAACACACAGCCCCTGCAGAAGGCAGCAGGACCTGTGCCCAGGTATGGTCCTGCAGAAGACCATTCTGTAATTTTAATGTGTAAGAAATCCTGCTTTCAAAATACGCTGCTAAGCGTTTCCTTGAGCCCTGGAATGTCAGTTGCTGAAGGGCCAGTGTAGAGGATGTCTCTTTGCCCAGTGAAACAAGATGAGACCCGAGTGAAGACTTTTTTTGGCATTGAGCAGTGGCTCTCAAGCTGCTCTGCTGCTGCTCTCCACAGAGACGCTCCTGTGTTGTGCTATAGGCCATGCATTAGTGTAGTCACCAACAGATTAAAAACCAAAAGGTGATCTTATCAAGTGATTTTGTTGCCACCAATTTCAGCTCTTCTTGCCTGTTGCATCTCGATGGACTTGATGTCCTACCTGTGCCAAGGCTAATCAGTTGGCTTTGTATTGGAGAAGACAACTTGGTTTTGATTTCAGATTTTAAGTCTTTGCAGACCAACTTAAGCTGTTTGGCTGCTTCTGTGAAGAATTAAAACATCCTTATGCTGTAAAACACTGCACTGAATTTTGGAAAACTTACTCATTTACTGTCATCTTTTCAGTCTTGAATAAAATAGATTACTGGCAGTATGTGACAATCTGTCATGTATTTTAGCTCATGGGGATTCTCCTATTTCATTTGAGCTTCTTTTTACTGATTTCAGCAGCTGCAAATACTTTTAAGGAACACAAGAGGAAGGGAAGGCAATAAAAGGATGTGAGATGAAAGGAGAAGTGTGATTGGGTATGGAAAAGAGAATAGAGAAAGAGGAGGAGGAGGAGAAAGATGATTTTGAGGTTCATAAAGGAACATGGGAGAAAGCAAAGAGTCAAACAGATCATATGTCACCTCTCTCCGATTCTTTTTTTATTTCATCTTCTCTAAGTAAGCCAAGACCACTCTTAAAAGCAGTGTCCAAATTTCAGCTGCCTGCTTTTGCCCCTTTCCTCTTTAAAGGGAGCTACAGATGTTCAGAAGTACTCAAGTCTGGTCATAGCGTGTATCTGGAATTTTTTTTTGGAAGATGTCAGAGTAGTTTTGCAGCAGCAGTGAAGGTGACCACGTGTATCCTGGTCACACTCCCTACAAAGAATCGTGTAATTCATTCCCTGCTGATCCTTCACGCTTTGACACTTGTCTACTGGCCTGTCCACTAGAAAAGGTGTTCTGCAGGTGCTACGGGACTTTGCCTGGGAGCAAATATTTATACAGGAGTGACAGATAGCATGTGTTTTCAGCACGAGTAGCAGGAGTGCATTTAACTCCATGTGTAACAGGGATGAATGTGTTCCAAGTGCATGTCTGCATTTATATCCCTCTAAATTCCTGTGCAAATTGGAAAGTCTGGTGCAATATCCTTACCCCATGCAGTCCTCCCTGTTACCGTTGACACAGGGAGAAGCTGAGGAAAGGATGTATTTCCCTTTATGCTTTATCAATATTTTCCTGCAATCATCACGTAACTTGTTATCGAAAGCTGTGTCACTATCCCATTTGCTTTCAGCCCAACAACGGTGAGAACAGGGTGAGAAATTAAACAGGGAACCCTAAAGAGGAACACCAGCTGAGAAATATATTCTTAATATGTTTATAAACCACATGAATAATTATTCATGTACGGTGGAATATATGTACTATCATGTTTTGATAGGCCTTTTGACTAACATACCCTGTGGGTGTTCCTCTTCATGTCACAGGAAGGTATTTTTTTAGGAATGCTCATCAATAGATAAAGCCTGATTGTGGCAAATAATTTGGCATAGCTTCTCTTCAGCAAATGGGTTCCTCTGACAGTATCTGAATTAGTTCCAGCTCTGGCAAGTACTTGACAAACAGAGCCCAGTACTGTAGCTCTGTGTTGATATTGTTTATTCATTATTTCAGTAGGGTAGATAAGGCCCTAGGGCCCGATCCAAAGCCCACAGAAGTCAGTGAAAAGACTCCACAAGCCTTTTTAGTGGCTGGAATCCTGTATTCTGTGTTTCAGAGCTTGGAAATCTGTGCCAGGAACTTCATCAATAACTGAAAAGCTGGAAGAAAAGCGAAGAGCAAACTTGTGGACAGGGAGAAAGAAGGAAAGGAGAATGAAAACACCCAGTAAATTCTCAGTAGAGACAAAATGTCTCCAAGTAGCTTTTGTAGGTGAAGACTGAAAAGATAAGTAACTTCTGATATTTTTAGGAAAGCACCAAGTTTCTAAAAGCCTTAGGACAAAATTAAAATGAACATCCTAGGGTCTTAAAATAATTTATTCTACAAGTGCCTTGTAGTTCAGTCTTCTGTAAATGAACCACATCCACCTTGATTTGTTGTGGTGGCCATAAGTCCCTCAAGTCCTACTATTTTTAACAGCTTTATTTTTACAGTTTTTAGTGATAATTGCTGGTAATTGAAAAGTTGGTAAAAACTTAATTTTACTAATGATATGTTTATATCAATAAACAATGTTTATTGTGTTCAATATTATAGGGATAGGCAGCAATGACCCCTCTACTTAGATTATCTAGTATTTTTTATGCTGAAAAATGTTGTGATTATTTTTTAATTTGATAGTTGTTGTTGGGAAGCTCTGATGACTGAATGTCTGGAGCTGCCCTTTGAAATTGGTCAGGGATAAAATTCCAAATCTGTAAAAGTGCTTTTCCTTTGTCCTGTGAAATTCTGTTAGGATTTTTTGGTCTCAACTGCTGGCACTCACTATTTCCCTTCTTCCTTTTCCTTTTCCCTGGAAAGCTTGCTGAAACCATAACTGTTGGTGGACTTTGGGGATAGCTGGGCTCACATCCCCAAAGCAAATGCATCGGTCACACTAGTGTGGCTGGAGTCTGCAGAACAGCTTCAGTGGAAGGCCATGAGAGAAGTTGGCAGATCATTCTCCTCCCAGCACAATCTCTCTGGTGGCTGTGGACTCTCCCATGGCCCTAAGGGCAAATAAAGAATGGCTGGCTTCAACATCTGATTTAGAAACATGTTTGCAGTACCGGGACATTCAGAACTTTACATGTATTATTATGTGAATATAATTCTATTCAGCTCATAGCGTACAGTGTGTGGTACAAGAGCTGGAGCTGGGGAAAGCTAGTTGCGTGAATGTTTTCCTTACAACAATTCCTAGCTCTGGGTATAGGTCCATAGCATCCTTGGCATACACAAAGACTGTTCGGGTATCTCCCAGCAGTGCCCCCTTCTGTGCTCTGGAGACCCCCAGTATCTTCACTCCTCCTGTATAGGTCATGTTTTTCACTTTTTTGACCTCTAACAATTCTGCTTCCTTTCCTGTGGATTACCTCCAAGTGTGCGCACCAAAAGGTGACTCGATATTCTCGCTCCGGCCTTCCCAATTCTCAGCACAATGAAGCCATTACTTGATATATCTTAGAGAAAGCACTCTCATTTAAACAGTTTGATGATGATTGAAAACCACCAGAGAATTATTAAGAAAACTATTAAAAACACTTGAACATAATTCTTTTAAAAAGTAGCATAAGACCAATATAGATACAGACAAAAAAGTATTAAATTCACCTCTTTAACTGTAACCTTTTCACTACTTGAAATTGCTTGAGGCATAGGTTGGGGCCCCTGGAAAGGTCAACAGCCTTGTGGCTTTTCCTCAAAATTGTGGATTCTTCTTTGCTGCACTTTCTTCCTTCTATTGTACCACAAAGAAAGTTCTTCTTGTCTTCCCAAACTTTGTGCACCTGCATCTCCTAAATCTGACATTAAGACCTGTATGATTCTATAACTACTTTTTAATGATTTGAGGACTTTCCATTCCCCAAATCCCAGCCTCTTTTGAGAAGTCGTAGAAAATAATTTTTTATCCAGCCTCATTTTTTTTCCAGGCCAGAGCTAGCCACAATTACTTAATAAGCTTTAATGATTGCCTCATTCATAAAACAAGATGTTAGGAACCGTTGCCTTGCTCCTTTGTGGAAGTACCGTAAGTATGTAGGAAAACATCAGAAAAATATAATGGCAGAGAAGTCAACCCACTCCTGTAGTTAAAACATTATCCATAGAAAGATCTCAAATAGTCACAGGCTGTTTGATTTGATAAGATTAGAGACTCAGAGTAAAATGTAAGTGATTTAGAACTTTAAAAGTCAATTTTTGAAGGTATGAAAAACAAGTTAAGGCTTTACCTAATAACTGAGCAGGAGGAGAGTTACGGCAGGTTGGTATCTTAAATCATCAAAACCTAATAGTGTTTGGTATATTGCCTAAGTAATTTTTGCAAATGGCACTTTGAACACATATCAGGTGCAAGAGTTTAATTTTTTTTTGTCTGCTTCACATAACTTAGCTATCCCTTTTTTTTTTTTTTTTTTAAACTTTGACTTCCATATGATTTTGATAACTTTTTTTTAACTTTACTTCTTTGAGGAATAACATTGCTCTTCAGTTTGACACTGGTCTTTCCGCAGTTCTGAATTAACTCTACCTGGCTTAAGGAAAAATCTATATTTAAAATTGTGTGAACTTCAAACATACTGTGCACTGAGTCAGTGTTTTCTTGTCAGACCAGGGAATATCTGTATGCCACGAACAGACTACTAAACCTGAACACCTACAGAATTACTCCAGAAGAATTCTTTCATCTAGAGTATGAAGGCAGGATAAACTGTGGAATAGTTCTGGAAATCAGCAATGTTCCACTGCGTGAATAGTTTTAACATTCAGATAAAACTGACTTTTGGTAATCTGCATTACATTGCAAGATTTTCACTCCCTGCATGTTTGCAGTGCCTACACAGGGGATTTCAACCTGGTGGCCATTTTGAACAGAACTTGAATATTAATCATGAGTAATCGCAAGCTCTCATTCTCTCCATCCCATGCTCCATCTCCTACTTCTCCCTGCCAGACAGATAATTGCCCCTTCACGGAAATCTTCCAACAATGTACCGGCTAACAAATGAATTGTCAGGTTCTACGGTATTTTAGCCCAGAAAAGCTCAACAACCAGAACTATATATATGCCACCCATATTGCAACGTGGTGTCTTCTCATTAGGTACATAGAAAGTAGTTGTAACTTTTGTAAACTAGCAACTCTTGCCAATTTTTCACCTGATTAGTATAATCCTTTTCTCATAATCTCTTATAATAATGTTTTATACTTGGTTTATCTTGCATAATTAGCTCTTGGACAATCTCACAGGCTCGTTATTTTTGTTTATTAAAGCTCATTCTTCATTCTAAGACATCAACAAACACTGTACTTGGTAAATTGTATCCAAAACGTTTTCAGAATGATATATGTATAACTTGTGTGTGTGTATCTAGTGGAAAAGAAATTCAAATCTCAGAGGTCCTTGTTCCTGTTAGTACTATCACTATTCATGCATGAGTCTTTAAGTTTTGGCTTCAAATCAGATCCCAGGATAAACTTGTTTTCTTTGTACTTCACTACTGAAGTTTCCCGTTTTACTTATTTCATAGAAAAACTGTCAATATTTCTTTATAAACTGTTTTATGTTTTTTTTTCCAGGAGACTGTTAGAACAGCTGGGAAAACTGCCAAGAAACTTGCTAAAGACAGTAAGAGCAGGAATTAAATCACAGAAAAACATGAAAAACCTGTAGCAGTGTCTGAACAGTGAAATAATTACTGTCGACCAGCAACTGTATCTAATAATAAGCTTTATAGCAGTGTGGTAAAGTTCCTGATATGCAACATTGTGTTTCAGCAGATAAATGCAAATGACAGCTGAAGTATAATGTTGAACATAACAAAGTCTATGACACTCTAAAATTGCTTGTTAAAGACAGTCTTGGAAGACTGTCTGTTGACTTCACATTTTTACAGCTTTTTCTACAAGTTTCTCAGGTGATGTCTATTAAACTGAGGATTTATACCTCTTTCATCCTCTCAGTATGTTCCCAGCAGCTCTTATGATCACCTAGAAAGTACAGAAACAGCAGGTTAATGGAAATTTTCAACATTTTCCAACAATTAATTTGATGAGCTACAGCCATAAAAATGTCGAGTGTGCTCAGTTGTCTCAGTTATGAGCTGTAAACTGTTTACTCCAGTTTTATTTTATTTCTATCTCTCTGAACTCCTGCATGCTGCCTTTTTATTCCACTCAAGTGAACACTGGGGATATGATAAAATATTATAACGTGGCAGGTGTGCTTGTTTCCTGCTTTAAGGCAGATGTACCGTTTCTCATATAGAATTCAGATCCTATCTATGTTATTAGTTCAGGTAACTCAGGTGGGTGATGGTAATAAAATTACATCTAAGCTTAGAATTATCTGTAGGTCAACAGGAGGACTTCTTCATCTTTGATCTTGTGAGGGTCCCAAAGCTTTCCAAAACCGCAATTAGTGGAAAAAATTCTACAGATTTCAGTGAAATTGGACCAGATGCTCATGGGGCCAAACTGATATAATCCGATTCCTCCATTTTCTTCGCTGGAAACTGCTAACTAGAATGCAAAGGGTTTGGGATGCCATTCTCACCTTACCCTTGACCTAACCGGGCAATAATTTCACCTTTGATGTTTTAAGAATACCATTAATTCTGCTCCTTAACTGTGTACCTACTAAACCACAGACAGCGTTGCCATTCGGACCAGGTTTGAAGTTCTTAAAGTTACTAATATATCACTACGGGAACACGAGTGGATTGCCAGCGGAGAGAGCTGCCGGGCAGGGAGCACAGGAGGACGGGCGCTGAGGTGCCTGTGTAGTAGCAGGAGGGAGTTGGTGCTGTGCGCTACGAAGCTTACTTGAACTTCTTGTGTCCAGTACCACATATAAGCTCGGGGAGGGGGGAAAAAAAGCTTCCCCCCCCCCCCGCCTTTCAAACTTTGCCTTCACTCTGCAGTTACTTTGAATTTTTTCACTGTTTCTGACTGAAAAAAATGTGTTGTCACACTGAATGTCCAGCGAACTGCGCAACTCCATTGTCCTCAGCGAAACCCATGAAAAATGTGAGTGATGCCCGTGAAACCCTTTGGCTGCTGATGGCTTTGGGCAGGAGACTGCATGGATGCCGACCTTAGGGACGACGCGGCAGTGGCGGCTCCGTGTCGCTCCTGCCGCGCTAACACAGAGCCGGAGCAGCGGGAAGGCAGCCGGTGCCGCCGGCCCTCCCCGAGCACCGGGAGGGAGCTCCCGCTTCCAGCAGCCCGCGTTCCCCCCGGTTCGCCGTCTCGCTTTCCTCGTACTCGCCTGTTCGCGGCAGAGCGGCAGCCCCGAGAAGGGGCCGCAAGCGGCGCCCGTCCGCCCCCCGGGCGCCCCGGCCGAGGGTTCGCGGGCTCCTTCCGCCGGTTCGGCCCCGGGTCCGCGGCCGGGGGCCCCGGCAGGGCGGAGCGAGGTGGAGGCCGCCGCTCCTGCCGGGGCTCGCTTCGGGCACCCCCCCCGCCCCGACCAAGCGCCGGGCAGGCCGCGCTGCCGCCGGGTGCCCGCTCCCGGCCGGGACCGGCGCCTCCCCCCGCCCCGCTGCACCGCCCGGCCGCCCCCGCCGGCTGCCCCCGCCCCGCTGCACCGCCCCGCGCCGCCGGAGCGCGGAGGCAGCGCCGCCGCCGCCGCCCCGCCCGCCGCCGCTGCGCGCCGGGGCAGGCGCCGAGCAGGTGGCCGCAGGCAGCGGGCAGCGCCGCGGCATGTGAGCGGCCCCGGCTCGGCCGCGCTCCCCGGGCAGGCAGCACCGGCCCCCCCTGCCCTGCCCTGCCCTCGCCGGGCCGGCCGCGGAGGCAGGGCGCCCGCAGCGGCAGCCCGGCGGCGGCCCAGGGCTGAGCGCCGCGCCGCGCCCCGCCGGGGGGCGGCCGTGGCGGAGGGCGGAGAGGAGGAGGAGGAGGAGGAAGGCTGCGCGGGGCCGGAGGGACGCGGGAGCCCCCCGGCCGCGCAGGATGAAAGTCACCGTGTGCTTCGGGCGGACGCGGGTGGTCGTGCCCTGCGGGGACGGGAACATGAAAGTTTTCAGCCTGATCCAGCAAGCGGTGACCCGGTACAAGAAGGCGATCGCCAAGGTGAGGGGCGCGGGGAGCGGCGCCCGCGATCAATATGGCGCTTCCCGGAGCGGGGAGGGAAGCGAGGGGGAAAGTCCGGGCTGCCCCGCCGGGGCGGCGGGAGCGGGGCCGGGGGCGGCCGGCGGCGGAGCAGCCCTGCGGGGATCCGGGGAGCGTGCGGCCGGCGCCGCCGAGGGGAGCGGGGGGGGGGGGGGCGCGGCGGGGCGGGGGGCCGGCCCCTGCGCGGCGGCCAGCGCGGCTCCCCGCGGGCGCCTGGCGGGCCTCGGCCCTTTGTTCGCCGGTGCCTGGCGGCGAGGCGGCGGCCCCCGGGGCCGGCGGGGCGGGGGGCGCCCGAGCCCGGCCGGGAAAGGGGCGCGGGGGGCCGGCGCTGCCCCGGGGCTGGGCGGCGGGGCCGAGGCGCCGCGGGGCGGGCGGGAGCCGCGGCGGAGGGCTGGAAATCCAGCCCCAGGCTTCCCGGCCCTCCAGGCCCGGCGGGGAGGGCGGTGGGAGGGGAGCCCGCCGCAGGGGCGTCCGGCGGTGCCCCGCGGGCCGCCCCCCCCCCCCGCGCCGGGCCGGGGTCCGGGGGGGCCGCAGCGGCGCGGCCGCCCGCGCAGCCTCCGCGCCTGCCCCGCTGCGGGCGGCTCTGGGGGAGGCGCCGCCTGTGCCTGAGGCGGCCGCGGTGCCCCGGGGCGCGGGGAGCGCCGGCCCGGCCCGGCCCGGCCCGCGGCGGGGCTGATCCCGAGTGCCGCCTGCGCTCCCTCGGCCCCATGTTGAAATCCCTGGCTGTGGGTGTGCGGGCGGTTGCACGCTTGGCTTTCCCTCCACAGGCGGCTTGTTGGGCTTTGTATTTTTCTTTCCTTTTTTCCTCCCCCCGCCCCCTCCCCCCGGTACTTTCTTCTTGTTGCTGCAAACTTCTTTTTAATCAACTGGTTTGTTGGGACCGTATGACCGTCTTTGGCTGAGAACTTGAGCAGCGCCCTTCCCCTCTGCTCTGCCTGGTCCATCCCAGCAGCTGAGTGCGCTTTTTCCCCTTAGTCCTTCTGACATGCTTCACGCTTCTGAACCTGGAAGTTTTGCTTTGGCGAATGCTGACTCCCAGGATCGTCGAAACCTGCAGCAGAAGGGATAGCATGAACAGTATATTGATTGGTTTTAAGTGACTTGCAAGGAAATTTTTCAGATCAGTTTTCTCAGAATTACAGTTGCTGGGAGGAGAAAAGTAACTGAGGTTCCCATCACCTTCACACTGGATTCCTGAAGAACATGGTTTTGGAGAGAACAAATGCATTCTCTCAATTTTTATTAGTCCTCTTGTAACACAGTTGTGATTCTGGCTGGAAAAAGAGTAAAACGATTCACTAGGGTATGGCCGTGGCTGCGTACCAGCTGTTATTTATATACGGCAGTTAATGCATATGGCAATCTACCTGCATATAGGAGGCAGTGGCCAAAAGTACCTTTCTGGTTAAGGTAAGCTAGTGGACAGTAAAGTGCGTCCCTTGGGGGAGCACTGAATGCCTCATGGGGCCATTTGGATCAGAAGTGTTTGCAGAATTTGTTCATCAGTGTTACAACATTAATAGAATTAATTATTTTGCCGTGTTGTGTTCCAAAAGTGTGGCCCGTGTAACTCGCATGGCACTGGACTGCGTCCTGGCTTCCAACTGTTACATTGCATTAAGGGATGGCAATTACATTCTGCAGTATAATGTTAAGCCTGGAAGTGATTGCACAGTAGCGAGCGCAGGAGAAACACGTGCAGTCACCTGTTAGAGGTTACATGATTGCAAATGGTGTGGGTTTGTTCAGGAAAGAAGTGGCCCACCTGTGGAAACATGAAAAAATCAAAATGTAACTCTTTGTCAAACGTGCCAAGGTATTTACTAAAAAGACAGTTTGCAGAGGTGCAGCCAGACTTTGACGGGCCCCTAGTCCCCGAAGCTCCTGATCCTGGGTTTAAAATGACATGGTGGTTTTATTCATTAGTATTTATATGGTGGTTATGCTATATGCCACTGGTATGGACTTGAGGTAGCTGTAACTACTGAGATTGTTTCTATTATATGGAAATACTCTGGTTGAAAACACAGTAGCAGAGTCCGTGGGCTTTCTCCGAGTGTTTTATACAGTCACTATCAAACCTTGCTCTTAACTTAAATTTCCTGAAGATTTTCCATGGCGATGTTTAGGTAGTAAGGAGGGGGATCCTCAGTGTCTCATAACTAAACGTATAGTGCTGTTTGCTGTGCTCGCTGTAGAGTAACATAGTAATTTTATGGTTTCAATGGCAGAATTTCATCATTACTGTCTTTTTATAGCAGTTAGGTGGTTTCTTTCTATGCTAGTGTAGCAGATGAGCAAATCTTTACTTCAGAAAGAGACAAGAGAGGGGACAAATAATTCCTAAACTGAGAGGATGAAAGTATGTGTGCGCATACAAACGTACAATCTGGCAGCTGGTATCAAGCTGACACTGAAGTCTGCTTCACCACCGCTGTGCTGTTACAGAAAAAAACCGTATCTGGTGGAAGATTATTCAAAATATTTGAATTAAATTTATGGTTTTCATACTTACAGGAAAACCAGCATTTCTCATCCTGCAAAAATGTGTGTGTCTGCTGCATGCAGCAGCTCCTTCAGGAGAACTCCTTGAAGCCTCTGAGCTGTCAGCCCTTCTCGGATTACCTCCCACTTTGTCATGGTTTCCAGGTTGTGATTAGCAATAAGGGATCTGCATGGCGAGCACTTCTGATGTACCTGTGCGATCGTGGTGAGGCAGCCTGGCATCATGCTTGCGGAGCGCCAGGAGCGAGTAACTTCGAATTTTGACTTTGGCTTGAATTTTTCTGACTTGGTATTATTTAGGTTGAATAGATATGGTGAGAATGAAAAAAATACTTATGGAAAATAACCCAGATAATAGTAAGGTTCTCCTCCCTGTGAAATTTTAGGACTTAAAAAGCGTATGGATAACATACCTAGTTATGGCAGTTACTTCTGGATGCAGTTGTCTTCGATTAGGATTTGTAAATCTCAGAAAATTCATTATGGATTAACACTGCTGTCAATACTAAATCTTTAAGTGTGGCAGAAGTTATTAATATGACAGGCTGTGCTTGAAGGCTGGCCTGTGTAGTGTGTATAGGAAATCTTTCTGCTTTTGTTCCAAAAGAAGCTTTGGGTCTGAAACGTGATCCATTTTTCTGCAAGTTGTGTTTGTGGTGAATGAACAAGCAAATGATAAGAGGCGTTTGAAAAGTCCACCTTGTCCAGGCAACTGGAGTCAGCAAAAATTGAACAAGCTTATTGAAACCTTGTTTGTGTGCTGGCACGCTAATGATGCTCAGTTTGTGTGGCTGGACCGGCGCAGCCTCTGGCATGATTTCTGAGTGAGTGCTACATGAGTGCAGTTTGGGCAGGGGGGCAACTGCCCTGAGAAGTGGTAGGTGTGTTTCCAAATGCTGCTGGTCAGGGGCTGTGCAGGTTTTGTGTTGATGTAGTTCTGCTCATGGCTTCCTAGCAATTAATTTGATGATTAAAAAAATGCTGGTGAGAAAGTAAGAGGTGGTGGTGGGGGGAAGTCAGCCACACCTGACTGGCTTAACGTTAAGGGCGAGAGATGATGGGCTGCCCTGAAAGGGAGCAGACAGAAAGGCAGTTGAGATGAAACGTGTTTATCAAATGGTTGGCTATAACCTAGCGTTAAAGGGTGGAAAACTTTCATAAAAATTATGTATCCAGTAACTTTTTATCAAAAAGAATTAGTTCTGCATCCTGTGCCTTTGGTTTGATCTGGTTGTAGTCAGAGACCTTTTTGACTTTTTTTGGTGGCTTTTGACTGTCACCATAATCTTTGTGTGCTTTGGGTTTTTTGGGATATCGTAAGCATTTCACCTTTTATCTTCTTTTTCTTGCAAATATAAATAAGCATGTATAGGTAATGGGTAGGGGTTTTTTTTTTTAAATTTTTAGTGTTACTCTCTTGTCTTTGAGTGATGTAAATGGGCATGGCAAACAATATGAAACAGGAAATCATACATTTACAGGAGTTGTTCAGTCTCATGTTCAATCCCTATAGGGATCACCCAGTCTCTGTGATAGTTCAGTCTGATGTCCTGCATTTCATGAGCTTGTAGTAGTGTTTCTAGAGCCTGTGTATAACCCCGAGTTTTCTAGTTAAAATAAGTAAATTAATGGTTTTCCTGCTGAATCAGGAAGATTGTAGGAGGACTCTTTTGAGACACCTTTCCCCTCCCCCTCACCAAATCCTGTGGGAGATTAAGTGTTCGGGGGTTTGTGGTGTTGTATGCAACAATGCTTGAAGTGTTAATTTAAAAACTGTGGGACGTTAATATTTGTGAAAAGAAATTGCAATCTGCTCTTTGATAGCGTTTGAAGGCAGTTGCTGATAAGAGACCTGAACTCAAGGGAAGTTGGCTGTGTAAGCAAAGGTAACAGGTGTCAAATGACCATATTCTTGCTTAATTTGTACGTAGGAAGCTTAGGCCACCCAGAGCTTAAAGCTTAAAGGCCTACCTCTTTGGTAGGTCTGACATTCTTCGGCAGGGAAGTGTGACAGGGGAAGGTTGTAGTCTCAGTGAATGTGGGAAGCTTTTTTTTTTTCTGTTTTTGATTTTTTTTTTTTCCCACAGTGCCAGCTAACTGGGACTTCTCAGGTTATTTGCTTAAAAGTCAGCTCCCAAACAGCAGGTTTTCTTCCAGGTACACAGTGGCGACTTTGCTTTTTATGTTCTGCAGAGCAAATGGTTTCACAGTTGCTCATGAGTGTGTTGCTGGGGCATCGCTTATAGGTCCTAATACACAGGGGTGGGTCAGTATGAAAATCCGCTGATTTTACTTGGGTTTTGTATTGGTCTCAGCACACTCCCTGCTCAAGCCTGGCTGCTGGGTTTTGGGCACAGGCTTAGCTGGTTCCTCCACAGTGCCCGTGCAGAGACCCCTTCAGAATTGTAATGAAAACACTCATGGGCAATATGGCTAAATTCAGCATAAAAAGTTTTAAAATATTGTTTTAGAATTAGATTTCATTCTGATATCTGTATAAATCTTGACCCTGCTTTAAGTAGAAAGAAGTCTTACAGGCTGTTTTCAGAATGTGCAGGAACCTTCTCCACCCCAGAAAGGCCCAAAAAGGAACCATAAACCCCCAAAATCCCTCTCGTCCCTACTTCTAGCTGACACCCCCAGGATGAAGTCTCTGGGCTCTGCATTTAGTATTGGCTGGGTAGTATTTCAGTGATTTACCTGAGGTGAGCCAGGAGAGCCCAAATTCCCTGGGGCTGACAGTACTTTTCTCAAGCTGTCTCTCGACCTCTTTGCTGATGTTGAGCTCCCGACAGCGGCAGTGAAACCCAGCTGACTGGCAGTGTCACTCTGCTGCAGCTTGGTGAAAGCTATGAACAGCAGTGGAGAGCTGCTAATTTAAGGAAGAAAAGTGCTGAAATGCGTCACGGTTGCTTCGTGTTTAGAAAGCTGTTGTGTGATCCTGCAGGTTTGGGAGTTGATGGTGGAAACACAAGGCTAGATCTTGCATATAGGGACTTAATTCCTTCAGCTCGTTACAGGAAACTTCCTTTTAACCACTTCTTGCCAACTGCCTCTGTTTTTGGCCAAATGACGGTTTTCCTGTCGTCGTCCTCATCTGTGAGTACAGGTGACTCTTGTGCATTGCACGAGAAGTTGCAGGGTGAAGGCGGGAATGAACCTTTGGATCGAGTGTGGCAGCGGCTGCGGAGGTCCCTTGCACGGGCGCTTTGCTGTTCAGCAGGACTGTGCCTGAGGGGACCTGTGGCTCCGGAGGCGGGGAGCTGCCCAAGCCGCGCCATTCCCTGGGCCCCTCTCTGCCAGGTCTTGCCTGTGTTCAGCTCTCTGCGGTACGAGGGAGGAGGCTTGTCTTTGGGAGGCTCGAGAGCCACGCTGGGGCTGTACCCCTGTTGTTTGAGCAAGCAGGGTAAATGCTTTTGACATTATTCAAGACTAATAAAGAGGAAGACTGAATTCTGTAGGGCTTATGAAGAGGGGCATAAAAAGTGGACAGCACGCAAGCCCTTCCATTTTGAGTAAAGGGTTATATGTGTGGTACTACGACGATCGGCTGATGTGAGCAGTTCCTATCTTTAGCTGGATGGGATACATCACTCCTTTCAGTTTGGCATTATGTGGTTTCTCAGTATTTCAGCGTTACTTAACGGTGATCGAAGTGTGTGTTTGTGGAAGAGTGGCTTGAGAGCGATTTCCCTTTGAGCAGATGCAGTGTTTGGCTGCTGTGAGCAATTCCTGTAGCTCTGAGGGGACGACTGCGGAGGAGCCTGTGAAAGCGCTCAGCACGTCAAGGAGAACAGGTCCTGGAGGCAATTTGGGGTTTAGGGAGTTGCCAGCCTTTCTTCTCCTGGGCGATAGCCTTCCACCAGTGGAAAGCCATCTGATTCTCATAGCTTTTTACACTTTAACTTTGGTTATAATGGTCGCAGATGTTTTAGTTCTGTTATAAAAACACCACTGGAAGTAACACTTTCTCAGTTGTACCAGACTATGACATCTTTTGGTTGTGGCACATTTAATCTGGTAAAATAAGATGGAGTAAATGGGGGAGAAACACTGGTGATGTTAGTTATACAAAACATGGTTCATGTAGCTTTTAAAACAATTTCCTGGTTCCTCAAAGGAAAACAAACCTTTTCATCCAAATATAAATTGAATGGATAAAACATGCAACAATGCTGAACTGATGCTTATGTATATTGAAAATAAAGTGGAATTCTTCTAACATCAATCCAGAGCATAGCACAGATGTTCTCACTCAGAAATATTTTGTGAGCAGTAAGAAAATAAAAAGTGGAGCAAAAAGTATTAAAAAATTCTGCAAGGTACTTTAGGGCATCTGTGCTTTCCCCCCCCCCCCCCGCCCCTTTTAATACATATATCATATATTTTCCTTCTTTCTTTGAGGTCATTTTACTGTAATGCTCAGCAAGTCTCGTACTGGAAGATAGATAAAAAAACCACCAAAAAACCAAATGGCATTTGAGTTAAGTTACATAATCCGGCGGTGCTGTTTAAAAAATGAGAAGGAAAAAAGAATACAGCAGCACAGATGTACATAATACTTGTGAAAATGACAGATACTACTAGTGAAAGAGAAATGAGTCAAATTCTAAATTGGGTAAAAAATAATTTTAAATTAACAGTGAACATTAGGACCTTCTTGTTTTTGAGATAATCATATTAATTTTAGTTGTTACAATACTTTAGCAATGTCAGATTTTTTCCTACTGGTAGCCTTAGTTATTTTCTCAAATGGGTTCCAGATATTTGTTAAATCAGAATAATTTTAATAACTATTTTTGTTGCAGTATTTGCTGCTGTTCTTTTTTAATCAGGTAGCAGGTACACGACAGTAACTTACTTCCTACTTCAGTTTCTTGTCACTTATGCAAAGTGATACACATTGATAACCTGTTTAGTCCCAAACAAAAGGAGAAATGTATCCCTACTAAAAACTCTTGGACTAGATCCCACACGCTCCGTCTCAGGGCCAGGGTCTCCAGTGGAGGGGAAGAGTAATAAAGGCCAAGTGTGTTTCTGTGCGAGGGGGTGCGACTCTTGCTGCCCAGGAGCAGAGATGAGCATCCCATGGAGGTGGGCCCTGGGATGCGTCTGTGTTCCTGCCAGGCACCATGCTCTGGTGCTGGAGCAGTTGGCCGGTGTCGCCTCCGGGGTCGTTGTGTCTCCAGCTCGTCAGGACTTTCGTGGTAACAGAGCCCGGGCTGGCGGAAGGGAAGTGACTGTAGGGAGAAGGGTGGTCTTCTGCAGGGGAGGAAAAAAGGATGGAATGTCCTTGGAGAGTTGTGAAAGGAAAGGCTTTTGGGGTCATGATAAACGGATGTAACTTGTGGTGCCTTTTCTTTCACATGAGAAGGAAACAGGAGTTTGCATGGAAGCAAGATGGTAATGGAGTAAATTAAGTACTGACAAATATAAAGAACGGAAGATGGGAAGAAACTGGTTAACTTGGTGCCCTGGAGGTAAGTGGTCAATTTAGGAAGAGGATGAAAAATTGACCTCAGTGGCACAACAGATGTCACCCCAAACGCTTTCTTTTTAAAAAGAAACCTGTGGAATTTATTATAGGAAGCTTTGCTTTTTGGGCATTAAGCTTAGTGAAAGTAGTGAATCTCTGATTTGGTAGGGAAAATAGACACTATTTTGGAAAAGCGATGTCACATTTTTGGCCATACTTTCCACATTCTTTCATGCTCAGCCTGGTGCTGATGCAGCAAGATTTTGAATCCTTTGCAGGAGGAGCGAGCTGGTACATCGTTAGCAGTTTTCTTTTTAAGTGGCCACGTTTATAGGAATTTTGTTCCGGGTATGCATGTCTTTACAGACTCAGAATGGCAATGTTTCTGGTGTTCATGTTGTATTACTAGTAGGAGAAAAAAAGTTACGTGGGTATAAAATGTTTTAAATGGAGATGGGACTTTTTGGGAGTGCCTGTATGTTTGCGTGCGCACCCACTTAGGTGTTTTCATTTGTTTGAAGAAATGTAGCCACACTTACTAAATGAAAAAGTAGTTTCACCTTACCCCATCTTTTTTGCATGTGCTTTCAAAGTTGTTGAGTTACTCTATCTTCCCCCGAGGCAAAGGCCACATAATGTTTTTTTCTTCTCTATTAAATGTCAGAAGCAATATCCTACTTGTGAGAAACTTGCAGAGATACACCTCTTTGTGCATATAATGAGAACGACTTTGTTCCAAGTTCTCGGAGTCTTGAACAGGAAGGAGCAGAAGCAGAATTTAATGAAATATGGAAAAACTGCTTCTAGGGATGCTGGAGTGTCTCTGAGACCAAGTAGCCTGAAAGTTTTGTTGCTATAACAACTTAAATGACAGTTTAAAAAAAAAAAAAAAAAGAATAAATTGGAAGCTTCAGAACCTTTAGCTTCTCTAATAAACCGCTAAGTGGAATAACAAGGCTTGATTTAATTTGGTTTCTCCAAGAACCTGTTGTACCAAACGTTATTTGCATTTTTTTAAGTGTGCATTTGTTTGTGCCGTCAGTTTTTTCCCCCCTCTGCCTTCCTGTGAAGACTGCTTGCCTGCAGCTGCGAGTGCTGGGAAAGCAGCCAGCTACCAAGTACCAAAAGAAGAAGAATTTAGGCAGCCGGGCTGTGGTGGCCAGCCGTTGCTGGTGAATGAGCCTCTGGTCTCGGTGCCGCGTGCAGCCTGTGAAGATGAAGAGGGAAAGGATTTTACCCCCCTTGAATTTGTCTCTGTCTTTTGGCAGTACCAGGCTGGTGGAAGACTGCTAGCCTGAAGAGCTAGGCTTTGCTGAAAGTTAAAAATACTGAGCAATTGTGATAATTTAGCCAGTTGGAGAGTAGTCATCTCCATACACCTCACTTGTTCTGCTGCATGTTTCCACCTTTTATTATGTAAAGAGGAGCGCTGGGTAAGAGGAGTAATGCTGCTGCTTTCCGAGGTTGATGAGAGGAGCCTGGCCTGGCCGTGGATGTGGCTCTGCTGGGCTGAGCTGCCTGCTTGTGCAGGGCTCCTGCGAGATGCGTGCGAGGGGGCTCGGTGCTCCGGCAGCAGCTCGGGTTTGGATCAAGGTGAGGGTGTGTCTAAGTTAATTGCTTATTGCTGATGAAGATGCTGCTTCTGTTGCTGCACTGTAGGTCTGAGACAGCTGGGGACAAGGGAAAGGAAAAGCCTCAGCACAAGAGACTCCTCCACCGTCCTTACTCAGAGCCCTGTCTTCTGGGAGTGGTGCAAGTTCAGAGCATCGTTTCCAAATCCTGTATTGAACACTTCTTTTTTTCTGGCATTAAGAATACTGATTTGAGAAGATAGGTTTGGTGTTTTCTGCCCTCACTGAGTTTCCTTAACAGTAGCTTTTATGGCTTTTTCTAGTTTTTCTTCAAGTGAAAAATAGCACAAATAAATGTGGTCTGTATTATTTCTGGAAGATTTGAAGTCTGAACTAAGAAATTGCAAGAGAAAGTGGACTGGGTGAAATAAGAGCTTTTAAATTTGGAATTGTTTGTTAGCGTAGGCTCTGTGTTGTAAAACAGCCAGTGAGCATGGTTTTTAAATGTCTGTAACTGTGTACGCAAAATATTTGTATGTTTAAGTGCTGCCATTTGTTTAAAAAGAAAACCTTCTCTATTTCCTAGACTTAGCTAACCTGGTCTAAAAAGAAAATGTTATGCTGTGTATGTAAAACAGTGTATTTAACTTGTGGTTATATTAGGCAATGGAGCAGTCTCACCCTGTGCCCAGCAATCACTCAAGAACATAATGCTTTGGTAAACTAAAACCAGAGGTTAATATGCATGAAATGTTATTGTAATCAGTGTCTTACAAATCTCTCCTTTATTAGTATAGTTGTTGGAAATAAATTCCTGATGACCCTTTTGTTGCTTTGGCGTTGCCGCAAAATAGCTATTGTTAGCTTGAAGCCCCCCCGCTAAATTGAAAGCCACAGATAATGAGTATCCAGTATCGCATCTTTTGGGGTTTATAAAATATTTAGCTGAAAAGGCTCCTGGTCCTCACCCTGTCTCCACGGAGGTAAGAAGTTTCCTTTGCTGGTGGAATTCTCTAGCTGGTGGATGGGAGCTAGCTTGTATGAAAAGCTAATTTGTGCCTAGTTAAATATTCTTTTGATATTTGAATATGAAGTAATTAGCTTGGATGTACTGCTGTTTACCTTTTAGGATTTGGAGAAGTCTAAACAAGCTGCTGAAGGGAACAGTATCATAAATCTACTTCTGAAATATTTTTTGAGGATCATATATTTCAGACTGAGACTAAATCTGCTTTTTGTGGTGTTATTCTTCTGGTGGCCAGCGACTGGTGGGAGACGTGCTGAGCTAAGTGGTTAAGGAAAGGTTTGGGCAGTGGTCTGGTGTCTTCCTGTGGGCGGTACAGGGTGATCAGACAGACCCATGTGGGAATCCCCTTTCTAAAAGTGCTCTCTAGGTGACTGTGCAATTGCTTACGCATGGATGCTCCTCTTCTGACTTTTAAAAAAATATGTAATTCAGTATTTACTGTAGCCATCTATTGTACTTGAGCCCAGTTTTTAGGCAGTGGTCTATGTTGTTCTAAACTACTTCCATTTCATAATTCAGTACTTGCATGGTCTCATAGCAGAACGAAATAAAAAAGGGGATTTTTTTTTTTGTTTTGTTGATTGTTTTAGGTGAAAGTTATTAAACTATTTTGAATCTGTAAATCATAATAGCTAACTTTGTAAAATGTATGTCCTGTTTTACGGGTGGCCTGTGTTTCCCTTTATTAGACCATGTATTATGTCTCTGATTAGACTGTGTGTACAGACTGCTCTAACTCTAGCTGCCTTCACAAGTTGCTTCTGATTCAGTGTGCCAGTGTTCTGTTGCCTCTGAAAGGCTTTGTTTCCAAAGGTTGGTGAGTGCCAAAGACATTGTGAATAGAGATCCATTTTAAGACACGAGTACACATTTTTTCTTGATCACTTTTGGAGATTAAAGTTGTGTGTGATACTGAAATAATAATAAACAAATTTCTGTAATTAATTAATGTTTTAGAAGGATGCCATTTTCCATCCACAATTTTCCTGTGGCTTTTTCAAAAAAGTGTGGTGTTCCTTTCTGAACACTTTGTGTTTTGTGCTATTCTGCAGTGTAAGCTACAAGCTGAGATAGGGAGTGGAGATCTGAATTCAGTTTTTAATAAACAGCCCTTTTTTTCAGCCTGCCTTTCACCTGATGTGCTACTCAGAAAGCTGGCTTTGGGCAAAGACCACATGGCTTCAGATTTGTAAACTGTGCCTAGATGCAATGAATAGGAGGGTCTGTTCTTTGCAATTGCAAATTGTGCCTTTCTCAGCATCAACAGCAAGCGGGAGTCAGCCCGGTGCTGCTCACCTGCCTGCTTTGCAGCAGGTGCGGAGCTGTAAAATCAAACACTGAGCTGAACTATATGGAGATGTATCTATTTTAACTTTGGAGCTCCCCCCTCCCTCCCTCTGAATAAGTAGGCCTACAAATCCAACAGGATGTGTAAAAGCAAAGTTGTGGAGTCCTCCCCCGCGCCTTGCATCTTTATATATAGTTTGTTCTGCAGACCAGACAGTCCCACCTGCTGCCAGCCTCCTTCAGAGAGCAGGCTGCAGCCTTGCAGTCAAGCGCTCCTAACATCGGTTGGTGATAGCCAGCAGCAGGACAAGGCTTTTAGCTTCGATCCGCTCTCCTGGTTTGGGAATGATATTAAATGGAGAAGGGAGAAACAAAATATCAAAGTAATTTTGAAATAAATGTAAAGTAAATACACAGAAGGAAAATAGTGGAATTAATAAAATTTGCCACTTCTGTTTTTTTTTTTTTTTAAAGCATGGATTTTAATACATGTTATGCTCAGTATAGGAGAACTCCACTGATTAAAACTAGATCTGTGGTTTAATACTTCTTAGGCCACTCTAATGGTGATGATACTATTTAGTAAGCACTTAATGTCACTTTTCAAGTAATTTTTATAGCTGTGTACTGGTATAGGACCTGTCTGTTTGGGAAACCTTTGGAAATCAGCTAATAGAAATCCACTTGAAATTCAAATGTTTAAAAGCATGGGGACTTTTCCTCTTTGTGTCTTTACTTATGCTGTTGCCCTGGTCATTGCTGTGGACTTGAATTTCCAGAGCTGTATCCAGACTCGGTGTTGCTGAGCTGTGCTTGCCGTGTGCTGTACAAGTACCAGCTCTGTTACAGTGAGGTGAGCGGAGGCTCTGATTTGCAATGTGGTTGGGCTGCCATGGTGTATTCCTCTCCAGTAGATTAATGGTTTTTATAGCTTGCTTTCATTATAGGATGAACTACTTCAAATTGCCTTTGTTTTTAACATGAAGGTAAGATTATGCATACAGGTTGTACAAGTTGTTAGTAAAGACCAAACGTTTTGTGTCCCTACACAGTTAAATGATTCACTAACTCAGCTGTAATTCAGAAATCAGGGTGTCTTCAGAGAAGTTTAATGTCTTCAGTAATATATTGTAAAAAATTAATGAGAGGTACTTTTTTTGTGACAACTATTCCTTACTCCATTTTAACAAATTTCCAAGTGCACAGGAACCTGAGGTACGGGAAGAGGTACATGTAGAAATGAACAGGGAAGACTATAAATGCTCTGGTTAGGATTTAAGAATACAGTTGCGGTGTCTTTCGGTTCCTTTCAGAAGCGTTGGCTGAATCCTGCGGTGAAGGCACAGGAAATATCCAGTTAGTTTTGCTTTGCTTATGCTGTGATTTGAGAAGGGAAGCGTATCTGTCAATGCCCTGCTTTTTCAGGTGTGAAATACGGGCACAGAGTAGGAACGGGCTCCTTTTAATCGCTGCTCTCCCAACGCAGCCCTGCATTAACTAGGAAGCCCTGCAGGTTTGTTCCAAATACAGTTGATGGAGAACGGGAGTGCTCACCTGGGAGCAGCGTCGTGTATTCCCGTGGCTCATTCTCTGCGAGGACCTCGTTAACTGTGTTTCACAACAGCATGATGTTAATTGCAGCGAGCGAGTACTTGCATAAAGTCTTTCTGTGGTTTTTCTCTGCATCTGTGTGTTACCTTAGGAAAGAGAAAAGAACTTTGCTGTACCGGTTGTCTGTGCTGCAGCAAAGCTGCGATGCACCCATCAGTTATAACAGCGTGCAACACCCAAACAAGGAGCAAGGAGACGGCTCTCCAGTGCCTTCTCCTTAATTTGGTAATTTCCTTCTGTGCTTCACCACCTTCTCCCTTCAAAAACCAAATCCGCAAACAAACGTCATGGCATGAGTTTGGCAAATACATAATCATCCCCATGGAGTGCATGGAGAAGGGAGGCACAGGAGGTCGCTGGCTGGTCCAGGACCACACAAGCAGTTCGGCACCGAGCTGGAAATAAAGTGCCAACCTGCTGACTCCTTAACCACAAGACTATCTTTCCCTTCTAGTAAGGATGTGGTAAAGTATCTCTGTATTTAATCCTTCTGCTCTCCTGTTGCTCAGCCTCTGTAAGAAAAGACACGCCACGCTTCGCCAAGCTGAAAAGGGAATATTTTGTGGTAATTGGCTGTTGAAAAGAAAGTCTCTTCTTCTTGGAAGAGTGTGGACTCAATCATGTTAAACTGCTTAATAATTTCTGTTTCTTATGTAATTTTTTTTCAATTTACTCATACTGTGGACGAGACTTGTATATAGTAATCTGTACTTGGAAGTATGGATGTTGATTCTGATGTTGCATACTTGTTTAAAAGTTTGTAACAGAATGAAAGCAAAGGAAATGTTTACAGCTCAGTTGGTTAGAACATGGTGCTAATAACGCCAAGTTCACAGGTTCAGTCCCTGCTTACTGCAGGGGGGTTGGGCTCGATGATCTCTCAAGGTCCCTTCCAACCCAAAGCATTCTATGATTCTATGATTTGACTTTAGTATAGCTATCTAAAGTGGGTTTTTTTTTATTTTAAAAGCTAAGTGATACACTGAAGCCAGAAGGAGATCTGTCAGTTATGTATTTGGCTTAAATATGAGAAATTTAGAGAAGGGAGAATATTGATCTATGCTAGTGGAATTTAAATCTGTTTTTTTTTTTTCTCAAAAGTGCTGTGATTTTCTTCTAATACAGAAGTGTTGTGAGAAAGACGGTCATGGGCAAAAAAATCTGAGGTAGTCAGTAAGTGCTCTAATAGTGTTCAGCTGACGCTGGTGAGAAAGAGTTGTCTGCATGTGTACATGTTCGTTTTAGATTGATGGGGTTAATTGCCTTGGTCTCAACTTTGCTTGTAGACTACTGTGCTACTGGTGCTGATTTAAAAGGAACTCAATCTACCAAAACTTTTTAATCCCTTCTGCATGCAGTGCTGAAGAAAGCATGTTTTCCCCTTGTAGATGTAAGCTTTCGTGATTATAATGTCATATTCAGGATCTCTATATTAGGGATAAGGAAACATGCAGAGCTGCAGTAGGGTTGGAGAGAGCAGAGGAGTGCTTGCTCTAGTACATATTAAATAATAATAAGACTAAGCCCTGAAAATTGGGATATTGCAAATTATAATTCCACCCCAATCAGCTTTTTAAATGACTGGTTTGAGTTTAGTAAGCGGTGATTTATTCTTTTGTGTTTTTTAAAACATGCTACAGCACAACTGCAGTTTATTATTACTGCTTTTGTTGAAGCCTACAGGTCCTGTTAACAGCTGTCATAGTCGTCATGTTATCGCCAGCATTTTGCAAAAATGCAGCTGGTGGACTATGCAAATGGAAGCATTTACTAAATAATTTGAGATGACATTATAACCATTGTTCATTTTTTGCCTCTAGACTCTGTATTTTCAAATGACTCTATGCCTGTGACAAACATGCTGTTACTAGGCATGAGGACATACGATGCGAAGTAATTTTTTGAAACTGGATAGCCTGGGAGATTTCAAGGAAACCTAGTAACAAATAACTCTAATGATCTACATGCATTATTTTGTATGTCTTCCTTGTTGTGGCATATCCCTCTTACTCTAGACGCCTCTCTTCAGTAGAAAGCCCCTGAGAAAATGAAAGCTGCTTGTATTTAGATTTAACCATCCTGAAGTTAACAGTGATGATACTTTGCTTCCTTTGCTGCCTCCAGAAACAGAGCTATTTCTGACCTGTTCAGTGGCATTGGTGTTCCTGGCTTTTTCATAAGAAATAATTCTACTAGTTCCTAGCCTCTACTATCTTTTTTCTGGTGCGGTTTCTGATTCTTGCAATTGATTGTTGCATGACGACGTCCCCTTCCCTTGTACACGCTATATGCATGGTGAAGGCTCTGCTTTAGAAGGTTTACTGGTTCTCGTGCATTTCTGAGTTACATAATGATGCTATGGGAAGAAATCAGAGACAAAGTAGTACCTCAGTTGTGGTCATTGCCTCATCTAATGTGTCTTGCAGTAGAAGAAAGGAGGAGATGGTTTGCAAGTGCTTATAAATGGTATATATAAACTTCTCTTCCTTTACTCTGTCACATACATGTATAGGATGGTTGGGTTTTTTTAGGCTGTCTTTGGGCTTCTTTTTTGCTGTCTTAAAACCAGGCCATTCACTATACCAGAACAGTAATCAAGGAATTCTGTACTGTCCTACTACTCTTGCATCCTGATTACATGAGCTGTTCCTTAAAGCATGCAATAACAAAACAAAAGGGGTGGCTGGTGTGCAGCAATGATTACAGCAGCATGCTTTCTGTCTGGATTCTGTCATGCTCTTACGTGCCGCGCTGTTCTCATACGCCTGAACTCGCCATGTGAGGAGGATGCAGATGGACAGATTTTTCAGCTACCAGCAGTACTGTCATGGGAATCCTGCAAACGCTCCTGAGTCAGGAGTTTTAACAAAAAGTTGACTTTTATTGAAAGCAATTGAACTGCAATGCATGGTGAAGAATGAGTACGTGGTGGTAGGACTCTGCCAGTTCAGATGTTGCTTCTTTTCTGTTTGCCCTGTAGTTTATAAGTGGGATATGTTTCCAAACTGAGATTGTTCTGATAATGATTTAAGAGGATATTTCTGTGTCTGTTCTATCCCAGCATATATTTATATTGAATTTGCACACCAGTAAATAACTTTAAACTCATGTGTATGCTTTTTAATAGCTAGTGAAACTTTTTTTCATGTAAACACTTTTAGTAATGTTAAGAGGATGTATAGTCAGCATTTCAGCAACAACAGACAGAAAATGTGTTGGATGAGCTTATTGCCAAGCAAGCTGGATATAGAAATCAGTATTAGGGAAAAAAACGCCCAAACAAATGATCAATGTGAAGGAGGGGAAATAATTTAGTTAAAAATGTAAGTAGATAATTGTCCATGTTATACAACTATATACTTTTCTCTGAAGTACAAAGCCTATAAAATCAGGTATGTTCACTGACTTACAGGTTGCTCAAACATGACTCTGATCTGAGTCAACTAAATTCTTTCATAAGAGAAAGCAGCATATCCTGAGGATCAGAAACACTGAAGGACACTCCTTTTTTGAATCTTAAGTTTCCAGATGGAAAGGGAAATGTTCTTATTTTTCTCCCTCTTCTCCCCCGCCCCAGAATCAATTGTAGCTGTACAGCTAACAAGGGTAGACTGTCTGCTTTCACAAACTGAGCACGCTTCCGTACAATTGTGCTATTGGCTTGCTGCTTTATCAGTCCAGGGCAAACTGTTCAATCTGTTTTTTTACAGTACCTCCTTTTTATTACACTTGTACAGAGCACGGGCTTGGTTGTTAACATTCAGCTGGACTGTGTACAAAAAAATAAATAGGAGTCACCCCAGCTCTATCAGCCATTGAAATACCTTATCTGCATTTCTGTTTTAAAAAGCCAATTTGCATTTTCCCCCATATCTCATCTGCAAAGAATAAAAACTCTGTAAACAACAACAACAGTTCACGCTGTATGAATGAATTGAGAAATAGTCTGCTATGTGTCTGGAATTTGATACTTGCATATCGAATGTGAAAGGTAGAGCATCTGAAAGAGAAAACAAAACCATTTTTGAGTCTTGGGATGAGCGTATATGGGGCCATTCCCTACAGAAGAATGATTGCTTTGTTGTGGCATGTTACGTGATCAGGGTCACATTTGGTTAGAAACTTGGTAGAAACACCCTGAAATCAGCAGAACTGTGTCTGGGCAGAGGGATCTGCCAGTAAAGCTGTCAAGTTCTGGAACTAAACTCTAAACTGTATACATCTAGCATTATATGACTTGCAGTTTCTTCAGGCAGAAGCCCTGCAGTTGGATTCACATCACCTCATGAAATCTGTGCAGTGCAATTCCCCACCATGAGCAGAGGTGGCCTTGATCCCAAAGGTGACCCTGTGCGGTTCCCAGCTCTGAGCAAGGCTGGTGCTTTGGCTACAGCTGTATCACTGGGGATTACTGGTGTGCAGAGGCAGCAGGCAATGGGGGTAGGAAGGAGAGACAGAAGGATGTATCTGTACTAAGATGTTACGTGGACTGTCTGTGTGTTGTGGTTTAACCTGGCAGGCAGCTAAATACCACACAGCCGTTCGCTCACTCTCCCCCTCCCCACTGGGATGGGGGCGAGAATTGGAGAAAAAAAAAAAAGTAAAATTCCTGGGTTGACATAAAGACAGTTTAATAGGACAGAAAAGGAAGGGAAACTAATATTAATAATATATAAAATAAGTGATGCACAATGCAATTGCTCACCACCTCCTGACTGATACCCAGCCAGTTCCTGAGCAGCGATTGCTGCCCCCCCGGCCAACTCCCCCCAGTTTCTATACTGAGCATGACGTCACATGGTATGGAATAGCCCTTTGGCCCACTTGGATCAACTATCCTGGCTGTGCTCCCCCCCAGTTTCTTGTGCACCTGGAAGAGCATGGGAAGCTGAAAAAGTCCTTGACTAGTGTTAAGCACTACTTGGCAACAACTAAACCATCAGTGTGTTATCAATGTTACTCTCAAACTAAATCCAAACCACAGCATTATGCCAGGTACTAGGAAGAAAATGAACTCTATCCCAGCTGAAGCCAGGACGCTGTGCCTGTAAGCCTGCTCTTTGGAGGTGGTGAATGTCACAGATGTCACTTGCTTGGGTCACTCTGCAGTGATACCCGTGGAGGGAGGTGCTACATGGGTGACTGTGACATCAAAGGCCAGAGGGGCCTTATGCTTTGTTAGCCTGACTGTGTGTCATTACCCTTCCCGGAGTCCCTGTGGGGTGACGTGCCTGAGTGAGCAACAGCCCCTTCTGATCACCTGTCAAAGAAGTTCCCTAGAGATGGCTCTGCTGTGGTTTGAATCATAGAATCATAGAATCATAGAATCATCTAGGTTGGAAAAGACCTTTAAGATCATCCAGTCCAACCATTAACCTGCACTACCAAGTCCACTCTAGACTAATCAAGGGTAGACCAGACTAAACCATATCCCGAAGTGCCACATCTACCCGTTTTTTAAACGCCTCCAGGGATGGTGACTCCACCACCTCTCTGGGCAGCCTGTTCCAATGCCTGACCACCCTTTCCGTAAAGAAATTTTTCCTAATTTCCAGTCTAAACCTCCCCTGGCGCAGCTTAAGCCCATTTCCTCTTGTCCTATCGCTAGCTACTTGGGAGAAGAGACCAACACCCACCTCACTACAACCTCCTTTCAGGTAGTTGTAGAGAGCGATAAGGTCTCCCCTCAGCCTCCTCTTTTCCAGGCTAAACAACCCCAGTTCCCTCAGCCGCTCCTCATAAGACTTGTTCTCCAGACCCTTCACCAGCTTCGTTGCCCGCCTCTGAACACGCTCCAGCACCTCAATGTCTTTCTTGTAGTGAGGGGCCCAAAACTGGACACAGTATTCCAGGTGCGGCCTCACCAGCGCCGAGTACAGGGGGACAATCACCTCCCTGCTCCTGCTGGCCACAGCATTCCTGATACCTGCCAGGAAGGACCTCTACTGAAGTTGAAGCCGATGCGTTTCTAGGTTAAAGCCCTGGTGAGTGATTTTCTTGCTACTGAGAACGTGCAGTGTATTCCCAATCTGTTTTCAGCCTTGTATTAAGTCTTGTATTGAAGCCAGCGTGGTGGGTCTTTGGTCTTCAGGAGCAGATTCTGTGGCATTCTCTTTCTGCCACATTTTCTTGTGGCACTGGTGATCCCCATGAACCAAATTCTTCTGCGCCTGTGGATACTTGCAGGTTCTGTGGTGATGTTCATCCTTTCTCTTCTGGATAAATAGTTTAAAGCAAGTATCATCAATATGGAAAACTGAAGAGGAAAAGGGTAATGCGCTAAGAGACTACGTTTGATCTTGCAATGGCTTCTCTTCAGACGCAGTCTCTGTATCTTTATTTGGGCTCTGGATAATCACAGGATTGAATTTCATTGGATTTCAGTTACAGGAACAGAGTCCATAATTAAGGAGTAAAGTAAATAGTCCTGAGGGTCAGGTTACTGGTATTTTGAGGGGTTACTTAAGTGACTCTGCTTAATATTTGTTCAAGGGTTGAACTCATGGGTTTTCATTAATTTTTTTTTTTTTTTTTTTTTTTTAAATTGTCACACTTGCATACACATACAAAGGCCCTACTGAAGTAGGGTTTTGTTGCTGTCTTATCCAGGAAAAACATGGGGTTTGTTCTCAAAAATCCCCGAAGTTTCTAGAACATGTTTGGAGTGGCCTGCTGAAACGTGTATTAATGCTTTCCTGTGATGGAGACACTCAATCCAAGCGCCATTTCTCTTCAGGGTGGAGGAGTGGTGGTGCATGGAAATGCACCAGAAGTCTGGCTGCTCCACTGTAGCAGGTTGGGTTGGCCATGCAGTTAGGTTTTAGGGTGAGTTGGTGCTACTGGCATCAGGTGCTGTGGGTAGCCTGCTTCCCCTCATGGGCGAGGGTTGAGATTTCAGCCTTCCTGCTGGTCCGGGCGATGTGGTTCCAGTGAGAGGGCTGCTCTTTAATTGCTGATGAATTGCATGAGTGTAAGGATCCGCAGGACAGCTACCTCCTTTCTAGAGAAAGAAATCCACAGTTATGTAAACCAGTAATTTTTCTTCTAAATTTTATTTTCTGCAGTTCTGCTGAATCGCTGTTCGTGCTCATGAACAATGCACGTGCTTTCTGCAGTGTCTCTGCCTTTGCAGCTTTGTGCCAACAAATGTTAAAACTCTTTCTTTGAGATAAGCCTGTTCACTGGTGAATGGATTCAGCGATTCAGATAGCTGTTGCAAAGGGCAAAAGAAAAACCAGAAAATCTGAGCACGATTTTGTAGTGTTTGGCAATCGGCTTTCACACGAGAAATGAAGCTTTTTAGCATTCACAAGCATTGGTGTCTCTAGGCTGTCACAAATGTGCAACACTTACTGCTTTAGCAATATGTGCCTCTTGAGCAAGTGGGACAGGGAATGGAGCCAGCTGGCCCTGAGTTCGGGATGAGAGATCTAAGAAATCACAGGTCTCATAACTCCACATGCTCAAGAGTCAACACAGTGGTTACTGTAGCACATTTATCCATTTTATATTTTAAATTTAGGATCATGAGCAGCGAGTTCTTAAGATTTGCGTTCGTATAGCCTTGTGTATTGACAGTTGTTCTTCAGTACTGACAGTCTCTAGATACGCATACTGTATCATTGCCTGGAAGCCACCTCAGATACACAAGTTGCCCTCGCTCATTTGCTGCACAGAAGTGCTGTAGTAATTGTAATAGAAAAAGCTTTGAGATACTTGATTGTAATCAAGTAATGGCATATCTCATGCTCTTTACTGCATATATATCCCCTCCCAATATACGAGTTAGGTTAAAAATTGTCCATTTGCAGCAGTAAACATGGTTCTGAAGACTAAGCAAAATGTTCATTTTAACATGGGACATTTTATATTTCCTGGACTGAGTCTTGTTAGAGAACATCCAGACTCCTCCTGCTATTGCTATTTCACAAAATTAATATTAATCCCCCAACAAATCAGTATTTTTTAATAATTTTAATAATAACAAAAAAATCCCAAAACTTTACTACCTTGTGATGTGTAGTATCTCTTTTTATTTAACGAAACGGTGCCAGACACCTAGTGAGTGCTCTGAACTTACGTAATACAAAATGTGACTCATTGTGAAAGAAACCAAACCCAGTATCATTGCTGAGGGTAAATGCACTCCTGGTTAAAGGTGTATCTTTGCAATCGGAAGCCAACGATAAATGAAATAGCAAATCAGCTAGCGTGATAAATGAGTCAGGCAGCCAGCCCTGTTCGGGTGAGCGAGTGCGTGTGTGGACTCTGAGCACACCAGGGCTGTGTTGAAGCTGCAGGCATGTATTGAGAGAATATGTTGAACTTACACACTCACACCAAGGTGGGATTGTGTACCAAAGTGTCCATGAGAAGGAACAAAAAGGTCACATTGCCTCCAACAGGGAGAATAAAGGTGTTGAATTTTCATTGAAGAGGCTCGTGCTTGTCAGGATTTAGCCATAGAGAGTGTTTGCCGCTATGTGTTTGCCACTCTGACTCTAATGTCAGAGCGTGCGAGAGCTGTTGCACAGCACTAGATGTGCACGCTGCCATCATCAAAATCTGTACCCCTGTTTTTGTTTCATATTCCATACTGAGAATTAAAACCCGGTTTGGAAGAGTTACCCAGGTTGGTCTGTGTAACTGTCAGCTTCTCTTGGATAGTTTAAGATACTTTTGTAGCACAGTTTCTTATATTGAATGCTCTTGCTCTACGCAGGGACTCTGCACAAAGCTCTAATTGCAGCTCTTTTTCTTACTGATGTTACAAATTGATAACCTCATGCTGAGATAACCTGTCTTCACCTCCCTCACCCCAGCTAGGTTTGATGTGTAGAGCAGAGTTCATGTAGCCTAACTGTTAATCCACAAGGTTGGTGTCTACAGCTGGCCTGCGCACCACAGGCTCTGTTTAGAGGCGGTGCAGAGAAATACATCATTTTGAGAGTGATTCACTTTGTCCTGAAGTAGCCATGTGAAATAGCTCAGTTTTTAGAGTTTGGGAGCTGGCTGCAGCATGCCTGCAATTACTTAGGCACACATACTTCCAGCGCAGACGGTCCAGGTTGGTCCAGTGGATCCATCCATTATGTATGTCGTCTTGTCACAGGTCCCCTTTTACACCAGTGTGTGATCTTGCTGAGTGGCTGCTCGCTGTGTGTGAAAGTAATCATATGCTTGGGGAAAAAACCCAGGCTATCTCCCCAGAAATCTCTGCTGCTAGCTCATTCTGTGGCCATAGGTAGGTTGCACTTTTTCTTTACTTTGGATAAAAATGTTCGTTCCTTGCAGGGTGGTGTGAGGGCTGGACGATATCTGTATGAGATTGTACTTCTCAACTCATTGCTGAAGTACAGATTTCTCTGTACTCTGGGGGAGTACTCAGCTCCACAGAGCTGAACCGTGTTGAGAAAGGCTTCTTTGCGTCTGTTCTTGGGAGGAGGGATGGGGACTCCCCAGCTCCTCCCACTTGAGGCATTTACTCTTATTTCATCAATAATTTGATTTTTTTTTTAAGATCAGCCACTTATGAATCAAAACCTTTAGAAAAATCATACATATATCTTTCTCATATAAGCTCAGATAAACTTTCCAAACCCAACAGGTATTAGTTCAGGTTTAGAAAAGGAGCATAATAACCTGTTCATATATATCACCTAATTTTTTTTCTCTTCGCTGCTTCCCAGTTGAATAAAACTTAACACTGACTTTGTTACAAATGATAGAGGAAATAATATAAAATTACTTACTTCAACCAAGTAATGCACTGAACTGAAATTTGTTTCAAGATCTGCATCCCTGCTCTCTCCACAGCTTTGAAACCAGATAGCTAAGTGGTGACGGGATAGAGGCGAATGGGTTTTACACATGCCTTATTCTTACATATATCTCATATGTGATTAATAAATATTGAGAGCCCACGAAAAAAGTGCAAGAGAAGTACCAGGGTTGTATAACCACTTCTGTGTAGTGAAAAGTGGTGTCAATCAGATACATAGGCATGTTGCAGCAGATCTAGAAGCTGTTTGAAAAGAAATCTGGGCAATTGTTCCTTCTAATGTAAACATTTTGTAACTCTAATTAAAAGGTATAAGAAGAAAACAGTTGTTCTTGCAAGTAGGGAGTTGTTATATAGTGTGTTGGGGGAAACAAACTGTATTGTTTTGCAATTTATATGATGTAATTTAAAAAATGAAGTTGTTCTTAGTGGAATGCCCTTATGGATGTAGTCAGTGTCAGGTAATCCTAATCTACATAGACAACCTGTTACAAAGAAAAGCAGGTCTATAAAGTTGCAGGCTGTTACTTGCAAAGTTTTGGAGTAAAGTTGAAGCTAGCGTCTTTGGCAGTATTGGTAAATTTGGTAGTAAAACTTTTTACAGCTCTCATAAGAGTTTAAGAAGGAAATCTTTCCTTATATCTGTGATGTTTTGGCATAAATACTATCACACACAGTCAAGTTGTCACCGTATTTTGAATTCAAAAGTACTGGGAGGTGAAATACTCATTTAGTCTTGATGTGTAATGTTTCCAGTTCAGGATGGACAGGCATCCGGAGTTTTGTACCACTGCTAGTGTTATTCTTGAAGTGAGGTTTTTGTAATCTCTATTGTTACAATATTTATTGCTTGCAATTGCTCAGCAAAATACTGAGAATGGTTTCAGGGCTGTGAATCTATCCCTTTCCAAGCCTGCAGTTTACCACTGAAACAAAATTTGAACTGCCAGAGCTGTATTGTGTTGGAAGTTACAGAGTCTGGAAGATGGAAATAGATTTCTGTTGGTTGCTTTGCAAGCCATGCCTTCATTTATGTGAGCAATGAAAAACGCTACTGCAACCCAGTGCTTGTTAACCTAGTGATCATAAAATGCTTTTAGAAAGCCTTTTTACCCTTCATTAAGAGAACCCCCACAAAACCCACCTTCTTTCTCAAGATGAGATACTGCTATGTGTATCAGGAGGCTTCCTCTTTGGTTCTGCACTGCTTCTCACCATAATTCTTTGTAATCGTCCCAGTCTATAACTGTTTTGTTTTTATTATTATTGTTATTATTATTATTCCCAGTGTGGGTCTTATCCAGTGTTTTTCTCCACAGGATTTAAGTGTGTGTTTGTTGGGTTAGCAGATGAAGCATGTGGGCTGGTGGGCGCTAAGCACTTGAAAACAGCTGATATTTGAAAGCAGTTCTGCTCCTCAGCGCAGACAGTCCCTGTGACCGTTACCTTTCTTCCTCAATTTCCATTTGGCTTTGTAATGCTGCTCTGTCCTGGTGAACGCTGATGTTTATAGTGGCATGTACTGAAATTAATTTGTAGTATTGTTACTACAGTCAGTGCCTATATACATGAATTACTGAAATTTGTGTATGATGGTGAAGCCAGAGGAGCTGCTTACGTGATGGTAACAGCATGGCTTTTTGAACTTGGAGCTGTTTGTGTCCTTAATAAAGATGTTTTATAGCTGTGTGATCTTGTTTCTGTGGGTCCATCAATAAAAGTGCTGAAATAAAGGTGACAAAGCTGAATTTACAGCATTTTTCCTCTGGGTAGTGTGAACAAATACGAAGTACCATGAATGGCAATTACTGTGAAACAGTAAATCTGGATGTAGGGAGTTAGTGATCAAGTGCCAGAGAACCCATTGTTATGGCTAAATGCTGCTGAAGGGTGAAAGATGCTTTGCCATCTGCAGTGACCTGTGAAGCAGTCAGGATGGCGTGTTGGGTGTTCAGGGTAAACACCAAGCGCCTTGCTGGTGCACAAGACTTGCCTGGTCAGGCCTTGCTAGCGTGAAAGTTCACACCAGGTAAATCCTAAAATTCTGAGTTTAATACTTACTTCCTTGCAGTTTTTAATTTCTCATACTATTCACTTCAGACATTTGCACAAATTTGAGGTTCTTGGAACTCTTGCTGTGCCAAAGTTGCCAGGCTGATACAAGTGGGCTTTGAACGTCTTGAAGTTAATAATGGTTTGAAATGAAGTATTCAAATTAGCAACTCCCAGCCTTACACTGGACTGCTCTAAAATCTTGTGTGTTCTGCATGGTGGATGTTCAATGTAGAATTTATTATGAATTACTTAGGATGTCTCCACTCATTAGGTGCTGGTATCCGAGTGAAAGGAATACTACTGTCTAGCACTGTAAAAATGTATACCAATATCAACACTGGCCAGAAGAAGGAATTTTTCCTTCCAGGGAAAATTTATTAGACGTATGTCTTTCAATTACATTGCATACAGATGTTGCTTATTTTACTGTAAGTTAAAAGTTTATGGGGGGAAAAAGCAAAGTGGGGAACCTCTCAGAAACTGTTAGGAATTGCATACTTCATCAGGGATGTCGGTGTACAGTTGTCTGCTGTGATTGTATGCTTAGGCTTTCTCATTTCCATCATTTTTTCCTCTTAATTCATAGTGGTCCTCTGCTCTCTTGGCCCTCTAGCCTGGGTTTTGAACTGTGGTTTAAGAACATTTATAAGAACTGCCATTACTTTGTAAAATGCAGTATACTTTCAGAACTGGTAGGTAGCTGGGGCAGGGGATCCTCCAACTGTTAGGGTTTTCGGGGTTTTTTTTGGATACCATCACTGGCAGTGAAATCAATAGCAGGGCCAGGGTCTATGCATTTGTCATCCTAAGGGTGTTTTTTGATCTTAAAACATGAAATGTGTTGATTTTACCTGCAGCGGGAGCCTATTGCAGGTTGAGGTGCTGACTCTCATAGAAGCACGTAGCAGTGCTTCCCTCCTTGGTACAAGGGAAATGGGGAGGGAGGCTGTGCACGGCTCTCCGTGCGGGTCTGCAGGGACATTGCTTCAGGAGAGGAGAGTCTTCTGCTGAGAATGGGTTGGAGCCAAAACAGAGAAAGGTTTTTTTGGGGTGAGGTGAGCAAGTGGTCGCTCTAGGAGAAGCTCTGGAAAATTTCAGCAGTGGCAGGAATGGGGAAGAACCTGACAAGCAAGTAGGGTAGCTCCCAAATGGAGAAGGGTAGGATGTTGTAGCCAGAGGCAGGGAATAATAAGGCCAAGAAGGATAATCATCCCTCCGGTAATGCCTGTGCTGAACAGGGAAGAAGGTTCAGTTATGGCCCTGCCAGCAATGCTTTGAAGTGGACCAGAAACTCCTGTAGCCTTTGGACAAAATTTGTGAGGAAAAAAGTTGTGAAAGAATTTTTTTTTTTTTTTTTTTTGCTTAAAGGTTCATTGGACAGGGGTGGAGGAGGGGAAAGGAGAGCAGTCTGCCTGCAAGGAGCAGGACCAAGGAAGTATTTGTGCTGTGTATGGAAAAAAAGACAGCAATCAGGAAGGGAAATGTTTGAAAATTGCAAGTTTGTGTGTAATCATGGGAGAGCTGGAGGAAAGCAAAAGTTGCCTGAGTGTACACCAGGGTAACTTAGAGTTAAAGCTGACATGCAGTCAATTTAATGTCATCTTTGAGCTTGTGAAGGGGTTGCTATGCTGATGCTGCCATCACCGTGGATAACTCAAAAAACCCCCAACCCAGAAAGCCATCTCCCACTAAGAAAGACTATCCTTCCCTGCAGCCAGCTTTTTGTTACATTTGGTTCATGTTCTAGCGGTTAGGGCATTAATAACACCAAATGCATGCAGGCAGTGTCTTTCTGTCTTTAAATACTTGCACACTTTTTTCCTTTCCCCTATTTAATAGGAATGCTTGATATTCACATTCCTCTTTCTAACACAAAGGGAAAACCAGGGGAGCAGGATGTTGGGACTCTATTTAAAATACCGTGCAACTATACAGATCCCAGTGAAATCAATAGGAGGAATATGTAGAGGTTTTTCCAAGTCTGAGCTGTGAGTTATTAATTTATAATTATTTTAAGAAACATTGGACCTGGAGTAAAAATTCCTGCTCTTTGGCCATCACTGTCTTGCCTCTCTGCAGCACAGACGCTAGTAGGTCCCGTTCCGCCCCCCCCCCCCCCCCCCCCCCCCCGTCACTTATGCTTGTGTCTACTGCTTTATAAATTATTGACATGTTCTCTAGTTAATTCTTCGATTACAACAAAAAGCAGCTTGTATCTTACTTCAGTAGACAGCAATTTCCCTGGGCTGAACTTCTCTTGCTTTTGCATTGCTGCATTGCCTTGGCTTCCACGATCCCTGCTTCTTGCTTTGTAAATCCATTTTAAAAATAAAAATAAAATCAAATCATGGAGGACAGAGACAAAATATTTTGTTCTGTTACAGGTATTATGTTATCTGAATGATACAGCTGAGAACAGAAGGAGAAGGACTGGAGGTATCTGCTTTTAAGGAAGGAGCAGAAGGGTTAATAGGACTGGTTTAAAGGATAATAAATAGGATGGATATAATCCAAGTGAGGTAGAAGATGGGCAGGTCAGCTTTGGGGAGGGGATGTCCTTACAATGGTGACAGCAAACTGATTACTAGCCCTGATTTTGAGTGGTGGTGGTGATTTTACTGAAGTTTAGCTAGTCAGCGTGCACCCTTGGTTTTGCTGTTGAACTGCTGTAGTAGGGAGGGATGGGCTGGAGCCTCAGTGTTAAGCAAGACAGGGATAGTGAGGTAAAGGAGGAACAGAAAGACCTGAGTGAGCTAAGTGAATCTGCTCTTCTTGAATTGTGTCTTCGTGCCACGTCAGAATGTGGAAGTCCTGCTCTATTTGAGAGAGAGACTTTTTCTTAACAGTGGGCCCAAACTACTACACAGACTCTAGAGCAGTAGGTGGTAGGCTACATACATATTGATCTTTTTTATCTTTAACTGAGATTTCTGAGCTCTGTCTGGATGAGCTGAACTCTGTCCCTGACTAAGATACCTGGAGGCGGAGGATGAGAGAGCGAGGTGTGTGACTGCAGGAACCAGACTCTTCCACTGGGGTTTGTTTATGCTGCTGCCTGCCAACCTCAACAAATGGCACCAAAATGTGCCATTGCTGGATCTGCAAATAGGTCTGCTGTGATGTAAAAATCTGCTATTTTTCCTGGTGGATTGCTACCCACCTCTGCAGCCGATGCCTAGTAGTGTGACTGCCCCTCTCAAAGGGAAGAAACGGGGTTTCATTACGTTGCCCCGCTGAAATGCATACACAGCGTCTGGAAGGTGGGGGGCTCTCCCCATCCTGTCCTGGTACTGTTGTGCTTTGCTTTCCTCTCAACTGATTGCTCAGGCATCTATTAACTTTATTTATACATTTATTAATTTATTAGCAGAGGTATTTAAGTGCGAACAATTACATGAAGTTTCACTGTTACTTTTTTTTGGAGACAGTCTCACTATTTGTCTAGTCACCTGCAGGGTTTTCTGCTGTTGGTGAAAAATTTCAAATTCAAGATCTTGCTAATAACATACTTTAGTATAAAATTAATTGTTGTTGTAAAAGGGAAAAAGGCTCTATTGGTGTGACTTTGTTCATTTTCCAATGAAATTGTGAATTCTGTAGTAACCTTACGCTGGGGGGGAGACTGCTGTTTCAAGCACTGCAAAACTTCAGGAGACAAGAAAATAAATAAAAATTGGTAAATCCTTTCCATGGACTAGTAAGGTTTGTTTTACCAGACGTTTTATTGTATGTCAAGATTTGCAGGTAATTTCAGAAGCCCATTTAAATCCTGACGAGGCAGATGATGATAGCATTAAGGTTACCGCCGCGTGTGTTTGATTGCTTCATTATGGGTGCCGTGACGGAGAGGCCTGTGCCTGCAGCCTCGTGCTTCTTACCGTAGTACCGCTGGTTTCTGTTAACCACCGGGCTTGCCCTAGTCCTGAAATAGGTTCTGAAGGAAGCATTAGCGACCGACAAAGAACTGTATTGCAAAGTAGATGCTTGTAGAGGTTCAAAATTACTGAGGAAGCGCTCAGTAAGTGGTGCATCATCTTCTCTGGGGTCTTCTGCACCTGCAGTAGGTCTTTCCTTCAGCAGTGACCCCTCCAGCTTCCCTGGGCACAGCGTGGTGGTCAGTCGTGGCCCCAGCGGCACCTTCTCTTTTGCCCCGTCCCTCCTGTCCCCGCTCCAGCATCCCGAGCTGGGGATACCGGTTGTTGGTGGGCTTTAGTGTTGCCACATTACCTGCGTTTGCAGGTGTGTTTGATGTTTGTAGCAGGGAGCAGCTCCTTGCATGGCCATGCTGCTGTAAGTCACGTGCAGCGCTGAAGAGTACTGATACTTGTGGCAAGTGCTATAGGTGCCCATTTAAAGCTTGTAATGTGTTGTGAGCATCGCTTGTGCTTTTTCACTGGTCCTGTATCTGTTTAGTAATCTTACCCATTCGTTAACGGAGAAGACACAGTATTTACAAGAATGCCTAATATTGGAAGCTTTTGTAAGCTTATGGAAGTCACAGGATTTAAAGAAAAATTACTTTTTTTGTGATGTTTTACTTATACTGCAAAATTCTTCTCACTTGAGGTTATAACAGTGAGAGTACTGCTCCCAATTTTCTAGTAGCAGTATTCCCATCAGATGCTGTAACAACAGAAGGCACTAAGCATCCTGCCTGTTTTGTTAGAACAGAGTTCTCTAGAGTTCTTGAGAGGCAATCCTTACTATATTTATACAGCATTATGTTAAATGTACTTTGAAATGAAAAACAGGTATTCCCAAGTCTACCTCTCAAGTACTGTTCTTGCAGTGAAATTATGTTTTTCTCCTAAATCTTCTGACACCAGGATAGCTGTGAAGTTAAAATAATAATAATAATAATAATAATAATAATAATAATAATAATAATAATAATAATAATAGTAAACAGGTTAAAAAAACACAACAAAAACAACACCCAAAAGCAAACCCCAAACCCCCAAGCATGTATTCCCCAAACCCTCGTGCACTCTCTCTGCTCCCACCATATCCTTACCTCCCCCCCACCCCAGCAGAGGAGGCACGTTGTTTCCAGACAAGGTGGGGGAGAGTTGCCCATAATTTTTCTTTCAGATTTTAAAAATATGAACTTCTTTCAGTCTCAATCAATGAAAAAAATGTAATAATGAAAAAGCAAATTGTTTGCATATACTTAAAAGTTTGCTAGCAAGTAGACAGTGTGTTTTTAATGGAGGCAGGAATTTGCAGAAGATGGAAGAGACTGCAGAATATACGTGGCTGTTGCAGAGTCCTTTTTGCAGTGCATCGCAGAGGGTTTCTGGCACCAGTTCTGAACGCAGTCTGTCTGCATTTCAGAGTGAGCTTCCTTTCTTAAAGCTCTGCACTGGAGATAAATGATACACTGGCGAGTACAAATGTGCACTGAGGGACACTGGGAAGGGAAGCGTGAGCCCACTTAAGTGGAATGCACATCGTTGATTCCTGCAAGAAGAACTGAGTAATCATAAGCATTAAAAAAAAAAAAAAAAGCTGAACTTGTTTAAAGTACAAGCTAGTAAAACCAAAAATGAGTCAGGATGCAGTACAAGACCCATAAATGTACCTGTATGATATGTGAATGCACCCGACTTTTAATCAAAGGAATAATTTTATCCTAAAAAAAGCACCTGTGGGGAGCAGGAGGAAATGAGAGGAACATGGTAGCACTTTACTGTCGCCCCTCTTTGTATTTCCTTTACCTGTCCTTGCTGCCATACTTCAAACTGCATTTGCAGTGAGGTGTTTACGTTCACAGCCCTGTGATTTTGGGTGTGGATATTTACTGGGGTTTTATTTGCTTCTCTAGTAAGCCTTGTTTACTTCTGGTTTGTAAGTTCTAGATACAAGAAACAAAACAAGATACCCAAGCTGGTTATTTAAAAAATATATGTTAAAAAAAAAAAAAACCAAACAAGCCTGCAGGAGTTTTTAAGACCAGACATCCATAACGGCAGAAGCCAAAGTGCAGGGGGGTGCTTGTGCATGTGCTTCATGCGGAGGGGAGCAGCGCCCTGACCCCCCTGGGTTTGTTGTTCATTTTGAGTGACTGGACTGGGATGAAATCTGTGAAATAGTGCTGAAGGCCAAACCCAGTTTGCTATAAAATATGATTTTCTTTGTCTTACCCAGTGAACTCAGCTAATTGAGGAAGCTAGCTTACAATCGTTTTGGTTTTTGTCATTTTTGTCATGGTTTCCATATTACATGATGTAGCAGCTAAATTCTTGGGTATGGAACAGCTTTCTACACTGTGCAGCAGTAGCTGCATTTTAATGCACCCATAGCTACATTTCTCCAGCGAACCTTTGTTACATTAAAGACTCCAATACATCAGGTCTTTTTTGGTAAGCATTTTCGGAATGTAATTAGCTTTAAAACTTGTATACACAGCAAAAGCCACATTAATAATACTCTAAGAGTTGGAGCAAAGCAGACAAAGTATTTTATTTGCTTTGTCCATAGATTCACTTCCCATCATGTGGAGTACTTGCTTAATTTCCCCTGAAATATTTGACTGTTGATTTGGCTGCTGACACCTTTTAAAAAAAAACCCAACAACTCCTTCCAGTGATGTGTGCTACAAACCCCTCTGTTTTTTGAGTGACAGATGCATCATTTTCTAGAAGTGGATGCTATATCTGATTTCATTATATTTTAATTTAATATTTAAGATGTTGTAATATCAACAAAGCAAGTTACCAGAGCAGCTTAGTGTTGTCCTGCAAGATCTCTTGCAAGACATGTAGGGTTTTGGGTTTTTTTTGTGTAAGGCCCATTTGCCAGATGATCAAGGCTTCATCAGAGCCAGGCAGCATTTGAAGGACTCTGTGTGAAGTGACACAGATGCTGGAGCTCCTTCGGTACGTGCGTGGTGAATGCTAAAAGGCTGCTGCACCTGTGACCGGCTTGGGCACGTGGCGTTGGCTGGAGAGGGAATGTTGGAGCTTGGGGGGTTGGGGAATGCTTCGTCTTAAGGATCATTGAAATACCTGGGTGCATGGAGTTGCTGGGTGAACTTCCTTAACCCACACCTTCCTCCTCTGCATTTCGTACCTTCCAGTAATGATATGCAAGGAGCTGGTCATGGACGTGGGTTCATGCTACAAGCCTCAACAGTGCATTTTGTTGGGAATGACTCCTGTTGTTCTCTAATGAGCAGCAGGGATGCAGTGTGTAAAAATGGCTGCTCAGCAGCAATGTAGTCTTTGGGCGGTATACTTTCAAGTACATCAAAGACCATTCGTGGCCTGGTTATCTATGGTCACCTGGTTTATGGTAGCTGTAGCATACGGGTTTTTTCCTCACCCAGAGATAGGTAGCATGTATCCATGATTTCTGCTACAGTATCTTTTCCTTAGTCTGTGTGGTTGTACTTCTTGCTTGGCAGAGGCCTTGGAAAACCCTACATAACTAAGACTTTTTTAATAGGAGAGGGGAGGAAGTTGGGAAGGATCTTGTTGCCCTTTGCCAGCCTACAGTGAATTTGTCCACTGAGCCTCCCATCGTCCCTTACTTGTATGTTCTGTGATAGTCTGTGGCAAAATGGAGGAGGCCTCCCTCCGTGCCTTGTTTTTGTTCACCCTCAGCCCCAGGATGCTGGGCTCTGGTGAGAGGAAGAGCAGTTACCATCCAGCAGGACAAGAGCTGTTGGCATTGTTGGCCAAAGTGCCCGTCGGTTGAATTTGAGGCAACTTTCTAGCTGTTGAAGCCAACGTGAGCCAGTGCTGCTGCTGGTGGTGCTCTCCCCACCCTGTGTTCCCCGCTGTGCTTGGCTTTGCCGCAGAGGCAACGTTTGGGAACCGCTTACCTGCAGAGCATGTGAAAGCTAAGCGAGGAGACAAGACGTAGCAAAAATAAAGACCCAGGTCGTACTGAGGGGTGGAAGGGCACAGCTCAGGGAGGCCTGGGGATGTGAGCTTGCTTGATGTGCTTGTATTGCCAGGGGCCGCCCGCCACAGCACCCCGAGGGGTAAGTTGCGTTGGCTGCGGGTCAGCGTTAGGCGTGTGGAGAGCCCCGTCCCATCCAGCGGGATCTCTGGGTTGTGACGTGAGCCTTGACATTCCCGCGGGGAATGTGCTTGCTGGTCCAGCCTGGCAGGCACCTCCGCCTCCCCTCCATCCCTTGAGGCTTGGGGCAGCCCTGTTGCTGTTCTGCTACCCTGTCCCTACAGTCATCTGTGCCGCCCGCTCCGGGAGGCCAGGCTTCCGCAGGTGGTAGGGCATAAACAAGTTACCTCAAGTATGTCAGCATTACATTTTGTTTTGAAGACTGAACAGGTAAACACTATGTTCTTAAGTGTGCCCCTCCCTTCTGCTTTCCAAAAGCAGCTGGAAAAAAAAATCTGTATTGTGAATTACAAAATAACCTTACTCTAGATTTATTGTTTTTTTAAAAACAGAGTATTTTCCAGTATTAGTTCAACCACAGTAATCAAAACACTTTTATCAGCCTAAACAGGAACAGAATGAGCAACAAAAATGTATATAAAGAAAAATGAATGGGTGGGTGACTCAAACCTTTGCAGTGATGTTTTTCGAGGGGCAGGCAGTACTGCTGTGCTGGGGAACATCATATGTGACCTCCAGTTGTTTCTGTCCTGCATGTTGTAGCTGACCAAAACTTCTGGTAATAACATTACACTGAAATTCCTTAATTTATCCCTGCTGTCCCTGAAGTCCTGCACAATATGTCTGAGAGTTCCCTTTTAGTTGTCCTCTGATGTAAACTGAATCTGCTTTCATCTGGTGAAGGGGGGGAGTCGTATAAACTCATGAGCTGGCTGTTATATAGACATCTTACATATAATGACACACTTTAATTACTTATTCATATGCACCAACTGCCCTGTGTCACAGCACAGTACCTGCTTTATAGCAAAATGACAATTTTCCTCTTTATTCGTACCATGCGTTAGGAATCAAATGTATTTCTGAACTTCATTTACTTTGCTTCCCGAGTGCTTCTTGTGTACTTGGAGTTCAAAATTTTGCAAATGTTTTTTAACGTTGACTCACTGTAAAGACATGGCATGCAAGAATTTCGCTAGAATAAAACAAGGTCCTCTATGCCAAATTAAAGTGCTTTCTGAGGGTGAGCAAGGAAAACAGCGCAGATGTGCTATACGCGTCTTGGCAGAAGACAAGGGCTCTTTATGGTATATCTACCATCACTGCCTGAGCCTGGCAAAACATTCCTGTAGCATATGTATATGGCTTTTCAGGCAAACAGTAAACAGAGTTTAATGTGGTGTTCAAGCACAGGCTGAATCTCTGTGGAGTTGGGGGCAGTTTTCTCCTGACTTCAGTGCCATTTGAGCCAGACTGATTATGTGGTTGCACGTTTATCTTGGCCTTTCAGGGTAGTCTCTTTTGGATTTAGCCTGTAATCAAAAGAGAATGTAAGAAACAGAAGTCTCGAGCAACCTTTGCCTTTCGCCTTTAAGATTTGAAACAGGAGAGACTTATGTAGGCAGAAATATTCTCAAGCTAAATACAAGTTAATTGCACAAAACCCTACGCTTATCTCCTACGTGTCTGAGCTGCACTGTGAACATTTGAGCTGTGAGTTGTAGTCCAAAGACAAACTATTTTTCACAGTTCAGCTGAAACAATGATGAGTTTTTCTTTCAAAGGATGGAGATCTGTTAGTAATGACAAATTCTGTGGTGGTTTTTTTTCCTCCTTTTTTCCCCCTTTTTATCCTGTGACACTTCTGTGCTGTTCTTAGAGCTGCTTCTGCACATCTTCAAAAGATGGCTGAACACCCACTGAACTGCATCCTCTGCGCTCCGTCCTCCTTGCCCCGGCTAACCCATGTCTCATCTGTATAATTTAGACTCTTAAGGCTTCTTGGTGTGGGACAAAACCCCTGGGTCTCTGGACGGACTGCCATGGCAGTGGTTTGTGTAAATTCCCCAAACTTTTGCTGCTGGTTAGAGCATAGTAATGTTTATTTCTTGTCTGAAGCCCTCTTTTATTTTCTTCTTTTGCCTTCAGAGGCAGCCTAGTGAGCAGAAGAAGAGAGAAGTGAGGCTGGAGAGCCCTTCTCCCATGCAGTGCAAGCGGTGTTAACGGGCCCGAAGGCTGTACTTCAGCCCCATCAGAGAAGTGAGAAGTGTTTCTCATTTCACTGATCTTGCACCAAACCAGGCTGTGGATATGCCTCTTCCAGAATTAAAAGTATCTAACTTTGCATTGACCGGTTATGGGCACCTCTTACTTGTGGGACACCCCTGTCCACACGCAGTCTTCTCTGGAAATAATAAAATGAGTTTTAGGAAATTCGATTAGCTAGGTCAGTATAATTTCAAGTGGCTCAACTATGAGCTGTAAGTTTTCTGAGGCAGATGCTTCATCTCTGGCAAAGTAGGACACTGGTTCCCGCTGAAATCTCTAGCTGCTGTGGTAATGTCAGTAATAAGCTGGGGGTGGAGGAGGAGGAGGACATCTCACTGAGCTCCTCTGCGTCACCGCACCACCCCACCGTGGGCAGCACTGCCCGCACTGTCCGTGCCGCTGCTCAACTGCAGTGCTGCTGCCTGCACCCCTCCGGAGCCGAGCTGGGGGTGCTCTGTGCACCCCGCCTTAACTCTGTTTCAGTTAAGCATTTTCAATAAGTACCTATAGCCTCGCCTGTTTTTGATGCGCACAAAAAAGTAAAGCTTTGCATCTAAATGTCTTCGGTTTTTGAGGTGTAAAAATCCTACAGCAAAAGTAATCAACGTTTTCTTTATCCTTTTCGATCATGATGGTGTTGTGAATCAAAATACAGGCATCTTTTCAGCTGTGACTGAGGTCCAAATTTTGCATCCCAAATATCTCTGTACAGAGTAATATATGCAGACATAATTACTTATGGAACTATTTCTGATGTTTGTCACTGGTATGTTGATCTTAATTATTTCAGTGTAACGTTTGTCTTTTGAGCTCATGTGAGTATGAAAGCTTAAGCACAATATTTTTTTTTTTGCTTGTTTGATGTTTGGAAGAGTAGCTATTTTGAAGACATGGCCTTTTTCCTGTGAACCTTGAAAGAGGTGTGTAGCTTACCAGAGGCCATGTGGTAGACTACTAAAAATTTCAGGGAAGTCTTTTTGATTTCTTTAAAATGTCTTTAAATCAGTCATCCAGGTAAGACTGATTTTAAACTCAAAATATAAGAGATTTTATTAGATTTACTATGTATGAGGATATAAATTATCACTTTAAAACATTGGTGTGCTAAATTCTAATTGATTTGTTTCATTTTACAAAATACAGCATGTTCTGAATTAACAGCATAAACACGTCTGCTCTTACTCTTACTTTACAGACCAGCGCAGAGAACAGCTTGAATACGTTCTATTGTATTGTGCAGTGAGATTGTACTTCTCATAGGAAGCATGAAAAATTCCAGAGTTCAAGAGAATGCGTAGTCCCCTCCCACCGCCGTCTTTATAATTTAGGAGAATGTTTGACTACCACAGGATTACATTTGATCTCATCTGAGGTACTCAGTCTAAAAAGAATGGTTTGTATGAGCTTGAGAGGTCTGACAGTTTTGAGTCCAAGGCAGTTTAAAATAATACTTTTTTTTTTTTTTTTTTTTTGCTAAAGCTAAGTAAATTTTGAAACAACTGTAGTTTTAAATAATAGAACTAGCTAGGGAACAAATTTTCTCTTGTGTGAAAATAAGTAAGGTTTTAGTTTTTTTACAGCATTTCAATGAAAGAGGCAGCTTTTGTAAAGACTATTTCCTAAAATGCATGAGAGGGCTGTCTTGGAGAGGGAGGACGCTCAGCCGGGAGGTGGAAGGTCCAGCAGCAAGGCTGTACTCTGCAGAGCGCTCCACAAACTTGCATCTCTTTCAACCCAGATGTTGGATGTCTTAATCACTGACACTGGTGTCTATTCTAGAAAAGCTTCTTATCAAATGAAAGCTTTGCCCAAACTGACATTTTTACTTCAAGTTTGGTTGTCAAGAAGCTTGCATTTAAGAAAACTTTCTCCTAAGGGTGAGGATTCCTAGTATCTCTAAGCTGCCTAAAATATTTTTCTTCTTTCAAATGGCAAAATTTGACTTTATTGCTAATTTTTGTGTTGTACTTTGTCTTTCTAGACAGGAAGGGGACTGCATTCCTAGTATAACAACCTGCATTCTATGTAAAAGAACAGTGAAATGAAATCAGCCTTTTAGAAAATAAGAAGGGTAGAAGACATATGAGGCATCCAGCAAAATAAGATGTTATTAGGGCTAAATGTTACTGTTAAGTGCCAACTTCCCGATGACATCCATGCGTGTGAACTTGGAACAGAAGTTTGGCCTGGCCGAAGGTGTTGCTGTGCGTCCGTGCCTGTTCACGACAGCCGGGAGGGTGTAATCCCTCCTGCATCGCCGTGTGTGCGCTGAGTTTGTGTCCCCCCACCTACTTTATGGTCAGGCGATCTGTTACAGCTACTCATATAAACAGTCTGGTTTTTAAATTGAGGACTAAATGCATATAAGTTTCTCGCCTCTCCATTTCGTTCAGCGCTGATGCATAAAAATCCAGCACAACTTTGATTTCCTCCCCCTCTCCCTTTTATTTTGAAGGGGCACGGGGCTGTGAATTGGAAGTGCTGCCTACTTGGAAGATAGCAAAGGCCCCCGGCCAGCTTTATCTGTAGCTTGCAGCCAGCAGCTCTTGCTCTGTGTCTTACCCAAGTAAGAAAGTTCATGACCTCTCCGTATCTGAACAGCTCGCTATATATAGACTACGATCTTCCCTGGGAATTCTTGCAGCAGCCCGTCTCCTACAGCCGCCGAGCAGCTCAGTCCCCGGGTGACGATTCAGGTGGCGTGTATGGCTGACCTGTGCGCGTAGCTGGCTTGTCCCACGTGCACTGCGGCACGCCGTACTTGCCTGTAGGAAAAAAGCATGTAAAAGCAGCTGTAAGAATTTCTGCTGAGTTGAAGAATTCTCTGCTAGAAAGCAAGGCCCCATACCCGGAAAATGAAAATGCATGTTCAGGCTCTTGAAAATTATTTTCTTTCACTTCATATTTTAAGTTATGTAAGCATACATAATGTTTTTTACCCCTACTGAATCAAAAGAGAGCATGAAAGAAATCCGAAAATCCAAATTTCTTGTCGCAGGTTTCCTCTTTAAGAACAATATTCTTGACTTTAAAAATAAGAACTGGAGAGTGGGTTTTATATATACAAGGTTGTTATTTTGATGCTTGTGAGCTTCCGTCAGTCCAGACAACTCGCCACTTAAAAAAGTATGAGGGATTTTTTTTTTAAATATATGTTTATCCCAGTTATTAAAACTTTCATTGTATTTTTAACAGTGCTGTTGCTATTAATGTGGAATGGAAGAGACATAGCAAAGGCCTATTAATTGCTAGGAGAAAACTTGCAAAGTTACTTAATTAGTTTGAAGTGTTTTTGCAAAAATACATGGATGGAGGCTGAGGTTAGAGGAAATGGTTTAAAACTTTGGTTAGCTTGATGCAGTACTGGCTGGGGAGCTGTTAGCATATGCTATCTAAAACATAGGCTAAAAAATAGATGCCATATTTTAATGTATTTCTATTCATCAAGGTCTTGTCTTTTTGCTCTGCTATGTTACAGAACAGCAAGCAGTTCTTTCTCTTTAGTGGAGCCTAAGGCACTACTTTCATGTGTGTAACAACAGCATCAGTTGTGCACTGATCACTCAAAGTTAGGAAGAAATGCTAGCACCTTCTTATATCTGTGTTTTGTTGTGGCACCAATTAGAGATATCCCAGGTGAATAATACAAACAGGTTTTCTGAAAAAAGATTTATATCATTTCTAAGAACCTGTTTTTTTCTGTAGCTCATTAGGCAAGGTTTGCTGCTTGTTCTTAGTCTCAAATATACTGTATTTGTTTTAAAGGAGTTAGTTACAGAAAGTAAAGTTGCAGTACTTTAAAAAATACTACTTTTCTGTGAACATGTGCGTGTAAATGAATAATATGGGGGGGCTGAATTAGTTTTGTTTTTAATCAATCCTATGTGAAATTTATTTTTGCCGTTATGAAGAATTCTTGGATTCTGATATATTTGGGGAGATATATAGAGGTGTATGTGTGTGTATATATATATAAAAAAGTATACCATTACATTGGAAACATTTTCAGTAAAGTCATTTTCTCAAAGCATATAAAGAAATACAAGCTGGAGGTTTCAAACTCAGGTTTGACCAAGCAGAGGATACTCTCTAATTTGTCTAGCAGAAGCGAAGAAAGATAATTACTTGGGTTTTACAGGGCTTGAAGGTATAATTCTAGGTGGAATATTATGGTGCATTTGAGTATATTTCTAACATCGTTATGCTGCATGCAATTGCAGTCATTTATCTGTATCTTTTGCCAAGGTTGACTTTGTTACAAAGATGGGAATTTCTAATTTAGACCACATTATAAGTTATGACTGAGAATACCAAAGTGTCATATCATTCCTATATTAATAAAAATTTATAGAGATACAAATTGCGGTGCCCTGACCTGGAAAAACTAAGCAGTTTTTACAATTTCCTATATGATGTACTCACAGCTCAGTTGAGAAGACTTAAAGGTTTACCTTTTGTTCGAAACAGGGCTTGGCATTGCTTCACTGGTTTTAATGGTTATTTTTCATTGCTTTCTTTTCTGGTCAAGAAGACTAGCTGGTTTTGCTTCTCTCTTAATCAAGTCTTCTGCTTTAATTTTGACGAGTGCAGACATGCTGTTAGAGATTTACGCAATTTTGAAAGATGTGTAATGGGTTAGAGTTCAGTGTACTGCTGTTAGCTGCTCCCTATCGCTGGAGGTGACAAGGGAGAAGAGAACTAAGGAAGTAAAAAGAGGTTTTTAATGCTAACTCCCGTCTTCCTGCATTAGTGGATTCATTTTTGGGGTTTAACTTGGCAGGCTTTGCTTATGTTGATGGGCACTAATGCAGCTAGGTCTGTGAGGGTATTGCACTGTCAAGTTGGAAGGAATACCAGCAGAGTAAATGGAAGGGGCACATTTTTAAATAAATTTTTTCCAATAATTGTCATCTGCGTTTGCTTTAATGTCTTGGAATTGCTCTCTGTTTCTGTTGCTGGCCAGGTATGGAAGTGATGGTGAGCCATAAATAGATGTGGATGATGGAGGAGAAGGATGGGTTTCGAGAAGCCGGAGGAAGAGGGAGGGTTGCGGTGCACCCGGCAGCCGCAGGGGCCAGGCGCTTTTTGGTGTCAATGGCATTCTGGAACTGTAACTGAGATTGGGGGAAGAGTTTGAAAATGGGCAGAGTCACTGGTAATGTGAGGGTTCAGGGCAAGGAGAGGACTTAGGGGTTTTGCCGTTATGAGCTCCCTTCACTACTCAGAGGGTGGGAGTGGGGTTCTGGTTGCTTCTGGTTAAACTGGGGCTAGCCTCAAGCTTAGACCAGACATAAGCTTAGACCAGACATGAGCTTAGTTATTGATTTGAAGAAGAGGATTATTGCAGATTTGTGAGGAGGAACCATAACTGACAACCTCTGAACAAGACAGGGATGCAAACTGAAATAGCAGAAGTAAAATGCGGAGTTGGTAGTGCTCAGCATTAGTTCTGTTTTTATTTTCCTGGTGAGGTCTCTAGCCTGCTGTGGTGCTAATTGCATTTAATCTTAAACATGGTAATACCCTGCAGCACGGTGAGACAGTAGGAGTACAGTCATCGTAAACCTAAGGTTACCTTAGGGGTCAATTTTTTAAATAAAGTCTTTATCTTCAGAAGTTACGAATACATTTGGAAACAAAACAAATAATCCTCGAGATTACTATTTTTAGGAGTTTGGTTTTAAGGTATTTGCCCTCCTTCACCCTAACGTGGAGTGCTGCATTGCAGTTCCTGCTCTGGATTAGCAGCAATCAGAACCCTGAATTCAAAGAGATTGACAGATCTGTTTTATTTAACCTTATAAAATAATCATGATTATAGTAGTTGAATTTATATAGTGATGGTTGTCAAAGTTTCAGACAAATACTAGGCATGTTTAGAAATGAGTGACTACACACTTAACTCAGTACCACAAGAAGATTGGTTTGGAAAAGTAATAGCTAAATATTGTTGCTAAAAATTATTCCCCAGAGATGAAAATAAGGCCTGTTTTGGTTAAAATATCTTGAAAAATATTTAACAGATAAATTAACACGCTACTATGATTATTTCCACATTGCTTTTGCAGATGCTAACTGGAAACCCATTTGCCTTGGTGTGTTTGACCCAGAGGCACATGCGTGTGTGTGCAAAGGCGTGTGTTAAACAGAGATACTGTTCCACGGGTGTCTGACCCGTACGGGTGAGATGGCGGAGTGGGGGCGTGCAGGGGTCCTCGACCTCATGTCAGCATGCTTGGGCAATGCAGAAAGCTTTTTGTATGAGCTATAATGTGCACATAGGTGTAGAGAACAAAGGAAGGGAATACAGTTAGAGCCTGGGGAGGACTTTTACAGGGCACAGTGGAAAGTCCTGAACCTTTCAGTCCCCCACTGAATATTAGCAGGATTTCCCTGCAACGCAAATCAGTAGAAATGCTCCACATATTTGTTCTGGGTCCTAGGACTGACCTGGTGTTGATCTGTAGGTGTTTTTCAGCATACGTTAGTTTGTCATTCTTTATTTGTGCCATATACCAGCCTCATGCAACAGACATAGGTGACACATTGCTTCTCTAAACCGGACAGGGAATTACTGCGTAGGCAGCTGGCGGTGCCCGAGTGACCTGCTGCTCTTGCGTGCTGCGGTGCAGGGCACCTGGGGGATCTCTTCCCACATGCACCCCGCGTACAGCAGCTGCACAGGAGGCAGGGAGAGCTGTTGGGTGCCCCTGTGCACGCTGACCGGGTGGCAGGAGAGAGTAAGGCACCTGGGATGCTAAAACTCTAAATCCTATCAGAAACATAAGATATCATTGCCACCCTAAATAGAGATAAACTTTCCTGTCATTCACGTAACTTGTGCATTCCTTCCACGTGGTTCAGCAAAGCTGTTTGTATTGCAAAGTCCTGCTCGCCAAGCCTTGACTTCGAAGCTCCCAGAGGGATAATACCGTCACCAGAACAGAGAGTGGCATCTTGTATTTTTTATTAACTTCATAGTTTACAGGGTGTCGGAAATGTGAGGCACTGTATATAATAATGTTTTTGCAACTCTCTCTGTATATTAATCATTGTTTAGAGTTCACATACTACCAGATCAATTGACTATGCCCACCTGGGAGCATATATCAAAACTGGTTGTTTCCATCTTTCACGGCGCTTGATATTAATGGCCCCCAAATGGAAATCTTATTTCTAGTACATTTCTGAAATAAATTAGGCTCTTCATCTCATGTTGGATGTCACTAGGGTAGACAGCTGTATTTCTACCCTCCTAAATCTTCCTTTGAAACATTTTGCCTGACTCGCAATTTTTTGTGTTTAGTCAACATAGATCAATCATACACGTCAGTCTACAACATGTACGTCTGTATATAGAGACATACACATGTGGATTGGTTATTCCAGTAAAATCCATTATTCTTGTCTAAATCTAGTACTGGATTTGAAGAGCTGTCATAGTGGCTGAAAAAACCGATAAATGCTTAAATCCAAGCAATGATGTAATGATGGGCGGAGGTAAGAGAGAAGCTGTTGGAAGAAAGAGAAAGCACTTTTCTCTTTCATGAAAGTCACTCAGGGTTCAATTGTCGAGCTGCAGTCCAAAGATATTCTTTATTTCTTCAGCCTCATTGCCCTAATTCTGATCTCCCTGCATAGGAGATTGTGCACCATCATACCCAGTGCATTTCACTACATGTTCATGAGCCCTGGGCTTGATTACTGTAATTCATATTTGCCATCTGGAGTTCATACTGATAATTACAAATTGTAATCAATAAACTATTTTGTTGCATTATTTGTTGTATTTAAATGCAGATTATAGAGTAAGCTCTGTGTTACAGCAAAGTAATCTGAAAAGGGCACATTTTTCTTACCTTACTTGTGGAGTACACTTGGAGTTTGTGGCAGTGCTTGGATAGATGTCTAGGATTTTCCTGCAGAGGAATAAATCTCACGTAAAAGTTTTATTTTGCAGTTTGGGCGAGACAGTGCTCACAGCATGGACATGAGGGAGTTTAGAGATACAGTGTTACTCCACTCACTATATTTTTCTCAAATATTTTATTTTTTCCCCCTAGCAAACAGAACATAATTATGCACAACACAAACAATCAGTAGTCATGGTGAAAATGTATTAATCTTTCATAGCCAAATGTAAAGCTTTATTTTTCATTTATTAATTCTCAAAGTTGGTTGCCACGTGCATTCTAGTGGCAGCACAAAATAATTTTTCCTTTTTTGTGGGTGCCTGACTTGACACTGATAGCAGAGTCCAAGCGTTGGCCTGGTGCTCAGGAGCCTGGACCTGCCCTTTGGTGGTGGCACCTCCTAGTGGTTAGAGGACTGCGTGCTGTGAAGAAATGTCACTAAAGTCATTAGTTTTTACAATGAGCAATGTTTTCAGTGCAGTATTTTTGGAATAGGCTGCCAGGAGCAGAGTGAAATGCAGCCAGGACCCCAGGACCTGGGGGCGTTGGTAGACAGCCGGCTGAACATGAGCCAGCAGTGTGCCCAGGTGGCCAAGAAGGCCAACAGCATCCTGGCTTGTATCAGGAATAGTGTGGCCAGCAGGAGCAGGGAGGTGATTGTCCCCCTGTACTTGGCACTGGTGAGGCTGCACCTGGAATACTGTGTCCAGTTTTGGGCCCCTCAATACAAGAAAGACATTGAGGTGCTGGAGCGTGTCCAGAGAAGGGCAACAAGGCTGGTGAAGGGTCTGGAGCACAGGCCTTATGAGGAGCGGCTGAGGGAACTGGGGTTGTTTAGCCTGGAAAAGAGGAGGCTGAGGGGAGACCTTATCGCTCTCTACAACTGCCTGAAAGGAGGTAGTAGTGAGGTGGGTGTTGGTCTCTTCTCCCAAGTGACAAGCAATAGGACAAGAGGAAACAGCCTCAGGTTGTGTCAGGGGAGGTTTAGATTGGATGTTAGGAAACCATTTTTCACCAAGAGGGTTGTCAAGCATTGGAACAGGCTGCCCAGGGAAGTGGTTGAGTCCCCATCCCTGGAGGTATTTAAGAGACGTGTAGATGTGGTGCTTAGAGACATGGTTTAGTGGTGGACTTGGCAGTGTTCACTTAACAGTTGGACTGGATGATCTTAAGGGTGTTTTCCAACCTTAAGTGATTGCATGATTCTATGCCCAGTCCTGCAGCGGGGAAGGAGGAGCCCCGTGCCGTGACACAGGCTGGGGCTGGAGCTGCCCAGGGGCTGGGGGCAGCGAGGGGGCAGGAGCCAGCCCTGCAGCCTGGCAGCGGGCAGCGCCCTGTGCTGGGGCAGCAGGGCACAGCCGGCAGGCGGTGGAAGGGATCAAGCTCCTCTGCTCAGCATGCATCAGTCCGCGTCCAGTTCTGGGATGTCCTGAGGTCCCTTCCAACCTGATCTGTTGTATGATATTAGGTGATTGGGGCATATGGAGATGATGTGCTATTTAATAGGTATCGGAAATGTGCAGCACATAGGAGAGTTGATGTAAATTAATTAGCAATATGATTTCTCGTGGATTGGTATAGATTGCTGCTAGGGCAAGTGGATGAGTAAAAAAAATCAAAAAATCGAGACTTCCATGGTGCACGGAGGTAACTCATGAGTAGGAACTTAAAAATTCTAAGGCACAGTATTTTTTTCTAGAAAATTGTAGGGCGGAAAAACAGGAAGGGTAGCTCTAGAGTACATCTCGGACTACTTTCCTTACAGATTTACGAAATCACCGTTTCTTTTCGGAAGAGCAAGAGATTCATATATGTGTCTGAAAGTTTATGCAAACTGTGTAGTGGCTAACAGCCAAAGTAAATTTACCATTTTTAATACCAGCCTTTTGCTGTTTAAAGCAAGATCCAGTAGTTTCGTGATGCTTTTTTTACTCCATTAGTAACGCAGCAAACCTCGGTATGTAGTAGCGTTTCAGTGGTTTACTGACCATATTATTTCTATTTAATGGGTTTTAGGAGATGTTTAATTGCTAAAGTGGATGACTAATTGGCTGGTTTTTTTGTCTATCAGACTTCTGTGCTGAGGACTGAAACTGATAGGTAACGTGATCAATTTTTAAGTAAATCACTGTTATTGTTGAAAGTGGACATGCAGGATGCATACAAACCCTAACATTACTCTTTTTTTACTTTGTAAACACCCTTTCTGACATTTCAGTGTCTCGGGAAATTGGCCAGATGTTCAGATTTTGTCTTGCATGGAGTTCTCGTAAGTTAAAGCTCTTTTAGTGAGGCTGGGAAAGCATTGGTGAGTGTAAAAGTGGAACAAGATGCTTCAGTGATCAGGTTTGCATGTTTTTCTCTTTTTCATAACTGGTTCGTATCTGGCATCAGTATATACCCCTTGGTTGAAGACACTGTATATACACTTGTATGTTTGAAAAAAATGAATCCAAAAACTCTTCTAAAGGCATTATTTGTAACCTTCCTGGGTATGTATCCCTACTTCTTGGTAATACAAAATACCAAGAAACTAAATTTAGCGGGATACATCCCCAGTCCAAAAAGCAGTTTTACAGGTTAAGAAACAAAAAGATGAAAGGCACGAGGCTTATTTTCTACTGTACAGCGTTCAGCTATTTTCTGTAGTCTTCTGTAGCCCTGTTTTTCTTGACTTCATGGGCCACAGGGCAAGGTAGAGTAAACGTGTTCTAAAATTGGTACAAGGGGAGTGCGGTCAGAAATGGAAAAGGTAGCTGTCCTTTCAACTCATCACCTGGTAACTTAAGAGTTGTTACAGGTATTGGGTGACTTCTGAGGTCTCCTGGGCTACTTTCATTAATGTTAACTATTTTTCTCGCTTGTGCCTGAAATTTGAGGAGACGGGCGATGGGAAGGAGATGCAATTCAAACCCAGGGACTTGTTCTTGCTGGCTTGTCGGGCTGTGGAACGTAACTGGAATCCAGCTGACATTGCGAGCGTTCGTGGCTTCCCTCTGGCACCTGACTGCTTGTTTTGACGGTTCCTCCTGCAGCACAGAGCTAGACAGAGAAATGAATAAACTCACTGGCAAATTTTCAGATATATTAGAGTTTTATTAACCATTATTTTCCTTTCGGCCTGTGTTAACATGCCCAAGTGCCATGTGCTGCTGAACAGACAAGTCCGGTATAAACCCCAGGCTGATGATTTAGTCGGTTTTGATTTGTGTGTACTCTTTTGCCACAAAGGCTTTATCTGTTCTCAAAATACTCAAAACAGTGAAGATAACCACACACAGAGCCATGTATAAATTTCAGATGGCTTTAAGCAGAAACTAAAAACTATGTACTTACTTTCCCTTTATCTCCTCGTTTATAAGTGAGAAGTTATATTGACACACTTGGATCTGCTTCTGCGCTTTCACTTGTCCTGGTGGCGAGTCCATTTTCCTTTGAGAGTTACACTGAAATACCTGTGCACGACTGTCCAGTTGACAGTGTTTTTAAAAAAAATCATTTAAGGGTCTATGTACTGAAAAAGACCTTAAAGCAAAAGGCTATAAATGATATCTAAATTTAAATCATTTCAGTTTTAGTAAGATGATCTCTGATAGGCACAGAGAAGCCTCCATGAGCTCAGCTTGGCAAAGCAAATGTTTCCCCAGATACTGCTCCTTTGTAAGAAATACTCTTCCTGTTCTGGCCTGAACAGATTAGAAAATATAAGTGTGTGTGGAGAGAAAAATCTAATTTACTTGATTTCGAGATGTGTAACAAATTGTAGTGGCAACTACAGTTGGTCTGCACCCAGCTGAAAGCTGCGGTTGGGAAACCTGAGTTGGTACGCTCAAAGGTAAGAAGTACAGAGACCTCTTGGGGAGCACTTGCTGGCCTCCCCCAGTAGTGGGCTCTGGGGGGGCTTCAAACCAACCACAAGAAATCACCCCCTCAATCCCCCCCCAACTACCTAATTGTAGCCATGCAGATCAAATAGTCTTTTTGATGCTTCAGGACATCCTCCTGGTGGCCAGGTGAGATTAAATCACAGCACTGGGCATAATTTCTAAACGCTAAGAATTCTAAGGCGGGCTTTTTAGGAGCCTGATTTTCTGCTTTGTCTTAAATAGATAGCTACTTCTGACTAAGAAGCTTGTGGTGTTCTCTTCTTGTGCAACATGGACAAAATATTTCAAAGAATGATCTTACTTATTGTAACTTTTTATGTTAAACACTTCTGTACATTTTTGGAAAGGATACATTTGCAAAAACCAAGACACCTATTAGGTACTAAAGAAGTAAGAAATCTTCCTATGCCATTTAAGAAGAGCACATTGCAGTTTCCATTCCTGTTTCTAGATATTGTTTTCCACATATGGTGCTTGTTTCCATTATGTGGGAACATAAAATGGTTAGCTACAGAATACTGAATGATATTACTTAAGCGAATGGTTTTCTCAGTTTTTCCTTTGTGCTTTTTAGAAGTCATGTTGTATGGAATAAACAGAATATGAATGGCTGCATTCTTATTGCCTTTGTAATGTGCTCTTGCTTCCACTCTGAGTGCTGGTGTTCACTTAGTAAATATGTATCTTCCATTATTGAGGACTTTGGAGCAGAAAATTTGGTGCTCATGAGTTTAAATTATTAAGTACCTTTATAATCATAGTCAAGTAGAATAGTTAAATGGGTGTACACAGGAAACAGGAGATCTGACTTGCTTAGACTTGAGCCGAATGATGCAATATTTAAATGAAGGTATTATAAATCAGGTTTAGCATTACTTCTATCCTTGTATTCAATGAAGTGAACTTGCTAGTTCTTCTGCATGAACTGGTGACAAAGGCATCTATACAGCTTTTACAAAATAATTGCACATCGCTGACTTTACGCTTTGGTGGAGCAGTGTAGCTGATGAGTTTTCTATCAAAGTGTGGTTTTGTATCTCTAAATGCATTGTAGATTTGGAGACGGCAAATGTTGTGATTTTACACAATTGTAACAGTGAGAGGATATAAATGTGGCTTTGTTGACAAAATGTGAAAATCTAATTGTAATATACAAATTGAAATTTTGAAACAACAGTGAAGCGTCCAACTCTGGGATGTTTTCTTAAACCAGAACAACCCTGAAGCAGGTTTCTTGAAAAGCTTTCGAGTAATTTTAAAAATTGTTTTTATTATTTTTTTTCATCTTTACAGAAACTGACTTTTTTAGACTCGATATATTTTGCACTTTCCTTGTTTTATAACTAGAAGATATTTTGCTCTTCACTCATGTAAGCACCCTGTTGCAAGTGCCCTGAGCAGGCCATCTCTCTGTGGGTTAGTAGTGGAGCAAATTCCTAACTTGTGAGATCTCACTTGAGCCCTGTGCTACCACCGGGAGAGGGTGACCCCGAAGGTGTTTTGGGTGTCCTGAAGGAGCAATTGGACCAGTTTACCCTGCAGATGAAGTTGCGTAAACTCCAGTAAACTCTGGTAATTGCTGATTTCCACTTTATGACTCAGTAACTGGTCTAAGCCAAAACAGTATTTTTGACTGCTTCAGAAAGTGCTTGAAGACTGTATTACTGCTATTGCATGGCGAATTATGAATATGTTTACAGGCTGCGATGGAGAAATACAAGTTGACCAAGCTGTGAATACAGATACCCTTGTAATGGCGATGTAATAGTACTTGAATACAAATCAGTGTTAAGTTTGGTCCTGTTTCTTTTGTATTTAGCAAACAGTGCATAGGAGCTGACTCGTATACACCATGTGTTCATGGCAGACAGAACACAGAGTAGGAATTTAAACGTGAACATTTATGCAGTTTGAGGGTTTCCATGCTGTTTGGTTAGTTAATACATAGAATTAGTTGTTAAAATTTGGAACCATGAATAGCTGTGGATTTTCTTAACTCGGTAAAATCACTACCTTCAATGTTTTTGGGTTTGGTCTTTTTGGTTGGGTGTGTTGGGTTTTTTTTGGTTGGGTGGTTTTGGTTTTTTTTTTTTTTTTTTTTTTTTATGGTGTAACTAATCTCCACAAAATGTGAGTGCTCCCCTGCCAGCTAGACCTCTCTTCCCTCCCAAGCCTCCCTCACAAAATCTTTGATTTATGTGAAGCCTTTAGTAGAGTAAAAGGGCCTCAAGAGAAGGACTGCTCTGTGAAGTTTGGAGAGGGCTTTAATGAAAAGTTTCATTGTTATTTCATATTTACTTACCAAATCCTGCCAGAGTAAATTCTTGCCAAACTAGTTTTATATATTTCTTGTCTGGTCTTGCTAACGTATTTTTTTGTATCGGGACCTTGTCTGACAGGAAAAGCGACCAGAGCAGTTCAGGCTATGGCACAACAAATAGGTGATGCAGGAAAAGCGAAGTCTATCTAAAACTTCTTACGCAATATCGAGAAACTTTTAAAGGAACTAATTAGCAAAAGTGATGCAGCTTATATATCAAAGCTATTTTTAATGTAGATTGTGCATACTGAAATAGCACAACAGTGCTTCAGCAGTGGGCGTTTCTACTATTGATTCTGTCATCGTGCGTGTTTTCTTACATTTGCCTTGGAGGTGGGAAGTACTTGTGGTAGGAAGAAAAAAAAAGGATACAGGGTTATTGAAGTTGTAGTTTCAGTTTGGGTGCTGTTTGTTTTGATGGACATAGTCAAGTCACTGTGCCAGTATTGCAATTATCTGTTTTTTAATGTTTCCATTCTTCAGTAAGAAGATTAAGTGATGCAAACAAAAATGGTGAAGTGTGTGACATATGAGGGATCAGACTCTCTTGAAGCCTCTCTTAAAGCCTCTCTTAGTTTTTCCATTTCAGATTTTGTAGTGAAGCCTGGCTTATGGTTCAATCCCGACTTGGCTTTGAGATGGAATAATTAGCAGAGGAAACCTGAACAAAGTCCTTTAGGAGTGCAGGATGCTTCCTAAGCTTGTCAGTTTGGTTGTGTCTTCAAAGCCTGGGTTTTCACAACTGTGTTTCATTCTCTGGTGTAGATATGAGAGGCAGGGGAGATTTTTGTAATGGGCTGGAGGATGAGGAAGGATCCTCTTTCCTTTTCGTTTGAGAGCAGAGCTTACATGGGCAACTCTTCAGTGGATTTCCCTTTAGAACTTGTTTGTTAAGGAACTTTTAAGGATTTCTGGTTTACATGGAAGGCTTCTTCCAGCTCTGCCTTTAAATGTTAGTGGAGTATTCAAACTCAACAGAAAGGTTATCCTAGTATTTGCATTACCTACCTTTTTACAGAGTAATTTCTGTAATACGTAGCTATGTGTGCACCTCTGTATGCATGACTGTGAATAACGTAGTACTATTTTTAACTGTTCCTGAATTTTTACTTAAAAAAAATTAATGCTGAATTATCTCCTATAATGTGCTACAGCAGTAAGTGTAGTTTGGGGAAAGGCCATATACTAGGAAAATCAGTTAATTGTATAAAAAATACTTGTCCAGAAGAAATGTAAGGTGATGATATTTAATACTTAGAGAAGTTAAAGAAAAAAAATCCGTAATTTAATTTCTGAAGTGATTAGCCTAATGACTGTAAATAATGTAATTCTGAAATCTGATCATCTGGTGGTGATGATTTACAGCAGTATTTAAGGTGGATGTACTTATACAAACAATGAAGTAAGTTTCATGGTTACCCAATTTCTCCTAAATCTTTGACCTATGCATATGTATCACGTGCAAATAAAAAGAGTTCTAGGATATTAAAACCAAAACAAATATCCCTTGATGTTCCTTCATGCAGCATGGTGTCCAAGATTTCATGCAGTCTGTCCTGTCAAGATTTAAAAACACATATAGATCTAGAGGAATTCTGGTGGTCCCATTTCTTGTCCAGTTCCATCCTTTAAGAAATCAAATTATTTTCAAGTTCTTTAAGGGTGGAGGGTTTTTTTGGGGGGTGTGTGGGGGGGTTGGTTTTGTTTTTTTTTTTTTTTTTAGTTTGTTTGGGTGGGGGTTTTTTATTTTGTTTAGGTTTGGTTTTGGGGTTTTTTTTGGGGTTTGGGGTTTTTTTTTTTTTTTTTTTTTTGTACTTCTAGACACTGATACCTGAAAACACTTGGATGCTAATTGCTATTTTTAGGAAGTCAGGCACTTTGCAAGATGTTGCAAGTTCGAAGGTCCTCAAATTAGTCACTTTCTGCAGTCGTGTCTGCTCAGTGAAAAGCAAGGAAGCTCTCTTACTGCTAGACACTTAACAACAGCCTGGGGCATTGGCACTGTTACGGGGGAATATTTGAGAAGCAAGAAAAGATTATGTATCATGTTCAGGTTGTGTGTTTATAGTACAACTTTCCCCTGGTAGAAAACAAACATTTTAAGAATAGCAAGTTGGGTACTAAAGAGTATTCAGGTCATGTAGCAATATGTAGAAGATGCTTTGTGGGCACAACCTTATTCGATCAGTTATGGTTTCCTTTTGTATTAAAAGTAATGAAGACTATAAAGCCAGTCTTCCCAGTTACAGTTAGACACATCTATACGCGCCAAACCACACACACTCACACATATGCATATATACACACACATATATACGCATATATATATGTGTGTGTACGTATGTGTGCGTATATGTATCTTTTTTTAATTACAATGCGGAAAGTGTTCTTCATATAAGACTCAGATATCCTGTCTACCAACTCTACCAAAGCACAGGTAGAAAGCCCTTTGATATCATTTAAATATTGTTTTGTACCCATTATAGCTGTCCTGTAAAACACACACTTTATGGCTGTCCTGTAACGTTTTGTGCCTGTTGACCACTCTCTGAGAGACTTTATTTTGAGGATGATGTATTTTCCTTTTATATAGTCCATATATTCAGTAACTGGGAATGCTGTTCCCCTGCATGTCAGTGATGGGGCTGTGACTCATGCAGAGCTGATAAAAGTAGGAAGAGTATGTATCTAATCTAGGGTGATTTAAAAAAAGAACTTTGGCTTTCCATCTCAATTTACATTTATTTACAGGAATATGACCGAAATGGTTGTTTTAATGTCGAGCATTTGTAGTACTGCAATGTTAACTATATGGTGGAATAACATTTTTCTGCTGGTATGTGATATCTGATGTTATTTTCTTCTCCTTTTATGCAGGATCCAAACTACTGGATACAAGTCCATCGACTGGAGCATGGGGATGGTGGGATCTTAGATCTCGATGACATTCTTTGTGATGTAGCCGATGACAAAGACCGTGTAAGTACAAATAGCTACAAAAGCAGCTCAGTGCACACTGTGCCTTGGCATGTCAGCGTTCTGTGCCTCCTGCATGTGTCCAAAAGTGGGAGTCAATGCAAAGGTTTTAGGTTTTTTTAATATAGTTTGCTTGACAGATGTGAGAAGTCTGTTACTGTTATCTTTTTCAAAAAATACAGGACATCTTTTATTGAAATCATGGGTGTTCCATCCTTTTTGGTTCTTTAAAAGTTCAAGTAAGAAAAGGGGGCTGCAAGAATAAAGAACCTCATAAGAATAAAGAACCTCATACAGTGGAACAGTAATGCAAAAAACCCAAATCTCTAAGTTAAGATTTTAGCTTCACGTTACCAGTTGAATATGTGAAAAATACAAGTTGTTTTTAAACTGTGGAGGGTTGGTAGATTGTTTTTTCAAAAATCTTTTTGCGAGGAATTGCTGGTTACACAGAACTTGAGAAAATAATTATACACTGCTAGGTCTTGAGTGCTTTTACTCTTTTTTTAAGTAGAGATTTAGATCACAGTCAGGTAACAGGTTTTTGGTTATTGGCTGTTTGTTTGGGGTTATAGATACTTGTGTCTTTGAATTACATGTTCAAAAAGGGTAAGGTAAGAAACACTGTGGCAAACTGTAAAGTCGTATGTAAATGTGCCACTTTTCTCTGCAAAGCCGCATGTGTTTGCCAAAGCTCTTGTAAGAGTCTGAGCCTGATACAGAGTTCAGTCTGAAAATGTGTTTCAGGACCCTGCTCTCTTCACAGACAGGATCCTTGATTGCCTCCGTTGGAAGCAACAGGCACTCTGAAGGCTCCTTGAAAACTGGCCAAATGACAACACTTAGGCTAATTTTTGAGAAATAAATACTTTGCCTGCAGTTATTTCTTGTGACCAAATTTAAGTGACATGGTTATTTCAACTATAAAGAAAGATTATTTGAGGAGTCTTGGGACATGGAGACTCCGTGCTGTCTGAAATGTTGGGATTACTCAAGCTGTATAGAGTAACTGCTGAGTTTTCAGGAATTTCTTCCATAAAAATAGTGCCCAGCTAAGATTTCATGAAAACCTAATTAAAACCTCTAGTTAGTTATCTCATATTGAAGTGCTCAGCTGCATGATTAGTTTAGCTTTTGCTTACAGGCCTCAAGGAGGCTGGTGCACGTTGTCACTATATATATACACACAGACATATCTGTGTATGTGTGTACGTAGGTATTTTTTTTTCAAACTTATTTGAATCATGCACTTCTTACCTCCTCACATGCTTCTTCCTTCAGAAAGAGAAGTTTGAGCTCTAGTGACTTCAAGATCTCATTCTTTGGCTGTTACGTTGGCTTGCTGCCTTCAAGTGGGGTAATTCCTCACAGTGAAACTCTGTGGGTGTTTTTATGTGCGTGACTAATAGATGAAAAACTCTGACTGCAACTGAAACAGGCAAAGTCATTATTGCAATATTGTTTTTGTGTATAGATGGACAAGATACCTAGTAATTAGTAGTATTCATTTCTGCATTTGCCAAGCTCGTATCCTCTGATTCTGTGAATCTGGCACATCGCTACTGATGGCACTTATCAGTTAAATTTCCTTTTTTAAAGGACCTTGTAGTATTGATTAGGAAGGTGCAATATAAACATGTACTGTGCTATATACTGCTTTATATCCTTGAATTAATCATTCTCACCGGACCTTCATGTTTGATTCTTTTCAAGCATTTCAGTCATTAGTCATTGTTTTTCAGTTTCCCGTCTTATATTTTACAGCTGACCTTCCTGGTTCCTTTTAGTTTTGGATCGTTAGCTTTGCATTTGATGCTTCCTCCATAGCAAGTGTACCAACTAGTTTTGTGTTAGCAGAACCTGATACAGGTCTCATTAATATAAGGTTCTGAATATGTCTCCAGTTAGGGATATTGTGTGTATATATACACTTAAGCATATCTTGTTAAAAAGCATTTAAACAGATGATCTCTAAACATTTAATTAAATTATTAGAGGCCTGTAGGATTAGTTAGGCTCAAAATGAAACATTAGCCTATATATATTTTTTTTTTTTTTTTTAATTGGGACAAAAATATCTAGGATATTGCAAAACTGAACACTTAATATCTTTGTGTTCATTTTCACAAGGAAGTTCTTTACATTCTTGAAGACAAGTTCATTGTGCTATTCACTGCCTATCATCTATACTTTTGAAAATTACTTAGGTCTTCTCATGGTTCTTTAGATGTAAGGATCATTCCCACAGTGATAACTGTCATTTTTGTCTTTTTGATGTTGCTTTTATGCCATAATTATTTGTACAGTGTCATATAAGCACAATATAGAATGTGAAGCAGCTAAGGACCAGCTTGTCCTCTTGAAGAATCTATTGCTCTGTATAGTCAACTATATTAGTAAAATAAAACTCGTAAGTAATGTGAAGAATATATTTACTCCTATTCCACTGTCTCCATGGAGAAAAATGTTCTATCCTGTAACAAATACAAAGACCCTTAGAGACTGCAGCTGTTCTGAATGGAATAAGAGAAGCATCTTTGTGATGGTGTCCTTCACATTAAAATGCACCATAGAAGGGTGACTTTATTTAGCTTCTTCAGTCTCTATGTTTTGGTATCCATTTGTCACTTACTAAAACAGAACGGATGAGTAAGGGTTAACCAGTTGCTCTCTGGAATAATTTGTGATGTTCAGTGTTTCTCCCCTTAAAAAAAAGGAGAAAAACATGAAACAAACTACATGGAAAAACTGATTTTGCTAAGCTGTTTGTTTCTTTCTGGAACAGCTTTTATTAAGTCCTTTAACATATTTCATCGAGAAAGTGCATAATGCATTCTAACTTAGCCGGCATGCAACTTCGACATTCATATTACACAATATCACTACACATGAAGTTGCTGACGAAAAGTTGGTTAATGCAGTTAATGGTAGTAACAGTATTAAAACAAAAATTAATAAATGCTCGTTTGGATAATTTTTTTCTTGGAAAACTTTTTTGTGATTGATTGATTGAAGTGCAAATTTTGTCCGGGTTTTATAGTGGAAAGATGGTTTTCAATAGAGATATATCAATGGTTTTTATATTTATCTGTCTTTCTCTCTGTATACATGAATACAAATGGATTGTTTTGTCTTTGTTGTTTTTGAAAAATACTTGGCTACAAGAAACAAGAATCTGTTTTCAACTAGTGTCATCCATTCCAGTCCTAAGTATGAGCATGTTTGGTACTGTTTGAGGAGACTGCTTGAAAAGCTTGGGCAGATGAATATCCAATATCTCTTTTGCAGAAATAAAGGAGAAATAACTCCTTTTAACTTGCTTTTAGTCAACTGCATAACCCGTTTTCGTTATTTTAAAAATACAGGTTTCTTGTGCATTTAATGATTAGAAAAATATTTTAAAGATAGGTTAACAAACTGATTTGTTTAGATTTCTGTTACTTGTGGAAGTAGCCCTTCATTTGAAGGCTCTCAAAAAACATCTGTCAACTTGACAAGTTTCCAGCTTGATGATAACATACGAAATGACCTCAGTTCAGTTCTTAGTAGGAAGATATTCCCAACAGCAAAAAAAACCCCAACCAACTGAACAAAAAAAACCCCAGCCATCCTCAAAAATGGTTTCTCCTGGCAGGCTGAAGCACACAGACACTTCAGTGATCCTCATGTTTTGGGTGTAATATGAAAGTTCTTACTTGGGGATCTCACAGGCCTTTGTTTATACATGGAAAAAAGCATTCAGGAAAATGTTGTGTAATTTCCCATTTTAACAGTACGTGTATGACTAGAACTTGGTCCCAGTTGAATGCTCACTGAAAGAGTCACTTGTATTTTGCACAATTTAAAAAAATTATTTCATGTGCAATTTTATGTGATTTTTTTTTACTGCGTAGTAATGCTCAGGCTGTTGCTCCATGAAAAGCTTTGGAGATCAAAATGTCTATGTTTGGTGTAGTTACATTTCTGAAAAATTAGAGGCTTTCCTTCCCAAGAGAACAACAAGGATCTGCCATTAACAGCCACTGGTTTTGGTGAGCAGTTGGGCAAATAGAGCTAATTTGAAACAATGTAGGGTATGAACCTAATGGCAATTACTCATAAATTCATTTGCCCAAATGTATTAGGTTTTTGGTAGCTTGGGATAAGCAACCTGTAAATGTAAAAGCATTGGCATCTTATTGTTTCCTTCATCGCTGTCCTAATAAATTCAACACTAGTTCTCAAAAATAACCACTGTATTGTGATGTATGCTTAGAGTTACAGCCTGGGTTTTGTTCTCTAAACTGAGGAATGGGCTTTATTTGCTTGACTTACCATTTTCAAGTATTCAGTCAGCTCTTCTCTGCATAATTCATACTTAGACCCACCAAGTGCAGAGATAAAAACCAGAGGAATATGGTTTGGTATTTTGTGGAGTCAAGTTTCATGCTTACCACAGCGTTTGTGTGCGTGGTACTAGTATCTGGCCCAGGTCACCGTAAGATCAAGGTGATGTTGGCGCTCACTGCTGGTTGGACATACTTCGAACCTCCTAGAAAGACGCACAATAAGTTGCTGTTTCGAGTGGAATACTGTTGGTGAGAATGGGATGGAGATTGATTTCATAGATCTGTGCAGAAATGGAGTTTGTAAACATTCATAATCTAGAGTTAACTATGTTAAGTAGTCAAATTGCTGCTTATTAATATTATGAATTTAGTGCTGGCTTGCTTCTAGCATGATCGGAGAAAGTCTTTGAGCATCATCTTCATATAATATGAAAGCATATTAGGAGCTTTTCCCAGCGTAGAGGAAAGGAAATGAACTTTTGGGTTGTGTGTTAAACATATGGTCAATCCTAAATAATACTGTTGTTTTGTTTACTTCCCCCTGGAAAGCACTGTTGAGTTAGAGAGGCATGTGATACACAAAATGTGAGTTTGGAAAGGATGACTATTTTGTTTGTAACAAATGTTGACTTGAAACCAACACAAAAAATAAGTCTATTTTGGGCAAGTGCATTATGATGTTAAGGTTAAAGGCTAGCTAGGGACTGGAGAGCTGTGATTACAATATCTTGCTGCTGTTGATTTTTCTTCTGTCACTCTTATTCTTAGGGACAATTATGCAAGACCCCAGTTCTATAGTAACTTCTGGGTAGACCAGTGAAAATGTGGTGCTGGTAGAAAGAATGAGATTCTGGTAATCCTGTGTCTGTTCCTTCTCTTCAAAACGTTAAAGAGCTTTTGAACTTGACAAAAGTTGCACAGATAAACTTGTGTTATCTTTAGATTTCCATCAGCACATAATCAGAATACTTAGAAGTAGTGTTGTTTGTTCTAAATTGGGGTGTGTCTGCCTCATTTAAGCAAACTTACAGCTGAGTTTACATTTGAATTCTCTTTGACTTTGCAACTTAAGAATTTAACCCTAAAACCGTGAACAGAGAACAACAACTTTCTGTGGTACTTACAAAGTTTGTTTCTGCCATTAACAGATTAAAACCCTGGAGTGAATGAAAGAACATCCAGGTCCAGTGCAGCGAATCTGACAGCAAACCTAAAAATGCCAAAAAATTACTCAAAAATATGATCCTTAGTATTTACAATACCATGATTAGCATGCTCTTCTTCCTTTTTCCTCAAAAATTTTCCATCAACTTAAATTTCAACTACTGCCATGATTATCTCTGCCACAGTGTGCAGCTTCTCTCTGCTTGTTCTGTGACTGCCTTCCCCATATCCCAGGAAAACAGGATGACCTTGAAACAATTTGTTGTTACTCATAAGTGACTTGGCAAAACACATTCTGAGCATAAGGCATGCTTTTCTTGTAACAGCTTAAAATAACTACTTGAGCCACTGAGCTTGGGAAAGTGTTGATACTGGGAAAGAAACCCTTTGTATAACAATTCCATGATTATTTTCTGTTAAAAAACTAAAAACTTCAGTTTAACAATGAGCTCTTGATGTCATCTAGTATTCTGCAGTTTTTAATTTTATTTACATTTTTAGAAGTTGACAATTTATGTATTAACCGAAGTTCTGACAAATTGGTAAAACCAGAATGTCTGTTTTAACCAGGTTTTCTTGCATTAACACTATTTACTCATTATTACTGGGATGGACACATGAGTTTTAGGTCCATCTTGATGATGGATTTAAAGTAGAAAATCAAAGTTTTTACGTAGTCTTTATTCCCAGCTGCTACGTAATGAAAACATATGTGGAAATCACATACTCCAAACATAAACACTATCTTCTGTTTAGGAATGGAATTAAAATGCTTGTAGTATTTCTAATAAACGAAGTTTTAACTTCACAGTGTTTATGGATGAGGCTAAAAGCCATGGAAGTAAGGAAATACTGGGCATAATTTATTAATATTGACGCACGTGCATTTTCCAATCACGAAGAGATATGAGATGTAACTAAATGCTCTTAGTTTTTCATCTCATTTCAGCACTGTTCTCCAAATTCTTAGTGTCATCATCAGTTACTTTTTCTAGCTCTGTGAAGACAGCATTTCAGTTCATGATTTGTTGTTTATTTTTGGGATAAACTGCAATATCCCAATTCCTTTCCTGTATTACTGAAGTAGTTGTATCAATGCACTAAGAATTCCCAAGTAGGAGAGGAGTGACATTTGTAAATTAGTTTCCACGGAGGTCTGAAGAGCCTCAGGTAAATCTGGCTTCTGAAAATTGAATAATTTGGTAAAAACTGTTCTCTGAGGAATAGCAGGCCCATGCATGAATATGATATACTGGGGAAGACCACGACAACGTTGCGAAGAAAGTCATGCCTCATAAACCTTCCCATATTCTCAGCAGAAGCACAGACCCGAGCAACAGTGACTGGGTTAGTACAATCCAAACCCCCACAAACTTGCCATGGGATAAGAGGAAGGATCTTACGGGTGTGTAACTGATCAGAAGATGGAAAATAGAGCATGTATTGTTCAATATCTTTGCAATTGTTCTGAAAAAAGGGAAGGGGGATTTGAATGCTGGAGTGACAAATTCCATTATTGTGTGTGAAACCGAAGTTGATGGTAAATGCTAGTTATGAAGGGTTGCAGAAGCGTCCTCTGATACACAGGGAGTAGACAATAACATGGTGGATGAAATACCGTTTTGGCAAATGTGATGTGCTTTCAGAGAGAGACTCCTTTAACAATGCATAAAATAATGATTTCTGAGCTAGCTATTACATTTGGGAAAATGGTTTTGATTTTGTAATAGACCTCTGGAAACATCAGCTTACACGGCAAGGTACAGCTCTGTGAGACATAATAAGATCTAAGGTGGCTTCCAGCAGCTTGCCCTTGCGTCTGCCTCTCCCCCATGTTGTCATCCCCGTCCTGCCACTTACCTCGTGCAGGCTCCGTCACTCTTTGAACTCTTTTCTCTTAGCAGATTTGGTCACTAAAATGGCAGAAGACTCCTCCTCGCAAAAATAATGGAATATTTTTCTGCTATTTCATGAGCATTGTCAGTTCACCGAAGGATCTGGCAAGCTGAGGAGGAAAGGCAGAGGACTTCACTGCTGGAAGTGGTTGAGGTGTGAAGGAAGAAGAGGGAGGGTGGGCACATGAGCGGGCTGAGACCTTCCCTTTCAGTTCAGCAAGGCTGCCGGTGGCTGTGGAGCTGCCCGAGCGGTCCCTGTTTCAAAGCAAGGGGTAGACAAGGGAGCAGGTGAGGGGATCTTGCTGCTGTACGTGCTGGTGTTGAGCCCTCTGCTTCCTCCAGCCACAAACCAAGCAACCAAAAAAGATTTTGTAGAAATAGCAAAACCAGAGAGCAAATGCCAACATTGATTCCAGGTATAGATTAAAGGCTTCTCTACCAGCAGTCTCTAAATGGACCAGGACTCTCAGCCTTGAAAAGGGGATGGAAGAAGCAAACTGTAGATGACTGTAAAATCAGAGGTAGCATTGAGGAATTGTTCTTTGTCTTTTTCAGTGCAAGATCTGGGGGCATCAAATGAAACTAAAGTTTTCATTAGCAAAGCAAATACCACCTTTTGTTTTCAAATTTTCTTTTTTGAGTGCTGCAGATTTTTGTATTTGTATTTAGGGGAACTGTGAATAAATATAATCCAGACCTTTTTCTGTATCTTTAAAGATTTTAAGGATCTCTGTCCTTTTCCATTTCCTTTGTAATTTACTTTCTCTCATTTGGAAATCCTTTCATTATCTCTGCTCATCCTTGTTACATTTCTTGCACCTGTTTTAGGTCTAATGTGTTTTTTATTTAAGTGAAATGATCAGGATTGTACCTGGTATTTGATACAAGGTCAAATGTATTTTAATGGTTTTTTAAAGTTTATTTGTGCCTTTGTTAGTCTTAATTACTAATATTTACTTTTGTGCAAATAAGCACAATTAGAGTATGTCATAAGAGTAGCTATCTGCAAAAGGCTTTCATGCTTTCCTTGACCTTAATTTTTATGATATATCAGAATACTTGTGATTTTTGTCAAACGCTGCAGATGCTTCAAGAAGTTTTGGAGGACATATATTTTCTTGAGACGCCATGGTTTAAAAGCATGCATATGCTGAATTATCTGCTTATTTTTGCTCTTCAAAAAGATGATGCTTGTAAATCATGGGAACTGGTATATTTAAGTAGGGTCTCAATTTGTGAAAAAAGAGTCTTTTTAATCTAAACTTTGGTGGAAACCACAGAGAGTGTTGAACTGATGATGGTCTTGCAGTGTCTAATGTTTGTAACACTGAGGGTCAGTATGTGGCTATGGATGATGACTGCTACAGTATTATAATCCTGGCACAATTAAGAGTTGCTTAGTACTAAAAATATTTAATAATTTTTTTTTTCCATTTGTCCTGTAATAATTACAGATTCACTACCTAGATGTAGTTGTCAATAATATGAAACAGTGCTTTCTAATTCTTCACAGTGTAAGTTTCCACAGAAATTCTGCAGTAAATCTAGAATTAGGCCATTATGGCTAATAAATGCATGATATTCTGATAGCTTTTCATTAATTTTAGCAATATCATTTTGTCCTAGAGGTATATTATTCATCCTACAACAAAGGAAGAAATTGCAGAAAAGGTTGGTTATGGGAATTCATTAACACTACCCCTCTTACTCCCTGATATCGGCCGGTCTTAAAAGAAATGCTGTTCCAACTTCACAGATATTTCCTAACAGAGGTGGTGAGACTCGTACACTAGAGGGCTGACCCATATATTAAGCTTAATTATAGTAATGGATAATCCTGCAAGTATAAATTATTCACAGTTGTTTTGTATGTGAAGTAGCGTCATGAATAAATTAAGGAAAAAATTTCTGGAAAAGACCCTGGACAATGGCGTAAGTTTGTCAAAAGATAGTTTTCCCCCTTGTCTTTTAACCCAGATTTAAAATCTGACAGAGTTAGGTATGCAGGCGCATTCCCACATGCAGAGCTTTGCACTTTGGATATCGTTTGCTTAATGGAAATCAATAGCAGTAAGTCTTGGGGCTCTACAACACTTGTTAGTGTTCCTTGACTAATACGTTATGCAAGGGAAACATTCCTACCTAAACACAGCCCTGTAACAAAAGTTGCAATCTCAGCTGTCTGATAAGATTCCCACACTGTCATCTAGGATGAGAATTCATTAGTGTTACCCTCTTACCCGTTGTTACCAACAGGTCCTTAAGAGAGTGCTGTAACTTCATAGTTTATTCCCAGGAAGGATGGTAAGATTCGTACGTAGGCTTGGACTTTATTTTCCAGTTGGCTTAACTAGGTAAAGTACCTTGTAAGTTTGTAGTGTGAATAGTCTTTCTGACAGAGAGAAATGGGAATATTTGAATTAGGTTAAGACAGGGCCCCTAATGAATGGGGCAGCTACCTCATGCTAAAGATTCCTTCAGGAAGTGCCTTGGATCCAAAGAGAAGAAAATAATGCTGTCTGTTTTGGGGGAGCTTTCACCAGTCTGACTTTTCAGATACCTTCCTAGCGTTAGCCCAGAAAGGAAGGAGTTAAGGAAGATGCTTTGAACCCAAAGTCTTCTGCTTCATCCCCACACCCTGTTGGTGTACTTCCACACCCTGTTGGTGTGCAGGGAACTACACTTCCGTTCACACTTTAGCGTGCTCAGCAGGATTGTCACTACATTTTTCAGATTAGCATCACTGCTGAAGCCTGTTTGAGTTTATACAGCAAGAAGAAGTTCTGCCAGCTCTTCGGTGACATACAGCATTGCAGGACCATCGGCTTTTTTCATTTGTACAACCTGTTGGAAGAACCAAAATAGTTCTCAGATGGGCTCCGTTCCTTGTGGGTTGCTCCACTTCCTATAGGACTGAAGACTGTTCTCTGTAAGCTTGCCTGGAAGCTTGATGGTACTGAGTTTTTATTTTCTTGGGACACTGTTTGCTTGAAGGTAACCATACTTTGGTGGATGAAATGGCAGACACACCTAAGAGGAAAATTACAAAGAAGTCGTCGTCTTTTTCATATGATCGCCGAAGAGATTCTGTGAAAGTTAGGAGACAGTCCAAGTTCTCTTAGCTTTTAAATCAGCTACACTGGGTGCTCAAAAAAGGCAGACGCAGAAAAAGCAGGTTTGTATTTGGATAGTTCCCCCCCCCCCCCCCAAAATTTTTAAAAAGATTGTAAAACTTGCTGTGTTAATACGATGCAGAGAACAATCTCTGCTGATTTGCAATCTGTATGTGAGTACGTATGTGTATACATACAAGCTTGTATGCAGGTAAAGCTGGATTTTTTTGCTATAATATTTCTTAAGAGCTAGCTAAACTTGTGGTGTTAATTTAATTGCAAGAAAAGTCTCCATCATCTCTGCTTTTAAGACATGATTTATGATTTCTGTTTTGTCTCAAGGAGTTGCTCCTATAGTGTAAATACACACCCTGCGAGCTTTTGGTAGTGTGTTGTCTGTTGCACTGAAAAACATGATGGGTACTGAAACTTTTGAATTTATTATTCAGATTACAACTGTTTTCACTGCTCTTCATTATTATTATTGTTATTATTATTTTTAAAATGTTGAAATGTACCAGACTGAGAGCTTTAGGGAGTGAAATATTTTACTTATTCCAGAACAGGTAATGCAAGTCAGCAGCAGCACCTGTTCTGGTGGGACCAGTTCTTAGGGTTAGAGGGCAGCTTAATGCCTTGGCAGTGCTGCACTGCCGTAGTAAAAGACTTTCATAACACTGGTCTTTATCTTTTGTAGTTGGGATCTAATTAAATGAAATTTCTCCAAAGAGAAGATGTAGTGTGCGCTGTAGTAAATGGAATAAAAACAAGTGAGTCAGTACATGAAATGTCTTTGTATACTGATCTCCTATTTAATCTAATATGAAAGGAGCACAGGATCACTATCAGCCATCCCTTGCTCTGCATTTGGGTGTGCAGGGTGCCTTTTTGAAGGGTTTAAAGGAAATTTCCAGGGAATTTTTAATTAGCAGTGTGGAACATAAAGTATTTTAATACTTTGCAAATAGTGTTTCCACAGATGCTTTAAAAACAGACGAGATTTTCATTAGCAGTATAAGTGATATTCTCAACAGCAAGTAGTTTTCAGGCCCTGACCACCCCACCTGGCTCCTAAATTTTGAGGGCAGCATATCTGTTCAGATTTAAGAGAATTTAAGTTACTGTCGAGCGTAAACTTTGGTATTAGCTTAAAAACACAATGGATTTGATTGTGTGTGGGTTAATATTTGTTTTTACTACTATTTCAGTTTGTTCTTGAAAGCTTTAAATGTCTATTTAAATAGTGAAATATTGACTAGTAGAATACTAGGTTATTCCAGCTTTAGTGCGCTACTTCAGTGTTAATTACAGTCATAGCTTAAGCCCCGTTGTTTGAATTGAAGTTCCATAAGTTTTAAATGAGGAAATATTTGAAGAAATAAGGAACACCTTCATATGGGCACCAAGCTCTGACTATTTTTCCCCCCTCTATTATCAGATGTAATTTGAGAAGTAAAAATCATAAATCTAAATTTTAGAGAGATGTAAAATACCAAATGACATCTGTGAGCATTCCATGTTCATTTTGGATCATTAGGGGAAGTGAAAAGACTACTCAAATTAATCTAATAATTTCATTTGTAGGTGCAAATCAGTGAGTATTTTAGTTTTCCCAGACCTTAAGGTTCTTGAGGCCTCTCATCTTTTGGATAGCTGCCATGGTTACTGTGTGACCTCTAGTGGTTAATGAAAAAATATGCTCAGTTACCGAATTCAAGCTGATGCTTGAAAAAGTCCCAAAAGCGTATTCTTGTTGGTTTAATAATTTAATCCTGTAATTTCTATTTTTACTGAAAAGAGAAAAAAAAAGTCATCTGCTTCAACTTAATCTTTTATGGTGTCACTTCCAGAAAAAGTGTTTTGCTAAAATCATTATTCACATGGATGTGTCTCTGAATTGCAGTACTCATAGATGCAGAATTATAGGAGTAGTTTTAAGAAACTTTTAGTACCTTGGCTTGATTGCAATATGTTAGTGGATGAAACAGCTGAAACAAAGCACTCTAGACAAAGCCCTGTTTTGATCAACTTGTGTGTTGCATAGATCTGAAGAAGGGCTTTTCTGCCTCAAGAATGTATTTTTTCCCCCCCTAAATGCGCCAGTTAGCTGTAAAAAATGTTAATTTTTCCTACAAGCTTGGTCTTGTTTTATAATCTTCAGATCATCATGATTGAGACAAAACCATCCTTACCTCCTCCCTGCCGCGCCCCCCCCCCCCCCCCCCCCCCCCCCCCCCCGCAATGGCAACTACTGCTATGCGCGTTGGAAATCCTATTGAACACAAAGCACAACTGCTTTTGTTACTGTCGAACTTTTAAAATACCGAAGAAAATCATCAGTTTGAATTTATCAAACTGATCATTTTTTAACCAGCCAGACTAACTCTGCTCAGTACAGTGTAACTTCTGTGATTATGCAGGCTTGTTCCAGGCCTGAGTTACCTAGTGAGCAGTAGTTCAGTTACTGCAGCAGGAGAAATGTTACTTAAAAAGTCTTTCTTTGTTGCTTGAGTCTCTTTCCTCCTTTCCTCCTTTCCTCCTTTCCTCCTTTCCTCCTTTCCTCCTTTCCTCCTTTCCTCCTTTCCTCCTTTCCTCCTTTCCTCCTTTCCTCCTTTCCTCCCTTTCCTCCTTTCCTCCTTTCCTCCTTTCCTCCTTTCCTCCTTTCCTCCTTTCCTCCTTTCCTCCTTTCCTCCTTTCCTCTCTCCCTTCTTTCTTTCTAATTTTTTTCTAATGGCTGTTTGACATCTGAGAGTATTTAAAACTGTGCTTTGGCCTTTGCTGTTTCAGGAGACAATAGTAGACTTTGCTGCTCAAAACAGATGTGGTTTTAGTTGGTTAGTTCCCTGGAGGAACAAGACTCTGCCTCTGCTTATACAGGCAGGCAAGCCAAAATTAGTTTTCTAAGTGTTTTGGTAGATTGATATCAATCAAAGTCTCTTAAAATCATAATACTGTACAAAATCCTTTTCTGCTTCCTTGGCCTTTGTATCGCTGACCTTCCTTATTTGCACAGTTTGATTTCTTTTTACCTTTTTCTGTGGTAAAATTTCAATTTTAATTTTTTTTTTCAAAAACTGGTAAAATGAGAATCTGAGAACATTTTCAAAAGGTATTTGTCACAGTTTCTGAATTACAATGATATGGCTGTGTTTAAGGCAAATTGCTGCACTTCTCTTGCTTTTCTGGGTTTTTTCCATTAGCTTAGCTAATTTATTAGAAAGGAAAAAATCATGAAGTGCTCAATCCCAACAATTTCAAATATGTCATCTCCTGTAAAAATGAACCACTTCCAAGATAATCTTCCCATCAAGTTATTTATTACTACAGATCACTTTTGAAATTCGGTTGATTTCCCTAGATCTGTCTGTTCTGAGGTAGAAAATCTAATGGTAATTACTTTCACTGGCTGCTGATACTGTCGTATTAGTTGATCTGGATGGAAAACCACATTACAGGAATATGTAGGCGGCAACTTCTCAGGTGTACGAGTATCGTGCATCATAATCTATGAAACGTTTGATAGTTTCAGGAGAAGTTGCCTCTTGTTAGGTTTTGAATGAAGAACAAATTCAGTTATATGAAGTCAAAGCTATAAACAAGTTTTAAGAAAATTTGAGATCAAGATCCTTATGTGCAAGGGAACATAAAAAAGAGATCCAGTGCTATTTTTAGCTGTTTTGTGAGTGCCTCTCAAGTCCTATTTCTCTCTGTCATCACCAGCTGACTGATTACCATGACATGGGCTGGGGCCTCAGTGGATTAATTAAGATCTGAAATGCTTTTCCTGATAACTACTTATGTTTTGGATACAAGGTTTTGGAACTTGGCAGGGTTTCAGGCTCACACAAGAGTATAAAGAGCTTGCATAGACTGCAGATTTCGTGGTTTGTTGCCGTATATTCCTATTTTTTTCCAACAGTGCCATAGAATTGAGCTGAATAACTTTTTCTTTTCTTTTCTTTTAAACTCTGTAATCCCGGAAACCGTGTGGGATGCACTGTCTGCTATCCCAGATGCCGAACAGTACGTACAAAGAGGATGTTGTTAGAAAACCTCCAAATCCCCGCGTTTAAATGTGACTCAGTTAATAGGAGTGCTCCAGATCCCTTGTTACAAGCATCTGCGAGCAGGCAAAGGCCTGTGAGCTATGCTTTCTGCTTTCTTGTTAGAAGGAAACACTGGGTGGAAAACTGGCACGGGGAAGGTTGGGCATGTGAGGGAAGGGGGCCACTCAAAGAAGTCAACAATTTGTCATGTTGCACTCTGTAGTAGGTGGTGTATATAGTAGAGTTGCGAGGTGTAGTGCTCCTGGTGTGTGACAGGTCCGGTGAGCAAAACCCACAGTACCAACACTAGCAAAGCGAATTATTTGTCATCTGTTAAGATACCTAAGTAGTAAAGAAAAATTAGGAATGAAAAAATTTCAAATAGTAAATTTTCAGACATGATTTTTGAAAGCTGTGATCGATAATCACTATTCTTCTATTGCTTTTCTTCCTATCTTTTGCAAGAGCTTGTTTTGAAGTCCCTTGGGAATCTTGAATGTCCTCCTCTGGGCAGAAGGAAGTCAGCTTTAAGTGTGAGCCCTCAGGATTTGTTGTGAAGATCTGATCCCGTTTCTTTTAAAATGAAACCAGACAAGCATGTAAAGAGAAAAAACGTGAGATAACAGAGCCTAGGAGATAAGAGCGTGTGGGTTCCTCTGGCAGTTGGGTTGTTAGAAGAAACTTGGCCTATCAAAACTCGGTCATTCTGGAGCATGGCCAGCTGCTAACCGTGGTGGTTAGCTGTTAAAACTGTGATCATAGCAGTGCGAGGTGCGTCGTGCTGGTGAAGTAGGCACACCTCGAGTTAAACACAGAGTAAAATCAGAGCAGAGTGGTGCACTAGTGAGAGGCTTGGCCATCGTGAGCCTTGAGTTGCCGCTTTCCTTTTCTTACCAAGGCTTGTTTGTGGAGATTGTGGTAGATGTGTGCATTAGAGCACTTCCTCCAGCAGTATAAAATTGTCGTGCCTTGGCAACGTTCACTGGTGTTGGTTAATGCCCTCTGTGCTGATATCCAGTGTGCTGAGAGAGAAGTTGTCCTCTCCCAGAGGCGGCAGGTTCCTTCCCTTGGTGCCTTGTCCTAGAGATTAATATGGCATCATATACGGTCATACCGTCTCAGGAGGTATTTTGTTGTGGTGTTGCAACAACAGCACCTTGTCAGGAGCTTTTCAAATGTGATTGGTGATTTCTTGAACGCAAGCAAAATATTAGGCTTTATTTTGGTGACTTTACAAGTTAATCTGGTCTAAACTGAGCTACCATTTTTAACTCTGCCTGAGTAATTGTCGTTATAGCTCATGTAAGAGTTAACACGATTAACCACACTTTTGGATTCCTAAAGGTGGAGCTTCATGACAGGTTTTAGCTGATCTAAGGCGGTGGTGCTGTGAAAGGGGGTGGCCTTGCTTCCCCGCCGGCCATGGCTGTGCTTCCCACCTCTGTCGGGCGCCGGCAGTAGGAGTTGTCAGTCGTGCCGAGCGGGGTCAGCGTGCTGGTCGGCCTAACTAACCCTGCCAGAAAAAAAGGACGGTGGTCGTGGAAGAAGGGGTAGAGACAAAAGTCTCTGCTGCAAGGAGTGCTCTGGAGGCTGGGAGCGGCTTTGCTGTCACCAGAGCCGTGGATGTTGTGGCGGAGCATGAGTCTCCCCCAGCAAAGCTGGGTGGGAATGGCCTTCAGGGGTCCGACCCTGCCGGCCGAGGGAGCGCAATGGCAGATCAGGCGTCTGATTTGGCAGTGCACAGCAGCACCCAGTGCAGAGCGGGAAGGAGGTGCCAAGGAAGGCAGGTCCTCTGTCTTGTGCCCACAAAGGGCTGACGGTGACCCACAGAAGACCCGGTTAAGTTCGGCCAAATGCGGTGTGCTGAGCTGATGGGTTCTGCGTGTATTCACTAAACGTCTCACAGCTCGAAATACCCACTCTGCCTTGGTTAATGCTGTTGATCTGCGGTTGAAACGTAAGCACGCACCAAGGAGAGCGAGAAATGAAACAGAATCACAGAATTGCAGAATATTTGAGTCTGGAAGGGACCTCTGGAGTCACCCAGTCCAACCCCCTGCTCCAAACAGGGCCAGTTTGCCCAGGGCCTGCGCAGTCTGGATCTGAGCATCTCCAGGGGTGGAGATTGCACAGCCTCTCTGGGCACCTCTTTCACTGTTTACTGCCAGGGTTAAAAGTGTTTCCAAAGCCTCATCTGAATTCCCGGTTTTGCAACTAGTGTCCGTGTTGCTTCTCCTCCCACTACCGGTCACCTCCCAGAAGATCCCAGCTCTGTTTTCTCCCTGCCCTCCCATTAGGCCATAGAAGAGAACACCAAGCCTTATGAGGAGCGGCTGAGGGAACTGGGGTTGTTTAGCCTGGAGAAGAGGAGGCTGAGGGGAGACCTTATTGCTCTCTACAACTACCTGAAAGGAGGTTGTAGTGAGGTGGTGTTGGTCTCTTCTCCCAAGTAGTTAGCAATAGGATGAGAGGAAATGGGCTCAAGCTGCGCCAGGGGAGGTTTAGATTGGAAATTAGGAAAAATTTCTTTACGGAAAGGGTGGTCAAGAATTGGAACAGGCTGCCCAGAGAGGTGGTGGAGTCCCCATCCCTGGAAGTGTTCAAAAAACGGGTACATGTGGCACTTTGGGACATGGTTTAGTCTAGTCTACCCTTGATTGGCTTGGAGTAGACTTGGTAGTGGTTGGACTGGATGATCTTAAAGGTCTTTTCCAACCTAAACGATTCTATGATTCTCTTTTAGCCTCTTCTTAAAACCGAACAAGCCCAACTCCCTTGGCATCTGCTTGTATATCCTGTGGTCCAGCCTCCACCATGCTGGTGGCCGTCCCTGGACGTGCCAGCTACGCTCATGCTGTCGCAGCCCGGTCTGCAGGCAGCTGCCTTCACCACGAGGGCACACTCCTGACTTGCCTTCCAAGCCTTGTCCAGGAGGGATCTGCCTGGCCTTTTCTGCAGACCCACGCAGCACCCAGCCGTCACCGTGCCAGTATTGCTGCACACTGGTTATTCATTTAAAATTCTTGGTGGCATTCCATGATTAGCAAGGAAGCAACATGCTTTTTTAAATAAAATCCTTGCTTGACTTCTGCTGTTTTCTATATATTTTTCTTGCTGCTTGTTTTCTGTTTGTGCAGGATTATATCTTCAAAATGAGGATGATGCATTGCAAAAGACGCTGCTGTCAGCTGCAATAATGCCTTTCTAGGTTTAGCCATTCTGTTGCAATTAAGGGGGGGGACTCCCCCCCTAAATACAAACTAGGTGGGGAAAAAAAAAGGAAATAAAAAAAAAAAAAGGAATGATTTCTGGACATACCTAGTGGTAACACTCCATTTCAAAATGCTCATATTCCCAGCACTTTAGCAGAAACAGAAAACTAGTGCTTTACTACTGTCCAGTACTTGAAAAAGGACCTTTTAAGCGCTCTGCCACTTTTTTTGTGGAATGGTGACACTTGCGTGGCTTAAAACTTGCATTATTTTGTGCTATATAAGCAATATTTTGACATGTATATTGAACAGTTACTGAAGTTCTGAGTGCATGGTCTGGTCTTTGCTTTCATTTTAATAGTTAGAAAAAATTACGGTTTAATGTTAAGGAATCTGTTGATTGAAAATGATTTTATCTCATTTCCAGCTAACGAGTTTGTCACTTCTGTAATAGCAACAAACTTTGGTCCCCTGTTATTCTGTGCGAGACTGAGTGAGCATTTTGCTTTACAGCAGGTTGATTTTAATGTTTCTTGACAAAAAGGAAGGAAAATTAATTTTAATTACCTAAAAATATGTCCCCTGGCTCAAAGTATAGTTCTCGGATAGAAAACAATGTTTTGCTTTCTCAGCAATTTCTGTCACTTGAAGCGTGAATTGATCATGGAGGTAATAGCACATGGGGAAAATCCAGTGGGAGCTGTCTGATTTCATATGTGTTTCAGTTCAAGCACTTCTTTTGATTTGTGGACTGTAATTTTCTCTGATGGTATTAGCGGCTTTTAGAAGAACAACCCCTGACAGATGACATCCATCTAACCAGCTGCTGCCTAATCTGACTTCAGGCTGCTGAGTACATTATCTGACTGATTTGAAATACAGTAAATATTAATGACTGTTCATCTGTTATTTAAAATAAATAGAAAGTAGTGAGAGAGTGATGGTCACATTTCACGCTTCCGCTGTAACTAGCTTCTTGTCATCTGTTGTGATAGTATCAACTTTCATGACGGACAGCTTTTCCTCTAGGGTAATTTCTTTGGGAAAACTCAACGTTGCTTTAATTTTCTTTTTTGCTCCCGCAGCTTTTAATGCTCTAGTTTTCAGTATGGTCATAAATAGTGAGATGTCTCATGTGGTGTAAGTTTAAAACTGAAAAATCAAGATCTTAGTTTCATTGTTAATCTTATGAAAATTACCTTTCAAATGAATTAGATGTAGTCAAGAAATGATGAATAAAGTTAAGAAAATTAAAAAAAAAAGTATATTACAGATTTATATTCAAGCAGAGCCAGAACTTGTAGGAATACGATGGTTTCAAAAAACTTTCCTCAAGCGGTTTCTGAAGCATAGGATAGAATTTATGACCAAAAGTTGGAAAGAAGTTAAGGAAGTGCAGAACAGGATGGTGGTTATGGTTCTTCCTAATGATCAGAAAAAAACTTGCACAGGGCTTTGAACTTATATCTGCCATATAATGTATGTATTAAAATAGATGGTTAGAAAGCTTACTATAAACTTAAAAACTCTACTTATTTCTGTGCTGATCATCTTTAAGATGAGTTATGGAAAGTTTTTGTAATAGTTTTCTACTTCATCTGTTAATGCTTTAAAAAAACCCACAAAACAAAACCCCCACAAAACCAAAGAAACCCCACACAATTGTTTCCTGTTTCCTGAAAAGAAAACCCTAGAAAACTGAGGTAGCAATGACTACCATTTATTTGTCTTTCATTGCTTTCATTCTGGTTTTATTGAGAGCAAGATCAAATGCGAAGCGTCATCACTTTGTGCTTGTGAGAACCGCAGTGTCCCACAGTCTGTCACTCTTTAAAGTAAATTTTTCATTAAGGACTGTTCAAATTTTTAAAACATTGTAAATGTGAAACATTCCTATTAAGCTTCCTTAGATTCTCTTCTACAATCCTTGCTTTACTGAATTACCTTCTCTTCCTCTATCGGTACTTTGGCGTGTTAAGGCAGGCTGCATTGATTTCTTTGTTTTGAATATTAAGTCATTCTTGTTGCACATTTTTCATCAAAAATAGCTGTCATAAATCTGTCAGCTGTCAGAAACAGAAGTCAGCTTTGAAAACTTCTTAAATATTGCAATGCATTTTCATTAAAACAAGTTGTCAGCAGAGAATATATTTCTTTTCTTGACAACGTCATGCTGCGTTGATGAATGACACGGGGCAGCGGTGTTTCGCTTTATGGCATCAGTGGAGTACAATACCAGTGTTGCAGATGCAGGACGGAGACATCTGTCTCTCCCCTCTCAGCCTGTGGCACCTCGTAGCTTCGCGAGCAGGCGATGGAGCGCTGACACCAGCAGTTGCTTGCGGACATGGGTAGATTTGCATTGGGGGAAACAGTTGCAGAGAGGCGGTGTAGTAGTTTCTTGTCTTCTTAGAATGACAATGATTTCCTGAGTCATTAAAAATGTTGATGCTTGCTGTTGTAAAACAATTCAGAGCTATTTAGTACTGTGCGTGTAAAAATATGTTCACTTACTGAACTCTAATGAATTCCTTTTTCTTCTTCCTTCCACGCTCTGTCAGAAGTTAGGTGGGCTGAAGTGCAGACACTTAGAATCATAGAATCATATTATCGTTTAGGTTGGAAAAGACCTTTAAGATCATCCAGTCCAACCATAACCATTTTATGAGTCCAACCCAACCACTTACTTTGATGCAGATGAATTAAATAACTTGAGCATTGCCTTTGGCTTAATGTCTTGGAGTCAGATGACTTTTTAGTATTTAGATACCCGGATTTGGATTACAAAACAGGGAATTAATTTTTTTTTTTTCCTTTCCTGTCATACATATTAAAAGAATAATAGCTAAGATCTACTAATTAGTAAAAACCCAAGACCTTAGTACTTCCAGATGATAAAGTGGTGGTTTAGTAAGCAAATAAACTCTATAGTAAACTATTTCATTCTTTGGGTATGTAGCCATCCTTGTTGTTTAAATAGCTTGCAAATTAAAGGTTTGTGACTGTAGGCAGCAGGGTCCAACCAGAGTGGGTTAGGTCTTCAGGGCATTTCTATCTAGCCCTTTGCCTCTTGGCTGTCCGGTCTCCGTTCAGATACTCAGTCTTTTGAGTGGCCATCAAATGCAAAAGAGTGGGTGTATTTGTTAATAATTTAAAGGGTTATTCTGCAGAGATGTTGCGGAGCTGGTGTATGATGCGTAGTGGTGCAAAGATCAGGGTGACCATTGATGTACCTACCGTTCATCCCTTTCCTCACCCCTTTTCTTTTGATGGATGCCAAAAGCAACTATATCTGTCAAAATAAAAAAATAGGCTGTTATGTGTATGCTCACTTTACTTTTATTGGGAGGAAAAGTGCTTGACTAGCCCCTCTGAAGGTATTGCATTTATCTTACAGAAAGGTCAATGTTTCTTTCAGATTTCCACAGAACCTCTTATATACCGTATGGATATTGAATCCAGGTTAAACAAATATTTGGAATGGCTCTTACCTGTTCTTAATCGTTTCCAAATGTAACAGCCTGGCGGTATGGAGCCCAGATAGGCTACTTTTAAATCGCTCCTGAAGCTGATAGGTACGTATTGATGTACTCAGTGAATTTATATGTTGGTAACTTTGCAGAGATTAACACATTAATCTTTTGCTGCATTTTAGTAAACGCTTCATTATTCTCATACCCTGAAATTGAAAACCTGTTTCAGATTTGGGTCTAGCTTGTCTTAACACTCACACTGTTTAGATCAGCGTTTGGGTTGGACTCATAAAATGTAGCAGCTGTATCTCATGCTTTGATCAACCAAAAAAAAAAAAAAATCTTTAGATTTATGGATTTTGTTTCAAGTTTCTCTGTTATAGTCCTAAAATTCTACCATAAGAATCATAATCTGAAGGAAAAAAATGTCCCTTTAAAAAACTATTAGTTACATTACTTTCTAAAGTGGAGCCTGAATTTTTAAGTAATTTTTTCTTTCAATTTGCTTTCCAGTTTATCTTTCCGTCACTACTTATTTTCTTAATTCTACTGCTAGAGAAGCTGGTTTTACAGAGAGACTGAAGTGAAAAGGCATATGGCTTTTTATTGCTATTGTGGGAATTATTCTTGGAGCCACGACAAAATTAGTAAGGAGGGGAAAAAAAAGGCAATAGGGTTTTTTCGTTGGTTTTACCTTCTGCTTCATTATGTGTTTAGTTCAGTAGATAAATCAATAGCAACATCTGTAACACAGTGAATTAATTTAATGGAAGAAGTTTGGGAGCAGTAAATTAGTGACATGGCAACAAGCTTCAGTGTAGACAGAATTAAGGCAGTACCTTTCAAAAAATTTTTTTTAATACAACCTTTTAAGATGATAGATGATTAAAGAAATTAAGAAATAATGTCTAGTTTTTTAAGAAAGAGAATTCCAGTAGAGGATATAAGCATAAATTACAGAAATCCCAGTGATCTGACTGTGCTAAGCTGTAGATACTTTACAAGTCCAAACAAATTTTTATTCAGTTTGGAAGGTAAATCTCATTTATATAGAAGCAGTTATATTTAATTATGATATTCTGTTTAACAGAAATAGACATTGTGTGGAAGGAAATGAGTAAATGAATCCTGAGATTTTTTTGAGTTTCTAATAGGACTGTCCTTTCAAAGAACAGCAGACTAGTGTTCAACGGGAGAGCGTGTGGCTTATAGTAGCCTGGCTTCTTCAATAAATCCCTTCTTGAAAAACAAAGCAGAGCCATTTTAAGAGCGAAGCGTGAGTCAAGAGTATTTGAAGGAGAGAGGCTAGAGAGATGTCTCTCCTGGAAGTCAGCGGAACAGCCAGAGGACCTCTACAGAAAAGTGATGTTTCACCCTTTCTGTGGCTGGCTGTGTTTTGGCTCTGTCACAGGCATCCTGCGTGACTGTGGGCAAGCCTGGTTTGCAGAAATTGTCAGTATGACACACATCGGTAATGAGGAGAAGGAATGTGGTACGGCCAGCTCTGATTTTGTTATACAATACAACTGCGTGTAAGCAGGAGCAGGGTCTGAGTTGGCAAGGAACAAACATGAAGGAAGACTTTCCAATTGATTGCTGCTCTTACGTGCTCATGTTTTTATGAATCCGATCTTGTGGGGAGGGGTTGATGTGTTTTCTATCTCATAAGATAAGATATGTTTGTGAATATAAGTCATATTTCACAAATCTGTTGGGGTTCCTCTGGTGGGATTAGGATGATCCATTTGATATTTCTTGCTTGGATTTCTGAAAGGTGTTTGACAAGGTCTGTGTCCAAAAGCTCTAAAGAAGACTTAACAGCCATGGTGTAAGAGAGAAAGTTTCTCTATAGATAAGGAAAAAAAAAAACCAAAACATAGGAAATAGAGGAGAGGGTAAATACCAAGGTTTTATTGTCAACAGTAGAAGGTCACCATCAGGTTTTTTTCAGAGACAATTACTTGAGACTTGTGCTCTTAAACAGACCTGGAAATGAGCTATAGAGGGAAGCAGGAGACGGCAAAACTGAGGGATCATCCTAAGCTGTTTCAGAGTGGTAGAGACTGGGTCTGCCACAGTCTTTCATGTTTGGTCCTCAGAAGATTAAGTGATGGGCATTGAAATGGTAGATGAAACTGAGTTCAGTTAAATGTTGAGGGTTTGTAGGGTTTTTTCTCCCCTTTCCAGTTTTATGTATGAAGTAATGAGCTTTGAGATAGCCATTACAACTAAGGACTGATGTCTTGTGCTTACCATTGGTAGCTTAACAAAAATATCTCTCTGCTCAGTAGCATAGGATGGTATAGATTTTTTTTTTTTAACATCACAGAGTGATACTTTCTAATGCTGACCTCTTTGTGTAGGTTTTCTGTAGAAAAAAATTACATTTGCTAATGGTACATCAGATAGATTTAACTTACTGTATCAGCGTCAATAGATGAATATGTAAATTGTATGTTTATCTTTAAAAATGAAAATTTTACTTTCTACTTTTCTAAGATTGTACTACTGAACGAGCTGTAACTAGGGATTTTAAATGCTAAAGTAAATACGTTACTCGTTTGTGGATTTACAGTTGTAATAGGACAATATTCATACTTTCATTAAGTGACTAGTTTATATAGTACTTTTTAATTTATATCAATTTACAATGGTGTGAATTTTTTCATAACAATTTTAAATTCTTTTTTCTAATTGTATTGCAATCATAATTATTATTGATAAGATGGAGAGATGTTCCTACTGTTTAGTGATGTAGCAGCATGGAAATGTATTCACTGAGTGTAAATATGAGCACTTGTTTGTATTCTGTCTGTAACCTGATGGGGGAGTATTTCTTTATCTAGGATATTTATAGTTAGGACTAAATTATAATAGGACTACAGTAATTCAGTTTTCTTTTCTTAAAACCTAGAAAGGTCTGAAATAGGCTAGGGAATGTTATTGCAGTAATTGCATTGGTGACCCAATGAGAAATACCTCACGGTTCTCGCTGTCTATTTTGAACCCAGCATTTGTAATAAGCCTTGTCTATAGTAGGCAAAACAATTCTTATTATTCATCATTAAATTCGATTAAAACCTTTTCAGACAGTCTGTTTTGCCTTGTTCAGGCACTCGCAAATGGGACAGTGACACATCGTCTGAGATGTCCCTCCCTGAATGCTAACTTCAGGTAGCGTGAGGCTCCTCTCCCCGCTCGCTGCTGACAGCTTTTGGCTTTGAATCCTCCCAGAGGAGCAGCTGGAATTTGGCCTCCCTGAGCCATGCTTTGGTGGAACCACTCGCCGGCTCTCGACCGCTGAGGGAGCGTAAGCAGATTAGCGAGCGGAGCTAAAGTTAGCTTCTGTGAAAGCCTCTGCAGCCTTGTTTCCAGATGCTGTCGAAGGGGCAATTTAAAGAAGTGTCTTGGGTGCCTAAATGCCTAAATCCCTTGACTTTGACAGAGACCAGACATCTTACCCAGTGCTGCGAATGTGTTTCTTGGAAATGATTAAATTTAGGAGCATGCTTGTTATCTGTGGGGCCGATTCCCTCTCATAGCCCTTGCTGGTAGCAAGCCTGGCCTCGGCGTGCCGTCCCGGCTGCTCCTCTCGTGTGCCTTCGTCCCCGTTGGCAAGGGAGCCCGAGGAGCCCAGGCAAAGCTGGGGCTTGGAGTAAAACAGTTCTCATGAACAGCACGCAATTAAGTGGGGGATGAGGCAGGTCCTGGATTAGGGCTCCTGTCGCTCTGGGCCTTTTCTGTTGGCTCTCCAGTCAGGTTGCCTGTGTTGTGTTTTGCTTGAGTTCGGGCCAAAATAAAATAGTATTCAGCTGCCCTAGTTGATATTTAATCTCCTTTGGTGCTTCAACACGTACATGTTCCAGGATTGGATTCCTCTGGTTTGTCTTGCCAAATAAACATCAGCATTTAACGAGGCTGGCTGGGTAAGAGTATTAGCTGAATTTACCTGCTTCTCCACGTTAACAGTACGGCAGTTCACGGGGGTAGTGCCGGAGCTGTTGCCGGTACCACTCAAACTGGGAAAATTATATTTTCCATTGAGTGGGTACAGCTATGTTGAAACTTGTATTGAGCTGCTTAGGTTAAATATTTCACTAAATCTACTGAAGTTATTTAAATAAAAATTATTGGAATGAATCATTGCTTCAGATGTTTTTAACAGCAACTGAAAGGGGTACGTGAAAAGAGTAAAACGTAGACTACAACAAATTTAGAAATTACAAAAGGGATGTCAGCTTATCTTATTCTTTGCCCTTCAAAATTTTAATAATGGCATATTTTTATGTGGAATTAATGAGCCCTGAAAGGAAACCAGAATTGAAACTTAGGGTCATACTAATTTTTATTTTTGTTTTCAATAAACATTGGGAACTAGTATAGTTTTCAGTTGCATTTATATCTTTCTCAAGAACATGGTGCAAAGTTAAGTGACATGGGGTTTTTGTCTCAAAATATGGACTTATAGTGTATTTTTTTTTCCCTTTTATGTTTCACTATTTGCCCTTGTAAGGGAATATATATAGCTGTGGTTTCTTATGCTTTGGTAAATTTTATACTGTAGAAATCTGATGTGGGGTTCACTGCATACCATGCATTAAATGCTTTTGTATAGATAGTTTGCTTTTCAGCATAAAACGTTAAGTGCTTTGAGATCTGTTACTGAAAGATTCTGTGCAGGAACTGGGTACTGATATGACAGTAAGATTTGATTTGTTATGGCACTGAATCTTGGACATTACACTAGCACTTAGCAAAATCTCCCTCACTCCCATTTGTTCCAAAAGAAATCTCTTGCTGATAAAAAAATCTTTTATTCAAAGTACAGAGTTTTACACAGTTCTTAGCACTGATTTTGTGGTAAATATTAACTGGTAAGTCGTAATTTGATCTTTTATATTTAGTGCATTCGTTCATTTGAGGAATGTTAGCTAAAACTAGGATCCTGCCTTTGCAGGGGCATGCCTGCTTTAATGATGCAACCCTGAAGAACAGACCCTAATCTGAAATTTATGCATGTACGTTTGTGTATGTCTGTATACACATACGGGAGAATGTTGCATCTTACTTGAGCAGGGAGCAACTTCAAATCTGTTAGTGTTTGTGAGAGGTTCCTTGTCCAAAATTCACCTGCAGCTGTATGTTTGTTGAGTTAGGAACTGTACTTGTGACATTAACATACTGACTTTTTTTGTTAGCATTGCAAAAGACAAGATGTCATTTTTGCAAGTCTAGGTCATTATTTTCTGATGCTTTAGGGTTTAAGCAAGAGCATATAAATTGTATGAAAATTAGGGTGGTTTATATTTTTAGACAAGCCTAAAAGCTCTTTATAAATGCGCCTTTTTCACAGCATATTTCCTTCGGGGAGGTGAGCATAAGCTCAGCGCTCCCACAGCTGTTCTCTAGCATCTGGTTTGAAACCTGAGCATGTGCCTGCTGCCAGGCAGCGAGCAGTCCGTGCGGCGGGGAGCTGCTCCGGCCGTTTCAGGCTTCTGCGGCCCGGAGTCGTCGTTCATAATGAATATTCTCTTTCTGTTCTCAGCATGTGTGTAATTAATGGGGGAAAACTATTTGAGAATGAACTACAGACAGGTACAGGTCATCATAGCCAAGTGCTTAATTATTGTCATTAGGTAGCATTTGGAAGTTCCTGGTGTGCGCTTTTCGAAACATAACAGTAACTGAATCCCTTTGGTTTTTGATGGATTTGTCCATTGTATTAAAGGATGATTAAAATGATTAGAGGCACAGTATTGAAGCGTTAATTTTCTGAACGTCTTTATCAAGAAGAGGTAATAATTATAGTCTACTTGATATGTTATGCACATCATACTCCTTTTAGCTGATTTTTTTTCTGCGACTGTGCCAGATTTTAATTAACATACTTGAAAACAAGTATGAAAACTTGTGCATTTGTAATTATATCTTCAGTAGCAATATTATTGTGCTTTCAAAAAGGTATATTTATCATACAAAAATGGCCTAGAATTAGGGTCAGTTATAATCATCCTCAAGAAAATGCTGGGTTACATGTGAAGCAGATGGAATTCCTTTTTATTGGGGAAAACCGAAGCAGCCTGGATGAACAGAAACTTTTCTGTGTGGACTCAGGGCTTTGTTACGAAACGACTCGGAGTAAACAAGGTGCTTTCCACGGAGGTACGAGTAGAATAACCCACTCGTCGCGCTCTGTGAATGCTTTGAGCCCAGAAAGCTTTCATTTTTCAATCTCTCTTTAAAAACACGTCTTTCCTTGCGGCAGCTTATTTGCCATTCTGTTCTCTTTCCTGTTTCAGAGTAGTATTTAAGAACATGGAGACACTAGCTACCTCTTGTGTTCAGTCTCTTTAATTACACTCATGAACTTTCCCTGATCCATTCCCCGCCCCCCCGGCCAGGTAACCACTTGTTTTTATTGTTAGATTTCAAAAAAATTTCTGAAAGATTAAAATTAGTACCAGCACTGTTTTGCTATTATGCAGAAAAGTAGATGAAACAATATTTCTACCTGTATGTCCTTCTGTAGAAGGAACACACATTATAATGCTCCAAGCTTTTACAACATATTATAGTATGATCTAAGCTATTGAAATGAGATCATTACTGGAAAATTCAAAGTTCTATTTTTGTCTTTAGGAAGATGCTGTTACAAGGTAGGGCTCTTCAACCTTCTTGATTTGTGGACAGCTGGACATTTTCCAGTGGAGACTTGATACCCTTTATTAATTTCTGAATTACTTCTTTCTACTTCTCCACTTATTTCAACCATTGGGGACATATCAGATGTATGAATCTGTTTTTAATTTGAAATTAAGAAAAAAAGAATTGTTTGTAATTTTTGGAGGGCAAAGGCTACTAATTCTGAATGATTTGGGGTGAGAACAGTATCACTGCAAAGGTAATTCCGTATCATGTTTATCTCATTAATCAGCCAGTTTAAAAAGAAAACATACTGCTTTATTCCTAAATTAGTTGTCTGCAAAACAGCAAGGTACAGGAGCATGACTGGCGTCAAGTGCACATTTATTGCTTGAATTCCAACATTGTACTTGGTGCAAACCAGTGAAGCTGCAGACTTGTGAAAGTTTAAAAATAAATATCTGTGAGTATGGTGGTGTGACGTAGTACCTCCCACTGCAACTGTACAGTAGCATATCCCAGATAGAGGGGAACGTTCTGATGTTTGCGTAAGTGTTGTGTTTGGGGATTTCTAGTCAGCTTTTGTTCATCCACATGTGTGTAATCATGAAGATAGGCTCTCTGTAACTCAGTTTTTTTCAGTGGATGATCTAGTGTCAGCGGTTAAGTGGGAACGCAAAATATTAACAACGTGCAGGAAATGCCACAAGTATAGGGACTTTGGAGTGCTTGACGACAGTCTCTTCCATAATGTTTTAATATTTTTGAACACAGTGATTCCTGTTTGTATACGAGGTGGACTTCTTGGATGATAAAAGCTGTCCTTATCAATCATTTGATTCCCCCTTTATCCTTGAATTTCTTCATGCTCTTGGATGCTTTTGCTTTCTTGTTATTGACAAGTAGCTGAAGAAGATTTTTCATTCTCTTAGTAGTTCGGTCAACCCCTGAAATGTTTTTGTTACCTATGGTGTAGCAGAAATGTAGTGCAAAATAATTCTGCTGAATCTTCTCTTTCTGTGCGTTTCAGAACACCAGAGATGCTTGTAGGAGACACAAGGAATAGTTTGTTTCCCATTTCAATGAATTGTGTTCCATTAAGCACACAGTATTTACTTTTAAGGGATCTCCCTTCCAGAGCTTTATTTCTTACCACATTTTTTGTGTTTCACAGACGTATACCACCACGCAGACTTGTATATATTTCACATGGCCTTGGAATATGCATTCAGCATTATTATTTTTCTAAATACAAATGCACTTTTTTTCCTTATGTTATCACAACAGCTAGTGAACTCAGATGCCATTCTTTGGGAGTTTCGATTTTCTGGTAGTTTGTATCCTTGGCTTGTATTGCAGAGTTTGGCTGGGGTGCCAAGCAGTTGAGCTGTCTCACTTGTTAGGTTTGCCTTTGCCTGGATATAGTTTGCTTATGGGTTTCCCACGATTTGTCTGATGTGTGCAAATTTTGCAGTTTATTTGTGCACAAAATCCAGTGCAGATCCCTTATGAGACTTGTATGTGGACATTTATTTAGATGAGAGGAAAATAGCTTAACACTTATTTTCAGCTGGGATGTGGAAGCAGGGAGCTTCCCTCCAGTGCTCTTCTCCGACCTTTGGCAGGGCAGGACAGAGATGCCTCATAGACTGATCAGATCATGCCACTGCTGATATTAATACTGTTAAATGACACCAGTTTTGCAAAATATACATTTTCTAATACATACTTTTTATAAAAATTTTGTGAATTTTTATTCACGGCGAACAGTTCACGCTTGGACATGGTTAGGTGTTTGTTTAAATACACTGCGTTGCAGCCTCAATGTTTTTCTTCATTTAAGAAATTCACTCAGGTTTTATTTTGCTATATTTAGTATCTTGGTCTGAATTTAAGGGAGTGAAGTGGGTGTCTGCTGCGTGCACGTGGCTCTGGTAGCGAGGCTCCTGGCCAAGCCTCAGAGACGGCATTTGTGCTCCTATGAATCTGGCTGTCTCCAGTAAATGCTGCTCATCTCAAAGCAAGATCTTTCCCTGGAAGACAGTGCTTTTACTGCTGGGCAAGTAGGTAAAGTCACTTCAAAGGTGGGGAAAAACATTTCACTTTTGGTTTATATATTTAGGAAGCTACTGCTGCTTTTTTTGCTTCCCCCACTTCAAACTCTTTTATCTAATTCAGGATATTTCAAGTTATTATTCTAGACAGTCACTTAAATAAAAATAAACAATTTAAAATACATCATTAAAAAGTATGTTGTGCCCAAAATGGAGTCAATGATGTGTCCCACAGGACCAGAAAATGAACCTTACGATATTATGGACAATTTGAAATGGGCAAATTTAATTATAGCAGGAGCGTGCAATTACTGAATGAAGTATGAGAGACATGGGAAATGTTCCCATCTAAATAATGACCAGAATGTGCTTGTTCTAATAATATTCCATAACACATTTAGGGCCCTAGGATTACAAAACTTTCAGGTTATTAGAAGACAATGATAATAGTGTGCTTTATTACCAAATTACTACCATACTCTCTGAGGTATGAAGTGATATTAATGACCATTTTCAATAAGGAATAACATTTTGCAACATCAGTAGCATTTAACCATATTAAAATATGTTGTGTTGTGCAGTAAAGCCCTGGGGTACACAGATGAAAACTAAAGAGTTTAATTCTGAGATGCAATTGGGAAATTACTTGGAGATTCAAAAAAGCTTTAGGGTAAAAATACATTAATGAAGTATGTTTTTTAACTATTTGCAATAAATAAAAAGATGCATCTATATCACCTGGTTGTAATTTTGGTTTATAAAAATGTTAAAATCGGTGCATGACCTACATTCTGTTTAGTGTACTATATAAAATGCAAATTATCTCATTGTCTGTTAAATCTAGAAATGAACCAGTAAAAGAGAAAATTAGTATATATACGTAAATGAATGCTGGCTGGAATGCATATTAAAAATATTTTTCAGAATGGAGGCATCTTTATAGAATAGGTGACAAGATAACATTCAGTTTCTCTACTAACATACTCTTTTAATGAGGAGCTCTGTGCTCATACAGCTTACCAACAGCCATTCTTTACAGATTTGTCTGCCTCTTTTCTGTAAATATTGCAATATTTGTTTTGCCAAGGTCAGATGCTCAGACTTGGTGGCATTATTGTCATTGATCTAATCAACTGTAACTCTCATACCATCTGGTTAAGTTGTTATGTTAATTCCAAGTAAATAAGTTAATTCCAGTCACTCAGAACTGCCAAAGAGGAAATTTTATGATGTCAAAATATGTCTCTGAAGCTAAATAAACCTTCTATACATATTGTATGTTATGGAATGTTGTAAAAACTAAAGATGCATTTTGCTGTGGGAGCATCACTTTCATTTGTTCAAAACAAATCTGAGTTTTATTTAGAGCCATAAAAATATGGAAATCATATTGTGGTTTTATAGTAACTGTAAAATACCATAAAATATTTGTAAGTTACCATCTTGCTGTTGAGTCAGCAACTGAAGAATTGCATCTGATATACATATGAATTGTATATGATACCATTTTATATTATACAAATATCGTTAAATGAGCGCAGTAGGATACATTAAGGATTGGTTTGCAGCCATGGCCTTGTATTTAATGTCAGATGTGGAAGTGTCAGAACCGCAAAGCTTGCCATGGGTCTGTACAGAAATAATGTGAGGAACTTGCTATCTGTTGACTTACAGCCTTAGTTCTCCTTAAAGGTATGAAAGTTAAATCTGTTCTTTAACTCTGTGCTGGATCATGGGGGCTTCAGTTCTGCTCTCCCTTAATGTTCAAAGATCCTGATTTGAGTGCTGAAAATTCAAGAGGTTACACTTTAAAAATCCTTGGCAATGTTGGTCATGAGAGTATCATTCTCATGATACTGCATGAGAACATGTCTTTGAAAATTGAAGCATTTGGGGTTTAAGCAAAAACCAGTGTTGTGAAACTCTGGATTAAAATCACAAGAGTTGTGTGAAATTTTGAAGACTGAAAATACTGAAATTTTGGTTAGGACTTGATTCGAGTCCTGGTTCAGCTCCAATTTGATGTGTATCTTTTTTTGCCATACTGTTTTGAAATGTATCAGTTTGTGGCTCTTCTGCAGCTTGGGACTACTCCAGCCATCGCTCTATTGCTTATCTCAAAGTTATTCTAGTATTTAAGATTAAAAAACAAACAAACAAAAAAAAGTTTTGTTCTAGTCTTAAAGAGAAACTTTGCTCGACTGTGTCAGATAATAAAATCTAGAGTCCCATGAGTCTGCATGGCTTAGAGCTGTAGGGCACAGAAAGGTGATGTCTGGTAGCTTTGATATTGTAGCATGGCCTTGGGAGCCGTTGTGTCTAAATCAACGGAGTGATTTGGAAGTCTCTCGGGGAAGGATTAGTGTTTGGTGGCACAATATGCAAATTCCTTGCTTGGTAACATGGTGTGTAATGCGATTTGAGATGGAGTTTTAACTAGTCCTGTTTTATGCATATAAACTCAAAAGCAATATAGAGACTTAAATATTACGCTATTTATGTTATGTTATGTTATTTAATATATACGCTATTACGCTATGTCTCATGGTTTAATATTGTGTATTTGACTAGATATTATTTAAATAAAATCAGGGTGGCCTATGGAAGTGCACATTTGGATTAAATGGCTCTTGTAAGCACTGATAAAAACTTGTTATTGGTAAGCATTGATAAATCCAAAATGTGTGGTGTTTTCTGGTGGCAGAAACTAGCGGGTGAGCTCTTCCTGTTCTGTATTCAGAAGTGTGGTCACCTGCCATGCCGTACACTAGAAGGAGGTGTGGGTTGTCTTCTCCTTGCCAGCTGATGGGCCATGCTCAGTTGGGAACACTCCCTGGTGGGGGTGTCCCAATTTGTGATGTCCTCTAATGGCACAAGGAAAGTTCTGAGCTGTGATGATGGTGGAGTGCAAAGTACTGTTCGTTTTGTACACCGGCAGTTGATGACAAAATCGTTTATGCGTGCTATGTTTTCCTTCATTAATGGCTTTATAGAAATGGTATGAAGTTTGATTTACCATTTTGTAATGCTTTGTCAAATAAGAGCCTGAATTATCGTTTAGGAATGCTCTGTGAATGCACAGGCAGTTATATGTATATATATATGTGTGTACGTATATGTATTTATGTATCCATGCTTCTACAGACTTTAGTAATGTATTCACTAGGACAGATCTGCTCTGTGCTCATGTGTGTTCTAGCCTCACTCAGTCTCTTGCTCTGTCATGTCTTCAAACTCTTGCATTTCTCAAGGGTCTAAATCCATCAGTGATTCAGGTTCAGATTTCTGAAAGAGAATGTTGTCAATTTGAAAATCACATTTAAATTTAGAAGAATGTGTGTAAATAATAAAAAAGCATTAAAAATTATTTAAGCTAGAAGGATATTTTTAATGCATTTAGTTTGACTGGCTTTGAATAAAACACATCATGTCTCTGCGTACACGTTCTTCTCCCTATTTCATATAAAAGAGGTGTAGTAACAAAGCCACTGTTTATTCAGACCAAAATAGTTGAATCATAGCTCAACTGTGTGAGGCAGGGATGAAGGTAGTTGATTGAGGCTAGACCTTTCTAAGGGTTTTTATGATGATCCCCCTCTTTAGGAGGGGGCCCCAGTATCTTCACAGGAGATAATTTTTTCTTTTTTTTAACTTCACAGAAAGAGGAACTGCTTTTTCTGAAGTGCTGTATGGGCTGAGTGCACTGAGACCTCTCCTCTGTTCTTTCCAGGTCCTGGAGAAAATGCTCTAGGATATCGCAGGTTTCGCCAGAGAGTCTCAGCTATGTAATTTCTAATAGGGAAAGAAAGGTGATGGACTTAAATCTGTGTAGAAAAAAGGAGTCTGCCAGCAGGAGAAGATGGTTGCCGTGCCTAGTGGCAGGAAGAAAATGTGAGCTATAGAGGGAAGAGAGGTTGAAGTGATGTTACTCCTAGCCAACCTCCAAAACAGAGACCAGAAGCAGTTCTTCATTTTTTTTTGGACTTGTTCTTTTTATCTCTTGCCCCTGGCCAGACACAGCTGTGCCTTGGAGCTGTGGTTGGGTTTCCCCCGCATAACAGGCAGTGTGGGAGATTGTGTAGGGAGAAGGTGGGAGAGTAATCCCCTTCCCACGGTCACTGCCATGCACCGTGGAGCCCTGGCTGATGCCAGGACACCCAGGGCAGCTCTCTGCTCACCCTGCTCCGCCGGAGGCCACAGCTGGAGAGAAGCAGTGGTCCAGTGTTGGTGAGGCTGGTCTGGACAACTATAGCTAGCCTAGAAAAAGAATTTTGTGAAATGGAAATATTTGCTATAGTCTTAAAAGGATGCCAGACAGATTTCTGAATTTTCTCATTTATAAAATCTAAGTATTCTTAGTTGTACTGCAGGCAGTGCTGCTCTCAACACAGTCATTATTTAGACCGTGGGAGCACAAGCAGCCTGTTGTTGTTTAATTTACTGGAATAAGTGTAATTCTTTAGTGAATAGTTGAAATTACTAGGTGTAGCCAATCGCTTTAAATAAGCTCACAAAGTGACATATAAAGCTTTGGTCCGAAGCTTATCTTTTTGTTTTGGGTTATCAGAAGATTCCTCCTGATATTCTGCCTAAAATTTTATCTTTTTAATATCAAATAGAGCTTTGGGGTTTGTACCTTAAACGGTGACATTCTTTTCAAAATACTGCTTGTGCAGCTGATTTGCAAGTGCTGGGTTTGGCAGTGTAGCTCCATTTTCAGTCTCATGGAAGATGCACTAACTGTTCAGCAGAGGTCACTGTAAGTTTGTGGTTGAGACATTTTAATGCTGCTTATCAAAATCTAGTACTGAAAATATTAATATTTTGACTAGGAAGTTCTTGTGCCTGCATTAGCTTTGAAATGAAACACTGTGAATTTTAGGAAAGATCTTTTTTGTGGAAGTAGAAAGTGGAGTGATTATAAGATTTCAAGGAAACTTGAATAGCCTTAAGAAATGTGGCATATACCCAGAATTTCATCATCTTTAGTAGTACTTATCAAGATTTATCCAAATGATGACTTCTGTAGAAGTACCTCCTCCTCCTTCCAAAATGTGTCACTCCTTCCTTCCCCTAAAAGCCAGGCGTGTCAGTGGTCTTCCCTAGCACAAATGCTTACACCTTCCTGGAGTCTACTTGTACTGCCTGCACTTAAAGGCCACAAAATGAAGTCAAAAAGGAGCGTGGCTTTCCTGTTTGTTTTGTGCCTTGCTAAAGGCAGCATTGAAATCTTCCTCCTTCGTAATTCAGTGACTGAATTAGATTCTAAATGTATTGCATTTGCTGTTCTAAAAGCAATGTTGATCATCTGCAACTACTTTTTGGGTGAAACGGGAGTTTATTCTTCCAGAGACAATTAAGAATCCATGTTCTGGACTACTGCCGTAGTAGTCATCTTGCAGAGAGGTGATGCATGGTCCTGGGTGTGCAATATTGTGATCTCTCCAGTAAAAGAGGCAGCTGCAAATGAACAGGACACCTTTCTCCACATCTACATTAGTCCTATCTGTTATTCTCATAAGTGAATCTGATCTGAGAGCTTCAGTTCGCTGACGTTACTGTCTTATCCCAACTGTTTGTCCCACCCGGATGGTGCTGCTTATATTTGCCACAAGCCATGTATCTTCTCCCACGTAGTTAGCGATAGGACGAGAGGAAATGGGCTCAAGCTGCACCGGGGGAGGTTTAGGTTGGATATTAGGAAAAATTTCTTCACGCAAAGGGTAGTCAAGCATTGGAACAGGCTGCCCAGAGAGGTGATGGAGTCCCCATTCCTGGAAGTGTTCAAAAAATGGGTAGACGTGGCACTTTGGGACATGGTTTAGTCTAGTCTACCTTTAATTGTTTTAGTGTGGACTTGGTAGTGTAGGTTAATGGTTGGACTGGATGATCTTAAAGGTCTTTTCCAACATAAACGATTCTATGATTCTGTGATCTTCTAACAAAGAAGACAGCTGTGAGCTCCATCTATTTTCCAAAATCTGTACATTTTGTCTTGCTCCCTTCATCATCACAGTAAGCTTTTTAGGCTGCTTGGCAGCAAAATGACCTTTTGCTGCTCTTTCCCCCCTGGACTGTGTACCTCTTACCCTGCCATTGTGTTGGGGGGATCAGTAGCAGTTCTCATCATCTGCTGTTTGAGAACGTTTGTCCATTTCCAAACAAACTGAACCAGCCATAGAGCTTCTGAGAAATGTTGGTTTAAAGCTTTTTGTTTTCCTGCTACAAATTACAGCCATGAAAAGTAGTCCTTGGGAGAAATCTTGGAAGTCACCCTTCTTCTAAAGGCAACTTCCGATTTTGATTAACCAGGAAGTTAATAAGGCTTTTGAGTCTTTTGGATTTTTTACTTGATCTTAGTTCTTCAAGGCCTTGTGTAATCTTATTATGGAAATAGTGCCAACAGATGTTTGCAATTTTGCATCCGCTGCAGATCTGTCACTGCATAGGCATGGGAGACTCTGGAAGTTGATTAATGGAGAAAAGCAGGTGGGGTTAGATTGTTGGTAGCTGTTTGGATGGAACAAGAAGGAGCTTCAGTTTAATTCAGGAATATATAGGAAGGAGGGGTTCATTTAAATAAGGGCATTGCATGGTGGAAATTATGTTTGTGAAGTTTACAGTAGGAGTCTTTTGTTAGACCAGCAAATAGAGCCCTGTCCAAACATATTCTCATTTTCTGCTGTCCGTTTGTCACTTTGCAAACGTTTTCTGTGGTTGCACTGAGGTGAGACTGAGGTGAAGTAAACTGGAAATCCAGCATGGTGAACCTTGCAATAAATGATGCATGTATTTGTGACTTTGGAAACAACCAATTTTGGTAGCTGCCAGAAATGGGAACTGTATTGTTAGTCATGTGCCTCTGTATGGTCCTGTGTCCTTTCAGTTGTATTTCAGTTCAGTTGTGATTCATGCCACCGTATTTTGAAAGCCAAAAAACCTCTCCAGAGTGCACTGGGGCTGGAAGGACGTGTAGTGGTCAGTGGCAGTTGTGTATATGGTAGTCTTTTGAGCATGCCTCACTCCCAAAGAAACAGCTGGGGCAAAGGTGGGTGGCAAAGGGGTCGGTCTGCCCCACAGGGCAAAGAATAGTGGCTCCGGCTTTGGCAAAGCCTCATGAATCCATGCACAACCTGCAGTTACAAGCAGCCTGCTTGGGTGGGGCCCTGATGGCAGGATGGGAGGTTGTAGCCAGCAAAGTTGGAGATGCAAGTCTCAAGCTCCCTCCCCTGCTGAAGGAAGGAGGTATCGAAAGGCAGGTGTGTACAGCTACGATCAGAGCAGGAGTACTGACGCTTCAAAACATGGGTTTTGAAAATAGCGCTGTTGGTGTGAACTTGATGTTCCCTTTGTTCCTTTCTCTGCAGGATAATGAGGCAAAGTCATATAAGCCAAAGTGCAATAGATGTACTGGGTTAAAGACGTGTGTAAAATTTGTAGTCAGAATTTCAAAAATATGTAGCAGACTGTAGGGTTTTTTCCCCCCAATGTTTCTTCTCTGCAGCTGTAGTTTCTATAAACTGTTATGTCCCATATGAATATTGCATGCTCCCTTCCGGTTGGGTCTTCTGAAGATGAACTGTGCTAATTAGGCTAACATTAAGATAGCAACTACACGTTAAGTCAGGAAGAGCAAATTTTTACTGCTAGACAGCACCTTATCACAAAATTCCCATTTAATAGGATACAGAATATCATTTTTGAGTTGTCAGCTTGAAATATTCATGATTGTTTCTGTAAAGATGAGGGTGACTGAGGTAAGGCGTATGTGGAGTCTGCATGGATAGAGAAAGACTTTATGCAAGGCATTGATTACATACAAGGGTTTGCTATCCATAACCGGTTAGTATGTCCACAAAGTGTCATTCTGTGGTGGGCCCATGCTGAAGTACTCTTCAGCGTGTAACGTTCTGGGTGTTGCTGTGCAAATGCAGTTTGGGATTCCTGGCGCAGGTATTTCTGAAGTAAGTAACAGCTGCTAAGCAGTTACAAACAGCTGATCTTCCTCATAGTGAACTGACACAAATTGCAGGGCTTACGGCTTCTTTCTGTTAAAGAATTTAGTGCCTGTTGGATTGTCTTGGTGTCTTCAGAACTGAAGGATTGTTGTCTGGCTTCTTTTTTAGCCCCCCGCCCCCCCGAGCCCAAAGCAAATGATGGTATTGCCTCCAAGAGTGGTTTTGTGCATGGTGGAGAAAAGCGTGCGCATATGATGGGCTGACTTAGGGATCTTGAAAATGAAAAAGCAAGTGCGTTTTCATTAAAGAGACTTAGCGCTCTGTTCAAAACTTAAAATAAAAGGGCATAAGGACTGGAAACAGGCAGCAGCTCATCATACAGTTTAAGCAGTGCTCACCTGCACAGCACGAGGGGCTCATGCAGAGACATTCCTTTCAGACATTTCCTTTCAGCCTTTGTCAGTAACCAGAATGTTTTCAAATAGTAAACCAGAAATTCCCAACTCATCCTCAACTTGGTGATATAACTTCTTGTATCAGTTTTCTGGACTGATTCCTGAATTTGGTAAACAAAACAGAACCCCCTGCTTGTGCTGCGTTTATGGAAAGTGGCGGTGATGTTGGGTTTTTCTCAGTAAGGTTGATGAGAGGTCATATTGGTTTAACCTTTTCATGCTAAGGTGTGGATGAGAACGTTGAGGCAGGAGTATAATTTTAACACCTACTGTTGGGAAAATAAATTGAAAATGTTTAATACATGACACTGGTGACAAATAGCATTCTGTGTGTTAGAACTAATACCTGTTGTGTGTATTAGATACATACAAGATATGAATGTGTTTTATAGAAAAACAGCTTGTTTCTATCTTCCTGAAATGTATTTCTTATAACTGTTAATGCTGTGGTGCGATTCTGCTGTCTTTTCAGTGAATATCCATAGTTCTAAGATAAATATGTAACAATCAAGAAAAACTTTGAAATTCAGCAATAGCTGCCTGCTTCAAAATGCAGTCCTATGATTATCCAAACAGGTGAAGCCCCTTCCAAAGCTCTGGTCCCACAGGGACCTCAGCTTCGTTGCTTCCAGTCTTTTAACACAGGTAAGGCAGAGAGCAGCTTCAGAGTCTCTCAGACTTTGTCAAAATTCGCATCATCAGCAGGCTTCACAGGGAGATGTCCAGTGGCTTCCAGCTGCTGCTGTTTTCACTGGTACATGAACCGTCATTTCTAAACCCCTTCTCCTCCTCTCATCTCCTTGTAGAGAGTAATTCATTATTATTGTTATATGTTTATTCTCACTTTGCTTAAAAATATTTGATTATGAAGAATAAAAGTAAGAACCCTACCACCCCAAGTATTCAGTGTCCAGGTGCTGCCCAGGATTCAGCTGAAGTGCAGTTGGAAAAGATGATGAAGCAGGTTTCAAAGGAGGGAGGCCTAATCCGCATGCTTCCTTCCGTAAATCCCCCCCTCTACCAAATGGAATGTTTCTTTCAAAATAGTGCATTTAGTGGCCTGTGATATGCAAAGTATTGAAATGGTGATGAGCAGTGAAATAAATCTTTCATTTTATTTCTGCTTTGATTAGTTACTGACATTTTGGCTCTCATTAATATTAACACACATTAATATTTAATATGCAAAATGATAGGGTACGTGAGAGCTATGCAAACCTTCAGTTTTTTTCCCAGCAATAACCTTGCTTAAGAAGAAATATTGACTGGTTCTTTGGACAAGTAGAGGGGAAACTCCTCTGGAGACCTGCTCCTATACCTTAGGTCAGGTTGGTTTTAGTTCTTTGCAGGTTAAGTTCCACGTTGGTGATACCACTGAGCGCTTTCTACACCGTTTCAAATGTAGATGCTGAACTGGCGAGCAAGTTAAGCTCCAAGCAATTATCTATACTTCTTTTACAACCAAGTATCGCTTTTGTTGCTGCTGTTTTGGAAGTGTGTCTGTGTGTTTGTATGTATATATAAGGATTTTGTAGCAGTTCGCAAGTAATGTCTCAGCTTGTGTTTTGTAGCCAGTTACGATCTTTTCTGAAACAGTCTTCTGAAACAAGTTTTGGATGTAGCAAGTAGTTAGCTAATTTGGACAGAACTGAGATTTTTTTTTTTTTTTGTCCAAATTGGGCAAGTGTGTGAAAACTCTGCTTCCCAGCTCAGAGTGTCACTAATCCAATTTCTTGATTTAAAAGATAAGATTGCTTGACTGTAAATTGAATCTAGGCAGGGTCACTGGGAAAATTTGGAATCAGTTAAGCTGAGCAAAGGAGGAATGTCTGTGCAGAGCACAGGCTCTATCTGCTGAAATTAATTTTCTCAGTGGAGAAGGCAACAATTTATTTCTTTATTTCTCTTCTCTCACTTCAACTTCTGAGGTTTGTTACATTACTGCATGTATCTTGAAGCTTTCAAAACCATCATAACAGAAAAGTGGAGGTTCTTTTGAAAACCTCATAATCTGCAAGGAAAACTGGCTGATGTTACTGAGTGAGTAATGTGCAATTAAAATTAAGATAATAAATAGCTCAGTATCTAGGCTGGCTTGGGCCATGATGGTATACTGTGGCAGTGTTCTCTGAAAAAACAGCAAAATCCTCTTTGACAAAGAATCACTTTCTCTGAGAAGGCTAGACAATTTATAAAAGTGTCTGTCACTCTACAAAATGTACGTAGTCTTGGTGTGTTTGGTAGTACTAAATGGATTTGCTTTTAAATGAGCTTGCGTATTTGCAGCCAAATTTATTTGTCCTCCTGCTGGCTCCTGTAATCAAACGTCATAAGTATGACTGTATAGCATCATAAACTTTTGACAGTAATGAGTTGATTACTGCATTTCCTTTGGCACCTAGGGTCTTGAAGCTGTTAGTTACATTAACGTAATGGCCCATCTACCCTAGCCTTGGTGGGACCCATGTCTGTGAACCTTCAGGAGAAGGTGGAGATTCATGTTCCTCCTTTGATTCTGCTGAGGCCCAGCAGTAGCCGCATGTTTTACATCATCTCCTCCAGGCTGGGAAGCACATATACCAGGAGTGATACAACATTTTAGAGGTGTTTACAAAAATAACTAAGGAGCGTAATTCAACATAAGGACTGAATTAGTGGAGATGAGAGCTGAGCAGATGGCTTAATACTAAGATTTATGAGTCACCTGAGATGCTGAACATTAAATACATGCATATTTCTTCCTACTCTTAGGGATCTGTAAGTTTTTCATTACTCTAGTACCCTTATTTGATGCCATCTGGCCTTTTGTGTTCTGTATTTTTAGAGTAACCCAGTCAGGTAGTAAAATATTTTTGTTATAGGCTTACAACTGGCGAGCTAATGAAAGGTCATCTGATCACTGTAGAAACTCCTTTCATTTGTGTTATTACTGCTCTTTTGGAAATTACTACCTCCGTTAATCCCCTGTCTAGCAGAAGAAATCATATAAGGACTGACCTGCTTCAGTGCGAAGCCAACCGGCCTCAGTGCTGATCATAGGTGTTTGAACCAACCTGGACGCCAAGGATCAGATTGCAAATCGCTCTCCAAATCTCATAACATTACTGCACTCTTAAGTGCCAATTTAGCTTCCTAAGTGTTGGGCCATCCTTTTTTTCAACTATATGATACATTAAGAAATTTCTGCTTTATATTTATAGCTTCCATTTTTAGAAAACACTAAATTGAGTTTAACAGAATCTTACTTTAACAGAAAAAATATTAGTTTTCTGGATGTGGGTTTTTTTTTTTTTTTCTTTCTTCTTTTTTTCCATGTCATGGCTTGTTTATTTTGAACAGGGTGTGGATATATTTTCTTTTCAGTTGGCTGTGTGCCTTTCCCACCCAGCCACATGAACAAGAGGCAACATCTTTCAATTCAGAAGTTGGCAAAAATAAGGGAGCACCAAAATTCCACCCTTGGGAAAAGGTTAGGTGTTCTTTTAAGAATGTGAGAAAAGCAGCAGGTTTTGCCTTAAGGTACCAGGGTGCAAACTGGTATCTTTGCACGGGATCTTTCATTAACACATGGGAGAGCTCAGCGAACACATGGGAAGATGTACAGAAAAGTGCTACTACTTGGAGAGAATATCAGCTTTTCTTTGCTAGGGATTTGGGCCATTTTGGATATTCCTTATATATATTCACCTGGAGTTTCGTAGCTAGTACTGGATGATGTTTCTGGTTTTCTAAAGCTCACTTTTCATCTTCACTACCTTTGTTCAGAAGCACTGACATCACTAAGAAAACTTATTTCAGTCCAGTATAGTTTAAGTTCAAAAATTGTTGATCAGTACTGTATATATCTGAGGAGGCATATAAACAACTGTATTGGAATAGCTTCTTATTTTTGTATTTCAAGAATAAACAAAAGAGGGTAAGTGATTCAATTATGAAGGATCAGAGAAGTTTTAGTTTTGATCATGGGGTGCAATGACGTACGCCATTAACCAGTTCTTGATGGTAGTCAGCACCAGATACTTGACTTGAACTTGTCACAGGTCTGCTGTGGTAGCTGGAGGATCCCAAGGGATAATTTCCTGTAACTCAATAGGACCTAAAATGTAGTTTGCGATGAGATGGGCAGCAACAGGAGAGCACCATGGGGAACAGCACACGAGGAATATGAGCAGCAGCCTTGCACACTGCATTCTGGAACAACATGGTTTTTTAGCAGTGTGGATCAAATTAATATTAAAGTTAGTGCTTCTGTTGCGAAGCTTCTGTTCGGCTGCACTCTTTTACAAAGCATGTAAGACAAGGAAGTCTTGTCTGTGGGTGTTTGCAGATCTTGAATTCAAGTTTGACGTGAAGAAAACTTTTTCTTTCAAAACATCCATTGTGAAATTTCTTAGCAAAGTGGGAGCTGTGGTAATAGTTGTATTAGTCCTAAGGGCCTGAGCGTATGTGCTTTCTGTATAGCTGCTTAAGACATAGTGTGGAGAACTGATGTCATGCAGTCTTTCACAATATCACATACTTCAACTGTAATTTTTACATTGGTTTCTAGTTTATTGATTGGAGATTGTGTCGGCTGCACTAGTGGGAAATCCCGGTAAGTGCAGCAGAGGTTGAGAAACGGTAGCTTGACTGCTAGGAAGAAGAAACCTTCTGTATTATTACAAAGGTCACCAAGGTTTGTTAAAATATATGAAGTGGCTGCTTTCTGGAGGGTGTATTTTTTGCAATATTTAAGGTGTAATATACTGGCTGTGATACTTATATTCCCAGAAGAGTACAATATTCTGATGTTGCAATGTCACTGTTCAGAGTCAAGCTCTGCTGTTATCATTTATAGGGCACAGTCAATGCGATCAGCACTTTACAGAAATGAAGTTCCTGGTCAGAGGAGTTTTCATTCTAATTACATAATTAACATGAATTACTTTATTAACTTGCAGATGAATGAGGACTAGCAAAATGATAAAAAGCAAAAAACCTACTAAACTATTGTGGTGTATTTTTGTGTGCACAAACCCGTAGGCACTATACCATCTAATGGAACAGTTGTTTCACTGCAAGAATTTATATTTACACAGAGTTTCCTATGTGGATGAAACTATTCTTCATGGTAGGACGCAAGTCAAAAAAGTTCTAAAAATGAAGCAAAGCTAAATGACATACTGTGACTGGATAAATTTATAAAAATGAAATTTCAGGGAATGCACATAATGTATAATGCATATATTGATAAAACATTTAACATCTGTTTCATATTACTGGCAGTGACACCACTACAGTAGTTTCTCAAGGAACTTGAAATTGCTAACACAGTTACACAGCTTTAAGTTACTAGGCTGCTTGGGACTTACTTCTGGCTTTATTGAACATCTGTGGAGTAATTGTTTTTCTGTGATTTTTAATTCTTTCCCCATTTCCTGATGGTGGTTTGGGTTTTTTTTTTTTTTTGTTGTTGTTTTTTTTTTTTTTTTTTTTTTTTTTGTGTAGTGACAGTTGTAGTTAGCTGCCTAATTGCAGAATCACTGCAAATCTTCCTTCTTCAGAGGCTTCCTAATGGCATTAATTGATTAACGAGAAGCTGCGTTAAGGTGTCATTATATAACCACTGAAATGTTTCTTTCCATTTCATGGTCAGTGGCTCTCATTGACCCCCCCGATTAGATCATAAATGCAGAAATGTCCTACTGAAGTTCTGAGGTTCAGCTAAGGGCAGGAAAGAAGATGCTGTTAGTACTGTTTTATTGTCAGGCCATGTTCAAAAGTAATACAGAATTTTATTGATGCATTTCACATGTAGGATATAAATTGTTCTTGGGGAAAATATTGCTCATAAAGGTAATTTGGAATATAGGCACAAAAGAATATAGATCATTCCATATTTATTCTCTGATTACAAGAACAAGTGTTTCTACTTATCTTTCATAATATATGGTGTATATGTATAGATGTGTATATACACCTGAAAACTTCAGACTTTGGCAAAATTAGTCTTCCACTATTGATTTTATTGTTTGTTTGCCTCCTTCACATAGTCTCAAAAGTCTCTACCCGCATGTGTAAATAATCCATAGGTGCTTGTGTAGAGTGTTAATAATTACAAAATATGATTAAAATAATAATTTAGTAACCAAATGAAGCACTCCCCATGAAGCAATGCTAGAATTAAAGCTCTGTACGTACATTTTTAATTTCCATGCAGTAGTTTATAAGCCTTTTCCTCCTTGGGTGTAATTTCTTGTGGCTGTGAAATGCAAACTGGAAACCACATTTGGCTTCAGCTGATTACTGGGAGTTTAGTTCTGCTGCCGAAACCTCTGCTAATGCCGTAACGCAGAGAAGTAGGGTATTCCCCTCACTCGCACTTTGCATGCGGGTAAGCAGGAGATAACCCGCGTGTCTAACCAGTGCCGTACATGAGGGTGTTTTCAGTTACTGGCTATGGGAGAGCATGCGTGTTGCCTGGTGAAGACTTTTCTGCCCTTTCTACTGAATTGCATGTATTTCACTTGCTCCCTTCCAGCCTCTTCCAAAAGCCTTGCTTTTGTCTCATTTTTTTAATCTGTATGGTTGCAGTTCCTCGTTCTTTTTGCCCAGGACCTTTTATTAACCAGTCCTAGTCTCTGCCCTGCCTTCCTCTCCTTTGAAAAGATTTGTTTCTTTTCTTCTGCCCTGCTGTCACGAGCATCAATTTGAGCCATTATTAGTAAAAGTGTCTGCTGTGCTCGGCATAAGAGGCACATAAAAATGAACATGCCCCTCACAAACTGATGATCCTTTGGGGGAAGTTCATAAACTAAATTAAACGGGGTACTAAAACTTGCTGTTCTCTCTATAGGTTCCTTCAGTGCAGGTAGTTTATGGCAGATAGCTGATGATAGTATTTTACTTGTCTTCATTTTAACAGAGGATTTATTCTGAAATATTTAGCTGTTTCGAACTCCATTTTTCAAAAAACGTAAAAGTCAAAACCCTGCAAGATAAACCTGTTTGGTCTTCATGGCTTTTCTGCAGGCAAAGTCAAATGCATTCAGGTTAGCTGGTTCCCGTGTTGCCATCCTGTCTAAACTTTCTTCCGGGCTAGAAAATTGGTAAGTATCTGATAACGTTGTGGAGACAAAACAGAAACATAAAGATCATATGTTGTGTAATCATCCTGATTACTCTGAGCAGTACTATGCTGCAGGTTTCGCTAATCAAGATTAATTGTGATCGAGGCTACGTGAACTGCCATGTAGAGTGGATTGTAATTAAATAAAAATATAATCATTTTAACATTGTGCCACTAACATGTATTTACAATAGGTAGTACTTTTGAAAAAAGACTCTTATTCCCTACAGTGATTAGGAAGCTGAGTTGTATTTTCTAACTGCACAGATGTTGTTAAAAGCTCATATTTCAGGCCATAAAGACTTATTATATTTGAGGTTGTACAGCAATAGAAAAATGGTCTGTCTATTGTGTGAGCCATTAAAACTAAAAAAAATCTGGAACAGTAGAAATTTATGGAAAATCTAACTTGTGTGTGTATATATGTTTTAAATATGTGGTAGGTAATTTATAGTAGGGTATTGCTAACAAAAAAAAATTGCTTTGACAGGTCTTTACAACTCAGAGGAAGAAAATATTTAATACAGTGTGTAATAAGAGAATCGCCTCTGTTTCAGCTTTCTCAGCGTGAGTTGACAGGTCTTAACTTGACTTCTCTCACATGGTATCTATGAATTTTTGTCTAGAACGGATTGTACAAATGCTTCTCTTTGAGGCTTGATGAACCAAAACGTTTTGGGGTATGTATACTCAGGTTGTTTTGTGTAGGGGCCTAAATCTATGTTCCAGAATATTCTGTTGTGTATTCTGACAACTAGAAATGTAATAAGCTTAAATATTTCTTCTTTCAGTAAGGGAAAAGGAGCGCATCCTTGGCACTCAGACAAAAGCATAAAAAACTTAAGCGTGTGAGTGGATTTCTGCCTGTGTGTGGAATGTTTTTTTGGGTGACTTTTCTCTTTGCTGCTCTGTTTCTGACTCTTGACCATTGCTTTTATTAGATACTGCTTTGTTGGGTGTCTGTGCTTCGATCCTCCCGGGGATGATGGAGTACACCTCAGAAGATCTTTAAATACGCTGGCCGGGTGGGTGCTCCGCTAACGAGGGCTCTGCCGCCCCGGGGCTTCCTGCCCGGCCAGGGTATTACTTCGAGACGGCGGGGTATGGACCTTGTGTGGGTTCGGTGGGAGCCAGGCTGGGGTTGGGAGTGTATCAGACTTTTGGGGGAGATTGTACTGACGCCGGGGGGAAAAGCCGTGGTGTCATGAATAGAGCCGCCCTGTGCGCTCGGCTGAGATTTTATCTGTGAGCACCAGATACAGCGGGCTTTTTCTAAATGTGATTTTCTTTTAGAAGATGTGCTTGTTAAAGCTGAAGGAAATGAAATTCAAACCTGCTCTCAGATAATACTGAGTCAAGCAAATAAATGGATAAAAGCAAGGAAGCTCTGGCTGGCGGTGTCAGGGGCCTTTCCCCATGCCTCGCAGGCTGCCCTGGCCGCCGCAGGTGCCGTGCCTCGCTCATGGCCTCTGCATTCAGATCCTGCTCTGTGGTCTCCAGGCCTACCTCACTCGCTGTGCAAGCTTTAATTGAGTGACCCATGAGCAAAAACTTGCTTAGGAGTCATTCTTCCGCTTGGAGGAAGGATTTTTGAGCCCGATTCGCAACAGTTCCCCAGGGTGCGGCCACGGCAGCAGGCGGCGCCCGGCTGTGGCTGCGGGGCGGCTGCCGGGCCCTGGGCGCCCACCCTCTGTTTGCGGCCTCAGGCGGGCCGCCGCGCAGCCCTGTGACTGTCCTTTGAGTCTCGGCAATGAAAACGTATTTCCTAAATCCATTCACTCAGAAAATACTATTTTTTTACAAAAGCATCGCCATAATTAAAAAATAAAAAGCATGTGGATTTATTTATTTTTTTTTTTTAAACGATCATATTAAGAAAGACTGTATATTTTTGCCTTTCTCAGGGCTGGAAACAGATAACAAGCACTTTTTAAATGGGTCATTTTCATTTATTTGATGTCCGTATGAAAATGTAAATACCATGCTGTGTGTCAGGCAACACCATACCTGCCACGTGTCCCAGCTCTTCTCCTTGGGAGCGAGTAGCTTCACGCGACCTCTGAAACTGGTCAAAATGGTCTTATTTTGTGGCCCACTTTGAAGGGGAAGAGTCACTCTAAATTGCTCGTGCCTTGAATGCTGCAGTGTCAGTAGCAGAGCTCTAACTAGGTGCAAAGTTTTGGGTTTTTTTTCCCATTCCTGAGCCGCCAAGTGGGTCAGAGGCATGGGTCGCACAACTGAGGGAGGTTACAGTACAAGATGGAAACAAAAAATCATTGCTGTGATTAAAAACGTAATTTGTTCAACCTACAACCACACGCTATCAGAAGAATCGTCTTTTCTAAGCAAATGTGCAATGAATGTTATTTATCCAACTGTGGTGAGACACTGTTACTTTCCCAACTAAATATAATTAAAACATATGTTATTAAGCCTTAGCAGCTTTAGTTTTGCCCAAATGAATGAGACTGTGAACTTTATAACCATAGTTTAGTATTATTATCTGACACTTCGGTCCTTCTGTGGCTTCTATTTCTTATGTACTGGCGGATGCTTTTGGAGGACACCCCTGAACGATGGGCAGTTCCTGTGCTCATGCATACTCCTGCTGTTGTCTTTGTTTTAAAGATTTCCACACTTTTCCGTGTCCATAAAATAGGTGGTTTCCTCCCTGTAGACACAGCTCAGTCAAGAACTTCGATGGGGAAGAGTTACAGTCATTTCATTGTGACTATTTAAACTGAAATTTAACCTTGAGTATTAAATGCTTTGCTGAGTCGTGGTTTGAGTGGGATGAGATGATTGCAATAGGAAACGGATCCTTCTTGGCACCTTCCCAGGCTTCTGGGCTTGTAGAGGTGTTGCTAATGTTGTGTGCGGTTAGTTGTTGAGGATTTTGAAAAGGGAGGGAGTAAAGCCACCCTGTCAGAAGGTAAAACGCTTCTATTTTCCATTTTTTCCTCACTGAAGAAGACCAGATAGTTGAGGGATGTGTCTCAAGCTCTTCTTAGCGCTACCTTATGTGAATTTGGGATTGTTAGGAAGTTATGGTATTACCAGTCAAAATAATAATTTGCCCAAGGACTCATTGTTGCTGAATTCTAATTGTGGGGGGAAAGACAGAAAGAAAAAAAATTGGTTTCCGGCATCCTGTTATGACCTGTGAGTTACTGATGTTTTTCATACCTCTATTTAATTTTTTGGCATTACAAATGTCTCTATTCCACTTCCTTTTTATAAAATTGGATGGAAAAGAACTTACCATTTCCTTATTCCTTATCTTTAAATACGTTTTATGAATTTTTTTTTAAATTGTTAATTTTGCCTTGTATTTGTACTTACACTGTCTGTTTCCTTTGGGGCTTTTGAAACTCTAAGGAAATCCTTGTTATTGCAAGAACAGCCTTAACTGAGCTATACAAATGTGTGTACAATGAAACCTCTTTTATATAATTCAGTTCCTGCATATGTTACAGTTTCCCCTTCATCTTTAAATAGGTGACAATAGTGCCTATATGACAGGTACCTATCTATTTTGTACATATATACACACACGTAGACATGTACGTTTTAACTTAGGCTATTGTCTTGTAAATTCTTACAAGAACTGTCAGTCTTATTGTTCCCTGGAAGCTGATTTTCTTTTAAAGCTGAAGTCTTTCTGGGAGATAGAGTAAAACAAGATTACAGTTAGATTTCCACCAGGTAATCTATATGGATTGACTATTGCTGAAGGCAGTTTTATTTCCTGAACAAAAGAAATGTGACTTTTTCTGCTTGGGTTTTTTACTTTAACCTTAATGTGACTAGTGTAAATCAGAAAGGCTTAGGATGCCAAACATAGTGCAGCTATTCAAATGATACTTAGATGAGACATACTGGAACAAATGGCAACAAAGCATTTTACAAAAGTAATCATAATGCTGAACCCAAAAGTCTGTGTTGTCTCTTGGTTAGGCTTTGATTTTTATGACCAGAAGAGATATTCTGGTCTTCAGAGATGGTTATAATTTATTTAGAAAACTCATATGTGATCTGACAGGGGGTCTCTGTATCAGTCGTGACTTGATTTTTACTGTCCCCTTCCGAGATGCTCTGCAAGTTGCTATCCGTCCTTCTGCTATATAGAGAATGGGCTAAGGAAGTAGGTGAAAAAAACCTTCGGAGTTCGAAGAGGTAAACCGCAATAAACACTTAAGTCTAATCTTAGAGGGCTGAAAAAAAGGAGGCCAAATCCACAGTATTCTGTATTAGGAGAAAAAAATTGTGTTTTTCTTAATAAAAATGCTTTGTGGGAATTGTTTCCATTAAATTAAGCTTAAACAATTGGGGTCTGAGTTTCTCTATTAAGACGCTACCAAAGGGGATTGGAGGAGGTCAGGTTTTAACAGCAGCTCTATTGTCCAGGTATTTATTTAGGCTGGAGAAAACTGGCCAGTTTTAGCAATACAGGGCATAAATTGTGGGCAGTGGGCACTGGAAGGGCTGGTGCGGGGCTGAAATACACTGACTCACACCACTTTTTCCTACCAAGTGGCTCTGAAATGACAGATGGGCTGGAACAAGGGTAGGAAGGAAAGTGTGCTGGCAGTCTGGATGTGTGTTTGACTAGGGAAGGAAACCGGGTAATGAAAGAAGAAAAAAGACATGAGTGGAAGTAAACAATAATAAAAAGTTAAAAGAAGTGAATCTTGGCTTTCTCACAGAGCTGTGAGAAAGAGCAGTAATAGGGTAATTTCACAAAAACCTTCAACTGCAAAAGGTATTATTCTTTTCTCCTCCCCTTTCTCTATTTAGAGTGATTACCTTGTTCAAACTAGCAAATTGGATGAAAATTACCATTTATGAATCTTTGGCTTACCTATTAATTTTCCTGTAATGGAAAACAGACAAACTCTCAGATTCCTGCTACTGCAGGTCTTCTAAGCCCTCTACAACTACACAAAATGGCAGACTTCTTTCTTACCGAAATCATTTATAAGGGGATGGCTCTTAGCCAAGGAGTTGGTGAACAAAGCAGTGAATCATGAAGAATTGTTTTTACAGGTAATCCTTTTATCAATACCTTTTTGACAACGGTCTGATTGAACAGAAATATATAGTTGTACCATGAGCATCTCGGGTACAGACTTCTTGATCTGGGGAGGGCTTGGTGTTCTGAAGGAATCTAGTAGCATACCTCCTCAGTTTATTTTTTTTGAGTTGTGACCTGTAATACTGGCATTTTACAAGGGCAAAAGAGATGCTTCCTTCCATGTTTAGTAGACATCTAAACTTTTCAAAAAAGTGTCTTGCACCAAAATGCTAGAACCTATTTGATTAAAATACAATTCACAGCTGACTAAACCATTTCAACCAGATCTGTCTCTGATTAGAAAATGCAAAGAAATGAAAAAACAACTTTTCTCACCCATTTGTGATAGCAATTAGTCAAACTTGCTGTTAATTAAGACAGTCAAACCTAACTTTATTGGTACCATTTCCTCTACCAGTTCTCCCATAAGGTTTCTTAAGTAGTCCTTTGGAGAAGGAATTTTAGAAGTAGGAAGATCGACTCAGCTTAGTGTTGTTTTAAAGGGGAAGATGATTTTCATGATTATTCTCTCTCCTAATTGATTTTTCTTTTCTAACAAGGTCTTTTGCACCAGATATGAAATCCTTTTGTTGAGAACAATTCACTTTTTGCTTTAGAGAAATGACAAGATTTAATCTCTAATTCCACTGAAGGGAGAAAAAGTTAATAGAAATTTTACTGAAAATACAACACAAGTAAAAATAATGGCAGTTTTAGGTGAACACAAAACTAAACAAAGCCTGTTCTGTACTTCTATGTAAAGAAATCCTTCTGTCGGGAGAGAAACTGAACGTTAAAATTTACTACTAATTTTGAAGAGATATTTGCACACGGGTAATACAGACACAGGTTCCTTGTATGTGAGAAATTAATGATAAAAATCTTCTAGATATGGCTTTATTTTTGTTTCTTCAGGAAAAAAATTGACAGACGATTTTGGGATAATACAGAATTTATTGCTACAGAAAATTCAGTTTTCTTTTTGAGACAGAGAAGGAAGAAAGCATTTTTAATTCAAACAAAATATACTTTTTAATTCTTAACAATAGTCTTATCCATCAGCTTTACCACAATATCATGTTTTCTCTCTTTATATGCATTATACATATACATACATATTTATCGGTATTTGCCTTAAATGGACTAATTGGTAGTCTGTTTAGTTATAAAGATGGGTCCTCCATAGTGTATCTAAAGTTTGGGAAACAGCCACCACTTGCATCATTGTTAGATGCTTTACTGAGGCTTGTAGCAAATGATGGTTGGCTCTTTGGAAATGTCATTCCTCCTCAGGTGGCTTACTTCAGAGTTTAGAGATTTTAGGTTTTTTTTTTAATCTTGTGATAAAGGATCACTTATCTTCCTATTTTTACATGTTGAAATTTTGCCTCTTCCTCCAAGTAAACCCCACTGTTTGTGAGACCTGACTATTTATTATACTCTCTCTACGCTGGTCATGTTACCATCCGCTGCACAGCTTAGTCACTGTATTTAAATACAACTTGTAGGAAAGGTCAAATGACAATACTAGAGATCAGAAGATGTAGATACTGTTCTGATCTTTGGTTTATTGCCTTTTTCAGTCACCATGATTGTAGTAGTCCCCAGGCCTGGGGTACTGATACCTTACTACTTCTGTATTAAAATGCCACTTTTTCACCCTGTAGCAGGTGCCTGGACAGAAAGGTCTGACGTTCTCTTCTGTGCAACCTTACTCTTGAATGGGAAACATTAACAGGAACAGTCACACTATTTGACTTAATTGTTTTTATTCTTATGTTGGGAGTATGAGTACATAGTAAATGGAGAACACTGCCCAGGAGCGCTCCGAGTCACCTCTTCCAAAAGTTCATCTGACAGCAGAGGGAGCCTTGGTCCAGACACCTGAGTTAAATGCATAGCTTTCAATTACGCTGATACCAAGTATGAGTGAATTTTTCCCTGGCACGAGTGTATTGTGACTGCTACGGAGGAGTGACTGGCAATGCCTTGTGTCGACCACCAAATATTGAGCCTGCTAGCTTGCAGACCTAATTACAAATCCGTGGTTTACCTTTGCAATCTGTTGTGCTCCACAGTGCTGGGACTGGTGATAAGTCTATCAGTTTTTACTTGGTCACTAACACAGTACCAGCATTAAATTCTAAATGGCAGCCTCTGTGTTTGCTGTCTGTGCTATCTCTGATAAAACATTAATCATTTCAAGGTTCCATTCAAACCCATTGATAGAAATTGTGAAATGTAATTTAGCTTTGAGAATAGAATTAATGTTTTCTAATAGCTCTAAGCTATTCTATGATTTATTGGTTCCACTGCTTGAGGGTTTTTATAATCTAAATTGGTGATTACAGATGATACACAACATTGTGTATCATAAATAGGAATTATGTGTCTGGTGAAAATGATAATGGGTTTTTGTACCTTGTATGTATATTAGTACATTCAATAGTATATTAAAGCCTATTTTATAATCAGAAGATAGCTTTGCCCGCATATAGATCTTCCCAGCTCATTCAGTCAGTGAATTTGCTGCTATTTACTGGTGTTCTTTCTAATTCGATAAATAGCTATTGCATCAGAGCAGCATAAAATTAAAGGTACACCTGTGGAATCTCATTATCTAGGATATGTTCGCCTTTACAGCATGCTTCTTATTTTTTTGCTTCTTTTTGAGGAGGTAATTAATACTGTAATACCATTTATGATTTCTGAGGGAATTTTAGTCCAATGATTGATTGGTGATGAATGTATGTAACAATTGTGCCTGGGAGGATTGTTTTTGCATAGCCAAGTCCACCGTTGGAAGACACCTTCATAAACATGGAGAAAATAAAGTGAATGTCTTTGTGGAAAAATGGATGGTTTATATACTTTTATTAAAGTTTTAACATATGCTGTTATTTTTCTTTCCTGACCCAAATTTCTGCCCTGGAGTGTAGATGGACAGTATTGGGTTGCCCTTTCTGTCATCACTGGATTGGTAGGCTTCCATAACCATTCTGAACAACCAGTGTTTTTGACAGGCTCTTGCTGTCATAGAAATTTAAAGTCTATTGTGATAAAACAAAATCATAGAATGGTTTGGGTTGGAAAGGACCTTCGAAGATTATCTAGTCCAGCCCCCCTGCCATGGGCAGGGACACCTTTCACTAGATCAGGTTGCTCAAAGCCCCATCGAACCTGACTTTGAACAGTTCCAATGATGGAGCATCCACAGTTTCTCTGTTGCCCCAAAGATGAGGTATCCATAACTTCTCTGAAAGTTAAGTGTGACTACTTTGGGAAGTTATCTGGAACAACTGGTTTGTAATAGTGATCTGTAAAGTCTTCCTCTAAAGCTTCATGACAGATGTTAAAATATCCCAAATATTGCTTGTTTTTCCTTTTGTTCTTCATAATGTGAAGATATGCAATAAAAGTAAATGTCAAATTTAAGTAGAATTAATGATATAGTGATTTTTGATGGAAATGAATTATACTGTGAAACAAGGTATTTCTTATCAAACAGTACAAATCAGTGTGTATTTCTTATTTATGGTGTATACATCTAATTATAGAGAAACTCACTTTAGACAAGGCTTTCAATGAAACAAGGAAGTCATTTATTACATTCTTCTTAGAGTTTGTAAGGCACTCAGCTTTCATGGTGATGACCGTTTATTATTATTTTTATTATAGAAATACTTAGATAAAGAGAAATGGGTGCCAGCAGTTCTTTAGAGAATATAGTGGTATTAATCAGGAGAGAATGCTTCAAGTATAAAATTTGATTTTCTTAGCGGAAAATCAGTTTGCTTTATCAAAATCTTAAGGTCTCTTCCCCCCTTTCTCTCCCCATCATACAATTCTCCTCTTGCAGAAAGGCTAAATCAGATTTGTCTGAAGCAGTAATTGGTGATTATCTCCTAACTGCAAGATATAGTTGAGCCTCTTTGGTTAATCCTATCTTGCTTGCCATCTATAGTGAGTCAGAGCAAGGCAAGCAGGAGAGAGAACTTGAAATGTGATTTCTAAGATCATTTTTCCTATGAGGTGTAATTATGTCCAAGAGCTCTGCAAATTGTAGAGAGAATGGCGACTGGACCTTGGCAAAGAGATGTGAAATGGTTGGGGTGGAGAACGACTTCCTGCCTCGGCTCAAATGTGCATCTCTGTGGCGAGGCAGGAGGGATCCCATGTTGTGTCCTTTTAGTGTGGAAAAGTAGAAACCCTTGTGGAAAAGTTTTTATTGTTATGTAAGCTTTCTTGTGCACTCTTGCACAATGTGTTCATTATTTGGACTAGTGAAGTGTTACAAGATGAACAAATCCCTACTTTATTCTATATAGAAAGTTAAAATGAGAATTGAGGATTATTTATGCTTATGCAATGTTCTACATTCTATTAAAAGCCTGGGTTTTGCTTCATGCATGGGGAAGGGTTTATGTTCACCAAACATGTTCATTACATCATCATCATCATTATTATTATTATTACTACTACTACTACTACTATTGTTTTACTGGATAGTCTAATAACTATCTCTCACTTCAAATCTGACTTGCTTGTTTTATTCATGCTTCTTAGCATCACTTTGTCAAAGATGACACAGTTTCTGTAGAAGTAAGGCTTTTCTGAGAGATGCCGAGAACCTTTCCAGTGACCTCTGTTGGAGCCAAGAGGATGATTTATAATTTTATTAGCAAAGTCTTCTCCTAGAGGCAGCTTTGTTAGATGTTTTATGGGAAAAGGCAGGTTTTAGAAGTCCAGCTAGGAGTTTGTTCTTTCACTCTTACATACCAGGAAACCTCACTGCACTCTCAGTGCCAGGTTCCTGGCTGCTTGGGTAGAGTCCCGATTACCGTCAGAGCAATCCTATGCAGTGTGGGAAGAGAATGGCAAAATGGTAATGAGACTGTAATTTCTCACTTTATGAATTCATAGAATCGTTTAGGTTGGAAGAGACCTTTAAGATCTTCCAGTCCAGCCATAAAGAGATTTTACAGATTCATTATGCATCCTCTTTCTATCTAGTCTGTATTGCTTTCAGTTTTGGAGAGTAGATCAATATGATAACTTAGATATCAATCTCTAGGTAATGTTGCAAAAAGCTAACAACTGTAAAGGAACTTTTTCATAAATTACTGATATTCATGCCTTCTTATATTTTGTATAGTATTTTAATTTACTCTTTAGTGATACTGTGGTGGAAGGAAGATTTTTTTTTTTTTTTTAATGTGAATAAGTCTTTCATATATAATTTTGTTATTGAAAAAAAAATATATAAGCTTCTTTCAGAGCTTTCCCGTTTTCAGTTTGCCATACATTTGAAATGATGTTTTCATATTCCTACATCAGCAGAATGCTTTGTCATCCTACATACTGCTGTAGAAAATGTACTGAAAATCTCTGCTACCTGATAAAAATCTATTAGCTTTTCCAAAAAAGCAGCTTGACAGTATTAGGACTGTATCTCTTATGTTTGTATGATACAGTAGACTGAATTTTCAGGCCATTGGCAAATCTTGCATATGCAAAATCCATTTTCAGCTACTTTGTGGCTGTCCTTAAATCCTTTCTCTTAAGATGTCAGTTGGGCAAAAGCAAAGCCTCTAAAAAAGCTGTAGCACGACATCTGTGATTTCCAAAAATCTTGTGCTTCGTATGTTCGGTGTGTTGCCTAAGAGTGTCTGGGATGCAGCCAGACTCAAAGACTCTAGGTCTGCAAGGTTAGCATAGAAACTTTCACATCATCAAGGTTATATTAAACAGAAAACACTTAAGGGAGGTTGTGGAAAAAAAATGGTATTTTTGGCTTGGAAAAATGTCAGAGACTCTCTTATTATAGTATTAAAATAAAATCACAATTTAATTTGTTAATAATTATTACTAACATTTTAAAACTGACTAACTACACTAATTTTTTCCCCTGTTCTTGAGATCAGCCAATATATAGTTAAATGTATGATATACTGGAGGTAGTCACAGCTCTAAGAACTTAAGCAATTTTTGCACATACAGTTGTGGTCAGTACTTACATTACTAAGTTTATGTTAGCATTCACTAAAGTAATCATATAATAATTATGGAATTATGGTCAAAACTTCAGAAGTAAAAATACCAATGCAAAATTGTTTTTAACAAGGATTTGCTGCTGGGTTTTTTTGGCTGGGGGGGTGGCTTATGCCAACAATTGCAAGAAGATTCATTAACTTTTGTTGTCCATCCTTAAAATATGGAAGGTGTAGCTGAACAAAGGATACAGGAACAGTGCATGCAAGATGGGTGCTTGCTTTCGCAGGTACTTTCATTTCATAATTTTCTGGTGTATATTTGGGAACAAAGATGGTTAAAGCTAAATACATAGAGGTTAACATGTCAGTCTGTTCACACTTTCCCCTCATGGTGAAGATCTTGCCTTTAGCCATGTATTTGGTGGGGGCAAGCAACCGTGAGCCCCTTGTATGGGACGGTGCATGATGCATCCCTTGTATGGGATGGTGCAGCAGCGTGAGCACCAACCTAACCCATGAGATTCTCTGACTAATGCTTGCACCTGATCGGCTCTGGTCAACCCTGTGTGCGCCACGGTGTTCTGGCACAGGAATGAAAAATGAGTCTGTGTGCCCTTAATTTTCATATTCTTGTCTTTTACTTCTTGCTTTCTATACTTGGCAGTAAGATTTCAGATTCCTTTTTAGAAAGCACTTTAACTACTGACGGTTTGCAATTTGTTTTCATTTTGTCTTGGACAAACTGCAGTAGTAGAGAGGAGGCTGTAACTTAGGTACAGTTAAACAGAGAAATTGTGTCCTTAAAAGAGAAAATATTAATAATTGATACTTCTTGTTTAGACCAAGAGGCTATGACAGTAGTCGTAATTTTTTCTAATTTGCAGTAAGCAGGAAACCATCAAAGCTTCCTTTATTTTCTGGAAAAATATTATCTTTCTTGGGAGACATTTTTAGTGTCTAAGCAACATAATTAATGCTCTTCTAAAGAACAAGTTTTTGTTTTGTTGAAATGTTGATTGAGTAGTTGTACTGAGAATTGGTATGTGTAATCCCCCCCAAAACAACACAACATAAGTTTGTAAAAACACACATGGCTTACACCACCCCCCCACCTCCCACCCCCAGTTTCTTATGTATTAGACAAATTTGGAGTGGATGAACAAGGAATAGTAGGCAAATTTATGACCTGTTACTGTACCTTGTAGTTCCTGCAAGTCTGCCAAAATGAAGTTTCTGAAAATAAGTAACCATTATATAACTTCAAGCTAATTTTGGGGTTAGAATAGCAGTATGCTGCTTTCAGCCTTTCCATTTCCAATGCTATTGTGTGATGATGCACAATGCATCTGGCTGGGGAGGTCAAAGCAACTAATTTTCTGCTGATGTGGGTTGTGGATTGGCTATTCAGAAGTGATAACAGGATTCAAGTAAGTTCTTTGGCCAGGAAGTGTTGCCACCTCTAGTTGTGTGCTTGCAGATTTTGGGAATCGATATGTTCCTGGATATTTTGTGCCGCAGAAGAGATGCGTATAAAAAAAAAAATTACTTGATTTGGTTGTTTGACATCTGCATTCTTATTTCTTGCATAATTACTGAACATACGCTTAAATTTCATTGTTTGAATTTTCAGTTTAATGTAATACATATTTAAGTATTTTTGTAATTGTGGTTTCTTTATGTTCCATTCAGAAATTGATGATGAGATGCCTTTTTTTTTTGGTTAGTCATTAGTATTCACAGCTCTATCAGACTGCGGTTCAAACTCTTCACTTGTTTTTGTCACAGAAGATGATGGAGCAAGGTTGCTTAGAAACACTTAGCCACACTCGCAATGGGAGTTATCAATCTGTTCTGTGTATTCACCTGCACACGCAGGGGAGAAAATTGACTTTCTCTACTGATTATGTTAATTCATTGCAAGTTTGGTTTAGCAGTAGTATGCTTAAACATATGTAAACATGTGCTTTCTTTCGTTAGATACAGTGAGAAAATGTAGAGTAAAATACCGACTTTTTAAAACAGTGATTTCAAAGAATTAGAGCTCTAATTTGCTTGTATGCCCTCCAAAAAGAAAGTTTTACTATTGTTGGCTGAGTTAATCAAGCAATTGTCTTTTATTGACAACTTGCATAAATTTGACATTATTTCATGATCTATTTAAAATATTTTTTTTATACATTCCTAGCTTTATTGTTCAGTTCAAGAAAATATGCCTGTTTGACTACCAATAGCAATTAAAATTTTCCCTAATCTAGTGAAATTCTTCATCTTTTAAATACTGTCCTAAAAATAAACCAAGTCACTCAAGTTATACAATTTTTGATCTTTTCAACCATGAGTGACTTGGCCTATTTTTAGGCCAGCTGTAATTGTACACTAATGTGCTGGAAAAGATAAATGTAGCTTTTTATCACCCTAGCTTCTAACCACTCCAATTATTACACTTATTAAATATGCTGGAAATGCATATATTTCCTCATGTGAGTCTGGAATAGACTTTAGTGTCTTTTTGAGAGACTTAAATATTTCATATCACTGAGATCTTACCACTCTCTTTAACACACAAGCTGTTGTATGGTGGGTCGTTGATGTGTGACCCTGCTTTATCTTCCTTACTTTATGCTGAACTCAGCCTTTTACATCCCAAAGAGCAAGAAATCACATTAAAAGTAAAAGCTGCACAACGAAGTGCTTCTGTAAAGTTGTAAGATGCTTATGGTTAGTTTATAGAATAAAGCAATAGAAAATAATTCTTATAACTATAGCAGTGTCAGTCTAGTAACAGACCAGTACAATGGCAATTGTGAATAAGCAGGAAATAATTTAATTCTCACTTTAGTTTTCACTATGTTTTTAATAAAAATCAGAATCAAGTAATGTAATTTGTTAAAGCATATTACATGTTCCTAATGAGTGAATTATTCTGGTGCCTGTAGACTTAGATACCTTTAAACTCTATCCTTGTCTCAATTTGTTGCATGCTTAGAGTAATTGAGTCTGGATTTTCACATGAAAGATAGATAGATATTGGGAGAAAACCCAAAACAAAACAACCCCCAGAACACCACAGTAACTTAATATGGAATACATTCTTTGGAGTTGTTACTGGAAAATGTTTGGCAAAGCTTCTTTTTTTATTTATTACGAACATAGCATAGAGGAAATGGTATCTCTAGTACTTCAACTTTATGGTGCCACCGTTGTCTCCTGTAGCTTCTCTTCAGATTAGGTGTGGGTCACAAGAAGAAATGAAGATACTGCTCATCTATTGAGTTGTACCTCACTTGCCTGCAGTAGTCTAATTGTGCCCATAGCTTATGGGGTCCTTTCTGTGGCAGGTGAGAAGCGTTTGAGGGAAAATGTGAGATTTCTTCTTTTCACTCTTTAGTTTTGCAAATATGCAAGTTGTTTTTGTGCTTAGCAGCAAACGCTCCTTTTCAACTGAATTTCAGTTAGTTCCCTCCTTATCAGTTTAGCTTACTCCTTGCTGGGCTACTTTGGATTCAGAGATGCAGAGTTTTTCGGTGTTTGTTGTACTTCGATCCTCCCAGAGCAGGAGGGCAGTTGCCTTTTAGAAAACAAATAAGAATTAATTCTTAATAGTAATTAATTCTTATTAGTATTCCTTATTATTGAGTATTTATTCCAAATTAACATGGAGCTAAATCGCAAGTTACTAACATTCTCTGCAGAAGGGAGACCTTAACATAGCTCTTTGGCTGTTAAGAGGAAGAGTTAACTGTCTTGAGAGAAATAGCTATGTCTTTTTCAGTAGAGAACTATTTTAGATTGTTCAGATTGTGTATGAAAACAATCCAGGATTAAAACCATCCATGTCACTAACTGCTAATAAAAATTCACTTAAAAGTTGTATTCTGAAGGAGATCCCAGCAGAAAATACAAAACCTCCTACTAGTATTAATAAGAGGAATTCTCGAGGGACAGTGTGTGCATCAGGTAAGAGACAGACATGGGGAAGCAGAACAAAAATATTCTCAAGAGTAAAACTGAGAGGGAAGCAAGTTGATAACTCATTTTCTTCTGACTTTTTTTGTTTCCATTTCTTTCTTCTGGTTCTGAGATGAGTCCCACTATTTCCCTACAGCAAGAGCAACAGCATTTTGTAAGAGCGGAGCGTGGTGCCCAAACCTGTGCCTGCTACCTTAGGGCTGCAGTGTGGAGCGTGTCTTTCTGCAGTGTTTGCCACGAGCTGTTGGCATCATTTTAGAGCATTTGACACTGGATCTTCAGATCCTGTATTGCAGGTTGATCGTTTGGATGGTAGGGGGGAAGGATGGGATTGACATGGTGTATTAATGAAAACGGAGTTGGCTGTTACAGATTACAGGCTCCTCTTGTTTGTTTGCTGGCTAAGATGCAAGTAAAGCTGCAGAGGGGACATTTTGATGACCTGTGAATGACAGCTGCTGTTCTCACCTCCCTTTACTCACCCTGATATCTATTTGGAGCTTCAACCATCCAAAATCAGGCTTTCTATTAATATTTCATAGCTCTAGGAAGTAGGTATCTTGCTTGCCTCTTATAGGCTCCCTCACTGCTGTATCTCAAAATAATCTAAGATGCTCAACACCAGACGCAGAATTCAGTTTTTGGTATGACAGTGAGTGATAACCGAGTTGCAGGAGCATTTTTAATATACCTGAATGAGATTTTGGTATGCATTTGGTTTTCGTGGTCTCACTTTCTGAAAGTTAGTACTTTGTTGTGAGTGTGTGTGTGTATAGATTCTCATAACTAGAATGCTCAAATATAGTAAAGGCATGATTTAATTCGAATGCTGAATTCTGGAGTGGTTTTAGTAAAGATAATTTTGGGGCTTTTCCTTGTATTAAAATCAGAAGGTAGGAATTTTTAGAGTCATGATTTTTGTTAGTTCCTCTGGAAGGTGGGTGGTAGGTGGTACATGAGGGGAGTTCTGTGTCAGTGTTCTAGGAATGAGGAGAAGGGTCCATTAATGAGAGCTCAAGAAATGCTTTGCAGTAGGAATTTGTGTGTAGAGACTATCTTTCTCGCTCTTGCTGAAGATTAGAAATCAAAGGAATCAGTATTTAAGGTGGAAAGATGTTAAGTTCTTAAGAAGTTTTCAAAAGGTTTAACAGATTTTAGTGAATGTTTCCTGTGCAGAGATTGTATAACCAGAAGAATCATAGAATGATAGAATGCTTTGGGTTGGAAGGGACCTTTAGAGATCATCTGCCCAACCCCCCTGCAGTGAGCAGGGACAGCTTTAACCAGATCAGGTTGCTCAGAGCCCCGTCCAACCTCACCTTGAATGTTGCCAGGGATGGGGCCTCCACCACCTCTCTGGGCAACCTGTTCCAGTGCTTCACCACCCTCATTGTAAAAAATTTCTTCCTTACGTCTAGTCTAAATCTATTCTTCTTTAGCTTAAATCCATTATTCCTTGTCCTGTCACAACAGGCCTTGCTAAAAAGATTGTCCCCATCTTTCCTGTAGGCCCACTTTAAGTACTGAAAGGCCACAATAAGGTCTCCCCGCAGCCTTCTCTTCTCCAGGCTGAACAACCCCAACTCTCTCAGCCTGGCCTCGTAGCAGAGGTGCTCCAGCCCTTGCATCATTTTTGTGTCCCTCCCCTGGACCCGCCCCAGCAGGTCCATGTCCTTCTTGTGCTGAGGGCCCCAGAGCTGGACGCAGTGCTGCAGGTGGGGTCTCACCAGAGCAGAGCAGAGGGGCAGAATCCCCTCCCTCGACCTGCTGGCCACGCTGCTTTTGATGCAGCCCAGGATACGTTGGCTTCCTGGGCTGCAAGCGCACATTGTTGGCTCATGTCCAGCTTTTCATCCCCCAGTACCCCCAAGCCCTTCTCCGCAGGGCTGCTCTCAATCCCTTCATCCCCCAGCCTGCACTGATATCGGGGGTTGCCCCGTCCCAGGTGCAGGACCTTGCACTTGGCCTTGTTGAACCTCATGAGGTTCACACAGGCCCACCTCTCCAGCTTGCCCAGGTCCCACTGGATGACATCTCGTCCTCCTGGTGTGTCAACCACACCACTCAGCTTGGTGTCATCTGCAAACTTGCTGAGGGTGCACTCGATCCCACTGTCAAGAAAGCATTATAATGTTTAAATCTGGGGGGCTTTATATTGTTACTCACTTTCTTGAGCCCCCAAGTCTTGAATTTGTGCTAGAGAACCTCTCATTATCATGTGCACAGTAATACTATCTTTTTTCTTTTTCTCTAATGCTCATGTTAGTTCACAAATGGAGCTTGTTTTAAATGCGCTAATTTGGTGTCGTTATCAGTCAATATACCAGTCTGAAGTAGTGTGTGTATCGGTGATATTTGGGAGCTTTTGCTCTAATGAAGGCAGTGGTCTATGCCTCTATGTAAAACACATACATCTTGTACTGCCAAAGAGAGTTATTTAATTTGCTTCGTGTTTTGTGACATTTTTACACATTGTTTTTGAGGAAAACCAGTCTTTGTTTCTAAAACAATACATTGTTGCTGGTTTTTTGCAATGTTATAGTGAATATGTTTTTTTTTATCCTCCTCCTTGTTTAGGAGAGTGGTAAACCTATAAAGTTTGCTGAAAGATTCCTTATGATATGGAAAAAGGAATAGTAACTTGTACATTTTCCTCTTGTATACGTTTTTCATTATAAGGAAGATTTATGATTGGTATTATGACCCTGTGAGTTGAGCCACTTGCTGCAGAGCATGATTTCAGCACCTAAAGCAGTAGGAATGATTGGAATGCATGTTTTGCATTTTGATTTCCATCCTATAATGTTGACCTTTAGTTTCTCTTCATTTTTGTCATGTTTGCCTGCCTTTGTGCTTAATGGGTAGCAGCGTTGCTTTTTCTTCGTATTGATAATGGTGTTCAGTACCTTCTGTCTTTGTTCACTAGGAGAGTTAAATGCTTTAAACCTTGATTAAATGCCATGTTAGATGTTGAATTATTATTAATAAACCCACTGCTCTAAAATCATGCTTAAATCTCAGTGTATTCTTTATGTTCCTCTGGTACCATTGACTGCATTCGGTATGCATTTCTGGTGCTGCTTTGATTGCACAGAGTGAAATGGAAAACATTGTGAAAAGAGGGAATATTGATTTTTCTTCTACCTCAGCAATGGTTTTCCAAGTGACAGAGCTCAATTATATTATACTGGTTATAGGACTACTTAACATATGCCTTTTTAGTGAAGTGATTCTGGTCAGTAATGTCCTGTATCTTAATTAAACCAATATTGTGAGGGCAGTTGGGTAGAACATACATTTGGAAATGTAAATGTCAAGTATGTTGTACCAAGGCTTATCTGTGAAATACTACGAGGTTAAAGCCCGGATGAGGCTGCTGGGAGTAATAACAATTGTTCGGCCTTTTCTTCTTCTTCTGTTGCTGTGTAATTAGATCATGACGTTGCCCATTTCGTAACTTCTGGAAAGCACAAATTAGAGTAAGTTGGAAGTGAATGTATGAACATGGTGTTTAAGTTTTTAATTACAGAGTTGGAGTAGGTGCTCTGCATTGACGTCAACCTGCCGGTCTCTCGCAGAAGCATTGTCAGAAAATTCCACTTAATGTTAAGAAAAATGCTGAGAGAGAAGGAGTGTCTTTTGAATAGCAAAGACAGCTCAGTCACTTAGAAGAATTAAAAGCACTTTTTAAAATAGGTGACAGGCTGGCAGTGTGTAGTGCAGGCATGGTTTGCCTTTATTTAGAGTTTATGCTCTGCATATACTTACTTTGTATTTTGAGGTATCCTGACCTTGTATTGTGTGGGCATATGGGTCTGCGTGTGTGTGGAGGGAATCCCAGGTTCACCCAAGCAGTAAGTAATGATACATTCATGGCCTGTTTGGGAAGCACTGTATAGATTTAGTTAGGTGGGTCGCAGTTTCTGTATTGATCTAAACCCATTGCAAATAAAAATAAAATTAAAATTAATGGTAGTAGGATCTCATTAACCTTGTGTTTCTGCATTGATTTATACATGTTACAAGCTCTAACAAGCAGTTTGGGTCTTTTGCTTCCAGCTCCTTCTTTCCTTCCCTCATCCCCAAGTAGCCATCAGTACTACCAGTGCCAGGTACTATAAAGCAAGTGTACAGAAAGAGAAGAACAATCATTATCAGCTGTATCTATGCAATGCAGACATGTTTCTCTATAGCAGGAAATACTTTAATAGTTTGGGAAGCACGGTTTTGTATTCCACTTTTTTCCTACCTTAGTGTAGACTATCTGAACAATTCTTAAACGTAGAATAGGAAAAATTTAAGCTTCTTTTGAAGTTAGCAGAAGAAATCAACTTCTCTATAGTTGAGCAATCAAGATAAAAATATGACATGCTTTGTTTGAAGGCTAAGCAAGTGGCTGTCCTGTTATCTCTGCTCTTCTGTGTTGTTTTGCAGGATGTGACCTTTCTCTTCTGCGAGCACATGATAAGGGTATCTGTAGCCGTGATTCTCTCTTAAAATAATGCATAGAGACTAGGGAGAAGAACAAAAACCAAAGGCTTCACCTTGTAAAGTTTGACGGTATTTACCTTCACAATAGCAATACTTGATTGATAGTGTATGTGTGTATGCCCCGGTTGCCAAATGCTGATGCATTTCTCTTTTGGCTGCTGTGCAGATTTGACAAGAGTTTGGACTTGCAAGGTTTTTGTTCATCTGGATTGGTGAAAACTGTCATCTGGGGGAAGCTTGTTGAATGATCAGGTGGTCTGAGTGTAAACCTTCTGTTTTGGGAAAAGGTTAAGAAAACAAACAAAAGCCACCCCACCTTACTTCATGAAATTATTGGAGATCTTTCAAGAAGTTCTGTCCTATTCCACGTGAAAACAAAATAGTGTTTCCAAGCAGGTTAAAAAGAGGAACCAGAAGGACTGTCCTACCTCAGAAAGATTAATTAAGGCTCTGGAATTTTTGAACTTTTCATGATCTTTCTCGAGTTCCTGGTTTTTTTTCCAGCTTAAGGGTCTTACGAATAAAGGCAAAAAGTAGTGTCGTTCCACAAGATTATTGCAGTTTTATGATCATTCTTCTAAGAAAATGCACCCAAATTTTTGCCCTTTGCTTAACCTAGGATATGAAGATATGTCCTTTCTCTCTTAAAAATGTGATTAAGATCTATTTTAAGTATTTTTCTCTTAATAAATGTAACTGAATATCTTTTAAACACATACAGTTTCAATAGTCACAAAATAGAGAAGATAGAAGCCAATTTAATTTACAACCAAGTTGGCTTTGTGGGGTTTTTATTTTATTTTATTTTTGAGTGCCATCAATATTGACATTATAAGAGCATGGGCTTCCCATACAGCTATACGAGCCACTGTGGATTGAATAGGGTTGCTTTTGCTCTAAGAACTTTGTGGTTTGTAATCTGCTTTGCTGTCCTCCAGTTAACAGCATCCCCTCCTAAGCAAGATTCCTACCGATGTCTTGCTACTCCATGGGCACTTCACAATGAAGATGCAGCTCTGTGCAGGCTACACATAGTATTCTACAAGCCCATGTATGTTGGAAGTTTTTGCTTACTGTCTTGTGCAAGTCGTATTTTGTATAGCCAAGTCTTCTTCCCAAGAGGGAGTAATTTTCAGATTTTGAACTGGATGTTGGATTCTGATAAGCTAACATTCTTAAGAAAATTGAAGTCTGAAAGACATGTCTTCTGCAGCTTGATAGCCCTGGCAGCAGTGGTGGTCTTTGTTATCTAGCAGCTCCTTTAACACTTATGCCTTGATAACTGAAGGCAAGAAATATTATTACCATATTACTTGGTTAATTTTTTCCAATAAAAACTTTCTGTTTCATTGGAGTTGCCACTCTTGGCTAGACTCTTCTTGCCTGTATCTTGCTGAGTTCGTGTCTTGAGGACTCCAGCAGTCACTGTCTCTTGGGGAGAAGGGTGGTGCGTGGTCTGGAATATTGTGGGGAGTGAGACAAGGGCAGGGTGGGAAGGGTGTGGGTCCATATGTGTCCCTGTTGGTGTGGGTGGGGAGAGGTGTTGGGCTGCATATGGAGAGCTGGAACGAGTCAGAAAGAGCAGAGTGAGTTGCTCGATATGTTTTTCTTGGATGTATTTCTTCTCATCTGCAATTTTTGTTTCTCCTGAGCATTACTGAGGATACTGGACTTGTATTTCTGAAAATATTACAATGTTTGTTGGGCCTTTAAATTACAGTAGTTTACTTTTAGTCTTAACATTAATGAAATTTTCTCTCTAGGGCGATTTTGAATAGTGAGAGTAAAGAACTAGTAAAGCTGAAACTCACATCTCTGTTGATATATGGGGATTAACATCCTGTCTGGAAAATTATAAAACCATAATCTATTATAAAGAGCTTGAGGGATGTGATTTAGACTTAGCTATTCAAGAAAATTCAGACTTAAGGTGGAAAGAGTGTTCAGCCCTATTCTGTTCTGTATAGAGGGTGGCAATTAAAGTTAAAAATTGGTCTCAGTCCATGAGCTGTTGGGCAGTATGCCCTAATGTTGGTATTGGCTCCTACCTATAAATATTCTTGTCTTGGCTGTACATGGGATTTAACTGGGAGATGTTTGGTTGTTGTTTAGTCGGCAGTCGAGTGTGGAAACCAGCCAGATTCCACACAGAACGCTTGTTAGGGCGAACTAGAAATGTGCCAAGCCTTGTGTCTGACGGTGTCGGGAAGGCAGTTGTTTCAGCTGCCATTCACTGGTGATCTTGTTGAAAAATTATGTAGAGTGTTTCCAAATCAGTGTATGGTCTTCAGGAGATGCCAATGTTTGGGAAACTTGTACCCGTCATTTTTGTCTGGTATTCATTTTGTAGTTATATGAGTGCTAGAAACAGCGTTTTTTATTTTTCAGAGTGCTGGAATTTTGGATAACTGTGTCTCAGCCAGTCTTCATCTCTGTGATACTGTTGTTCAGATAAACACCTGACTTATCTGTGTCTTACTTCTCTGTTTAATACCTGGGCGATACCTTCTAGCCCACAAAAAATGCCACCAGGCTGAATCAGTCTGTTTGCAACACGCTGTTCAGGCTCACGTACTGAGAGTGTCCTGGGAGCGTGAAGTGTACAAACTGGCCCTACGCTGCCAGCTCTTCGTTAGCTGTAATGCATATTAACTGTATTTTAAGTACAAAACCATCTTTGCATACATATGGCCAACAGAACAGTTTATTTCTGAAAAACAGCTTAGCTGTTACTGGTGCTTGCTGATTCTGACCTAGGAAGTCTTGTCCAGGCCCAAATTAGAGTTTCTTTCAGCTTGTTTGTGCCTGTGACATCATGTATGCAGACTGTAGGCTTCACTATAATGCCAAGTATGAAACAGCATCTTGCTAAGAATTATTTCTGCACGGCTAATTATAACATTTCCGGTAAAAAACATTTTGTATTCATTTGCAGTGTACTCTTCTTTAAAGTTTCACATCTGTTAAATTTCATTTTATATGTGTATCAGCCCTGAGAGTAAATACATTCTTAAACTATATTAATACAACTTCTGAAAAATTCTTTGTGTTTTTTGTTTCCCCTCTTCATATGATGTTTATATTGTGATGATGATGTCATGCACTTTTTCATCTATTTACAAACTTCTGCTGGATGGGAACTCTGAAGAATTGTTTTGGAGACATGTTGTGCTTTCTTCTGGTTAATATGACCTAAAAAACGTTATTTTTTCCTCACAGATCTTAAAAGAGGCCTTAAATTATTTGTCAAATATCTCTCTGTTAACCTTCTTGAAAGGTTCTCTGCTTGAAATTAGCACTGAGTAAAATATACTGACTTGGAGATAATGACTCAAAGTCTTCTCTACTTGTTTTTGATGCACTTTGTAGGTATCCTATGAAATTTGAATTCATAGGCAGCTTGAAGATTGACATGTTTGCACAGGGTAAGAAATGTGGGGAACAAATTTCTGACATGCTTGGGGTGCTGGTGTTGGAGTTTTGTTTTTCAAACTGTGGTTTTAGGAATGTGAAAGGTGATGTCCCCACTGAATAAAATGTAGGCCTGGAATTGAAGAATCCAGGTTTCTGTGCTAGCTTTTACGGATTTCTGGAGTCACTTGCATGGGCTTTTAGTCTTAATAGCCTGTTACAGGCACTGTCTTCCATTATGAAACACTGGGTTGCCTTGGAATGCTAAATAATATAATTTGAACATCTGTGTGGAGATGCAAACATACTATCAAATGATTTTATATTAAAGGTTATCTGTCTGAGGGAGTGGGTGGATGGAACAGATATCTTAGTGGCTTCTCAGTCTCTGCCTAGCTTTCTGTCAATAGCAATTCACATCTGTGTCCCGTTAGTACTAGGGTGAAGTTGCAGAGTTACACGAGTGTGACAGCAGTTACAATTATTGGGGAACAAAAATAATTGTATTTGCAGTATCTTCAATTATAAGTTGAGTTGAAGCGGGTTCTGCCAGCATTTGTCATGTTACATTACTCATTGAAAATCAGTAGAAGACTAGGTAAATGTTTTGGTTGTTTTTTTTTTTTTTTTTTTTTTTAAAAAAAAGGTGGTAATGCGAACACAAATATCGAATTGCAGGACCTTTCTATACAAACATTTTGTTCTTGGTCTTCTAGAACATTTTTCCACTTTCCTTGATTTGCAGAGACCTTTGGAGTGTCGAGTGAAATGCAGACCTCTTGGCAGTGAATTTATGCATGTTAACACTGCTTGATTTTCATAGCTCCTTTTTGTGGGTGTGTTTAGGGGGGGGTTCACAGACCACCAGGTGGTCCAGGGCTGGAGGTGAAAGCTGATTGTTTTAGACAGTTTTTCTCGAGTACTTGAGTGTGTCTGTAGTTTTACTGAAGCCAACGATGTCTGAAATTTTGCTATGGAGAGAATGGGTATGTGAAAGGAGAAAACAGGGTGCTGTCTTAGTATGTTGTTATGAGATGATCAGTATACATGTGTATGTCAAGTCCAAAGATTTAAAAAAGTGTTTGATCATTATAATATTGAAAAGGTCATCATATAGCAGCGTGCAAACATGTAGCAAATCATGTGCTCATGCCAAAATGTATTCCTGCAGATTCCCAAGTACTAGATTTATTATTAGAGAAGGTGGACTTAGAATGAACTCTGAAAGATGCCTTACGGGGGGAAGCCAAATACTTGAGAACTTTCAGAAGCACAGGAGGAAGCTAGTCTTCTGCCGCACACACAAAGTTCAAAGTCCTGTTCTCAAAGATGTTATATTCTTTTGACTGTTTTATTTTGTACATTATTGACAGGGAGCACAGAATAGAATTTGTTGATGGAAAAATTAAAAAAATGTTTCATAAATTCACTATAGCATTTTTCATGAGTGTGCCAGTGTTTGACACTTGCATAATTTGGTTTCCTTGAATTTTTTACTAAAAAACAGTAAATCTGGCATTAGGATTGAGTGTACCTAGTAAAATGTTGGAGGTATGTCATCCAAGTCCTATTTTCTCCTTTTTGGCATCTTAAAATAAAAAATTATCATGCACGATTTTATGTAAGTGATGCCAGAAGTGGAGTAATTAAAGGCTTTTGATTTCAGTTTTTATTCCAGGAAAACAATCAGGGTCCCAAAGTAGCCAGTAGGGAGAATTATAAAGGAGGAGTGAGTAGAGGTATCATAGAATCATAGAATGCTTTGGGTTGGAAGGTACCTTGAGGGATCATCGAGCCCAACCCCCCTGCAGTAAGCAGGGATTGAACCTGTGAACTTGGTGTTATTAGCACCATGCTCTAACCAGCTGAGCTAATCACATTTAATTCTTTACATGTAGCATATTCTAAACTATTTCTTTCTTGAATACCCCTGAAGTCAATGTCCACCAACCTTCACTGGCTAGTAGGCAAAAGCTCTGAGCGGTTAAGAGGCTGTGGACCACATGATGCTTGACTCTCCTTGTTTGCTTTGGTTTTAAATTCTTAACCTATAGCTCTAAAGATCTTTTGAAAGTCTCTTGAACAGTACACTGTGACAAGCTGTGTCTTGGGAAGCTCTGTGAATTGCACGTCATCTTACATAGATTGAGGATAATTACATGCTACTTTCCTACAGATGTGGAAGTTTTCCGTTGCTTTCCATCTCCGTTGCACCCTATGGTATATTTGTTGCTTAGGAATTGTGGATTTCAACCTTTGTTTTACAGCTCTCGGCATATTTTTTTTTCTTTGTAGAGAAACCAAAGAACCATCAGTTTAATAACAACATTTTCAATAATTATACACACTAATGCACTTCCTTTTATTGTGGTATTAATGATACATAACCCCTACTGAATTTGTCAGTCCCAGCCAACCATAAAGATAAACTGAGGAGCTGTGATTTTTAGCAGAACATTTTGAAATATGAGCAGACTGAAAAATGACTGTTATTACGAATCATGCTTCTCTGCAGAATTGGTATAAAACCCTACTTAAATCTAATATATAAAATCACATTGTGGATCGTATGTGAACAATTCTAAATGATACCCACATCTGTTGTGTTTTTCTACTAGTGACATTTACTTCAGAAGCGCTTTTTTGTTGTACATATGTGCACTTTTAGTTTCAGTCAGTGAGCAAGGTCAAATTATATTGCTGTGCTGGGAGTCTTTTTTAATCGTTTATCTGTGTTTTTTGGTGGATGAGTAAGTAACTCTATTAAAGTATAGAATAACAGTTTAAAGTAAAGAGTGCAGGTCTTCTGTTAGGTGCCATAGGAAGCATATCCTTGTAAAAGGCACTTGCTAGGGATGTTGAGAGACTGCACCTTGTTCCTTTGTGGAGCCGTTTTCTTTCACAGCTATGCTGTGTAGGTGCTATATAATGAGCAGCAATCCTCTACTTCTCCCTCTTACCCGAAACTGAAATACAACATGAACCTGGCTGGTGTGGGGATTTTATTGCTGCATTATTACTTTTAGATCTTGGGCCATTAGAAGCAGTTGAGCATTGACCAGGCAACGGTACGTGCCAGGACTGTGGGCTTCTGCCAAAGATTTGGATGTTTTTAATCTTGCTTTGGAATTGCCATAGTTATGTTTTCCCTAAATGTAGAACAACACACTTACAGACTTCAGAGAAAAACCTTTTGTGGGGGTGACTGAAGCTATTGCTTGTGTAAGGCCTCCAGACATTATTGACTTCTGGAGGTCATGCCTGTTTTGCAGCAACATTGGAAGGTGTCTGGGCCATTAACCTCCCCCATCACGGTGCATTGAAGCCACTCGCCCACCTATTGCAGTCTGTCCCTGCTGTTGGGGTGGGTTTCAAGGCAACTGGGCTTCTCCTACTTGTCTCTCCCCGTTGCACTTTGCAGCACAGGGACTTGGTTGTGGTCCCGACAGTTTTGTGCATGTGCAGCCTGTTTGCTGCTACAGATGGAGGAAACTGTGGTGAGGGAGCACTGGGTGATCCTGCAGTTGAAAGAAACGTTGTAGTTGTTTTGTTGAGGTATCCCCTTGTGCTAATGCATCACTTCCTAAGGTCTAATTTTAATGCAACTTATTAAAAATAAAATACTTCTTTACGTTAGTGGAAGACTGATCAGGGACAGGATGATGTGTCCAGAAGTCTGTCTTTTCTCAGAATATTTGAATTGGCTTATTAAGTATTTTATCTTTCTCTATAAACCTTCTTTCTTTAAATTTACATGAATTAAATACTCTGCCACTATAGAGTGTCTTTTTCTGGTTTCTTTGGTTTGTCAGGAAGCATTTGTATCAACTTTTCTGTTTCTCAGTGCAAAATCGATTTACTTTTAGGAGAAATCGTTTGGGCCAGAGGTAAGCAAGTGGGAGAAAAGTTTAATTTTGTGAGCTTTGATGAATATTGTATTGCTGTTTATGGCCTCAAGCAAACATCATTCAACTTAATAAGTCTCATTCAAGTGTATCAAGTGGGATGTGGTTCAGTTTCCTGTTTTGTTCTTTTAGAGACACACAGAGTTCAATGTGTCAAATTACATCTAAATTTAGGGCAACAAAAAAAGTATTTTTTTCCTTTGGACTTTCAAACATTTCATGGTTATCTTGCATTTGTCTGCTTTTCTTCTGCGTTTTGTATAATATGGTGCTTTCACTCTGGATTGCTTGGCAATTTTCTATTATTAAATCACAGCACTGAGATTAAAATCTATTCTTTAACTGAAAGATATTTCTATCTGTGATACCTGTTTTGTAATTTTAATGCAGCCTATAGATTAAGATGAAAGAATAGTTTCTTTTTACCTTATCAAAAAAGACCTAATAATACCAGAGTTGGTGATTGGTGGTGGTGTTAGTCATTGGCAAATAACATTTCAGCAGACACAGGAGTATCTGTGAATTGTGAGATGAAACACTTTCTTTTTAACAAAATGGCTGGATATATTATTTCCAGGGAGAGGGAGCAATAAGTGTGGGAAGGTGTATTAGTAATCCAGGAAGAGTCATAATTCATAGAAACATTGCTATCTTTTATTGTGTATCACAATAAATAAATCAGATTTCTGTTTTCAGGCTTTTTATTCTGGCCATTTTGTCCTGTGTTCATGTGGAAATTGAAATCCTTCTTCTAGGAAGGATGGATACATGCAAAAGGTCTATGTGACTACTCTGCATAAATGGCTCTTCCATTTGCTTTGCTTGCAGTGGAATACTGAAAGCTTTTTGCGATATTTTTCTTGAAGTTCCTGACTCTGTTCATCTGTGATGAGACAGTTTTGCTTGATTTCTTGCAGATCTACAAAAGACAGTTTGACTAGCTAGAGATGCTAGATGGCTGCTTAGATTCTGCTTAACTTTATCTGTAAAGCGGAAACAGTAAAATAAAACCAGAAGCAAATGATTTTTCTAGAACAAGTGTGTCACACAAAGTGTTATTCAGAAACTCCTGTTGAGCTTTAAGTGGGCTCCTGTGTCAAATGTTTGCAATAGAGAGCTTGACTCAGATGAAGGTTTGTCAGTTTTCTCCACATAAATGAAGCCGTTTGTATGTTTTATTACTTTAGGATTGAAATATCAAATTCTTCTGTTTGGGGGGGAGGGGCAGAAATTATATACTCAAAATTGAGAGATTCTAGGATATGAAGTACACAATGGGTCTATTTTCAGGATTTTTTTTTTTTTTTGCTTATCTGAACAATTGTTTGATACAAATCGAGCAGCCTTTGTTGTCAATTATAACCATTTTTTATTTTTTAGTTTGCCCTTCTCTATCCTTTCTCTCTTATTTCAAAGTGTTTCCTGTAATACAGAAACAAACTCACATACTGGCTTATGCGTGTGATGGAAACTACTTTAACTTTTGCTATGAGGATGTACGCAACAAGTATTTCCTCAGTGCCACAGAAAACTGAAAAAAATCAGAATGGATGTTCTTGCTTTGGTTGTCGTGGCTTCTGCTGGCATTGACAAAATCTTCATCAGGATACCTGTTGGTACTTGTGGGGTTGGAAAGAAGTGGATTGCAGGGACTAAGACCACTCAGATCTCAACACGGAGGAAGAATACTATGGAAGTGTTGGGGGTTGGTGTAGTTGAAGGTGTGTGCTCATTTGCCATATCTGGAAGATGAGTAGTGACAAGAAGAGTATTGAAACCCTTAAAGTTCACTGTCTGCCACATCCATGTGTCTTCTGCCAGCCCAGGGAGAGAGGAAAGAAAGAGAATACAATGTTTTTTTTCCAGGCTGGTACCTTAATGGGTAGGGAATGATTTGGGGGAATTGCAGGGCAGAAGTAGATTATTGTTAAGATGCCACCCTCATGTTGCTCCTGCTGTATTGAAAATCTCGTCCTGTAGATGTAAAAAAATTATTTAGGTCTTCCCGTGCATCCCTGTAGTGGTGTTTGCCTTACACAGGCACAGATTTCCATTTGCTGCATGGCTTTCAGTGGGACTGTTGTTTTTATGGAGACTACTCTACACTTCCAGCAAAGCTAACAGGATTATTTTACTACTGAACCTTCATTTTTTGAAGAATTCAAGGGTTCTTTTCAGTTCCAAGTTTTCAAAACTGCTTAATATGTAGCCTTTCATAGTCTAGTTTTGCATCTGTTTAACCCTCCACACAAGTTAGGTATTTCCTGAAAGGATAAGGACATAGTATTTAGCTCCCTCACTGAAGACACTTGTCATTATATTTTTTTAAGGAAAATTTTCCTTAGCATTTCGGAAAGGAAGGAGTATGTAAGAGGTGTGTTACTCAGGAAAACCAAACTTTCAGCTCAGGCAGCCTTTGCTTCCTCACAGGGGACTCGTACACGTTTGTGTCCTCCAGGTGACCGGTGAAGGGGACCCCTGCCTGGGGGGGCTCCTCTGCCACCTGCCTTTTGCACCCCCTCGTCCTGGGAGCTGCAGAAAGGAGTTGCTGCTGCAAGGAGTGTGCGATACTGTCAGTTCCTTCCTTGCAGATCGTGTTGCTCATTGTCTTCATGCTGCTGTTCTTGCTCTGAAATAGCCAGAAGTCTCTTGTGGGGTACGGCGCTGGGTGACAGGCTCGCGCTGCTCCTGCAGCCCCCGTGCGCCTGTGGGAGCTGCGTAGACTGACGTGGTGTGTGCTCCACAGAGGAGCGGGCTGGCATTCCAAAACCCCTCTAGCCAGTATCTTCAAATTAGTCTTGCAAATAGTGCTAGCCTGTAAGGAAATGCAGGGCAGTCTTCCTGCTGCTCTGCCAGAGGGCCAAAGGCTTTTGAGAAATTTTAATAGCATCATTCCTTGCAGAGCTTTCTGAAGGCTGAAGACCTTTTTTGAAACCAAACCCTCTCTCATGTTTCAGGTGAGGAACTTACTGGTGCCAATTAATTTACTTTACCATTAGACTGAGTGCATTAATCATCTCCCTGTCCTGGGGGCACGAGCAGGAAGCTGGGGAGCACCCAGGTATGGGGACCTCGCCTCGGCTGCAGGGGCGGCTTGGTGGGGTGTGGGGATCACCGTCTGCACAGAGGCTTCTCTTTGATACAAACCAATGACTGCTCTCATCTCCTGATATTTTTAATTAGATCTACCTTTAAGTATAATATTCTTCTGGTGGGAGGGACAAAAGAGGGTATTTTATTAGGTTACAGCATAAAAGTGCCATCTATCATGCTGCTCTGCTAAGATAGAATTATCAAATATTTAATGTTTCTGTGTCTGGCCTGTCTTCTGAAACACAGTATAGTTTTATAGACCCTGTTCTTGGTCACGTGGAGACTCCTTCTAGGTAGAACGAGCATTCTTTGTAAATGTAAGCTAGATTTGAAAAAAGTCCGTTTATTAATTGTACATTGGTATATGTGAGGTCACCCAGATTATAGTCTGGACTGGTAATGCCTTACTTGTCTTGCTTTTTTGCTTTTCTTGTGTACGGTTTGGGGAAAAAACATGAATTGTAACTGGTTGTGAAAAGAGATTTTTCTGTCTTTGCCCTCAGTCTTACTTTTGAATCCGTCTTCCTAAAGTGTATGCTTTCATGCAGTGGCACTGTTTGTAATTGCCACTTTTTGGGGGGGCTGGATGTTGCTTCTCCAGGTTCGTAATCTGCCCCCTCTCTTCTTCCAAGAAGCCTGCAGTGGAAGAGGCTGGCATAGCTGTGAGCATGCCAGTCTTGCGTGAGAAGCGTATGACTTCACCTGGGGATATGGGACGGTCTGGACAAAAATGTCCTCATTTTGCCCCCTTAGGACCCAGCACTATGATGTCGTGTTCTGATTTCTGAACAGTAGGACAGGTAGGTGCATAACGTAGAAGCAAAACCATCGTGTCTTGTTGTTGAATCCACTTAACTGAATCTTTCAAAAATATTTCTAGGAATCCTTGAGTAACATCTATGTTTCTTAAGGAACTAACTGGATTTTTAAAATTATTATAAATGTGTAATTTCAAGGTAGTATTGGGGAAATATTGTTAACATCATTACTTACGAGCTTCTGAGATCCAGTTTACATTTCTTTAATTTAATTTGGATTTTCCTGACTTGGCTCATTAAAGTCCCTGGGAGAGATTTACATCAAAATTAATTATATCAATGGTGGAATTGCTTAAGTAACTCAGAGAACTCAGTTTTGAATAGGTTGTAAGATGCTGTTTAGATAGTATGCCTATGTTTCATAAAATGAGTCGTATAAACCCTATAGATTCTCATCCAAGGTGGCTTTCACAGAAGTAATGGCCTCTGACAAGGACTGTGGAAATGACTGTTGTACATATACTTTATAATTGTCTTTTTGTAAATTTAGTTACTGAGTATTGGAAATTGTAAAAAAAATTGTAGGTACTGTAATAAAAACTTAATAGTCGCAAATAGGGTTCTGTGGAAAGGGTTAATTTTTATGAAAAGAAAAAAAATCAAAACTTAATGGGACAAATAGTGATATTTCACCTCACCATGAAAGAACTGTTCAGAAAAGCTAGTTCTAGTTATGCTTTTCCAATAGACTTAAAATGTGTATATATCAGAACTAATACATTTGTCAGGTGTTAAAGTTTGCTGAATCCGTGCTTTAGCAATTTTTACTTTGATCTTGAGTGAGAATTTCAGTTCTCCAAGACTCTGCTGTTGTGGTAGGAAAATAAACAATTTATCTTTTTTTCCCCTCAAAGCCTTTTGTTGCTTTTAGAGCACATTTCTTGTACGTTTTTCACTTAATATCAGCATAAAGCCATAAATTTGGGGTTTGGGATTCTTATTCGATTCCTATCTCTCCCCCTCCTTTTTGCGGCAATGTGGACCTATAAAAATAGCAATTGTAATATATATGATGAAGTACCTGGTTTGAAAGGCATGATGCAATTACAATACTAGAACTTCTGGGTTTTGTAGAAAGACTCCTAATCGTGTCATAGAAAGTGAACATGTAAACCTTATTTGCAAAGTACTTTGATGTATTTAAAAGGTTTTAAAATCTTATTTGGTTCTTTTTTTTTTTTCAGAAAGGACTATAAATACAACATAATATGATTTAACATAATGAAAACCAGCATCACTTAGAAAACAGAACATAAGTGTTGTGCTCCTGCTGTCTTATTTTTACTCTAAACAGTTAAGGGCTGAAAAACTATTTATCACTTTGCAGATCAGGAGAAAATACTTGATGATCTTACCATTGCGTGACTGCAAAACTTACATTCTCCCAGGAGGAGGTGCCTCCCTTCCTCCGAACGTGCCTTGGAGTGCAGAGAAACCCATCAAAGCTCAGAGCAGCTCTTTATTATTTTTGTCAGTGTTTCCACTGTGCACTGAGACTTTTCAGAAAGGCCAAGAGTCTCTTCTTGGAGAAGGAGCGAACTGAATGCATTGCAAGCAACCTGTGTTCTGGAGGTAGCCAGACCTCTGAAAGAAACCTGTGTAATTCATCTGCATTATGAGAAAATGAGGTTGGATATGAATTCTCTTGCGTTGTTACAGAACCAGAACTGACTGTAATAAAAAGCAAATATTGTGAACTTTTAAGAAGTTCCTTTAAATGACTTGCACCTGGCTGACTATACCAGTGCTCACACTGTCAGAAGCTGTTATCCAGGATTTTTTCAGAGTTTCTGTAACCCAGAAGGGGCAGCAGTGCAGTTTGAAAAATTACTTTATTGGTATAAATAACTAGTCTTTAAATCTGAAAATAAATACAGTGACATCTTTAGAACCAAACAGGGGTCTTAAATAGAGAAGATGTATCATTCCTGAGGTTATCACACATGCTGGATGTCCAGGCTCATTTGGAACATATTTTGAGGTTTGTATGGATCAGCTCCATAAAAGTTGTTGTAGAAAAAATAGAGAAAAACTTGTTAGGTTTGTAGTTTGGAAGTTTTGCTTTGAAATGCACTGTTTGAAAAGAATAGATCTTACCAGGTCTGAACAAGTGGCATAAATAGCACTAAATCCAAGAGCCTGGGTTTAGATAATTTTCAAAATATTTGCATAAAATATTTGTGTTATAAATGTCTATTTAATTTTGGCTCAAAGAGTCTAAAGACAAAGACGGTGTGCGTGGTGTAGGATGTCCCTGAGCTGCAAGTCACTAGAGAATGGAGATAGGAAGTATTTTTGCCCTGTTGTTTTGGCATCTGCTGTTGAAGGTTGTTAGAGATAGAATACTGGGATGGGCAGATCCAGCAGAGCTGTGGGTGGCTGGTTTTTGGTGGGTGTGGAGGGTTTTTTATGTTTGGTTGGTTTTTTGTGGGTGGTTTTGTTTGTTTGTTGGTTTGTTTTTTATGAAATGCCTGGTTTTCTAGAAACATTCGAGAATTGCTTTTCCACATGGACCTAATTGTGCCTTTGATGTACATAGAAAGTATCAGTGGACTTATCTGCTCAAATGTCAAAAAGGCCTGCTGCTGAATGCTATTACATAGATAATTTGTTTTAATGCCATTTCTATGTGTGTGCTATCTAGGGATATGATTTCATCATTAAACAGTATTGGTCTCCCTCTGGATGACTTTAGAAAGTAAGGATGCTCAGAGAAACTCTTTGGAGACAACTGTGATTTTGGCAGCTGCTGACTGCAACACGAGTGATAGGGGCTGCCTGGCACCAGTCCCTGGGAGCCGCTTACGGGGAGATTGGCCCCATACCATACTGGATGCTCTCCACCTCTAAAGTTGTAAGAAGTACAATTTTCAGTGCAAGTCTTCTCCCACTAGTGTTCTGGGAGAGATGAGATCTCATTGACCTTCAATTTCTACAACTTGAGTGTGTGTTTCCTCTTCTTCTTCCTTCTTTTCCTCTTCTTCACTGTTGCATGGTGGTTTTGTATTTTCTGATTATTATGCCGAGTAGATTGTTCTGTCTAATTATAGGCAAGCTTAGTATATGAACATAGCAGGCATGGTGTTTTTTGTTATTGTTGGCTTTTTTTTTTAACTGCAGCGGGAAAACGATTTGAAAGATGACTGCTTTTGTTTAGTGTTTCTAGGTTTATGTGTCATATCACAAATCTTACTTGCTGTGAATTTACTGTGCACTGAAATGACATTACCTGGTTGATTTAGTATGTATAATTTAAGATACAAAATTTAAGGTAATATTACAAAGATTTTTCTAAGGAAAAAATAATTGCTCACTCATTTATCAGTATTTTGATTAAAAAATCATATCCTGCATCTCCTTAATGGAATGGTTAAGATACTTCAACACAAAAAAACCCCCCAACAACCCAAACCTAATTCAACAAGCAAAAGAGGATAACCTAATTTTCCTACAAAAGCGTAGAAAAGTAGGGGGAATACTTTTCCTTCCCTTTTCCATTTCTAGCTTGTCTTTTGAACATCAGGCTAATAACTTCTTGCCATGTTCAGAATATTTCATTTGAGTTCTGACAGTAATAACCGTGTTTTATTTGGCTGTCAGGGGCCCTGTAAGATGGACAGATAATGTGTTCATTCTCTGTCCAGTGGGAAGAGAATACATTAACTGTCTAAAATGATATGAAAAGAATGAGAGCTAGTTAAGTTGATTTTAGGGAAAATAAAAGCCATGTATTTATTTGCAGTGGTACATTGCAAGTTGTTGGTTAGATGGGCACTGGTAGTTCCCTGTGGATTATATAAAACAAACCAAAACAAACACAATCATTTCTTTCTGTGAACATAGACATCCACTTGTTCTTGAGATGCCATCACTTGAGATGCTTGCTTGTTTCCTCTACTTTGAGAGGTCTGAACCTTTCTCCATCCATGTTACAGGAGATTTAAACTCTAATGAAGAGTCTGCAGTGAAGCACAGCCTTTAACAGGAAAATACACTTTTTGGGACATCTGGTGTAGGAAAACTGGCTGATTCAAGCCCAACGTGGCGTGCGAGAAGTGGTAACTGCGTAGGCATCCTAAGCCTGTTTAGCGTGCTGCAAACCGAGGAGCCTGACTTGGGGATAATTCTCCTGAGACTCCAGGAGTATCTGGCATATGTGTGGAGGCGTGCAGAGACTCGAGCAGTTATGTTTCAAGGGATGTGGCTGCATCTCCATCGTGGGCACAGCACTGCAGCAGTACGGCAGGCGTGTCCTTCTCAGTGCCCACCGGGTTTGGCATGTGGGGAATGCAGTCTGTGTTTGTTTACTCTAATTTTTCTTTCGTTATCTTGTTGTCCAGTTGCAGAATGTCGGAATATGTTCCTGATTTCTTCCCTGGTGGCAATGGCATGGGGAAAGGAATTGCTGCCCATATGTATTGCTTTGCTGCTTGTTTCTCTCAGCTGCCTGAATCCCTTCTCCACCTCAGTCACCTAATTAGTCTAATACCTTTGACTATAAGTCTTTAATGGAAAATAGCCTGTGCATGGGATTTCCAGGTGCTTGAAGAGGTTCATATCTCACAAGAACAAAGTAGATGGATCATTAATAATGGACAGACAGATCTGGAATCTTAAATCTAAACAGCAACCTGCTTTTGCAGTCCCTTATGTCTCCCAAAGGCCTGTGGTGGCAGCTCTGCCCTAGTTAAGATAAGAACTTCTTTCCTGGTTGATTGTCAGAGCGTGACGGGGATACCGAGTGGGGTTATTCACTGAGGAAGGTAGTTCTACTTGGTTGCATTACTAGGTTGTGTCTAAAATGGCCTGCAAACGAAAACTGGGCTGTGTTCCTTGTAAATGCCCGGGAGCGGCAGTTTCAGCCAAGAGTAGCGCAGGGCTCAATGGCTAAAAATCAAACTGTGGATTTATTCTCTGCTTGGGGACAATTTCAGGGAAACAGGGGCAGGCAGCCCCTTTATTTTCAGCTTTTGTCTAGACTGCATGTCATTCCTGAGGGTTAGTACCTCTGCGGGTCACACTAGGACCTGCCAGGTGGTCAGTGATCACGGTTACATATGTCATGTGCATGGTTTTGGTGATTATGAGTACTTTTAACGGGAATTTTTCCTGACCTGCTTTGAGTGTTTTAATTAAAATGATGCTGTAGCTTTCCACATAGTCTTCTGCGTGACACCAATAAACACTTGACTGATTGCCTGTGTGACTAATGCAGCTGGACAGTTGTCAAGATAATCTAAGATCTTTCATGTATGCAAGAGTAAAGACGGCCGACCGTCCAAATTGTTGTCCGTAGCCTATTCATTTTTTGCTTGTGCACAGTCAACTCTGATTAGATTGCTGAATCAAAGATGTGAAAATGACTTGTTGTGTCATTTTGATGCAGTTTGAACTACTGCTTCGAAATAAAGATTGGATCATAGAATGCATGGTGTTATGAGCACTTCATAACCTTCGTTTCTTTCTTTCTTTCAGACTAGCTTTAAGACATTAGCCTTGGTCTGGAAAGAAACTGGTGGACACATGTCAGTCTCATAAATTACATTTTTGTAGCCTTTTAGTCAATTCTTCCTTGATTTAGGCCATGTGGTTAAGATGACGCAAAGCATGTAATGTTACTGTAGTTGTTCCTTTTTGAACATATGTTCTGTAGGTTTAGTGTTTCTTATGTTGTAAATGATATTTGATGGCAGTTCTCATACTTGTTAACATCTAATAGTTTAATAATTGGAAGTACAGCTCTTTAGTGGAATTTTACAGTGGTTTTTTTTTTATCTGCCCCTCTCCATTTCTCAAATACCTCTGCAGTTGAATAACACAGATGGGTATTTATGTTGCCTAATTTTAGACATCTGATTTGTGCTAAAGTTAAGCGGCTATCCTCATGTCTATACAGCTAGTAAAAGACAGCTACACCCTCCAGAGAGCCATTCAGCATCGGGCATGCTGAATTCCCTGCCAGTATGTAGAGACTAGCTTCTCAAAACAAGAATCTAAGATTGATGTCTGAAGTTAAGCAACGCTTCTCCAGGAAAAAAAAAATTACTGAAAGATGAAGTTCAGTCAATTTTTTTGTGGTTTAATCTTAAGGTCAGTTTGCAAAGTTAAGTCTGCTGTATGACAGGATCTAAACGGAACGAGCTGAGCGTGTAAAAGACTTTTTGGAGCACAGGTTGTAGGAAGTATGTCTGGCTGCTGAATAGGTGCCAAGCAATTTAGTACTTGGTGCTCCTTGCTGGCTAGCTGTTCTGCTAGCAGTCTTGCAAAATCCCAGACTTTGGGGTATCAGAAAAACATCTTACAGAATATATGTGAAATGCTACTACTTGAGGTTTAGCTGGCATTGATAACTGGGTTCTGGCAGGAGTGATTGATGTGTCTCAGTGAAGCAGTATAGCCTGAATATAGTCACAACTTGTATCTTTAAAGCATATGAAACCTTTTCGTTTGTAACCACCAGTAGCTGGTGCCTATTGCAGGTAAATGACTTCACGCAGAAAGTAAAATTGTATGCGTAGTCTCTATTTTCTTATTTGATGAATCAGAACTGGAAAGAGGTATGAGCAGGGGCTTACAAAGGGCCTCCATTTACCAGCAGTAGCTGTTGGTCATATGTCCTACAGGTAGCCCATCTCTTTCTCCTCCTGCGGTGCCCCTGCTTGTGCTCGTGTTGGCCATCTCTCCTTTCTTTGGTTTTGAAGGAAGCACGTGCTGCTGGAATTGGCAAATAAATGGCTGCAGAGTGGAAACATGTGAGTCTCCTGCCCTTCCCCTGGGCAGTCAGGAGGCTCCTGTGTGGAAGCCCAAGCCAACAGCCGTGGCCAATTCGTATGCGTACTCTCTCAGACCAAAGAGTTACCTGGTAGGCTCTGTGCTGCCCACTGGCCCCATATTGCATAGTCCTTCTCCAGGAGAGTTGCCCCATGCTGAGCTTCAGTGGTTATGGTGGAGGGAGTTGCAGTTCTGGATTTTTAACCAACCAATTCACATGTTTTGGGGAGCAGAGCAGATGGATGATACACTGTTCTGAAATCTTTCATCTCAAATTTGATCATGGTTCTTAAATTATTTTATTACCAAAGGGGGCAGAAAAAGAGCGATGATGCAAACTTTCTGAGGTCAGTCATTTAGGGATTAGAGGAAGGAGGAAGCAGAAGCATCCCTCCAGGTTCCACCACCAAGTGCCTTTTGCCAGCACTGAAACTTGTAGCTGTTTCCTTGTCTGATCGTGCTCTGCAGGTGAACCTTGCAAGAGGAATTTAGAAAACTGTAGTCTCTATCAGCTCAGTTTGAGCTGTTCCTACCTGACATACTTGCATGTAAGATATACTGGACTTTTTATGAACCAATTAAAAACCAAAAACTTTCTTAGCTTGATGCTGTAAAGTAAAAAATTTGGGTTGAATGTGTATTTCTGATGATAATTAATTACAGCTTGAGGGCTTTAGTTAAGTGATTTTTTTTTTCTCTTTTTTTATTTGTCATCTCAGCTTTTTGGATTATAAAATATATGGGAACCTTATACTGAAGTGTTTTACTTGTGCTGTATTTATTTCAAGATTTTACAAAATTCAGCAGTCTGGGCAAGTCTCGTTAAATTATTTTTTTTAACGGATTCTAATAGTTCTGTAGGCACTGGCTTTTGGGTGTTTTTTGGTTTCTTCTGTATTACTGGATTTCTAGGATCAAAGTGAACACAGTGAAAAGGCAAGCATGCTGTTAAATATCATTAGTTATTTTGTCTCTCAGTATAGTTTTATTTCACAGAATTTGGAAAGTGTTCTAAAATAGTGTTGGAATTGTATCTGAACATGAAAGCTCAAATTCAGGGCTTTCTCCTAGGAAATGTTTGCTGGAAGGTGAATGGAAAAGTAGTTTGGTTTTAAGTGGAATTTATAAGGATCAGCAAAGTGTAAATTAGATTCCAATATACTTCCAATGCAGTATTTAGAACAGCCTGTATTGAACTATTTATTGCTTTTGCTCACAGGCCTCAAAAGTTATTTTTGCTTTGTTTCGGAAGGGCTTGGTGACTGATCCAAGCTGTTCTGTGCTTTCGAAAGATGAACATGCTTTGCATTTCCTCACCCACCATTCCCTGTGGTTTTCCACTTCTGTGCAATCAGCTGAGGCGGGGCAACCTCCTCCTCATACAAACCGTACATGTCCTTCTGGCCTGGGCATGCACCATGGTCCCAGGACCTGTTTTGGGAAGCATCAAGCCTGTGTTGCTTCGAGGTACGTTGTGCCAGGGTGTGCGCTGTATTCCTGCTCAGAAGAGCAATGCAAAACACCAAATCGAGTTCTTAAACACACTTGTCCTCTTGAGCACCTGGTGCTTCAGCTCTCCAGTGGTTCACGCCAGGGCCACAGTTTCTTCTCCCAAGTTATGAGTAGCTTCACCCGCAGCTCACCGACTGTAGGCATTTGGATACTCACGGAGGTGCCTTTACTGAGCCTTGGGTTTTAGGGGTGGCAGTGGAGTGGGACCAGCACATAAATATCCCCAATTGGAGCTAAAGTTTGCTTGTGGAGGCGGGAGTGTTGGAAAACCAAAGTGATGGTGCTCAGTTGTTTTCTCAGGGGATGCTTACATACCAAAACCTTGATGGGATCCTCCTGGGCATCTTCAGTATCCAGTTTGCTGAATTAGTACTGAAGGAATATAGCTGATAATAAACCCAAAATAAGCTCATAAACTAAACTTCCTTCATGCAAGACAATGGACGAAGTGCGAAGAGAAATGTATGTCAAGGTTGCAGCTTTCTGGCAGTGGTGGGGGAGTGAGCGGGGAGTAGCCACAGTAGCTTTTTCAGGGGCAGGATTAAGTGGCCTCAGAAGAGACAACTGTCATGTCTGTTCCTTAGCACAAGTCATTTCCCGAATTTCAGCTATAAATTAAAATCCCACCGTGGAGGGGGAGGCCTGCTTTGTACGTGCTGACTCTGAGATATATCAGTGTTATCTTCTTTATGCTGGTAGCATGTGTGAACGTGAATCTAAACGCCTTAATTCCAGCGCTGCCGCCGCCGCACAGTCCTGAGCTGGTCCTGCAACCCTCCACTCCTGCATCCCGTGGCCGTCAGTCTTACCCTCGCTTTGGCATCCCTGCCCGTGCTGCCGCCTCCTGCTCCCACCCTGGGAGCCCCTCGTTAGCTTTTAATGCCGTCAGTATACAAGCTGCCAGAGATAAAAGTTCATTACCTGTCCACTGACTGGTGCACGGAGCCGTGATATATCTGTGTTTAATACAAATGCTTACACTCTTCTTCCCTTACGTAAATGCACACGTGTGCTTATTTTCCACTCCTCTCTGAGCAGTGTTGAGGATGCAGTCTTTGAACAGGCATCTGAGACCATAAAATATCTGCGTTGAGCAGGACCGATTTACATTTCTTGTGTTTCTAGGCAGTTGCACAAGTCCAACTTGGAGGACTAATCTCCTTTTCTTCTGCATTAGTTATTCTGGAATTATGTATAAAACGGAACTATTATATGTTTGAAACTTGGGGATTTATCATTTGGAGTTTTAAGGGACTTAGCATAGGATTCGAACCTCAAATACTCTAAGTAAACTAGCGGCATTTGCAATTTTGATTTATATCAGCTTAAGGACGAAATGCTTTATCAGTGATCTGTAAATTGCATTAGCTACAACTCAAAACACTGAAAAACTTCCTTTTCAGCCCTTTGCCACTTCTCATAAGGAATTTCATAATATGAAATTGCCTAGTCCTCTGTTAACATGGTACAGTAGCAGGCCAGTGCTTTCACACGTGTGTGCCCAGAGTTAGGGCTAAGCCAAGTGTATTTCAGTGCCCTGTGGGGGTTTTTGTTTTAACGGGAGATGTTACAGCCATTCTTGTGTGTCTGAAACTTGGGTCACTTTTAATCAGCCTGATCTTTGCACCAGCCAAGTCAACAGTCTTTGACATTGTAGGCAATAAGAAGAATGTGTAATGAAATGAGAGTTCATTTCCTCAAATTATTTTAATATTTTGCTATATATAAACACTTAAAGCTGTGTATCTGGAGCTAGTTAGCACCACTGTTTTCCAGAGAAAGACGTGTGGTATTTTACTAGAGCATGCAGTGCCCCAGTATATACAAAAAGGTGAATTTCAGATTATTAGAGCTGTCAGTGATGGATGGAAGAGGGAAAAAATGGAGAAGAATTACCCATCTTTTGCGGTCTACTCTCCTCACTGACCGCGCAGTCTGTAAGACCGGAACGCGGCCGGGGCAGTCGGCCAGCAGCAGGTGAGCAGTAGTGCCGCCCGCGCCCCGCCGCCCGGCTGCGCTGCCGTAGGTGAGGAGTGGGCTGGCCCCTACCCGGCAGGTTTGGGAACTGGTGGTGCTGGAGTTTCACGGCAAGGAGGCTTCCCCACCCTTCTACCCGCTTTTGGCGGCCCGCTATTCCGCTATTATTCTTGCTCATCTGCTCCATCAGACGCGTGCATGTCCTGAGCGTCACCTCTCTCCCACTCTGTCGCTGCACGCTTTGCATTTTTACATTATATCCCATTTTGCTCTCTGTTCTCCCCAGGACGTTTGAGATTCCCATCTCAGGAATTCCTGCCAAGTTCTGATCCTAGCATCTGTTCCCGACATTATCCAGATGCTCTAATTTTGGGGCCTTTAAAGACATGACTTTTCTGATCCTGAGTTTCTCTGAAACCCAAGGAACCTGAAGCACAGATACAATTGTGAAAGTGTTAATCTAATTGTTAAACAATAGTAAAGTCGTTCTGGAAATGACACTTTTGACCACAAGAGTTATTGTAATAGCTGGTATGTGCTGAATGTAAATTAATTCATTCTGCCTGGGATAAAGTTACTTTTGTGTAGCTGTGGCTAGATGGAGCTGTCAGAATGCGTAAGGCGGTTTGATTTATGTGCAAAGGCTGCACGCGTTGGACTTCCCTGGTATGTGCTATTCATTTTAGCTACTTACAGAGTTCAGTGTTGATGCCCTTTTACTGTTTTAGCATAGATGATACAATGTTTGGTAATTATTTTGGAAAGTAGAAAAATCATTTGGGATACAACAATTAGGCACAGAGACTGTGAAATAAGGTTTGCTTTCAGTGAGGGGCAAGATTTATCTTAAGCAAGGACGTTTGAAAAAGTAATGAATGCATAAATGTTTCTGATTAAATTTGTATTTTTTTGTATTTATGTGGGCAGAGTCATTTCAATAAGTGAATGGTCTCCAGTGAGGCAGGCAATTTAAAAGTGGTCTTGCACATCAGAAAAGGTGACCCCTAATGAAAACGTAAAAACTATTCTCTTTAGAAGCTATGCTCCCTCTGATTTTCAGTCTTTGCCTTTTAATATTAATTACTAGGACTTTTTAATTAAAAACAGATCTTGGAGGTATTATCTGCTTCCTCTGTTTAGTCCTTTTAAAATGTTAATCACTTCTGACAGCATAATTTACCCAGCTACCTGTGCTAGCCTTATGCAATGCATCTGCTTTGTGTGGTGCCAAACTACAAACTGCACCCCAAAAAGGTTTTCTAAAAGTTAATACAGTTGCGAAGATTAAGTCTGGCAGGAGAAATACAAAGAAAGAAGAATTAAATGAAACCTTAATGAGACAGTGAGTCAGAAAAGCTATTTCAAGATGGCTGGAGCTTCCCAAGAAATGATTCTTACACTAGAGGTAACCAGACCAAATTCACTTTGGTTTCTGCTGGAAGACATTTAGAGAGGAGTGGAAGGTAAGAGGCAAGATTGGAGGCAGCCTTGGAGCCTACGGAGAGTTTCCATCAAGCAGGATTGTGAAGTGTGCATAGCAGAACACTTAAAAAGAGAGAAAAGGAAAAAAAAAAAAAAATCTTAACACCCCACCCCCCAACTAAAAAAACAACCAGCCTTAACCCCTCCAGTTGCAGTAATACTCTGCATGGTATTAACATCATCCCCTCTCGCCTTCCCACCTTTCGTCCCAGCTGTTTCCCTCTTCCCTCCAGAGCTGGCCATGCTTGTCCTTTGCCAGGCAAAGCAAAGCAAGCTTCCTCAAGCTGCTTTCAGCTGTGGCTGTGGTTATGTTTTGCTTAAAATATTTTTAAGCTGGAAATATTTTAAAGCAAAATAGTAATTTTTTTAATAGTCACAAATCAGCAGAGAATCATCAAATCTTACTCAGATGGAGGATAACTTAATGAAATATCTAACTATGCCATAAGTCTAGAAGCAGAGTGAGTGCTCCTTTGATTTGGTTTGATTGTATTTTTCTGTATAAATTACCAATAAATGAAATCCAGCAACAAAGTCCTCCCAAACACGTGCTGATTTTCAAGGACTTAGATAGCTATGCCTCTCCCAAGTATTGAAAAAGAAAAGCAACTTTTCTTTGTGCTGGGCCCTCAGAGATTTCCATTTTTCTTGTATTTTTGACGGTGTTTGAAAGGGAATGTTGGGTTTTGAAAGATTTTTTTTTTTTTTATATATAATAGTAAAAATTCAAGGGAATTATAAATGAGTCAGAATACCATTAGTTCAGTGAGCACTGCTCAGAATTATTTATATGTTTGTAGGTTTAAAATAAATGATCTTTTGCTGCACAAGTGAGACTGCTTGTTTTGTGTGATGTTACTGAATGGAGCCTTTGGTAATCAGATTCCACACATGCTTTAACCTTGTGCAAAATTTAATGAAAAATAGAGTTACTACTGAATATACTGTTTTGCCAGCTCAACAAAAGATGTTAAGTTCTGCATATTTTTGCATAATAAAGATGAGTGTTGACAGTGTAATGATCCATTTGGCACAGATAAAATCATGAATGATTTTAATAACCTTACAACAATATTTGATTTCACTATGAAATATAATATAGACAACTTCAAACAGAGACAGGCCTGCTGCCCTGGTATGGAGTGCCAGCTACTTATAACCTTAATTTTTCTAGGAGAGAAAAGAGGCGAAACAAAGAGGCTAGATCAGCTCAGAGGAGATCGGAGGAATTAGGGCATCTACAGGACGGAAGGGATCTGTTTCAAAGTTTTCCGTGCAGTCCTTGGCCACAGGTTGAAACTCCTGGCTTTTGGCAATGCTTGTATCTCCTTCTCCAGGCTGGGTGACATTTATATTTATGTGTTGTAAAATGCCTTCATGGATATGGGCTGACTCAAGGTAAAATGTTAGAATGATAGTGTGTCCCCAAGTTTGGTAGCTTGAAATGATTGTGCATACAAATGTAATTTCTCTTTTGAGCATTTCTTTTTTAAAAATGTTTTTCAGATTCATCTAGGTTATGTAGATGCATCAGTCCCACTTTCCGCAGTGATTTAGAGAATTAATTTTCAGAATGAGTTCTGAAAATAAGGCTGGAGTCTTTGAAGCTTTCACACTAAGTGATTTAGGAGTAAAATTCCCTATTGATGTTCCTGTCTCTCTGGTTATAATGCTCGAGTGCTGCATCCCTATGCAAAGAGAGCGCTGTAAGGCGGTGGAGGCTTCTGCAGCAAGTAGTCAAGAATCATGGAATGATGCAAACTATTGTTAGAGTAATATTAGAGATCTCCTTTGCTATTCATTCCTGAATTTCACAAAAACAAAAGCACTTTACACACTGAATGTGTTTTGAAGATGGATGTGATGTTATTAACTGTATGGTTTCTTTCTGAGGTCCTCCCTCCTTACTCTTCCCTTCTCCCTGCTGCTTTTTTTCTTTTTCTCTTTATGTTTGTATTCATAAGTGTTTACAGGTCAGATTTGAAAAGTCACCGGGCAGCTTTTAAAAGCAGAGTTTCAAAAATATCTTGGCATCTGATTTCTAATGATTTTATGGGGAGAAAATAAGTGATGCCTTTCTGCAACCTTATCTGCCAAATTATTGTTGAAATGTGGGTCCAGATCATTTTGAAAATGGTGTTGGCATTGGGACCCTAGGTAGTGAAAGTCCCTGGGGCTCAGCTACTACATCATTTAACTTGGTGTTTTATGGGAAATAAACACAGGCCCTATCTCCTCCTAGCAGATTACGGTGTATGGTAGATGGATATCCATCTGGATGTGGATGCACCGGGCTATTTTTTCTTTGCACAGAGATCCCTATAATCCTCTTGGTTGTAGAAAACCTGAAGGTGTTTAGGAAGAACTGTAGTATGGCAGTTTTGGGATCCTCTCCCTTTGTAGACTATCGAATGTTATCTAATGGGTGTCTTTTGCTTAAGACCAGAGCTCCTTATCTGGTGTACGTTCAGGTAATAAATCTGGTGAGGCCAGTCCCCTGTGCCTGGGGGTTGCCACAGGAGGGGACAGCCTCCACAGATCTCCTGGCACGTGTCTCAGTAGCCCAGCGCTATTGGACCGCTACCTTTAGTCTTCGTTTTGTAAGGATAGTCCTAACAGACTGTAAGTTAACTTGCATTGTTTTCACTATTGTTACATTTTTAAATAACACAAAATGTTAGTCATGAGGGAACAATCAGTCATTTGCATTTAAGGTTTTTTTACAGCCTTCTTTAAAGAAGGGGAGGCATGAATTATTGCCTAATGTGCTGGTTATTTTTGTCATTATACACAAAATTAAGAATATTGTTATTGTTGTTTTAAAATGCCAGAGGTAAATGTCTGTCTCTGACATTTTTAAATACTAGATAATGAAGTTAGTTAAAAAAACCATCCCTATCTCGTTGTTTTTAAGACCTCTGAAAAGTTTCTTGGGGGGAAAAAAGAAAGTGTTATACAAAAGGCAAAAGGTACACAGAGTTTTTTACCTTTTGAACAGACCTTGACGTTGATTTAAAATAAGCCTGATTTAATAGGTATTGTATTGCACACCGAAGATAATTTAGGCTAATGTCAAGGACAAGTGTTATCTATTCCTTTGTTGTAGTGAGGTATTGAAATAATGAGTGGAATAGAAGGGAATCAGAAAATGTTTGAAGTTTTTCATCTGTGTCTCTAGATGGGTATTTTTAATCACATTCTCCTGGCTTTTGCATGCAAATTACACTGAACAGCACACACTATATAAAATGAAGAGCTGTATTTTACAAAATCTATTTTCTTGAAGTTTAATAAGCTTGCAAAGATTGGCCTGTGCTTTAACTAACTAGGTACCTTTTTGTACCTCAGGCTGAAATGAAAATCTTAGATTTTAAATGCTGCTGTTTTGATCCTGTAACAGAGGAATGGGAAGCCTGGTCTTTTTGGAGGTTTCTGAAACCATTTTTTTTCTTGGTACTCAAGGGCTGCAGCTCCCAATGACAGATGAGACAACTGTTAAGATTTAATACATCTTTATTTCAGCAATATATCTTGCTGTGTGACACCAGCCCCTCTAATAACCCCAGTGTCTGGATTACTTACTGCATAGCGTCACTGCTTAACTGCTGACCTCTGTGGCAGAAATAAAATACCAAACTCCTGTATGGTCCATGCTGTTGACTTGGAAATCTGCTGACCTGCAGAGTCATCCCCTCAGCTGCATGGGGAACAATCAGGGTATCTTTTTGACCCTTGTTCTCTTAGGAAAGGAGGCAGACTTTTATAGTGCACTTTAAAAATGTAAAATTGCTCCCAAAGTAATATTTACAAAGTTGTCCTGAGTGTAGTTGGCATATGTTCATTTGTGCTGAGGGACCAAAAAGGGAGGATATGAAATTGGCTTATTCACACGCTCAGGTGTGTCCCCACTACCTTCTAAGCATCACGCTGTCTCTTCTGATACCATGCTTTCTTTATGCACCTCTTTAAAGCCAGGATAGATAGATATATGTTTTTCCTATTTCTTTTCAAAATGAGCTAAGGAGATACCATAGTAAATCATATATTGTGGTAATTTCACAGAGTATGTCCTTAGCCTTGAACAAGAGGGCTGTTTTTGCAAAGGGATTTTGGAAGAAATCTTTTCCGTGTAAGTTGAGGATTTAAGGAAATAACAGGGTAACACTACACTCTATATGCTTGCAAAGCAAGAGTTGGTGAAGAAATGACCCATTACAAAAATCCCATGATAAAATACCTATGATTGAAAAACTTTCTAATTTAGGACAGATATTTTCCCCAGCTGTTCTCATAGCCCAAACGAGCACGGAATTGAGCATTTTGGTACGTGCTGTGTGGAGGGACTCTAGCGACTGAGGAAAGTAAACTTCTCTCTAAGTGTAGTATCTTCGTTTTTGCTGAGAAGCATCAAAGAAAAAAAAAAGATTGTTTAAAACTGATGAGCATGTTCTTCTGTATTCTTTCACTCTCATTTTAGCAGTAGTTTTGTGTTTAGTTGCAAGCTCTGGAATCTCTTGCCCCATAAGCTTAATCAAACCACTTTTGCAGTGAGATGCGTCTGCAGCATTTCTACTTTCTGGATTTTGTATGGCTGCCCCCATTCTCCAAGAGATCAGAGCGCAGCGATGGCACTGCCCGCTCTTTTGCCAGGGCTTAGCTTAACAGCTGCAGGTACCAGTGCTGATTAACGCATTCAGGCACTAACTCCATTGAGAAGGCTGGGATCGATAGCTAATTCATACTGGTTGTGGAGCCTTCCTTAGCGTGGTTGAAGTTAACACCAGAAATGCAGCATTCAGGAGCAGGAGTTAATGTAACAAACTGAAGCATCTACCTGTTCCTGGTCCAGGTGAGTATGCCCTACTGAAAAGAAACCCACCTACCGGCATCTACGTCCTCCTTCCCATGTCTGTCAGCTTCATGAAGTGTAGACTGCTTCTACTTTCCTTTCTGCCATTAATGCCAGGTCTGCTGGGTTGTCTGTGTAGGAGATGGCAAACTTAGATGTTTTCTTTGGCCGGGGAAGTTAGGTGGTGATAAAGTCCGAGATCCAGCTCTGGTGTTGGACTTGCTGGTATGTCCATGCAGTAGGGTCAGCCGGGTGAGCAGGTCAGAAGGACTTTGCAGGATAATCAGTTTGTGCGTGATCTGTACGCCCTCGTGTCTGTCAGGCTGCGCACGTGGGCTGGCGGCTCAAGTCTCACTCAGTACGTTATGCAGAAGCAGTATGTCTGGTATATGCAAGGTCTGAGGTCATGAAAAAGCAAATCCAGCCAACCTGACAGGCAGCTCAGTGGCAGCTACCTCTAATAGCCCTCATAATACTTTTAACACTGCTCAGTTATTGTCTCATTTCTTGGTCTAAACCTCAGCCTGACTTTAACCCATGGAGGTCAAGCAGAGAGCAATTCAGACAGAATATGTACATTACTTTCCAGGGTGCCATAGTCATGCTTGCTTTTAGTCTGTTGCTCAGTAACAGAGGGGAGGAGGGAGGAAAAGTCTTTTAAATATATGTAATATTAAACTAATATGTTTTAAATATTTTAAATATAGTTAATAGTCTGGGAACTTACAGTATAGTACCTAAAACTCCATTTAATTCCTACTGGGAGAAGATTAGATTGCAATTCAATATTGGTTCTAGAATTTCTCAGATCAAAGTGCTGTAGGAAATGAATAATCAAAAGCAATGTTTTAATAAAAAGCTTGTATATTTACTTCCGAATAGTTTCTTAGTTGTAAAGAATCATGAAAGCAGAAGATCTTTAAACTATCTAAGTGTCCTTTGAATCAATAGGTGAGTTCTGATCTTGCAAATATGATTTGTATGTTGAGATTCAAAAGTGAAGGGTATTTACTTAGTCAGCAGATTTGAGAATGACTTTCAGTGAGACCTATGATGTATTTTCCAGGAGTGGTTATTTTATATCATGGGGCTTTGCGGGGGCAGATGATGTTCAGCAAAGGCAAATGCTGGAGTCCCACATACGGGCTGGAATAACCCCATGCAGCAGTATGGGCTGGGGGCCCACTGCCTGGGTAGGAACAGACCTGGTGGGCAACCTGATGAACGTGCAGCGTGCCCTTGTGACAAAGACGACCAGCTCCATTCTGGACTAGTAACAAACCTGTAGCCAGCCAGAGAGAAGTGCCTATTTCTCCCTACTTCTGGAGTATTTTGGCCTCCTCAATACAAGCGAGACGTTACCATGATGGCCCAGCCAGAGGCCACCAGGGTGAGTTACGGGGCTGGAGACCATCTCAGGGAAAGGGAGGCCTTCAGGGTGCCTGTGTATGGCTGTGCCGTATGGCTGTGCGGTTGCCTAAGGCACAGCATTGCTGATACAGCTGCTCCCTATCAGGTGTGGCGAAGGTGGAGCTAGACTTTTCTCTGAGGTGCACAGGAGTAGTGCGAGGGACGACAGACACAAGTTGCAACAAAGGAGGTTTCAACTTGGGGGGTGGGGAGGTGGAACCTAAGAGTGGTCAAACACTGGGAGAGATTGCCTAGAGAGGTTGTGGAGTCTCCATCCTCAGGGTTATTCAGAACACAAGTAGATGTGGCCCCGAGCAACCTCCTGTCACTGACCCTGGTTTGAACAGGGGCTTGGACTAGGTGATCTCCAGATGTCCCTTCCAGTTCAGGTTATTCTGTGATTCTATATGAGCTTGCACTTCTGTATAATCCACAGAAGATCTAATATAAAGTGTTAATTTGATAGTAGAATGTGATCCTTAAAATGTCCTTATTTTTCCAAAGCAATAATGCAGTAAAGTTACTATGAGAATATTGGTTGTTTGGCTCCCCTCTAGCTACATTACATTGAAAAGTTGTTGTGAAAAGCTAGTTCTGGCTTCATGACTGAAGTTAAGTAGGACAGGTAAAGATTTTCTTGAAATTATAAAGGTTTGTTGTTTGTGTTACACTTTGTCTAAAACTGAAACTGCACTTGCCCTTTTCCTCCTTCTAAAATGTTGGGTGATCTATAAGTCCATTGAGGGGACGCTCAGGTTGCACATATAGCACAGAATGACTCTTAGATGCTATTTTTGCTAATTGATCTTTTTTAAATGTCTGTGGGCAATAGTGCATTATTTGTGAAAAGGTCCATTTTTTTCTGTATTTCCTCTTACCAGTTCATTGAAACAGTAGTTATATTTAAATGGGTTTTTAATGAGCCATGTAGAAAAGTGAAGCTCAAGGAATAATAAGTATTTGGGTCTGCCATGGGGCTATTAAAGTCAGTTCAGTCATCACAAAGCCTACAAATTGATTTCATATTTAGTTTCTTTCAAAGCTAAATAATAATTGACTATTCTCTTGCTAATTATTTTCCTGAATTTATGGGTGTTTTTCCTCTTACACTCATCTGTTCATTCACAAGCAGCTTGTACTTCAGGATGTTTTAGAGTCTGAGGTGCCATTAGCTGAAATTTGGTTTACTGCTGGGCCTTATTAAACAAGTACTCTTTAGCTCAGCATTGTAGTATGGTCTGAGTAATACACAGACTGCTTTGGGTACACGTAGTTTTTGCCAACCGTAAAAAGTTACTATAGAAATCTGCTTATATTCTTTTGAGATCTATTTTGGCTGTGTAAATGGCAAAGGAAGCGTGTGGTCAGCTCTGTGGTTGCCTTGCAGGTTCACTGTACAGGTTTGCTTAAGACTGAAAAAGTTTTTTGCTGAGGAAAGGATGCCAGTGATGCTCGTGTTTAAATTTGCTGCCAGCCTCCTCCATGTTCTCTTTCCAGATACTCGCTGCACAGGTCTGAAAGTGTGTGGCAATGCTCAGAGAGTGAGTGAAATCTCTCACATCAGCGGATCAGGTGGCTGGCTAAAAGTGTGTGCAGACAGAGACCTGTACATTGGGACCGCAGGACAGGGCTGGGCTTAACACTCTGGCATCAATCAGTTTTTAAAGGAAATGCTCAAAGTAGTTATTTTAGGTGGAGATATATTGACAAGGCGGATTTAGATTTTAGAATCTCATCTGGAACATCAAAACCTCTCTCTTCAAGGGCCGAAGTCTCCTGTGGAACAAGTTATTTAGTTCAGTTATTAAGCATAAACTGAGAACCAGAATCCTTGCCGGCGTGGGCACCTCGCCAGAGGTGGGTGTTGAGCTGCACCATCGCTCGGAGCCGCCTCCGAAGGGCTATGCTCTCTGTTCTGCTGGAAGCAGGCAAATAATCACTTGCGTGAAAGGCGGTTTTGTGTATGAATGGCCATCCTGCAGGAGAAGATGTGCAGCGGAAATGCCAGAAGACCACAGCAGCTGTGAAGGGAAGACCAAATCTGGAAGTTGCTGTATGGGCCAGGAGGGGAAGCGCACGCTTCAGCCAGGGCAATTGAGACACTTGCGGTTGCTCGAGAGATAACTACCGAGCAATTGGGCACTGAACAGCGGAACAAATGGGGAATGTCCTCGCATGAAATTGTCTGATAAGCATCCTTCTGGTGAGAAGAAACCAGATATTTAAAATGGCTCCTAATCATGAAAAAAGATAAGTGATTTCAGTTTCACTCTATGTTAAAAAGAGTGGACAAGAAGTGCAGAGGATGTGAAAACCAAATGATGCGAAAACCAGTATCACTTGCTGTCTTCCTAGCATGAGAATAGATCTGTAATCCTAACTGACGTTAAAATAAGTCTGAAATCATTACTGGTGCCTACACGTGAGCCGGTATCAGATTCATCAATAGCGATTACAAAAGAATTAACAAATTTTGGACAGATGCTTAGGAATATGCAGAATTCAAGTGATCTTTTTGACGATCTTACTTGGCATAGTGGGGGAAAAATACAGGAAAGGTTTCTAGCTTTATGAGTTTCTGTGAAGTGGAGGATTTCTGGTTTTATGCTTTTGTACAGGAGAGAGATGACCTGATTGCACCATTTGATAGTGATGAATTCTTTTATATGGTCTTAGTACTTAATGAAAAAGTAAACAACCGTTGCTGGTGCGAATGCTATTTTAATCCAGTTAATTAACATTCAAGTACTTAATCTAGTCTATTAATTAAGACTGCATATGTGTTTACTAATTTTTAATTACCTTAGAATAGAAGGAAATTGTAATAATTAATGTTGGAATGCAGACTGCTGCTGATGTGTCAATATTAAAATAAATCAGTTTTCTTGCTTTTTATTTATTTAAGTAAATATAACCTGGTTAGTGTGATATATTGAGTCCCAGACAGAGCAATAGAGAAAGCTCATCCTGGTATGTCTTTCAGAAAGAACTAAAGGTTGGAGTGTAATTCATTCTGTACAACATGGTGGTGTGGGAAGTCAGTGAGATGTGCTGTAGAGGGCTGAACGCAGTGATCCGCTGGAATGCCTTCCTCCTATCCCAAAGCCAAAGGCATCTCAGTAAAACTTTGTTTTGATATCTCAGGCTGTAGAATCATTTCTTTGTAAGCCATTTGCTTGATGAAGCTAGTATATTGAGCAAAAAGAATTAAATTATGTTGCTCCCCCTTCTTTTTCTGTTTGCTGTAGAAAGAGTCTTTATCAGTCAAAAAAGAAGAATGTCAAGTTAGTAGCTGTTTTTTAAACTGTACTATTTTTTTTGTTTTTCTTCAGAGGATGATGGTAGCAATTAAAAAAACCACCTCTTAAGATATACTAAGGATCAGGAGCACGCTTTTTACCGCTGGGATAATTGTTGAGTTTTACTGCAGTTCTTTGTATTTTTAAAACAAATGCTGTTGATCAGACACTGAATGTTGTTGCTTTTTAAAAAAAAATCCTATCTTTTGTTCATAATTCATAAAAGATTACTTACATTTCTTGCTCTGGAGTTTAAAAAATAGGAGTATTTTAGTTTATGCATATTGACCTTTCGAAGATGTACTCTAACTCCATTCCTGCAATGGAATGAACCTTTGCATAAGTTGTGAACTGAACAAAGCTGCTGTCTTTATATTCGGAGGTGCTACTGAATATTTGAAACTTCATTTTTCTTGAAAAACTAGTATACGCTTACACTGGGGACCAAATCCTTATCTTTTTCAAACTGGTGATTCTTACTGTGCCAGCTTACATTGATGAAGAATGTGGATCTGTATTGAAACCTCCTTGCCATTGCTTTTGCCATATAATAACTAGAAATGGAAACATGCCAGCGCCAGTCTAAATTAAGCCTATCATTTATTAAATTTGTTTTGGGAAGACAAAGTGGTTTGTTGCTACTTGATTTTATTTCCCATTTCCAGATTTTTAGTTCAGTGATAGAAAAATGCAAATAGTGTGTCCTGTTACCCCCAGTGATTAAAACTGCTGTAATCTATTTAACCGTATTCTCATGTCTTTGATGCATTCAAGTTCAGGTCCCATGGAATGGGGGGTGAATATAACTTCTTATAACTACTACTATTATTTATTTATTATTATTGTTAATATGATATTTGGTCTTTGGCTGTGGGGTTGTCTTTTTTTTTTTTTTTTTTTTTAAACGGATTCAAACAAGCCAAATAGCTCCAATTTTCACTGAATTTTGGTGGAAGATCTTTTAAAGACCTAATATTGATCTAATATTGAACAGCTAAGCTGTTTTCTTTTTTCTTTGTGCATTGTTCTGGTTTGTTCAGCCCTTCTGCTGATCCTTTCTGCATAAGAGTGGATGGTATGATGAGTTCCTCAGGTTACTGCAAGTGATGAGATCTAAAACTGAAAGGCAGAGCTCATGCCAGATATTGAAAGTAATCATAGACTGATTATGGAAAGGAGTATGAAGTCTGTTGCATTTGAAAACTGACACCGTGCATGGTTGTGGTGATTTCAGTCATTTATTTCTTATTTAAAAAAACCCAAAAAGTCAACATGGAAGCAGCTTCCCTACAGTAAAGATGCTGTTGTTTCCAGAAAAGAGAGTCATCTTTGTTTTGTACTCTCTTTGTAAATCTGATATTTAAAGCCTATCAAAATACCATAGGTTTACCAGGTGCCCTTGCATAATAGGTATGAGGCTCTGCAAGTGGAACCAAACAATAACAAGGATGATGGTTCATCTAGCTTGGGAGGTTAAGTCGGCCTACACCCTGCGTCAAAACTGCTCCCATAAAGAAAAAAAGATGCGTCATTGTCATAGGAGACCCTCTTCTGAGGGGAACGGAAGGCCCAATATGCAGACCAGACCCACTTCTTAGGGAATTCTGCTGCCTCCCTGGGGCGTGGGTTGAAGATGTGAACAGAAAGCTTCCTACCCTGGTGCGGCCCTCAGATTACTATCCATTATGGATTCTTCAGGTAGGCAGCGATGAAGTTGCAACAGGTAGTCCGAGGGCAATCAGGAGAGACTTCAGGACCTTGGGACGACTGGTTAAGGGATCAGGAGCACATGCAGCGTTCTTCTCTATCCTTCCAGTTGCAGGGAGTGATGAGGGAAGAAACGGGAAGAGCCGAGAGATCAATACCTGGCTCCAAGCCTGGTGTTACCAGCAGATTTTTGGTTTTTTTTGTTCATGGGTTGGTTTACATGACACCAGGTCTGCTGGTGACAGATGGGGTACACCTGTCTCAAAATGGGGAAAAGATGTTTCTTTGCACGGAAGTTCGCAGGGCTCACTGAAAGAGCTTTAAAGTAGATTTGAAGGGGGAAAGGGATAAAACCAGGCTCGCTAGAAATAAGCCTGGGGGCAGCACGCCAATGTTTGAGGGACGGTGTGTTAGTGAGGTCCTTTGGTCTGCCGTCTCAGTGGAGGTAGGGGATGGAGATCCATTTGGCTGGAATGCAGGAAAAAAAGGAGAATTCATGACCTTTGGAAGAAGGGGCAGGTAAGTCAGGAGGACTACAAGGATGTCGTGAGGTTATGCAGGGAGAAAATTAGAAGGGCCAAAGCCCAACTAGAATTTAATCTGGCTACTGCTGTAAAAGACAGTAAAAAATGTTTCTGTAAATACATTAGCAACAAAAGGAGGGCTAAGGAGAATCTCCATCCTTTATTGGATGAGGGGGGAAACATACTGACAAAAGATGAGGAAAGACTGAGGTACTTAATGCCACCTTTGTCTCTGTCTTTAATAGTAAGACTAGTTGTTCTCTGGGCACCCAGCTCCCTGAGCTGGAAGAGAGGGATGAGGAGCAGAATGAAGCCCTCATAATCCAAGGGGAAATGGTTAGTGACCTGCTACACCACTTGGACAAACACAAGTCCATGGGGCTGGATGGGATCCACCCAAGGGTACTGAGGAAGTTGGCAGAAGTGCTCACCAAGCCACTTTCAATCCTTTATCAGCAGTCCTGGCTAACCAGTTGACTGGAAGTTAGCAAATGTGACGCCAATCTACAAGGAGGGCCGGAAGGAGGTTCCAGGGAACTACAGGCCTGTCAGTCTGACCTCGGTGCCAGGGAAGGTTATGGAGCAGATCATCTTGAGTGCCATCACATGGCACGTACAGGACAACCAGGTGATCAGGCCCAGTCAGCATGGGTTTATGAACGGCAGGTCCTGCTTGACTAACCTGATCTCCTTCTATAACAAAGCGACCTGCTTAGTGGATGAGGGAAAGGCTGTGGAGGTTGTCTACCTCTACTTTAGTAAAGCCTTTGACACTGTTTCCCACAACATTCTCCTGGAGAAACTGGCTGCCCATGGCTTGGACGGCTGCACTCTTTGCTGGGTAAAAAACTGGCTGGATGGCCGTGCCCGAAGAGTTGTAGTGACTGGAGTTAAATCCCGTTGGCAGCTGTTTGCAAGTGGTGTTCCCCAGGGCTCAGTACTGGGGCCGGTTCTGTTTAATATCTTTATCAATGATCTGGATGAGGGGATTGAGTACACCCTCAGTAAGTTTGCAGATGACACCAAGTTTGGTGGGAGTGTTGATCTGCTTGAGGGTAGGAAGGCTCTACAGAGGGATCTGGACAGGCTGGATCAATGGGCTGAGGCCAACTGTATGAGGTTCAACAAGACCAAGTGCCGGGTCCTGCACTTGGGTCACAACAACCCCATGTAACTCTACAGGCTTGGGGAAGAGTGGCTGGAAAGCTGCCCAGCAGAAAAGGACCCAGGGGTGTTGGTCATCAGCCGGCTGAACATGAGCCAGCAGTGTGCCCAGGTGGCCAAGAAGGCCAACAGCATCCTGGCTTGTATCAGGAATAGTGTGGCCAGCAGCACTCCCTAGTCCCTAAATGATCATCCCCCTGTACTCGGCACTGGTGAAGATGCATCTGAATACTGTGTCCAGTTTTGGGCCCCTCACTACAAGACAGACATTGAGGTGCTGGACAGCGTGTCCAAAGAAGAGCAACGAAGCTGGTGAAGGGTCTGGAGCACAAGTCTTACGAGGCGCGGCTGAGGGAACTGGGGTTGTTTAGCCTGGAGAAACGGAGGCTGAGGGGAGACCTTATCGCTCTCTACAACTACCTGAAAGGAGGCTGTAGCGAGGTGGGTGTCTGTCTCTTCTGCCACGTAACAAGTGATAGGACAAGAGGAAACATCCTCAAGTTCTGTCAGGGGAGGTTTAGATTGGATGTTAGGAAACCATTTTTCACCAAGAGGGTGGTCAAGCATTGGAACAGGCTGCCCAGGGAAGTGATTGAGTCCCCATCCTTGGAGGTATTTAAAAGATGTGTAGATGTGGTGCTTAGGGACATGGTTTAGTGGTGGATTTGGCAGTGCTAGGTTAACGGTTGAACTTGGTGATCTTAAAGGTCTTTTCCTACCTAAACGATTCTATGATTCTATGTTTTGGCTCTCCTGGTTTCCTTTGAGCTCACTGGCATCCGAAGAGCGGCATACCAAGCTCTGGAAATCAAAATCCAACACTGTCTGTTCACATTAAGTCTTCCAGTCCCAAGGGCTTTCTAGCTCTTTACAAGGAATGCATGTACCTTTGTAACACTGTTCTACAGTGAACTTCCCAACTAGCATAGCAGAGCTGCTGCAAACCTGGATTGAATTATAAGCTGCTACTGTAGAAAAAAATGTAACGCTAATTGGATTTGGAGATGAATAACATGGCTTGTGTTTCTTCACATGTTGTATGCAAATATGTTACAACTTTGTATGCTTTTTAATGGAAGTGAAGCCTTTTGAAGGTTTGATGCTGTCAAAACGGCGAATACCTGCAAAAATACATAAGATGAAAAGCTAAGCTTGAAATGAGAAACATTTGGTTTTAGATGTTCTGAAGTCATAGGTTGTAGACTCTCTGGAATAGGCAAAAAGCTGGAAGCAACCTACAGTAGAACATACATACATAGAGATTTATATGTATGTATCTTTTTACATATATATAATATATGTAAAATAGTAGCAGCAGCATGCATTGAGTAATATTTTTCAATCAGCCTCAAAGGAACAGAATGTAATTTGGGGATTTATCTTGGTACATGCCATGCAAAGGAGAAAAAGATTAGATTTTTCATGCCTGGAATTCTTAAATGCATCATTTGTGTTTTGTTCTAATACCTTATACATCTTCACCTGTGGATTAATTTATTTTCAGTTGCTGGAGATTGGCAATTATCTTGTTATAAAACAGATAGTAAAAGTGTTATGAGTAAAGTGTGCTTCTTTTGAGAAATATGCTTCAATTTATGTCAGCATTGGTATTTCACAATGTGTTTGAAAATTAAATTTTCAATAATCTTGAGCTACTGACATTTTAGGTGTTGTCACGTCTCTTTTGCTGCTATCTTGTGTGTAGATTTCTCAAGCATAAAATAATGAAACGTATGTTAAAAACATGTTCTAGCTATCTGCAGCTGCAGCCTGGTTTTGCTTCTGCTCCCTACCTTTGAAATAGCACTGGAGGGAGCATGGACTTTTTAACTGTTACCAATTCATGCTTTCTATTTCATGCATGCCAGAGCCTAAGTTTGCATTATGTATGGAATTATTGGCAGAAGTTTGCTACCCTGCTATTTCAAAACTACTCGTTCAAAACGTTAATGCCTGAAAATACTTCCAAAAGCTGAATTCCCACATGGTTTCCACTGGGGCTTACAGTTGCAGTTTTCCATTTTTTTTCCTGATGTTTGTGTAAGTTAGATTTGAGTAAAGGGACTAATATCAAAACCTGTATGATGAGATGATGTCAACTTCACTTAAAAAAAAAGAAAAAAGAAAAGAGAAAATGACCTTTCTGATTCCTTTAGGTTATATGAAGCTTTAAGTGTTGCTCTAAGAAAATAAACAATTTGCAGAGATCAGTGTAGGCTTAAGTTGATTTGCTTCATTTACCTGACCAATTTGGACAGAAGAATGTAATGCTTTCTTGGAAATGTCTTTCAAATATTACATTATAGATTAATTTATAGGCTGCAGAATGCTGTTATCCATAAAACTTTTTTACCCATCTTGAAAATTAAGTTCTAAAATGAAATGTGCATGAGCTGGCCTTTTCTCTTTCAGTAGGTCACCAAAGATAAATTGGGATAAATTATTTGTTTCAAAAAAGAGCATTCATTTACAGTGGAAAAAATAGCTCAGATTTACCAAAAACCACCATGACGTTTTTCCTATTTCCCTTTCAATGAACACGGATTTAGTAAATCTTTATTAAATTAGTGACTTGGCTAAGTTTCAAATTGGGCTTGAATTCTTAGGCTTGTCTTGGAGTAGCTGACTGCAAACAAATACACAAGTATCTCCGTAAATTTGGTGAAAGAAATTTTGCAAGGGAAGCTCACAACTTAAATCACATTAATAGTTAATAGATTAATAGGTGGCAGATTAATAGATGAGAACTTGTAGCGATTATAACACTTCCAGTTGGCTTTGTGTTTTGTCTGTAGCTTTCAATGTATATTAACATAATTTCTTATTGTATGCTTTGATTCTATAGAAGTGTGGGTTTGCTCATGGTATGACTTTGTAGTAATGATGCGCATAGAGGTATCAAAACACAGGTGATAAATTCCAGTGCACAGGCATCGATCAGCACTCAGATAGTTTTCTGCCTTGCTGGGGAAGAAGCGTGACCCTTCCTTTCCTGACTCGGTGCGTTCACTCTGTGGCTTGCAGTGACGGGTTTCGCGTCCCATCAGAGCAGTTGACCCTTTGTACTATCCAATTAATGACTGCCTTTCCTTGGGCTGATGATGTTGTGATCTAGGCATTGATCTAGGTCTCTGCTGATACATGTTTTTTGCTATTTGGTGCGAAGAAATGCTGAAATGCTGATCTGTGATGGCACTTTGATGTTGCTGAAAGTTCTTTTTAACAGTTGATTAAATTGTCATTTGCAGCTCGTAGCTGTGTTTGATGAGCAAGATCCACACCATGGAGGTGATGGCACCAGCGCCAGCTCAACAGGCACACAAAGCCCGGAGATTTTTGGCAGTGAGCTTGGCTCCAACGCGGTGTCGGCCTTTCAGCCTTACCAAGCAACAAGTGAAATTGAGGTCACCCCTTCAGTCCTTCGTGCAAGTAAGTAAACGTTCTCAGTATCTGAATGTGTTTCATCTTAATATACGAGGATGCCAAGTGCTGTTATCCATTCCTGCTGCTGGGAATACGATTCGTTATCTGTCCTTATCGCAAGCTGATCAAAATTGAGAAACTGCGTAAATGCTTGTTGCATGCAAGTAAACAAACCTTTCTGTTTTAATAAATTATTTATAAACTGCTTTTAGAAGCAATAAGCTCTTTCTGTGCTGCCAGTTTAAAATTGTCCTCACACTGAAAATCACAACAAAGTTTCCAAATGCAGTTGCTGCATGGTCTAATTCTCAGTTTGCCAGTTTTATTCAACTTAATGAAGAAGAGGATAAAAAGAAACTAAAGATAGGAACACTTTCTACGGAACCTGTCAATGTTGCTAGTTTATGTTTGTCACCTTTCTGTAAAAACCCCTGCTGATATGTGCATTTTCCGTGTTGCAAAAATACACTTTAAAAAACAAAAACCAAAGCCAGGAACATCCCTTTATTTTGTTTATTTCAAAATGGGAAGATTCATTGCAAACCCACAAAGTCAGAACTATATATCATGGTTCTTGCTTAGGCAGGATCTTTGAATATTTCAGCTTATTAAAAAGAAAAATCGCTGAAGTAATTTTCATTGTTGTTAAAAATACCATGCAAACAAGACAACAATGGATAAAGCATTGTGCCCCTCTAATTTGTAGTATCTATCATTTTGTTCACTGAACTTTTGAAGTAGTGACTCCATTCCAGAAAATTCTTGGCAGAAATCGGTATCAGTCAGTCCTGTGATACTCTACAGATACAGCATTTTAAACAACTGTTCATAATTCTCAAGAGATTACTTTTCTGTAGGTGTTCTTTTAATGGATAAAATCTGTGTTTAAGTAATCAGGTAAAATGCAAATGGAAAAGTTACATCTCTCTATTAAGTTTGAGGGGTTTTGTACCAGAGTGTTTTCTGTAAAATTAAGGGAACAACATTAAACAATTAGCTTACGTAGGCTTGACTGTGTATCTTTTCAAGCTATAACTATGCTTCATTATAACCCAGAATTAAATTAGGGAAATGATTAATGGCAGAATAAAGAAGTATCCTAGAATTTCAGGACCCTTCCATTTTGCTGTCATTACGGTATGCCACTGCTAAATGCATGTCTCATTGACATGCATAAGCCAAAAAGCTGTCCTTCTGGGTTCTCAGTTTTGGGGGGGGGGTCGTTGAGCAGACAAATACGTACATATTTTCTCTTTAGTGTGATTATCTGGTGTGTTGTACAGTACATTGGTGTTAGTGCATCAAAATCATATAGCACAGATAAAATTCAGTGATATATTGGACAGCTCACTTATCTTCGGTGTCATTCTGGAAAATACATGGAATACTTTGCTAGTTCACTGATTGCTAAAATGACCAAAAAGTGCTTTGAAACCCTACAATACAAAGGTTTATAGAAATGCGGAAGACTTTTAAAAGTCTTGGTAAGAATTATAGCTCTTTTGACACTTTTTATAAAAGCTTGCAAAAATAAAATGGGTGAAACAATTTGCCATAAATATGTTATCACAAATCAGAGTTGTTCTCCTATCTAGCTAATTCCTTTTTTTTTTTATGTTGGCAATTAGATATATTTTGTTTCTATATGTTCCAAACCATAGGCTTAGAATCTCAGTCCAGTAATATTATTCCATGTTAAACATACCTATTTCAAGAATTTCATTTAAATATACATTGAAAATGGAAATAATATCCCTATTGTATTTCCTTTATAACTTGTGAAGTGAAGCATAGCATACAAATGGTATTCTCAGTATTTCAAATAATTATCTTCTTACTGTGTAAGTTCTATTCAGCAAATAAAACCCATCCAGTTTTGTGGTAGATGCAGATCCTGATTATTACATGTTGACAAGGTCATATATCTATTAATTGGATTGGAGATGGGATACAAAATTGCTGTAATTATTGTAATTTTCTAGCTAATTACAGGGTTGGCGGTGAATATTTTACTTCTAACAAATGAAAAACAGTATTCCGTCTGAAATTGGTTTATAGCATTGTAGACATTTTGTTTTACATCTCTGGTGCTTTTTGCTCGCAAGCTGGGCTCCGCTTCTCAGCAGTTCTCTCGCAGAAGTGTCGCTTTGTGCCGTTCTGCTACCGCTCACCTGCACCCGAGGGGCACGGAGCGCTCTCCGTTCGCAGGCAGCGTCTCAGCGCATTAGGCTGGGGCTTAAGGGCCTGCTGAGATTTTCGTCTCTTTGTTCTGGTTGCCATGCTACCCCTTTTGTTTGTTTATAGATCACGCCATCGCTCCTCTCCCAGCAAGGGAAAGGTTAGCTAGATCAGGTCCAGCTGGAAAAGTAATATTCATCTGGATTCCCTCTTTTCCCATGCACAAACACAGCCTGTACTTTGCACATGGGGGGGCTGTGTCAAATTGAATCTTTCCATCTAAATGTGGAAACAAAAATGAGGCTGGCCCATACCCCCTATGTTGTTTTGCAACGTGAAAATACAATTAATCGATACAAGCAGTTGATTTATTTATGTTTCTTATCTAGCGCGCTCTCTTTTACTGCTTTTCTGTTACCCAAGTTAAACTTCCTCTTGTTGTATTTCATCAGCTGAGCTGCATTTTTTTTTTTTCTAAGCGTACAGTAGACGAGGCGTTTTTTGTGTGTGCCTGCGTGCTTTCTGAGAAGAGGTTGGAAGCTCACTGCAGAAGATTGTTAAAGCAGACTGATGTTTATTCCCTGCTGAAATATAAACTGGAGGCGCAGGTGAAAATTGCCAAACCTAATGAGCAATTTGGCGGATAAGACAGGATGTCAGGCAGTGACAGTTCAGCAGCGGGTGCACTGCCTGTGAACCAAGTTGTTTGTTTCACAGTACTGCATTTAAATATTGTAAATAAAATCCCTTTCCAGCTACATGAGATATTGTGAAAAGGGTCATCTCTTTGTCTGGTTTTCCTTTTAAGTTATTTAGCTCTGTTAAATAACCAAGGGTGGTCTTAGTTCTTGGTCTTGGTGTGATTATATGTTACAAGTCTCTCTGAATGTTTCAACAGTTAGAGTTAAAAAGCATTTTTAATATATAACATTATTTGGAAAATACGTTGAGAGGTTTAGAGGGCTCCCGCCCCTTCTTTTTTTCTGGCCCAAAGTAGAGAAGAGTAAGGGGGCTGGGAGATCATCTTTCTTTCTTTCTTCAGCTGTTTAATGGGAGGGTATCGAGAAGATGAAACCAGACTCTTCTCACATGGGCATGTTATTGCTGGAGGCAACAAACACAAGTTGCAATAAGGAAAATGCCAGTTAGGTATTAGGAAAGCAGTCTTCACCTCAAGAGCGAAACAGGCTGCTCAGAGAAGTTGTGGCATCTCCATCCTTGGAGATGGACAGAACTTGGCTGAACACGGCCCTGGGCAACCTGATCTAGCTGGTCCTGTTTTGTTTGGAGGGGTTGGACCAAATGACCTCCAGAGATCTCATCCAATCTCCTAAGTTACGGTGTAGTTCCGTGACTCCAAATAGTTAATGAAATTAAAGCGTTTGCTTCTTGAAGCTATTATTTCTGAAAGCAAATGATGTTCATAGTGAAATATTTAGCAGGCAGTTGTGGAAGCGTGTTGTGCGTGTACAGCTTCCCAGCATGGTTTAGTGTTGCACTCGTTTACGCCAGTGTGACACAGCTAAGCTGACTATGCCTTTTACAAGACAGCTGCTTTTGTTTTCAGGATGTCTTTGGTAGCTATGTCAGTTCCTTAAAAATTAGATATGATGTAATTGTAAGGTTCTCTGAAAGGCTGGAGGGTGAGCATCTCCCCAAAATGCTGACCAGAGGAGTCTAAGAAATTACCAAGAGCTAGCTGAAAAAGGTGCGCTCCAGTGATGCGCTCAAGTGATTTGTATCATGTATTTTAGTAGGACTCTCAGCAGTGGTTTCACATTCTGGTCACAGAAGCAGACTATAGGGGGGGAAAAAAAAAAGGTCTAGATGAGAGTATTATGAAGCGAGTGCACAGCTGGCTGTGAAGATGTACCAAAAGTGCAAAGGAGCACAGAACTTGCTGCAGCTTCCCATCTGTGTTTACCCAGCAGCATGGCGGTTGCTGTAAGGTGCCCTGTGTGCACGCGTGTTCCTACCCTGCAATAAGCACAAGTTTATTCCTCACAGGTAAGAGCATGCATGCAGACTTTCACTGTGAATTTGCTGAGATATTAAAGTTCATGACCTTGCTTGCCTTTGAATCTGTGGATCATTCTGTGCCCCCAGAGTACTTTTTAGTAGTTCACTGGCAAATTAGGACATTTCAAGTATAGACCCTGAGGGCTCTCTTAGGTTAAGGACTGCTCAGTATTTTAATAAATTTGAACTGGGATATAGAGTATTGCATAAAAAGCTAAGATGGAGTTTCAAGCACTTTGGATGTCAAGGTTTCAGTTCAGCTTTCACTTCATACGTTTATAAACTGTTTCGAAATCAGCGTCGTGCGCACAGTCACCGCATCTAGAAAGAAAAGAGTCATTTGCAAGGCAATACTAGTGAACAGCTAAGTACACAGTACTGCCAGCAGGATCTGGGCGTTACAGTGCATTATTATAGTGCATCTGGGCATTATGCTCTTTCATCAAAGGATCAAAGGCAAACGCCATTGTGGGCTCACTGAGGTAGTTGTGAGCAGGAGGACTTTAGCTGAAGTGACCAGTTGTGGTGCCAGACTTGGAGAAATTGTAAACAAGTTGGAGAGAGCTGAAAGAGAGCAACAAGAGTAAGATGCTTTGGAGACTATGGCCAAGCATTGGAAGGACTGGTTTATTTAGTTAAGAACTGGTAGGGTCCAAGTCTTCAAATGTATTAATTTTTTCTCATTCTCTATGTCTGTTAAGAGAAGGGCAGTTGGCATTTCCTGAGGAAAAGCCATTTTTGGTAACCTGCAGGCCTAGAAAACATTTTTACACCTCATATAACAAGCAAGTCTGTGTGTGAATGGTTCAGAGGCATGTTCTGCACGCTGCTGAGCGGTGCTGTGCGCTGTGCTGTGAGGCAGAAAGGCAACCGGCTGGTGATGGCAGATCTGTCCTGTTCCTGGCTAAGCCATTGGGTTGTTTGGTAGCCATGGGGGAGACACTTCTTGCACCCATTGTAAATATGTGTGTGTCTTTTCTTAGCATCTCACAATTTGAGTCTTCAAAAAATCCAATACTAAGCAAACCAGTTAAAGGTGTGAGCACATAAATAAGTATGTGAATTTCAAGTACTTTAAAATTGCTGTTTTAAATATGGCACTTCACTGATTTGATACAAGTATTTATCTAGAGTCCCAAATGCATATTTTGAGAATTAATTTGTTAATATTTCTAAGTGCCTTTGTTTAAAGGCTTAGAGCACTGCATGTTAGTATGTTGGCAAAGTACTGCAGAGGTGAGTTCATATTTGTTCTGCTTTCAAAAATGATGATGGTTTCAGCACTCTTTCCCACATATGGCCATTAAAAACTTTTTCATTCTTGTTTGTATCTCTTTGACTCCTTATTCAACTGTGAGTCAGCTTTATATATGGAAATAAAGTCATTTTCAAGTGTCGGAGAACTAAGGAAGCCAGAGATTAGAAGAGGGAGGAAGAGAAAGATGAGTTCATCAAAAACCAGATGTTTGGAGCTTTATCAGATGGAGTTATCTCTAGGGTTAAATAGCTGCTTACAAAATGTAGAGAAAGCCATCCACATTTATAATGAAAGATTATGGCTTTACAGGCAATGCTTGCTAAAGTCAGTCGGAGGTTTTCCACTAGCTCCACTGAGCTTTGGGTCAGGTCAGCTTTCCACGATGAGTCTCCTCGGTCAGGAACCTTCATCGGTGACCAGCTGGTGTTCAGGTGCCCATCATTCCGGTGCAGTTCCAGGAATGAATTCCAAAAGATTTCCTAACCATCATTCCCACTTTTACTTCCTTGCCAGGTTCTCAGATGTTTCCTTTACCATGTCGGATAATAAGAAAAGAACCTCGAACTTGAGGCTTGCACCAAGCTGTTGGCAGCTGAATAAGGAAGGTTTCTCATGCATTTGAGTTTGAGGAGAAGATTTAGCAAAGTCTGTTTCCTCACCTTCTGGTGCTCTTGCCATTCAGGAATTCTTATCGCATTTATCCCTGTAGCACTACCAAGGATGTGATTGTTTTAAAGCCAGAGTTATTGAATCAAAAAATCAGTACCAGGTGCTGCTTTCTTCCATGAGGCTAAATTTGTTCTTTCTACAGCACAGTTCTGACTTGAGTGATCTCCAGTTGGTGTTTTCTCCAAGTGTAGTGCTCTGCTGTTAATTTGGGATTGTTGAGCAGTTTAAAAACCATGTGTTTTTGATGAGGCCGTGACACGTTGGTAAAAACAAATGGATTTTAAACTGCTCAAGTTTCTAAATTAACCTTTAATATCTTCAATCTTTGCAGTATACCATCAAGCAAATACTGTAGCTTCTAGTAGGATTAAAAATTCCCTGAATCCAATAAAGTAAAGAATTTTAGAACTTACTGGATTCTCTAGAGGAAACCTAAGTAATCATGGGGCATTTCAAGATGTCATTCCATATGGTGAGGGCTTCTGTCTTTGAGTGGGGAGTAATAAAAATATGGTATTGTATCTGATACCTGGTGGTATTTTGTACCATACCTACAGCATGTAGTACAAGAGAGATAATAAGGAAGGGTTATGAAGATGTTGAAGTATTGAATTTTAATAGTTTAAGAAGTCAGCTTTGGATATTAGTCTAAATTTGACATCTTAAATAGATTTAATGATCACTTGAACAAGAAGCTATTATGGAAATCACAGCTGTATTCTGAGAATGTTTCGATATGCGTGTGTGGTGCTGGTGGTGTTGCTGGGTTTTATTTTCCCCTTCTTTAAATGAAAGGTAATTTCTTCCTTAAGGGAACTGTATTTTTATGTATACAAAAATGTTATGCCATTTTATCCAATCAAACATTACAGCGTAGCTGCACAAATCCATTGTATTGTGGTATCATGGGTTTAATCCCATTGTGATAAAGCTATTTGTTTATTTAAGAGTTTGTCATCGCACATGTATCAATAAGCGTAATAACTCTTTCTATAGATAATTTCTTGATTACTCCTCTATTTCTTGTTATTTCATTGTAAGCAAACAAGAAGGAGCACAGTGAAGGCAAAGGAACATGAATCTGAAATGAGTAGGGAATGCTTTTTCACGGTACAGACAACCGCCCTGTGACATCTTTTACTTTATGGAGGCAAGTGTACATATTACACTTGCTTTAATCCAACACTTTCTAAAGACCTCATGCGGTATTTATAGGTACTTATTCTGAAATGTGACAAAACAGTATGCTTCAAGGCATCCTGAATATCCAGAACCACCAGTCTGCAAAAGTAACTGGTATCCCGGTCGCATTTTGCTGCGCTTTGGAAGCAACAGCATTGGTCCCTGGGGGGGTTGGCTACTGACATAAATTGCTTACAGACAATTTGCAGCAGAAGAGGCTGCAGAGTTTGTCAAATGTACTTAATTATTCACTCGGTCCTAAGCGGGATGATCTTATGGAAAGGGTGTTGTAGGGCTAGTGAAGAGTATTGCGATGCTGGGGGCTCTGTGCCATGCTGTCTGCAGGGTCGCCCTCTGTTCAATGTATGCCTACCCCCGCCTCCTTAACAAAGAAGGATGTGGATATTTTTTAGCACAGCCCAAGGCTGTAAGATATCATACTTAAAGTATATCCTTAATTAGGCTAAACTTGTAGTTCAGTGAGAGCATTGTAGCTTGTGTTCTTAATTCACAAGGGATCTTCTTGCCCCCTTCTTTATTGCATTTGGAGCATGTGAACTCACATACTCTATTTTCAGACGGGGATGTGTTTTGGAGATACACCATCTCTTTTGGTGATTACTGGGAAAAAGTTGCTTTAAATTCTGTGTCTTTTGACATGTTCTTTTGAGGGGGATGAAACAGGGACAGATGGCTGCTAGTTGAATAGGCCTGTTTTTTAGTTTGTTTTTTATTTACTCTCTCATGCACTGAAAAGGACTGAAAGATGATACAGAAATAAAGGAGTGGATGAGAAATAACTTTCCATTAATTTATTGCCTTATTTCATACTTTTAAAAGGACAAAATTTGTTCTTTCTCCCACCCATCTCTTGTTGTAAATCTTAAATGAATTGCGTAAGTAAGATGAGCTCCATCTTCTGAAATGCTGCGGGTTCATCTTAGGGGCAGATTAAGCATTCGGGGTGAGAATCAGGCACGTATATTTAGAAGAACTTTTGTCTGGAGATTTTGGCCCCCAATAGCAGCGGATGCCGTGGAGGTGACAAGCCTGGCTGGAGCCCATGGTCCCGGTGCGAGCCGAGGCGCGAGCCCACCGCCTGCTCTCCGGCCGGCACGGCTCAGCTCGGCTCAGTGCAGCTCAGTGTCCCCCACTGCTCCGCAGGCAGGGCCCCCTCGTCTGCCCTCCTGTGACACCGCGGGGGCACATGGGGTCCCCCTTAGTGACACAGTGGGCACCTCGCCGGGGTGGCTCTCGCCACCCAGGCTGATGCCAGAGCTTGGCTGCTTGGGGTTGGAGGTGGATGTGAACTCGGGCTGTGTTCCAGATCTGTGTTTCTTGCCTCCATTATGGATTTAGGTAATTAATTCTGTCAACATTTTTGGATTTATAGAAACTGGAAGTGATTGTATATGTGGGAAGGGAGTTGGGGACCATGTGGGTTTACAAACAAAAGCAAACAGTGGTGCTTAGGTTGAGATAAAATATTTGTCTGCTACTTACATGCATACGGTAAAGCGCTGTACAAAGCAATACCAAGCTATTGTGTTAGCTTCTGGAAATTGTGCGTGTGAGTCGGGGACTAGGCTTCTCAAAGCAAACTTTGATCAACTATTAAAACCTTATCCCGAGGGGCTGGATTTGATTCAGCGCTCTGTACAGCACAGTTCGCAACTGGAAGTAAAATTGGGACTCTCTTGGCAATTGCTGGGCAACAGCTGATTCAAAGCAGACACAACAGATGAGGTTAATATCAACAGGCTTCAGGTTCTGCATCGGAGCTAAATACTCGAGGCAGCCCAGTTTCTCATTCCTGGAGAGGAGTGGACACCTTTCGGGTGAGTTCATCTGACCTGTTCTACCGCTTATTTCAGGAGGAGGTGGAGTATGGCCTCGAGTAGCTGCACTGGCTAATCTCCACTGATGACAGAGAAACAGAAACAGAGGTGACCGGTTCTGAAACGGCTGCCAGTGGATCCCATCCTGTGTGTGATTTACCTCACACTGTAAAAGTAAATTTTTATTTGAAAGATGTTGCCTTAAAAATAGTCATTTGTATATTTGGAAGAGAAAGGCTAAGTGGCATTTTACAAAGCCCAACGGCTTCTCAGTTTGACAGACAGAGCAATTTTACATGGGCCCAGGAAGATCCTACACAGCCATAATTATGCTTGGGATGTATATTCGGGTCGTAGACAGTATGTCATGAATGCAGATAGTGCCATGTCAGCTTTTCCCACAGTAAAATTGCGTTTGAGAAACTTCCATGAAATTTTATGGTTAAACCAAAAGCATCATCTGCCTTGGATCTGACACTGGTATCTAGTCACTTTTATGTGGTACTACTCCCAAATGGGTAGACCTCTGCAAAGAGGCAGCTGTACTTTTTCTTGCCACGCGTTCCCAGACCTTGAAGCGTAACAGGTCATGCCACATGGCGCTGAAAAGCCAGCCTAAATCTGGGGGATCAAGCATGACATGGAGTTAATGAGGACTGAAGGACTTGAGTTGACTTTACTGCTCTTTGCAGGCAGGTGCCTCTGTACCCCATTCCCTTGTGCACCGTGCAGCATCAGGGTGTTATGGCCTTCCTGCCCTTACCACTCTTGAGGATACCCTGGCTCCCTCGGGGCTTGGAAGAGGAAAACTCTGTATACATGCCCGGCCTCTGAATGGGGGGGCTGCAGAAAGGAGCCATCCCTCGAACACAGGCTGTTAAAGTAAATGGCGCTGCAGGTTTGCGAAGAGAATAATGGTGAGCAACAACTACCGAGACTGTCAAATGAAATAACATTTGAAGCAATGCTAGCAGTTCATTTTTAGTGGATTATAAAAGAATAAAATTATGTTCACCAGTTTCTGATAAGTTAGAGAATGAAGAGACATACCTGCCTTGTTAACCAGCCCTACAGGATACACAAATTAATATTTCCATGATTTTTGGTAAGTCCTCTTTGATGTCTCTGCTTTTGGGCTTTTTGGAACGAAAACCTCAGAAGTGTTTTCAGCATATGAAAGCTTTCTACCTCAAATATAAAAATGACGTTAGCTTCTTCTGTTCCAACCCGGTTTAGGCTCTGATGTTTAGGACCTTCATTAGATGACAGAGGGATTTTAGGTCAAGCACTCCCTGACTTTCACGATGATTTCCATCTGCAGGGTCTTGCGTAGTGAAGTCTCTTCATGTTTTATTTAAAATTTTAGTTGGGCTCTTGACTCATGGAAAAATAAATAAAAATGAAGGGCTTACGAGGAGTGCCGCGGTGAAAAAATTATGGAACTGCTTTTTCAAATGAACTGCATGACATTTATCCATGAGAAATATCCATTACGTGAGTGAATAAAGTTACTGCTCTAGTTTGACATAGTAGGCAATATTTCTGCGAGTATTGTACATGCAGATGATTTATGTCTACCTCTGTTTCAAGTTCACCTTTAAAGTAATAAAACGTAAGTGGACAAAGTCTTTTCGTAATCTCGCTTTCCATAGCTCTTTGCTTTGTTGCTCAAAAGGTAACATTACAGTGAAATAAGTATTTTCTTTTTGTCCACCTGTAAGGGTAGGGGGAAATCTGTTTGTGGTTATTGTGGGTACTGAGATAGTATTTCTAGCTTGCACTTCGGCAGTGCCCAGGGGTCCAGGAGGCGTAGCTGAAAGCTCAGGGAGAGGGTCTCTGCCAGAGCACTGGCTCCACGGCGAGCAGGGCTGTCTCCAGGAGCCAGAGGAGGAGGAGGAGGAGAAAAAGAAGCCATGTGTAAGCAGTAAAGGAGGGAAAGAGGAGAAAACGGAACTGTTTAAAAACCTAGCCCCCAAAACGTGAAGGGTGACAAAGCCTCAGTGAAACTGCAGCTGCAGATATGGATACATGTGTGTTTATTACAGCTTGGCCTGCATATTTCTTGTGTTAACTGAGGAGTTTATCCTAAATTGTGTGTGGTCTGTTGGCAGTTCATCTGTGCAGTAGTACGTTGTGGTGGCAGCAAATCCAGAAAGCCCATGGAAGACGAGAGTACCAAAAGAGCGCACGCTTGAGCCGCGTCCTCGGTGGCGCCCGGCGCGAGGGGCTGCGCTCCGGCGGGCGCAGGCGGGGGGTTTGCGGCCGGGGCAGCGGGGCGGCCGTGCCTGGGTGCCTGCCCCGGGCTGCGGGCAGGGGAGCGGTGCCGAGGGCAGCAGGCGCTTCGCCGCGGTCGGACCCCGCGGTCTTCGTGCAGCGCGTGGCCGCCCGGGTGCGCGCCCAGTGGGATGCGCTCGAGGAGGAGCGCGGTGCGTGCGCGTGGTGAACTCGTTTGCGCTTTTATATTAGAATTTCCTTAAAGGTCTCAGCGGCTGTGAGTTGGGGGTAGCATTGTAATACCAATATTTATGCGCTGTTTACCTGGTGTGACTGCTGGCGGTGTGTAAGCAAGCTTCTAGGAGTCTTACTTCATTCTGCATTTTACCAGAATGATTTTGTGGATGTGAATTCTTTGCATGGGATTCCTATTACGGGCTGAATTGAATATTAAATTACTCCTCAAACCCTCAAGGCAGTACATCAACTTCACTCATACTGAGCAATTTGTGCTGTGCTGTGTGTGCCGTGTGCCGGCTTCCGTTTCTGAATTCTCCCAGGGCTAGGATTTTGCTCCATTCATTTCTATTTTTCTTTTTCAAAGTCGGAATGTTTTACTAAGGGTGAAAAATATTTTTAATGAAGTATTTTAATTTGTTCTTATGTTATGGGCTTGTATTTCCCCCTCCCCTCATCCAGGTTTCACCAGATGTTTTAAATATTTTTCTGAGTACGTGTGCTTTCAAGGTTTTTCTGCAAATCCAATCGTGTTTAACGGGCACTGAGTCCTTGTGAATCAATGTTGTGTTTTTCTCTACTTTATGCCTCCTAGATCTAGCAGATGTCTTGAGTTCTAGGACAAGAAATTTGCAGTGTTTTCTGTATGAAAGCAGATAAGATTGGTACATAGAATTTCCTCGGAAAGGAACAGAGTTTCAGACCTCTGTGGGAGGAAGGCATTTCATTGACCACATGTTTTGTAAAACTCAGTAAGTTTAGTAAGTAATTAAATCCAGTAATGCATCTTGTGCTGTATCAAAAGCGATGGCTTTTGTAAGGAAAGCTGTACTTGTTTTTTCTTCAGTTTTCCTCCTTTTTAAAAAAAAAAAAAAAAATAAAACCACAACTTAAGAGAATGGCATATGTAACATGTAAAGAAAATATGGTGTTTGCTTTAACTTACCTTGGAAAAAGTTCTTGATCTTAAAGTCAGAGTTTTAGCAAGATGGGTGGTGATTTTCACTCATAGATACATGTGCTTAATTCAGAGTTTAATTATCACCTTGACCAGCCAAATTAAATGTATTTATTTCATTTTAGCCATAAGTCTTTTCTTACTGTTTTCACTTGCACTGCAATATAAATTGTTTGTTCTGTGTTTCCTTACTTGATGTTTTTCCCCAGTATTTTTTCCTGTCATTTGCTTTAAGATACCTGAAGGGTCATTTTTAACAATAAAAAGTGAGGAGATGTCAAAGGTAGGGCTGCCGATTAAGGCTCTTGGTGTGCTCTGTGCTTTCTGTCTGTAGTTATGAAGCCGCAGAACGTGAGATGCTCAGCATGTGTGATGGGGGCGAGGCTTTAACCTCGAGAGAGAGAAGGTTAGCTGGTGGCTTGATGCTCCTTCCTTCTGTTCCCATTTGCTGACTTCCAGATTGAGAGCCTGGTGCAGCTGGGTTAACTTCATGCCTCATGGATATTTTAGAAAGGAGACAACCACTTCATATCAGCCCGTGACCAGAAACAGAGGGAGAAAGGAAAAGAGAAGGCATGAAGAATTAAAGAACAAAGAAGCATGGATCAGAAAAGGAAAAAAAAAAAAAAAAAAAGAGGAGCTAGTGGCAGGGAATGCTTGCCTCCCTGGGGACAAATAAAAATACATAACTGTTTCCTTGATGTTACTTTGCCATATAAACAATTACCCTAGGAGCCATGTAAATGATGTATGATTATGAGACAGAAGTGAGTAGGTTGCTGCTGCCCTCCCTCTCTCCCTTTCTTTCTCTTTGCAAAACTATCTGTAGAATCTGAGACCTAGGCCGTGCCAGAAACGGCAAAAAAAAGTTAAAGACGTGAAAAGGAAGGATAATCCCACATGATTACACTTTTGTTATTTCTCAAGTGTTAATCACAAAATGAAAAACAGTATTGTGTGTAATCTTAGATTTGTATAAGTGCATGATGACATTTTGAATTACCTTTCCTGAAACACAAACTGTGGATGTCTCAGACACGGAAGACATTCACTGAATTGCAGAGCTTTAAAAATGACAGTCCTGGGGCTTTGATGGATTCTCTGTCTCCTGAAGTCTTGAAATTAAAGTCAATATTTTTCTGTATTTCCAACAGAAGTTAAAAGACTAAATGCAGACATTATTGCACAGTGTACCTGGGCTTATATAGGTGTTTGACAGGATGATCACAGGGTGTCTTCAGCATCTGAGTTATGAGGCTTGTTTGCAGCCTCGCCGTAGTGCTGCAGTGTGTGTAGCGAATGATTCTTCGCATACTTGGACTTGTGCTTTTCTCATTTAACATTCTTCTGTATTTGTTTTCTTAACATTTTCTTTTTTGGTGCAGTTTTTCCAGCTGCACTCTGTCTCCCTGTTTAAGGCGTCCATTCCAGACGGTTCTGTAGTCTTACCATCCCATCTGCCGTAGCCTGTCTTTCTCTAGCTCTACTGCTGTAATACCCTTTTCTCCTGCAAACCCTCCAGCAACCTGGTTTCTCATTCCTCCACACCCTCTTTTGTTTGTAGGTGGAGCGTGTGGGGATTTTGGTGGCTTTTCTTTTTTAATTTTTTTTTTGTTGTTGTTTTGTTTTGGTGGATTTGTTAGGAGAAAAGAGAAAATTCGCTTTAGAGGCTTTTTGCATTTGTTTTTTGATTTGGCTCCTCTTCAGTGTGGACTAAGGAGGATGGACAGCATCTGGTTCCATCACCACAGCTTGGGCTGGTCTTGTTCTTCCGCGGGACTGGCTGGTGACTGAGCTGCTACCCAGGAAACTAGGGCTGATAAAAATTCTGCGTTAACTTTTTACACTTTCTTGGCCCTTTAACAAAAACTGATCTGTTTTGGCTCAGCTAAAAAATGGACATCTTGAGCCCTTTTCTTCCCCGAGTATTCTTCGTCTTTACCGTACTTCATGGCCAACTGCTGGCGTAGCTGTAACACAAAAAATTCCCAAGACTGTATTTTGCAACAATGGCTTCAAGTGTGGTCTGACTTAATTAGTAGGGAAAAACAGCTTATATCTCTGGCTGTATTAGGGGCTTCATGCTGTTGTGGCGTGACTGCTTATTGTTGAACCTTCAATGCAGAAGGCAGTTTACCTTACAGATTTTTTTTTTTGAAAGAAAAATAGGTTAAAGATGTAAGCCACCACATAAATGCTAAGTATGATTACAAAGTGCAAAAATGATGATGTTATAAAATTCTGTGAGGAAAGCCGTGCAAGAATGCCTGTGGGCCTAGGTTTTTATCCCTTTGCTTTTACAGCAAGAGACTAAAAATGCTTATGCAATATTAATTCAGGATATACAGCAAATTGGCGTTTGGAAGCATTCAATTTTCTTCATAATTGTTCTCCATTCACTTGGCCGATTATCAGCAATTTCAGGGAATTAGAGATGCTCCTTTTAGAAGTTTCTAAGTGAACTCTTTAGAATTTTCAAACAATAACAAACCTGCCACTTAGGCAGCAATTTTCCCCCTCTCTGTCCTCACACTAATGTTAGATCGCTGTTTGGAAAGGCTAGACAAGCAAACTGCCACGTAGTACATCAGTAGGAAATTTTTTTCAGCCTCATGCTGCTGAGTGAATTTTGATCCAGGAATTTTTTTGTGTTTGTTTTGTTCCTGCAAAGACATTTATCCTGCAGTTTGGGTCCAGGGAGGTTGTTTTTTCTTGGTAGCAAGATCTGCAAAAGTATATTTTGTTGAAGAACTTAATACTATGTTTTTGTAGATTAAGCTTCTATTTCTTTAGTCGTCTCCAGGTGAGTCCCACAAGAATGTAATTCAAAGCCTGTGATGTCCAGGTCTTCCCTTTGCTCTGCTGTAAAATGAAAAGGGAAACAAAATTGTTAAAACCCCTCGGGAATGGGGTCCTGAAGTGCCATTTACTGAAAAGGTGGTTTGCTGTCTTCTCTGGCTGCGTCACAGGACTCCCTAAAGCACAAAGTGTGCACAGGGAGAAGAGTTGCAAACCTTCTGTGGTCAGAAAGGGGGGTGGGGAGGGACTCCTTGATGGGGACGTCTGTGGCAGCGTGATTCAGTGAGCCGGTGGCGTATGTTATGTACCCACCTATAGCTTATGGACGTGCTGAGCAGCAGCATCTCTCAGTCTCTTGATCTCCATCTCTCCCTGTCTCCTGGCTTTAGCAGGCCAAGGAGACCCCATGTCCCAGTGCTGTCCCTGTGCCAACCAGGAGCGAGGAGTGTGGCCATCTCAATGAGTGCGGGCTTAGGTGGTTTTGGCTCCTGTTCCTCTCAGTGTAGCTGCTTCCCAGCCCCGCTGAGGTGCTGCTGATGAGGAGGAGCAGCAAAGCTCACAGAGATGTATAACTGCTTTTCTCTCCAGCTATGTGGAAACAGCAAAAATGACCACACTTGATCAGTGCTTTTAGTCCAGTAGATGTATTTGAGATAACCCAATTGCTTCTGAGGAACGCGTGAGCTATACGCAAACAGTAATCTCAGAAAAAGCAAATATACCTGTCCTGGTTTTGGCTGGGATAGAGTTAATTTTTTTTCCTAGTAGCAGGCATAGTGCTGTGTTTTGGATTTAGGATGAGAAGAATGCTGATAACACGCTGATGTTTTAGTTGTTGCTAAGTACTGCTTATGCTCGTCAAGGACTTTGCAGCTTCCCATGCTCTGCCAGGTGCACAAGAAACTGGGAGGGGGCACAGCCAGAATAGTTGATCCAAACTGCCCAAAGGGCTATTCCATACCATATGACCTCATGCTCAGTATAGAAACTGGGGGGGGGTTGGCTGGGGAGCAGCGATCGCTGCTTGGGAACTGTCTGGGTATCGGTCGGCGGGTGGTGAGCAATTGCATTGTGCATCACTTGCTTCGTATATCGTTATTATTATTATACTGTTACTATTAGCATTACTATTTTACTTTATTTCAATTATTAAACTGTTCTTATCTCACCCCAGGAGTGTTTCTCACTCTTACTCGTCCGATTCTCTCCCCCATCCCACTGGGGAGTGAGTGGCTGCGTGGTGCTGAGTTGCTGGCTGGGGCTAAACCACGACGATACCTGTATCTGAGACACAAAAGTGAACTATGTCATGAATTAATAACTTTTAAAATAGTTTTACAAATTCCAGAGAAGAAGCACAAAGTAATGGGTTTGTTCTCAGAAAGCTGTTTAGTTTCAGAAGCATTTAAGAAATATTTTTAGGGTTTATGTGCATGATATGGAAGACTACGTTTCAGTTTCTGTACAGACAAGATCCTCACTGAAACTTATGCGTGAATACAAATTTACTTTTGCTCTGGGGTGACCTTAAACATCTGCATGAAGGTTCTCTGCTTTAAATAGCTGTTTTATTTGTAGTGATGAGTAAGTATCTTAGATATTATTTAATGTAGTAGATTTTTTCACGTCATATTAAATACACTAGCTCTCATATAGTTGTTAAAATACTCTGCCTTCAGAGATTACATAAACATAGGTAATGAAACAATAATAAGCTATTTTTCTGCTCTCATTTTATATGAAATTTAAGATAGCTGCTTTTATTAAACAGTATTTTTTTGTCAGAAGCACCATGTTTAATGTAAAAATAGTGTAGTTTAGCAAAATATGTGAACCATTTCTTAGAGTTAACTTTCAGATTTTGTACTAAGCACTTCAGGAAACAGAGGCAGCTTCCTGCTAGAAGCACATTGACTACTTGATGCACACTGCAGAGAAGTTGATGATCCGTGAGAGCCTACGGAAGTTCTACTCGCAGTCGTTTGTATATATTCCCTGTGTTTATTCTGGGAATGTCCAGGTGCTTTGTACAAACCTCGTAAGGATGCGTGGATTGAAAAATCAACATGCTAGGGAGGTCTTAATACCAGAAAGCTGTCTAAATTCTAATGTAAGATAAAAATGATGATACTAGGGCTTGTTCCCTAAAATCCATTGCTCTCAGGTGGGTTAAAGAAATAACTCCATCAGTACAGGAGATGGCTCTCTTCCCCTGTGGCTTTCTTTTAGTGGCTATGCAATATAACTTTCTTCCTTTTGAGAAGTGGAAAATATCTGAATTGCATTTCACAGAGCCTTTGCGGAGAACTTAAGTTGAAAAGAGTGAATTTTATTTTTGGTTGTAGCAGCAGCACCTTACAGATACGCCGCTACAAGCTGGGTAGGGGAAGCCCGTGGATGCTGAGGACTGGTCGCCGTAGTGCTCTTACAGCGGTCCTTTACATCCTGACCGTGGCATCAAAGTGCAGCTTGGGCACTCCTCCAGAAAGCTCGCACCTCTTTGCATGCTGCCAGTTGGATGGATAGTGACCCTGCCATGTTCCTGCTTTACTCCTGGATATATTTTCTCATTGACTGAGGTTGTTAGCCCTGATGCTGCAGGGACTGTGTCTGGGTGTGTGGCATGTGGGGAAGTGAGTACTCTGGCCATCAGCCCACGTGCAGGCAGCCCTGGCCACGGCCTCACGTGGACTAGAGGAACCGTAGTTCCTCTGTGTCCCCGGTTTCTCTCCCGTCTGTCCTCTCTAGAGGTTTTGCCAGCTTGTTATCTTTCGTCAGGGAGGCTTTGGAGAGAGCGAAGTGTGTGTAGTAGTAGCATGAGGCGCTTAACTGGGTTCAGGTGCAGAAGGAGACGTTCAGTTGCCAGTTCAGTTGTAACAGCATTTTTCTTCTGCTCTGTGGAAAATGCAATCTGTTGGAATGGCTTTGCAGACTACTCTTGTCCAACAGACTACTTGCAGGGCTCTTCCTGGATGCCCTGTCCTGGGCTATCAATTTTCCTTTGAATCTGTTTGGATTCCTCTTGTTCAGCAACAGCCTCCAATTATTCATACTAATGGAAGAGGACCAAGTCATGTACACTGCTTGTCCCCACCTTTTCTCATTTCACTGTATCAATACATTGTGGGCTGCAGAACAATAAATACCTTATTAATCTCCTGAAGAATGAAACAGAATGAAAACTCCTCAATCATACATATAAAATGAATAAGAATCATCGTATTTTTTAAAATATTACTAATTTTGTAAAATAAAATGTGTCCACCTCATGTTCCCTTTCTGTGTGCAGATATTTCAAATTGTTGTAGCACATTCTAGGATGAGAGAAGGAGGGAAGCTTGTGGTGTGGAGGCAGCTTGGAAAAGTTAGCTGCTGGGAACCTGACAAATTCTGGCACAAAGTATATACCGTAGTATTTCAGTAAATATGTTCTGTTAGTTCTGGCTAAAGCTGTTTCTCCACTAAGAAGGATGATCTTCATCTCTAGGCTAGAACCAATCGCAATTTATAATGAAAATTGGCAACTGCAAGCATGAAAAGTCATTGATCCAAAAATTCATGAACTGTGTTTCATGTAGTGAGATTTCTTTTTGAACTTCAGCTGAGGTTCTTTGTATTTGCTTATTCTTGGTTTTGAACTTTTAGGAATAATTTTTGACTCTTTTCAGCCTTGGCAATGTGAAATAAAAAAAGATGTGAGAGGTATGTAATTAAGCATGCAGTGTAACCGCATGTTTCCAGAGTTGTTAAAGGGAGGAGAGAAAAAAAAAAAGAGGGGGGGGGGCGGGGGGGAAGAATAGACAGATAGATGTTGCCAAAGTTTCTCCAAGGGGTAGAAAATTTTCTGCATTTCCAGAAGAGAACAATTCAGGCTCCCTGTTGTTGTTGTAAGGGACCTTGTAAAGTACATGTAAAGAGAGACGGGAATGCTCAACTTTGCACATTTCAAGCAGCAGCTAGGTCTCCTACTACTCATTAAGTATAGTTTTAAAAAAGAAGGGAATATAGTTTACTATTATAATATGTTTCTAGTAAAGAAGAATTAAAGATATCTGTTGGTCTGTCACACCTTGGAGAGCAGCAGATGTTTTGTTTTATTGTCCCACTGTGGCCATTATCTGAACAATTTAACTAACAACTTCCAATGTAGTCTTAATTGCCTTACTCCCTATTTGGCTACTGGGAACACTGGAGTTTGCTGCAGAAAGTGATCTTTAACCTTGAGAGTTAATGAGAAGATTTCAGCATGTTGTGCTGATAGCTGGAGCTTCTTATGCTCCACTCATGTAGTTGCAAAGAAGTGGTTTTGATGCCGAAAGAGGTTGTTTCGATGCCGTTAGGTTTGTGTAGTCCCCAAACTTCACACGTTCCCAGACCATTCTCCGACCTACCCCCAATGAAAGGTCAGGCACAGCATCACATCTTTTTGCAGAGCGCTGCACTATCTGCCCTCCCATGCCCTCATCTCTGTGGATGCGGAGGGTTGGTGGCATTTCATCCCATTACTTAAACACGCAAATACTGGATTTGTCATCGGGGTTTTAGCTTCATACTTGTAGCTGAATGACGGAAAATAATATTCTTGGATCTTTATGCCTTTGAGCTGTATTAGTCCCTGCGTGCAGAAGAGCCTTCTGCTAAAAGTTGTCTACTGGAGCACATGGGGTGGCATGATACGGCCTTTTCCTAGTTCTGCTTGAGGTCTTTTACTGTTCTTGGTCATCAGTGGCAGATATGAGCTCAGCAAAATGTTAACTTGCAGAGATTGGACTTTAAATGAGAGCGTGTTTCATGAATGTACCAACATGTTTCTAATAATCCTAGTAAATGTTTCTGTCATGGAAACAAGAACAAGTGCCATTAAAATTGCAGAAGCTGTTAGTTGGTTTTAATAGTTGTTCAGGACTATGTTCACTCTTACCTTATTATAGATGTTAGTAGTAATTTTTTTTCTGCCATGTTGGAAACTCGGTAGTGTGCAGTAGAGGCTGTTCCTTCCCACACGTCCTTTTTTCTTTAAATTTTGTGCATATAGCTATGAAAATGTATGCACAGATAACTTCTGAGCACCCCCTCCCACCCTTTTAAATGGTTGTAGCAAGTTTTCTTAGTTGTCATAACTATTACGCTTCAGTTAAAAATCTGTCTAAATAATTTCTGTAATAAAGCTATGTGGATTTTGGGTAACACAGGTTCACCTCCACCTCCAGGTGCTAATATCCCAAAATCGTTGCCTTCTCCAGCCTGACAATGGCCTGCGAGGTGGATGTAAGCAATCTTTTTTATATCTCAGAAAAACCCCAGCTGGGTTTTTGACCATTCTTGTACTTGTCCGCAGTGGAGCAAGGCTGGAGTCAGCCATGCTCGCCCCAGCCTGCAGGGAGGAGAGGCCAGGTGCCCAGTGCCCGCTCCACGGTGAGGAGGTTCTGCTCCACAGAATGTGCAGGTGCGCCAGATTAACAGCCGAACACTTTCAAAGATGGAGTATTCATCTGGTGACTGGCAAAGAAATACCTCTTCCCTCACTGTTTCAAACATAAATGTGGTAAACAACCATCATACACAACTTGTTCACAGTTTGCAGTTAAGGTACCGATAGAAGGTACCGATAGCATCCCACTGCTGCCCGTTATTTACCATACCGTGTCTACACACTGGACTATTCGATGATGGTCCCGTTGTGATGTCTTTACTAATCCAGAAGGTTGGTTGGTTTTTTTCCCCTTCTAGACGCCAGCAGAAATGCTGTGGGTTTTCATTTTGTTGCTGTTTGCCCAGGGAAAGGCCGGTGTGTAGGGTTTCCTTCGCTGGGCAGGAGCCACAGAGGCGACGCTGATGGGCAGCACAGAGGCTCCGCAGCCCTCTGGGGCAGTGCAGACCATTACCTTCTCAAAAAAATCAATTAGTGCCGTAATTCATGAGCCAGCGGATGCGGCATTAGGTTCTGATGGAGAGTAGGGAAGGAGAGAGATTGCCATACCAGCTTTGTAAGGACTTGTGTAACAACAAGTCCCTTGCTAATTACACGCATACCTGCTGAATTGCAATTAAGCATGTTTAACTCTTTGATATCGGGATATAATCCACATAGGAATTCCCACCTCACATAGCAGGTGATGTAGTGATGCACGAGGTTGTGTCGGCAACAGATGTTGATAGAAAGTTCATCCTAGTGTAAGTCAGAAACAGATATAGACTGACAGGTAGTTCTGAACCCCTAATACCTGGCACTGCGGAGGAATGGCACTCCTACCCACCCCCTTTCCTCATATAAAAGCGCGGTGATGGCCTGGGGACTAGAGGGGGTCATGCCATTGGCAACCACAGCAGGTTTTCTCTGGCTGAAACTCACTGATGAAAGAACCGTAACATGTATTACACACGTTATATCATTCCTGGTTCTTCCCAACTGAGCTCTTCAAGTTACAACCTAAATCCTATTGTCGCGTTCTGTATTTATTCCCTTCTGTCCAGGAAAAAGTTGCAAACTTCTTCCTCTAAGTGAGCCTTTCTGAGCCTACCCAAAGCATTTAGATCATAAATAATATACAGTTTTCACATCACTACATTATGTTCATTAACAGGAACAATTTTACCATTCATTTTTAGGGGATTTTTCAAAGTTGTGGGAAGAAAAATATTTGCCAGCTTCCTTCCTGTGTCTCAGAGGGGTGAAGCCTTCTCAACTCAAAGCAGCTAGGGATTTGCTCCTGCCACTGCAAACCTTTGCCTGCACTGCAAAATGACTTGTGAATTCAGATACAAAATACAGTGTCTTCATTATAATATAACTAAATATCAATCAGAGTCTTATTAGCAAGGCATGATCTTTGATGTAAGCAGAAAAACTTCAGCGGTAGCAAAGTTGATGATGCTTCTACTGTCACACAAGTGTTTGAAGAAGTAATGAGCGGGATGCTGTTTTGCAAAAAATTTATAACATCTGGGGGAGTAGAACTGCATTTTCTTAGATTTGTAGCAATCGTGTGAAAATAGGTGAAGAGGTAATCCAGCATGTTTTAAGGAAATCCATGAAGAATGTACCCAAAAAACCTGAGACTGCAGCTCATTAAAACATACTGAAACATAATTTTTTGACAGAGATGAGTAGCACATTTGTAAGATCTGACATTTTTGTCTTTTCTTTTGGCATGCAAAGATATTTGCATTTTAGAATAAAGCCCAGAGAAGGGAGACGGAGAGGGTGTAGATAATTAAATTTTAATTTCGGTTTTAAAGATCTTCCTCTAATTAGCTTTAAAAGTCAGTGTCTAAGTAAATTGAGTTTCAAGGTGCAATCATCTTTTTCCTCCTGGATCTCAGTATTCAAAAGTAAGAAGAAAGACTATTAGAGAAATAGAACGTAGATTGTTATTTTAAAGGCCTTTCAAGATAAGGATTTAACATAACCTCATTATTAAAATGTAACTGTGGCAGGTTGATGTTTTCTTATTTTTGAATTTCAAAGTCATTGAGCAGTCATGGTTGGCAAAATGGAAAACTTAGGTTCTATTAAAAGAAATTGAAAATCATACTAAGAAGGTAAGGACTTTTCTTCTTTTGCTTTGTAATAAGACTTTTTTGGTGGCTTGGTTGCATTCTTTTCACTGCCATCCATCCTTCCAGAGATGTTCTTACTTTTCTTTGAGTAATTTTTGATCATGGACATGCTAATATTTCTTATAGGTATTTCTTAAAGGTGTGCTAGCATGCAGTGGGTTTTTGTTCGTACATTTTACACAGCCAAGTGTATTTTCTCTTAAATTTATGTGATGGTTCGGGACATATGCGCAGCTGTCAAATTTTGCAGGCTCGGTGTAAGAGTCCCACGACCTGCCTCGTTCATCTCCCATCTGCTGGACCACATTGTGCATTTTTAGTGCTGTGGTACGGCCTCTGCCCCGCTCCTGATGTGTCTGCCTGCCAGATCTCCAACTGCATGGGGCAGTTGTATGAGGAAAACAGAATAATTGTGATTTGACATGATTTTAATGTGCAAATGCTTATAAATGTGACATTTTAAAGCTAAAGAAATAAGAAAGCAGAGAACAATGTTTGAAAACATTGAAAACATCTCTATGAGGAAGTATATAAGCTGTTGTTTGAAGATGAATAGTTAGAAGAATTACTGAAAACAGTTGGGCTTGTTCATGAAGTACTTAAAAATATCTGGAATTGTGTGAAGTTAACAATTTCTTTTTTTTTCCCCTCTGTAAGAGGAATGTCAGGCTTGTCATTTAACCAAGAGTTCTGAATATAGAGAAATTCATTTTCAGAAGTTGATGTTTTTAAGCATAAACATATTTTTGAGTAGAGAAATGCTTATTATCTAAACTATGTCATCTTAAGCTTTCTTGTAATTCTGAAAGAGCTGTGAACGCTAGACAGTTGGTATTTGTAGGTGAATGATGCACAATTGATACATTATTTGCAAATGTTAAAGCATTTGATAGAAATCTAAGCATCTTGGAAATTCCAAGTTAATGTGAGCATAAACACTTCAGTGTGGTTTGAAAATCAGCGCAGAAATCTTAAAAGTGGGAGGCAATCTTAGTCTAGAGGTTGTTGTCCAGTAGGGTGTCATGAGGATTCCTGTTAGTTTTGGTTTTATTTAACATCTTTAAATCTATCAGTACTATAAATAGTATGTAACTAAATTTCCAGATGTTGATAAACTAGGAAAGGAGAATAATATGAGTGGAGGAAAGATAAATAACCCAAGAGAGATGTAGTACATGTACTGTGTACTGTACATAGTACACAGTACATGTACATGTACTGGAAAAATACAGTTTAATTCAGTCTGAAGAAATAGAAGCTAATGTATAAGAATATTGATCTAAACTGAACATATACTTTAATTAACAAGACAAAGATGCTGAAGTGAGGCTATAGAAAAAGTATTAGGATTTCTGTGGATGTTCGGGATTGATACCATGACAATGAAATACTGAAATGTGATTACTGTTGACTATGTATTAGTGTCAAAGTAAAAAAAAAGACAGGGAGGGTACTCCTTGTAAGACGGCACTGAGGGTATTTCAGAAGAGAAATACACTATTCTGGGTGTCTTCTGAACAATTTAAGACCAGAATAATATTTACAAAAATGAACAGCAATAGAGAATTGAGAGAAGCAGAGGTGAAGTTACGTGCTACATGGCACCGTTTAGGGGAGAAATGCTGTAATTGTCTATGACACATGAGAAAAAAGATAGTTTTGTAAGTGCAGGGAAGATAACTAGTAAAAGGAGGATAAACTTGGGGAAAATAATGCAAATTTAGAAAGAAAGAAATTTGAAGATTTTGATCAAGTAAAGATTATTCACTTTGGGAAATGCTGCAAATTCTTTTATTAAATAATCATTAATTAAAAGTGGAATGGATTCTCAGGGACAGAAAAATACTGCTGAGGGTCATGAAGAGACAGATGGTGGTGTATATATGTCATCTTCCTTTGCTGTCATGTCCAAAAGTATGTTTCTGAAAAGATCTGCAACTGGTGGTAGCTTTGCAGTGCTACTGTTTCGCATCCCTCCCAGCAGCCATCTTTGGATAGTACGCCTGAGTTTGCTTCTGTAGGACAGATGATGCAGTTTCTGGGGAGCAGTTCTTCACCTCTTGGAACTGCTTATGTTTTTAATATTTTTTCTTTTCTAATTCAAGATGCCTACATTTGATTTGCACTGTTTTGTTAATCTTGTAGAGAAGTGCTGGCTTATGTTAGCTGCTGCTAGGGTTTAATGCAATTTGTAGATATGTTCCCAATCAGCTCTTTTTTGTCTCCAACTGTTTTTCTTCTGTCTGAAGAGAAAAAGCTTTGAAAAACCTGTGTGGTAGTCCAGTTTGCAACAGCCTCAATGGTCTTTGGAAGTTAGCATCGTCTTGTCTCTAGAGGTTTGCAAGAATGAAAGTTGAACCAATTTGGGGATTTGAGCTCTTGAAGGTCATAAGGGATGTTTGGCTCTCGCTGTGTCCAACCGAGTGGAAGGAGGAGCTGAACTGAACCTATTGAAATTGGAACCAGAGTTCGGGGAGCTGTGCTGGAGTATGAAACTCAAGGCTAATCTAAATATTTTTTAAAGGCTATTTCAGTTAAATATAGGCAAAGTCTTAAGTTGTAGTTTCAAGTACTTCCAGCTGGAAGCAGCAGTCCTGCTTTCCTGAGTGAGCCTGGGATGACCCTGATTCATCCTTCCTCTTGAGTGAACTCCAGATGAGGATTTGAGTGGTACAATGAGCTGGATGGGCGACACAAGCAGTAAAACTGTTGAGTCTCTATCTCCCATCCCCAGACCGGTTTCTTGGTGCTGAGGTAGGCTCACTGTACGTATTGTATATACAACACTCCTCAACATACATGCATACCTACAGGCTCACTTTCAGAAACTCCGAGCAACTTCCCTGTTGAAAGCTACTCTTTCCTGCAGAGTTTTTTGGTTTTACTGAATCATCATTTCCCCAGAGAAGACTATTCAGTGTAAGGGGCACGGGGAAGTCCTGTTCAGGCCTACTCATCAGTCATGTGCCTGATGGTCTGTGTGAGGTGGCCAGAAATAACCATAAGATCATTTTTCTTTTCTGTGTCTTAAATTCACTGCACACCAAACTGTGCGAGCTGCCGGTGCCACCGAGGAGCTGAAACATCGGTTGAAATCTTCAGAGTAAAATTGTCTTTGCTATGCTATATAAATATACGTGTGTATTTTTCGAGTCATGCCCTCCAAGCTGACATCTGAGAGGAAGGGTATATATTAGCTCTGCTCTGAGACCACCATCCTTTGCGCTGAATGCCTGCATGCAGAACGACGTATTCAGCTTTATGGATGAAATTTGCCAGATCCTGAAATGCTTTTGCTCATGAGCATATTTGAAAATCAGAGAAGGTGATGACCCTTTTAAAATAAAAATGGAATTGCTGGCAGGAAGGAAAGGTACAACTCTGTGTTCTTAACATTTAAAGATGGTTATAAAATGTATATTGGCTGTTTTTATAATTTATAGTGAAACTGCTGTTGCTTTTAATAAAATGAGACTTCCAGTCAGAATTTCATGATTACGAATGTGAGCATTTTGTTATCCAGCTCGGATTTATCCTACAAATAACCATTTCCTCACAGAACTGTGGCTATATACATAACTTAATAGGATTCTCTGTCACACATAATGCTTTCTGAAGTTATAGTGTTGGACTCATTGCTGAATACTTCAGGTCCTTGCATGTGGCTCAAGAACTGAGTTAGTGGTCACTTTCATGATTTTTAATTTAATTTTTCCTTAATTCTTAGACTTTAAAAACTTCCTGTAATTCCTTATTAGATTTACTGTTTCAAGTGCTTATTTAAAAGGCACCTTAGCTGCAGAAGCAAATCAATATTTACAGTGCATTAGTGCCACAGAGAATTTGAAGCCTTGTGATTAGAGTTCATTGCTGTTTTATCCACTCTTCAAAGAAACCACAGACTTCAAACGGTATCAGCCGTCATCCTGGAATCAGTGACATTGCATCGGTCCCATGCATACTTCATCTTGTGGTTTAATTATTAAGTTCCTTTCCTTTGATTTTCCTTTTAATATTTCAAAGTATATCCTCTTTAAATCTGTAAATTCAGGTAAACCAGAAGATCGTAACCAACAATATAGTAGTACAAAAATCTGTTCAATATATTCTTTTTTGTTGTTGTTTTACTGGAGAGTATCAAAATGGGGTTAGAATGGTCTCTCAGAACAGAATTGGAGACAGGAATGCAGGAGATTAGATTTACAACTTGTGGTTAATATAGTGGAATAAGATTTAATTCTTGGATTAATACCTGGAGCAATAATGACCATTGCCAAGCAGCATATGCTAGAGCTAGCTCCATGTGCTTGTCCCATTCCAGCAATTTAAAAAAAAAAAAAAATCCATATGTTTAAATTTCTAGTCTAACTGGGAAATATATAGATCCAACACACCCGAATTACTGTTTTTTTTATAATTCACTTTACTGTGAAGTTTGGTTAGTAATAAAATCACTTTTCCTTATGTATGGAACCATTTTCATAAGGAGAGACTAGAATTGATCACATTATATCTTTGTATTGACAGAATACTTTTTTTTTTCTTTTTTCCTTTTTCTTTTTTAAAGATTTGGAGAAGTGTTCAATTAATGTCTGAAAATACCTCAATAACCAACCTTACTAAAATGAAATGGGTCATATTAAAGGTGGCTCATCAGCAAATAGATTTTGTAGAGGAACTTCTCATGTTAATGTTTTCTCTGGAGCATATTAATATTTTGGAATTCCATTGCATGATTAACTTTCTGTATTGTGAAAAGTCTCTGCTTCTTAGCACGGTGCAAACTGTCAGGTTCTCGCTACACAACAAAAGGCGAGGCAGTGATAATTGCTTGCGTGCCTCCAGAAGTGCTGATTTGAGTTCCAGTTTCTTCCTTTCTTTCTTTGTTGGCAATTTGGGTTCTCTTCTTACAGAAGTTCACCCAGCTGAACTTTTGTTTTGTCAAGTAATTTGAAGAAAGGGTGTAAAAATACAAGAACATTTTGCTATCACTGTGCTTATATATAGATATACAAGCATAAGGAGCAAGCGAACTCATGTTTGAAAATTGTAATTCTCTGTTGTAGGGTGGGTAGCTAAGGCAAACAGGATAATACGCGCGCTGCTTGGAACAAATATAGATTGGTATTTTTCTTAAGTGGCACTACATACTGCAGAGCCACTTTCTTGCCCAGGCTAATCTAATAAATGAGAGTGTACGTTGGGGGGTAAGCCAGCAGCGCGGGCACCGCTGTTAATGGGTCACTTCGTTACCCTTTGTGGGGCCGTGGCTGGGACCGCAGCTGTGCCACCTTTGTTACAGAGATCTCTTGCGATTTGCCAGTGTACTTGTATTATGTTTGCCATCTAGGGGGAAATGAGAGGCTTTACCGCAGCTGCTTCGTGAAACTTGAAGTAGTTGAAGACAAAGCAATCAAAGAAAAACCCTCTATTACGAGTTCCTGAGTATATACTGAGTAATCAAAATCGAAGGAGCGTTAACTCAGACCATAAATACTTTTCTGTGTAATTAGTCTTCTTTCCCGAAGTATTCTTTTAATTACTTCTAGTTCTGTTACACATATGTATAAATAAGGACAAAGGTACATATTTATAAAAGAAAACATTTTATTTGCTAAAAATTAACTCTTGTGAATATTTTTCTTATGAAAATAATAATAAAAAAAAGAATTTTCAAAGGAAAGAGAAAGAGTAGAAGGACTGGGGGGAAAAAACATAAGCTAATTCTGTTATTCTTTTATACCAGGATGGACATGAAATAGAATGACTGGTGTTTTGTCCTGTAACACTTGTCTGTACCTCAGGAGCACAAGTCCTAGTTGTTAAAAAAAAAAAAAAAATCTCACGCATTTTCTCTGTGTGGCATGACTTACTGTCTTTCTCACTGTCTTTATAATGTCATGTCATTTTATGACATGATTCTGTATTTTAATATTTATATGTAGTGTTAACATAAAGGTATCCTGAAACTTAAGAATAGTCACTTAAATTCCTGTCATTGTGTTTTCCCGCTCATATTGCGAGATGTGCACCTTCAGCTTCCTTGGTAACTGTTTCATCAAAACATTAAAAAATAGCCTGGTTTTCACGCTCAGGCGTTGCTCAGCGTGCCTTTCCCTCTGCTGCTTACGTGTCGTAGCTTTCACCTTTTCCTTTTCCACTTTGCATTCAAGGTTCCCAGTGCAGCAGTAAAGAGAAATACAACTGATAAATCACATCCCTTCTGTTCTGATGCTGAGTGGGAGAGTGCTAAGAGGTCGCAAATACAGGCAGTGAAACTCCTGTTTGGGCAAGGAGACGATAGATGTGTGGATATTTGTTGTAGGATAATAAATGAAATTGGAAATAATTAAGTTGTATTTCAAGAGAAACTAACTTTAATGTGCCATCAAAGTTTCCAGAATGGATTTGACCTCTACATATATTAAAAAAACCTCTCTCTCTCCCATCAGTCTACCTGCCTGATGCATTGTTTATTACTAACAAAATACTGTTCTCCTGTCAGTCATGCCAGCTGGAAGGCTAAGGGAATCAGGGTAAATCAGCACAGATCTTTGCAGAAGAATGCAAAATACAAAACAGTCACTTCCGTAAGTTTTGAGAAAGAAATGGAGAGTATATTTTAGAAGGTGAGGAGGCTGCCTTTCGCTGCAAAGGCGCTGCTGCGCAGGTTCTTGCAAGCATGTTGTGCTGGCAGTGCCCATTCTGCAGCCATGGGGGATACGTTGTCCTAGTCCACCAGGCGGTTGAATTTAGGCCTTAGGCTACTTGCTCTTCAAAATACTTGTAAGTCACCTTAGCCTCTTATTTGTTCAAACTTATGCTGTTGTTTTATTTTACACAACAAGCAACAGATAGCAGCGATGCTGTGTTTGCACTTGTAAAGCCAACAAGCTGTGCTAGGTTCAAAGAGCTTGGTTTGGCCCTCATTTTCTCCTCGTGCGGCCAAGCAGCAAGGCTGTGGTTTTGAGGAAACAGACCTTGTCCTCGAGGAACTATGCTGAGGTCAGTAACTTCTTACTCTGTGAAACGACATTTGTCAAAACCACCCATCCAGAGCTTGAAAAAGATGTATTTCTTATGTGGAAAACATTTTAAATCTAGTCAGTGTTTATTTACCAGTCTGTTTTATTCTTCAGATATGCCTCTTCATGTCCGACGTAGTAGTGACCCTGCGCTGATTGGCCTCTCAACCTCTGTAAGTGACACAAATTTTTCTTCAGAAGAGCCTTCACGGAAAAATCCTACAAGGTGGTCCACAACAGCAGGCTTTCTCAAGCAGAACACCCCTGGAGTACCCAGTGCTCATGAAAGAAAGGTATATTTCTTTCCACCTCTTTATCCAATAACTGTCAAATGTGCGTGAATCTTGAATTGTTGTTTTGTCCTTCTCTCACCTGCTCCTGGTTTAAACTTGTGTTTTCTGACCTTGTCCACCAAACCTCACCATCAGCAGAGGAGTGTTTCAGTCGCACACGTGTCCTGCCCTCAGGAGACTCGGTGATGCCCACAGCAGGGGCTCTAAAAACTTGATTTTGCCATTAACTGTAGTTGAAGCTCTGATTACTCATTACTCTGCAAAGCAGGGCCTGAATGCTGTCATGCATTTTCTTTGAATGCAAATAGGTCATGTCTATAATGATTTTTACTGATCTCCATAGAAGTCCTAATGTCAATGAATAATCTGCATGCCCACAGCTGGTCTGGTCTGTCTTTCTGGCATAGCATTGCTAGTTTTTACTTTCTGAGGCTCTAGTCAAGTAGTACAAAACAGAAATTGCAAATGCCCTCTCTCCTTGATAACATTCTTAAAACTAAAACAGTGAAATGCAGAGCGAGTATTTTTTCCTTCATTTTTTCAATATGATATCAGTATCTCTACGTGAATTGCATTATTAGCTAGAGAAGTCAGCAGGAAGCTCTCTTCTCAGTGCATTATTGAAAATAAAATTGGAAGAAATACTCCGTTTTGTACAGCCCCCAACATTGCCCATAATTGTGATGGTAACTTGCAAACAAACTCAAAAGGAAAAACGTATGTATATTTTCCAATAGAAATGAGTAATTTTTAAAGAAAGTTGAACTTTCGGTTACCATTCTGAATGCAGAGCACTTAATCTTGTTGGAAAATATGCAGCTTATTATAGCTATTTTGGTTTTTTTCCTTTATTATTATCAATTCTGTGTAGTATAAATGCAAACTAAGACTCTGCAGCCAGGACTCCCACACCCCAAATAAAGAAGTCTTTACATGCTGCTAATGAACTGAACTGTCTTCGGTGGGCTTTTGGTTATTTCAAAAACATCTATAAAAGCACAGTGCTCATAGGCATTGAGGTCCACATTGTTACAAAGGTGTCAGTTTAATACGGTATCATTAGGTCTCTGCTTGATCGGGATTTCAGGCAGCTAATGGTATATTTTCTGTCACTTATACTGGTGTGGCACAGAAGCGCATGTTTTGAAAAAATACCTTTTATGCTGTTCTGATTTGGAGAAGAAAAATGATAATCTAATCCATTTGAAGTGTTAACATTTTCAGTTAATTTTTCTGAAATCATAATGAGACTGCACTTCATTACTCCACAAGCATAGATATGGAGGGCCATACATAGCGTAATCAGATTTCTCTGAGTGTCTGAAGTTAGCAGAAATTGGAGAGAATTGAACAGCAGCTAATCTTTCACACTAGTCTTCTTGCATCATTAGTTGTTCAGCATGTACTTACTCTTGATTTTTGTGAAAATATTACGTCTACTGGAGCATGGTGACCAAACTGGAAAGAAATGCATGTAATCTCATGCAGTGATGGGAAGCAAGGCACAAGAGAACATTAAATCAAGAAGATCAGAAAGAACTAACGTAGGTTAGTTAGTACAATAGAGGCTGATAATTTCTTTTACCTTTTTTGCACACTCTATACACTGATCCTTTGAATAGAGCAGATCACAGAATGTGCTATTTTTAATAGGTAAGATGCAGTAAACAACATGAATTAATCCTGAGTTCATTTGTGCTAGACTGTTTCTTTGTGTTTTCAGCATCTTGATGTCTTCAGGCAAGTCAGGATTTTGTAGTGAATCCTATTTCTCTTAGGAATGAATATTAAGAATTCTCCTTTCCTTTCCCTGTATTAGCAACAATCAATTTGTAGTATTATTCTAAAAGGTGCATTTTTGAAGTCTCTGTCACCAGTCACTTACCACAGTACTAACACTGAACTTTTACAAATGTATTTTGGTTATTTGAACAAGTCCTCACTACTTTTCTTCTGTTAAGTTGTTTTCTTCAGCTACTCAGATAACAAAGAGATGGCTGTGCTTTGTTCCAGACTGTTTCGTTGATTATAGATGACACAGACATTTCAAGGAAAGCAATGAGAACAATCTTAATTTTCTGCTCAGTGCATTGGGCTTGAGCACCCATATATCTTTTGTGGGCGGTTGGCACTACGTAATGTTTTCACTGCAGTTCTCTCTCTTGACAGCACAAGAACATATGTTCTTGGGCTGAGATTTGCAGCACAGTTGTAGATTAGCGACTTTGCCCCAGCAGTATCTTGCAGAAACAAGAAAAGGGTTTCTGGGAGAGTTGCCAAAAGCTTCATCTACCTACTGACTCTAAGAAGTGACATTACTTTCAGCCCGTCACCTCTAAAGAGAAATAATTGACAGGTAGAAATCCTGTCCAATTTTTGGAGGAATTAGCAGAGGGAACTGCATGTATCTGGCAGAAGGGATTTATTTCTTGGGGGCAAGTGAGAGAAGACTCTTTACTGGTGTTTGTTTCAATTTGGGTAAGAAGAATTTGGAATGGCAGGGAAATGGGCAGATGCCCAAGATGAGATGAAATGAAGGGGTGGGAGTGTTGCCATGCACAGAGGGCTGTGAGGAGCCAGGATATATGCCAGTAGTTCTGGGCAAAAAGAAAGGGAAAAGGGCACTGGGGAAGAGGAAAAAAATGTGGGATGTTTGAAGGATTGTAGTGCTACCTGTAGTTATTAGGTTAGATGAAGCAGGACCTGAGGCTCTCCTGTGTCCTTAAGAAAAGAAGAGAATGACAAGAGAGGGACAGAGTTTGGTTTGGAGGGGCCTGAGTAGGTCCTGTGAAGATTTGAATGTGTGTTGAGATGCATTTCTACTACAGTAAATAGGATGTTTGGTATGAAAACCTTTCACTAAACTGGACGTGCTCTCTCATCCATTTTTCATACCATCTCATTATAAAGAAACATTTATTGTCAAGATATCACAATACACTCTGTGTAGAATTGGAATCTCAATAATTTCTGGTTTCTGTGTTGTTCCCCTGAAACTTGAAACCAGACGTTCTGTATCCCGAAGTACTTATTTATTTGAAGAATTATCATTATTATTGATTATGTACAAGTTGCTGTAGTGTTGGTAACTGTACTCAGCTACGTAATTCCTGACCTCTTCCTTCTGTATCGTTCCCATGAGTGGTCTCAACCAAATAATTAGGTGTCCTCATCTGTGCAAGTATTCACAAAATTGGCTCATGATTATCAGCAGCTTTAGTAGGTAAATTCACTTCTTGTGGTTTTTTTTTGTTGTTGTTTTTTTTTTTTTAACTGAATATTAAAATCACTTTCAGATACTTTTTTGTGTGTGAGACGTATCTGTATTACCTAGTGACTCACAGCTTGACTTAATCCTGTCTCTTGCTTCCTTGAGTCATTCTAATGAAACAAGAAATCTCTTAGTAAAAATATGTTCTCAAAGGCCTGCCGTAATACCCGATTTGCAAGCTGTAATTTTGTTTGAATTGTGTTGAACTGTACAGCTGAACAGATTGTATGCAGCTGAAGCATATCATGTGTGCTTTTTTCCACTGCAGTAAAATGTTTTTTGATATTGTTGTTTTCTGAATAACTTAATTTGAATCACATTCTTAATAATTCATTACCAAAGCCTATGGGCTTAACTAGCTGTCCTTGATAGGTGTGAGCTGCAGAAATGAAAATCAGGTTTCTTTTCCTTTAGATGTTTGTGTTACTGTATTGCAAGAACATAAATGCAACAACCAGATATGTTGCATCCTGTAGCAGCTGTGAATGAATTATCCCGTATATTTTCAGTGTGTTTTTTAAAATTTGCATCGCCATTTGTGGTGAGGAATTGCATATCATTACAAATTAGTTACCTGCTTTGATCCTGCTTCTCTGGAAGATGCAAGGCTTATCTAGTTAACCTGCCTTGCTTAATGCAGGGATGGCTAACTGGCTTATGAAAAATTTCCCACTGTGACTTTCCTGAATTTGATTCATATATTGTTGCATCAGAGATAACAGCATTGGTACAGCAGAAAGAAGTGAAAATGTGCACTGAGAAGGAGAGCTCAAGAGAGAGAAAAATGATTGTGCATGGGTTTATGTTGCCTCTCTTGCTCCTGGGTTCACCCACCTGGAGCAAAGCAAATGGCATGCAACATGCTCTGTGGGGTGGATCAGCAACAGCAAACACATAGCTGAGTGTAGCTGGCACATCATTTTTTAGGGTTTTTTTTCTTTTCTTTTTGCCTTTGCCATTTAGCAGCCAGCTTTGTTTGTTTGTTTGTTTGTTTTTAAATAGGTTTTCCCATATATGTATTTTGAAGTTGAAAATAGCCATGCCTTGCAGGAATAATTATTTTCAGGATGTGCTTTCTTCCTACATGCAAACCTAATCTTTTTGGGCCCTTAAACTGCGGAGGAAGAATTTGAAACTGTATGGGAGTGATCTAAGTCTCATCTAGTGCCAAATCCCTTACCTGTAAAGCGTTGTGTTTCCCACAATCTCTTCTTGTAGGTATTTTTACTGTTCCTGTGGGTTGAGGCTGATGACTACAAATTTTCAGGTTGTTGGATTGTAGGGTTTTTTTAATTTATGTGGAAAATGCAATGCTTTCTAATCCTTTTTGTAAGCAGAATAAAAAAAAGTATTTAATGAAGTATGTCTAGATAGGAGAAAAGCATGCACGCATTATATGAAAAGCTTCAACAATAATGATATGTCAGTGTCAAAATCAGATTTAAAGTGAAAATTAGTTTAATTTAGCTTTGAGTCTTTTTAAACACAGCTTAGTGAAGTTTGCTTTGTCACCGTCATCAAAGACACAGTATTTCAATAGGTTTTAACTATAATTCAGAGGGTTGAAGAGTCTTATATTGGAACTGTGTGTGTTAGTGTCATTTTATAGCTGGGGAGTCTGAATTGCAGAGTGTAAATCGATTAGATTGACTAGGGAAGACTGTGGACTAAAAGACTGGGCATCATTCTGGGAACAAGAGACGGAAGTGTTGATGGTGCTTCTTGGGAACGTTTCTCTCTGGCTCGTACTCCTGCAGAAGGGAGGTGGTGTGTACCGGTGGACAATGTTGGTAAAGTGCTGTAATACCACAGAATCAGCTAAGGAGAAATACAGAGTAAATGCAAAAAGCGTGGCATCTCTGTCATGATAGGATTTAAATCCCCACATAATGAATGCAGCAGCTTTCTGCTTTCAAAATAAAACCGCGATGTTTTAAGCAGAAGTTCTGAAGGATTCGGAGGCCATGAATATTTCTTCATCCAGGTTTATTTGAGCAGGGCTTTTGTCTTTTCAGTGACACAGTCACAATTTTTGTCATTTCAGATGTGATTTCATGTAGACTGGGAGGAACAGAGAATGTGAGACAATTACCCACAGATGATGAAATGGAGCGTTTTAATGCAGAAAATGTTGTTATAGGAGAGAGATTAATGGAAATTCAAAAACCAAAAGTTACATGCATCAGTTTTCTTTATGATAGAAACTCATTGCTGGCAGCTTGTCACATGATGATGAAATAGCTTAGGGGAATCAAACCCAAACAGAGTACAATATAAAATAAACATAGTATGTGTTATTTTTGTCCTGGGTAGTGTGTAAAATTCATGACTTTCACAGAAACGCAGAGCAGCTGAGGTTGGAAGGTACCTCTGGAGATCATCTAGTCCAACCTTTCTGGTGAAAACAGGGTCAACTAGATCAGGTTACCCAGGTCTGTGTCCAGTCGGGTTTTGCATCTCCAAAGATGGAGGCTGCACCACGTCTCTAGGCAACCTCTTCCAGTGTTCAATCACCCTTACAGTAAGAAAGTTGTTTCTTATGTTTTGATAGAATTACTTGTATTTCTTTATTTGCCTATTGCCTCATCTGCTTTCACTGGATAACACGGAGAAGAGTCGGACTTTCTTTACAGAGCAGCTAGTGATATTTTAGTGCAATAAAAATTAAAATGTCTGTGGAAGAATGCAACATTCCTGACTTTCGAAATGTGAAAACAAATACAGTATTTCTCATCATCAGCAGCAGGTCGGGAATGAGAGGCATAAAATGAAAAATCCTTGCCTGGTGCACAGAGAGGTGACAGCCAGCATGTACCACTTGATGCTGTGCTATTCTGTTTGCTGAGTGCTGTGTACGTGGACAGGATCCAACTGTTTGCATCTATAAGTCAGTCACGACCGGATGCGTTAAGAAGCAGGGAAAAAGCCAACAACAAAAAACACAAATCCAAAGTGAAGGTGTGATTTTCTCCATCTCTTTTGTTGTTTTACCTCTTTTTGCTCCGAGTCATCCATTTGTGGAAGCCCATCTATCAAACTTCCTCTCTGTCCCCCCAAAAAGACAGATTATTAGTGCAAGATCCTAGAGAGATCTGAGCACTGGTGAGTTGTTTTCCACTTCCGCTCTGAGGCTGAGCAAGTCTGTTGATCACTCTCCATCTTTGTTCTTCATCAGTAGCGCAGGAAGACTATGTCTTTTTCTCCCACTGCTGTGCTATCCCATCTCTCTTTCTGTGTGAGCAATGTCTGGTCCATAGGTGAGGGGACACGGTGCTGCATCACAAGCTGGGAGTGCCAAGGACGGTCTGGATGAGTGAGTCTCTTGCTGGTGATGAAGGAGTGGTGGAATGTGCACAAGTTATTTGTCTTTTCACTTCAGTAAATGCAGTGTACAGCACCTCTCTGAGAGCCGGTGAAAGCTATACTGAAAACAGAAAGCTCTCAGGTACATGATAATAGGATAATGGAAGTTGTAACGAATGGCTGACTTTTCCTCTGCCATTCATCTAAGTGAATGTGTACTTTGCAAATTCCCACATGTAAATGTTCATCTCTATTTCTTTTAATTGTTTTATGTTCTTGCAGCTCTCCCTGGTTTTGAGGGTGAAAAACTGGGCCTGAAAGAGTAGCTTGATAAAAGATTGAAGAAGTTAAAAAAAATAAAAGTTGGATGTTCAGGTTTAGTGATTTTATTTATTTTTTTAAGTTTAGAAACACAAAGATGTTTTCATTGGCAATACTTGGATCTGGGTTTTGGCCTGCTTTTAATCTGCTCAGTTGTAACCCACAACTGTGCATTTACACTGCAATTACAGTATACGCTTGTGGTTCAGGAGTTTCTGCAGATTCATATATTTGTCTGTCTTGTTTTCATATTATCAAGGTTGCGTATTGGTGCAAAGCAGGTTTGGATTTTGGCTCAATGTGTAGCTAGAAAGACTTAAAGTACAATCCAGGTTGCAGGCTGTGCTTCCCTACCGTGTTCTGACATGAGTCTGCGCGGTTTAAATAGTGATTATTTCAGTCTTTTTTTTGCAGTATTTGTTGTATTTTTAAATGAACTTAGGCCATCTTGCAATGAATGCTAATCACACAAGAAGACGAGGAAAGACAACCAGGCAAAGCAGTCTCAGAATAAAATTCGGACCCAATGTGGAACTAATCTGTACAAAGGAGTAGTATGGCTGGGGAGGAGATGGTAAGCTTTAATTAGTGGGGAAATTAAGCTCCAGCAAATATAGGATTTTCAAACCAGGAATGCCTAGTCACCTTCTGGGCTTATTTCTGTTATGACTAAATTTGGGGCTGAAACAGATGTCACTTAGCCTGGTTTTGTTTCACAGCCTGACAGAAAGGGGATGATCATTCTGTGCTACCACCCAGTTTTATTGTCTCTTTATAAACAAGCTCTTCAGCTTCTGTATACAGATGTCCAACTTAAGAGCATTGCCTGCTGAGCCTATGAAGTGAAAAAAATCTGGACAAAAGCTAAAACCGTAAGATGGAGAATGATGGGAAGCTGTTCAGTGTGGGAAAGGCCCATGAGACTGCAAGGAGCCGAAGGTGACGGTGCTGCTATAAACTCAGATAAAAGAGAAACACGCTGCTGCAAGCCACCCGTCTTGTATCTATTTGGGCCTTTCCCCACAAACCGCAGGGGGGATTCTGGCCAAGGGCTGAAATGAATTTGAAAGTCGGGTGAGGTGACGGATGCTTTACTGGGAGCCTTGCAGAGTTCCCTGTCCGTATTGTTAAATACGGAGGAGGCCGGTGGTGTGGGTAAGGACTGGCAGAGGGCGAAGGCACGGCCACTTGCTACGTGGTTGGGACATTGCCTTTGTGTTTCTGACCTTTAATCTTCTACATACTTGTCAGTGTAATAAGAAAGAGGAAAAAAACAGTTTAGTTAGTCGGAGAAGACAGTACAGTTACCTCATCCTCCCCTCTTTTTTCATTTCAGGATGCATATGCAAGTTTCTAAACATACAAAGAGCCAGTCGCACCTTTCAAATTTTCATTTTAGAGGTACAGCCACCTGAAAGCATCTACTCAACACTTAAAAGGATTGTACTGGTGATTTATAAGATACTCTTCATTTCAAGACCTAAATAGATCATTGTGAAGTTTCCTGTACCCCATTGTTTCCTGTTTCCCTTAGCTCCCCGAATATATTTAATATTAACATTCTATTTGTTAAATCATACCTAGTTTTGCATTATCTTTTGTGAGGTTTTATTGTGAGATTAATAAGTAGAGTGAATGGAAGAAGCAACTTCTTTCCTGTCCTTCAGTCTGAGAAATAACAATATACACTGCCTGGTAATTTCTGGCTTTGCATGTATACGTGCAGAGATCATGACATTTTTGATTTTTTCCGTTGTAAACAGGAGAGATCAACAGAATGTTTTGAATAGGCAGTCTCATGTTTTTTAGTTTGCTCTTAATTTAGCTGATATTCTTTGACACTAAATATTTACGTAGAACACCACATACACAGAAAACTGTTCATCATGGCCCCTAGTTATTGCTTTTTTTAAGGTCAGGCCTTGCTTGTCAATCAAAGGATAACATGGATTATATGAATTGGAATTGGACAACTATGGAAATTTCTGAATGTAAGAATGTAAGGTGATAGAACTTAAGCTGAACATTGGTTTTTCAATCGTCTTTCTCCTTGTAGGCATCTAATGAGCTATTGTCAAAGCATAACACATTAGTTCCATTCATGGGACTATAGACAAGGTCATTTCTGAATAGAATAGACTATTTAAGTTGGAAGGGACCTACAATGATCATCTAGTCCAACTGCCTGACTGATTCAGGGCTGACCAAGTTAAAGCATGTTATTAAGGGTATTAACAGGCTTGGGGCATCTCTAAAAAGCATGTTCCAGTGTTTGACCACATTCTCTGTAAAGAAATGCTTCCTAATGTCCAGTCTAAACCTCCCCTGGCGCAGCTTTGAACCACTCCCATGCGTCCTATCACTGGATACCAGGGAGAAGGGCTCAGCACCTCCCTCTCCGCTCCCCCTCCTCAAGAAGCTGTAGAGAGCAAGGACGTCATCCCTCGGTCTCCTTTTCTCCAGACTAGACAAGCCCAAAGTCTTAGCTGCTCCTCACAGGACATTCCTTCCAGCCCTTTCACCAGCTTTGTTGTCCTGCTCTGGACGCATTCAAGGACCTTCACGTCCTTCTTAAATTGCGGGGCCCAGAACTGCACACAGTACTCAAGGTGAGGCCGCACCAGCGCTGAATACAGTGGGATAATCACCTCTGTTTACCGCCTGGTTATACTGTGTTTGATGCACGCCAGGGTGCGGTTTGCCCTCTTGGGCACGCTGCTGACTCCTATTGAGCCTGCTGTCGACCAGCATCCCCAGATCCTTTTCTGCAGGGCTGCTCTCCAGCCACTCCTCTCCCATTTTCTACTTGTGCCCGGCATTACTCCATCCTAGGTGTAGAATATGGCATTTTGACTTGTTAAATTTCATTCTTTTAATCATAGCCCAGTGCTCCAATCTATCCAGATCCCTCTGCAAGGCCTCCGGTCCCTCAAGAGAGTCAGCAGAACCTCCCAGTCTGGTATCATCAGCGAACTTGCTAACAATGCATTCAACACCTGCATCCAGATTCTTGATAAATATATTGAATAGAACTGGTTGTAGAATTGAACCCTGAGGAATGCTGGTGGTGACCAGCTGCCAGCCAGATGTAGCCCCATTCACTACAATCCTTTGAGCTCTGCCCTTCAGCTAGTTCTTCACCCAACACGCTGTAAACCCGCTCATCCCACAGTTGGATAACTTGTCCAGAAGGATGCTGTGAGGGACAGTATCAAAACCCTTACTAAAATCCAGAAAAAACTACATCCACCGCCTTCCATTCATCCACTAGGCAGGTGACTGTCATAGAATATCAAATTTATCCTTAGGACATACATGCAAATATATTGCGTTTATAAATATATTTGCATCAGACAGTGAAGTATTTACATTCATAGGACATATATGCAAATATATTACATTTATAAACAGATATTTGCATCGGACAGAGAAGTATTTACATTGATTATATGGATGTTTTGTTAATTACAGCTTTTAGAATCCTGTCCAGGTGTGACACCAAACTGTCCAGGGTCTAACGTGGACATAGTGGAGCATAAAAAGAAAGAAGAGCAGGTTTTATACTGATTCAACAACAATAAATACATTTGTAGACATGAATTTGCCCGATGTCTGTCAAATGAAATTATAACCTCAAAAGATTAAACAAAGTCTCATCTCTCATCAACATGGACAAATCTTATCTCAATCTGAGGCCATCACAAGGAATCAAACCCAGTAAGTGAGAAGCCTTTCCCAAAATGCACAGTGTACAAGAAGAAAGAATAGATAGCAAAAAAAAGTCAGTGCCCAAAATGGTCTCTCTTAGTTAAGATCCTAAATGAAGGGCGGGCAGTTTGCTGCAGAAAGAATTTAAGTGAAAACTTGGTTTATATTTTTGGATCTCCTTCCAGAAAATTGCATTGAAGAGGCCTTTGATCTGTTTTACTCCTGTGGTGTTGCTATCTAGTATTAAAAAATACCCCAAAACCAAAACCCAAATTTGCCACACTTTACATTACCCATAGAGGAGGTCAGAATAAAGGGAAAAAACCAACTCCTTCACTATTTGGGAAGTGGCCTAGTGGCAAATGAGATAACAGACGTGGAAGTGTCACCGAACCACATGGAGAACATTCTGGTTGGGTTAATGATGCTGGGAGTCTGTAGGGGTACAACTGTGGGTAAAAATCATGAGTGAGGTTATGCACTGAGAGCTAGTAACAGAAGTACACAGATCATGCTAATGCATCATTTCATCTACAAGCTGCAGAGTCTTTGATGAGGGGCTTGTTATATATTGCAAATCATCTGAAATTAAAAGTATAGCAAAATTGCTTCCTTTTTTCTGTCCCCTTTCACCCAACCCTCCAGCAAGCCCCGCAGGGACACCATGCTGAACTAAATCTTAAAGCGTTAGATTATGTGTCCTCATTAAAAATACTGCAAAATGCTGCTGTTAAGTGTAGTGGTAATATTGTGACTTGGCAGTTTTAGTGTTCTATTGATCAATTTCCATTTCAAACATGATAAAGCTGACATGGCCCATGGTCCCCAAAGATGTTTGAGAAAGAAACTTTTTTTTCTTTTAAATTAAAGCATTTAATTGTAACTGATGATGCGTGTCAGCCCTGGTCCCAGGAGGGCTTACAGCTGCAGCTCCAGAAGAAATGAGAATTCCCTGCATGACCCTGATGGTTTCTATACCATGAAATCTTTTTCTTTATGGTATTGAAGTTAAAAGCGACACATACCTTTTCCGGTTGGATGGTGGAAGCATGTGTGCTAATGCTAGATCATGCTGAATAGAAGTAAAGCTTTCTGGGTTAACATTTGCATATTTTACCACCCCACCCCCATATATATGTATTTTAAATAGAAAATAACATTGCAGTAGGTTCAATAAAGCCCAGTGCCTAAGCTGCAGCAATGTGTTTTTCACCTCCACCTCTACAGTTTATCACCACTGCTATCTTTGAATTAGACCTGGCAGTAGCAGTAATGGAGACCCCTGCATAGATGGTGTTCCTGGTAGCCCGCGGCATCTTACGGTTTTGTTGTGTAGCCGTCTGTAAGAAGGACTGCATCCAGCAGTGTTAACTGCGCTGGTCTCTGGTCCTGGGCTAGCTCAGTGCTTGCCCCAGTGCTGTCACCCGTGGGGTACAGGGGTAGCTGTTTGCCAAAAAGCAACGACAAAGAAAGGGGTGAAGGACTTGTCTATGGCTGGTGGTTTTTCTAATGTTTCACTGTTTGGCTAACACCAACATGACTCTGTGCATGATTGCAACACTGGTAAGGTATTTTATTCATCTCTGATAATGGCACTATTTTGAGCCTCTGAGCAGCACTGAGAAACACAAAAAGTTACAGGAACCACATCTCTCTACCATTCCAGCTCTTACTTCTGCTGTCAGAAAAATTGCTGAGTGACCTTGATGCCTTCTGTATAAAATGAAGTGGTATAGGTCTTAGCAGGAGAAAGGCAGTCTTCTACAGAAGAGGGCTACAGCAGAAATATTGCAGTAGATGGGCTGAATATACTATTCTGGTCAGCACAGCTAGTATTAGGAGTAAACTTGCAGAATTCTTGACATTAGTATACGTGCACCAAACAGGCCTAACTTAACTCTTTTATCTTAGATAAATTGACTTATGTTGTGTGCCGTGGCCTTTAAGACTTTTTACAGCATGAAGTTCCAATATAAACTCTAAGCAATAAGACTGTGCTGCATGATTTCAGATCACAGACTTAGTGTTTGAATGATTGAAGAATACCACACCCCTTGATGAACTTTTTTCCCTTCTCTCTTGCTCTTGCAAAACACTTCTGTGCATGGGTAATGGATGCTGTGTGGAGAGAGATTTTTGTGTAGCATAGATAAAAAAAGTATTTTTAAAAAGTTTATATTAAAGATTGTAAACACGAATCAATAAAAAATGGAATTATCTATAAAGTACAGAAATACAGAAAACATCATTTCTATTCATTCAGACTAGGTGATGGTCTGTCAGATAGTGAGTTATTGTTAGTTGACAATAACGCCGGTACCAACTGTATTAGGGGTATTTGTGCATAAAAAGATCTTTCGTTATTTCTTTGTCAGATTTTGATTTTGTTGTTATACCTTTCCACCACTTTGAACAAGAGAAATTGTTGTTTCGGCTTATAGGAACTGTGCCACCTCTGTCACCAGAAGAGAAGAATTGAGTAAGAGAAGCAACAGGAAAAAATCAATTTGTACACACCATTCCCTGGCTTTTATGGCTCTGCTAAGGGACAGTTGTACAAAGCAGCAACTGACTTGCACTGTCCCTTTCTAAGCAAGAGACTGAGCAAGTTTCTAGTTTGCTGTGTGGTTAGCCACACTGGAAAACTGGATTTTTTTTTTTAGTTGCTGAAAGATGCAAAGTTCTTACTCATTTGTGGCAGGGTAAACTAATTTATGATGGTGATTTGTTCGCCTGGTTACTTGTACAGACATATTTTTACAAGGTTATCTTGTGCTGGTTGAATTCAAGCTTTAATGTCTCGAAATGGAAAGATTTGGTTTTTACTACAAAGTCTCTGTCAAGAAAAGAAGTTGTCTGTCATTGATTAAGAAAGCTTAAGTTTGATATGTCTGGGAAAAGACTGCTCTTGCACTTGAAGCTTTTGAAAACTGTGCTATGTATCACAGTTATACTGAAACCTGAATTTCCTAGCAAAGCCTGTCATACATTTTGAAGAAATAAAGTTGTGAAGGACAATTGTAAGGGAATTGCTGCTACAGACTGTATTTTAGAATATTGGACTACTACTGTGCCAGGCCAAAGAAATATCAGTACAGTAAATCGGAAAAGGAAATACTCATGCTGATGGAACAAAGTATTGATTTAAGAAAGGGTCAAAAATTTGCTGTGTGCTATAAATAAAAAAAAATAGTTTTTAGCTGCGAATGTGCACCGGTGTTTATTTTTTGAAGATTTTTCGAGATTCCTAAAAGTGGTAGTATTGCAACATAGAATCCTAGAATCATTTCGGTTGGAAAAGACCTTTAAGATCATCCAGTCCAACCATTAACTTAACACTACCAAGTCCACACTAAGCCAATTAAGGGGAGACTAGACTAATCAATGTCCCAAAGTCCCATGTCGACCCGTTTTTTGAACACTTCCAGGGATGGTGACTCCACCACCTCTCTGGGCAGCCTGTTCCAATACATATGTAGGACTACAATCCGATTTTATTTGCTAATAAATGACTATGAGGAAAATAGATAGCCTCTCTAAATTATCTGATTTGGCATGAGGATAGACAAACATTGACTGGAAAAAATACTCAGCTCCTGAAGGAAGGATACTTACAGTATATTTATAATCCTCTTTCGAAAAGCTAAGCAGAATTTCAGTTCCATATATTATTTTAGTTGGAGGGAACTAACCTATATGAGTTATCAGTAATGCATTGACTTTGGGCTAAGGGTAACTCCCATCATTAAGGATCTGCCTCTATGTTTTTATTGGCTTTTAGTGATCAGACTGGGTAAGGACTAATCATCTTTAGAAGCTGAAGAATTTGTACAGCTTGTGGGAAAGATGTGAAGACAAACTCATCAATTAAAAAGAAAAAAAAAGAAAAATCTTTTTTTTATCAGTCTCAATGGGATAAATGTATCTCCGTCAGCACAATCTCCATCTGCTGTTTTACAAATGTGACTGTATTTGTACACCTTCAGGCAAACCAAGCAAAACATTATGTGGAATAATAAATTCAAGTTTTGAACTCTCTAGCATGCTGTTCTGGTCTAAAGGACAGTACCTGGAGCTGTGAGACAACTTTGATTGTAAAATTGGTTACATAGAGCAACTTGGGAAAATTATATAGTGGTCTTAGCTGTCACTGGATGGACTGCTGTATGGTATATTTGCTTTTGGTGAGAATGGAACTAAGGAGCATGATGCTCTGAAAGCCTTGCTCAGTATGTACTTGGGAAATCTGTGCACTAGAGGTTTGAGGTTGGAAAAGAGAGGTAGTGAAGCACCAGTGGGTGCTACAAACCCACCGAAGGCTTTGCTTGGGCTTCGCTGGCACTGAGGAAGGGGAGCTCTTGCAATTGAATGGCTGGGCGATTGCGTTGTCCTTGGGTCCAGCCGGACCTATCTTCTCCTTTGTCGGTCTTCCTTTTGTATTGGTTTAATAACCAGCTGCATTGTTAATGTGCAAGGACTGGTTGTTTTTTATAAGACACTTTTTTGTTTCTTTTAAACTAGAAAGATGAAAACTACAGAAGCCTACCACGAGATACTAGTAGCTGGTCTAACCAGTTTCAGAGAGACAATGCTCGTTCATCGTTAAGTGCCAGTCATCCCATGGTGGACAAGTGGCTGGAGAGGCAAGAACAGGTAATATATATGTGTGTATATATATTACTTTATCAATCTAATCTTTATGCTACTCCAAGCTATTACAAAGAAGTGTATTCTTATGTGATATTGACTCTCTAAGCATCATACAAGCACCAGCAGTAAGCTGACTAAATTTGTATGGGTTTCCTTCTGCTTCCAAAAAAACTTCATTAAGACTGAAATGGACAGCTGCAAATTATTTCATTTTTGAGTCATAAACACATTTATATAGTATGTGGAGTGCTGCTGTTCTTCACAACTGATACCAACAGGGTTATTTTAATTAGAGAGTATTATTTTGATAAACATTTTGCTGTTGAACGCTGCTAATAATACTACAGAATAGCCAAATGTGGGTCAGTTTTGGCATTGCACTTTTAAATGCTTGTTATTCTTAACATTGTAAAATATATTAATGATAAATTTGAAGACAATGTTAAATTTATTTAGTGTACATTTATATTGCTTTTGATCTTGGGCTTTTTTGAGACACTAAGTAATTCCAACTTGGTTTTTTTTATTAATACGATGGTAGTCATAGAGGTTTAAACGTCTGAAATTAAAATTACTTAGTAGTCACTTTATGTATTTGTACGTGTCTGAAATTTTCCAAGAAGTGTCTTCAAATGTATAATGAAAATGCATCTTTACTATGGAAATTGGAAATAGAACAGGAAGACCATATATAGGATAGTGCTTATGTAGGATTATTAGCTCATTTTTCTTCTTTATACAATGTGACAGGAAAACATTGCATTTTTGCATTGAACATAAATGTACAAATTTTGTTATTTTACAGCCATAGGGCATAAAACCAGAATTTGCTTTATACAGAGGAGCTTCAAAATGAAATTTGCCATTTGACACAGCCCAAGCTTCTTACTCTGTGCCTTGTGAATGGAGGGGAAGGTTTAGAGTCCAGCACTGGGCTGGTGTCCTGGGACTGGTCTCCTTCACCCCCAAATCCCTTACCGATATTTGAAGTCCAGCATTGCCAAATCCTAGGATATTCCAAACATTCTTTATTCAGCCCCATTCTTAGTTAAAAAGGAGCGTAAGTAATATCACAGAGTATAAAAAACTAAAAAACCTCAAATGTGAGCTATTAACTATTTTTGTGTTTTGTAATTAGCTGCAGATTCATTCAAAATTATATGTTTTATTAAAAAAACCCGCTGTCTTTGGTCCTTCTATATTTTCCTCTGCACATTTAATGATAGTGGTAGTTCCATTACTATTTTCCTCTCAAAAGACGTAGAGTTAGTGCGGATGAGCTTAGCTGCTGTCTCTGTATCCGCCTGTGTTGAAATAGGAAGTTGGTGCCCAGATTTGAAGGCATCTCCTGTGACGGTTCTGCTTGTTTGATGTTTTCGAGGCATATTTCCGTGCGTCATTAGATTTTCACCATGGCAGTTAATGAAACTGTTGTCTCAGCAAAAGCAGTTGGCTTAGGAATCTTAATAGTGATCATCTTATAAAATGTTTGGTACATTAATATTTTAATATATCATGGTTTATATTAAGTTTTGGTGCTGATTTTGGTCTCTGAACAGCTTAACTAGTTCAATTTATTCACCAGTCAGGTAAATAATTGGGCAGTAGCGGTAGTCTGGAAGCGTATTTGTTACCTGAGTTAACAGGCTGAAGTCTGAAATTGTAAATATCATGTTTCTTCTGAGCCAGTTTTCTGCTTTTTGTTTTGTTTGTTTGTGGTGGTGGTTCTTGAGAGAGAGAGGGAGGGAGGGAGGGAGGAAGGGGATTCATCCTTTAAATGTGTTAATGAATCTGCATGTACCTGGAAGACCAGGATCCTTTTGCGATTTCCTATCAGCAGGGTAATTAATTAGACCGCAACCTGTTCAACAGGGTATGCGCAGGAGAAGAAAGCCCACAGGAAGAGTGGGATGCAGCACAGCTCTGCAGAGAGAGGGAGGGGAGGGCCCGGCAGGGGATGGAGTAGCTGCAGGCAGAGATATTCTTCCACTCTTTTTTGGGTTTTAAACTCTAATTTAAACTCTATACTCTTTTTCAGTATCGTCTGTAGGCTTTTTGTTTCCTATTGGTTAAGCCTTTCACTTCTGTGAAGAAGAAACTCAAGCGACAGCGTTGCTGTCTGGCATAATCAATGAATTTAGCAGCTTGCAGTCCTGTTCCCGTGTGCTCGACAGAGCTGTGGAGAGGCTGGAGCGCTCTGCACGCCCTGCCCGTACACGCGTAAGGAGTAGCAGGCGGCAGGTCTGGCACCAAGGGTAAGGCAGTGACAGTGCCAAGAAACCTCTAGGGCAGAACCCATGACAGATACCAGGGGTAATAATACTCCTGGTCTAACCTGCCTTTATGGCTGTTCAGAGGAGATAGTAGTAAACGTTCAGTTCATCTTGCACACTCCAGAGCCTCGTTGGAGGAAGGCTCTTCTGGCTTGGATTGAGTTGCTTCTCTTGAAGCGTGCCTCCTCTCTTCCTTTTGAATATAAGGAGAAAAAAATTTCCAGGATGATCTTTGTCAACTTCTAACATACATGAACATTCACTGGAACTGCGCTTTGAGGAGTGAAGGTGTGATGTGCCAGAGAAGCGCAATTATTTTTGTGTGGACACCACCTCATTTCCCATGAGCAGACCTATGGAGCAAACTGTGATTCTGCAGCATCACAGCCCGTTCTGCAGATGAAACTGCAAGAGACCTTGTTTCCAGGAAATCATTATAGGCTGCTCTGGCAGGGACTAATAAGGGCACAGAATTAGTTGTGTTCTAGTAGTTGTTAAAGAAATAGTTCTGTAAACTTGCCTAGGTTTTAGTGCCTTAAAATGGAGGAATGCATGAAGCCTGTTAAAATTCCTGGAAAGAATTGCTTTTGCTCCTGTCTATGGTGCTTTACTAGGGCCCTGTTAAATTATAGTGGTAGATCAAAGAAATGGAAAAGATTAATTCTGCTTTCTGAGTCCTTTAAGATACTCTGATGTGTATGCTGGTTAGCAAGATCTACCTACGGGTTGTTCCCAGTTCAGTTCCAGAGCCCTCTGGTTGTCCACAGGGCAAATGGTCTGTGTATTTCTCAGAAAGTTTTGGTATTTCTCAAGCCCACGAAGTGAGTTACGTGAAACTGTACCAAAGAATCATTTCACCACTATAAAGGCAAAAATCCAAATACAGTTTCAGAATACAGTTAGAAAATTAAGGATTGTATTTTTTACTCCGTCACTCAATTATTTCATTAATTCTTTCCTACAGTGTCAAGTACTAGGAACAAAATTTGCACTCTTTAATTTAATTCTGAAATACCTTAAAAAAAAGAAAAACTTGATTTTTGTTCTCCACGTTGCCCTCCACAGCACTTTCTTTTCCTCCCACAGCAACCAAACTTTGAGGAATGGTTGAAAAATCTTATTTCCTCTGAAATTTATTCATATATATGGTAATGTGACTTCTATTTGAGAAATCTTTTTTCCCTCAGTTCACCTCAAGACTTGCTCAGGCCCTGATCAAATCTGGACTCATGCTGTTTCATACCAGGGAGACATGAAAAGCAAACGTATGAAAGAGTTAAACTTTTCACCAGTTCCTTAAGTAAAAAGCTTCTCTCGGGCGGTCATTTTAGTTTCGTTAGTCAAATATTGGAATGGGCAGCAATCAAGGCACCTTGAACTGAGGCAGTATATTCCTTGCTCTGCTGGAGAGGCCCGTTTCACAGGAGCGGACCTGGCTGTGCTGAGTGCTGGGAAGGGGTGCGAGAGCAGCAGGAGAGGGAAATTCTACAGCTGCCCTGCTTCATTATGAAGCAGCTGATCAGATCTGCAAATACAATGAGATTGGTTCAACTAAAACGATATGCAAATATATATACATAACAACTGAATATATATATCTGTATTTGTCAGTGCATGAAAGCAAGGTAGGAGATGGAGTAAAATTTCATGGTTATTACTGAAGAACAAGTCTGATTCCTAAAATCCCAGTAGCTTTCTAGTGTCTAGCAAAAACCAGAGATAAAAGCAACTCAAATGCATTCTGCAATGGCAAGAGAAGCTGGTTACTACTGCTGTCCTGAGCAGAAATGTGCTGTACGGAACACTTGCCCTAAGTTATTCTTGTTGATGACGTCTCTCCGTAGTAATCTGGTACGGTTTCTCTGGTTCCTTTTTCATCGAGGTCACACGTGCAAGTAGCATATGGTCTTACATCTCCAGCTGTGGAGTACCTGCCTTCAGTTTGTATTTTCACGAAAATAAGGCCTGCTTTTAATATGATTGAATATACTCTCTTGAAACATTTGGTTGCTATAAATTAGTGCGTTTCCACACTGTCAGTTAAAAAAAAAAAAAAAAAATCAGAGCTTCAGAGGTAGGTTGGTGAATTTGAACGACTAATTTCCTGTGGATTCTCATACTCCAGCTTACCCGTGTTGTCAAAGTTTTCATTTAACAACAAAACCGCTGCTTCTGTTTTATGCCTTAATGTAAGAATAGAAGGCATTTATTTCGTTTAGTTGTGAATGTTGCATAGTGGTACAGCTAATGTATATAAATATTTTTATTTTCCCTAGTGTACCTCTTGTATTTCTTCTTGTCTGACAGGTGTATTTTTGGCTTTTGTTTCTAGATTTTATTGTGACTGTGACTACAGTGGAAAGGTCTGCCACTTCTGTGTTTCATGGCCTGGAGATGAGGAGGCTTGGGGGTTGGAGGCTCTTCTTATCTCAAACTCCTCACATGTAGACGTTGACACTGCAGTAAAAATTATTATCATTAGTAAGGAGTTGTGCTTTAAGATTTGGAAAAAGGATTAGCTAGGCTTCAGTTGGAGGAATAATTTTTAACTGGTTATCCATTACTCTGTACAACGCCAAGATAGAGTCTCATTGCTTTCCTCCCTATCTGAGCACAGGCACTTTATAATTTGTCTCCTGTGATAACAACCTTAATGAACATAGAACCATGACAGCATATAAATTCTAAAATACAAAGATGATTTTAAAGCTTGTCATGTTCCTTATAAAGAATTTCTGTCACGAAGACAGAGATATGCAGATGTTCGAAGCTCTAGGCCTGATGCAGAGTCCTGTTTGGTTTTGGGGTTCTTCAGTGCATTGTCCCACATGAAAGGCAGGGGAGTATGGCTGTAGCCAGGAAGCTATCCAGGGATTGTGAAAGCAGGCAGGACTACTCTGAGGCTGATCATGGGAGGAAAAAATGTTACCAGCTAGTGAACGAGACCATGGCTCATGCAGTTTGCTTGTTTCTGCAGGTAGAGCTATGGGACGCAGCCGAGAAAGGCATGGCACCTGACTTAGTATTAAATAATTTGCCATAGCTATAACTATGGGCAGGTAGAAGCAGTGACTAGTACATTGGTAGAAGATTCATTTAAGGTTTACGTTAGTCAAAGAGCTGATCAGAAGACCTCAAGGTGCCCCTGCAAGCATTCAAAGTCTCCCCAGTCCCATATCCACTTGCAAATTCAGCTTTTTTACTATTCGAGATGGGGGTTCTTGGCCATGTGATCACACTGGCTTCCACCTGGTGGGGTGGTCAACACTGAGTCCTACAGCTGATTCTTGTTGCTTTTGTACTATGAAGAAGGTGAAAAGCTTGATTTGGCCCAAGAATACTTTCTCTTAGCTGCTGCTGCTACAGGTGATTAGGTATTGACTGCTCCCTTTATTTCTGTATATTGGCAAGATGTTAACTCCTTCAGCTCAGAAACTCAAATGCTCAAACGAAATGTTATAAAGTGCTGGCTTGCCCCTCCACTCAGCAGGAGGAGCGGCAGTTACATCTCAGCCAGGGCAGCGGTTGCATCCAGCTCTGAGCCAGCCAAATGCCCTGTCTGGCTGCCAGAAGAGCACCTTGACATCTTGGAGCCATTACTAAACACAGGTGTAATAATATTTTTTCTTTTTTTCTTTTCTTTTTCTTTGACTAATCACTCCTTTAGAATATTTTTTTTTTATATACAATGTGGTCAACAGTATTAAATAATTTCTAATAGCCTTTGACTTCCCAAAAGAGTGTAGTGTTATTGGGCATCACTGATCTGTATGCAACCACCATTAAGCGCTTATTCTGTAGCCTTGTTTCAGTGCTCTCCCTGTGTTGCATTTATTATTATTCTATTAGAAAAAACACCATGCATAGTGAGCTCCAGCATGAGAAACCTGTATTTAGGTGTTTATGATGCGAGTACCTACATAAAAATATCCGAACTCCTGTTGTGTAGTACTGGAGTCCAGATCTTCATCGAGTCGAGGCATGCGTGCAGTCCGCTGGGTCTCTGCCAGGTGCGACCCTGCTGAGCTGCTTCCAGCGGCTGAGGCTCTGGTGGGTGTTGAGGTGCCCAGTTCCCACAGACACATCTCGATCTGGGAGACTGGCTGGAGCCAGCTCTGTATTACGTGTCAGAATGCTTAAAAAGGGACATGGGAGGGTAAAGCAAGCTCTTATGATGGGCATGCAAGTTCTCTATTTCTGCTTTTTAAGGTTCAGATCTTTACCATGTTTTTCTGTAGTGAGAATCAGAATCACAGGCCTTTTCTAGGTTTAAATCTAACTTTGAACCTAACTGGCTTCAGATCCAGATTTCTAAATCTAAACTTCATTTCCATATTTAAAAGCCATTTGATTTTTAGGTTCTAACTTGATCTATTTCTGATTTTTATGTACTCCCCTGAAGAGTTGTCATGTCTTCTGAATTCAGAAGAATCTCTCTATTCTTCTGTATAAAGCTTAGATATGAATACACTAATACACATATTTATTAAATATTCTCTAAATGTGTGTGTATAACCACAGAAACAGAGGGAAGCAGCCTGAAAGAGAAAGGCTTATCCGTATGCTGAATGCATCAGTATGTACAGAGAATCCATTTCAAACTGTAGTATGTATTAGTTTTAAGACAATATTAACATGGAATTTAGAAGTCTGTACACTTTTATGCAAAATGGACATTCATAGGCATGACTTTAATTGTATATTTTGGAAAGAGATTCTTATTATTTGTCTTGGAGTCATGAACAAACTTGATGTTGTTTTTCAGTGCTGAGGGTTTCGCTTTATATAGGTAGGAGGTTGGAATAAACAGCTTTATTGCTTGGGGGACAGCTGCAGTGGTGATGCTTTTATAAACAATGTTTCATGCTGGCATCTATCTTGTTCTCCTTTGAAAAATAATCTGTCATTTCATACTGTGTATTAAATAGGTGAGACAGTTCGGGGGCTGCAGTCTACTTTCAGTTATATGCTGCTGTGTAGATATGAATGCAGCGGCAGAATGTAGCTCTATATGTGGAGAGGTAATTATGGTCCACAATTTAAAAAAAAAAAAAAGAAAAGTCAATTTTACAAAAAAACTCATGGATTTTAAGTGCTATAGAAAAAGACATCTTCATGTTCGGATGTATATCCGCACACTTGAACACTCTCATAGATATATGTACACATGCACATAAGTATATAGACGGACTGAGCTTAAATTTAAAGAATCATAGAACAGCCCAGCCCAGGTTGGAAGGGACCTCAAAAGATCATCTGGTCCAACCTTTTGTGGGAAAGGGAGCCTAGATGAGACTACCTAGCACTCTGTCCAATCCTGTCTTGAAAACCTCCAGTGCTGGGAACTCTACCACGTCCCTGGGGAGGTTGTTCCAGGGAATGGATGTTCTTGCTGTAAAAAAACAAAAAAAAACCAAAAAACTTTCTTATGTCAAGATGTAACCCCTCCTGGTGCAATTTTTACCTGTAGCCCTATGTCTTCTCCATGTGGCTCCTTGTGAAGAGACAGCCTCTGTCCTTTTTGTAGTTGCTCTTTAAGTCATGGAATACTGTGATGAGGTCCCTCCTGAGCCTTCTGTTCTCCAGGGAGAAAAGACCTAACTCTTTCAGTCTTTCCTCACACGGCAGGTTCTCCAGCCCTTTGATCATCTTTGTGGACCTCCTTTGGACCCTCTCCAGTCTGTCCGCACCTTTCATGTGTTGTGGGGACCAGAGCTGGACATAGTACTCCAGGTGCAGCCTGACAAGCGCTAGTATCTACTAGAAGACCTACTCTGTTCTGCAGACCCTTTCTGAAGAGTGTTGGTGTGCGTGAAGGGCGTTTTCAGACTTCCTAGTAACCATGCACTGCTGTTTTCCTGCCCTTTGGGACCAAACTAAATAATCGTGTTGTTATGGTAGTTAATGGTAATAAATCTATGATACCAGGGTTATAAGTAAAACTCTTAAATTACATGGAGATGCTGTAAGAAGCTTTACATAAATTATTGCTGTTAGTTTTCTGACTATTTCTAAGTATTTCGCAGAACAATATTATCTCTGGCTTTTTTGACTGCTGTCTGTCCATGGTAGCAGGTCAGATAAGAACGTCTGAAAATCCCTTACTGGACCTGGAAGAGCGTTTCATCTAAAGGATGTCTCAGTTCTTCCTTTCCTTCTTTTAAGAACTTGTTTGCTTTCTTCAAGCTGTGAAAGAGGTTTGTCTTCTCATATGTTTACTTTTTAGTCCAGGCGTATATAATGTATCCCAACGAGTTGTTTATAATAGAACCGGTCTCACTATTTTCATAATGTGCTTGTTGCTGCTACCATGCCGTGTCCTCCAAAGCCCCAGCGGGGACGTGGCATGAGTTAGTACTGCGCAGCCCTGCTCGAGGCGGCAGCGGCGGCCGCGTGGGTCCCGGGGGCTCCGTGCAGCCCAGCCTGCGTGGGTGACGGCGCAGGGGCAAGGTGGCCCCGTGACGGCAGAGCAAGCAGTACTGAGCAGGAGCCACAATTACAGCGTGCCAGAGTAATGCAGAAGTGAAATACATTAGTAAAATTAAAATTTGTCCTCGTTCCCTCAGTGGGTAATACAGTTAATGAAAATAGATCTAACCAAATTAAGATAATTTATTTCATTAGTTTACAGCACTGTAAAACTTCTCAGGGCAGTACAGCCCTTCCATACAAACCTGAAATAGATGCAGTTCCACTCTTCACTTCAAAGACCACAAAGGTTAAAAGTTTTAAGTGTATTAAAGCAATTCTGTTAATTGTGTCTATAGAGGATTCTCCCTCGCCCTTGGTAAAGTATTCTTAATTTAAAATTCGCATTATGCTCATTCTGCATTCTAGCCTTTTAACCAAAGTGTAAATATGTAAGTGATTACTTGTATCTTCGAGGCTTAAAAAGAAATTCTGCATTTTTGTTTCAGAAGGCGGTACTGGTAGTACATGGTATTGATATTTTACCCTTTTTCCTTCCATTTTGTGTTCTCATTTTCTCTCCTTCCTGCATACCTGTTTTGTATTGTACAATACAGATTTCTACAGGACAGGAACCAATTCCTTGGAAGGAAAAAGATGACATCTCTAAATCCCAGCTCCCCAAATCCCTTCTCTGTTTTGTTTTCTAGAGTCTTGATGATGTCCTTTTTTATATTCTGTCAGAAAGACACCATTCAAAATCAGAAAGTTATCCCAAATACTGTTTTTTTCCCTGTTCCTTTCAAGTTATAAGAAAACCCAAGATTGAGAATTTGCTTGGTTTTGTTGCCAGGCCAAATTTCTAGAATTCTGCATCAGAAGTCAGTCGGACCTTAGCTTAAGCTTCACATTAACTTAATTTTCAGTTAACTTAATTTGCATTTTAGAATTTGCTTGACTTGAAATGTAAGTGCCTTCTTTTTTTTTTAATATTCTGCTTTTCTTCTTGGTACAATTTTCATTCTAAGTGGCTAATGTTACTTATTTAAAAGAAGTATTTATATTATTAATTTGTAGTGGAGGTTGTAGTCCTTCCTACAATAAAATAGAACAACTTACCTGGACAGGAACATGGACGTGAGGGCTGTTTGCTTTTCACTGTAGTTTTTAGGTGGGATTCAGGTAAATCACTGCTGAGTCATGCAAGTCAGTTAATTCCAAACAGAACAGAAATAAAGTCAGAGTGGTTTTTTTGGGCAAGGGAAAATGACAGATTTAATCTGAGTGGGAAACTTATATCATTTATTGAATAGCAGCAGGATGATTTTTATACTTTTTTCTTTCTGTAAGTTATTAATTATGAGGAAGATGCTTTCAGAAAAGGGCCAAGTTGGTCCTGTCTGTTGTGGAAGTGATCAGTAATTTATCTTCCATTGATGGAAATAGAAAGGTGCTTATTCTTTAAAATCCTGTGTGGACAGGTCACTTTAATGACATGGTTGCACTTTGCTGTAAAGGGGAATGGTACTGTGTAACCTGGAGTTAATAACTGAGTTATGTGGAAGTAATTTGTCTGGGTTTTTGTTTTGGTTTGGGTTTTAAATTTAATCTCAATTTCATTGCTTAAGTACGAGCATTTCATTATTGAATGTAGTACTCTTTGGCTGTATTAAGTGGTTACTGTAATTTATAGGATACTTTGAGAAATGTCATGATTCCTCATGAAGTGGCAGAGCAAGATTTAGTGAGTGCAGCAACTGAGTGAATGGAATTATGTAATATGACCTAGTTGATGCGATATACCATAAGATTCTAATTTATTTCGTCATTATAACTGGAAGAGAAAAGAAGATAATAGACCAGCCTTGCCAATTCATTCACTGACTGATTTGAAAATAAGTCCATTCTAAATTTATCTTGAAACTACTTGGAGTTGCATATGAAATGGTCAACCTCAATAGTTTCCAGGGCTGGGGAGAGGGTGAGCTGGGAGAATAGGAATTTGGTTGCTTAGGAAATCAGGATGTACAAAAAAGTTACTTACTTTTGTATGTCACATGCAAAAACAGAAGAAACAACAATCCCTATTTTCTTTTAAAATTTATCTTATTTGATCTGATTTAATAAATAATTAAAAAGTGTTTTCATAGGACTTGGCAACTAACTGCCAACTGCACTGTGGCACTGATAAGGTTCTTTGCTGAATCCTATGCTAAAGAAGGAAAGCTGATTTGTACCTGATGCAGTTACTCTGGTTGAGGTGGGTCAACACAGAATTAAAACAAATACAGCACAACTAATGTTCCCATGAGGAAGCAATCGATTGGAAACATGTGAGGCACTAAAAATATTAATTAACTAAAGATTTTCTGTAATGTACTGCTGTAAAGTTTTTACTTCTGAAATAAATATTCCTTTTAAGTTTTGATCTCTTGTATGTGATATTTTAAGAATAAAAATTGTTGCCCAGATTCCTTATTAAGGTATCACTCACTTTCATGCCAGCTGCATGTGATAACTTTAACTTCATTTGGAGTGAAAATTTTTATGCTGCTTTTTCCAGCCCAGAGATGGCTATTTATGAATTTGAGCAAAATCAGTTGGCTATTATTATTTTAGCATATTTGCCACTTGAAATATTGTTTGTTTTCACAGTTTAAAAATTAACATTAAGGGCAGCATACATACACAACTATTTCCAAAACAAGCAAACAAACAAAATTATCCTTTAGGTTGTATATTGCAAATATTTTTACAGACTGTGGAATAAACACCCGAGGAGTGAGGTATGCAGTATGAACAAAACCTCCGGTCCTCTTAGTATTTCTTCAGGATACTAGGCAGGAAGCCAGTGTTCAATCACTTTGTATCAAAACTTAATTTCCTCTTCCTTTTGGATACCCTCATTTGTCTTCAAAAACCTTTGCTTTCCTCATGTGTAGAAATTCATGATTGCTTATAATTTCAACTCATTTATCCAAAGCACAGACTAAATTAAATGTCCCAAAAGAAAGCGGTCATATCTGTGAACATCTCTATTTAAAATTATTGAAAGTTACATTGAGTATTCCATCATAGCATTTTTTATTTATCTTGATTTTCTAGGCAATAATTGTTACAACAAAGCACAGATTTCATAAAGCAAGCCCATCAGCATTTCTTCCTTGTAGTTACACTTTGTCACTATAAATAGCTTTCTCTTCATGAAGACTCTTTTAACTCATCCTCTCATCAAAACTCGTGGAATTTGCTGGTGATTTGAAGGTCAGTAAAATTGGTCTCTGTGCAAAGGAAGCAGCTTATGAAATTATACTTCAGTGGGATAGTGTGTATCGCAGCGTTCTGGGTAGGTGAAATTAATGGGGCTGAAGGACTGCGCCACTTTTCCCCCAGACTGAGAAATGTCAGTCTTACTGAAAAGCTGAAGATGGGGTAGGAGGCACTTCAGCTCTGTACTGGTGTGTCAGGGGACAGCAGAAAATACTGGGATGTGGGCTGGGAAATGTGGAGAAAAAACCAAAAGAAATTATTATATCTGATTCTCTGTGAAATTCCTACCTCATTGCAATGCAGTTCCCTGATGACTTTTTTCATTTTACAGCTACGTGTGCATGTAAATGCAAAAAGAGGCGCAGCTGAAGAGAAGTTGTGCCCTCCCGTGCCGTGCCCGCGGGGCGCTGAGCGTGCTGGTGTCAGGCACGCTTTGACTTGTCTTACTCGAAAGCCAAACCTCCGAGACCTGGGCTGAATTCAGAGCAGCACTTGCATCTGCAGCGTGCAGCTGGGGCTCTGTTTCGGGCTGGTGGGAGTCGTTTCCAAACCGCTGTTTGTTCCCGGGCTGTTTCAGGAGGGCCAGCAGCAGCTGCTGAAGCTCTGCTGGCTTGCGCTAGCTGGACGCTGATGGGTGTCCTGGTGAGCCGCGACACCTTTCTGGGTCATCCGAATTTGGAGCCTCGACAGAAGACAAAACTTATTTGCTTCATGACAGCATCTTTCTGTTTGCCATTTAACGTATAGCAAACTCTCCTGTTCATTTTTATAGTTCAGCGTTCTTACTGTTCATCTGTGCGTGCATCAGAGTTAAATGAAGTACACGTGCATGCTTGTTTATGTACTAGAAATACAGAACACTTGTTAACTGCCCACTTTTAGGAGCAGTAAAGTGCTGTCATCGATGACACACATATATATACACACACGGGTATCTGTATGTTTAAATGTATCCATACATGACTTGTAAAACTTACTTTATGACAAATGTTTTTCTTGTAACTGTGTTTTTAAATACATGCATGTCGTGGAGTTCTCAGTTACCTTCCTGATATTATTTTTATTATCCTGATAACTTCAGTAATTGTTTTAGAGGAGAAAGTGCCCAGTGCAAACTTTTGCATACTAAAAGAGGTAGTAAAGAAATGTAATTTCGTTTTCTGTTGAATTTGACTGTTTTTTAGCCCAAAAAAGCAGTAGTCTTTATGGCTACATATCTACAGCTAGCCTGCAATTATGGTGAGGGCGTAAGATGCTGGGTTTGTTCATTCATGCGTTGCAGTATCAATTTAATTCATTTAGCAATCTGGAAAATTAGTCTTAAGTAATGCATTTTAAAAGTACTGCTAATAATTACTCATTTCAAGTTCCGATTTTAAGAAGATCTTTCAGGAAAGGCTGAACTTCAAGCATACAGGTATTAAGCATCAGTCCCTCAATTTTCAAATCTTGGATTATTTTTCTTTCCCTGTTTCAATACCAGTAGGCTGAACTGGGATAGCTTTTAGGTAATTGTGGTGATTGAAATCAAGGAGACCCTAAATAAGATTGGAGGTCAGCTAAGCTATTAGCATGACAGAGTTTAACAACGTGGAATCTGGGAAGCAGAGTCTCGCTTCCATCTGGAGTGAGAAGCTTGAATGTTGTTTCAAGACGGAATGTTTCAGAAATGCTCAAATAACCAGTTCATGCTCAGTCCTGTAGTATTATAAATCTGTAAATGGATTCTGCAAGTCACCTCTCTTATCTCATTTACACAGATAATTTTTTTTTTTTTTTCTGAAGACATTAATTTCACAGTGTTGGATAGTTTAATTTTCTTCCCTTCTATTTTAGTAGACTGGCAGCACAGATATCACCGTCTCTGACACATCATTTTTTCTCTGTACAATAGGGTGTATTTTGTGGCTCTAGTGCAGCAGTAGACTGGCCCAGAAATCACAATCTGGGATTATTGTCTTTGTGTATCCTCAAGGAGTAATATTTTAAAGTCACTGCATCTGTTGGTACTTAAGAGCATGATTTTTACTTTTTATTTTTGCCAGTTTTTACCATCTGTGTGTCTGGTTTTTGGCTCCTTGATTTAATTTTTCAGTTTAATTTCTCAGTTGCACTGGGATTTCTTCCTCTTTCTCACACATGCTCTTTTTGACTCATCCATGAACTTACATTAAAAAAAAAAAAAGAAATTATTTACGGCAGTTGCACAGTAAAATTCTTGGCCTTCACAATTTGGATTTTTTAATGATATCTTTTTATCGAGTCTCTTCTAGTAAATGCACGTCATTTTTGGAAGTGAAATAACTTTTATTAGACTTTTGTTTAAGTTTTAAAAAATCAGTTTGGATTAAATTGAAGCATTTTGGCGGGAAAAGCTAGCTTGGTCACTTTAAACACATTCTAGTCTTTCAAACTCATTTAGTTTTTAATGCCCAAGAGGGAATAATTTTCTTGAGAAATCTGTGTTATAATCATAAACAGACATAATTCAGTAATTTTCTCATGAAACATTGGCTGAAGTTTTGGCACTAATGACTTGAAAGTCACACAAGCAGGAACATTTTTGTTTGAATTCCAAGAAAAATACTAATGAAATATATTAAAATAGAAACAAAATATACATAAACTGTGTTACAGACTGTTTTCAATAAAAAGGATGTATCTTCATCAATGGGATAAATGTCTCATGAATTTTGGCATGTTCTAGCATTTCAGGAAAGTTCTGATAGAATTTGAGTCATTTTCTCTGCTTATCCCTGAGAAATTTTTACAAAAAATTACATTGTGTAAATCTTTTTTTGATGTATGAGGGTAACTGTATAGCACATCTGTCAAATATTGTGCTTCTGTATGTGTTTGCAAATACTGAAAACTCCACTGCTGCTCTGATCTTCTCCTTGATGTATGTATTTTGCTTCTCACTTAAAATACAATAGATTCCTTCAGGTCGAATTTAATGGCTTTTTAAAAAAACAGGCCAGTTTATTTTTAGCCTCTTTCAAATATATTGTAACTGAGGATTTTAAAGTTTATGTGTACCTTCTGGTGTACTTGCTTGGTCATAGCTGATTTTCAAACCAGAATATGGACCTGCTTCCTTTTTGATCTTTTTATTTTTTTTGGTTTCTAATGAATATTTTGCTTAGTGCTGCACAAAACAATGAGTAAGAGCCAGCACTAGCACAGTAAAATACCAGCACTAGCAGGTAAAAACCTGTTCGTTTATGAATATGTGGCTCCCATAATCTATAGTACCCTTTCTGTTTGTGTGGGCTGCTTTGAATTATTTTTCTTAACGATGCTGTAGACTATCAAAAGACCAAAGGAAATACTTTGTTCACTTGAGAAAGCATTTTTTGAAAGGAGGCGTCGCTGTGAAATTCTGAGGAGTGGAATTAGTTGTCTTCTCTTCTCTCTACATATGCATACAGTTTTTCTTAAATACACTCTGTAGCCATTTTTTACTATGTTAGGGAACTGGGAGAGCATGGTGGCTTTTCACCGAGTGATTTGAGCTTTCGTTCCCACTCGATTCCTATTGTGTTTTGCTGAAAACTTTTTGTTTCAGAGGAAGAGGAGTGTAGTGCCTTATTTTAAATTCTCAGTTGTCATTAAAAATCTTAGTGGGGTTTTCCAGTTTTACTAATAGAGATTCACAAAGACCCTACTTGAGTGGTATCAGGAATGATTTAAACTCCATTTTTCAAAATTTGAGTTTTAAAATTTTCCTTGGCTCTAAGGATTTTATTCCTGCCAGGCTTAACTTCCCAATTTCCTGACAAATACTCTGTTACTGTAAGTAAAAGGGAAAGCTGAGTGAGCAAACCAGTACACATTTTCCAGTGTACTGTGGGATGTACGCTTTGTTACAACACTGTAATAACATCTGTGCAGGAATGGAATTGATTCAGAGTTGATAAGATGTGATCATGAGACTGCTGGTCATTTGTTTTCCCGTGGCTTGAATCTTAAAAAGTTGTATGTTTTCAGTCGGGAGTATAAATTAAGAATAAAAAGTAGGATGCTTTCACTGCTATGGTTTGTTGTCCATAGGGCTGCTTAGAAAGCACCAGTGAAAATGATCGCCTCTGCTGTCTTTTTTTCTTGCCTTCCACATGGAAGACAAGTTGGTCTCATATTCTCATGAGACGGAGCTGTAATAGCATGTGAGCGGAAGCGTGCGTGCATTGGGCCTTCCACAGTGTCGGTTTACTTTGGGCTGAGAGAATTCAAGCAGTATTTAGGGAAGGGGATTCGAAGTGCAACGATGAGAGCAATCCATCCGTTTCCAGCAGCATCCCCTCTGAACTGGAGCCTTGCTCCTACCTTGAATCTGAACCGACTGTGTGAGTCTAAGGATAACCCTGAATTTGAATGCCAGACACTCAGTTGTGCTTTGCTATATATTTTAAAAGGCTTGTGGGAAGCTAGATGTAAACTTTCACGTTAGATAGTTTCCCAGCTGAGTGGCACATTGAATTCATTGAGAATAGGAAGGGCTGGTTCAATTCATTTCCATCCCTTGTATCTCAGTCATTTTCTGCAACGACGCATAAGGATTGATTACCATAGCAACAGTGTTTTAGCTTGTACTACTGTGAATGTGGTTAATGATAATAGAATTATCTAGTCATTTTAAATCCTGTTATATTATTAGGTCATCTGAACCATCCTCTTGCTATGCATTGAGTTATTCCCTGTAGCCTATCTTGTAGTTCTTTGTCAGTGCTGCTTTTACATGTGTTGAGCAGTGGGGATTCTGCTTCCTCCCTTGGGAGACTTTCACAATCTGATATATCACCCCATTAAGGATTTTCTGCTGATAGGTAGCCTCATTTCACCTCCTTTCACCCAGCTATGTGGATTTGTACCACACAGAAGTTCTGTTCTGATCTTCTTCCCTATCCAGCATTTGCAATTAATCCTTCTTCTTCACCTGCATCTGAATATACCAGCTCAGTATTTGTGCGTTTCAGGATTTTCTTACGGGGGAAAAAGCAGGTTTCTAAACCCATCATCTCTTCTTCTTCTTCTTGACTACCACATTCTGATAGGAAAGGGCCTAGTACTCAAATACTATTTAGATGACCTGGACTGCGTAGGCAAAGAGCTTCCAGCTTTCCAGTGCTTAAATATATTTATGTCAGCATATGCACCACTAGATCGCTGGTTCTTACGCGTGCATCTGTGCCTCGCTCCGTCTGATGTCTATAGTAGTGTGTGGTGAGTGGGAAGATGTAGTTTTTTTCTCCTAAGGCGCGAGAGGTGCTCCTTAACCCTCGCCACAGGTCAGCAGAAGTAACCTCTCAGGCTGCCCTTCTTGTAGGACCAGTCTCAATGTGGAGGGGCATAGGTATCTCTGCTGTCCTCCACATACACAGGTTGCACACTTTATCCTCTCTTCTGATTTACTGTGTTTCTAAATCCTTTCTACCTACCTTGTTTTTTCACCATGAAGAGAAATAATTTCATGTCCAAAGAGACATACAAGTGGAAATGCAGTTATCCTGCTCTACTTCAGGCATTACATAGTCTGTGCTACATGGAGGTTGGCTACACCAGGAATTCGTTTGAAACCGGTAAAAGAAAGTACTGTTCTGTATGGTGAGGCCTTGGATTACCTGCAGATATATGACATCATTGTCATACTCTCTGTCTGCTTTCTAAAAAGTTGATGTGGATTTGGTAACTAAGACAGAAGAGTATTGACATCTTTCCAGTAATCTCTTGTTCTCACTGCTTACGTATGCTTTTCGACTAATTTTCTTCATTAATATTTGATTTCATAAAGTTGCCCATTTCTTTTGTTTTTATTCATCTACAATATAAATAAGTACATATTACATTAATATTCATCCATGCTACCCCAAAAGGGCAGAAGACTGGGAATTGCCATTTGAAATTTCTTTTAGAGCTAAATTTGCTGCAACAATATTTGATGCTGCAGTAAAAAACAGGTATATTAAATCTACCTCAGTATATCATCGACTGATTCTTTAATTTGTGGCGATTTTTGCTGGGTTTTTTTTGAGAGGTGGTGCTACTTTTTCCAAGATTCTTCCCTTTGAGGCTTAGACTAGATTGCATGTCTCAGAATGCATTACCTTACATTTATTTAAGTTTCAATTTCCTCAGTCACCAGGCTTTTCAGTCCACCAGTGTGATATATGTATCTGGAAAGTCTCGCAAAGCTCATTGATCATGTTTTAAAAGATTGTTTTAAACCAAAGTTGTATTTCACTGGCAAATTTCATCACTTTATTTTTAACTTGCTCTTCCAGATTATTAATTCTTTAGGTAACATCTTGCTGTCAGTCCCTTAGGAAACTATTAGCTTTTCTGTTTTAAAGATTGTTTTAATGTTCTTTTGTTTCTATGTGTATGTACACTCTCATTCTTTTTCTCTGTTCGTGATTGCCTTCAACCTGGCTATCTGTAAGGAGAGAAAGACAAGTGCATTTCATTAATTTTATGGATTCCTCTTGCCTACACTGTCTAGGACACGTGTGCGAGATATTTCTTTACGTTTTGTTGATTTTTTTTTCTTTAATTAAATCAAACTGCAAAAAGGTTATAACTATTAATATTAAGGAACTATGCTGAGCCTGTAAGTAGCTGAGGATAGACCATAAAAAAAAAAGAGTGGGGAACGTGCTGATTTTAGTAAATGAAAATTCACAGGTTTTAAACTCATCTGTTTGTTTCTCCCCATATTTTCTTCAAATTGTATCATTCTCTGAGAACATCGTGAGCTTTATTGATTTCAGTGTGAAACCACAGCCTTTGTAACAGAATTTTCTTTTTTGTTTCTTAAACTGGCCTCGCCCTTACACTGAATCAGTTCTTAATTATAAGCTACAGTGACCTTTATCTTATTTCAAAGGTTCACTCTCTAGTCTCTTCAAGATTTGAGTTCTGTGATGGTGAAGCAGATGATTTTCTCCTTCCCACCTAGTCAGGAGTATTGGTAGGCCAGTATTGTCCTTTCTCAAATTTGCTGCCATTTGAAGAAGTACAAAATGCACTTCAGTCCTGATGACATTAGATCTAACTTCCCAAGGACGAGAGCAAAGCCTGTTGGCGAATTCCTTATCTGTTCTAGCAGCTCTTGCACTGGCCTCTGAAATAGCCGAAGCTGGCCATAACAACATACTGGAATAGCCCAGCTAGTTAGTCTGAAACTTGATGTATTCTGTGAAACAGGAAAGTGGAAGTGCCCAAAGATCCTGCCCAGGGATGCAGTGGAAGAAGCGCTCAGTGCAGTTTGATTTCTAAAGTTGCTTCTTTCTGAAACCCCAGCATTTGCTTGTTCTTCAATTTTCTTCAAGCTTTCCTTTCATAGATTGAAATAGAGAGCTTTGGAATGGTAGGATAACAGTGCTTGCTTTCCCCTGGTTTCCTAAAAGTAGGTTTTTTTCCAGTTTTAGAAATTTGGTACGAAGAGTTAAAGCAAAATAAACATTTCTTCAAGGAGGCCTTAGACTGGACTAGCTTCATTGATTGGCTCGTCTGGGATTCAGATGTGGTTTATGGGAAATTGATAACAAGTTCCTCTACATTTGGAAACCTTCAACTCAGCTTTAGCTAGTTTATAACTGATGAAGTGGCAACTAAGAAAACCTTACGTCAAAATCGGAATGTTTAAATTTGGGGTTTAACAGTGTCTCCCTCCTTTTAATCCTAATTGACACAAGTTGTTCTGGTTCCTTATTGAATTTTGTTCCCAAAAATGCTATTGTTAACCTTAAAAGACTGTTTATGTAGACATCTATGTGTAAAGAACTCTGACTTTTTGATGGAGAGATGCACTTGGGCACATGCCTCTCTAATGTGTCTGTGACTTTCATGCTTTCACCTTTTTTTTGGGGGTGGGATGGGTGAAGAAGAATTCAGCCACAAAACCTTCTGTTTATGCCTCTCAGCTTTTAATGAACTCAGGGAATAGCAACTAAAAGCATTGTTGTGCCTCTGTCTTAATTTAGTCTCATCTAAGGAAGATGGAGGAATTTGAGTAATTTGTATGAAGTTGTTTAGGTAATTCTTCATGTCATGACAATTGAAGTTCTGCTGTAGATTAGGAACTGGCAGAGGGAAAAACAGATTATGGAAAATAGGTCAGCAGCATACAAGGGCAAGAGGGATTTATTCCTGGAAAGCCTGCTCGTTTTGAAAGAGGGGGAGAGCTGAGATGGCAACTTCAGTGAACAAGGCGCAATTAGTTAGGTTTGTTGAAAATAGGTAGGATTTTGAAGGAGGCAATAGAAGAGGGATGAGATTGGACATAGAGCAGTGCAAGTTACTGAATGTTGAAAAGAATGCCTGGAGCTGTACGTGAAACTGGAGAGGAATGGTATCCTTTCAAGCAACAGTCTGAGGCCACTGTGTTAGAGACGTTTTAAGTCATCTCTGCTGCTGAAAGAAGCAGTCTTGGCCATGCTTTGCTTCCTCCCTTGTGCCTCCCTAAGCTTTTATGAGACTGTTAATTAGACTGAACTGGACCAGCCTGGGAAACGTAACCAATTAAAATTGTTCTTATTAAACATTAATTTTAATTTAGATCTTTTGTGTGATCATACAAATGCTTGAATAAGCAGAAAGGAGAAGGTGGACAGAGGGATCCAATGATGAACATGACCATCTGGGGAGGGGAAAAGATGGGGCTGCCTCTTTCAACAGACCGCATCTGTGGTTTGCGCCGGCCTTGCAGGATGATGAAATGCCAGGCTGAAATGTTATTATGGGCAACACAATGGAAATACAATTGCTTGGAAATACTGCACCTCCATCACATGTGCTGAATTCAGTCCCTACGGCTCTGACTTGGGGCAAAAAAGGAAGGGAAAGAATCAGAAAGTAAAATAAGGTCTCTATCTGAGAATAAGTTTTAAAGAATTAATTATATTGAGAAGCTGGTACATGTTCCGGTGCGACAAATGGCACTAAATGAGTTATTTTTTGAAATGCCTTCCTTTTTTTATAACTTAGAGTTAATTTGCAGAGTGCTTCTGGAGCTGTGGTTCTAGCACTCGTGTGATGTCCTGCACTTTGTTCCTTGGTCCATTTTAGACAAGAGGTCTTCTTTGGTGTCAGCTTAGTGGGGTGGTGGCGATGATGCAGTTTGGCTGCTGGTCATGTTTCATCGCATGTCGTGTAAGAGTGTTGCGTGACAGCGAGCGGTGCACGCGTGCTGGTGCAGGCTCAGGGCCAAACGGCTCCGAGGGCGTCGGTGCTTTCCCCAGCCTCCCTCCAGGCGCCGGCCTCCTTTCGTGGGGGCCAGGGGCGACGGGGCCTCTGGTGCTGTTTGTTGCCCTGAGCAGGGAATGACTTACTGTCTGCAGTGATGAGCCTAGATGGCTTTTTTTGACGTTTTCAGAAATTTGCCTAGTGCTATTTTATTTTTAAAGTGTCATTTTAGCTTCTGTCCTTTATCGTTCACTTCAGGAATACATGTGAGTATTTTACATTTTTCTGAAAGTAAGGCTTTGGCTGTCTCAGAGAGGCCACTCAAAACCGAAAGCATCTAAGACTGGAGATGAACCTCAAAAATATGGAAGGAAATCTTCTGTGCCTCAGTTTCATCAAATAAAGAAAGAATTTGGAGAATAACTTTTAATCTTCTTCCTGAGGGTGCAGTGAAGCTAAAGCCATTATTGTCCATGAAGCGCTTTTGCTGTACTGTGCTGGAGGGCACTACAGAAGTACTGAGTACTATTTATTTTAAATTTGATTTAATGCTTTTGATTAAAAAATTAATAAAATTGTCATAGACCAGATTGTAACCCTGTAGGCACTTGGAATGGAGCATTTGTAAATGAAGCATTTACCGAGAAGTTTGAAATTGTTTTTCGTGTTGACTTCAGCAAAACAAATTGAGCAAAGAACAATGAAAAATGCTATAGTATTTTCTGTTATTAAAATGGTGAATTTGTTTGGTGCCTAAGGTAAAATCCATGTTGTGCAAAAGACCAAAAAGGAAAATGCCGCGGCATAACAGGCAAACTCAATTGAAGCAATCTGAGTGGAGTTTCTCGGTGAAGGATGAGGTGAAAAGCAAGAAGTGGCACGCAACTGTGCAATTCGGCAAAAGAGAAGCAAAAGATAAAACTGCAAAATGGTAAAATCTCATCACTAAACTTTGCCCAGGAGCTGAGAGCAGGCTTCGGTGCCTCTGCGGCGAGGCCGGGTGCCCCACATTGCCATTGCAGTGCTGGGGCTCCCTTGGGGATCTTCCTCTCCTGGGACATGGGGCTGGGACCTTGCCTGGTTTTGTTCCTTTAGGGCAGGAAGAGCCAAAACAGAAAGAATTAACTTTAAGCTCTGCAAGTTAGGGATCCCTTAGCTCCGGTGTGTTTGTCCATCTATGTGGTGTGTAGCACAAACGACCTTTAAAACAGATAGGTAGGTATTTTTTCTTTCCAGCAGTAGGTATTTAAATCCAAAAAGTCATAAATTGAAGCTATATGTTAGCAAATCCTAGCAAATGAGAACCGAAGGTAAATCACTGTCTAAATGAGAGGAAAGCCGTGTACTTTTCTTTAAGCAAGATGTTAAAGTAGTGTAATTGTATTTTCCTAGTTCTTTGAGCGTAATTAAAAGGGTGATTTTTAGTAACAGAAAACCAATACCTTTGAAAGTTGCATTTCCTAAATGAGATGAAATTCGAAGTTAAAGAATACGTACTAACTTTAAACTCCCACCAACGCAGGGACTTCTACCTTATTGGAAAACAGATATTTTAATTAAATTTTTAAAAAGCCAAGCCTTCAATAAGCTTTCTGATGTCATCTCTAAACAGTCCTGAGCCATACTGAGAAAAATATCTAGAATTGAATTTTGTTATTAAGATGCCTGTGTGAGTAAAATGATGTTTTGTGTGACGGAGAACAGAGTGCTATACTTTTAGCTTGCTTCTAAATTGACTCTTACGTTCAGTACTCAAGGGGATCGAACTGTTCTGTACTTGGCTGAAGCTAGTGAAATCCTCGCATGCTGATACAGATCTGCAAATCAAGCAACAAGGGACTATTTCAGATTAAAAAAGAAAAAAGAAATGAATAAGGATAAAAGAGCTATGAGACCTGTTTGAAAATTGCCTAATGACAAATTCAAGTTGCTAAATAAGAAATGCTTTTTGTATCTTAAAAAAAGAAAAAAATCCTCAGAAGGATGAAAATCACGGTCTTTGAAAAGGTGAGGTGAATAATAATATATTCAGGAGTGTTACAGGGAAAATGTGAAGTGATTTATGCAGAATTTTCTCCTTTTCTTTGTCTCGATATCAAGGGGAAACTATGTGACTCATCTATAATACATCTCTGCAGAAGTCTTTCAGATCTCTAAACTTATAGGTGGAGGCATGTACATTTGGTTTTCTGCAGGGGAAAAAAGTGTGTGTCCCCCCAATTTCATGTATCCATTGTCATTTCTTCGGCTTTTAAAAATCATGCAGGACTGAATGACTTTTTAATGTCTATATACAGAATAAGATAACTGGTCAGATTAAAGGAAAAATTATTTAAAATTCTGTTGTTCTACATTACTTAGAAGCAGGTGAAGTCAGTGTGGATCTATTTATAGGAGAACTAATGGATGTGCCTAACTTGACCTACTTTAGACTACTCAACATAAAAAAACAAACACACTGTAGTGGTACCACTGCCATGTAATTTATTTTTTTCTTACCTTAAGAACAAAATAATGTTTTTGCTGTTGTGGCCTTCTAAATACATAGGTGTACATATAGAAGCATGCATATTTATTTATTTATTGCCTGGATGCCATAGTAATGCTCCATGTTAGAAGTATATTGTGGGGTTCTTTTCCTTCTGTAAACATCAACTTCTCCGTATAAAATTGATGTTAGGTTTTTGTTCTTTGCTGCTCCTGAAATCCCAGATCTGTATAACCTGGAATTGTGGAGTAGGAAGAACTCAAATTCTTAAAGAAAAGTAGACTGCATTTTGTAAAAATCACTCCTGTTGTGAAGTAATTCAAGTAAAGCATCTTCTACCAATGCAGGGGCAATTTTCTCTGTATGTGTAGGTACTATATGAGTTAACCAGGGATGGTGGTGGTATATAGACATGTATGCATATATCAGTTAACACGATGAAAGGAAAAAGAAACGGTATAAGAAGTCATCAACCAGAAGTGTGTTTGTTACATGGCAAGTGCCACACTCAAGTTGGCTCACCATGTGGGGATGTCTCTGTAATTGAGGTAATTCCTGCATTATTCAAAGTAAATGATAAAAGAGCCTGCATAAAACCAGGCCTGGCCTTTGGTCTGAACTTTGCAGGGGAATTTGATTATGCATTGACCTATAATTGTAGCTTCATTCCAAATAAAGCTGATAAGTATTTCCATTAAAAATATTTCCCATGACTCTGACATCAAAGTATGACTTTGAATCTGTATATCATATGAACCCTAATATTTGTTTTAGACTGGCAGATCCTGGTGGTCTATAAGTCGTCTGTGAATCATATGACAAGAGTATAAAATTTCAGAGATTTGAACATGGAAATAGTCTGGAGATAAGCCTTATTTAAAACAAACAAAGAGCATAGACTATTGCCTGTGAAACAGATATGTTTTGGGTCCTGAGGAAAAACAGAAAGCAGAACAAAAACTGTAACTAGGCAGTTACACAAAATGAACCCATTTTATTTTTAAGGCAACAATCAATTTGAGGTAATTTGATATAGTTGTACATGGGTCTATGAGATAAGTACTTCTCTTTGCAATACAATGGACACATCTATAGTATGTTATTGATCAGATCTTCAGAAAGCTCTTAAGATGCTTTGGTTAATACCGAAAGAGTGGCAATCCATGCTTTATGTATTTCAAATATTTAACACGAGAGGTTAGTACTTTCTTGTCGCATCTAATCTTTTAGTCGACTTTCTATAATTGCATTGCTTTTTAAAAAACTCCTTTTAGTGGACTCCCCAACAGGCGGCACTGTTAGCACTGGCACGCCCTGTCTGGTCATGCCAAATCTTCTCTGGCTATTCCCGTTAGCTGTGGTTGGGTTTGCTTATAAGTTGCTGTGTAAGTGAACCGTTTCATAAATTCGTTATGTGATGTCTTGAGTTTTGTAATCCTTCAGATACTTTGCATCTAATAAAATGTTAAAAAGTGGGTTATGGACTGCAAGCGTTACCAGGTGATAAGAAAAGGAAGAGGTGAAGCCAGTCTGGTGTCTTTTGGCAAGAAGAGGCATTTTGTGGCTCAGCGTCCCAAGCTGCTGCTGAGACAATTAAGATCCATTTTAATATTACTGCTTTTCGAAGTGTTGTATCCAAGTGTCTTATCCTTATTTGTCTTTGCAAACATAGAGTATTATTCCCAACATATTAAGAGAGAAATGCACTTTTAAGTGATTATTGCCACCGTGGTATAGCAAGTCAGTGTAGGAATTAAGAAAGGACCCAATGTTGTCTTCATGTTAAGTCTCTCTTTGATATAAGAACTAGATCAAGGTGTTATCAGGTTCTGTTTGGCAACAATTTACCCATTTGCCAATGAACAGAAATTTAGGGCACTGAATTTTCATAGTTATAATTCTTCTGATATGCTCTGAGTATTATGGTGACACATATCTGTGGACTTAGAGCTGTTGCAAAATAGCTGACCATGAAATAGTTGTGCTACAATAACGCTTGAGTCTTCTTTAAAATGTCCCTTAAATGTGATCTGGTGGGAACAGCTACATATTTTTGTTACCCACTTGATATTTGCCGTCTGTAGAGGAACCTTGATGTACGGATTTGTTACGGTAGCTATCAGTTTACAGCACACCTCCTCCCTCTGCCTCCCACCTTGGACCGTCAGTAGTCCCGGAGAAGTCACTGAAATGATCTGGAGTGGGATGCCCTCAGCCTGGGGAAAACAAATGTTGTAGTTTTCACTCAAACAGTGAATGCAGTCTATGAAATACAATTACAATACACACTGTGAAATGCTTGGGAATCAGTGTTGCTTTAGACATTATTATGGTTTTCTTTCTCTATCAGATCCCATTTTGTGACATTTTCCTTGTATGGGGCTGCTGAGTTGCTTAAGTATTTGCAATTTTTTTCCCCCTCAATATTCTTTCTCTTCTGGCAGGCATAGACCATTCAGCTACATTAATTAACAAGCATGTTCGATCAACAAAAAAAACCCCTTTGAATTTTAATGCATTTCATGCTGTTTGTTGGCAAGCTACCACTGTAAGGTCATGTCCAAGATTTTCTTTACTGTAAAGAAGCAGAACCAGCAAAATGTCTCAAGTTAAATTCACTAGCAAGAAAACCTTTTGTCTAACCTACTAAAACTCTTAAAAGGATCTTGTACTTTTCCATGCTGTCTGCAGTGCTTACTGTAAAAAACAATTAACTGCAGCATCATCTAGTAAAAAGCTTTTTTGGTGCAAGCTCTGTTAAATGGCCGAGCAGTATTTCTGTTGTGCTCCTGCTGTTAGCCTGGCTAGCTGTGTGATAAAGGTGTGTGCCACCAAATTGTTACAGAACATATGTGTGTGGTTTCAGTGACGTATCACAGGTTGTTGAGCCCCTAAAGACTATGGGCTTCAGTAAGCCTCTAAACTAATACACACCACAAAATAATTGAGATGCTATAGGGCTTGCTCAGTATTTATTAGTATTACAAGGTTTTTAATATATGTTTTAAGAAGAGTCATTAGGCATGAAAAGATGGTAGTTAGTCAAAACTGAATGAAGTGCCATATAGGTTTGTCAAAGGAAGGATATATCAAATTATATTCATTGGCTATCTGGTGTTCTGCTTTGTGGACAATAGGAAATCAAATAGGTGTCTCTCTAAATCTGTAAAAACATTTCCTTTCAAGGTGCTTCACAACAGAAATAGTGCCATCATGAAGCCAACCAGTTTTAAGGCTCAGCTTGATCAGTTTATTAAACGGGAAGTAAGAGATGATTGTGTGTGATAGCAGGGGATGAATTTGATATTCATCAGAGACCTGGGAAATCCCTTCCATTCTGCACTCCTCTGTGTCTATATGATGTCTGTTCACTGATTTGACTGAGCAAGGCAAATTTCATTTCAGAGTAGTGAGACATATAGAAACTACATGAATATTGCCATTTCTGATTGTGGGATGACCATCCTGCACAAGGATGTGAATAATGTAGGGATGACTGAGATGTAAGGAGGATATTAATTCATATATGTGTATATATATGTGTGTGTGTGTATAAAAGATTTAAATTTTTTTGTGTTTTTTTGCTTTAAGCGGATGATGATTTAATGTAAGGTTTCTCTGTCTCTTCTCTCTCCCTGGATTACTGATAATAGCAGTGCACCTAGTATAGGACTGATGTGGATTACACAAAGTTGTCACCTAATTATTTGTGCTTATATATGTTCAAGAGGGAGAAACCCTATTTTTTTTTAATTCAATAACTTTTGGTTTTTCCCTATGTGATCTTTGTAACTGCTCTTCAGATGTGATTGAAAATTGCCATTCTCTGGAGATTTGGCCGGTTAATCAAGAAGTGAGAACATTAGCACAAAAGCCTGATGCTGGTATATTTGTGCTAGTTAAGACACAGGAAAATAGGTCCCTTAGGAGCTGTTTCCTATCAAGTCGAATCATACAGAGAGAGAACCTACTTTATGTTGCAAGGACCAAACAAACATTTATAAAACACGGCTGCCAGGAGACTAATAGCAAATGCAGTCTCTTCTTCCATAATCATTACAGAGAAGTGCAAGAGAATAAAAGGGGAAAGATGAAGGGAAGGGTATATTTTAATAACATAAGCATTATTTTTGTTGTGTCCTGGCTGGGGAAAAAAAACCCACTGGTGCGCAGTCTTTCAGGAGCTTTTTGTTATTGATAATGTGTCCTTCTCTACAGCAAAATCTAAAGTACCTGGTGGGTGTTATATACTGTTCCTTTCTGTTTGGTATTTACAGGACTTTCAGTCACTACGCTAAAATTTAAAATAATTAAATGCTAGAAAACAAACAAGCTTGTATTCTTCTTCCAAAACACAGAGGCTGTATATTGACAGACTTTGATTTGCAGAGGGGTGTATGTCTGATATATTTATCATACGTTGCTCACGCCGGTTGCTCTGCCTGTTTACCGCGATGGTTGCATTTGCTTGCCATTTCAAGACCCTGCTTTCTGTTGCTAATTCTAGTAAAAATGCTGGAAGTGGTGTGTAATGAGAACATCTACCCTGTGCGAAAATACTGTGCTGCAGTTACTCTGCAGACCAGTAAAAATACGAACCAGTTTAATGATGTTTTAAAAGACGGTTCCTTTGTATAGCTCTTGTGTACCCACGTGAGCCCATCCTTCTGGTGAGGCTGGATCTCCTGCTCAGTTAACGGCTTCACAAGTCAGAAAAAAATTTGGTTGGTGTACAACGCAAACAGATTTACTACAATTTACAGCTAAATTTCCCAGACTTTCTCTTTTCACTGCCTACGTTAAATCTCGGGGTGGTTGAGAGTGCTTTCCCAGGTGAGGGCTGCGTGGCGAGGCTGAGCCGGCTGCGATGGCAGCTTGTGCTTGCGGCCGGTGGGGCCGGCACGGCTGCCGAGCACCGCGGCCCTGGCTCTCTTGGCTTTCCATGATCCCCTTCCCGGCACTCAGACAAGGTGGAGGATTAAGCTCCCTAAACTGAGTGTAACTTCACAGCAAAGTCGGGACGGGAAGGCGCAGGTTGGGGAGAGGGGGCCTGTATTTGGTGTTGGAGGTGCCGGTAGAGACACGAGAGGAATGAATTTAACACTGGGGGTTGCAGAAGCGAATGAGGACAACGTGCACAAGGGAGGTCAGTGGTGAAACCTTAGCACAGCTCCCTGCACATGTGTTATGATAAACTTTACTTACGGCTTCCCTTAATGTTAATTTGAATTTACTCAGCAAACAAGATAGTTGCTGTTTGCACGATGAGTGACCAGTCAATTTTTTCTCCTGTTGGTCAGTGTAGCAGACCTTGCCGTGGAGCGTTCAAATCATTTGAAAGCAGAGTTACGCTCTTTCATACAACCATTATCACTAAAATACCCAGCCACTTTCTGAACAATGATGAAATAATTATTATATCCTTCTGAACTGAAAAAAAACCCCACCCAAGCCAAACACCTCTACTCCCATTTTTTAGAGTTATTGGTAGAACGGAGATGTTGCTATTGAACTTGAGAGATGGGATTAAGTGTTCAGAGAAGACAGATTTGTACATAATTCTTACATGTCTTCCGAGCCCGTTTCCCATTGTGTCTGGCTGAAGTAGCTTGTAATCGGCACTTTCTCAGACCAGGCACCTAGAAATAAAGACTGCAGAAATGAAACATGTAGGAATTTAAGTGACTGCACTAACTTTATTCAGACTCCCTGGCTGCTATTGAGTTTTCTGCAGGTAATCGTCAAAACACGAGGGAATGTGCCAAAACTCTGCTTATGTTTTTGGGGAGTTGATTAGAAATGTATTGAACAGCAGAGACGAGTGGGAAAGTGCTTCTTTGAAGATGAAGTAGTGACTGGTAGTAATTTTGGATTAATCAGAGGCAGGAGCTGATAGTTCGGTAATGAAAGATAAAATGTCCGGTAAGGTAGGGAAGGCATGGCTGGTTTTGAGCTTTGGGAATGACACAAGGCAGTCTTCACTCAGAAATAATCTGAGAACATGTAATTAAAGGGGCCATTTGGGTTCATATATATTGAATAAAGTTCCCTTGGCAAGTGTACTGCTAACATTTCTTAACTGTGAGGATTCTGTAATCCTAGGAGGCGGTAGGGAAATTTTACTCAAAAATACAAAACAAATTGGCAACTTTTCATATGCATTTCATTAACACTGTGCAGGTGAACTGTGAAATGGACCTTTTTACAGGCAGAACTGCTAGCACTTATAATCCATTTTGAGCAGTTAAGATAATTTTTCAGTTTTTGAGTCAATTTTATTACAGAACTTAGAACAATAATGAATTTTTTTTTAATTTTTAGAACAATGGCAATTTAAAAAACAATTTTTGCAAGAATCTGCTACTGTGTACCTGTGCTCAAACTTAACTCTTACCAGACACAGGAATTCTGTACAGATCCATTAAAAAGTAAGAATAACTCTTTGAAATCCCTAATTCTCTTAAACTAACTAAAACAAATTTCAAGAAGTTGCCTTTCTGTTTGATGCCGTTGCTCAAAGTTGTCATTCTATTGTTTAATCTCCGTATTAGTAGCCTAAATACATGACAGATGGCATGGATGCTTTATGGAAAGTTACATCCGTGTCTGGTGGCACAGCGAGACCCAGGTGAGTGGCCCTGGCTGAGTCATCTCAGCAAAGGGGAACCGGGGCAATTTTACACCGAACACATCAGGATATGTAGAATTACATTGGAAGAGGTGCTTTAAATTCTCCTCTGTGGTGTAAAAATGAAATGATCTTTTAGTTGTTCTGTTCCGGTTTTGGAAAACAAATATCATTCTGTCTTTCGTGGCTGTACATTAAAAGCTGTATCTTCTGATATAGCAGGAATCGGTGTTTTTATGGAGAGGAAAGAAACCTTACAAGTTTGGGAGTTTGCTCAAATCAGCTATTTCTGAGAAATATCTGCAATATCCGCCTGGGTTCTCGGAAACTTTCTTGTTCTTCTAAATGTCTTTTTCCTCGTTTTACCTCATGATAGCACATCCAGGTGGAATTTGCCTTTCAGAAGAAAACTACTTTCCAAATAAAGAAATAATTGCTTGATGCAGAGATTTTCACAGCTAGTTACTTTTCTTAGTAAATCAGAATTTTAAGTCAAATCCCTCTGCAGGTGTCCAATTTTTCTCTCCGTTCACTTCAATGGAAATCAAAATCTGTGTTATTTTGAGAAGAAAAGAGAGCCTGATTACTGTAATATTAAAGATTTTTAAAAGGATACATCATACATCTGTTGATTATGGCAGTGGTGCTTTCGTTAGGGTTGTGATTCCTCCTCTAAGCACCTATTTACAGGCACATGCATGTTTTTGATACAGATCTGTCTGCTGCCCGGGAAAAGCCAGACAGGCGTGTGGGAGCTGCTGGTTCTTAATTGCTTGGATAACTGACAGTGAGTCTGGTTCCAAAACTTGCTGTGTTTATAATTCTTGATACAAAAGGCACAAAAAGTAGATGTGATCGTGCCAGATAGCATCTGTTTTACATAGCTTTTGGTTTGCAGTTTCTGATGCGTTATATCCTAATATTAAAAGATACGGTATAGGCAGGAGGCAGGTAAGTTGGCCGTTGCCTTCGTCCTGGCTGTCCTCGGGGTCAAGCAGGGGGATGCTCCTTCCCTTGGCAGAATAAACCTCTGGACCACCAGGTGGAACAGGAAGAAAGCAAATGGGATGTCCAACAAGCGGAGAGGCTTAAGTGTGAGCTGACATTAGGAGGCTCTGGGAATGAGAGCAAAGATACTACCAAGGCTGGGAAGTGGTGGGAAGAAGGATTTCCACAGGGATTTAGCTCAAGTCTTGCACGGCGGGCTGTATCCCAGGAGGGCACTGAAAGTGGGTCTGTCAAGAGCAAGTCCAAAGGACTGCTGCAAAGACCGAGTAGGGCAAGGGGAGTTTTGTTTACAGACTTACTTTAAACTACTCAAAGGAAAAACTTGTGGGGCTGAAAGATGGTAAAGTGTAGGACCCAAGTGTTACTAGCTTACATTGTACCTATATAGACGTCTGCTAAAAAGACACAGCATAAAGCCAGACGTTTATTTGTTAGCAGAGGCATATCCGCTAATAGCTAGGATGTTATTTCAGTCTCTTCTTACATGTGTATATGCTTATCGTATGTTTGCTTGAAAAGACCACACATGGAAAATTGCCAAGAACAGTGTACTAACAAAGTCACATTCATTTGTGGTGACCTTTTATCATAGCTGACATTCAAAATTGTGTTTCATCTGCAACTCTGATTTTAGACTTGCAGGTAATAGCTTCAGTGCAATATGTAGTTTTCTACAATCACCGGTGTCCCTACCTTCAAAACAAGAAACCCATGGCAACAGTGCTCTGCAAGATGCTGTAGGAAGCAAGGTGGAGCGCTTCTTTTTAATGTGAAACACCTCCAGTTGTTCTGGTTTTCCTATATATAACATAATATATATGTTTTTGCATGTAACTTTAGAATTGTCATGGAGATTTGGCTAGTTCTTTGTTTTTAAACTTCACACAGCGGTACATATAGAACTTCAGCTGAGATCAGTAAATACAGAAATGTAAACACTAGCTTATGTCATATTTATGAATTATATGGATTATCCTTTATATTGGGTTTATAAGCAACTTTTTACTATATGGAAAACATTTTATTTTGAGTTCTTGTTTACATTCATAATGCATTTCTAGGCAGGTTCAAGATGCTGGTTAACCTTAGAAAAGTATTACTTGCCTAGTGCTTAACAGAGATCGACGACGAAGTGCATATTAAAGCCTCTCAAAACACAGGATCATCAATCTTCAAGTAGCTTGGCTTCACAGAGTGTGCTGCTATCCAGGATGCACAAGGCATATCTACAGCCCATGGAAGCTTGATGCATCCAGCCTCCCGCTTTTGCAGATTCTCAGTGGAAATGTCAATTGGACATTACTAACTGCCTCTGCCTGCATTTAATATCTCTTCAATAATTTAATATGTTGTCTGACTCTGTGTGCTAAACTCACAACCTGTCACTTATTATTTTACTGACCTGATGGCTCTGGGTCTAGAATCTAAGTCTGCGTTTGAAACCTACTGTTCACACTTCACAATATTTTCTGTTTGGTCACACAAGTAATTAAAAGCATAAGCTTCTAATGACTAACACAGGTGTAAGAATGGGTCTAGATCTTCTTACTGGTAGTCCTTGAATTACCTTGATCTAAATTTGAAAGCACAGCAATCACAACGGTGACATTAAAATTATACATTTGGTGAATAATGTATGTACTTTCTGGAAAGTCAAATTAAAAATAAAATCAATTAGTTAGCATTAGAGCCTCACGTAACTCTTTGATGTCAGCCTTTTCTGGCATGCTATTAATAAAGGCCTGTGATAAAATGTTTAAAGAGGTCTTGGTACTTTATGGAATTATACAAGTTGCGTTTTCTTACACTGTTTTTAATTCTTTGCAAATGAGCCTTGGAGAGCTGCCTTGTGTGTTCAGTCCAGTCCCCAGTAACCTGCCCAGAGAGAGCTTGGAAGAAGTTTGCCCAAACCCTGCTGACCGTCGGCTGGTTTTGTGCTTCTGCGTGTCTACCCTTTAAAAAAATGCTGGCTGCGATAGCTTCCATAGCGTTGCTTTTATAACTGTAGTAAAATTATGATATAAAACTGACTAAACTATAAATATCATTACAAAAACACATAAAGTGACAAAGAACAATTTACAACAGTTTCAGACAGCAATAGAAAAGGTTTTTGTAGTTGTGGAAGTGCACGTTTCCACTGCACATGTGGTAACCCCAATAATCTGAAAATGGTAAAATGGCATTATTAAAATGAGTTAACCTATTAAACCTAGGTTTAAATGATTTTTATTCCTTTTTTTTTTTTTTTTTTTTTTTTTATATCTAGGATGAAGATCGAACAGAGGAGGACAACAGCAGAGTTGAGCCTGTTGGACATGCAGACACTGGTTTGGAGAATGCTACTAATTTTTCCCTGGAGTAAGTTACTGGCAGAACACATTCTTTTAACGATGAGTCTTGAGACTGAACATAGACTAGCAAAAAACTCAGAATAATATGCGTGATACTGCTCTTAAGAAAGTGGGGCAGTCTTTTTTAGGTCACGTGTCAGTTTGGTTTTAAACAATTTGCATCATGGACCTTTCTAAAGCAGATTTTTAAACAGTTTAAAAAGCCTGTGTTAAAGATGCGTGTTCAAAACTTGACATTTATAAGTGCTGATGCTACATTACATTTTCTGCCTCAAAGAAGATGCCTGTTTGATGGAACTCTGAAAACTTGACAGAAGGAATAGGGTCAGTGCTAGCACAAATAGATCAACAGGCAAGAATTTCAAAGCGGAAGGTCTTAATTCCTGTCACCACTTCACAGTCTACTGGGAAGATGTGCGTGGGGGTCACATAAGTTGTGTGGTCAGAAACGTCATACTTTGTGAATGGATCAAAAGTGATGTTTAGGACTGCGAAGCTCCTCCTACTTTTAAAAAAATCAGTGAAGGATATTTTATTTCATCACGAGATACCGCAAGCTTAAACCTTTGCTTTTCATTGCAAAGAGCTGATCCATACTTCACTATGGAATTAATGAGAAAATATCCGTCCTACCCTTAAATTAAACCTTATAAATTGATTAAACTTAAATTTTAAATAAAAATATATCTTCTGCTCCTATTATTTCTGAATTAAATTATGAATTAGGTGCAGTGTTTAAATGTTAGATAAAGATCATGGTGACATCTATTAGGCAATACATGCTGAGTTTTACTCTGTTCCATTTACAAAATCTGTTACATTGTAAATTCCAAACGCTGTTTGCTAAATAGAGTTTGCAGAACTCCTGCCAAATTTAATGCTTCTTGGTGTTGCTTTTAAGTAACTTATTGACTTTTCATCATATGCTACTTCATTCTTTTCTGTTTTGATATCATACTTTTTAGTATGTTTATTTGAAGTAGTTGGCCCAAACTTCTGAGAAAAACAGGAAGCAAAATTGAAACACTCTCTTAGGAAGGGATCATTTCCTTTTGTTTTCCATTTTACAGAGTTTAACATTTCAATTTGGGATGGATTTTTTTTTTAAGAAAAAGTATAAGAAAAATGTGTGTGTAGACCCTAAGTGTCTATTTTGGAAAAAAGGCAGGTTACTGACTCAAGCAGTAGAACAAATTAAACAGTGTAGGCTGGATATGAAAACTGACTTTTTTTTTTTTAATTTAAGGCTGTGTTTCCACTTACGACAGCACCAGGTGAATCACACTGATTTTCACTTGTTCTCTTCCTCAGCCCTCAATTTTCTTTTACGTGAATAGGAAAGTCAGAAAAAAGTTGATCATAGGGAGCCACAAGCATACAAATAGCAAAAGATGCCTTTTAGAGTACCCTTTGGAGCAGAAAGGTGTTGCTTGATTCCCATGAGCTGCTTTGCACACTAGTTAATGAAAACTTAGCCTTAATGTACAGTGAGAATGAAATGAAGTTAGCCTATACGGAAGCTGGGACAGGAAACATTACCAAATGCTGTAATGCTGTCAGTCTTAAAACATTGGTCCAGGTCTGAAGAATAACACATTTTTGGCTGATGTGTCTCAGCTCTCCTATTGTTGCGATACTTTCTCGAGCTAAACAGTGGTAACAGGGATAGAGGCCTTCTTCCATTTCTGGTGTCTTAAAAAATGAGTTAAAGAAGTCAGACACGAATTGAGGCATACAACAAATCTAAAGGCTACCTTAAAAATATATTAAAAAAATGTAATGTAGAAGAAATATGAAACAAGCAGTAACACAGGATTTTTGTTGACTTCCTGACAATATATAGTCTGGTTATTCTCAGAATCCAGATTAAGCTCCGCAGGCTTTCATGATGGGCCACCATATGATCAAGACCTTATTGAAGGAAGTAGAAAATCTTTTACTGCTATCATAGGGCATTGGTCTTGCTCTTTGCTCCATTTCTAGATCAAATTTGATTTGTACGCTTATGAAAAACAAGCTTCTTGGAGATCTGTGTATGTATCTGTAGTGCCAGGAAATATGGAAAAAGTATGTAATACTAGAGAGGCATAAGCCACAAATTTAGATTGTGGCTTTTGTTCAGATCTCTCACTTCCAGATTTACTGAGAAGTTTGGCCTTCGTGTAGTATTTTCTCATTTGGGTATTTATAACTCTTTATGGTTTATGGGCTATATTCCACCTTTCCAGATGTGGGCATGTTTCAAATGCATCAGTAGGTTTGGTCCAAATCTATTTCTAGAATTTTTGCTTGTCTGTTTCTGAACTTGTACTTTCCTCTTTCACTTTTCCCCTCTCTACAGCAAAAAGTAAAATTGAAAACTAGGTGCATAGTTGCTTCAGGAGGATGTCTGGTTGGTTTTGAATGTTAGAGTCAAATGTTACTTTGGAAACTTTGCCTAGTAAGGAGATACAGATAGAGCAAGCTTCCAGTAAAAGATACGGAATTAAAATTAAAAAAAACCCCTATTTTAAAACTAGAAGAATTTAATCAACTAAAAATGTAATAACTCGCATTTGATTAAGGGGTAGTTATGGAAAAGCTAATGTTAAGGCTTAGAGTGGGCTCTTCCTAAGATAAAAAATAAAGCATGCTGGTGCTATGATCAGCTTTTAGGCTTTTGAGGAAAAATCGTGTGTGGTATTTACGGTATTTCTGCTTGGCAGTCTACACAGTTTACTTTAAATTTAACTTTAGAATAAGGAAGAAATAAACCAAATATGCATGGAATGATGATACCTGTTTTTATATAGCAAACTAAGTTTACAAAAAATGTCTTTGATTTTTGTTTGTTTTATTAATTGAACTGTTTTTGATGATTGATCTCCTTTCATGCCACCAGATTAATCTTCAGGTACGTAGCATTCAACAATGCTTTCATCACCATGCCTTGATTCCTGGAACGGTTTTGTTTTTCTGTGTATGTTTGTGTGGGGTTTTTTGGTTCCTTCACGGTACATGTTCATATTCCCTCATTCGTCATTGTCTCACAGTGATATGGTAAAGCTCGTAGAAGTCTCCAACGACGGTGGGCCTTTGGGAATCCATGTAGTGCCTTTCAGTGCCCGAGGCGGAAGGTAACGTATCGTGTAGGATTTTAATTGATTCATAACTTGCTGTGTTTTATCTTAGTTGTGTTAATTTTTGTATTGTGTGCCTTTGCCTCCTGTAGAATATTGTATGTTTTTCAAAAGCCAGTCGCACTGATTAAGAAAGGAAGAAATGCAGGTTTACTCACTCTGTACTTGGAATGGACTCTATACTGGAAAGGCACTGCTTAAAATGAGTTAGAACTGCAGGGTTTTAATAGTCGTTCTGTTATGATCTCACGGGAAATTGAATTATAAGGACGTTTCCTTTTGGACTCTTAAAAATTATAATCTGCTGCTTTAATTCAGGTGGATATTTATGCAGCATTTCCTTGCTGACTGTTTAGAGCCACAAGGTCCCAAATAAAAGCAGGAGTTTAAACCAGAGGCGTCCTACACCTGCGTTTGGTAAGAGCGGAAGAGAAAACAATCATCACGCTTTCAATACTTAGTGTTGTCCCATCTGCTGGGCTTAAAATAAAGTAGCAAAACCAGTTGAAACATTCTGGCATTCTGGTTTTGGGGAAGGTGAACCTCTTTTAGTTATATCACAAGCTGGAACTCCTGAAGTTGCAATTATTACCAAAAAAAAAAAAAAAGTCATTTACATTAAAGATATCATTTGGTGGATTATATTAGTAAACAGAATGCATCATCTATAATGCTTACTTTGCTAAAGTAGAGCTTTAGCATTCAGAGTCATTAACATAGACTTAGAAAAATAGCTTAGCTTTTTTAGTAATTAGTCATGAATTTGAAGCTTTTAAGTATGTTGAAAAACTGATAATTCTTCAGGAATACAAGCAAATTTTATTTTGGTGATGCATGTTCTAAGTATACACTGTATTTTCCATCTTTAAGGAAAAGGGAAACAAGTGCATTTTTTTAAAAAGGAATCTTTGATTACACATGAAGAGGTATTATGTTCTCACATGTCTGTCGACCCAACAGCAATTTTAGTTTAGTAATAAGAGCCAAACTAACTTGCTATATATCTCTCAAAAATGAATATCAGCCTGTTTTCAGAGATGATAAATGTATTTTTCATCTATACTGAATACCTTCACAAGATTTTAAACACAGCATAAAAGCTTTATTTGCAGTTGTTACTTTAAACCCAATGCTTTCATTGCCATACTGACATGTATTAGGAGAAAATATATATTTTTTTTTTTTTTTAATTTAAGGCTACTTTTTCTGAGGACTACAAGTATTAAGAACAAACTTTCATAATGTGGTAAATTCTTCCATTCATGATCTAGAATTTAGTAAATGGGATGGAAAGGGCATAAGTGAATGGTACTTCAAACATAAGCTCACAAGCAAATCCCCTGAAGTTGGAAATGGTTGAAATGTTCACACAGTTATCTGGGATTTAGACAGTGTGAAGGCCAAGTAAAGGACTGGTTTAAGAATGTTGGCTGCCTACTAAGTACTTGTTTAATAAAAGTGATGTTGGAAATGTATATTTTGACATTTTGAATAAGAATTTTAACTCAAGCAAAATTCACTTCCAGGCTGTTAATGTGGTTGTCAAGTCTGAGGTAAAGCTTAAACTGTTTATACGCAGTGATAGCATGTAAAATGAAAAAGCCATAAACACAGAAATAAAATACCTCACTTTTTTTAAGGATGCTAGCTACGTCAAGAGCTACGAAGCACTTTTAACTCTTTTTTTTTTTTTTTTTTTTTTTTTTTGTCCAGAGTTTGGGATTATATGATAAAGTTTTATTACAGGAAAGCCAATTTTAAATATAGATGTTTAGAGTCAAGACATACTTGAAAATCCAATTCTGTTACAAGGGAAATATTTTTTATATTAAAATTTATCTACTTTCTCTTCATAATACTAGAACTGCCCTCATTGAAAAATGCAATTACATGCAATTGCTGTCTGAGTTTTTTTGACCCTCCCCAAAATAATCTGCTGGAGTGGGGAGATGCTTGGGTCCATGTCTTGAAGGTGTGGAGGAGCACAGTTGGAGAGGACCTCAGATATTTCCAAAGCATTTCTCTCATGCTCTTTGCATTGTAGTGGAAGAAAAGCAGAGCTCATTGCTTGGTATTGATGATAAGCACTCGTGTTGTACTGCTGCTTTACTGTCAGCTGTGCGCACACCTCTACATGCTTTCAGTGAGAAGACAGACATTTTCTCCATCCGCCTTCAGCTTGCAGTGTGGGCAGGGAAAGGAAAGCACCCACCTTCAGTTTTGGAGCACTTGGTGGGATTTTTTTTGTTTTTGGGTGTGGGGTAGGGTTTTTTTCTGTGTGTTTTGTTTTGGGGTTTTTTTTGTGCTCCTGGTCCCCCAGCTCTTTTGAGCAGATAAGATACACTTGGTTCTCCTTTTGCTAGTCAGAGGGAGAGCAGATGCTTGGCCGGGATCCTCTTCTGCCTACTTGTTTCTCACTCTAGCACATGGCTGCTCTTTGTTCCTCCTCTGGCTGCAAAATGCTCTGTGCTACAGTGAACTAACTTCCTTGAGCGGGGGATCTGCTCAGGAGAAACCTAAATATACAAAACCAAACACAGGACTCAGACAAGACTTTGAGACTTTGAGAGATGTCCAAAAGGAAAGATCTGAGGTATCATATAGCTTAGTCCATTGGCCCACTGTTGGTTTATATCTGCTTGATGTTCAATTCCGGTTATGCGGTGTTTTCAATTATTTTCTTCCAGTTCCTTTCTTTTGCTTTTGAAAATGTTACTCAATAGGCCATGGTTATTAAATCAATAATTTGAAAAAGTGAAAAAGTATAAAAACATACTAATGCAATTCTCCCTTTTTTCCCCTATGCAATACGCAGGGGCCTTCTCCCACCAAAAAATCCCCCCTCCTGCAAAGCAAACACCCCAAACCTCTAAAAATTATATGCCATAACCATATCCTTTATTTATATTGAGGAAATATTTGACTTTTTCACGGTCTTTTGAGGGTTTGGGTTTGGAGTAAGAATCTGTCTTCAGTATTGGCTTTTGGTCTTGAACAAAATCTGTAAAGATCTCTGCCTTGTCTATATAGATGCTACTGAATATTTCTGTTCCTAGTAAAACTGAGACTTTTTTTAATGAAAAAAAAAAATTATCTTCGTAATTCTCTCGGAAAAGTACTATTGATTTGTACAGACACAGTCAGAGTTTCTTCTATGGATATGTTTCCTTTTTATCCTTCTGGTTTTGCCTCCAGAAGTTTATTAGTCCTTTATTGGCCTTTTTGATCATATGCTTTGGATAACAGTTTGTTCACCTTCTCAAAAGGGAGGAGGGGTATACATATTCATCACCTTATGGTTATAAAGTTTTTCAAGATAAAAGTTTGTTCGCAAAACCTTCCTGCACATTTTTGCAATGGCATAGATGCAGCGCTAAGCAGAATAGGAGGCTTGAAAATGAAAGCAGAAAGGACAGAATAGAAAGTGAACAGGAAAGTGTTTAGATAAGAGTAGAGCAAAGAGGAAATGAATGAGAGGAAAGCATAAAAGGAAAGAACATTCTAAATCTGTGCAAAATTGCCTTTAGCACCAATCCTTCCTTCTTATTAGGTGCTTGGAGAGGAGGCAAGCACTCAGTCCTTTAAGACGAGCATTTGAGCAATCCTGGCTGATGGGCGATGTTATGTTGGTGCATAAATGGGGTTGCATCAAGTTCTCCTCCGCAAGCTTAATAGTAATTATAGCATAATATACCATTACATAGCCTCTTCTACTTTTAAGAATCTTTGAAATCTTCACAAGCTCTATACGCTAGCTGCTCTTCTGAAATCCTGCCACATCTGTCTTTGGAAGGAGATTCAACTGACACAAGGAATATATGAGATAACATCAGAAATCTCTGTGAATAATGATATGGAAGTTACAGTCCCGTAGTCCCAAGACTACTGTGAAATCTACTTAGTAAAACAGAACAGAAAAGGATTTGGATATTCATCTGAAAACCCCATAAAGTACATCCATTAATAAGTATCAGACATGTTACTTTGATGCAGAGCAGTATGTAGTGCTCTGCCAGCTGTTCTTCCTATTGAAGCATGCCACAAAATCCATGATAAACCGTACAGCTAAAACCTGGCAGCTACAAATATTTAATCTGTGTTTTTATGTTATATATCCTAAATGTCTTAAAAATATTAAGGAAGTCTCAGAAGAATGGGAAAAATAAGAGACTGAATTTTACTGCTTCTTGTCAGTTTAAATGACAAATTTAACAGATTTTACTTAAAAAATGGAAAACTGCAAATGAAGGTAGGCATTGATGTATACACACTCCCTATACTAGAAAATTGTTCATACGTTTTTCTGTTCTGTAGTTCTTTCGGGGTTTTTTGCTTTTAGTGGAAGTGCCCTTCATTTTCTGGAGTTTATAAATCACTTCATATTTCATTGTAAAAGTTTTAGTCTTTTACTCAAGATACAAGGAAAACTAAAGTAATATCTAATGGCCATTGTCTATACTGAGAGTCCTTAATACCGCTTTCAAGGTGCCTCTCTAACAATCGTATTCTGTTTGATCATCTCGGAGGTATGTGTTATCTGCATCTCCATTTATTCCTCCCGTGCATTTCCAACCTTTTAAGTCTCAAAGGTAGACATGGTTTTCAAAAACATACGCATTGGGATAAGATCCCCTGTGGTGTGAATGTACCATTCCCTCACTCTTTCAGCTGAATTCAAGGCTTTCTTTGTCTGATCTCAGCCTTTAAAAAGTTATATAAACTTAATTTGAAGTATTATTCAAGCTAAAAAGCTGAGGAGTAGTTACCAAAGATTGGAAATTGGTTCCAGACTTCAGGCGTGAAAGCTGATAAAGTTATTTTAATGCCTCCGCAGTAGTGCTGTGACGTCAGTGTTGTGCCAAGGAGTTTATGTCCAATTTAGCATTGGTCATCCACAATAATTTAACTTGAACAAACAAGCTGATTTGCCTACTCTGACCTCCAAATCTCAGGAAATTTATACTGTGTTTATGTTGCTGTAGAACTTCTCAGAGATCTTTCATTGTGTGAAACCGCTACACATCGGCTTTTCAATCAATCCTTATTTTTGCCCCTTAATCTAGTTTTTGCCTTTTCATGTTAGTGACTTTACATAAACATCTAAATTGGTTATTTTCTGTTCTGTCTGATTTGATTATATTACAGTTAGCTTGCACGTTATAGGTAAATAACTTAAGTGTGTACATAGCATGTACGCACATGGGCGGTGATGGCCGAGTCATATTCTAGATGCTCAATGTAATGTTTTTATTACTCTCATAGTATCTATACTGTCAGTTTTTATTAAGACAAATTGTCACCATTTCCATACAGCTGGGTGGCATGTGGGGAGTTCACCATTTCAAAGAACTACACAGACTAACTCAGGCAATTTAGATGTCAATAAAACATTCGCTGCTTATTTCTAGTTTTATCATTGGTTGTAATTTATATTGAGAACTGAAATGTTAACACATGTAGCTGAATTTATTTTAATTGTATAATTAGAGTAATGAGCCTTGTGGAAATACAGTGGTGCAAATGCTAATATAATCTAAGCTGTTTACATTGCCAATTAGGTATTTAAAACAAATACAAAGACTGAGCTCTGTGCTTTGATACTGTTTCCCTTCTGTCCCCATGTCAGCTAATGTTAGTCTAAAACAGTGCAGGTACCAAATTTCCATTTATAATTACTGTTTCGGCAGGGTTGTAGACTTGCAGAGTGTTCTTCTGCAGAGGTGCACACAATATTTCATCTCATTCTTGAAGAAGTTTTAGTTTAAAATGTTTATAATGGAAGAATTTATGTTAGAAAATGTGTTGGCTTACTTTAACTGAACAAGATTAAGCAAATTCAAATGCACCCGTATATTTGTACGCTACATGGCTGTGTTTAAACATATATACTGACTTCCGTATTTTATACTAGATTAGTTTACAGGCTTTCAAAATTTATGGTTTCCGAATGTAGGAAGCATGATATTGAAACTGTAGTAGAGCTACATCTCCACTTATCAGGATTAATGGTGGTGGTATACAGCAGGGGAAAAAAAAAAAAATCCAATTAGTTTTTAGGTTATTGCATATTTGCAATATCAGGTCTACTGTGTTTATCTCCAGTTACTGCAACAACAAACATGAATTCCCATAATGCCTTTTTTTAGAGTCATATTCTTACATCTAGCCATAATATTGAAAAAATACTGTAGGAAATTGATAGGCTTTTGTTACTAAAATTTTCAGGAACATATTTTTTCTGCAAATTCTAGGAGCATTTACTCTGCTATGCAGAACTGCGTTCAGGAAATTGTTTCTGCAACTGTGTCTAAAGGAATCTTTTGCCACATGTGTTTATACAAAAAAAATTAATTAAGTTAAAAGGCACTGTGAAGATCCTCGTTTCAAATTTGACTCAGGCTGTTCATCCAGCCTTGAATCTGTTCTCAGTGACTTTAGCTTTATATGCCTTGGTTAACCTAGCTCTAACATTTGTTAAAAAGCAAAATCCTCATGAGCACCATATGTTGTGTCTGAGATGAGCAATCTTGCATTAGTAGAACTTGTAGCCTTTGTTTAATGAGATTATTTGCAATTTTGACTGGTAGTTTATTTATATGTTACGTTATTTTACCATTGGTTAGGATTAGTAATATTTTTACTAGATTTGAGAGCTTAGGTGAAGTAAATTTAAGAAATGACAAACCATGAATAAAGATGCATCTTGCATTAATAATTTAATATAACTTCAGAATGCAAAACAGTAGAAAGCAGTATTTCAAGAAAAATGCTATGCAAAAACCATTGATAAACCAATTACTTTGTAGTCATAAGTACGTGGAGACACTGGGATGAAATAATGTTATTTTGTATACTGTTTTATCATATATCACCTTGGAGTGTTGTACTTTGTGTAGAATATATTTTGATATTTAGCATATTGATATTTTGATATTTTTTATATTTATCCATATAAACAAAACACCTGTTGGGGTTACTGTGTAGGTTCTCGTGCAAGCATTGCATGCACATCAAATTCTGACTTGTCTTTGGGCATTACAGAGGAGCACACCCGCATCAAAGTGCTGTTGGGCATGAAGTGAAAGAAAAGGAAAAGTAGACACAATTCTTACCTCTCCCCCCCAAATATTTTGGGTGGTTTTCTCTTAAATGTAGCATTCCCAATTTTTATATTTGCTTGCTTTCCTCTTCCCCATTTAGAGATACCCTCTTCAGTAACTTCACCTGGGGGCTCAAAGACACCATCTCCCCAGAGAAATTCAACAACTCACAAGTGAAAAGCTCACAAACTCATTTTCTAACCGTCAGTTTTATATGTATCAAAACTATAATTCTGATAAAAATAATATAGTGAAGGCATACAAGTATCTTCCTTTTTATCATTAACATTCTCGACTGTTATTTTAGTGCTTTCTGAAAGTAACAGTTTATAAACTTTTTTTTGTAATTATTTATCAGTTGAAAAAGTCTGAGACTGTGTTCAAAGCTTATTTTAGTGAACAGATGGAAAAGGGATTGAATCAATATTTTAAAAATTTGGTTTGTTTTACTTCCTGTGGCAACATACATTCATAATTATAAGCAAATCTTAGTACAATAAATGGAGCACAGTGAGGTCATTAAGTTAGTGTGTGACTGTTGTGGACTTTCAGAATTTTTTGTCATGCAAACTATTAGAGGATTGTGGGAAAGGCAAACAGAAAACCATCTACAATATCTAGATCATACAAGGTGTTTCACTTGGTGATCAGAAGAAAAACCAAAATTGTTTTTGCTGTCGGAAATTTGGGAAAATTGGTTTTGCTCATTTTTATTTTCCTTTTGAATGGGAGATGCTGGGTTGTTGGGAGGAATCTGCAAAAGGTGGAACTTTCCAAACCCAAAGAATATCAACTTGGGGTGTGGAGGGATAGGACTAGATACACACTAGTTTTGATTGTGTTTTTAAAACATTTTTTTTTTTTCCTGAAATGCATGTATTCTAGAGAAATTATACTTTAGCTTTATGGAATCTTTTGGGTTCTTGTGCTCACCAGCATTATTGCAGAGAGACAGATAGTTAATTGCAGCAGCTGAGCCAAGGTCAAGCCCAATGACAGTTAGCATCAGTGACTGCACTCAGGTGGTCCATCAGGAGCCAAATAAGGGTGGAGAAGGTTTGCCTCTGATGGGAACCCTGGACAAGACAAAGGTGCAGTACATTAGGTATTTGCAAAATACTCCGTATCAGTTGGAAACAGAATAGTATCACTTAAATGTTAATGTCTGGCTCAGACTTCACTTGATGATTTGTGTTGTCAAAATGCTTTATGTTGTTTTTCTCCTCACAGTCTGTTTACATGTATAGATCCTTTCAACATCATATCTTAATGTCTCTAGGTGGTTCCAAAATGGAAATACTACTAGGATTGTTTCTCTAACTTCTTCATCTGCCTTGTAGGAGAAAACGTATGACTGTTCTGTAAAATAAATGTCTTATTTGAATATGTTTATGATAAATTGGTAAATGAAGAATTGAAAGTGGAAGAAATAAGTTAATTTTGCTTGCCTTATCCATTTGATAGAGTGCTCAAGTGCATATATAACTTTCGAGCACGTGAGGAGTCCTTTTAAACATCATTGACTGGTCATTTACTTTGAGGTATGTGTGAACTGAAGTGCTATGAGCACTGCAAGTTTTGTGCTAAAAGACATGTGTGGTCTTGCAATTCCTGCCACGCAACCAAGTATATTCCACGCCGTGCCTTGAAAGGACTTCTGAAAAAGTAGTAGTGTTGACTTGGATGATGTGAATTTGACCCACTGATACATCCTGTGGGATTTCAAAGTAAATCTGATCTTCTTTAAAAACATCAAATGCAGTGTCGATGCAAGAATAATCCTGAAGATTGAATCCTTCTTCAAACCTAGAGTCCAGGTATAGAAACATCATTGACTTTTCACATTATCCTACCAGTACCTCAGAAATCCACTCTTCTGGATCCATTTCATAATCTCAGGTTGAATATTTGTTTACCTTTTCTCTCTAAGAATGTCCTTAAGATGACACTGTGGGTAAGCGCTAGACAGAGGTGACCAACTCATTGCACAGAGGTTATCAAATGGCAATTGTCTTCAGTCATTACTGAACCAGTTAATTTAAGATAATATGCTGGATTAAAAATGGCATTTAAGTTTTTAATTTCCTCTTTGCTGTTTAGTAAAAAAAGTTAAGGCTTAAATATAAAAGCATTTGGTTTGCATGAAGTTCCTGAATCCTCTATCCATCCCTTCCTTACAGGCTGCTTATTACATGAGATGACCCCACATTTCACTTGCACAGAAGCAGTAGTGATGGCTGTGGTATTCTGTGCTAATTCAGAAATTCAAATTTTAAAATTGTTCGACTTCAGTTAACTAGCACAAAAGATGCCGCCTGTCTGCTGTGTGGTGCTTCTTGGAGCTTTTACGGCTCAGAAATCTAGGCCTTTTGCAAGAATGGACATGCTATCATCACACTGCCTGTTCGTTCTTACTTTTAAATGACGTGCTTGATTCACCCAGTGTCTTTGTTTCATTGATAAGGGATAATAATTCAGGTAATGCTTATAAATAATTTGAAACAATGATATCCTACTTCAAGGGAAAGATAGTTTCAAGTTTAGTTTCTATAGTGATTATGGTAAAATGATGAATCAGTAGGATTTTCTATGCTGCAAATTGTTAGAACAATAATCATTTGTATCTTAATGTTCCAGAACCCTGGGGCTGCTGGTAAAGCGATTGGAGAAAGGTGGAAAAGCTGAACAAGAAAACCTTTTTCGTGAGAATGATTGTATTGTCAGGATTAACGACGGAGACCTTCGGAATAGGAGATTTGAACAGTAAGTATACTTACCACACATTATATTGCATTATTTAATTTCTAACACTGGACCTTGCAGTAATTTGCGGAAATAAAGTATTTTAAAAAAAATTGTCTAAGCTTGCCTTTCTAATAAAAATAGGTACACTAAGGGACATTAGTGGTTTTTAATTAGCCAAACTACAAAAAATTCAGGATAATTATTGTCATTAGAGTAGATGCACTTCTCATTTGATTGTTTTTGCACATGATGGATTTTTTTTTTTCTTGCATTGGCAAACTGTTTATCATGAAATTCCTATGTGACTTTTTGCTCTTATACTTCAATGCATCATGTTCAATATATGTGAACAGCATGGAGACTTTATTTTTAACATTTTTAAAATGTTTGTGGTTTTGTATGTGTGAGAACTGAAGGTCCTATATGCAGAAACTTCCTGGAGAAGTTTGAGAGCTCATAAATATTTGCTCAGTGGAAGCCTGGACTTGGTAGAATCCCGAAATGGTGAATCAGAAAGTCTTCTAAAAGTGAAATCAGGTTGTAGTTCACACACAGATAATTGAAAGAGAAAGCAGAAAAGAGGTGTGCAGAAAATGAGTAATTTCAATGATGATAATACTGTTCTGAAAACCCTAACATGTTGAGAGCTAAAGGAATATCATTATTCTGATCGCCCTATACTTAGTATACATTTGAAATGTGGTTTTTTATTTCTTTGACTCTAACCTGGATTGGAACATGACCCTGTACCACATGGCTGAAAACAGCTTGTCTCTGCTTGTTCTGTGGTTCCGAGTCACAATTTATGTGAAGAGACTTGTTTGTCTGTGAAGACACTTGTTGACTTTATGTGCTTTGGATCGTGACGTAGAGCCTAATGTCTGTCTGTGTGGGATTAAGCATTTTTTTTCCTATTTCTTAATGTATTCTGAAAGACTACTAACTTACAAAAAATAAAGTGTAAACTGGACTTTTTGCAAGACTGCATATACTCTCAGCAAATTATGGAAATATATAGTCTTTGTATAAAGTGTAATTTTCATTCTAATAATTCTGTTGTCACTATGATTACTGTATCTGAAGAAGCAATTATCAAGGTTCAATACGAAAGCACACTGCAGTCCTTCCATAGAACTGTCTGCTTTTCAAGACAGTGGTTAAGAATTTTGCTTTTCTGAGTCCAGTATTTGGTACGTTAGCTGTTAAGCATATTTAACTATTGTGTTACCCTAAGGCAATAAACAGACCAAGTAGGCTAGTGAACAGATTCAAGTTTTATGGTTTCTGCTTGAGTGCAATGTGTCTGTCAGCTCGTATTGCTTAATTAACATCAGTAATTATGCTTATAATGTCTTGTAGTCTGCCAGTCCTAATTTGCTAATTTTCTGTTCATTTTGAAACCTAGAGCACAGCATATGTTTCGCCAAGCCATGCGTACGCCGTTCATTTGGTTCCACGTGGTCCCCGCGGCAAATAAAGAGCAGTATGAACAGTTGTCCCAAAGCGAGAAGAACATGTACTACTCCAGCCGGTTCAGCCCTGATTCCCAGTATGCTGACGGCAAAAGTATTAACAATTCTGGACTTCACACGTTACAAAGAATGTCTCGAGCGGGTAACCAGTCCGATCCGACAGACTCCTACTCGCAGCTACCTCATAGTGTGAATTCATCAGGGAAACCACCCTCAGGCCTGGTACCATCACCTCAGAAAGTTCTCACCTCCACTGCAAACAGTGGGTATAACACCAAAAAGATAGGCAAGAAGCTCAGTATACAGCTGAGAAAAGGTAAGGCAGTAGTGCGCTCCTCGTATAGCATGGGGGGGGGGGCGTGTAGTGTATGTACATGTGTCCAGTGCCGTGGTACTGGGCAGGAGGGCTTGCAGAAGCACAGGGGAAGTGATGGATTGATTTTTGAAGCCAAGTGGCTGAGCTGTCCCTGACAGCATGCCCAGGAGTCCGCCTGTGCATTTGTGTTGTGCTGTGTGTTTGCAAAAGGCCATTTTGAAGAGTGCTTTAACATTGTTTTCTGTCTCTCAACTACTAGAGAAGTGCAGTAAGTGCTATAAATTCTGTTGCCCAAGATCTGGGGGGTGGTGAACTATTTAACTAATAAATAAGCAAAAATGGCACAATGTACTTTACAGATATCATGACTTTTCAGTTTGAGTAACTGTGGTTTTGCTGTCGGTTTTGTGTGTTGGACCCAGTTGGTAAATTGGACTTTCTCATTTCCAGCTAAAGGGTTTTTTTATTCCACTGGGACGTGAAAGTCTTTGTTTAAAGGGTTGAGATGTAATGTGATATTTCCTATCTTAGGCCTTACGCTAATGTAGTTTGAATGGGGGTGAGAGACTCTTTAAAGGTGGAGGAGAAGGTGGTGCGTGCTTATCTCAACATCTGTGTTATACGTGCGCATGTAGATGCATTGGTACATCTGTGGAATTTTTATGATGTGTTAAATGTCCTTAGTGAGAAAATTTGGTGTTTTTCTGTAGTTACCATCTAGATGCTCTTAAGATAGCTTGAAGTATAATAAAATGACATTTAGATGCAAGTATTTCTTAGCTCTTGGGAAATGATTTTTTAAAAGGATTATACCTGCTGTAAACTTTATGGTATTAAAATGAGCATGTTTAAGGTTAGATATAATTTGATCGCTAGGAGCATGAATAGGGTTTACATTACACAGCAAAAAGTTTGCCCATGTGACAGTATTCTCTGTGAACTCGAAGTAGGTTCCCCTTAGGATATTGTATGTGCTTAGCATTAATAATTTTTATTAATTAATCCTTTTATCGAAAGGTATCGAAGACAATGCATTGAATGGTAGAGAGAGATTTTACAGTTTCACAGGTACCAGGCTATTTGTCACATTATCGTCGTGCTTTCCTTTCTATGAACGTCACGTGAACCACCAGATTGCTGCTTTCTGGTTGCTGAATTTTAAGCTCTGCAAACTTGGATGACATAAGGTTGAGTTGACAGTTTGCTTCTGTTGTTGCTGCTCCTTCAATAAATTCTTTAGGGCATCAGCTTAGATCAGCCTGTTTGGAAAAACTTATTGTTACTGGCTGAGTAAGGAATCGCTGTGCTTACAAATATGCTCTCAGTCACTACAGTGATTTTTACCTATTTTTTTGGTGTCTCCAGAAGCCTGTAGAAATATCACTTGGACATCACATGAAATAATTCTTAGCCAAGATTGGAAACATACATTTTGTATAATTTAAAAGCACCAACAAATGAATACAGAATATAGGAACACAATGTTTTTGCATGAAACAAATGTGGCATTATAGCTGCTCGTAAGAATGTAATTTTGATGTGTTACGGATTCTTTGACTGTGATGTGAGGTTACATTTTGGTCCTCTTGCACTGGATACTGTTTCATAAATACTCTCCCCACTTCTATAACGTAATTTAGCCTTGCTGGGACCAATATATTAGATGGGTTTGGAAGCAGATGCATGCTACCTGTTGATGGAAAGTGATCTGTAAGATACTTTAACATGTAGTTCACGCTAAAGAAGTTTGGTGGCTGTTACGCTAGTATAAGTGTTGAAGTCCATATCTAGAATATATTTCAGAAGTTTAGAGGGGATATTTGTTTCTAACAGTTTGCTTCCGTGAGCATACTGCTTATGCAGAAATGGCACCTAGCTCAGATTATAGACAGACAGACAGAAACTATTTAGTGTACTGTATTTGTACATGCATGAAGATATTTAAAAAAATGCATAAGGAAGGATACCTTTTTATCATGGCTGTCTTTCACTTGTTAATACCCACTGTGGAAAGAGGCGTGTCTTCCCATTTTGGCTTTCATTTGATCACTCTGAGAACATACATGTGGAGCAAGAAATTAAGCAAAACACTTAAGGATTCCCCTAAGTAGTTTGTTATAAGTATGAGTGCAATAGGGATGTTGATTGTCTTTGATTATTTCTAATGAAGGATGTTGTAATAATACGGGCTTTATAGATATTTAACAAATGTGCTTTCTTCGTAGCTAACAGGCAGCTGTTATTTCACCAATTACCACCATTCGATTAAAAACTCCTTTTGGGGTGCATTAAGGCACACAAGCATGTAAGGCTTCATCTTGAAATTCACTTTCGATTTAACCTGTGCATTCTGGTTAATGATGTAGTATATGAGAATTGACTCTTTTTCAATACAGACAGACCTTCTTTATTACAGCTGTGTTTCTGTATATTGCATGAGCTTTATTATATAAAATGACATGGTAAGATAACCCTACAGTACGTGCTTCTGTAATTATGATTTCTTAATATTTATGGCTGTTTTGGCATTTTAAAATAACCTGAACTTTCATAGGATTTAGCTGTTTAATAAAGTCAGAAGAGAAGGTCAGTCATATGTTTCAGTCAATGCAGAATGTTTGTTGGCTTTTCTAAATGAAAATGGATATCTGTTTATCTTTCCTTAAAGGTCAGGGCCTGAACTTTTAGCATATAGATGTAGGGGTTATTGCTGATATTCTAATGCCATTAAGGCTGTATAACAGTCTAGCTTAATAGCTCACACAAATTAAGATAGTACGAGACATGACAGTGAGCCTGTGTTTATATATATTTTGGTGTAAGCTGATACACAGTAAGTATAAATAAATAAAAACAGTTCTTTACAGCTAATATATAGAGAAAATAAGACCACTGGTATAACACCCAGAGTGTTTGGACAAATTTTGACCTCATATACACCAGGACACTTCTAGGGTGTTTTTTCTTTGACTGCAAGGGTTCAAGCCAATGCAATTGGCAGAAATTTAGTCCAGCACTTATAAATAATAAATAACCAATTGTACAACAAATTATTCTAAGGCTTAGGCTTTGAGCACTGAGTAACTCACTGTGTTTAGCCTGGTACTTGCTAAACCGTTCAAAAGACTGCTTTTCAATTGGACATTGTATTCATATATTCACATATACTGGTTTTGACATCAGTGTACTAAGACAAGCCTGAAGTACTCAGTCTTTAAATTAGCTTCATTTTATTTGATTGCCCTGAAGTATAATACTCATTGCATCAGATCATTTCTGTCTATAACTACGCATTTGTCTAGCTAAATTAAATGTATAATTCTTGACGTAAAAAGTCAAAACTGAGCTCTTGGTTTTTTAAGTTGGTCCAGGTTCCACCAAATATTTTGCTATATTTTGTCTGAAGTATTCAGTGCATCAGGACTTAAGTCCACATCTCCCTGCTTCCAGAGAGCGACTTAGCTACCGGCCATGGGAGTTGTGACTGTCTCTTCCTTTTTGGCCCAAAGTATATTTCTCTCTTGCGAAATAGTATAACTTCAAGAGAAGGAACTGAGTGACACAACTGCAGGATACCTTACAGCAGGTAAGCTGTAGGAATCGCCACGTCCATCACAGAAAGGGCATAGCAGTCATGTCCTAGGAGATGGTGCGTCCTGAGAGGAACGGAGAAAAATGGTTACATTGTAGATATGGGGAGCATTACAAGACTCCTTGCTCTTTGGTGTTTCTTGCTGGATTCCCATTTGGCTTGCTGGCCCTTCTGTGGTTAATAATGCTCTGTCTTACATTCAGCCGAGCTGAACACTGCAAGTCCCACCAGGTGACGGGGCACTCGGTGTTATGGAGCGATGACACTCAGCCCTGCCGCACCCAAGTGCTTTTCTGCAAGAAGTCATTAGAGACACAAATAAGCTGCCATGGATAGTTTGGGAGTACGCTAATTTAAAGTGGCATCCTTTTTGCTACGGAGTAAAGCACGTATATAGGTGATGACTTGTTTTACTTGGGTTTATATAGCAGAGTGTACAAGATGGGACCCTGAACTTGTCTGTAAGGTATCCTGCCTGCATCATGTATCCGAAGTGTACAGATTTACATACATTTTTCATCATACTCTTCTGTTTTCCCACACAGTTCCGTGAGCCAGACTTTGAACTGACATTTTAAATTTTTATTTAAAATTTCTTTTGAAGTGACATGTTCTCTTAGACTGATTTTAGAATTCCTGTTCAGATGCAGCATGGGTGTTCGTCACTTTTGAAATGAAGCATGTAGATTCCTAAATTACTTAAGTGACCTTGAGAAATGAGATTAAAAAATGTAGCAAATAATTTTGGGCATTATTAGCCACTGAAGAAACACAAACTACATCAAGTTTCATCTTTCCATTTTTTTAAAACCACTTCTGATTGCTATTTATTAGCAGGCTGTAGCAAAAAGGGAAGAATGTTTCTATCAGGTTGATCAAAGATTTTTTTGAGAGATCTGAGCTTTGCTTGGAGAAAAAAAGTTGTTCCAAATCACTCAACTATACAAAAAATGGGCATGCAATTAATTTGTCTTGATTGTGCATGCGGCTGCAGAAATTTTATAGACAGCTGAGCAGTCAGCCTTCTAAGCAGTCATTTGCACGTACAGTTACCCTGACTACACATACACAAATTCTGAAAATACAGGGCTTAAACTAGGAGCAGTAAAATAACTATTCAGGAAGTATCTAAAATGCTCTTGGTTAATTTAGTGAAGCCCCTAACAATGAGGAGAACGTATTTGCTGTTCAGCTCTTGCATGAGGTCCAGTCCTTAATAAAAACTGCTTTCTAGCATAAAACAGTAGGATAATTATTTCAGCAATCATCCATCCGTACATGGATCTGAAGAAAGAGTCTACTGTGAAAAAGCAGGAACTTGAAATGCTTGGAAGGAGAGTGTCTGCTCTCATTATTGTCAGACAGCGTTTGGCCCTTCTGTTTAGTTTTACTGTAATGTTATCTTGCTCCTTATTCTGGATCATTTTATAATCTAATACTTTCATTAACTGGGGATGCTTTATTTTGTAATTTTTGTGACTTTGTGTCACAAACTGTTTATATGTGTAACCAACCTCCCTTATTGTTTTAGGAAAGGGAGAGTGTGTTCTTTGTCTTTCATGAAGAATCTGCACTTTTCCTTAGCAATCCTTTATTCCATCTGAGGACTGTTCACCCACATGGATTTTCCATATTTAGGTTGTTCTGAAATGTTCTCTGCTTCTCTTGCATAAGTACTAACAAATGTGGTGCCCAATTGTCTGATTATCAAACATTTTCCATTGTTTTAGAAGTGAGATTTTTTTTTTTTTTTTAATTTAAGGAGATCTGTACTGAAGCACCTGAGAACTCATCTGCATTTTCTTAAATTAGAGGAGAAGGAAGAGCATGATTTACTTCTAGCTCTGCTTGCAGTCCTGAAAGGGAAGATAACTGTAAGAGGCGAACCATAAGAAGTTGACAGTGTAGGTCCTTCAGACGTTCCTTACTGGGTCTCTAAACTAATGTCCTTTTGAGAGTGACGTGAAAGTACTAGAAGCAGTGCAGAAACGATGCTTGCTTTTTGTCTCGTGTTCTGGCAGTATTTCTACCCATCAGCACATTTGCTGCTCAGAATTTAGACCTGCAGTTGATGCTGGATGAGGAGTGCACAATTTTTCATGCAGAAGAACCCTAGAAAGACAGAAACTTTATGCCAGGCATACTCTTTCCACAATCAAGAAGATAATCCTAGCATTCATAGGAAATTAAATACTTCTTCACTGGGAGACAACAGAAAACCTAGCCACCCCTAGTAAGATTTAATCATTTTTTTAGCATCCCGTCAGTTTATGATCAGGCTGATTCCGAGTAAGATGATGATGTTCATTTTGAGTATATATTTAATTAACTTCCATGGAAGTTTTTTGCCTCCCCGTCTTAATGTTGCTAGAAGCGATTTCCTCCAAAACAGCAACTGAATGAAGCATCAAATCTGCCCCTCTTCTGTTTGTGCAATGTAGTTCTTCTATTATTGTGACTGCCCTTTTTATTCACCTAGAGCTACTTTGTCTTCAAGTCGGAGCTGGCTGAGCTCTCGAGGGTAACGCGACCTTAGAAGGCGTGTTCAGCATCACATTCAAGAGAAAAGCGGAGCTCTAACTTGTCGAGAAAGCTGCTGATTTATCAAAGAAGCCTAAGAATTTAAATTACACAAATTAGTGGGTAATTTTTAAATGTTATTATCACTCAGTGTAATTTGATCGTTGTCAGAGATGACAGCTATAGAGGGAGGAAGATGTTTCCTACCCTGTTTCTTTTTAACATCTGTAAGAGATTAAGTTGTACATAGCTCAAATAATGTAGACCTTGCAAAGTAAAGCTCCTAGCTTTGAGTAGGATGACTTCTGCGTTTTCAAAAAGATGGAAATTCCTTATATTTTCTACTCTTGTTCTGGTTCTGCCTGTATGTGTGTCCAGTTTCTCCTGTACTATTAGTATAAACCACAGATGTCAGAGGAACCTAAAGGATGTTTGCACAGTTCCCTCATTATTATAATGCAGCTTTATGCCCTAAGAATTGAAAACATTTTAGCAGCAGGGAGATATTAAGATGTTATATCATTTCTATCAACAGGACAAGTGAAATGCATGGAGTAAAGATAACTACATTAGTTATGTGTATAAAAAGAAAAAGAAAAAAGCTTAGAATCAGTCCAGTCACAGAAGTCATATTTATTTTTGGCCTTGGTCGAATATATCAATTTATTTCCCAATCTTGTGATCTTCTAATTTAGATACAATAAGCACAGGAGTTTATGAAGCTGTATTATACAGCTAAGGGCAGCTCTAGTGCACGAATAGTAGAATGAAGCAGTGGAAAAGTAAGAGGAGAATGACACCCAAAAGCGGCCTCATGCAAAGGCTATACAAGAGCAGCATAGCAAAGTATAGCCCACGTGAGGCCCCCTCGTTCCACAGAAACAAGTAATTAGAATTTTTTTTCTGCTAATATCTGGGCTCAGTGTGGATTTGTGGCATTCTGCCGGCTTTGGTAAAGGCTTTTTGGAGAGCTGACAGCAGAAAATGCCACAGTCCAAATTTATATTCTGTGTGCATTTGTAATGTGAACACTTCAACTTCTGTTTTTTCCACGGGGGTTTAAAGTGGAGTGTGTGAACCAGACATCTGTAATGATGCCGTAATCGGGCTATGGGGATTAAGCTTATTAATAATGAAATGCTGTCCTGGGCATGCAGTCATGTTCTCATATTACTTCAGAAATTTTAGCAGACAAAACCTGTCCTCAAAGAGCAGCATTCGACACAGATCCTTAAAATAAGAAAAAGATAAATTCCATAAAAAGCTGAGCTGTGTCTTAAAACATTACACCGATACAGATCATCTTCACATGTTGCAAGGAGTTAAAGAGATCTATGAACGATTGAAGCATCATTAAAATTGTGAGGTCTCCAAAGTAAAATACGGATGTTACGAGATCTAATATTTTTGTCATCTCTGTGTAATAGCACTGATAAATTTTGTATCAGCCTGAAAATGGATGAAGACTTTCAAATGCAAATGTCAGTTTTTCAGCTATCTTGAATGCTGCAGACATAAGGAAGGGAGGTTGTCTCATGACAGTTAGCCTAGAGGAATTGATCCAAACTTCCTGAACAATACGAGCTGCATACACTTGCTGCGGATACACGAGGACTTACATACTTTCAAGATGAAGACTTTAAAAGGTTATGTCCCTCCCAGCCGTCACCTGTGTCAACTTACTTCTTAACACGATTACCATCTTGATAATAAAATACATTGTACTACATTTTAATCAAATGTAATTGTGCAGATTTCAGAAGTGTGCGTGTAGACTGATGTTGACTATATTGGACTCCTGCTTCCTTTTCACATTTGTGAATATTAACCTGCTCGGTAAAAAAGCAGATGTAGCAAATGAACATGGGGAGCAGTAAGACAGAAATTAATTCAGGCTTTAACCTCAAATGGTTATGTAGTTGTGTGTCTTTCACACAGGTTGTGTTCAACTTCCCAGGGCTCAAAGCGGAGGACTGTTGCATAAAAGTTCGGCTTCTCTCTGTCCCTGTGATTTTATGCAAAGGAGTGTGCTGTGCAACTTTTAGGGACCATACCTGATATTGCCGAGTCCTAACTGCAGGTTGTCTTAGTAGGTCAGATTGAATGTAGGTTGGGCATGCGTACGCCTAGCTAGTGAACTCGAACTGTAGACATATCTTGACAGCCTCTGAGGTGTTTCAAATGGAAGTTGTTGTAGATGCTGACACTCTGTCAGGGATGCTCTCCGCTGAATAATGGCTGTCTGCGTTCCATGCTAGGTTAAATGTCCTGAATAGACTTGATGTGCAATCTTGGGGGGAAGATGCGTTTCAACACAGAGTTTGAAAGGTTGTTGATAACAGTGGACAGATTGCATCAAAGAGAGGATCACAAATGAGCTTTCTGCATAGTAGGAAAGGCTTCTGTTTGTCCTCTCAGGCTGTGAATCCCGGAGCTGGTTGGGGTCCTAAGGTACACTTCAATAACTAATTGTGGGCATAATTTCTCTGAAATACAAGCAAGCCTCATTTGCCATACTGACTGGCCGCCCTCTCTGGATTTCTCCAGGTCATCTTAAATGTCTCTGTTTTGCTTCAGTCGGTCTTAGCCAAGTGTAGTCAGTCACCTGGATGCACTGCAGGACCTCAGAAGTGGCAGCCTGGCTTTGCTCCCTGCCTGCGCAGCAGAAGGTGGGGTGGAACCCAGCGAGAGCCAGGGTGAAGCCACGGGGTGGAGGAGCTGTTGACAGAAAACAGCCCGAGGTCCCTTGGAGCAGAAGAAATGAAACCGCTGAGCTCTGGTTCTGTCTGTCACCTGCCGGTGTCCATAAGTGAGCTGACAAAGCCCCGTGGCCAGCAGTGTCGACTGAGTGACATTGCTGAAAGAGTCACGAAAGAGAAAGAAAGGATCATTGACGAGATCCAGATTGACAAGGGGGAAGGCAGTGATAGGATATCAGATATGCTTTGTTCTGATTCCTTGTCACTCAGCTCATCTGAAATAGAAAGTTGGAAATATGGCAATGACTTGGAAATCATCAGAACAGCAAGTTGCAAGGAAGGCCTGCTGAGCCACCTGTGCCAAGACTCAGTGCTTCAGCTATAGCATTCCTATATATGCCTTTTTTTTCTTTTTTTTGCCATGCAGTAGTTCTTAAATCTTATATATATTTTTTCATGGATTGTATCAGTGAAGTATACATACGTTCTGCTGGGTAAAAATAATATATAATATAAAATGTGCATTTTAACAAGTAATATTCTACATTCTTTATGCAGGTACAGAAGGCTTGGGATTTAGCATTACTTCAAGAGATGTCCCAATTGGTGGCTCTGCTCCAATTTATGTGAAAAACATCCTTCCGAGAGGTGCAGCTATTCAAGATGGGAGACTAAAAGCTGGAGACCGATTAATTGAGGTGATGAAGTGTTACATGTTGTTTGCCTGTATTTTGGGATGAGCCTATGCACTAGTTCAGTTCCGAAAAGCTCTTAGTAGTTTATGTTACGAGAATATTTCCATCTTCTTTTTTTTTCTTTTTTTTTTGGTGCGGGGAAGGGATAGGCTTTGGTTTTTTAGGTAACAGATCAAGGGCTGTGCGTTTTCAGTACATAACTGTTTTAAGAGCTGGACCCAGACATACTATGAAAACATGAGCTTACATGTCCGTATGTGCATATATATAGTGCCATAGTCTTGCATTGCTGCTTAGGAATAAGTTGAAGCAAAGTAGTTGTTACATAATAAGAGGCATTAAATCAGCATGGAGTGACAGACCAGAAATTATTGGAGATGTTGCCAAGTATGGAAGACAAAACCCTGAAAAGGTTTAGTGAATGAACTTAAAGGCACAATATGAGAGGAGGGTAGTGCTCCAGAGAATCAAGGCCAGTTCCATCCTGAAGGGAGCATGTCCTCAAGGGAATTAAATTTCTCTTAGATAAGGGCACAGCAGAGATCTTCCTGCAACTCCAGCTGGAGCGATAGAAGATGTTACCACCCACAGCTCTTCATTACTGTCCCTAAGCCAAATGACACTAGAGGTACAGCTGGGACTGTAACTGCCTCTCAGTGCCCTAACTTCACTTTACTGCACAATTGGCCAAGTCAGCTTGAATTGTTGCTGGAGGAACTCTGTAATTACTGTAATTCAGGGTAACCCAGATGACTTGGGTAGAAGGGGACTGAGAAGCATTTAAGACAACAGTTACGGCATCGCAACTGCGTGAGCCGTGATCTCTTATGAGGGAAAGGAGAAAGATGGTTTGCTGACTTCTTCTGAGCACCACGCTGTCTTGCTTAACACCGTTAGCTGATCTGCCTTACGTTTCCAAAATGTTTCTGAACAGGCAAGCCTGAGAATACCCTGTCTTTCTCTGGCTGCTCCCTTACTCAAGTTAACTCATAGAATGGGACATTTACCTGTATGTGTTCCATACCTGTCTGTACTGGTAAGTGGTATGTGGAGGCCAAGGGATTGGACCGCTGAACAAAGGCAAAATAAAGAGGAACTGCTCCAAAGTTATTTGTGGGGGAAAAATTATTTTCTACTTTTGACACAATGTATTGTGCAAGATATATTTGGAAGGTAGGTACAACACCAAGGCGTGTGGAAACAGGACCAGTTTTGGATCACACATTGATTTTGCCGAAGGGTTTTTATGCAGAAGTTCTTGTAAAAAATACTGGTAGATGGAATTAGTTGGCTTTAGAGTATACTGGAGTATACTGTTCCTGGTAAAGAGAAAGGAAATATTGCTGTCTTGCTTCTTATTTGTATTTCTATGTAAAGGATGCATGTTTAATTAGTTCTATTAAATGGAAGCTGTATTGAGCCAATAAGCAGATAGCTTCAGTGAGGGTTTTTTAATAGTCCCATATGATTCACGTGACTTTTCAGTATGAATTTCTACTCTTTTTCCTGTTTTGGAGTCCTATCAATTTATAATATTTTCTTTGTCACAGGTAAATGGAGTTGATTTAACAGGAAAAACTCAAGAAGAAGTTGTGTCCTTGCTGCGAAGCACCAAGATGGGAGGGACTGTCGGCCTTCTGATTTGTCGACAGGAAGAAACATTCCATCCAAGGGAACTGGTGCGTAAAATAGAGAGCAGCTAAGAGATTTAGATGAGTATGAGCAAATGATTTGGTCTTGTCACCTGCTAGTAAACATGCATGGCCAGCACTGAATATAAGAGGAAAAAAAAAACCAAACCAACAGCTATTTTGCTTTATTTAGAACATTTTACATGAATGTTTATTATCGTCAAGATCTGCTACTGGAATTACATATTTGTTAATAATGTATAAGTGAGAGTTTTATTTTGAGTGGAAATGTTTATTATAGAAGAAACTATTGGATGGACTTTATTTGGATGCATGCAGACAAGTAGATTACTTCATATCTTTCATATGGACAAGTCTATGTTTGAAAGCCTGCCATTTGTCCCACTACTTGCTCACTAAAATATTTTAGATCATATAATATTATGCCAAAACAGGATATGTAAATACCTTTCTATCAAAAAGTGGAATATATAAGAAATAGTAGTCTTTTTTGAATATCAGTGCAATCTCTGTGGAATGGAAACCTTGCAGTTATTAATTTAGCAGGGTAATTCAGAAAATGTTTCTGAGGAATTTACATGAAATGGAAATAAAATGATGTTTCATGCTGTACCTACTCCACTTGCACAGTGTATACAGATATTTCTCTGATAATTATACAAGATAATTTCTGTTATGAAAAGGTAGACTGTGAATGTAGCAGTCTTACTTTGTTCTGTATTCCATTGAACTGCTGAAATTATTTATTATTTGTATTATCATAGCTATATATATAGCTCTAAAAATAACTTATTTGGCTGTATTATCATGAAAAGAGAAGACGAATATAAGTGACATTTAGTATGATGAATAGATTGGTTAATTTTTCTATTGGATTTATGTTATTTTGAATGCAAGGAGAATGAATTTTTGTTTGGCCATTTCAAGACATTTAACAGTAGCCTTTTACTTTTCAAAACTACAGTTAAACTTAGGAAGTCAAAGTGGCAGGGAAGGTTGCAAATGATCCACACTTTTAACTTAATATTCTTGGAACATGACTTCAGGTACTGAAGTGAAAGTTGTCATAAAATAAAGAGAAATCAACGATTTGAAATTATATTATGCCCTACCTGATTGCTGGAACTGTGAAAGCAACCTGTTTATAAGTTCCTATGATGTAATTTTCACAGTATTGCTATCTTACATAAAGGTGAATGAAAATGCTTTTTAAGTTTTCTAAATAAACTTAGAAGTAAGAAAATGTCTTAATTTTGTGTATATTATTTCTGTATTCAAATGAGGTAGTTATAATGCATAATTTAACATGGTATTTTGTTCAAATAATTGTGAAGAGAGATATGGTGTGAGTATGGTAGAGATTTAACCACAGTAATACTTGATTATGTTTTAAAGATAACCGCAGAGCAGCCCCTTTAAATGAGTTCAACATCAGTAGCCTCCCTGCTGCTGCTCAGGCGAGACTGTCTCAGCTCTTTTGGCAAACATCAGCATAGGGAAGCCAGATCTCATCGTGGCTGTGTCAGGTAGTAGGTGGGCTCTGCGCTATGTAGTCAGAGATCAGATCCAAACTGGTGTACGTCTCTGTAGCTCCAGCTGAACAAATGACATTGTGAGGATCTGACAGTACGTGTATGTGATGATCCTCTGTTGCATAAAGATTTGTTTGTTTGCATTTTGGCATGAAGAAATGTTAGGTGAGCTCTGCTGATAGCTGTCAAAGAGCAGGAGCAGAATTGCTGGGGAAGGTGTTGAACTAAAAAACCCGTCACAAGGGCTGTTCTTTCTTCTCTGGTAAGAAATAATCTTAAAAGAAAAAAGAAAGTCTCTTCGACCAGCTCCTCTCATAGTCTATTACTAGCTTTATGTACAAAAATAAAAGAAAAATAATATTGAAGGAGGGAGGGGAATGATCTGAAATCATGTCAGTTCATCTTTTTCACGTGCAAACCTTCTTTGGCCACTTAGGAAGAATTTGTCTTTGCATCCTTCCCCTATTTCTGTCATACTTTCTATATTTGTATGCTTTAAATATTAACTGAATAAGATGTGTCTCAGAAACCATATGCAGAAAATCATGTTATTTGATATTATCCATCTCATAAAGTGCAGGACTTGCTGTTGCTTGCTGAGGAGCACTCAGTATAAAAACCATTTTATATTTGCCAACTTTTGTACAGATAGAAATCCCAATAAAAGAGGTGTTTAGATTTTATGTTTTGGTTTATAGCTTGTTGAATGACTTCTGAAAACTTACTTATCCTTTGGTATCTTTATAAGTCAAATGAAGATAATAAACTTTCAGGAGAGTTGTGGAGTTTAATGTCTTTGATGTATGTTGCCATTATTGTCTGGAAGGGACCTACAAAAATGTGTAGCTGTGTCTAAAACTTATGGGAATGTTAAGTTGAGCCCATATAGGTTAGTACGGGATCTTCGTAGTTTGTGTTGTCAGGTTGGGAGGGTGTGTGATGGAGAACTATCATCCAGTGCAGCAGCTTCTATACAAATCATGGTAAAAGTGAGTAAAACGTGGATGCAGGGAATAAAACCACATTGTCAGCAGTCAATTTTAACCAGTGAGATCTGGAAGAATCATTATGCTTCTCCAGAATACCAGGCATTTTATTGCTTCCAGAGTTAACCTAATGCCAGGTAGGTAATACATTAGGGCTTGTCCGCATCAGCGGCAGATTGTCTCTTAAAAATCTTCCCTCCCTTTGTGAAGGGAGTGAGGATTACACTGGTTAAGTAGAGCTCCTGTTTTACTGCAGTTACCTCACGTAACCGAACATAACTTGCTGTGAAGGATTTTCTTAGAGCCTGCTACTGACTGTGTGAATCCACTGAAGGATTGACTTGGGTTATTTAGCTTTTGAGCTAAATTCTCAGTATCAGCAGAGACTGGCTGGCAGAGTTAGTCTCCTGTACCCTCCAAGTTAATACGCCCTTTGATACATGTAGGTCCTTTACATGTTTCTGCTAGTTGGCTCCTTCATCTATTTTCTTACTGGCTGTTAGCTGTGGGTTAAAGCTAACTGGATGTTTTTGCTACTACTTGACCACCACATTTTTGTGCTTAATCATTTGAACCTCCTGCAAAATAGCCCAAAGCAAAAAAAGTCCAGGAAACCCTAGCATTTCATTTTGGCCCAGCTGAATGGAAAGAAATAGCTGGTTAGCCTGAAAGGGATCGTCCAGCCAGCAGCAAGGTGGCTCCTGGGTGCTCAAAGGGCTTTTAATATGGGTGGACGTGGGCTTGGAAGAGCAATAGTTCTTTACGTCTGTTTCCAGAATTGATTAGGGGATGCAGAAGGGTTTTCCAATGATGTATGTTTGCCTTATGAGCCCTGAGACACAGGTGAGGAAAGCAAAGTATGGGAGCGTCCCATCTGTGGTGACTGAAAGCACCCTCCTGTCCTGGGATATCCAGTGCTGTAGTTCTGGTTCATCCAAACACACTCAAAAGGGAAATTCCTTCTTAAAATGAGAAGGGACGTTTTAAAAAATAGGCACTTGCTTAAAATATTTGGAAGGGTTCATCTGGACTGCTGAGGTCATTCTTTGAAGCCTTCAAAGCAGAAGGGAAAAGCCTGGGGAGAACATTCCTGAATGAGGACGTTCCACCAGCCAGAAAATGGTGCAAGTAGCTGTGATCCTTCCTTGGCCAGATAGCCACCGCCCTCGTAGCCAGATAAAGTCAGGTGCACTGGCCTAAGATTGCTGGAGGTTATTTTTGTTCACCTCTCATTTAGTGCTTGTTTAGAAAAATTTGCATCAGGGAGTGTGATGAACACCCTTCATTTTTCCATTACCACTTCACGTCAGAATTAGAGCTCTTTGTTTATCCCCCTGCTGATAGATAGTATATGTCGTATGTAGTCGTGTTCTTATTTATTTTTTTTACTTCCTTTAGAATGCAGAACAAAGCCAGTCACAAATTCCAAAGGAAACGGTAAGAGCTTTGTCTTTTCCATACTGGAAGACTCCCAAATGTTTTTAAATTGATATGGCACTTCTCCATCAAAGTTTCACAGATCCTCCTTTCACCTTATATACTGTAGATGGCTCTCTCTAGCTTTACATTTTAAATGCGTTTTTAAATGTAATTTCAAATACTGTTTGAATATTATATACAATTCAATTATTACGTACATTCAAGTGCTATTTGAAATTACATCTTTTATACACTGCCAAAGGCCTGAAGTTGGAATGATAAGAGTAGACTGTTAGTTTGGGTTGCTTGTTGAAACTAATTGTTTAAATCATGATTATATGACTGAAACCTGAGATACAAACACAGAAATGAGGCAGTTTGGATTTCAGTCTCAATTGTATCCTCACAGCAAACCACTGTTTGTTTGTTATTTTTAAGAATTTATAGGGAAGTAGTATCATGTTTAACCCTTTGAAGGCTGTAACAGGTTTGTGTGTGATGTGTCAGTGAGGCTGTATATTGAGGTTGTATACTGTTTATGCACCTCATTTTAGCCAGTGGAACAGGTTCGGTGTTAATACTCATTATACTAATATATGTAAAAAGTTTTTCTGAAATAAAAGATTTGTATCCTCTGTTAATATTTCATAAAGTAACAGTAGTATATTACCTTAAAGGTATACTGTATCTTAGTTAAAATGTACTTCGAGAAAGTCCAATCTATTAGGTACCTATTTCAAAATTAAATAATAAATTAGATTATGGAGAAATTAAGAGGATTCGTGCTGGGATTTGAAATTATTTAGGCTGCCGAAAAACAGAAAAAGCTTGTCTAGGTGATTCAGAATGCCTTAGCAGCAATGGTGAGATGGTGTCTGGAATAAAAAGAAAGTCAAGACTAGGTAAAGTGATGTAAGAGCCATCTCAGTGAAATAGTCTAGGGTACATTGGTTGATACTATTAATGTTTCAGGCCGATGGAATGTTAACTGCTAAAATGGGCATTTGTGTTGAACGTAGCAATATTCACTTTTATCCCTCTGTCTTTTGATGTCCTAGTCTGAAAGTCATCTGCATAAGGGCTCTGCAAAATCATGGATGTTTCATTGTTTCAGACATGCCCTGCAGTATCTTTTTAGTACATCTCATTAGTGCATGTATGTTTTTATATTCACAGTTTCTTACCATGTACTGCTTATATGTAAGGAGATCAAAGATCAAAGCCCAGGACAGTATTTCTGCCTGTAATTGAATACAATTGAAAATAATTTGTGGGTGCAGCCTTATAAAAGTGTCCTGGCTTTAGGACTTGAAATTCTGCCCCAAAACCTCATTAAGATTAGGCAGGTTGCCTATAGGATGTTTATATAAAGCAATTGCTCTTCTGTTGCAAAGTTAATGTTTTATACCAAACTCCCTGGTGAAATCTTTTCTCTATGATTTTTCCAATCAACTTCCTGACTTCATCCAAGAAAAGACCAAAAGAAAATAAGGATCTCTCACTTGTTCTCTATAGATGTGAGCTAAAAATTGCTTGTTAACCAGGGGATTATGTAAGAGGGACAGGGAGTGTATGGGTAGCTAGGGATTTCTGAAAAAACAGCCAGAAAGCCTTAGCAAGCCTTGGAAATAAGGAAGTGAATTGTGAAATATGTGGAGACATACGTGGTTAGTGAAGGCACGAAGCTAGAAAGCTGGTCAGATGTTTTTGGCATAATGTCTTGGGTTTTTCATTCATCATGAGGTGGGATTTTGGGGGGATTTTTAATATATATTTGAAGGCTCAGAGCAACAGTAATCAATAGTAGGAACAATAGGTTTCTTTAAATTTGCCTACTCCAGGGTGGGAATGAAAAAATGGACTAAAGGTGAAAGGCGTCAGTGGGTATTTATAATGCACAATGCTTTTGCACTTACCTCCCTTCTTCCAATCTACTTTGCTTTGGATAAGTGTGATACGCTAGTTCTACAGAACTAATTTTCCTCAGCTGCGCATTAATAATACAGTCACACACTTTTTTTTTTTTAATTATTATTTTTGAAAGTATTTTTCATTGCTTTCCTTTATTCTCCTTGGTTCTGCCTCAATCCCTATTAATTCCTCCTCTGTCTACTTTTCAGGTCTTTGAGATTTCTAATCTTGCAATTTCTATTTCTGTGCCTGGTCTGATCTTTGTGCTGTTAGTTGTGAGGTTTTAGTCTTCAAGTGTCAAGGACTTGATAGTAGAAAACAAAGCAAAAAAAAAGGCCAAAAAAAGCATGATGAAAGCAGTGAAGCTATAGAAATGAGAGAGGGGTGAAATACAAGTCTGTTTTTAATTTGAAGGCAAAATGGTTGCGGGTTTTTTTTTGTTGTTGTTATGTCTTTGTGGGGAAATAGAAGAAAAATGCACTTTTGAAATTAAAAAAGGAAAAAAACACTTGAAAATGGAAGGTCTGAAATAAAATTTATATGTAGACCCCAAAATATAAAGCCTAATTTATCAACACATTATTAACACTCAGGGGTTGCAGTCATGTAACTGTTACTTTGAAATGGTTTACACTAATATTATGGCACTTGGATGCATTAGTTAGAGTCTTCATAGATGTAATAAAAGAAAACCTTGAAAATTAGTTTTATCTTAATTTATTTGTGGCCTGAAATCCTTGAGAGAGTTATTTCTTACTACCCATATAGGAAAGCATATGACTTTGTATTTTGCACACCATCAGAGAGCACAGATTCTCATATTCCCATTCTTGGACTTCCATATGAGGAGTTTTTGTAACTTGCTAAGCTCGCAGAATTTAAGCTTTGCTCTCCAGTTATCCATAAGAAATGCAAATTGCTAATGCAACTTCAGTTTCTATCCAGTAAGTGTGCCCTGGTGAAAACGGTACTGCTGTTTTTACCTTCTGTTTTGCTGATGAACGGAACAGGCGCTCCATTTACTCCTGAAGCAAGGAAATTTCATGTATCTTGGTTGAAAGATTGTTTCACCCAGCCATGAGTCTGTACCATTTGTATAGCTGATGACAGCATGGAACAGATGCACCTATTTCTAAACATCGTGATTATTTGGAATGTAGGAGATTGACCGTAATATGAAAACTAGTAATTTATCATTATTACATTTCTGTTTCTAAGCATAATTATCTTAATCTTGTTACAGAGCATTGAAATGAACTGTTAATTATGCTATGTAAAACATCTGCCAATTAATTTTTCCTCATACTCTTTGAAAGTCAATAGTGTTTCAGTAATATTTTGCTTTTACAATTGTGATTCAGTTTGTTTCCTGAATTCAGACCGGCAAGTTAACTTTCATATAAGCGTGACGCTACAAAAATAATAATTATCGTATATGTAAGTATTTTGTAGGCAGTGTTGTCTATTGGTAAAAAGAGATTCAAAGTTAGGATTCAGGATTTCATTCCATGATTGTTACACTCAGCAGCATGGCAAAGCTTCAGTTTTCCGTTCTCATTTGTTTTTCTGTCAAATTGCTGTGAGTGAGCAGGATGTGATGAATTTTAGTGAGTGCAGGATTCGTAACAGTGACATAACAAGAGTGGTTGGTGTGTTGAAACAATATATAAATGTGTAGCATCCCTGATAAAAATTGCAAATGGGATTGATTTTTATTTTCTTCTGAACTCAAACATCTGATATTCCTGTTATTATCTAAATTTCATTTTGATCACCATGTTTATTCAGAACATGTCGTGGCTAAACCTATGAGCATTTTTGGCTTCAGTTTGTGTTCTTGCCATAGACTCTTTGTGTGCGGTTCTGAGTAAATTAGCTAGCTACACTTTTTATGCAAGAATTCATCACCTGTAGGAATGGGGTGATGCCACCATGGTCAGAGGCATTTTGTGAGAACTGATGCCTAATTATTTTTGTACGCTTTTTGTTCGCAACTTTTTCGTGTTACGAATGTGAGAGATACAATAGCAAATGCCTAGAAAGACATAATTTATATTGATTAATGGATGGAAAATTCTTGGAGCTTAGTCTTGGGGAAGAAAGCACTGTCAGTGTTGAGCTTTAAGATGGTGGTGTTCTCAGTGCCTGTGTGTTTGTTTTTTACTTTTGGTAAAAAGCTGTTTGTATTACGTCAAGATATGTAGTCACTGGGTACATATCCATAGCTGTTTTTCAAAAGCTGTAAGTTAAGTTCTCACCACCTCATGTTTAGCACCTATACAGAACTTCAGCTTTTACAGCAGCTTTGTATCACTCAGTTGATGCAAGTCTTCCTTTGCACAGAACCTTCTTTGGGGAACAGTTTAGAGCTTCATCAGTTTCCATTGCTGCAATAGGTGATCCAAATGTCTGAAAATTGAGCCAAGATCGTACATTGACTAATATCAACCTACACCACCAGCAGCGCTGATTTCATTAGATACAGAATGAGTTTATGGAAAGAAGAGAGGTTTGGCTGATGATTAAGCTGATGCTGTTATTTCCTCCATGGTGTTTAGGAATACTGCAAATAACCGGTGCTGATTATTTTTATACCTTTTTATCTTCTAATGGTGTGAGGCACAAGGGTGATTACAATGTTGTACAAGCCGTTTTGGTGCTATTTTGAGTGGTTTCAGATTGTATTTTTAATAAAGTTGTGACATAAGAAACAGATCACTGGCCATATGAAAGAAAGATGTAGTGAATGTGTGATCTTCTGCAGGATACTGTTGTGTTTACAGTCGTTTACCACAGGAGGTACTCTAGTATTGAATAGCATGTTCTTGGGCATTAATGAGGAGAGCTGAGACGTTAATTCCTAGTGAATAATTAATACAACAGTTGAGTGACTGTGTTTATGAATGCTCTTTGAGTAGTCTCAATTTCCTGGAACGTTCAGTGATGATCCGCGTAAACTTCTGTGTAATGCTGTGCTTGGGAGTGACCCTCAGGCTCATAATTTTGACTCTGTCATCTGCAGGTGATTTACCTGGGCTGCAGTGTGGCACACCCAAGCTGGCTCCATGCAGCACTGCGGAGCAGCTTTAGCCTGATTTCTCAAAGCTTGCATTGATAGCACTTACCGGCCAATTGCCAGTTTCGTGGAAGGCAATGTGCGTGTCCCTCCACTGAGGTTCTGTAACAGGGTTGCCTCAGTGCCACCGTTGCAGAGTCATCCTGAAGCTACACTGGTGTGCACATCATTCACCGTTATTACACTGTTTCCTATGTTATTTTGGGTAATAAGTCGACTGGGTAAGGCATTTACAATTCAAACAACAGATACAGGGTGTGAGACTGAAAGGGGCCCCCAGATCCTTTAGTTGGCCATCTGCTTGCACAGGCAATAGGGTTATCAGGTTCTTTCAAACACTTGGCCTAATTTAGGTGAGTGCAAAGTTCACATTGTTGCTTAAAATTCCTATTTAAACCTCTGAAAACTCGTTGGTTTTGTGCAAAGCTTGTTTTAGTGCACTGCTGGCTTTAGACTCTTGGTGTTGATTCTTCCTTGCTATTAAGTCCAGGGAAAACAGTGAGATGAAGTGGTTTGCCACGGTTGCCTGAAAGCCTGCAGCAGAAGTAGGAGTAAGACACAGGTCAGCCCCAGTGCCCTCTACGGGCACTGCCTCATGTGGAACAAGTTTGTTGCCATGGTCTTCTACAAAGGCATTATTTCCCTTTCAGCTTTGCTTTTCTGTCTGGCTTTCCCAGACACACTTTATCTGTTTCTTCAGTCTTTCAGGTCTTGTGCATGCAATAGGCCAGTGAGAGAAGTATAAAGATTTTTAGGGAGCTGTGTCATTAGTGTGTTGGGCATTGAAGTTTTTCTTGAACAAGGGATAGTGCAGAGAGCTGTAGCTTTACAGGCTTCTTTGGCAGAGCAGACACCTGCTGTGTATCTAATCCCTTGGTTTTCACTTCTCCAGGATAAGCATCCTGCAAAGAAATGGAGTTAGCGTTACAATTGTGTATTTGTTTCAGAACGTACAGTAGGAGCACAAAATTTGTGTAGGAACAACAGTTTGGAACAGGGTATGTTGGCCTGAATAAAGTACAATCATTATGGTAGTGGCAACAGACTAGTCCCTGTGTGGAGTTCTGAGATGCGTAACCAACAAAGTATTTCTAGCAGTCTGATCGGTTGATTTGAAACATAGAATCTCAACTGCTTAAAGCAGTTTCTACGACAGCCCAGATCAGAGTGTTAGCATTAGGGAGAGAGAATAATGTTAGCATAGACAAGCAATGACTGCCTTATAGAGACGAATAACAAACATGTGGATGTACTTAAACATGGGCTTTTGCAAAGCTTTGATTTTCATACTAAATGAAAATCACATGCTAGGAGTTTTGTGCTTTGGAAAACATTTAATTTTTTCCTAAACCATTTTTTTAATCCATCAAAAACATTAAACTGAAGACACTTTTGAATGTGGAACATGCTTTTTGATATTAAATTAAATCCTTAAAATGGATATAACTGGAAATGTAACAGGCCCGTTTTGCAGTATTTTCATGAGCTAGTATTTCTGCATATAAATACATACCAGAGTTAATCCACATATAATATGCAAAAAACTTTTACTTGATGGGGTTAAAATTAAAGCAGACCACATTTCCCATAAAATCTCAGAATTCAAATTTATTTTTTGATATTTAGCAGCTGCTGTTTGATTTGAACGAGAGTGCAGTCTTTGCCAGATGTGACATATTAACTTAGCTAATATGAATAATGAGTCTCAGTGTATATGTGCAAATAAGATTCATTAGTGTTTATCTAACATATGGGAGATATTAAAATACTTAACCTAGGAGGAGTTAGAAAAAGAGAGAAAGCATAAGAATTTTAGTTGTTTAGTTGGCTTAAACCCTGTATCATTTTATAACTAGGTAAGTAGACACTTCAGGCCCTTATAACCTGTAATGCAACACATGATTGTTTGATTTAAAGAAAAAAAAAAAAGCCAAAAGGCCTTCTTGTATTTCAGGAGGAAACCGGGTTGGAGCATACGTGTCACTATTGGATCAGTAGGCAGGCTTTTCTCTGCCGGAGGTCCAGTTTTAAATCTGAACGAGCTGCTGTAGTTATATTTATCTTTAATGCCTACCCACGGCAGGATGCATCAGCTCTCAGTTATTCCTCCTCAGGAGAGGCCTCGACTGAAGTTGGAGAGGTGTGTTACAGGCCACCTACATTGTTCTGTTTTCAGTACCTCCAGCAGTAATACAGCTACATTTTTATAAGTACTAAACATCACCCCCCACAAAAACGTTGACCACGGATGCTATTTTGCTTCCTTAGAGCTGCTCAATTTACATGTTCTGCATTTGCATGTGTGATGGCATATGATAAAAGCGAGAGTCGTCATCTTCTGGTGTATCTCAGTTTAGAAGGTGGCCTGATATGACAGCAATGTTACCCACCTAACTTGAAGGGCAGAGTCATCTCTGATGTCAAGAATGTTTTTGCACAACAGCTAAGTGAAATCTCCTGTCTCTTGAATCTGTCATGCATGCTTTAAAATAAGAATTCTATTTTGTTATAGTAATACTGAGACAAATTTTATTGGTTTCCCAATGTATAGGAGTTATGATTGCTTAGTATCATGGGTGCCTTGCGAGAAAGAATAATTAATTCTATGTTAAAAATAAAGATTGAAAATATCCTGGAAAAGGCTGTGATGTTAGGTTGGAATTCCTCATTATTGGAACCAAATGACTAAACCTGGGATTTTGCAAATTCCAGTCCTTTTACTTTTCTAGCCTACCCTTCCTAGACCAGGTGGGCTCTTAATGTCCATGGGACTTCAAACGCATCTTTCAAGAACTTGAGATTTTCAGTCTGGACAAATTCAAAAGAGAGAAGATGCATTTGTCGGGCAAAAGGTTGATAGGTTAACAAAATAATAACTAAACAGAGGCTGACAAGCTTAGGGCTGTGATATTAGAAGGCTGGACACAACAGGATTTTGGGGGCAGGTAAAGTGACTAGTGTAGATGGGGTCATTGGAGGCGTTAGGTAGGGTTTGTGCTGTAGTTACATAATTTATCACGTGAATTTCATCATCATATAAGATGGGTTTGTTTGTGTATGTACATGCATATGCGTGTGCATGCAAAAGCCCCGTAAATGTTTTCATGTGTGTTATATACATGACTTGGAAATACAGGTTACCCTCTAAGAGTGGCGATACAGAGCTTTATTAATTACTTCGGTGAAAGAAAACAGGAGTGCACTGGATTTTTGCTGAGACTCCCATGATTGGCTTATTTCTTTTATCTATACATAATCACAAAGTAACTTGCAGACAGGTTTCAGTGACTTAATAGCTGCTGAGAAGACAGCATGTCTAAGCTTGCAAGAAAATGAACTTTGCTGGAGAGAATGCAGCCAGATTTGTAGCTGCAGCGAGCCTCTTCGGGAACTCGTCCCAGCTTGATTGAAAATTGCTTCCCCTGTTAGGTGGGAGGAGGTTTTTCTTTGCTGTTAAGTTTCTTTTTTTCACTCATCTCATGCTCCTTACTCACCAGCTGAACCCTGATGAGATTTTATTAAGGGAAGAAGTTCCAAGCAAGAAATTTCTTCATAGTATTTAAAACATAAAAGGATAAGGAGGAGATGTTGTTACTGACATGATAAAATAGACTTATTGCACTTTTAGTGTCAAGGTCTGTTTTAATGTTGTTTATAAAATTAAATCCAGTTTTATGATCAGATCAGAAACCAATGTTATGTAGAAGAGAAAAAGAATTTCTCCCCCCGTTTATCCGATGGCTTTTTTTAATCTCTGTATGTATCGAAGCATGGCCATAAGTTGACTCTAGTCAGGAAGTTTATCTTTAAATTTACGATGTATTTATGTTGCATTTAAAAAGTGAAAATCTGATTTCAAATGTCGTTTAGCATAAATTGATGCTAAGTATGAATTTATAGCAAAAAAAAAAAAGTCACCTACATATTTTATCACCAGTCGAATTTTTATTACAAATTACATACTTGAGCAGCTTCATTCATCCAGCTGAAGTCATTTCAGATGACCTTTTCCTCAGCAGACTCTGTCTGAACGGAATATTGTTCTGCTGTTAATTGTTTTGGACACAGTGTGTGAAAAATCTTAAGGGAGTTGAATTTTGTTGCTCAGGGTTCACAGTACATAATTCTGCTTGCGTGTTTGCTGCTGGCCTGTCAAAGTATATGAAGGAATAAATTTCTCCCACAGATCAACTAATCATGAAAATAGTGTTGAGGTGTTTGATTGACATAGCAAAGCTGTTAATTTAGAGTATATCAAGATCAAATGGAAGTTATTGCAATTAGGAAGTGATTGTGTTCTCAGTTGAAATTTTTAAATTTCAATTTCAATTGCATTTTAGGTTCTTGTGCATTTTTATGCTGTCTCATGGCTATACTAGGGAATTTCTATGGTTTGTTACATTTAGATACTTAATTTCAGTGCAAATTTTACTTTTTTGTAATAGCTGATATTTAATTCATTGGAGAGAGTCGCACTACGTGCAGTGTTTCTGTACTCTAAAGGGCTTTAGGGAACAAAGGATTCAGCCAATCTGAGGTTTTGTTGTTTTTTTTGTTTGTTTTTGTTTTTACAACTTTGGTTCAAAATATTATGGTACCAGGCTAAAATCTTCCTGCTTATTTCTCTGAGAATGGCTCCTTTATGATTGTTTAGGGGTTCCTGATCACTATATAGTTCTGTTCCAAGGTTTGTATGTATGGAGTTGTATTCAATACATCATATATAGTAAGACCTTTTTTGGTACCATGGTGTGGCACAAATGTTAGAGTCAGTACTTCTGTATCCATAGTCCTTGAATCAGTTCAGTTATTCTTGAAAGCCACGGTTTTCTCCTAAGTATTGTTAGGAAAAAGGGTGTGCTATCAGAAAGAAATGTTTGTTCTCTCTATCACTTTCTTTTTTTAAAATCTATATTCAAGCATATGGTACTGACAGATGCCACACAGATTCTAGAGGGCAAAAGGCTTCTCATGTCCCTAAAATTGAGGACACAGGTATGGTGGTGAAACAAGCTGGCTCAGTTGAAAAAAGCTGTGGATACCCAATGAAGTCCCTAAAGCAATTTAGCCTTAGCCCAGTAATGGTAATTTTATCTTTGGATGAGTTGAGCAATTTTCTCATGGCTTCACTACTTCTGTTCCAGTGCTGAGACTGCTTTTTCTCATTTTTTCACATGCATGATCTACTCACTCATGTGCAGCTGCTAAGGAGAAGATTGTTCCAGGTTTAGGCCTTGAGTATCACCTCCACACTCAGGTGTCTGTAGCCCAATATTAGCATTAGATCTTTTCCTTATTTAAGACTGTAGAAACCAAGCAAGCAGAAGACTCACATTAAGAATAGTGTGAGCTGATAATGCAGCTCTTAGGTCTCGCTGAAGTAGCACAGAGGCCATTAGCCAAGTCCTCGGGGATGCTTACTGAGATGCTCTCTCCAGCTGACCCTTTGGCATAGAGAAGTGCACCCGGTAGGGACGGGCTGTGCAGGGAAGCAGTTTTGTTCTCTGCCCTGGAAGGGAGATGGCTGTGGCTGAAGTTCTGGCATATTTTTTAGAACATTAGAAAATACTGGGAGAGGGGGAGATTGATTGTAAATTTATGATAGCAGTAGTAAAATAAAAACCAATAAGTTTACGTGCTTCCTTGGATTACCCATACATCCTACCTTGGCTTTATCTTCCTTTTGGTTCGCAAGCTTTCATTCCTACTATTTATTAAGGAATATGAAAGCGATCAGTGTTACAGAAACTAAAAGGCAACATGCATCTCTCTCAGATTGTTTTATTCTGCAGCCACCTGACAAAAGATGCACCTCAAATGTATGCTGTAACTAGTGCTTTTGTGACCCAAACAGGAAAATTACGGTTGTCATTTTCCCAAAATTTGGGAAATATTTTTTAGATCCAGTATTTTTTCCATGGGCACAGTGCACCTTTCCGTGCCTGACAGCTAGCACATATCATGCTGATTTGCATGGCCAAGAGGTGTGTTTGGATAATGGGACTCATAAGGGAGCCGGCTTAGCTATGGCACTTCGATAGGGTGTGTTAATTTTTTTTTTTTTAATTTATGAAGCATTATGCTTTGTTGTAAACAAAAGGTGGTTAAAGACAAGCAAATAGTATCTAACGCTAAAGAGAAAGGGCTGGTGAGCACATTAAGGTTCATGCTTTTAACGAGGTGGAAAAAGATAGAGCTCCCGTTTTTGTTCCCTCAGCTGTTCTGGTTCTCTCAGCAGTCTGACTGCCTTCCCATGTGACATTTTTGCATTGCATTTCTAGGTCAATGGTGACACAACTAGCATGCTTGTGCCCAAATTGATCATCTCAGTCTGCTGTACTCCACAAGCCTTTCACATCCATCTTTGCCGTAGCCTGTGTTTGCATTTCAGAAGAGCCTGTCAGCTTTGCCTTTCCTCAGGTCTTAAGAAATGGGGACGGCTCAGCAGGCACGCGTTAACTTCTTATGTGTTTTGTCCTGCTGCAAGTAACTGGGAGTAGAAGAAAAATAGGAGGAGCGAGCTTTGCAAATAGATGAGAGTGACACGGGGAAAATGGGTATAAAATCTGTGTCAGTAAGAGAGGTGACGCATTTGCTAAGGTTATGAAAAAAATTGGCCAGATTAATTCTTCCAGAGAAGAACTGCCAACCTTAGGACATTACTGTGCACCTTCTGGTGGATGTTCTCTTACTCTTTCTCCTTCATGTGCGTGAGAAATAAACAGCACAGCTGGGTTCATGAGCATCTTTCTGGAGGCCAGACACTGGGCCCACTGCGGAGAATTGCCTTTAAGGGCATGACATGTTTTTTTAATTGATAAAGTTATAACTAAAAGTGGTTTAAACCGTTTTGCTATAGCTGAAGGATGGTTGGAGACAAGTGGACAATGTCTGCTGCAAGGGACAGGGCTGGTGAGCAGCTCATCCCTCATGTTCCTCCTTTCAGGAGCAGCCTCTTGTGTGCAAGCACTGCTCCTCAGGGCCTGACCATTTTCTTTCTGGGGTGCTGTGCCCATGCCTACTGCCCCCACGAGTGCCAGCGCTCTCTGGGGACACCCCAGGGCCCCCCGCTCCCAGCCCGCCGTCACCCCGAGCTCGGCAGGAGGCGGAGCGAGAGGCCGGCCTCCTGCACATACATGGCTTCCGAATGCATGGAAGGGTGTCACTGAGCAGCACCTTGCCAGGGACACGGGCAGGTCTGGGACTGGAATTCCTGGCGTTCAAACCCTGGAATTGTCCCAGCCAGGCTAAAACTGGGTGTGGAGGGCAGCAAAGAACCAAAGATGTGGGTAAGAGGACAGAGGTGAAGGGCAGAGCCGGGAAAGACAGGAAACTTGGCATTAAGAGCTGGATTTGATGCTAAGCCTGGCAATAGCAGAGAGATGTGCTGTTGCAGATCGCAGCTGTGTAATTTTCTGTTTTTCCTAACACAGCTAGTTTTAAACGAAATGAGGTGAATGAGTAATTTTTGAATTTAATTTTCTTGCACTTAGTTTCTCCCCATGACTGCAGCGCTACCATAGATGATGATGATATTTTTTAAATTCTGTAGGTTTGCAAATAAGAAAATATTTCTGATGCAGCTCTCTTTTGGCTAATAAAATAGCAGCTTACGTGTGAGTTGGTATTAATGGCACATTCAGTAATGACACATGATTCGATTATTTTACTAGACAGAGAAGCACTTAGACACAAACATAAGATATTTCTGAATCTAGGCTTCAGCTGGAGGTGATTGAAAATACACTGTTTGTGCATGTTTCTTCAAATAATTACTGTGGAAAATATTGTGGCATTGTAGTTAAAAGCAGGTTTTTTAATGCTAATAGCTGAGGGAAGAGAATTCCCAAAGAGAAATGCTCTTCTGTAATCCCATGTTAATCTTCCCGACAGAAAGCAGAAGAAGAGGAGCTTGTCCTCACACCTGATGGCACCAGGGAATTCCTGACATTTGAAGTTCCACTGAATGACTCTGGATCAGCTGGACTTGGTGTGAGCGTCAAAGGTAACCGGTCAAAAGAAAACCATGCCGATTTAGGAATCTTCGTCAAGTCCATTATTAACGGTGGAGCAGCATCCAAGGTGAGAGGGAACATCTGAGTACCTTTGTCTTCCTCGGTTTTCCATAATAAGGCTGTTTTGAAAATAACCACGGATTCAAGAAGAATGAGATTGCTCTGTAACTAGCTTTTTGCAATTACACCATCAGAGGTAACATTTAGATTTCTGCTGAGATTCACGTGTTTGCGCATCCCAGGATTTCAGCAGCCTTTACAGATTCTCGGGAAGGATACAAGCAATCTGGTACAGTTCAATTAGTACGCTATTTGTGCAAACAGGTTATGGTAATAGCTTGCAGTGCAAATCTATAATTGGAATAGACATTTCCTACATGGCTGCAATGGAAGCTATTATACCAGCGTTCATTTGGCCATAAACTATGAGGACTAAGCATAGTTGTTTGATTATTTTTATTTTGTTTTTTTCCTCTCTCCAGCAGATGAAGATTCTTTTGTGCATGTTTTATGTAACCAGCTATAATCTTTCATTTTCCAGGATGGCAGGCTTCGAGTGAACGATCAACTAATAGCAGTAAATGGAGAATCACTGTTGGGCAAAACAAATCAAGATGCTATGGAAACTTTAAGGAGGTCCATGTCCACTGAAGGAAACAAACGGGGAATGATTCAGCTTATTGTGGCGAGGCGAATAAGTAAATGCAATGAGGTAATACGCTTTTGATATCAGGACTGGGAGTTTTCACTTCTAAGGTATTTGTGTTTTAGGAGATGTCATGTTTCCTCTGAGACCTGGAAAATAATATTTGAGAAGCTAAAGAAAGAGAGAATTACAAAGTGATCTCAATTTTGGTGTTAGACATGCTAACCTTATTACCGATCAATAAAGTTTTTCTTTTGAGTATTTTCATCAATGAATAACAGGAAACACTGAATAAAACTGTATTGATTTTGTAATTGGGCCCCACTGTTTGCGTGATTTTTGTTCTTTGGAGTTTTTTACGTAGGTCTATTGAGTCTTTCATTTATAGACTTAGTGTTAACTGACTTGCTTCTTCATCACTTTCATTTTTTTTTAAATTAAGAGTAGAGCTCTTAAATTTCCTTATTTTATTTTATCTAAGCAATTAAAAGCTCCATTTAAAGATTCTGCAAAATTGATGCAAATAATTCTGTTATTTCGGATTTTGAATATGTTGTGGCTTGGCCTTCATTGCAGGGAAGTATGAAATACTGAATTCAGGGTGAAGCAGTGATTCTTTTTCTGATAGTATTTGCAGCTTCTGTCTCCTCCACTGGACTGTTAATGTGTTGATGTTTTGAAACATTTTCATGTTTTCTAATAGTTTATCTTCTAGATTAATGTAAACAATGCTATGTAGTAGAAATGTGTGCGGATATGACGCTGAGAAGGACTGCAGATGCTGTGGAGAACTGAATTAGACTTCAAAAGGATTTTGACAAACTGGACAAATGCACTGAGTTAAATAGGGTGCAGTTGAATGGAGGGTCAGGGAAACATCTGTTCTTAAGACATCTAAAAGTCATTCTTTCATTCTTGTTAACACTGGTCTTATCAGAAATGTTATTTCTTGAGCATCATGCTTCAAAAATGCTGTGCACAAATGGGTTTAGTACTGCTGCTCTTGCCTAGGGGGAAAGGGAGTGGTTCATTTTTTAATGCATAAAATTGATCTTTAAAAAAATCCATTTCATAGCATATTATAAAATCCTGTTTGAAAAGACACTAGCGTCTCTAAAAGTATTAAGCTCCTCTTCATTAACTGCTTATGCACAGCTTTAATACACATACATGTGTTTATATATACACACTGCTAGAAAGCCAGCTTGGATGCACACAGTTTCTCACTTGGTGCTGAAGGAATTCTGGCCTTTTTATATTTGGTGATGTCCTGTTCTAGACGTAATTCTGAACTCAGACTCCAGAGAGCACAGACTGTCCTTTGGAGACTGTTTCTTATTCCTACTCAATTTCAGATGAATTTTATATGTTACTGCATAGAAAGGGTGAAATATTTTAGATTATTTCTGTGTTTAGTATATATTTTTTTTTTTCCCCCCAAAAGGGTGTGGAAGATGTTCACTCTTCCTGTAGTGAAAGTCTTCTAGAACAAATGTGCTAAGACAGTGTTTGTAAACGTGATGGAGCAAATCCAGCAATGATGAACCAAAGACATTGCTCCTTAAATCCAATAGATTTTTTTTGCTCGCTCAAGAATAGTTTGATGCCCTACATCTGCTTAACATTCATATTCAGATTTAAGAAAAATATTCATATTTTTCTTAGAAAAAGAAAAATTTCTTAAAATTCCTAAAATATTCATATTTTGCAGAAATCATATGGCAAAAATGGCACAGCCCAGTCTACAGTATATGTGCTCCAAGATGAAAGAACTGATGTTAGAACCAGATTTGGATACACTAAAATGTATCTGTAGAGGGAGCAGGATGGGCCTACTTTACCATTTTTCGTGGATTTTCCCAGCTCCTCAATGAGCTAGTGAGATGAGCCGTGATAATTTGGGAAAGTGATGATATGCAATTATTGGTGTACTGATCATTTTCACAAAATAATTTTTGCAACTATTTTTTCTCAGGAATTCTTGCTTCCATCACATTCATCCAAAGGAAATAACGATGTCAATACTGTTTGCATATTTTAATATGATGAAAGCACAACTACAGCTTGCATGGCCATAAAGCTGTTTACCTGCTGAGCTGGCAGTATTCAAGAAGCCGGTTTGCTGAAAGTCTTGTGATGTCCAGACTTGAATGAAAGGAAAAGTGCAGAGGGAATTTTTTTTTCTTGGCATTTTGCAATTAAACCCTGGTTCCTTGTTCAAGAATTGGATGGATTTAAACTTTAGATATCATTAATCAGATATAATATTGATTATCTACGGTAAATATTATTTATGGATCGTGCAGACGTGGCACTTAGGGACGTGGCTTAGTGGTGGACTTGGCAGTGTTAGGTTAATGGTTAATAGTCTTAAGGGCCTTTTCCAACCTGAATGATTCTATGATTCTATGGATACCATATAGGAGTATGGTATGCAGCTATGTTAGCCCCTAAGTAATGGATATGTGGACTGAGACCCAGCTGGAGAGCAGCACTGCACAACTGAGCATCGCAGTGATGTTCACTTTCCCATGGAGCATCAGATATTGGCCATATCTGGCAGCCTCAGCTGTATTATGCTTAATTCAGCAACTTAGATTACTTAGACGAGCTGGCACACAAGCTGTCCCCTTGGAATACTCCTGTAGCTGCCACCAGCCTAGTATACAGTCTCAGCAAAGATTTTTTGGTACTAGAACGAAAAATGAATGACACCTGACTGGCAGCAAATTCAGGAGCTTGCAGATTAGGAGTAAAAGCATCAGAAGGGCAGACTGTCAGTCTTGATAAATCACACCTTTTACCAGCATGTTCCTCAGAAATGGGGTTTTACTATTTTTTCTAAAATACGAAAAGAAACGTTTACATTTTGAGAAAGCATTTCCCTCATGTTTTCTATGCTTTTCTCTCTTTTGGTTCTCCAAAGGTGTCACCATAAAATAACAACAGCAACAAAAAAGGTCCTGTTCAACAGATTTCTTTCCTGTGTTGATTCAGCATTGTATGTGCCCACCTTATGGACAAAAATATAGCTTACGCTCTTGTTAGTCTTGCAGAACTACAGTTAAGTGGAATGAGCTCGACTGCATTCCCTTTTGCGCATCGCCAGCAGCAGTGTTGATTCTGCTCCGTTCCAGTGGCATGGTCAGTCCTGCGCCGCAGCGCGAGCTCAGGGCTCGGCGCCCTGAGATTTCCCACCGTGCCACGGAGCAGCCACAAGTGTCTCGGAAGGGGAATCTGTACAAGGCACGATAATGCCAATGCAAAAAAGAATTATGCTCAACGTCTGGTTGATAAAAACATTTGCTACCTGGCTGTTAAAAACCCAACAGCAAAAAAAACTAAAAAACCAAGCCTTTTTTTTTTTTTCCTGGCTTCAAGTCCAGTTATTGTTTTGCATTTGCAAAATCAAACTGAGTTCTTTGGAGATAGATAGGCAACCCAGTCTGCTTTTTTTGTTGTTACAATTGAGTTTGAATTGGATTTTAAGAAAGTTAGTAGTATGAATACTGTTCTTTTGGTTTTAGTACTCATTTTCATAATCAGCCCTAAGAGGGCTGCAGGGAGGGGAGAATTCATTTGACAGCACGGTTCTGCAGAGTGCCATTTCTCTGTGTTTCAGTTCAGACCAGAATTTTCATGTGCATTTTGTATTTTGGTTGCTGTCTAGAAGAGAGGACGGTCAGCCCCTGGTGTCCTGGGTTTAGAGAGGCAGGGACGGTTGCCTCGGTGGGCTGCGCAGGAGCTGTTTCTTGGTCAGAAAGCTTTCTTAGGCTTCAGAAGCCAAACTCTACTTAACTGGAGCGTGAAACTTTCACAACTCTGTGAAGCGAACCTCTGATACTCCTTTTTCATGCCAGCGTTACTCTGATACAGTTTCACCAGTTCTCAGGCTATAGACTAAGCCTCCAAAGCAATGATAGTAACAATGAAAATGTACATAAGTACCATAAGAGTATTATCTTGTCTGCAGAGAGGTAGTGAGGAGATCATTTACATCATCAGCTCTTAGATAACTGTAAACTCAAAAGAGACCGCAAACTTCCCAGAAGGTAAAAAGCGTTTTCATGCTGTTGTGGTTTTACTGAAGAGCAGCCTGTAGAAAGAATTTTCATTGACTCACCAGGAGACAGAGTGTAATCCATCCAGGTTTTCAAGTGAATTATCTTGTAGTAAATATTGATATAAGCATAGAGTGAGTGGTAGTTACGAATGAACTCTGAGCCAAACCTGTGTGTCTGAGTTTTTCTCCTGTTTGCATTACGTCTACACAGAGTCGGGTAACATAGTTAATTCTGTAAGCTGCACTAGTACAAACCTTGCAAAGCTTTGTTTAATATCTCAGCCACTCCAGACAAAATCATACAGTGAATATTTGATGGATGCTGCTAGATTAGTGTAACAAAAACATTTAGTTTGGGATTCGGATATATCTAAGATTCCCTCCCCCCCCTTGCAAAAAAGTTAAATCTGCTGTTCAAACCTATGTTTTCAACTTTCAGCTTTGCCTTCTGTGATCAGCATTGTGTGTAGATTCTTCAGCTTTCCTTTATAAGCACAGAAAGACTTCAAGGTACATTTCCAAAGTTGTGCAGACGGTGGCAAAAATGGGAAGAATAACAGTAGTAGTGACTTGATATTCATATGCGGCCAGTATTTAACACCTCAGTTTTCAGAAGACACGGCCATCAGCTTTTTGGATCTTTAACTCAAGGTTGACAATTTTTTAATTACCGAGGAGCCTAAGATTTAAGGAGGAACAGTGGAGCTCCTTGCGCCGTGTTCTGTTAATTAGTGATATTATTATGATTAGCCTGTATGGGCAAACAGCTGCTGGCTGTATGGCCGTAATGCATACACAGCGCTTCGGCATGACTGTCAGGCACATCCGTGCAGCTGGCGGAGGTACGTGCTGATTCAAGAAAATAAAGGTAATTGGTACTTTTGGAATCCTGCTCTTTTCAGCTCTGCAACCTGGATGGCTTAGAGGCACAGACTGCTCGTCTGCACTCTGCTCATGTCACACGCAGGCAGCGCTTGTCTGTCATTAAGAGAAGAGAGCATCACCATTTTCCTCAAAATGGGAGTTTTCAAGGTTGTTTTTTTTCCTATCTCCCTTTTTTGACAGAATTAATCTCTTGCCAAACCTGCCTGAAAAACGTTTTGCAAATGACTTGCAGATCCCCAAATTTCTTTCTGTATGCCTGTTCATTTTTGCTCCAGTTGCTGAGCTGAAAATGGTGCATACCATGAAGCGGAGACAGTCATGAATCCAGACCATATAAGGACCTCATCAACTGTTTAAATAAATTGACTGGTAGACAGATCAGGGAGAGAGACTTTTCAAATGAGCAGTTTTATTATAAAAGAAAGGAAACAAGCAAACGTCTGGTTTTTTCCGGTATGTGTGGAAGCATAAAACATTTTTCCCTGCATGCATTACCTAGTTACCTACTTTGAAATTGATATGACAGGTTTGGTTTTTTTCTTTTCTTGGTAGATTAGTTTTGTGACGACCTTCTGGAGTTCATTTAACTATGGAAAAGGCTTTAGTATCTTCTCCAAACACAGTGATTTCACTGTTCACTCCCTTCTCGGAGTCATTGATAAAGCTGCTCATGAGCCTGAGCTGTCCTAGCCCTGATCCCTGGGGGAACCTACAGCTGACTCTTCTCCACCCTGAAGACTGATCTTTGCTTCTAATCCTTTAGCCAGATTTCGATCCAGAAAATGAAAACCATAGTAGTCCTGTGAAAACTTAGTTTCTTTAACACCTTTGATACGAAGCCTTGGTAAAAGCTTTTTGAGAATGCAAATACGTCACTCGCAATTCATTGTCTGAGAGCTCAGAGAGCTTACTGGTACCTTTGTGCAACTCCAGCACCCCAGTGAGGCAGGATTTCCCCATGGATGTCTGCCTTCCCCATGGACCCACATCCGTCATGCTCAGTGATCCTACGTTTTATTGTAGATGCCACCATTTTATCCAGAAGGAGGTCAGACGCCTAGTCTATAGTTCTGAAGGTCCCCTCTAGATGTATAGGCAACTGCCAGTCCTCTGGCACCACGGCCATTCGTAACAGTATGTTGAATGTTTTGGCCAGCAGTTGCGCAATTTCACGGTTGAGTTCCTTCAGGGCTTTTGGGAGAATGCCATCCCACCTGGGTGACGTGTTAACTTCTCACCTACCCAGTTGGTCTGCTGCTCCTGTGTATTTTCTTCTGGCTGATCTCACTTCTCTCCTTATTTGCTACAAAGAATGGGGTCGGGTGTGGAAATCTCCCCAATGTCTTCCGCAGTAAAGACTGAGGCAAAGAAATGATTGAGCTTTCCTACAGCAGACTTGTCCCTCAGTAAGCCTTCCACTCTTGCCATCAAGGGGTCCAGCTGACTCGCTGTGTACCTTCCTATGTCTGATGTCCGTAGTGAACGTTTTACCTTCAGCCTGAGCATGCTCTGAAGGGTGCTGCTTACATTCTTCCTTCTTTCTCTCAATTTCTTGGGCCATATTGGTGGGGTTTTTTTAATTGCAGCACATTTTACCTGAGCTTCTAATACAGACCTTGTTAATAGTCTCCTGTTAGGCCTCTGGTGGTCTTTTTGCTGCACAGTTGTCAGTGTACTTAAGTAAACTTCTAATAGTAAACATCCCAAGAAATATTTTTAAAAGTTAGTTGTTGGGAAAGTATGTACATGTTTTTCTGTTTTGTAGTATCTTCTGTCTTCTGTTCTGCCCTTCTACCTCTCCCCATTTATTTTGACTTGCTTTTTTCTCCTTTATCTGTTTTCTATCCTTGGTATCAACTTAAAAGCTCCATCTTGGCCCAGGTTCCTCCCCATGCCCCATAACCTACCATCTAACTACATTTTGCAAAGCTGTGTGGGTTCCTTCCTGCTGTTCTGAAAGCATTTTTTGTCTTCTGCTTGCCTTTTAACATTGTCAGAACAAGAATGCGGTATTTCTTAGAAACACTGTATGAATTTTATATTTATTAGTGCATGATTGTGCATGGAAGTCAAACCTCACCCTTTTACTGGCTGTTTACCCACATTTTTGTGTCTTGCAAAGTCTGTCCCTGAAGCAGGATCCCAGCTTAGGTGGTAACGGAGAAAACCATATTTAATATTGGTAGTAGTATTGTAAAAGTGTCTCTGTTGAAAAAGGAAGCTGAAGGATTTTGGACATCTTAGCCACAGTACACAGATAAGAAAGGAAAAAGAAAGCCTGGAGAATAATTCTGTGTGACAGAAAGAACTTCAGTACCGTGGATGCAGTGTAGTATATAGAATATTTGTATACTGACTTCTCTAAAATCCATAATACTTGGGTGCCAGTATTTGGATAATTTACTTTCTGAAAGAAAAAGGGAGTCTGATTATTGTTTCTTTTTTTAAAAAAAAGTTTGTTTATGCTTTGAATATTTTGGCAATGTTCTTGTGCATAAACTTTTTTCATATTTATGTGCATAACTTCAGATAGGATGGATGGTGGTGTTTAAGTAAAAAGGACCGCATTAGTTGTCCTTTTATCATCTAGATAAGCAGCAGCTGGGCTAGTTAGTACAGACAGTGCTTTAGCAAACAGCTGGTTCTTATCTGAATGACAAAGGGCCAGGGTAAAGACCTTTTTTTATTTAAGAAAAAGAAAAATCTTATTTCCATTTTTGTTTTAAGAGAATGGAGAGAAAAGGAGCCACAGGCAATCTGTAGCATGTGAGGTTGTCATGCATTTTTATGAATATGATCATTTATTATAGATCAGTGCTAGGACCCAGAGAGGGAACTCGTCTCTTTTCAGCCTGGAGAAGAGAAGGCTCAGGACGATCTTACCAGTGTCTATAAATACCTGATGGGGGGAATAAAGAAGACTGATCCAGACTCTTCTCAGGGCTGCCCAGTGCCAGGAGAAGAAGCAAGGGGCACAAACTGAAGTACAAGAAATTCTGAGAGGGTGGTCAACCACTGGTACAGGTTGCCCAGAGTGTTTGTGGAGTCTCTGTCCTTGGAGGTGTTCAAAACCCAACTGGACAAGACACTGGGCAACCTGCTCTTGCTGACCTTGCTTTGAGCAAGAGGTTGGACTAGATAATCTCCAGTGGTTCCATCCAACCTCAACCAGTCCGTGACTCTGAACTGTCACACCAAGAAGTGCTCCTGCTAGGGGCAATTGATACGAAGTTATAGGGGCCAGTTGCTGCCTATCTTGCTTTCCTTGCCAGGCCTTTAATGACGGTCAGGAATTCATACATCTTTGTTTATATTACCTACTCGTTATCAGTTAATTAAATTAAATCATACCAGATAGCACTGATATCGGCTAAGGGAAGGAACTGGAATGTGTAATTCAAGCTCTTTATTAGAAATGCATCAGGAAGAGCAAGTCTCTATTTGCACTGCAATCTTGCTTTGGACTGTTGGTCTCTTTGTCTTGCCCACAGCAGTTTCCAAATTCAATGTATTTTTTCTTACACAAACTTTCTGTTAACAATGTAAGGAAAAGACTTTTTTTTGTGTGAAAGCCAGTTGTGTAATTCCTGTCTAATTTTTGCTATTTTATAAACGGCATTGTATCTTCTGTAAAATATTTGTGTAGCTGGCTATTGATGCCTTTGTTCAAACCCATCTTTTGAGATGCTAATTAGAAATGAAAGTTTTCCCCATGAAAATGATAAATTAAATGATTCATTTTACAAAACACAGACATCAAAACACAGCACTCCGGCTATTTCTTTTATTTACCCTGTACTTTACTGCATTACTAGGAGTGAATTCCTATGTATTTCTCTGATTCAGAGCTTTCTGTTTGTCAGTATCTTCCTGAAAATCTCTTGAGACCTTCCTACAAATGAGTTTGAAAGTTGATGGGTTGTCACATGAAGAAGGACTGTGTGATATGGCTCACTAAAAGCTGGACACTTGTTACATAAAGTCATCAATATAGCACTGGGAGAATAAATCCCAAAGCACTTTGATATTTTCACACCTTATTTAAAGGCAGTGAAATAAAGGTTTGTTTATCATTTAATGCCTTTATCATACAAGTTTAAGCTCTCAAGCAGTCTAATGTTGCTGTGCTTTTTTTGCTTACAGTGTTTCCGAATTTAACATTTCTATTCTTTTTGAATTTGCCGTAGATTCCTTTATAACAGAGGCTACAAATATTGTTTAATTTACTTTTCAGTAAAGCTGTCAGTTGTAATCTGCAATTTAAAAAAACTAATAAAACAAATCCTCATTTCACAATTTAAACCTTATTGAGTCTAATTCACTTGCACTGCAAGTTTATTATTCTCCTGCAGCTTGACGTGCCTCCAATTGTAATTGTGTTGACCCTCCGATGCAGTAAATCTCCCCAGTGCTTATCAAACTGGGAGAGATAAGTCTACAATTTGGAACTTCATTAAATATCTCATTTATATTAAACAGATGATGGCTTTGAACAGAAATAATAATTTCTACAGACTCTGCAACCTCCAGATCGTGGTCTCCTCGACTTTGTAATGCAGCGTTAGGCAAACCTCCACCCCTCCGTGTACCGGGCGTTACACCAGCGCCCAAATGTCAGAAGTTGTTAGTCCATCAGGCTGACTTCAAAGCCTCTGCTGTGGAGACTGCAACTGAGTGCTTTGTAGTCCTTGAAGCAGATTTTTTAAAATCTTTCGTAGCGTACATGTTTTAGTCATCTGGGGATTGCGGGTGGAGTGATTAATGATGGGCAGCTATTTAAAGAAAAAACAACCAACAAATATGTTGCTTGTTATTGTAATTCCTGAAACTATGAACACTGCTCTCGTGCTCGTTTAGAGACCGGTCCTGTGGAATAAGCATTCCCGGTTCCCAGTGGCTTCAAAGAGTTTGCAGTGTGCTCAGTATCTTGCAGTATCTGGTCCCTGCTGTATTTCAATACATATTAAATAGGTGCCATAGGATTTCTGCAAGGACATTGTTCTTGAGATTTAACTATGCACTTCAATATGAAGAGGCGTGTTGGTGAGAACAGCTAATGCTTTGATGTGTGAGTTCACACCATTACCCTGCAAAACACATCTATTTTTTAATTTTTGTTTATTTTTTTTTAATGGAGCTGGATTCAGTTCACGCTGTTGAGGTGAATTGGTTTAATGGTCTCGGCGAAGCTCCTTTGGTAGCATTACCGAATACCAGTAGGGTGCTAGAGCTCAGGTGACCCAAGAGCTTTAGGGGTAGGAAGGCTGGATGGTGCCAGGGCTGGGTGACAGCGTGGGGAGTCTCTTGTCTCTGCAGTGAGCAACTGGGCACTGACAAATTGGGCATCCAGACTGACCGGTGAGCACAGGGGCACTCATTCTCCTCGCCCCAGGGGCTGTGTTGGCAGCAGCAGTGGAGCTGCCCGTGGCTAAACCCAGCTAGACGATATCAAATGGTTTTCTTTCTTTGCCTCGCATGGGTGGTGCTTTCCACTGAGCTCTGATTCTCCAGGGCTCGCTGAGGAAAACTCAACTTTTTTCTTTCTTTTTGAAAAAATCTGAGAGGCGTATGTAGGAAAACAAGGGATGACCAGCCTCTGCAAACAAAGGCTGAGGTGGGAAGTCGCCCAGGGGAGCCTTCTGATGGAGAGCAGCTGGGTTGCGGAGGCCACCGTACATGCAGTCTTCTCCTGCGTGCACGTGGCCAGGCAGCCCATCTCCATCGCTTCTTCCGCCACCTACTTCATCTGTCTTGTAATGCCCCAGGGAGATCTGGCCGGAGTCATGGTGGGCAGGGACCCGGCAGCTCCGGGGGTTGAGGGCTGGAGCGGGGGGCACCTCGGGTCTTGCCAGTGCTGGGTGTTGTGGCTCTGCCTGGATGCTGCAGCAGTGCCAGGGAACAGGGAAGCTTCCAGACTGAACGAAGCAGACGAGGTCTCTGTACCCTGCAGCCAGGAAAGGGAGAGCAAAGAACTCGTTATAGAAAAAAAATAAAAATAAAAGTTACGTAAAGTCTGACTTCTTTTTTTTTTTTTCTTTCCCGCCTAACTGCAAAACACTTGAGTGTTTGTGTATTGGTTACTAATATGCGTGGTGGGGTTTCCTGGGGGTTTCCGTCGTGATTACTTCTGAAAGCAAATTGCACCACTTCAAAAAGCACCAGCAGCCCAATTCCAAATGGAGTTCCTGCCCCGCGCTCCTGACAGGGGCCTTGTTCTGACAGGCTGTCAGTGTGGGAAAGATGGCCCAGCTGTCTGCCCGATAGTATTGAAAAAAAGCCCCAACTGTCTGTTTAAGAAATTATCCAACAAGGAGACACAAAAATGCAATGTTGTTTTTTTTTTTTCTTCACCAATTTTCTGCTGAAGGATTTGAAATTTGACAGGGCACCATGGGAGGTGCAGCGTAAGTGGCTTAGAAAGTTGGTCATTAAGCAGAACTGTCATTGCAGATTATATTTGTCCAGGGTGAGAAGTTCTAGCTCATTCGGCGCCCCGACAGGTCTAGGCCTTAGGCAAGTTGTTACAGTTCGCCCATGCTGCTAAATGGACCCCGGGTGCTAATTTTCCTCTCTCTGTGCAGTTGGAGTCACCTGGGAGCCCCTCTGGGCCAGAGCTGCCCATAGAGACTCTGCTGGACGACCGGGAACGGAGGATTTCCCACTCCCTCTATGGCGGGATCGAGGGTCTCAGCGAGTCACCCACCAGGAACGCGGCGCTGAGCAGGATAATGGGTAAGTCAAATCAGCTCTGCTAATCGGGGCGTGCTTTATTCCTCTCTGTGATTCATCAAAGGGCGATTAGTGTATTATGTGGGAATCGGGGAACACGGAGGTTGCACCAACCAACTTAAAACGTGCCTTAAAATTGTTCCACGCGAGCCTTCTGGATAGTTAATGTGAGGAAGTGAGGCAAATGGAATTATAAAGTGAATTTCGTATCCCGTGGCAGGTAATAGCACAAACAACAGGAGCATTTAACATAGTTTTTCAGTGTCTGACCTAGGACAATAAATTATTGGTTGGTCTAGTCTCTGTGTTGAGTCTTTATTCGCATGGAAGTCAGTGACTCATGGGAGTTTATAATTCATTTCAGCATTTCTTCTCTGTTTCAGTCATACTAAAGTACAAAAATAAGGCAAACTTGCATCCATTTATGCTTATTAGGGCATTTCATTAATTTGTTTGAATTTTTGCTTTGCAGGACACCAATTTTAAAACCTCATAACTAATTTTAAGCATCCCTTGTGTAGTTTCTGTACCATACCATCTGCATGGTCCCAGTGGGTAATGATGTTATTAGTGGTTGCTCTGCAGCAGTTCAGCTTACGACGTACAGAGCTAGGTAATAAAGACTTGCCTTGCCACAGGAATGGTTGGATTTACTGACTAGGATGGGATCAGTTTGAAAGGATTTTCAAATTTAAACACAAAAAGCAGCTTGATGAAAATAGCACCTGACAGAAGACGCGACGATTGCGTGCTTGTTTTAAACATAAGACGTGGCCATTCAATCTGGGACTTTTTTTAGTGTGCTTGACACACAGAGAATATATTAGAAGATGCTGCTATAAACTTGATATGAAGCAAGGCTGAACTTAGTTTTTAATTGCTTCAGATTGATTTTCAGCCTTAGAAAATTAAAGTCTACCACTTAGGCTTTTTCCAGTCAACAGTATGTATATATATTTCACTCTGTTTTGGGGTTGTTGGGTTTTTTTTTTTTATTTTTGTATTTTGGGGTTTGCTTTTTCTTTGTGGTAGCAGAATAACACTGTTGGTAAGCTCTCTGAAAATCCACAAATTTGCTATTTCAGGTATTTCTTCAGTTAAGTCTTTTGTCTTTTTTTTTTTTTGTGCATTTGGGCAACAGTAATTAGTTGTATTCTGTTCTACTGCATTACATTTTGTGCAGCTCAGGAGAAAAATTGTATACCTGAGAATCAAGGAAGCATGAAACCTTTCTACCCCAAGTCACATGCTCCTAAAGAGAACAATTTTAAAAAAACTATTTATTTGTTGCCAAATTTAAGGAGTGATAAAATAATTTGAGGTCTTTAATACTGCTCTCCCATCGAAGGGACTAGTTCTTGTGGTGTCACGGCTTTAGATAAAACATTTTGCAAAGCACTACCTTCTGCTTTTTCCATCAGTGTTGCAGAGGATTTATACATAGAGCTCTCATAAGTGTTAACGAGTTATCGCTTAAACACCTTGTCCAGTGATGGGAGAAGAAACCCTGAGAGAGTCTGTGCGCATGTGTGTCACCAATGCAGTTTGCTCCCACATCAAAGGAACGGAGGACTTGCCGTGCCAAATCGAACTAGGGGTCATCAGTCTGGTATCAGCCCTTTAGCAGTAGCTGGTAACTGATGTTTCAACAAAAGAAAAAAAAATCTTCCCAAAGCTCCTAAATTCTAATGCTTTTCGATACCTCTGCAATGTAGACACAGGGGAAAAAAAATCCATCCTGCATTCTTTAATTGTTTTATAACCTGAAGTTGATGTTTTGATTTCCTCTGAATCGTCTTTTTTGTGTATTGTTTTCGCAAACCAGGAACTGTGTAGAAAATTGTTTGTTTGTGACTTAAATCCATTGATGCTTTAGTTGGAAGCACATAGAAAACCAAATTGTGCCTGAACCTCCCAGTAAATGCGATCTAGTCCAGCGTAACTGAAAAGTGGTCTAGCCAGGGCTGGGTCATTCCCTTCTGCAGGCAGAGCAGCTTCACAGAGCTGTCATGTTTAAACCCAGTTTTTAGGTAGCAGTCATTTTTCTAATATGCTAATTTTTCTGAATTAATCAGTATCACTAAGTTAAAACTGCAGTGTTTATAACCTGTTGTGGTGTAATTATTGCATGCCTGTTTTCTTGCAGTGCCATACAACAGAGGGGTATTACTACCTGTTTGGAGAGATAGGTACAGTTGCTTGTTTCAGAGTAGCTACCATTTGTAAGACTCAATCATTTATTATGCAGTGGAATTCCTGTCCTATTAGCGTTGATAATGAGAAAAAACTCAGTACTTTTTTATTTTCTTGAGAATGTATATGTAGTGTTACATGACTCTTCCAGAGTTTTCCTCCTCTCTTGAAAATCAGCCTAAAAGCGAGGGTTAGTGCTAAGAACAGTCTGGCAGAGGAAGACTGGAGGTCTGTACTTGCCATGCCAGTCCTGGTGGTGAAACCAAGCCAAAAGGAGTGCTCTGTGCAGTGCTGATCCCCTCGAGTGCTCTCCCATATCGAGCAGCCCTCTGACTTACGGGCTCTCTGAATCACCCCATGTCTTTTTATTTACCCCTCAGCGGATTTAACTATGTAAACTTTTAGTAGTCTCGGTACCTTGTGGTGAGGAGGTCACGGTTTGATTTCATGTGTGAAGGAGCAGGTCTTTCTGCTTCCTTTGCTATTGGGTAAAATTGGTGGATTTTGAGTTTTCTTCTTTCCTCAGACTATTCGAAAGTGATAATCTTGAGGTCTGGAAAATGCCTGCTCTTTTCAGTCATCGCTTAAAGTTGGAACAAAACTTTTAAGAGAGTTTTGTTTCTTTTAAATACAGCTAATGTAATTTTCAGGAAAGGTATTTAAGACAATTTCCTTACTCTTTCATCCATAACTGACAGCAAGAACTGGTTGTCAGAGCCTTGCTGTGAGAGTGGGAATAAAATTCCAATTTTAGAATGTGATCTAAATTATGTAAAGTAATGTTTGCTTACTGCAAAAAGGCTAAATAAATCTTTTAAAGTTTCTGATGATTCTTACGTTGATTTACTTTTCTAGATGAATATTGCTATTAAAGATTTTCTTATGCTTTTTCACTTGATAATATTTCACCGAAAATTTCTGATGGAGAGGAGATACTGCTTTTTGTATTCAGGGAATGATATTTTTGTTTTGATAAGGCATTTTTTTATTTATACAAATTGGGTCTTCTAAGAATTAGATGGCTATAATAAACCCTTAAGTTTGTTTATTTAGTTTTACTATTTTCAGGTTGCATGTTGTTAGTACATTCAAAGTAACAACTGTGTTCTGCTGGTCTGCTTGGCTCTATGATTAAAAATTCAAGTCGTCTTCTGTTACACCGTTCTTGTATATCATCCATCATGCTCCTGAGTTTTGCAATACACAAATACATAGCTGCTGTCTATATAAATTATTCTTATTCAACAAACAGCTTAGTACAAAGTTCTCTTCCGTCTCTTTCATCTAGTTGCTGATATTTTCTTTATGAACATGGTGGGTTTTGTTGCTAACGGTGACTAAATAGAAGTTATTTATCGGGGGTACACAGAATAACAATAGCTTGCACTGAATCTGCTTTTCATCCTGAGGGATCCCCCAGAACTTTGTAAAATTTGATAGTTCCTACACAACAGGAAATACTTTGTTCTCTGCATAAATAATTGCTATCTTAAGGATAGAATCGGGAGGAAGCACTAATGAAAAAAAATTAGCTAGAGTTGTAGAGTGTGTGTGTCAATGAAATGAAAATAACCCTTTACAAGCAGAATGCAGTTCCCCAGCCAGGAATCTCATCAGCATGTGGTGGTCTGCTACAATAGTCTCGACAGATCTGAGCACCCTCTTGAGATCCAAAGCCTGGGTATAGTGGAGATATTTTTGTCCTTAAACATTCCCCACACATGTATTCCCAATCCCACCTCTATTTAGCTTGGAAAATTAGATGATGTGAGTATCTATGGGAAATTTTGCCAAAACTCAGTATATTGCTGGGACAAATATGCTGTTAGTGAAAAATAGATAAATTAAGATCTGGAGAATTTCTAATTTCTCATTGCCCAATTCTCTGTATCCCTCCTGTAGGAAGTCTCATCACTATTATTATCAGCATCAACACTATTTGCTTTTGTTGTTATTTCTTTTATTTATTACTCTATTTATTACTTTGGTTAATACTTCATTATTCATCACAGAGTAGCTGTTGCTGATTTCTTGGCCAGGCAGGTTAGCAATCACTTGCCATGTCAGAGCAAGAAAGGCCCTCTGCTTGTGGGAGAGGCTTGAAGTGTACCATTGGTCTGAATCCCGTGATATCAAAATGTTTACGAGAGTCACTCATAAAGTGATTCTTGGTTTTGAACATATCGCAAGGTGTTCAACAGATTTCTTAGACCTTTCTTTAAAGAAAAGCAATAGCAAAAGCACAAGAACCACGCCAGATACAGTACCGTGAGAAGGCAGTGTAGTACGGGAGCCAAGTTATTACAGCAAACAGGGTAACGAAACTTCAGGGATTTTCAAGATTTGAAAGGACCTGGAGTAGCTGGGTTCTTCATGAGCAAGCCTGTTGTTCATTTTATGTACTGTGTATGCTCGGGGGTTTTTTTCAGCGCTTTATGTTGGCAGTTTAATTCAGGTCCAAACTATTTTCTGGCCTATCATAGGTCTATACTATTATAGGTTTGAAGTGTTGCTGTTTGGCATTTTTCCTTCTAAGCTGAAAGTCCTCATAGACCTGGGGACCAGCCATTTGGTACTGGAGCTCTGAGACTTCTTTTTCTGCACAGACAGATGGGAACCCTTCTTACCCCATAGTTTGGTATTGTCCTCACACTACGCTTGTTTAGATTGGTAACTTGTTCAAGAAATTTGAGCGTCATTGTGAGACACACTTGAAAGGGAGAATGTTTTCCCTTCCTTATTACACGGTCCAAAATACTACATATTATTACAGATTACCTTGCTGAAGTTGAATTAACACATGCAAAACTGGACTTGAAGTGTATTCAGAGTCTAAATTTTATAGCACTTTTCTAGCCCGAGGGAAAATTATTGTCTTGGAGAAGTTTGTAGGCAGCTCGAGCAATGTCTCAGATTTGTAGATCAGTCGAATATACTGATGATTACTAGGTTTGAAGTTTCTTTGATGTTCCCTTGTAATGTTTCTCGCAACACTTGCAGAATTTCTTTCTCCAAGGGTATTTTCTGTCCACTTCAGCTGAGCTCTCTACAAAGGACAGATTGAGTCCATTGCTGAGGTCTGTCTAACCATCTGCTGGAGGTGAAGCCTTTCACCTGTTTTTAGCTTCATCTGCAGTGAAAAGCGTAGGCATGTCAGATGGGTTTTCTCCTTAATTCCAAAGCAACTATTAAAATGTCAGTCTTCACCCTTGTCAGATATAAAGAAGGGTAGTGAAAAGTTAAAAAATGTTACTGAATTACTGTAGCCTCTCAAATGGGAAGTTCAATCTGCCGAATGCCATAAGGTTATACCTTTTCACAATCAATTCTTTGGAGACGTTATTAACTACAGAGTTAACAGTCTTGTAGGCATTATGTTTGGAAAGAAGTACATTGCCAGGCTAAACGTTAACCTGTCCATCATAGAAGCTATTGCTGGGCAAAGAATCAGCTGTTATGCAAACTGAACACATTCATTTCAGTTTGACAGTGATGAGATGTTCACCACGCAGTACCTTTTTCTTCCAGCCACTTCTTCAGCCTTCTTCAATGATTTCTTTTGAAACCAGTTTCCCCCGCTTTGGAAAGCTATACAAAATGTATTATCTAGTGCAGCAATGATTTCAGCTAGCTCTTTACGCAGAAGGTTTTATTTGCGTATTTGTTTTTTAATAATTGCGTGCAAAGGTAGCGATGCTAACTGAAACCTGTCCAGAAAAGAGGAAAATATTCTTTCCTCCTAATTCTACACAATTTTTCCATATCTGTAGGAAAAATAAAATGTGAAAATATTTGATGAGTCCATAGAAGCAGTTTATGTTGTGGAAATAAAAGTTTTGCTATATGTTATTACTGCGGTGCATCATAGTTTTAGAATAATTTACAGTTTGTTGTCAGATTAATGGTTGATTAAGCTAGTGCTTTTCTTCTCATGAGATGTGACAATTCTACTAATCGTTTTAGTAAGATAATACATTTCCAGGAACAAAATTCATGTAACGTCATGATCATTCATTAGAAATAATGTTGCATGTAGTAAACATTTTAAATGACAGATCTTTTTAAGTCAATCATAAATATCCAGGAGGAAAAAATATTTTTAAAGATACTCTATCACATAAAAAATTATGTGCAGCTAATATGAAAGAATCACACTTAATAATTAGCCACTGCCTCAGATAACTAAATAATTTGCAAATCTTTGTTTTCCTCAGAGCAAGTTTTAGCTTAGTGTTTCCAGATACTGAAATAACTTCTGTTTATTCCAAGTTACAATTTTAAATGGTGATAATTCTATATTCCTACTGTCATCCAAATATTATATAACCCCCATCCTCCCAACTCTCTATCTCATGCAAGCATCCTGAAAAATAGATTTATTCAGTTTAAACCATAGTTATGTTACAAGGCATTGCAATGAAAATATTCCTTCTGATATTCTTTATAGCTTTTTAGTCTGTTTTGGTGGCGTAGAGTTTTCTGTAGGTTTAAAAGTTGCTTCTGCTTTTTATACAGCAGTTTGAAAATTGTTATACAATCTTATGCATTGAAATGATTACTGGAAAATATAATTATGTGTGTATATTTGTCCCTATAAAAGCAGCAGTGGTAGTGGGTTTATAATATTTATATGCACATTAAAACTGGTTTTTACTTGGAAACAGTGTTTTACTAGTTTGTAAGAATCCTCTAAACATCCTCTTTTAACTGCTACCCTCACAAATTAACCCAATGAAGTCTGCTACTGAACAAAGAATAATGTTGAGTCTTTATTATGTCTCTCTCATATATGTGATGGCTCTAGTTTAAGCATTTTAACAACAGTGTTAAAACTTACTTGAATTTGGTGGTACTAGAATTAGGTAAATTTTTTTTGCAAATCCTGCATGTGTGCCTCCAGATTATTTTTTAAAGAAGAGAATGAAAATCTGGAATCATTTAGCTTTAACCATGAGTTCTCACCACCTTTCACAATTCTTACTTTTGTGGAGGCATTATTAAAGATTTCCAGGTTCCCAATAGCAGTCAAACAAGTCTCAAATTTCATGAGGGCATGATTGATCAGGAGTGATGCGCTCCGTTAGTCCCTGTTGAACTCATTCTTCGTTTCTACCAAACGATTTGATGCAAGAGAAGATACTACCTTCTGGGACAGGTGCTTTTCAGTGGTTCCCGGTGACAGGACCTGAGGCAGTGGGCACAGATGGAAACACAGGAGGTTCCCTCTGAACATCAGGAAACACTTTTTCACTGTGAGGGTGAGCAAGCACTGGCACAAGTTGCCCAGGGATGTGGTGGAGCAGAAATATTCAAAAGCCATTTGGTCAGGGTCCTGGGCAACTGGCTGTAGGTGTCCCTGCTTGAGCAGGGCAGGGTTGGACCAAATGAGAGGTTCCTTCCAACTTCAACTCGTCTGTGATTCTGTGATCTTCTTGCAGGAGGCCACAGATACAACTGGTGTATATTACTTTTCAGACCTCTGCATGGGAAGATGCGTATAAAGTGAGACATAGTTAATTTTGTTATCTGTGTTGTGTCGCTCTTATCAGTAGCATTGCAGTTTGACATGACATTTTATCAGCTGTGATCATATATTATTCAAGGCACTTCCTGCCATTATTTAGTTTTTGGGGTTTTTCTCCCTTTTATTGTTCAGGTAAATATCAGCTGTCTCCAACAGTGAACATGCCCCAAGATGACACTGTCATTATCGAAGATGATAGGCTCTCGGTACTGCCTCCTCATCTGTCTGACCAGTCGTCGTCCAGTTCCCACGATGATGTTGGGTTTGGCACTGTTGATGCTGGTGGATGGGCTAAAGCTGCAATTAATGAGTCAACAGACTGGTAAGAGCATGGTTTCGTGGAAGGAAAAAAGAGATGACTGCAGATACATCTTTGTCTTTAGTTTAATTTTTGGCTGCTGCTAATATTAATGTTCTTTTTTTTCATCACATTTAGATTTCGCTATTTTCAAACTGGTAATTGTCCCTGTTTCAGGAAGGAAGTCTGTACAGATAATTTGTTAGACTTCCTACTTCTGGTTGCAGTTTTGTGCCCTGTCAAAGCCCATTTGTGGAAATGTTGCTAATTGTTTTTAAGACAAAATCAGTATATAGCTGTGTTAATTCGATGATTTAATATTAATTTAGTTGCCAACGGAGCTAGCTTTTATATAAAAAACTTTGCAAAATTTAAACACTTGAGTTTATGAAAGATGAAACAACAATTCCAATTGGAAATTCTAATTTATAAACCTCACTGTAAATATTTCTAAGTCTATAAAACAAAGATTTTATTCTTATATTCCAGTGTATATCTAGGAGCCTTTCAATACTTCTGTATACTTTCTTGATTTTCCTAATAATTTACAGCAATTTTAAAATCTGCTTAGAGGAAAGGGCAGCGCTTTGTTTTGTCCCCGTGTTAATGCCTGTGCAAGAAGAACTAGTTAATATTTCTTTATTATGCATGAAGAAATACCTTTCATATCATTATATGAGTTGTAAGTATCATGCAACGGCAGTGTACTGTAATAGTTCCACATTTAAAAATACGGAATGTAATCCTTCCACATTTAAAACTGTGGAAAGTTACTTTACTTTATACGTTTAATCTATAGTAAAAAATAATTTCTGTGAGTCTTAGGTTGACTCTCTAATTACTTTTATCCATTTTAATATTAGAGTCTTAATGAGAAATGCATTGAGCTCCATTATTGACTTGCTTAGGTTCCTGGCAAAGAAATACTGTTTATTGCTTAGTTAGTACAATTAATACAGATCTAAGATTTAATTTGCAAGTCCTGTAATTATCTATAGTAATAGCAAAATAAAAGCCCATCCCTGTACACTGCCACTTCTTGAAGCTAGATAATTACCACAAATGGTGTGAAGTATATGAATTTTCTTATTTTTCTTGTCTCTTGAGCCTGTTATGAATGTGTCAGCAGTATCTTAATAAAACGGCAATAGCACCTGCCAGCTGATATGCACCTGTCAGCTTCTTCTTTGCTTTATATTAGTTTATTTCATCTCACATCCAGGAATTGAGTTCTCTATTTTAAGCATGTTTTAATGATTGTATAAAAAGGTAATTTTTTTTCATCCTCATTTGCATTTTTTTTAATGTTGCAGCTCTTCTTTTGGACAAGTCATACCTGTAATTTGGGCCCTTGAAGAGTCCATCTATCTTTTGTAAAAGCTTTTAGAGCTGAGAATCCGAGACATGTAAATAGAATAGTACTCAAGGCTGCACATAATAGCTTATTGCTGAGGGAATTTTTTTAGCTGAATATGAGCAGAAACCTACAGCATAAAGTAAGAGCCCATTTGAAACCTGCAGATGCTTTTACATTTACTTCTGCAGCGTATCTTGCTATTCATATACTTCTTTGAAAATGAAAGTAACAGCAAAGAAAATAGGGATTAGATATTGTGGAATTGATCACGCTCAAAACCTTTAAAAGTGTGTCTTTATAAGAAATTGTAAAGGTCTTTGGGTACAATTGCAGAGTAGATCAAAAGAGTAGATCAGTGCAGCGCCTTACTATCTAATGTATTCTATTTGTAAAAAAGTAAATAGCAGTAGAATTAGATTGTTGCATTAATTTCCTGCTGCTAATGGATGAAGGAAGACTTGTAAAACGAAGGTGCATTGTAGGATTTGGCTGGAAGGCACAAAGGGTAAAACTAAGAATATGGATGAAGGGTTATCCAAACAAGAATGGCAGCTGTTCTGAATCACAGAAGAAAATGTAAGCTTTTCCAGCCTCACAATATCTCCCTAATCCTTGATGAAAATGTTATGAAAACAAAGGGGCAATAAGACAGGATTAATAAGTGGAACTTTAATAACATCGAGGGTCAAAAGACGGTTACATTCTTTTAAGGATCAGCTGTCATTCCAGAAATCTTATTTGTTAAGTATGCTAGAATATAGTAAATTGCATTTGGCATTGCTTAATGACTTGCACTAAATTCACTTTCTGTCTTTTATTAGGGTAGTTGAAAAATATTAAAATGAGGCATTTTTAGGGGCGTTAGTTCCTCCTCTGTGTTCATTGGCTTTTCCAGTTATGGATCTTCATGGGGGCTTTTCAATACTTTTAGGCAATGTACATCCATTCAAACTCCTGTGATCCGCTCCTTAGTTACTGAAACACGCTCTTGGGTCGTTAATAATAGAAATAAACCAGGACATGAAAACTGATGGCTCTACATAAGGCTCAGATATCTGTACTGTAAAAAGCTATGGAATGTCGTGATGGTAGACGGCAAGTAGTTTTTGGTGCTAAGTAGTGCCTTTAGAATGCAGGATACTGTGCAAACACGGAGTAATAATGCCCCTGATAAGTGTGCGTGGAAGGTAGGTGTGATAAGGGCTGATAAGGGAAGCAGAGAGAAAGCCCCTGAAGGCAGTGGCAGTGGGAACGCTGGGATCCGATCTCCAGAATTCCCAGTTGCTGATGCTGAGTCCAGACCCCACTGCTCTCTCCGGGACCTGTGGTGCCCTTTTCAAGTTTTATTTAACTTTGGAGTTTTACTCTGTTCTTAGGACTTCAAGTGGAATATATATGTGCACACTGTGTTTACATCCAAATGATACTCAGCTTTATTAGAAGCTTTAAATATGCGGATCAAAGCAAGCTCAGATGAAAAAAGGGAGCATACAGCCAAAACAAATAGTTTTAGAGATTCACCCTTTTTGAAGAAAGTGTCACAGGATACATTTTGTTCGGCAAGATGAAGCCGGTCTTCTTTAACTAACGTGAGCTGTGTTAGCAGATGTTGCTAGAGAAAACTCTCGCTTAGTAATACCACATTTTTCTGGCCTTCAGAGACAGGGCTGACTAGCAGTGAGCCAGAAACTCCTGTGTGGCCTTGGGAAAGTCATTTATGATCTGATTATGAAAGGTGTTGAAACCCTGTAAGTTCAGTTGACTCACTCGGCGGACGTTTTCAGACTTAGGTGGTTCTTATTCAGCTACGTGTTGCGCTGCTGGAAATGCTAGAAGTGTATATTGGCCTTGTCTGTTTTATCTTTCTATCATGTGGAGATAATTTTTTCCCTATTTTGTGGGAGTGAGTGTGAGGACTAAATAGTTATTTTTGAGTTCGGGCTCTGATTCATCAGAGCTTTTAAGCATATGCTTCAAAACATTGCTAAATTGTGCAGACATCTCTGAAATAGTTGCAGTAATTAAATGTAAAACATTATGAGCCTGAGCCAGAAACATTAAAGTCAAAAGGCACTTGACATTGACTTTATTCATATAAGCTCTGATCCTGCTCTCACTTAAGTATTATGTGCTTGTCACGTGCACATATCTTATTATTTGTAAATCTGCCACTACTGGACTGAATTTCTTCTAGGCTGCCTGGTAACGCGGATAGTGATTTTCATCCTTTATAGTACTTGATGCCGTTGGACACTTTTTCTTACCTCTCTTCACTGTTGTGCCTAATACCCAGGTGTTTCTTGATCAAAGATGCTTCCATAAATTATAGTACATGGCATACATAAACATGGACGTGTTGCAGAATTTAAGAGTATAAGTTGGTTTCTGCAGAAATGCACTATTTGCCTTTTTCTTACTAGGTATGAGATGTATATTATACTTAGCCATTAAAGTAGAAAATAATTCTTTTGAAACATATTACTGAATGGTAACATGTATGTATACAATATTTTCAATAGCATTTAGCCTATTTAGACATCTCAGTGACAAAAGATTTAGCTTTTTTTACCTTGAAGTGCAACAGTCAAAGGGGGAATTTTGAGGGATCTTTTTCCTATAGGATAGATACCAATGGTGCAAAATATTATTCTTTTTTTTTTTCCAGTATTTCATGCTTTTGATTTCTTTTTGTGCCAGCTGAAGTAGAAGTCTAAATTCTTTGGGCTTGCCTTCAGGCACTTTTTAATACTTACCCCTTTTCCAGAAGTCAGAAGATCTTTGTGTGAATTTCCTTTCATATTGTTTAGTAGCAATAAGCAATCTTGCTTTTTTTTTTTTTTTAATTTTTATTGTTTTTAACATGGTTGTGCCCATGGTGACACATTGCAAGCCTAGCGTTTAGCTTGCACACCAATTTTGCCTGCATTCTTGCATTCATGATTCTGCCAACATTTGACCAATATTAATAAAACTATTTTCAGCATGCTTCTGATGGAGCATGGTGAAACGCCGATCACTGCTCACTGAAGACCTGACTCACTCAGCCAAGGTCATGCAGGAAGCCTGCAGAAGAGACCAAAACTCAGTCCAGTTACCCCCATTTCGGATTTAGTGGTGGAGCGTTGTGGCAAATACTTGCTCTGTAGGAAAGTAAGGAGTAAAAATATGTTTGTCTGTCATAGCCAGGTTAAAACCAGGAGATGCTGTGAAATATTTACAAACAATTTCACATATGGAGAGAAATTTTAATGCAAAGTCTTTAAATGAAGAAGCTTAAAATTCTGTGGGCTCCAGGAAGGACAGATTCTATCTATGCTTTACTAAAAACATTTTGTGATGAAGAAAAATCTGATAGTTTGCTATTGACAAAATGTATTTGTTTCTCATGAAGAAAAAGGAACTCTTTTATTCTCCCTCAAATTATTCCTGTGTTGGGGCTTTACATTCTGACAGTATATGTATAGTGCACCAGATATGTATATCTTTCATTAAAGCTCATCAGTGAAATTCTTTATATACTTTTTAAATAGAATTGCTCGATGCAGTAAAACAAATCCATCGTGTGTGTAGCTGACTACTTGCAATGGTTTCTTTAAAAATGTGCACTTTATCGTTGGTAGAAGTCACGTGCTAAATAAATGCTTTTCTCTGCAGAGTGAAAGGTTGCGTGATCTTGATAAATGTTCGCATGATTTTTTTCCCTTCCTACAGCACTCTTAGTCCAGATGTTGATCCAGTGCTTGCCTTCCAGCGAGAGGGTTTTGGACGCCAGAGCATGTCAGAAAAGCGTACAAAGCAATTTTCAGATGCCAGTCAGTTGGAGTTTGTTAAAACACGAAAATCCAAAAGCATGGATCTAGGTAGTGAGTGATATTTTTTCAATTGTTTTATTTGAACCTGATTTTCATGTTGTAAGTATGTAGATTTTGTAATTCCAAACACATTGTTTATGCGCAGTACTACTGCATTTAATGTCTACTGGTGGGAAGTAAAGTATTCTTAATGTGAATGGCCAAGTGGCCTGTGTATTGTTCGTAGCGCTTGTAAATGTCCATACACTTAAATATCGTAGCCCTCTGGATATACGGTTGTACATAAACATTGAAAGTATTTATTAAAATGGAGGTGAAAAGTGCATTTACCATTCCATATAGAATAACTGCGTAAAACTCTACCATGCTGTGGTTCTGGATAGACAGGATTATTCTCAGTTCGTGATTATAATACAATTAGCCTTAAAGATCCTTCATAGTCTCTCATTTTGTAGATGGATTTTGATTAGGATATTAAAGATGTGAGTATTTTTTTTTTAAGAGTTCATTCAGAATTAGAAAATGGGGCTATTCTGACATCTGTTTGAGACCCAAGTTTTAATATTTGTATCAGAAGCCCTATAACATAGCAGCAGCTAAGACAGGCAATCGACTATAATAATTTTAACTGATAAAACAACTGAGAATAAGTACTTGCTAACAAGCCCATCTATTTTTCTGCCACTGAATTTAGATTCTGAAGTGCAGACTCTAGTAACAGTGAGTTTTGATTGTTTAAACACACAAAATTCCCTACTTGGAGTAATAAAATATAATACGATTCGCTCCTTTACCATAATTGTGAGTATCTTAACTGCAAGCCCTAATTCACCAACTTCCTCAGGGGACAGTAAGGTTGGTGGTATCGACTTGTCTTGACTAGTTGTGATGTGCTAACGTGTAAATAACATATTGTACCTGCCTGTGATGTGAACATGACTGACATTGCATGAAGGTTACTAGTTTGCCGCCATTTCTACCCAGAATGTTTGCTTACTGTTGCAGTTTATTTGCATGAAGTATGACGTTGCTAAGGTCCCCTAACTTGAACAAACAGTATGCAAAACAGAAGGAATGTTGGATGCATGTGGGGCATGGGCACTAACTGGGCTAACCGTTATACATTTACCTTTTAACAGTAGCTGACGAGACTAAGCTCAGTACAATGGATGACCAGAAAACAGGTAAGAATTGACAGTAAGGCTGTTGCTATAGAAACCTTGGTCAAAGCAGCTTACCACAATTACAGAACTGCCAGTCAAATTGTATGAAAAATTCGCTATGGAGATAAGTATCTAGGGTAGTGTATTCAAGCAGGTCGTACATATGATGGTACGTAGACACCTGTTTCTACACTTTGAACTCATAAATATTCACAGTTGTTTGAACTTTTTGTCCTTTCAGAAAAATCTTGGAAAATCTTCTCCTAGCTTCAAACTAATGCACAGAGAGATGATGTAGAAGGGTCGAATGTTTGGCTATTACAGTGCTAACACAGTGCTTGGAAATAATTATTTTAATTAGAAAACTGCTACCTTTGCCTTAAGTGGTCGTCAGATGCATGTTGTGAGTTGAGTTGAAGATTATTAGTGCAAGTTGATTTGCCTTTGGAGCTGAAACCCGAGCATCGTAAGAGAACAAAAGAATATGTAAATAGAATCTTTTCCACATACCATCGATCGTAATGTTTCACACAGTGATAATGAGAAATAGCTTTCAAAGCATATTTTTTATTAGTAATTAAAATAATGCACCATGCAATTATGAACCTTTATGTTTTATTAATATAAGTTAGCTTTTGACCTTTGGAATGCTGTTTTAATTAGGCTAGATCCAGAGGACACTGTAACATTACTTAGCTCTAATTAGGAACAATTCACCTTTTTACCCTAAAAATACTATGTATTTTAGCATGATTTGGGGAGTAGGGCATTCCATACAGAATTTACAATTAATAATTCATAACTGCATCTCTGTTTAACCACACTTTACAACATGAGTAGGAATACTGAAAAGCTGTAAGTAATCGAGTGATAAAATTGTAAGTTTTATTTAAACAGCTAGTACTTCTAGTACTTAAAATGTTGCAGAATATGGCCACAGACTTGCAGCTTTACAAATTGAGAACGAGTACACAAAATTAAAATACACGAATGTTTTGAAGGATTAAAGCCATTAGGGTGTGAATGTATGAATCGTGTTAATGGTCGTGCTAAGAATCAGTGCTTAGGAACTGCCTTCACTCCTGAGCATTATTCACATAAAAAGGAGTTACAGATCAAACTCAAAATCATTGTAAATTATTTTTCATTTTCATATTAGCGTGCCTATTTGAATGGGATGCAGTTAGAATGGTGTAAAACCTGTGTGTTTTAGTAAAATACGATGCTTAGGTTTTAAAAGTGCATAGTGGTTTTGGTGGTATCAATAGAGAGTGGTATTAATTGAGTGTAGTTTTTCTCCATGTGTAACACCTGGATTAAATTCCAAAAAAGAGGCAAGTCAGACAAGTTGGGTGAAAGAGCATGACCGTAACCATCTGAACTAAGCAATTCCATATTCTTTGCGCAGCAAGCTTAGTGGCTGGAAAAAAGGAAAAACACCTTTTACTGTACTTTTATTTATCTTGTGTGTTTTTAACCAAGTTTTGTGTATAAACACTGGATTTCTCCCATTAGTGAAGATGGATGTGGTTGTTAAACAGACCACTTACTGTAGTTTGGCTTAAAAATTGTCCGTTTCTAAGGAAAAAAAATGCTTAAAATGTGTGGTGAACTATGTTTGAATGAACTCCAGAAGCCAGAAAACTTCAGCATATATTTACTTTAGGAAAAATAAAAACAAACTCTGTTACAGTCAAAGTTGGGCTTCATAGTATTGGCTGAAAAGGAGAGTGTAGAACTCGCCAGCCCTCGTTACTATAATAGATTTTTAATTATTTTTCTTTCTATAGTTCACTTGAAGTGCCTAATCCTTGTAGTGTTTACAGTTCATCCTAGAGGTTAGAAGTATATTCAGTAGCAATTGAGCATGGCTCATTTATTGAGTCCCAGGCATACTATAGTTCTAGGTGGTTATTTTTCCTTGTACATATTGTGAAAATTAAAAAGAAAGAAGAAAAATCAAGGAACATTTATTTAAATTGTTTATTTATTTATTTTTACACAGTGCTTTTTAAATAAACTGTTTTATTAAATGGAACCAAAACTAAACTATTTTTGATGCAGTTGCTTGTTCTATTCCTCCCCTGCTCTCCCCAGCCAAAATGTTATTCTTTTAGTGTATGAATTGAACTAGGAATAGAAGAATTTATCAAATCTAATGGAGCAGATGTTAGTAAATAAATAGACGCACTGCTAAGGTCCTTTAAGAAAGTGTTTAGAAAGTAGACTTTGTGCCTTTGCAAAACTGGTTTAATCAAATCAAGGGAAGTTTTTGGCATCAGTTGCTGGTAATATTTAACCTGAGAGTTAATAAAAATAACATTTCAGAAAGAAACAAAATTGTCATTTTAAATCATCTAAAAGAAAGCGCTGATGAAAAATTTACTTTATAGCCTTTAAAATTAGTCACTGAAGGGAACACTGAAAGAAACATCATATATCCTTTGGCACCATGCTTTTGGCCTGTGCAAATCGCCCAGGCGGATTTGTGGCACCGTGTAAATACTTGACATAAGGTGAGAGAAGTGGAAGCACAATGAGTTGCAATGGCGTCCGCACAAGGGAAGAACAAAGGGCTTGGAGCAGGGAGCAACACGTAGGCTTCATAGAATCATAGAATGCTTTGGGTTGGAAGGGACCTTGAGAGATCATCGAGCCCAACCCCCCTGCAGTGAGCAGGGATTGAACCTGTGAACTTGGCGTTATTAGCACCGTGCTCTAACCAGCTGAGCTAACCCGGCTGGTCAATTCATGTCATCTACGTGTATGAAATGTCTCGCTGGATCTCTGTGTGCTGTGAACTTAGGTGGTGGGGGCTGTCTGTGCCGTGGGAGAGCAGACGCACACGACGCTGGCACACTCGTGCATGAGGGGAGGGTGCTTGCACGGCCTGGAGCGCAAGGTTTGGCCGCTGTCCCCCAGGGCTGGCCGGCTGGGGACGTAGGGAGCGGTGAGCATGTGTGGTGGGCAGGGGCTGTGCTTGGCGGGGTGCCGTGAGCACCCTGGAAAGCCCTCGAGAGAAGGGTCGGGGGGGTGGCGGGTAGAGCAGAGCCCTACGGCTCAGCGAGCGCGCGGAGCCTGCGGGGAGGCTGCGCACCTCAGGCAGGCGCAGTAGGAGGACTGCTGTGGTACAGAGGGATGGATCGACCTCAGAGGGTATTTGTTAATGAAATTGTTGGAAGGGAAAATTTTGATAAACTTCAAATTTTTAAAACGATAAAAGAATCCCTTTTATCCCTCAGTCATACAAAGATGCTTTGGGTAGATGTATCTTTTTCTCTTCTTTTTTTCTGCTTTAAATTCTGGTGTCAAAATAGAAGTAGAACTCGTTCTGAGCAGATAACATTTCTGATGATTACCACCAGCACTGTAAAGGCTGGAAGAAACTGCTGACATTTTTGTATTTAGAAAACAAGGTTTTGATGTGACTCATAAATTTTAAACAGAATCAATTCTGAAGAAAGTTTGCTGTTTCTCACTGGATTGTGGGTAAACAGCTCACTTTCTGGGTGGTGAATTCTCGTAATAAATTCTGAACTCACTCAATTTACAGGGAGGCTTAACTATGTATTTTGGAAATAGTAGACTTGCTATGAAGTGGCCATAGAATATAGTGAAGGTATTAAAATATACATAGCTTTATGATCACGGTGCTTAATTTGCTTGCGAAAGGACATTTCCCTCTTTCAAATTCTGCAACCTGTCCACATTTGTCTTCATGGCCACCCAAGTTCAATAAGTATTCCTATCATTTCTGTAATCCGTTATTAGTTTTACAGTACTCAAGGAACATTAGGTCTTATCTCATCTGGCTTTTCCTTTGGGAGAGCACAACTTACCTAAATACAGTTCTCACAAAGATCTGTATTGGGTGGCAGGAAATGGAATTTTTTTAATGTCCTTTACGAACATAAATGGGCACGTAAATGCCTTCTTTATAATTACTGTTTACAAAAAGAGCCACTCAGTAATTAGGAAAAGATATATGAGCATTTCATTTCAAGGTTGCAAAGCAGAATCTGGAATAAGGAAGTTTACAGTAAGTTGCCATGTAAGAGGATACCCTTTCCTTTTGTATATGAAATTGAATCTGTCAAACAGCTTGTTCATATATGATTGTCCCGTTTCCTCTTTTTTTCCTTCAAAATGTTGCATTCATTTTTCCTGTCTCATGGACTGTTTTTAACAAAACACAATCTAGAAAAGTAAAAACCAAAATAAAATCTCATTTCTTGTGTACTGCTGGCATTAGTAGGGGAGTAGCAGAATTTTGGCATATGCTAGAAAGTGGTTAGTTTTATAGGGCACTGTCTAAATTGGAGTTCTTTTACTTGGTAAAGAGAGTGTTATGTAAAAATACTTGCGTTAGACTTCAGCGCATGTTCAGAAGTTTGGTGAACCTGGACTGCAGTTTGTTTGCACAGCTGGGAAGCCATCAACCCCCCTTGTCCCAGCTGGCTGCTCTTGTTCACCCCAGCAGCTGCGCTGTGCCCCCAACCATCCTCATGACCCTCGGCCCTCCAGCACGCATGGGCTGTGAGTGAGGGTGGCTTCTTCTAGGAGATGCGAGTTCATCAAGACAAAAGTTTGCATTTGTTGGGGTGTGTTTACTTCTGGCCCCTTGGTCCAACCAGCAGGACGCTGGACCGCTGGGGGAACCAAACTCAGGAGCTGCGTAGACCTGTGAAAGAGGATTTTTGTTTTGTTTCTATTTACAAGTTCATCTTATCACTAGGTCAGCTGAATACTTTGACAGCTGCTGTTTGAATTTATTTGATCTGAGGGATTTCAGTTTAACTAATTGCTCAGACTGTAATAGCTGAAAATGAAAGCGTTTGCTGTCTTCCTCCATCTCATACCAAGTTAACCAACGCCATGGAGAAGACTGGAGAACACTCTGTTATTCTGCATCCCTTCTGTAGGTCCAGCAACCCCCTTCCTCCCCACCCAGTACTGAATAGTGAAAGAAGCTGGTTTTACTCATGTAGTAGTAGTTTTCCACAAGGTAAGGTAACTTCACATACCTTAGTTAAAGAACAGTGACAGATCCCATCTCTCTTCTCCCTCCTAATATCTACAGGAATAGGGATCGACTCCAGAGCTTTGTATTATTCTGAGATAAATACTTTAAAAAGATAATTTTCCTTTATTGCATTATTCACACCAGACCTTGCTTACAAATGTATTGTTCATTGGTTTGGTATTCCTGAAGGTTCAGTTCTTGGCTCTGTCTCTCAATGCTGGCTGGCTTTGAAATTTATCTTTCTGTGCCCCTGTCAGATGAGGATAGTGATATCAACGGAGTAACAACCCACCACCCGGGAATGCCATGGTGCCACAACTCTCTTCTCTGTTCTGCCCCCTTTGGGTAGAGAAAAAGTGAGGTTTTCATATTCTAGGTGAGGGCTCTGGTCTCATAACTTCAGGAAGTGTGGCTATGATGATGATGTCCCACCTCATCTTGCCTTCCAGCCCCAAATCCTATGGAAAATCTGGCCAAGACTAGACTGCATTTTTTAATAAAATAACTTCAAATAAATACAGTGATATTTTTTTCCCCTGAAAAATTTCTCCCGGTTTTAACTATAACATGAGATCTAATTGTGCAATTGTCAGCAGATTTGCACTGTGAATGTGTGTATCTAAAAACAGAGGGTAGACATTTAGCCCACAAACTTGAGAAGAAAAGTCTGGATAGGGAAAAGGTTTTGCAGAATACTGTCTGGGGCTGTCTTGGCACACCTCTGGACATGCTGCAGCAATAAGAGCTGCCCTCAGCCCCAGCTGTAGTGCTGCCCAAACATCAACCTGGTGACTGCCAGGAATGCATTTCTTTTCCAGCTGGATAACTAGTATTGCCTGACTAATTGGGTCCTTTCCACGGATTATTTTTAAAGAACTTCACAAAATCCCAGCAAGCCAACTGATATTTCTCCGAAGCATTTAATTACGAAATTGTTAGCAATTTGATGCAAGTCTTTAAAACTTGGTTAATAACAAACAGCATGTTCCTTGAAGCCAGAAGTCAGGCTACTTTGCAAGGCTGTTACTCTAAACACAGTACGATTCATGCCCATAATCCGCTCTCCTCATCAGTTGCTAGTGCAGATGAAATATGCGGCTCAGAACAAAAATAATTAATAGTTTTGTTTGATGCCGATAGATATGTATCTCTGCTGGTTTTATGAGCTATGTTTTTAAAACCCCATGATTACTTTATCATTCAAACTGATAATAGTCATGGATGTTGGTCTCTCTTCCCTGATTTGAAAAGCCAGACATTGCTAACGTTGTCCGTTTCGTTGACTATGACTTGACATACTCATTCACTTCCGAGACCAACAAATCTGCAGAGAATTCCCTACAGATTATTGAGAGATGATGTGAATAATGTTAAGTGTGTCCCCAAAGACTTTCAGGATGGATATGCATAATCAAGCATGCAGTTCTCAATACTAATTCTAATTACGGTTTTGTTTTTTTTTTTTCCTTCCCTAAATCACTAAGGTTCCCCAACCAGAGATGTGGGGCCTTCATTAGGTCTGAAGAAATCCAGCTCATTAGAAAGTCTGCAGACAGCCGTTGCTGAGGTGACTCTGAATGGCGATATTCCCTTCCACCGCCCGCGCCCACGAATTATCCGAGGACGAGGCTGCAATGAAAGCTTCAGAGCTGCCATAGACAAATCATATGATAAACCTGTAGCAGATGATGATGACGAAGGCATGGAAACTCGTAAGTAAACTATTGCTGTACACAAAGAATGTTGACAACATAGGTTAATTCCTTTAGAAAGTGATTAAAAGTAGTAAAGATAATTTTAGGATTGTAAAAGAATAGAGCTAGCTTCTCTTCATCAATTTTTTTTCAGGCTTTTTCCCTTCATAGCATTAACAGATTGCAACACTCTGCAGCTTCCTTCCTTTCTAAAATAAGGAAATAAGATTATTAGGAGTGTGTTTACTTAAATTACTATGAAAATTTTCTGTAAGACAGCTAATTAATTGACTAATGTAAATTAGAAAAAAAATTATGCAGAAAGACAAAAAACCCACTGAATTTATGTTACAAAAATATGTGCACCTAACTTTGAAAGAGTACATTTGTAGTGTCTGGGGGGAAAAAAAGAAATGACTGTCCTTTAATTAGAGTGAGTAAGGCTGGCAGATCTAATAAAATATAAAGTTAATGATCAGCTATTACCCACCCTAATGGGCATTCATTTACATTTTCAGTTCTTTAACCCGAAGTATGACCCAACATGTGGAGAATGTCATTAACATAAAAGAATCACTTCAAAGCTAACCTTATCATTATTGAACTATGTAAGAATGGGCTGGTAAAATGACAACTCATATTGAATGAAAATAGTATGAATGGTAAATTACCTCAATCAGGGGTTGTATTAAAATCATTGAATTTTTAACCTTCATGTTGTACTACTTTCAACTTGTCACACACCAGCAGAATTTTTTTTAATCAACCTACAGCTAGTTAGAAGTTTATGAATGAAGATGATGGTGGGAAGGTTGAAGTAGTAAAATATTTAGCCTGAATGCTAACAGAAAGGGCTTGAAAAGAGATTTTTCACTCTCTGCTCTTTTAAAATTTTTTTTAGTTTCAGAAAGTCTGTTTCATAAGCATCATTCCCTGATATTCTTTTATAACCTACTTGTGTAATCAGTCTTTTATTTTTTTAAAACTCTCTGCCTTTTTTTTTTTTTTTTTTTTTTTTTTTAATCTGCCTGTTTCTAAAAGTGTTCTGAGACTGAAAGGGAGGTCATTTTGCCAGTCACTTTTCTCAAAGGTGGTTACGGACGGAATTAATTCTGCTTTGCTTTTCCAGCACCTAGCAATTTCACGCAGCAGTGAGGCTAAATGCTGGTCTGGTGCTGCTGGCTGTCAATCTATTTCTGGTCAGTAGAAGAATAGGTATGAGAAAATGTGTAGTGATCCTGATCATTCTCCCAGACTGCGTGCCTATGGTCTTTTGGGACATAAGACCATGTTTTTCTAAAAGGCCTTGTTTGGTGTGAGTCCACTGATAGTAATATCCTGTTTTGAGGCATCAGATATCCAAGGCTTATCCAAAAGTTACAGATGGTTTAACTTCATTTGATCAAAAATATAACAAAACTGTTGCCATGAAGTGCTTTCTAGGTGCGTATAAGTTTATGAGATTACTGTAAGGAGTTTTGAGCTTGTTGATGCAATGCAAGTAGCAAGGAAGTATTATTGGGTCACCTTTGTATCCTTTGCATGGGAGTTGTGAAAGCCAGACAAAGCCTTTTGGCTGAAATCAAAATGCCATGGGGTGAGTCTTTGCCCTTATCTCTCTGTATGGATGCAGTCATCTAGCACTGGTGGACCAAGAGCCATCTTAGTGTCACGGGAGAGGAAAAGCGAGGCTGTTCTCAAATCTCACATGGTAAAGAAAGGCTGAGAAAAGTGTGACCAAGCTATGCGCATAGAACTGCGCGTTCTGTTGAGTTACTTGTGTTTTAATAGCTTCCGTATATTATAGTAAAACATCTAAGAAGTAATCCAGAAATTTGCAGTGCCGTGTTAATAGAAGCAGGTGAGTAGCAAAGCAGGTACAGTAAGTTGGCTGGACAAAACTCAGTCCTCGAGGTCTTCTCCTTCTCACAGTGGCTGTGGGAGCTTAAGGGCTGGCCCAGCCATATGTTGCCTTGGAGCAGCACAAAATGCTAGGTCCTCAGCTCTGTCTTTCTGAAAGCGTGTCTGTATCCGTGTTAAAACGGAGAGCACTGCAGTCTGCTCCACTTTGTGTAAATTATATGTGGCCTCAGGTTCCAGAGAATTTACCAAATGGTGTCTTCAGCTGGACAAAGCCTGGGCACATGCAAATGTGTAGAAGCTAATTTAACAATCTGGTCCTAACGTAACTAATGCCTTACTGCTGCCATAATGACACTGCCTAAGTTTTTTTTAATTGTATTTAATTATTCCATAATTGTTTGAAATTTAAATGTGGCTTTCTCTCATTATAAAGCCCAGGCAAACATGTTGGTGGTCAATTTGCCCTTGAGGTTAGATCCATTTGTCTTACTTGAATTTTTTCCCCGTTCTCCTCCAAATGTTTCAGTGCTCAGAGTGCTTCTTTCTTCCAGACAGTGACCCTCTTTGGAGTAGCAAATAACAGCACTGCGGTAAATTATATAGAGGCATTCTTAACATGTCATCACCCCATATACGAAAGCCATAAAAATACAGGTAGCATATGTGGCAAAGGGGCTGACTCTCTTCTGAATGTACTGGCTGTCCTTGGAACAATGTGCTATTAGATTACTAAATGTCAAATGAAAATCAGATAGCAGTGACCAGTTCTGGGGCAACATTTTTAAAAGTATTTCAGAAGATGCATTTGAGTTTTAATGGCTGTAAAGAAGTAACATTTGTGGAAATCAGCTTTTGCAGATCATTTTTCCTGCTTCCCTCCCTCCCCCCACTTAATATTTGAAATAGCTGACTGGAAGCAAAATGTTTATCTTTAATGTCTTGAATGAGAACAAGGCATTTGGATTGGGAGAGATCGACAAAGCTTTCTAATCTTTTGCTGAATCTTAATTGCTAGAATCTAGGGCTGTATTAAGTATCATGATAAGAGGCCTAGAAGCTTAGTGGCAAAATAGCTTCACATTAAGTACCTTTGATTCCTCATGTGCATCTTTTCCATTTTATGGCCTAATTAGGAGAACAGCTTCATAATACCTGTTTGTGTAGTTCTCCTTAGTACAGTTTGGTTCATGAAATGACACTAATTTTCAGGTTTAATTGATGTTTAAAGTATACTCCAATTTAATTTTTTGGCTTCAGCATCCTGAATGGGGAGGCAGGAGGTTGCAGGAAATGAAGGAAATAACAGCACCAAAACAAATACATTCTGCGTTTTGCAGTAACCTAATGTCATTACTGCAACTTAACAAAAATTAGAAGTTTCATTTGTAGCCTGGGCTTGAATTTTAATTGAGCAGCATTTGCATTTGTTCTAAACACTAGTAATTAGGTGTATGTTAATTGCAGAATGACTGTGCTGCATGAAAGTGAAACAAGTTTCTTCATGTAGAGTGCTTTTAAGAAAACTGGAAATCTATTTACTGCAGTAGAGGCACCAGTGTTTACTCCAGGAGAACAGGCATCCTAGTTCACAGGGCTCAGTCTAAGCTACGGAGTTAATTGCAAGCAAACTGTGTATGATAGACAAGTATTTATTGCAGCACAAGTGTGGAAAGGAGGCAATATTATCTCCATAGAATATGCAGAATAAATAATAAGAGGAAGCATTGTTATGACAAGTTGTTCAGCAACTCAGCATAGTACAGTACACTTAATACATATTTAGGATTCATTTAATGTATTGTTATATGAATATGCACAACCATAGGTCAAAATTGATTCATCTTTAAAACTCTAGCAACGAAGTACCAAGTAAACATTTGAGTTCAGAATTTGTTAGAAATTTAACGCTTTTTTTTTTCCTAATTATATTCGTTTGCAAGTACAGTCTTTTAAATGTCTAGTTGGTTTTAACTGGAACAGATTGTAGCCATAAATTATCATGCAAAAAATTAGCATCTCTATTCCAAAGTGGTTTTCCACTACTCTTTTAATAATAACTAAGTATCATCCCAAACATTGATTAAGAAACACTATGACCAAAAAATGTACAAGTACAGCTAATACAGAGCATGTATGGGACAGGCCTATTAATTTTCTAAAATATAATTATCTGAATATTAAAACTGTGCCTACAATTGAGAAGCTGTATCACCTGCTTAACTCATAGTGGTCCTGAAAACAAGTTAACAAGAAATGCTGAGACCTGTCGGGTTTTTTTCCCCTTTTTTTCCTTCATGGTTTGTACTTCAGAGTACTAGTTGAGATTCAAAAATAGTTATTAATGTTGAGATTTATCTGAAATGATATGTTTTTCTTGAAATATGTTTATGTGATCTTCCAGGGTTGGAGAATATTTATAGAAATCTTGGTATACTCAGTGAATAAGTACTAAGTCTGTTGGACAGGTTTGTGTATTGTAATATTAATGAATAAACAGTATTTTGCAGGCAAGTATCTGAAAGAGAGAAGAGTCAATACTGAGTGGCTTTCAGTCAGTGATTTGTAGACTTTTCAGGTTCAGTGAATTACTTGTAAGGTGAATATGAATGATGACTAAGAATAGAAGGTTTATATTCTACAGTAGTCTATGTATGAGAAATTTCTAAAGAATTACACATTTCTATTGGCTGTAGAAGAGTCATGGAGGTCTAGAAACAATAATATTAGTAGGAATAATAGTAAGTAGTAGTAAACATCTGCTAAACTGAAAAATGATTCTTTTTTCCTTCTATAAGCCATAGCCGTTTCCAAATCTTATTGAGTAAAAAAAAAAAAAAAAAAAAATCCATAGACTGTGTATATATAAAGTAAAACTGTATTTTTCAACTTCTACTGCCAAAAGTTGTTTGGAGGCTTTGTATTCATTAGAGGTACAAGCGACAGCGCAAAGTACGCATCTGTGATCCCAGTTGCTGCTTTGTGCTGTCTGTTAGAAAACTGGGAGATGGTGTAGTCCTACTTAAAACGTGACAATATAAGATGTTAGAGCTCCCGGAAGGTCACAGCTTTACCAGCCATGCAGTGTAATTTTTGGACTTGGCCTTAAAACTTAAGTCAAAATGGTTGCAGGATTCTGACCCACGAGCTTGAAGTGTTTTAATTCTTTCTCACTAAGCTACTGGGGGAGTTTTCAGTTTTTGAATGCGTTATTCCTTTTGGTCATTTTTCTTTCAAACTTTCTGAAATACATGTGCTCTGTTAAGTCTAACCTTGGGATTACTTTAGGATTCTCGGAGTCTTGGTCTTGGATTAGAAACGGAGAAGGAATGTGTTACCTTCCCTTAAAGGTTTTTACTTGTTCCACTGGATGGAATCTCCCCCCCCAAACCTCCCAGGCTGCCCCACCTCAACCAAGAATAATAATCATGGTGCATGATGTGTTTTAAACTGCTCCAGGAAATGAAGTAGTGTGACAAAACCTTTATGATACTTGCAGCAGAAGAAAATGTCTGTTAAGGCTTGTATTGAGGGTTAACGGTCCTTAATGACTTTCATATTTTTATGAGAGTATTACTAAGAATTTACTGACAGGGCATGCTGCACTGCCGTTGTTTCTTCTTGCAGATACTTCTAAAGCTCTCCTCAACCGATTTGGGTACGGAAACAAAATGGGCCAATTAACATCACTTTGCTAATCCTCTTAATTAATCCATACATTATTCAGAGTACCCACAAAGAACGCATCATGTTTTGCAGAGTGTTCTGCAGACGTGAATTCCTTGCTTCTTGCTTTTAGGAGTTTAATAGTACAAACGAGCATTCCAGGAAACCCGCACATGAGCAGATACTGATTTTGGAAAAAAAAAAAAAAAAAAAAAAAAAAGTATTTTGTGGGTTTGCATATATCCTGTTTCAAAATACGTTATGCAATATACCAAAAAGCCTGCACTTGTTGTTTGTTCTTATCCCACTGATGTTTCTTAATATGTGCTTTCAGTGGAGGAAGACACAGAGGAGAGCTCAAGATCTGGTAGAGAATCTGTGTCCACAGCAAGTGACCAGCCATCCCACTCATTGGAGAGACAGATGAATGGAAACCAAGATAAAGGTGACAGAAAAAAAGCTGGAAAGGAAAAGAAGAAAGATCGAGATAAAGAGAAGGATAAAATTAAGGCAAAGAAAGGAATGCTGAAAGGCTTAGGAGACATGTTCAGGTAAGGTGCTTTGCAATCAAATGTGAGAGTGAATTACAAAATGAAATTTCATCTTTTAGTTATTCATTTATATTGTGACTGTTTGCTGAGGCTGTATTTTACTATACAAATATATACATGATGTATATAGGCTGATCTCTCAATATTTGAGCCTACGAGTGGTGTCATGGAAGGGAAGCAGCTCAGAATAGAAGAGAAGGAGATGGCTGGCCAGCTAAAGCGGGCGCAAAGGAGAAAATGGTTTTAAGCGACTAACTGCTTGGTCTTGGAAAGAGTCTTTGGTGTGTCTAAGGAGTGCATATATCCTTTGACAGGTCAAACAATTTTGGGTTTTGTTTTTTTCTTAGACTGTGCTGTTTCTAATACTGTACCCAAAGCTTAAGTGTTACTAAATGAGTGGTTTTCTTTGCTTTACTATTAAGATTGATTGGTATCATAGAGGCATGATGTGAAAGAGATGAATCAGTTTTGAGATTGAAAAACAGTATGCCTCTCTCAAGGAAAACAGGATCTAAATAAGGTTGTGTGCTCCGAGAACCCACAGTCCGGAGAAGGGGTCAGTGAAATACCTGATTTTTACCAAGTGCTGAGGTTTTTTGAAAGGAGTCGTCTCTCCAGCAGACATAAGTGATCTGAAAGGAGCAGACTGCTGAGGGACACCCTGCTGTTCTGGGTAGATGCTGAAACATGACAAACACCTTTGATCACTTGTGGGAAGGGGTGAGGGAGCAAGAAAATCAGTCTTTCTTTTAGCTAGCTAGAGTAAATAAATACATTTCCAAGAAAAAAACAATATTAAGGCAGTGTTTGTTTTCTTTTGTATATGAAGTGATTCATTATTTAATTTTGAAGTGAGATACCAGTATTAGTTTAAAGATTTATTAACAGTGATTCTGATCTGAAAACTTGTAAGTGGAGCTGCAGTTACCTTTCATCCTGTAACCTTCTTTATCCTGGTACACATTAATTGAACCTATGTTGTAACAGCATAGGTTCTTCAGAGTTGTTCTGTGTCTGTGAATTGTATTACAAAATTAGCTAATAGAAAAACTAGTTAATTAAAAAATATTAGTTAGAAAATGTGTTTAGAAAACACAAAATGCTATCAGGTTGTTAGCACATGCCACAGAATACCAAGAGAGTCACAGGAGACAGTCGCACACTTGAGACAGGAGGAGAGCACTTCAGCCTGGTGCCCTGCGAGTCCCACGGGGAAGCCCTCGTATTCTGGGTGTTTGCCTGCCTAAACTCAAGCCCGGAGCTGAGAGTTGCACCCCACGCTGGGGTAGGGTGGAAGGTTAGAGATACGAAATGTTGACTGGTTTTCTTCTGCAGTCTTTGCCATTTTTCTACAGCAGGCAAAGTCAAGGCAAATTATACATGGTAAATTCTGTGGACTGTAAGTAACTAATTGGATACCATGAGTGCTGTCTTGTGAGTTCAGTCAGAAAGTGTTTACAGCGTCTAGAAAGCTTGGGCAGCTTCTTAGTCCTGTTTCCTCTTGCATAACATTCCCAGCACTCAGAGGACCTGTAAGATAGCTGCTTCATCTTGCAAGCTTTGGTACTCAGGCAAAGGGCTGACTTGCCGAGGGTTCCATCCAAAGAGAGGAGTCTTCATGTTCCAGAGAGCTGGCTTGGTGCAGGGCTCACTGGCTCCTCTCTGCCCTCCAGCCTTAGAGTCTGATGTCCGGTGTTCCAGCACGGCTTTGAAAGCTCTAGGTGGAACCGAGTGCAAAAGTGGAAATTAATACCATTTTTAATCAGACGCTCCCAGCTAAATAGGAAGTAACCTTGTCTGTATGCTCGATATAACACTTCTGAAATCTTTAATCTGGAAACAACAGTAATTTGACTGATAGGAAGATCTGATGATTGCTTTGTTTTTTGCTCTTCGTAACAGTCAACGTTTCCTTGAGTTATTTTTTTCCCTCACTACCATTTCTGAGTGAACTTTACTTTTCAGACTCCTCTTAATTAACGTGGGAGCAGTGCTATCCGGATGCAGTTGACTCCTCCTGGATCTGTAAATTAGCTTGCACCTTGTCAGCCCACCCAAGAGAGGTGCTCCTGGCAAGCAGGAAAATGCTGATTGAGGGAATTAAGCATTATGCCTCATTTCCACTCTGCGCTTGATTTGCTTTGTTGACAGGCTTCTCAATAATGTTTGAGAGATGGGCTTTATTATGGCTGCAAGATAAGCTACTACTTCTGCCTATAACGTGCTTTGGTTTCTGTACATCTGACATACATCACAGATATCAAGTAATCACTGAAAGAAGTTGTGCAATAGAAAATAATGATGACAGTAACATTTAAAATTGAACCCATGATCAAAGCATAATTGGATGTTTTGGTTCTGTGCAACACTGCGATTTCTTTGTAGTGCTTATTCTTTTTTCCCTTTTCACTTTTTTCTTCCTTTTCAGTGCTCTTATCTTAAAATAATCTTTCTTCATTAGGTTGTATGGGCAAGAACACTTGCAGGATGAAATTACTGTTAGCTGACACTTTATTCCAATGTCTGTGTTTAGCCAAGGGGATTTATATTGCCTATATGCAAACTGGCAGCTCATAAAGTGGAGTCTATGTGATGTATAGAAGTAAGTCTCCTTGCCTTCAGTTAAAATCTTGGGATTTGCTACTGGGCTCTTCATTAAACTGTGCTGTGAAATGGAAACTCCCACTAGAGAACCCTAGGTTACATTTATCCTTCAGCATCTAGTCATCATTTCCAAGAAATCCCTGCATGATTCAGATAGCAGGTTAAAATCATAAGTAAATCTTTTAAGTATTTCCATTGTTTTACTGCTTTTATCAGACATAGTAAAGAGGATTGATGTAACCATGAAGGAGAACTGTAAAACGCAGGTGCAGCCTGCGTGGCTCTGACATGCACGGCTCCCGTTATTTCCAGAGGACCTTTGCTGACACTGGGCTCTGGACAGTCTGAAAGTTCACCCTTCTCACTGTGAAATAAATCTGTCTGAGCATGTGTGTATTTCTTTTTTCAAATTGACATTTCAGGGCAGAACAGAATAATTTATTTAAATTTGTCATTTGGCTGAGAAGTCTCTTTCTCTTCACAGATGAATATAGGGCAGAAGTTAAGCTAGAAAAGTGTTGAACAAAAATATTGGTCTATTGGAGGAGACGCAGGTGCTGCAGAGCTTTGCTTACACCTGAATGTATTTGTTTTACCTGAATAGTTGCATCATTCTGGTCTGTCTTATCCCTTCAATAGGATTGTGTGCCATGTCCTGTGGCTGTAATCACATACCAAATGTGACGCTGTGCAGTTCCTTCTTCTCCATTGCTGGCATTTAGGGGGTGCCTGGATAGCCACTGCCAGCTGAGCAAACAGTTTTTGGGAAGCTGATATGAAGTTCTGCTAGCTTTTGTGTTTCACTACTAAGAAGGCTTGAGTGGATATGTGTTTTGCCATCAGAAGTTTATAAAAATCTGTATGCTTCTCCAAGGGCAGTCTAAAATACGTTTACTCATTTCTGAGTGTGATTTTGTTTATTTTTTAAGTAGAGATTTTGCTTCTTGATAAAAATCAACCTGGCAAAAACAATCAGTTGATAAATAAGCACTGTAGTGCTGCCTTAAGAAAGAGGCTTCATGGTTTCAAACAGTGCACCCATATTTAGTGCTGGTAGGGATACATTAACTTGATAGGCTTCTATGTTGTGCAATTCTTTGACATTCCTCCATTCCTCTCCTGGGAGAGAAAAATTGTATATGCTGCCTTCTTTTCTCCTCCTGTTGCCCCTGTCATGTACAGGGTATTTTCATTTACGATAGTGGGTGCCCTCAGAATGTAAGATAGGGAGATTTGAGATTGTTCTTATTTGCAGGTTTTGGGTGATGATGAAATGACACTCTTCTGTTGGTGCAGCTCATCGCTTAAGACCCCGGTACTTAATTCATGCTTATTCCTGGCATACAAGCTTGGATACGGTTTCTAGATGTGTGACTGGACTGAACTAATAGGTGATAAGCAAATTAAGTGATAGCTCCACATCTTTCCCCAGCTTCCTCAAGCCATATATAATTTTCCTTTGTGGTCGCCTCTGAACCATGGGTCTGTAAGACAGTGGCATCACTGCGATTATGCCACTTTTGGGGGGAATTTATCTTACTTGCAAGGAAGTAGACAGCCATGCCCTTACTGAGGAGTTTGTGTAGGAGAAATCTCATCGGAGAGTTTCATGATAGAAAAATCATGTCCAGCAAGTGATCAGTCTCAGGAAAGGATGTATCTGAGGAATAACATCTTTAGAAGAAACTGAACTACCAAGATGTTGAGAATAAGGAGGGGAAAAAAGCAGCTTTGGGTTTCCAAAGCAAGGGAGGGAGTAGGGAGGCCAAGCTATCTAGTCACGTCTTGCTGGAAATATTGGAAGGGCAGTCACTGCCTGATAATAAAAACCTGCTGAAATAAGTAATCATGGATATGACTGGATAAAAATGGATTTGCAAATACAAATGGTATGTTTGAGTTTACGTGGGGAACTGCCGAGGAGAACAAAAGATGGGGGATATACACATTGTGTCTTCATTTTGAATTTAAGCAAGAAAATATCTGCCTTGGTTTTCAAGGTGGCTTATGAAATGGTTGTAATGTAATTTGAAGCAACTGTGGATGAGTATGTTATATGAAAAAGGTAAATTTTCTACTGTAGGAATTAATAGCTCAGTCCCACATAAACATAACTTTTCAATGGGGAACATATGCACTGTGTATTGAAGTTCATGGAACAATACAGTATGCTTAAAATTAATCACATGCCTAGGTATTTTTACTACTGGATACTGTATATTTCAAGATCTGGCCTGTAATGTTGATGGAAATGTAAAACCATAACGTATGGTAACTGATCTTTAATTCCTCTCTTAACTGTTGTAGCACACAGGTGGGTAAATCAATGCACTGGATAGCCAATGCAAATGTAATATTCCCAGATTATCATTAAAATCTAATCCTAATTAGATTTAATTGCATTTAAAATGATTACTGGGAGCTTTGCAGTGTTTTATCTTCCAGTTCTGTGAGAGGAAATAGATAATTTAGTTTGCAACCTTTTTTAGCTTCCCCCCCCCCCCCGCCCCCAGCTGCTTCCAAGGTGCACTGGACATGTCCAGATTCATAAACATATTATTTCTAGCTTTGAATCACACGTTTCAACCACATTAGCCATCTGAGACCTCTGACTGGGCATTTGGGAGAATAACCTACATGGATTACTGCTGCTTTTTACATGACTTCCTTGTATTGCCTACTCTGATTTTCATTTGAGTTTTCTCATCGTAATGTCTGTGAGGAGATGAAAAGCAAATCACAAGGGTTATATCACTGATTTAGTAATTACCTTCTTTCTCTTTCATTTAATAACAACCTTCAGACTTTTAAGCAGGCACATGACAAAAAGGTATCTGAGTTGTGTAAAATACTGTTGAATTATACCCTAATCAACAGGACTGGCAAATACCTCGAACTCGACAAAATAAAATCTGTGGTCTGATTTTCATCATTCAGTAGCTTAAGAAGCAGCAATAATGGCATTTTCCTTGGAAGTGTAACTAATAGGACTTCATATTGGTGAATGACACTTACTGATATATGGACTTAATAGAAAACATGGGAACAAGCTCCAAAAGTTGGAATTTTTTTTTTTCTTTAGTGCTCAGCTCATGGCATAAACACTATAAATCTTGAGCCTTAGAACATAGAGGAGGAGGATATTGCTTAAACACCTGTCGGCTGTATCATTTCAAACTTGGAAGCTCATTGCTTGCGCACTGAATTGCGCCTGGGTTTGCTAATGCTCATCTGAGAACGTGGACGACAGCTTGCGGTGCTTGTGCTGAGACTTTCATCAGAAACACTGAGCTGGGTCGCTGCTCAGGTAAATGGAATCTGGGGCCATTTGTGCTCTGGTTTTTGCCTGCTACTACTATGAGCCAGCTGGTACAACTGTCATTAAGTCCTCATCTGCTTCCCCTCTTCTGCCACCAGCTAGAAAATGCGCGACCCACTGCAACCCTAGATGCAGGGTCTGCATGCGATACCTTTTCAAGCTTCAGAGGAGGAGCATAATCCTCACCCTGGCTGCAAGTTGGATACTGCTAATGGCACCTTCTTGCCCTGTGCTGCTCTGGGCTACTTTGTCCTCATCCGTTTTCAAAGTTTCAGCTGGCCACTGGGACGCACCGAATCAGAAAAGTGTTCTAAATGAAATCGGTCATGCAGCAAATTGTCATCTTTGATGCAGACAGTTACGCAGGACTCTTATAAACGTCTTTCAAAGCATTTTCATATTCTTCACTTCCTTCTTTCCAATTAAAAGTAAATAAGGGACTGAAAGAGATAAGCTTGATTGAAACAGCTTTTCTTTTTTGGAAAGGCAAGCCATGCTCCTTCCTTCCTCTCCGCACATTTTCGCCTTCCTGTTTTCTTCTGCTTGGTGGAATCAGTTGTTTTGAGGAAATGTGTATTTCATTGCCTGCAGCCCCAAACACACCGGTTTTTGACTAAGATGGCATTGGGGCGGGGGGCAGTGGAACGGCAAATCCGAGTTTCTAAACCAAACAACTTCACATAATCTGTCAGGGATTTAAGGAATGCGGCTTCATTAAGTGGTTAGTAAACTCTGTGACTTTTAAACGAAACACAGAAAGCGGTGGTATGCAATTGTGTGAGGGAGATTTGAAGTGAGAGATTAACATAATCGTATGTGGCTTTCTAGTTTGTCATTCTGACAGAAAGCAGGGCTTTGCTCTATGTGTTCTTAACACTGGATTTTCCCAGGGTAAATCTTGAACTTGTAAATCTGATGGGGATATATTGTATGTGGGTTTTTTTTTTTAATTTGAATAGAATCAGGGCTTTTGTTTCTAACATCCAGAAATAAGTGTCAGGATGACCTGTTACTAGGGACGAGTTCATAGTGGCTGCTAACGTGTTCTCCCAGTATTCTTCCCTTGCTTGTCAGCGAGTTTAAATAGAGAACCTTTGACACTTACAGCACCGTCTCTGCCTGCAAAGCAAGCGAGGGAGGCAGGCAGCGTGACAGCTGAGCCCGCCGCAATCCTGCCCGGCGTTCTGCGGCGCTTCTCTTCCAGGCCTGCCAGATGAATATAGAACGCAAGTGTCAAGGATGACACCTACTTTATAATCTCTGCAAAGCAAGCCTTTTCAGCGAAGAATTTGTTGACAGTTCAGAGATTCAAAGTTAATTTCAGTTTTAGCTCGTATAGAAATAGGATCTTTTCCTCCACCTGATGTGATAATTGAAGACTAACTAGGCAGCGTGCTAGTCCCTAACAAAGTATGGTAAATAAATACTGTCTTGAGATGTGAAGGATCTGTTAGATGAAAAGCTCTATTAATGACATTTGTTTCATTATCTGTTGGAAATATTCTTTGGAGATTTAATTTGCTACTGATAGCACCTGTACATTGGTATACATTGCGGATGCTGTAGATTATGTTTTTAAAGCAGAGTCTTTGAAAATCCTTTTTAAAAACAGGAATAGGAATGTTGTCTTCAATGAAAATTAACACAACTTAATATATTTTTATGGATGAAGATGACAGAGGCTATTAAGTCAGAGTTACTTGAGGTACTTAGGTTGGCAGCTGCAGGACCGCTGATCCTTTTCTAAAAGGCAAAGCTCCAACTTACTACCGTGTTTCACTTCTCGGGAGCAACGACCTGTGTTCGCAGTCCGTCGGCATGCTGATACCTCCTGTTAGGATTTCCGCATGTCCTGCTGTTGTGCAGAGAAATAGTCATTAAACACTTCAGTGAAAATGGCAAAATGGGTATAAGCCAGAATGATTTCTGGAATAGAATGTACCGGAATAGAAATAGTCTGTGAGCCCCTGCGTTTCCCTTAATGTAGGAAGAAAGTAGTGGGTATGAGGCATTCAGAGGGCTTATTTAGGCTTTTAAGCTGTTGTTTTAGGGACAAATAAGAGGAACAAAAGTTTTGTAGAACGAATAAGAGAGAAGGAAATATTAGAAACACAATGGCAACAGGATATGCAAGTAGTATTTCCCCCATTTGGAATCCATTGATGACTACTTCTGGAGGGAAAAAAAGAATTAGGAGGAACTGAAGAGATACTGAAAATACTACACACCTAGAGTGATTCAGGCAGGAAGGGATCTCTGCTTCATTCGACGCCTGCTCACAGCAGTCCAGCTTCAACGTTTCATCAGCTTGCTGAGTGTCACGCCCAGCTGAGTTTCAAATATGTCCAAGGATGGAGAGTCAGCAGCCTCTCTCAGCAGCCTGTTCCAGTGCTTAACCACTCTCCTGGTGAAAAGTATTCGTCCTCGGTAAGAGGAGATAGGAACAAGATACGCTGAATAATCACTGGTACAAAAAATCTGAATCAATCGACACGTACTTATCCTTCTCATGAAGGAAAAACCTGGATGTACAATAAGATTGTCATCCAGAAAGTTTAAATTTTAAAGGATTTTTGTGATACGTGATTACCCTCAGGGACTTACTGCCCCCACAGTTCCCTGAACACCAGGAATATAGGAAATAACACCGCTAAGCATGCATTTGTGACTGTGAGCCACCCATTGCTTGCTAAGTGTTAAGGAAGAATTTATCTGTAAACGGGTTATTTTTACTGTGCTCCCAAGCATCTTACTCTAAATTGTCTTGGACTGGCAACTATTAGGATACCAAGCTTGGTTGGGTGATATGATACCTAATAGTGTCTGATAAAATCCACTGAGCTAGAAAAGGTGATTATTTTCACGGTAACCGTATAGCAGTTCTTCCCAGGTCTGCCTTCCAGGCTTTTGGTGATCTGCAGCTCAAGGATTTCTTGAGACAATGCCTTTGTGCTCAAGTACAAAATAAAGTGTGTTTATATTCTGTTCTGGGCAATTTGTCCTGTTACTGATGATTTGGGGTATATTTACCTAATTCCAAAATACTAACAAACTTGGTAGTGTGTCATATAGAAAGATGTCTTTTAGAGATTGTGTAGAATGACTTTTGTATCAAGGAGCTGCTTTTACATTACAACTGCGAAGACCTGATTGCAATTGCAGTGCACTGCAGTCGATCTCACTCATTATGTCGGTATTTTATGGCACTCAGGTAAGCACGTTTGCAAAGTAGCAGTAAACCTTTTTGATGTGCAATAACATTTCAGTAGTTAATGTAGTGTTCCACTGCGTATTAACTTTTACTGCTTCTGTGCAAACTTAGAATAAACGGGAGTGCAAGAAAAGGCGGTAGATGTTTGTGAAGTAGAGACCCTGCTGGAATGCATTCACTTCATGAACTTGTTTTACAGTCTGTGTTTGGGCTAGCTGATGATGTGATTAACAGTAAATTTTGAAATGTTGCTTCTGCAGAAGATAAATACATAGTTTCTACAAATGTTAACACTTTTTTTCAGGACTTTTTTGATAGCAGTCTTGTAGCTTCTAGTCCTAAAAGGAAGAAGAACATAGTATTTCATGGAACTTTCATTGGCGGTCTTAACTATTTTCAACAAATATAATAGCATACTACCAATATGGCTGTTTTAAAGGGTTTGTATTATACATTGAAAGTGTGTTGGTAATGCTGTATTGGTAGAGAAATGCTCTGTTAGAAATAACTAGTTCAGTAGATAATTAACTTCCTAGACCTGGCTTTGTCAATGGAATCTGCAGAAAGGTAGTGTGTTGTTTGTGCTTGCAATACAGAAAGCTCTTGAGAGTTTGGCAAGTTGCTTAAGCTTTCAAGAGGAACTGTTTTCTCATTTTAAAAATGGAATAGTACCTTGTCCATGCTAGTGGCTCCAAGGGCTTTGATGTCCTGTGGTGTTTCCTGTGTTGTAGAAATACAAAATATTTGTATGCTAAAAACATACACTATCTACGCTGCTGTTGAGTTTAGTTTGAAGGTGGATGGATGGTGGATGGATGACTGAAAATGTATGTAGATTTCCTTTTTTCTGCTATGCTGTTATAGGTAGTACTTAGTAAGAAAATGTCTAATCAGAAACAAAGTTTATGGATTAGCTCTAAAAGTTCTGAAAAAGAGGATTTAATAACAAAAATTCATCTAGAATCTTAGCTGTATCAGCATTTTTGAGTACCACAATAATGGAAGTAGTATATTTTTGTACCGATTACAAGTGCTTCTAGCATATTCAACACCAGGTGTGCCAGCAGTATTTAGAATGCAAGCTGAATTGCTATTACACATTTCAACAGCAACATACCACAAATAAATCTCAAATATTTCACAATGTTATTGTAGATGCTATCTTTGTCTTTAACCTATAGTGCTAAAATCCTGGAAGTCAGAGCACAACATGCTGCCACAAGCAGGAGTTTCAGATGTAGTGTTACACTTAAAGTATCTCTTTTCTCTGATGTTGCTGAGCAGGTAATGATACCAACAGTACTATAATCTGTAACTGTTAGGAGTCCTGATATCATCTGTGGAGCTCCAAATACTTTGCTAATTCTGTTTGCCTTTTATAACTGCAACAGGAAGAAAACTGCTTGTGTAAGATAAATAAAATCTGAAGACTCAGTGTCATTTTCATCAGTACTTTTTTTTTAAGATTTATTTTAGGCTATATATTCAGAAGAAATATTAAGATGGCAGTTGTAATTGCTGTACACCCTGTGCAGCACCAAGCATGAGCAGAGCTGATATCATTTGGAGAAGAACATCTCAGGAGCCAGATATCTTTGATGTGAAGATTGGGTTTATTTTAAACATCATCTGTCTGGCTTTCCAAATAAGCGTAGGCTCAGTCACTCACTTTTTGTAGTGCCTGAGCGTGTACAGATGAGAAGAAAAATGTCAGTGTGTATGGGGTTGGTCTAGATCTGAGATATTCTGTGCTAGGAGCGTATTTGTATGGTGGCTGGAATGAAAAAAAAAAAAACCCCACCGCCCCACATCTCTCGCCTGTAATTAGTCCCATGCAAGTCCTGGTTTGTACACCTTTTCAATTGGAAATAAATCTCTGCTCCCAGCTTGGCCCTGAAATAATCAGCGGTGTAAATCACAATTGATATAGTTATTTCAGCTGCAGTTACCATGAAGGCAGCTCAAGCTCTGAGTGCTGGCAGCTGTAGGATGCCGGGTGCCTCCAGGGCTCCAGGTAGCTCTGGGCAAGCCCCTGCGCCAGCTGCTGCGGGGACTCGCTGCCAAACTGACTTCCCAGCGATGATCCACCTGAGTCTTGTTGCATCCGCTCCAGGGATGGTTTGTTCCAGTGGTGCTCCTGCAGTGCAAAATCTCAGTCTTCATTTTCAACCCAGAAGATACTGCATATGTAAACTAAATTTTCATGCCACAGGGCAGAATATCAGCTGATAGAATAGACAGAGGTACGTGAAGCCAGCATTGGCATGCTAATGTGTCCTAACCAGAGCCTTGGCTCAGGCTAGGTCCTGTGCCTTAGCCCTGTCTTTGTAGCAAACTTTCAAAATAGCGTACCAGTTATTTTTTGCCCTCTGTTTTTATGACAACGTAGATTCAGGGCTATTCGATGTAGCTTAATTTAGCTGTGCTCTAGAGCACCTTGTAAAAGGATCCTGTTGGCACCAGTTTTGGGTTTTTTTTAAATTAAAGTTAATTATTTATCCCCAAAGAGACTTGGGTGGCACTGTGGAACCCAGAATGGGACAGGAGACCCTAAAGTGTAACCTACAGCCACCAGCACTTGGGTGCTGCAGCTCAGCAAGGGGAGTTGCTGTTTGGTGTTGTAGGCGTCCTCTGAGAAGCAAATGGCAGCTGCACGCTCATCTGGGCTTTAGGGATACGTTGGCTAGACTTGTCCCACAGATCCTACAGTGTTGTCTGTTGTCCTCTGCTGGAAAACATCTGTGCCTTCCCTACCTGCCTTCCCTACCTCCTATACGTGTAAGTATGTGAACGAGGCTAAAGATACAGAAACATCACCTATTGCTTAATTTACCCTACAGAGGTTATTTTCTAGGAGATGTGTATCAACAAAGATTTTCAGTAATTGACAGAAAAAGTGCTGACTGACTTATTAACATTTCTAGGTAATGAGATCTGTAGGGAAGTTTTAATCTTTGGAAGGTTCCGGATGAACTGCCAGTAGTTTGATTAACTTTTTGGGTGTCTATGTTAACCTTTGCTGATTTTATACAGTGTAATTGCAAGGCTGCAAGGCCAAGTTGTTGGAATAACGTTACTGCAATTTCCTGGTCTAACTAGCCGGTGTATTACATTTGAGTCCTTGCTTCTCTGCCTGTTGCATGTGCTTAGCGAGCATCTTTAGTGATTTTCTTGTAGGTCACGTTTACATAAGGCATGCCATGCTCATAGATATGCAAGCGAGCGTTTCAGTTGTAAAGTGGAGTTATGAAGACTCTTCGTGTTACTGAGGGTTTTTTTTTTTTCATTTTCTGCCACAAAAGTGTTGAAGCAAATTTCCTTTGCAACTCTTCTTTTTTTCTTTTTTTCTTTTTGCCTTCTCTTGAGTGCCAGTCAAATGGGTGGGTTTTTATGTTTCATTAGCATTTCTTATAAGGTCTGCCTTTAGACCAGTACCCATTTTCTAAATTGTACTTCTGTAGGCTTGGAAAAAATCATGGTAACCAGATGCAGTATTTGTCTCTGGCCTGGCAAAGTGTTAGATTTAACAAAAGAAGCTAATAGAAATGTTCAAATTGACCCTTCTCATCATTTGGACTTCTTGGAGCTCAATCAATCTCTCATTATTATCAGAGTTATTCACACAGAGGCAGAAGCGCTACTATTTCTCATAATCAGCCCTTGAGCCAGACATAATTTGCAATTTTGAAGCATTGTATTTTGAAACAATAATGCATTAAAATGAACAGAGCAGGAATTAGAAGTATAGTTGTGGAGAAAACGCGTTGAAGAGTAGCCATGGTTTAAACACTCTCTCTGAGCACACTTAGTGGACACTGGTAATTAGAGGCATACAATGTAGTATTATTAATACCTAAATTGGTCCACAATTTTTAGACTAATCTATGGAATGTGACAAATGCAACAACAGAAGTGTGCCCATCTCGCTGCATGGTTGCAGGGCAGTAGTTGTCAGGTGAAGAGCGCTGGGGTAAGGTTTTGTGACCTGCTCAGTACCGTGTGAGCAAGAGATGGTCGGCTGGACTTGGCACCCAGCACACTGCAAAGGAGCATACCCCGACTCAGAAAAATTGCTTATGTTATAGAAGAATAACTACATTGTACTTTGGATAGTCAGGCACCTGTTAATAGTAGGCTGCTGCTGCTGCTTAGAATTTGGGAATTTTTTTTAATCCCTACGTATGGTATTATGTATTGCAAAACAAACATTGTATGTCTGCTTTTATGTATGTAGCCTGGGAAAGATGAGTTGACATACTGAAAGCATTCACTCAAACTTTTTCAGGAGCCTGCTCTTTATAAGTGAGACTTTATTTTTTTGCAATTTGTATTTACAGTTTTTCAATTACTGTTTAACATCTTACTGCCCTGTACTGAGCTACCTAACAGGGCAGTGCAGTCTTTCATGGGTAAATTCTGTCTGAGACAGGGGACAGGAGCATTTGTAGGTACATTAAATGACAGTAGTCAAAGGATATGTTGCCCACTGAGATTACATTATCTGTTAGAAGACTGAATTAGCTTGGCTGTGTCACATGTATGAGCTACTTTCTTCACTGGCAAATCGCACACGCATAGTGTATCAGATTTAATCTTGGGGCAAGTAACTTTGTGGTCAATAACTGCTCTCTTTTTTGAATACATGCACAACATTAAAGAGTTTTTGTCACACAAACAAACTTTAAAATGCTTAGACTGTTATGAAACTTCCATTAAAATATCATGTACTGCTTCTGTGGTTGTTCCCATCAGTGATGATTGCTAACATAGTTGTATCTAAGCAGAAGCTTTCTTTTTTGTTCCTGATTCCTTCAGGGATGCCGCAATCCACAGTTTAACAGGTTTTGGCTGACCACCGTGAAAATGAGTTATTTATGGTGACTTTTAGTATGCTGTGGTATTGCTTACTGAGTTGATTCGGCCATACAACAGAAGAATCTCTTGTCTGTTTGCTGACTTGCTGCTGATTTTCAAATATTATCATTGTAAAGTTATCCACACTTCCTTTGACCTTCTCAGCCTGTTTTTAAATTGCGGTAGTTTGGATTAGTTGTTAGATTTTTTCCCTTATTTCTTGTGATTTATTTATTTATTTATTTATTTATTTGAGCTGTCAATGGCCTCAGCTAGCTTTAGGCAATCATGAGAGGCAATGCAAGAGGATTATCTTCTGTTTAGAAATTTGCAAACAGATGGTCTCACCATAAAAGAAATCTGTTTTTTAAAAGTTCCACCATTTTATGCTGGAAGTAAATATTACAAATGCTCAAGTTGTGAAAAGAGAGCGACTTGGTGTGAATAATATTCTGCTTGTTGTGTCATGCCTTTCAGGAAATGTTATCAAAACTGTTTATGAAAATAATTGAATGAAACCTCATGACATGTCTCTCTGGTTTGGCATCATACCCATTTTCTATGAAGTTGGGATACTGACTCACAAAGACAGGCAGATTAAGCTTCAGTGGCTGGAAACGGTTACTGATCCCATATGTCGTTTCCACTTCTTCCCAGGAAGTTGTGGGAATCACTGGTGATGTTGCACACAAAGTGTTGCGATTTATGTGCTGTCCTCGCTGTTGTTCTTGAGTGGCCTTAGTTTGGTGAGATGAACTAGAATCCTCACCTGAACAGTGCTGAAAAATTGGTTTTAATATTTGGAAAGTGAAGCAGAGGATGGTGGGAGAAAATGTGTGAATACATCACAGAAAACCTTCACATGCTTTACAGTACTTACGCACAGGGTGGCAACTTCAGAGAGGGCTGAAAATTTGGAGTGGTAACCACTTTGGTTCTACTGGTTTAAATTTCTGTGTTCATGACTGAGCGTGTGAGTTCCTCTATTGCTAGAAGGCAAACTTTATTGTTCTGAAGAGGTACAAGTGTACTTCTCCAGAGGTATTCTCCATTTTCATGAGTTACTTGTGTTCTTTTGTAACGTTCCGTTCTTGGTTTGGGACAGCAGAGTTCTCCGGGAACCCTTCTGGCAGGGGTCTTCTGCTGAACATTGCACCAGAGGGACTGCTGCTTTATCAGTTTTAACGTAGGCAAGGAAACCTGTGGAAAATGAAAAGTTACGAATGCTCATTTTAACTATGTCCTCAAGCTCCTACATCAAGGTGCCTTGCTCCTTCAGTGCCTCTGTATCATCTCAGGACACTGCTGCTGCTGAGTCACTCCAGCAGTCATTCCACTCCTTCCTCACAAGCAGAATTTGATCTACTAATTTAATTAGATGTGATAACTGGCTATTTCTAGAAATACATTGCAAATATGTAAATGTTTGCACTTACAAGCATATTTTTGAAGATAGCACTTGCACAATTTCACTTTGAAAGGAAGGCTTGTAAACCCTCAAGTCATCACTAGCCAGGGTAATTTTTGTTTGTGTGCTATGTTGGATCCTTGTTTATGCTTATTAAATTTTATTTTGGGAACAGAGTGGTTTTGCATGTCACAATAATCTTTTGCAAAATAAATCTTATGATTTTGCTGATACGGCAGGGTGAAAAAGATTACACAAATCATTGCAAAATCCTTTGAGTAGTGTTAGATTGTGTGTGTGTGTGTGAATACTGTTTGCTACTGTGGGGAGAAGAGCATGCCTTGAAGACAGAAAGCACCGATAGAATAGCTCAAGACACTTACCATTTGTTAATTTTTAATGATGGTCTTTTCTCTATTAAGGAACATAATGCTACTGAACTTCTGTCCCAATCAATTTTTGTGTTTTTTCATTAATCAACTAATGCATGTTTCTTCTATCGCTCTTTATTCTAATGAAATATGTGGATGATTTGGCAGACGACAATGATCTCATCAGTAACGCATCAGAGTAAAATCCATTTAGCAGATTATACGTATATTATTTTTTTATATCAAGGATGCTGGTATATATTCTTTTAAACTGAAGCTATTTTGAGATAAGTTGTAAATGTGGAATTTCTGTAACTACCACTCATACATCCTCCTTTCTTCGTTTTTTTCTGTCTATATATTTATTTATGCAAAATCATTTACATGTTCTTTATATGTACATACAAATTTTATGTACATTTAACGTACTTTATATATATGGGATCATGTTGTAGCTTGAGCTTGTTCTTTAAGTGTCCTGCTACATTCTCTTCTCTGTTGAGTCTTGCACTGTTTAGTAGCTCTGATGCCTTGGCCCAAAGCCACTGAAGACACTTGCTCATCAGTGCCTCTCTGTCGAGTGCGGTAGGCTTTGGATTAGGCCACCTCCTAGTTGGTGAGAGTCATTCAAGCAAGTAAGCTGGAAAGCGAGCCAGCTAGGGACTGACAGAGAGGTTCGGGTATGCATTTTAGCTTGACTACATTATCCAGAGTTCATGGGATTTCCTATTTGAGGGTCAAGCTTTGGGCATATAGGTCTGTGTTCTTGTCTTTTTATTAATAATAATGTGACAAACTGGTATCACAGGGTCTGAGGATGGTCCTTTCCTCTGATGTGACTTGGCTGTTATAGTCTGGAGATCATACTTTAAAAAAATGGTCCTCTTACATTTTTTAATTTCGTGACTCACTGTGATTGCTATTGTTGGCCGAATTTGAGGATTAAGTCTGTGGATCTGTGAATATGACTGAGCATTTACACTTATCTTGAAACTTTCTCTAACCCTTAATGTAAAAGGAGAATTAAGAAGCTATAAATTAAGTAGAACCCTGGAGTATCTTGGCAATTAGACTGAACAAGATTTTAGCTGCTCTCTTCCATCAATTTCTCACGCTCTTGGATAGACAGGGTATTTTTAATTTACAACCTGCATTTCAATTAGTCATTGAAGTTTTTTCTTGAAGCTTTTGCTTATGCAGTTACAGAATAAAATTAAACTACTTTTTAGCTATCCTTTTTATAACAGGGTTTAGATGACAGAACTACTGAATAAACTAACTGTTACGTGAGGTAATGTTTCTGTATTTATAAACATTGTTACTATTTAAAGATATTATTCTATAACCGTACAGTATGTGTCCTCAAAGAAGTATTAAGCCGTATCTATGAAATAATATGTTCATGAACAGAAAGGTAATTTGTTTTATTATTCGGGGTTTGGAGGAAAATGTGCACTTTCCTTTCACTCCTTATTTTCCACCATGAGTAATAATATTCTGTGCTCTGCTTCTAAGAATTCATACGGGGGGAAGTGGTGGCCACAGGTCAGCGTTGTGCTGCTATGGCTGCAGGTGCTCCACAGTATCTGGTGTAACTCAAGCTTTAGCATCAGAACTTTTTTCATCATGAATATGTTAACTTGGTGAGGCAGTAGTGTATGCAATTTTGCTGCACATCATGTGGTAGCTTGTGTCTGTGGACTGATTTAGGTAGAGCTTTTATAGCTCACAGTCAAATTGTTGGCACTGAGCTTAGCAAATGACAGGAGCTTGGAATTAGATTCCCAGGATTGTCTGAACATCAATGTCACAGATGCTCCTTTTCTACACTGTTTTGTTTTTTAATTCCAACAGTAGTTCTTACCTTTGTTTTTTCAAACACTGTCCTCCTTTTCACTAATGCAAGGAGCATTGATGGTGCACAGATCCTGGGAGGTGGAGTTCTCCTGTCCGCTTCAGAAGGCAAGTTGTAATTGCATTTGCATTTGTAAGAACTGCAACAAGTATCCCAGCAGCCAGCCTCACAGCAATGAGAATGAGACCATCACAGGTTCAGACAAGTGCCTGAAAATCTCCAGGTGCTTCAGGCACTCGCTAACCAGCTGCGTGCAGCGGCGAACAGCTCCTGCGTCTGTGAAGTGAGCAGCGAGGGCTGGGATCAAATCACTTGGCAGTATCCTCAAGGCCATGTCCTTGCAGAAGTCTAGAGGCTCTCTGACGCAGGACAAATGGATGGTGATTGCTATTTTACCAGGGAGATATTGTTAACAATCGCGCTTTGGGAGTTTCCAGCCTTAGGTTGTTATCATTAAGTGAGCAGTCACTTCAGTGGAAGTGATTACGTGGGTGTGCCAGCACGTTCGATGTATGCATTATGGAAGAAACAGTGTTGGAAGCAGTAAGGTTCCAAAGTTGCCATGGGTCATGTATGGGACATACGTCCTAATTCCATCTTCCCTTCCTTTTGAGTACCTGAGCAGTAAAGAAGTAAGCTTCACAATGATGCAAATGCTGGTGGGTTGCAGGGAAGGTGTCACACACATTAATGTTCGTGGGGCAAGTCAGGGACTATACTGCTTGCACATTTAAGAAGGTGAAACTTTTACAAAGGTAAGCCAGATCTTTTCACTAGGCCGGCGCATTCAAATTGGGGTGTTTTAAATATCAGGAGTAATTCCGGGGACCTGACCCACGCTTTGCTTCTTTTGGCTCACACAACTACGCGAGGGCCACTGGAGCGCAGCGGGGAGGGCCTTACCGCTGGCTGTGAAGGCGTGCAGGGTGGCTGTGGGATGTGCATTTGGTGTTTTGAAAGGCTGCCGCATAGGTTGCTTGAATTTCACTGGTCTCAATACCCTTATTTTTACTTCTAAGTGTCCTGTTTTACTTAATATTCGTGAATCAGAGTAGAAAACCTCTACCTGAGGAAATTAGAAGGACTAGTGATTTTGAATAGCCTGACACCAGTATAGTTGAGGGAGTGTTAACAGCTCGCTTTAATGGTGTGCCTTCGCTGGATGTAGCTCTTCTGTAGTTAAACTTGGCTTGAATAGGAATGTTAAATAATTTATAAAAGTCTGTTATAAATTTGGTGGAGAGGACGCTGATTTGGGCTGTGGGTTTCATTATGACTATAAATTGTACTTCATGGAGCAAGTACTTTCAATAGAAATAAATAGCAAACACACTTATTGTTAGCAAGAGTAATCTTAATCAAACCTTTGAATGGTGTTTGGAGTGTGGAGTGTTGACTGCTCCTACAGAAATAAAAGGGCTCTGTGTGTGTGTGTGTGTGTACATATGTATCCCTATCGCAGTTCTTTTAAACACCTTCCTCAAGTGCTTGGTGGAGCCTGGAAAATGTTTTTCCTTTGTTTGTCTGTTACTTCTACTATTGTAAGCTGAAGCTTAACAGACTTGCGATCTCGGTGGAAAAGAGAAATCTTGAACTTGTAAATATTTTTGCACAGAGGTCTTGCTAAAAGTATGCAGACTTGCTCAGAGCCAGACTCGTTTAGGGTGGTGTGTTTCCAAACTGTTCTGCAGCTCCATGACTTACAAGTATCACGGAGATGCTATCTGTGCAGGGGATGCTGTTAAAAACGCAAAGCCACAATCAGGGAGGGGGGAGGACAGCGCTGATTATTCCGGGTTCGAGCGTAGGGACAGTGCAGTTAATGTTGCTGAACTTGTTACAGGCAGTGGTGATTATGACAGATATATCACTTCTGCGAGTGACAAAAGTCCAGAGAAGGCAACTTTGCAAGATCACCGTGGTTCATACTCTGCCAGGCTGTGTCCACTGCCGGGATGACCGCAGAGCTTGTCAGAGATGGGCACTGGGAAGTCTCCTGTCAGAGTGGGGACAGTATGGCCACCCTTTGAAATGCCTGGGAAAGGACCAGCGATGTCTTCTGGAGACTTTATCAGGACTGTCCCTGAGGGCAGAAGGAACGTTCATTCCCAGATGATCAGAAGAAAACCCTGAAAGAGAAGAAGCCACAGCTTGCTCACAAGTCAAAGCAAATGGAACCCTACTGCTGCTCCAAGTGCTGCCTGGGTGGCAAACCCACCTCTGCCTCGTGCTGCGCAGCACGAGCGTGGTGTGTTCTGGACTCAAACGGTTGAATCTGGAAACTCAAATCATCGTTTCTTGCTAGGTTTACGTTATATGTTAACATTAGCAGACTCTCCCCACAATCACGCAGCCTGACCAGCCATTTACTAGATTGCTTACAAGGATTATTAGAAATTTCCTGTGTACTTTATTTTTTTTAATAAGGTATTGATTTCAATATATTTGTGTTCATACTTGCAATGAATTGATTTATGGTGGTAGAAATTCTGTTTTGCTGCCAAAACTTGATGGGTACTAACTAATTCAATTTTATCTTTTCTTTTTTTTTTTTTTAATTTTTTTTAAACCACTAGTTCTTTTTCAAAAATAAACTGCCTACTCAAGAATTTGGTTCCTTTGCTTTGCCTGACATTTTGAATGGGTCAAGGAAGGGCAGGAGACAGAAGCAAATGTGGACAACCCAGAGATGCTGTGCTACAGTACCACATATGTTGTGTGTCTCCTCACAGCTCTGCGTGTTCTGTCAGTCAGATCCCTGCCACCCCCAGCACTCTCTGTGTATCAGGGTAAAATGGCTCAGTTCCACTGCTTTTCTGCCAAAACTCCTCTCTTGGCTAGAGGATTTAGGGCTATTTTAAATTAACCATGCTCTTTTGTCTGGTGTATGACATCCAGAACTTGATTTGAATCTCTTGTGTCGTCGATGTAAATGTTTTGTACAATGGTTTTGACTACTCTCTAATAAATAGGTGGATGTTTTAAAAGATACATGCTGGTGTTTCTAGTCACTGAATTTAAGTATGTCAGTTTTACATACACTATAAAAATCAGAGACACTAACTTTATGTAGAATTTTGTGTTTCTTAACCCTATAATGTCCTCTGCCTGTCCCTTTTCAGATGATTATTAATGAACAATTTTTGGTTTCATATGCTTGAATTACTTTGGAAATGAGCGATCTGGGAACTGTGGAGAACAGCCACACACTTTAAAGTTTGTGTACATGCTCCTACACTGTACTTTTGTGGTGTTGTGTTTTTAAACAGCTGCCCTAAGAGCCATAAACATGGTTACGCAGCATAATAATATGTCTTGATTGAGTGGCCAGAGATCAATATTTCTGCAGGGTCGCTGTGTGGTACGTCTTCAGCCCATACAATGGCTTTGTACTAGAATCAACAGGAACAAAAGGGAAGATATTATAAATGCCTGGTGGACTCTAAATACTTTAAACAGTTTACATTCATGGGTCAGAAGAAAGTTTTAAGAACTCTGTGTTTTATTTCACTGTTTGTGAGCATTCGGGGAGTCCTGTCCGCACCATTGCTGGACTTTGCACGTTCCAGTGCTTTCATTTCACTTTTGATGTGAACCGAGTGTGAAGTGCCACAAGTGTCAGTCTGCTCTCATCTGAGCATTTGATTAAAACAAAGTAAAATTCTTTCTGCTTTTGGTAGATAAATGTTCCCACATTTAAAAGGCATGTATTATAATAAGATACTGTTTAATAGGTATGTTATCCCTTCTGTTGTCCCTTCTGCCTTAAAGAGAAAATTGTCATCTAAAGTTTAGATATATGTAAGGGCTATATTTATGTGTGTGTTTAGTTCACTCTATACAGAAGTCATTCCTTTCAGAGTAGGTCTGAAATATCTAAGAAATACATGCAATTTTGTCCTAATAATAACGGAGTATCTCAAATGCCAAACTGTGCTCTCCCTGAAAGTCTAAAAGAAAACAGTGGAATGTGCCAATATGGAAGAAACCTAAAATACTTGAAATGTAGCCAGTAGAGGGGAAGAAGAGATGTGAGGAGGGCAAACACTGGGTTGGCAGCATCCTGCTCCATCTGGGACAGCCCAGCCAGCTCCATCTCTCCACTCACCCTCCATGCACTAGAACACTTGTGGGGGAAAAGAGTCACGAGTAACAAAGTTTAAAAAAAAAACGCTTGGTACTGAAAAAGAATAAATTTCCATTTTTGGATGGCATCCACTGTGTGGTGAAACTGCTCTTGTGGGGTGGGTGCAGAGGGTGGTACTGCACGTGTGGCAGTTGTCAGATACACAGGGCAGCGTCTCTTGCAGTTCATACGTGAAAACCTTCACTTAATGTAAACTTGAGTTGCGTTCTTTGGCAGTGATAGTGTTCAGTAATTTCTAAAACATTGTTTGACTGTGTATTTAAGAATAGTGACCCCAGAATACTGGCAGAAAAAAGGAATGTGGTCCCATTTTTTTTGTTTTGTTTTGTTCTATTCTTTAGTGAGGAATTCTATAAACTTTTAAGAGGAGTAAAATAAAAATAAAATAAAAAACCCGCTACGCAAAAAAAACCAAAGCAGCCTGAAAATATTAAAAATTGAGATTCTGAGGTCTTTGCACCTTCCCTTTCTGGTTTCCAAGCAGCCCTTCTTGGAGGACTGTCTTTGTCATAGGAAAAGGAAAATACAGTTTTGTTCATTTCACAAGTTAGATTCTTTTTTTGTGTGTTATTAACAGGTTTGGCAAACATCGCAAAGATGACAAGAGTGAGAAAACTGGTAAAATAAAAGTGCAGGAAGCTCTTACTTCAGAAGAGGAGAGAATACGAATGAAGCAAGAACAGGAGAGGTAGACTTCAGTATTTGCTTAAACCTTGATAGAGAGAGTTTGTTTTTTAAATTAAATAACTGAAGTTCAATTTTCACTGATGAAGTTTCCCAAATGTTGATATGTTTATATACTTTAAATAACAAGACAAAGCTGGATTTATTTTGGACATTAGTATCAACAGCTTCTTTGGCTGCATTAAGCATCTTTTATAGACCCAGAACTCCTTTCCTTATTGAGGAGACTGAAGTAATAACATGAAATGTTTTCTCTATACATTCTATAACTGATTTTATTGACATTTTCAGAAAACAAATATTTATATAGAATGAAATATGTTTTGTATTTTTCTTCAAAGTCTTGCATATCTAGTTTTTTCATTGATATATTTAGAAAAAACCTAAAATTTATACTTATCAGTATATTTGTCACTGGAGTTCAGTCTACTTATGTGTCATGCAGTCTGTTTATGGAATGATATGTATATTAAACTGCTAATTGTAAAAATGAGTGGTGAGTACCTCTATTTTTCCTTGTCAGTTTCCCTTAATGTTAAAAACCTATATAATATATATGTCATATGTTCTTCTCAACATTTCCATTCTACTTTTCATCCTGTCTCTTGTAGCCCTAGATATTAGGGCTTAGACTCTGGTATCTCTTATGTCAATTTAGTCAAAATCTTGGAAAGCTTAGGTTGTAAATTAACTAGTGCTCGGGGGTGCGCGTGGAGAGAAGACCTCTTTGAGTAGACAAATCTTCAGTAAGGAGACAAATTTAAAGGGTTACAAAGTTTGAATGCTGAATGGTAAATAGGTTCAGATACATTTGGCAGTGAAAGTGAACTATGAATTGGAATGATTTATCTAAAAAATATGCTATAGCTCAGCCATAAATTGAAGATTGATGCAGGAACTATGGAGCAAAACTTTGTTGTCCTTGTACAGGAGGTATATGACTAGTTAGTCCTAATGATTCCTTTGACCATCATCTCTATGCACCTTGGTCTTCTGCGGGTCAGAACAGAAGCTTATAAACGATGGCTTCATCACTCTTAACAGCTCACCTGAATAACAGAGCCACAGTAATGCTTGTGTAGTCTCCTCAGTTAAACCTAAAATGGTTTGCTTTCAGTTCTTTTAGGGTTGAGTGATTTACATTACAGTTAAGGCAAGCTAAGGGTATACATTTATTAGTTATTGAGGATCAGCAGTAACTTGTTAAACTGCAGAAACTTTATCATTTGTGACCATCTGTTCGGATTACATTATGGGAAATTTTTTACTCTTTAACAGATATACTAGCATAAATTAGTCTAAAAATTTATTCATGTCTTTATGCATTCTGACAGTAGAGTGTGGCTGGATCACAGTGCTTGGTTGTTTTTTACTTGTCTGATTGGTTTTTGTTTTCTCTTTTTCAACAAAAGTGAAGCAGGGTCATTAAATTTGTTCCTGTTTTTAAGAGTAAGGTGCCTTCAGATTAAGTGGTAAAGGGGAATACTGGAACTGAAGGAAATAAGTGACTTTGGAGATGAGGGTGTTTGTGCTGTCACCTTCCCTTTACACGTGGGCAGACAAGGCACTTTGTGGATAAACTCATGCCAGGGGTGCAGAGAGACTGAAAGCTGCCTTTGTCGTTCCAGCCAGCTCAGGGCAGGGGGAAGGTTAGCCACACGTGCACAGTGCTGAACCCAAGCTTGCCCAGCACGGAGGGTTTCTTGGAAACCTTAGTTCCCCAGAAAATCAGCTATATACATTTACTCAAAGAAGAAAGACTTGAGGTTTGAGTTAGTAACATTTTCTTTCTTTTCATTCTCTCCCTCTGTCTCTCTGTGTCTCTCTGTCTCTCTCAGTAAGAATGGTGAGAGTATAGACTGTCCATGTGGTGATGTAAGAGAGGTTGCAATAGTCACGCTGGGTACCAAGGTAGAATTATGAAATTATCTGTATAGACCCCAATGCATGGAGCAAATTCCTGATCCCTGTCCATCAAGTTATGCTAACTAATTTGAACCTTTCCTGGAATCTCACTCCTCGTGTGTCATAAAAACAATTTTATGTGTTCACTGAAACTGCAGAAAATGCATGTGCCAGAACTTCGTAACAGCTTGATGTTACCGTAACACGGGTCCTCCTCCTCCCGTTACTCTCTTTCCCTAACTGTGTATTTGCTTTCCTTTTTGTTATGTCTATAAGAGAATGCAAGTTCTTTGGGGTAGTGGCATGTACAACTAATAAAAGACAATAAAATAGCAACCAAATGTGTGAGGTGCTTCCTTATGTTTCTGAAAAATTCAGATGTTGATTTGGTCCATAGAGACTAAATATTTTTGCAGTTAGATTGCAGAGTTCCCTTTTGATCCTGTAAAATAGTGATGTTAGATACATGCTATTAATGAAGAGTACTCATGCAAATTAACTGAACAATCCCTCAGAATGCTTACTGGGAGACAGAGTAAAATATTACTGTCTTAACAAGTGTTGGTTAATAATGGCTGCTATTTTAACTTTGTTTTCTGTGGTTTTTTTTCCTCTCAATGTTTTTAGCAGTACAATTCACTTGCTCTGTTTTACTTAGTATTTGATACTATATACCTCTATAATGATGCAATACTTTGGGGAAATAGGTTGGTTTTAATGAATTTACTATGTATGAGAGGCTAGGAGCAAAAATCCTTAGGGGGTCAGAGGACAAGTGAATGGTCCATTAAAAAATCAATCAAGCCCACATTTTTGTGGAATTATTATGCCTTGGGTTGATAATTTTGTTAGTATTGTGCTTACAATAGTATTTTCTTTAAAGTCTTAAAAGTCGTGTTCATATTGATTATGAGACAAATAAGCAAATTAATGTTCTTCAATTTGCCATGTTTGAAATGAATAAAATTGCCTTTTATAAACATTATTAATAATAATTTCTTACTATGGAGCATATCTTAAGCTGTATATGGTATGCATTTACTGACAATCTTAAAGTAATTTTGAACAGAAAATGAAATTATCTACTTGAAAATACAGGCAGCTTTCAATGAAACAGTGTACTGGAACAATTAGGAGCGTCATCTGAGGACACCACCTACTGATCTTGCCAAAATTGCTGTGAAATGATTTCTATTTGTAGATTCTCCAAATGTTGGATTAACAGGTCATCCAAGGCCATAGGACATTGTCCCCCTGTGTCACTATTCTTTAGCACTGGTTTACTCCAGAGAAGGAAGTCTGCTTGCATTACCCTTGAGTAACCCTGCCAAACAATGATTTGAAAATCCATATAGGTTCTGTTGTGCTGTTAGAAAAGGTGCTGCTCCCCAACAACAGCACCAATCAAAACCTTAAGACAAAACTAAGCAATAGGTTTTCTGAACTCTGCCTTGTGTCTCCTAAGAAAGAGACTATATTGCAGAGTCTAGAGGAAGTTGTGTAAGACCTGAATTGAATTAGCTCTACTCCTGTGCCAAATCACATCTGGTTTATATATATGCTAACTTGGAGCCCCTCTTTGCCATACTGTCGTCCTGTCCATCACTGGACTACTAAAACTGGATACCACTGAGATGCTACATCTGCTCAGATAGACTGCAAAAACAGCCTTGAGTCCTTACTGGTTTTGTTATAGAAGGTCTCCTACCAATTCCAGACTCTTCCGATGCACCTGTGGTTGGCCCATCCTCCTAAGAGTAATGTCTTGGATTTTACAGACTGGAGATGCATGGGATATCTTGAGCTTTCAGAGATGCTTCAAACTGCTTATAGTTTCACACAGGCATTGCTATGTAGGGTAGACTTAAAACCAGATTTTGAAACTTTTGTCAATGACCAAGAGCAATTAGTGTTACAACCCAGTTAGTTTTTGTGTGGATGGTCACCTTCTGCTGTGCTATTGGACCTAAGCCTTTGGAAGCTCACAGGCCTGTCTGCTTTAGAAACTCTCTACATCTCATCTTCAAGGGCTTCCCAGGATAGGGTCTTCTTGATATGTAGCCAGTGTGTCCATCGGTATCCTGCAATCCGATTGCCCTGCAATGTTTTCTGACTTCTTCAAGACCCTGTAGTATAGGCTCTTTCTTAGAAGATGTGCAGACAGAACTGTTCAGAAAATCTACTGCTTTTGTCTTCTCTTTTTTATTGGTGGCCCTTGCTGGAGAGAGACGTCACTCTAACAGCAGGTTCTGATACCTTCGTCTCTCCCTCTTTTACCCTTGGATTTTTCCTTGGATTTCTTTTTTGTTAGGTGGGTTTTTTTCCTTGCAGCTCTGTGTTCATTACAAAATAAATCTTCAGCAAATCAAAAACCTTTGCCTGTGTTCTGCCCTTCTTCAGCTCGGGCATGTGCAGTTCTTGACACCCACCTGGCAAGGCCATACGTGCCAGCCACGTCTTCAGCCTTGGACTGATTTCCTCTAGCAAACCAAGTGGTCCCCCACCCAAACAGCTTTACTCTTTGTACCCGGGTAGTAGATAACGGAGGAATGAAATAAGCGTACTTCTTTGTGAAGTTTTCAACAAATTCAGCTGTATCCAGCGTGGTTCATCGGTAGATAATGCTTAAAAGATGAAAGTTGCAATTCTAATGTTATCTCATGATTCAGAGTGTGTGATCTCAGCTATGGGCGAATAGTGTTTATGCTTTAATCTGCCTCTGGTGCACTTCTTCCTCTTAAAAGATGAGTCTATAGGATATTTTCTCCATTTGGTTAACAGACTGACTTAGGAGATTTACTAATGTTCTGTAAATTGCTGGGTTACCAGAAAAGTCTTTTAATCTTAGTATTGTATTCTTCCTCAACTTCCACTGAAACGGAAACAAAATCAGATGCTTAAACACCTGTGCTGTGAGGATCAGGGTTGAGGAGATAAGGAGAAACCTTTTGGAGGAGAATTAAAGAGCTGTTCTGGTGGAAGTGCTGAGGGGCTCCCGAAATGCTGGGAGGATGATGGAGCAGTCAGATGGGGGCTTTTGGAGCTGGGGGCTTTTGGAGCCGGGGGCTTCCTCTGCTCTCGAAGAGGAGCCGTGCAATTCCAGTCTCTGCTGTACTTGTTGGAGGACAATTACCGCGCAGCAAGGCAGTACCGTGCTTCGTACGTACCTACGTATAGTTATCATCTGGAAAAGAAACCTGCTGCTTTGCTAGTTTCCCCCCTTTCTGTTTTGGAGAACACAACCTTTCGTTCCTTTAGGTTACAGAGGGAATTAAATTTACACAATTCCGCTGTTACTCCCGTCCGTGGCTGGGCAAATGTCACCGGCACTGGCGTCGGTCGTGCGGCGGGAGCGGCGGCCGCGGGCCGGGCGGGGGGCTGGGAGGGGAGCTGCGGGGTGGGTGGTGGGGCTGGGGGGGAGCTGCGGGCCGGGCGGGCAGCCCCCGCCGGGCTTTGCGCGGCAGAGTGCATCCCAAGGCCCTGTGGTCCGCTGGGGAAGGTCCGGCTGTGGTGGGGCTGGGGGTGCTTTTGGCGGTGGGAGGTAGGAGGCGACGCCGCTGCGGCTGCCGGAGCGTGGCAGAAGGAGCGGGAGCGGTGAGCGAGGGCCTGGGCCCTGCTGAGGTGCCGTCTGGGGGAGGCAATCGGGCGGCTGGCTCTGGCTTGGCGGATTTGCCGTACTTTTGGAGATCGGTCAGTAGGCTGACAGCAGTTTTGGTGTGAATGTAAAGTAGGCTACGATTTCAGTGGGTGTTCACGTAGCAGTTTTTCCTAAATTTAGAGTGAAACATTCGGTATGTTCATTAGCAGTTAACACTGATATTTTCTTCCTGAAGGATTTGGTCATTCCATAAAATGCTTCCTGTGTTACGAGTTTCCTAAGGGTATAAGGGTCTTTATCGCCAACATATAATAAACTTCTCTTCATCTTTCTCTAGTACCATTAAAGCCACAAGCCCTTTGTTGTAAAAGTATACTAATGAATAGAAATGTTACAACAAGAACAAGAAGTCTTGTGTTTTCCCTTCATCATGCATCATCCATTTTAATTAGACAAAAGGGTGGTGAGTACTGTGACAAGAGTCTGGAATTAAAATCATTAATTGATGTCAAGCTGACGAGAGCCTGCTAACATGAATTTACTGACAGCAGGAAAGAAATTAACCTTATTACTTTATTTAGTACGTTGGGACTGTTTATTATATTTTCCTATGCAAGTTCAGTGTGTTCCATTTATAACGACAGAGAAAGACAAATAATTAATAAAACCTATGTAAAGTTTTATTACCTCCTATCAATGAAGTTTACATGAAAACCACATCAATAACTCACAAAAAACAAAACCACCGCAACCTTCTAATCAATGTAACTCATCAAAACAGCAATATTTTTGATATTTTAAATGCGTATAACATGCTATGCTCTCTAGCCAAGTAGAATTGCAAAAGTGATCTGATTTAAAACCATGCCTTAGTTTCTTAATGTCAGTGTTGCAAAAAATGAAACATCTTTTCTCCAGCAATGACATTGATTGGAATAAGTGTCTGTTTTGATCATCATTGGAAGGTCAGCCTAACAAAGATGAGTTTCAATGTTAAGCATCTTTATTCTTTAGATGAAAGAGTACAACAGTGTCTTACAGAATGACAGCAGCATCCTATAGATAATTTGTGACCCAAAGGTCATAATAAAAGAATAGAGGGGAGGTCATCCTGTAGTAAAGGCCATCTGGAACTGTTAAAGTATCAGATGGAGTAGGGGGCTGAACAGCAGGACACTCTTGGTGTCTTTCCAGATTTCCCAGAGAGACCATAATATTTTTACTGGAAAACCCCAACTTTTTTCCCCTCAAGCAAAATATTTTCGTCAAGCAGTTTCATCTTACTTTTAGGAAAAAAGACAACATACTGTGATAAGGGGAGGATTTTTGTTTCTTACACATCCTAAGTCTGTGTCTTTAAAATAACGCAAAGGTTCAGCTTTCGTTTTGCTGCTGCTGTATTTTGATGCCACTTAACAGCTTTCACAAGAACTATTACCTCTAAATCTGTTATTACTGCAAACATTCAGAATATAAATATTTTCTAAAGTGACTTGTGTAAAATCTTTTCTGATAAAACTTCCACCCCCTTCCCAGCCCGTAAAAGAGGAGAGAAAAAATTCCTCTGTGAATCAGAAAATCAGAGCAATGTGTTTCTCATTCTCACTTATTTTGAGATGGGGTCTGCTTGTCAAGGGATATTCCAGTTTCACTGAGATTTGTAGCATTGTTTTTGGCAGTGGTTTTTTACATAATGGATGAGGGTGCAGGATGTGAAAACAAATCAATGGCAGTAATTTTTGTAAGAGAACACAGAAATGAAGCATGAGAATATTGAGCTTTGGAAAAACATTTCAGACCGGTTCCACTTCATAAAAATACTGACTTTGGGAGATACGTAAGTTGAAGCTTTTGTGGAATGGTATTTGCTGAGGTAGTTCTTTTAAACAAAGCAACTCACATTCCCTAGCTACGTATTGTAAGTATAGAGATTTTAAGACATCATGCTAAAAATATATTTTATCTATTATTCCTCCACAGTGATTCAAGATATTGTACTGGGCAAGGTCCAGCCAAGTCTCTTGCAGTATATTTAAAAATATAATTTACGTGGTCTTTACAATATTCTGAGTTGCAAATTTGGTTAAGGTGTCTTGCAGATCATATGAGTTCAGCACACTCTTAAAATTTCAGTTCTAAGTAAGAGCACTAATACGTTGTGTTTCTCTTTAGAAAGCCAAGAACTTTAGGATAAGGCAGCAGTATGTCCTCTGATGTCCCAGAAGCTATGCTGGTAGTGGTAGAGTTGCTGTAGCAAATACTTATTTAAGAATTAAAAAAACTGTACTGTAATTACTAACTTACTGAACTTATTGTTGCTGAGTTGTCTGAACTGAAAACCCATCAGATTTTCCAGACTGTACTACAGGAGTCTAACAGTAAGATAAAGCACTAAGAGCACTCTTTTTTTAATTCTTAGACTTAGCAGCAAGTACTTGACTAACCAGAAAGACACCTAATGATAAATTCACAACAGGCAGATAGGTTCACACCACAGCTGGAACTTTTATTTTGTAACCAGTTATTAGAACAAACCTTTTAACGGGTTATAAGAAATCTGGCTCTGTTTCTGGCCATGCTGTAGATTTATGCTCTCACTCAGTACTGTGACCCAACAAGGTTTTAGAAGTGAATGCTGAGAGGTGGTGTTGGTGCTAATTTGTGGGTCCTGAGCAAAGATATTGACTTACAACCTATATTCTCTATTGGTGGGCTTTTTTTTTCTTTTCCTTTTCTTTCAATTTCAGTATATGACATTCGTATAATCCCTTTTGTTGTGAGGTTTTTCATTGTATTTTTTTGTCATCTCAGACTGTTTCATTTTCCAACTTCAGGATTAGGCTACTTTATACATAGTACTCCTGAAACCCAAAATGATGGACGCGAAATAGAGGTAGCGGCAGAATTTTATATCCACTTTTGTTGCTAGACTTCAGCTAGAGGAGGCTCGGTATTGTAGCTGGACCTCCAATTACTGCCTGCAGTATCTGGGAATGACTGATTTGATATATGGTATGATATATGGTACCATTTGATATATGGTATGCCTGTGTCATTTGTTTCTTGCACATATGGGAACAGCTGTTCCTTACACGTCTAACTGCAGAATTCAGATGTTACCCACCAGTGCTGCTTTCTGGCATTGTTCTCCAGTTGGAAAAAAAGAAAAAATTAGGGCAAGAAATGGTCTGAGAAAGCCTGTGTGAGAGAGGAAACCAGTGCTCTTAAAGTGAGGAGGGATGGAAGCAGAAGCTCTCCCAAGTCGTGTTTCAGCAACAGCTGAATTCATGATCTTCTTCCTTTCTACTTCAGTCCAGCAAAAGGGCTAAATAGGAAATTAGAGCTAAGTTAATCTAATGATCAGGGATCTGTTGTCACAGGTGTAAATACCACCTCTTCTGGCCAGTTTTGTAATGCAAAAGAAAAACTAAATTCCATTTTGCTTACAGACAGCAGTGATGTTCTTTGATGCAACATGGGTCCCAGCAGGATAACTGTCCCCATTGCCTGTCTGGGTGATCCTCCACTGCTGGAGTCACTGACCCTTGGATCTGACATGAAAATAAGGAAGGAAAATTTCAGCCATGGTAGTGTTTGTTTTGGAGATGAGAGGGCCTATACTGCCTATGTACCTGATACATTCGCCTTTGGTCGAAACATATCGTTTAAAAAAACACAGCAGACATACTCTCCACCCCAAAATGCTGCAGACTGTTAACTGCAAAGTAGTCTAAAAGCTCCATTGAAATATAAGTAAGGTGGTAATTTACAGATTTTTTAAATCAAAATAAGCAAGGATTTTCAGTTGTTTACTCCAAGATCCAAGAAAGCAGGTTTGAAATACTTTGCTGGATGTATCTTCACTTTGGAAAGACAGGATGCATCAAGAAGGTCCGGGAAAGGTAGGGGTGAAATACATGAGAGTTTCCACCACGTTAGAGGAAATCATTCTAATGTTTCCTTTAGTTCCATCAGTGTCACTTGGTTTCAAATTGGTGTTTGCACTTCACCTGCTTATATGCATAGTATTTTCTTTCTCTCATTTTTTCATTTCTTTACATCTTCATTTGTATTTTGCTGCTTTCTTTAATAGCCTTCTTTAATATAACTCCTTATAAAAATGAGTTTTTAATGTATTAGGGCACTTACAGTAATCACCTTATCACCTTTATCCCTCTCCCTTTTTTTTTTTTTTTACCTACAGCCCTTCTGGGTGGTAGCTCATTAAAGGTTTTTGAAATTCTCATGCATCTCTTCTGCATGTGGGATTTGAGGAGGGGGGAACTTTAGAGAGACAGTAAGTACTATCACATATTCTAACTGGCAGATAGGCTGTGTTTGTTGAAGGAGAAATAAAATTCAGACTGTCTGATTGTGTAGATGCATTTCTTTAATTTTGAGGTGGTAGGAAGCCTTTTTTTTTTTAAATATGCAGTCCCTGTTACGTTTCTCTGTTACTGTAGAACCAATATGTAGGAAATATATGTGAGTAAAATTTCTGTGTAGGTGCAGAACTATAGATCTGGAAGAGAGACCATGTCACTTTTCCAAGGCAGGATCTCCTGGGTATGCCATTCCTGCAAGATATTTGCTTCATCCTGTTTTTTTTCCATTTACGACGACATAGACTCTATAACTTTCCATGGCAATCTTTTCTGCTACCTTTCCGTTAGGAAGTTCCCCTGCCCACAGTATCTAGTCTCAATTATTCTTGCTGCAGTTTAAATACCCAGTACTTGCATTAGAGATGGAAAACATTATTCTTTTCCTCCTTATGTATCCAGAGACTGCTGTTATGTCCCCACTCTGTCTTTTTCTTTTCCCCAACAGCTTGACATTGCTGACTCGTGTGTATCTGTCATCCAGTAGAACTTCCAGATCCATTCCTGAAAAAGCAACTCACAGATTTTTTTTCCCCTACTTTTAATTGGTACGCTTAATTCTTCCAACTATGTAAATTACCTTCCAGTTGCTGTTATTGAAGTTAATTCTATTTTTGAAATCTACTCTATTTTTCAAGACCATTTGAAATGTTAATCCTCTCCTCCAAAGTTCCTTCATTTGGGTTTTCTGCAGATTCAATAGCATCCTAAATAATAATGAAAAACCTGACTAAATTCAGAGAGAGATTCATGTAGAAAATGTCTCCATCCATCCATCTAGCATGACTCTGAATTGCTGAGAGCTACTCTAGATACTCTGTAGGAACTGCCTGGTTCAACCTATTGCATCCATCCCGTGGCTTTTTTTCTTAGCCTGGGATGTACTGTGTGTCATCTGTTCACAAGGCCGTTTGCTGTGTTGTAGAAGGAAATCTGACTGACTTGACCACATCTGTTCTTGATAAATCTATGGTCGCTACTGCTTGTCCCATTATCTTCTCTGTGCTTACCAACCGTTTGTTTCAAAGGGGATTGAAGTTAAACTGGTAAGTCTGTAATTCTCCTCCTCCTCTGAGGAATGTTTGACTTTTTTTAGTCTTTCAATACTTCAGCTGTCCTCAACAGGTTCTCCTGGTTACTGAAAAAGGTCCGAGACTCCCTCAGACAGTTGTGTGTGTCGGATGAAGTTCAACTTAACCAGTTTCTAGCTACTTCCTTTGCTGTTAGACTGGAGATCTTTTTTGCTGTTGGTGGCAGCATCAATTGTGCTGGCCACCTGCTTGCAATCAAGCATTTTAGTGAAGACAGATGCAAAGAAACAAAACCATTAAGCCTTAGGTCTCCTCAGCATCATCTGTCAATATCGTTCCCTCACTACTGAGCAGGGGAGCAACCTTTTCTTTGCTCTTCCTTTTACTGCTAATGCAATTACGCAATGATTTATTGTTATCTTTAAAGCTCCCTGCTACTTTTATTTCACATTGTGCCTTGGCCTTTCTGATTCTGTCCCTGTATGTTTGTGCTTATCCATAGCAAACTGACCACATTTTGTCTGTGTTTCTTCATGTGTCTGAGATCAGAGGATGGTCATATTTTAAGCCAGCTGGCCACACATGTATGTACATAGGAGATAAGGCAGAACTGTTAATTTTTTTTTCTTGTAATGACTTGAAAAAGGTTGGTCTCCAGCCTTTCAATTTAAAAATTATATTTATGTAGCAGTATTTTCTGACTTTTTTTTTTTTAAATATGCTAAAGTTTTGAATGAAATGGGGGGACAAAGGAGGAGGAGGAGGTGTCTTTCTTGTTTACAAGCTACTGCTGTTGCTGCCCATGATTATCCACTGCCCACAGTGATCCTTTAGAATGACTGTCCCAGGAAAGCAGATGGCTTTGCTGAGAGGTGGTTATAACTGTGATAACTGCCTAGCTCTAATCATGATAAGAAAAGCTAAGTGTCATATGCCGGTTCGGAGGGAAATCACAGTAATACCTATAATCAAGGTACCCTCATTAGAAGAGTAGTTGTCAGAAAAATTCTGCTTGGGTCCAGACAAAGGTCAAAGAAAAATACAGGAGAAGACAAACTCCCATATTGACTTGATTGCCAAAAATTAGAAAAAGGGCCATTAAAGCCCTGAAGGCAGTTGAGGCGAGGGGGAGGAGGAACAGCAAGACCTGGCTTAGTTGCTGGCACACTGTGCCTGCAAGGTATTTTTCACTAGCAAAGGAGGAGGGGACAAATTTGATGAGATTTGGCTACTGGCCAACGTACCTCCTGACCTCTTTATTAGAAAGGATACCTGGCAAAAATTGGACTGAATGTATTCATCCCATCTGACTAACTTAAACAAGCTGACTGGCTTTATAAATGTGTCATTTTTCTCTGTTTTCAATCCATCATCCCAACGCATGCCAGTCTGATGGCAGAAGAACTGAGAACTGGCAGCGGTGAATAGCTTGTCATTTAGCTTCTGTCCTCACACAATGCTGTTTCTATCCTTAATAAACATTGTCAGCCATCTCACATATGTGGAACTGCAAGCGTTCAATACTGATTTTGTAAATGAGTGAGCCTTGGTGGAAAAGACGAGCTTGTGGATTATCACTTGGGCAATAGCTGAATCCTGGCAGCAGCAGGAGGATTAATTGAAATGACCAAGCAATTGCACACCAGAAGCAGGAGCCAACTTTGTTTCTGCTCTTAGGGGAGGACATTGCTGCCATTGCAACAGCAAACATAATGTATTAGCCATGAATATCCTTCCCATGCTGTGTTCATCAATTAAGATAAGTAGGTGGTTTTTTGCAACAATCTAAATCGCTAATATGAAAAAAATCCCATGAAAGGGACTGAAGTTCCCAAGGGATTGGGAATATATTTATAATTTCACTCCTAACACTACATGAAATTAGGGTTGATTTTTCTTCTTGTGCCAACTTTGCTTTTACTCACAACAGCTCTGCCAGCACCGCAAATTGGAATTTTCTGTTCCTGGAAAAAGTTAAAGTTTAGTTCAGACAGAACTGCTCTAAACATTTGGTTCAGGATGGGATGTGGCTTGCAGACTAATATGATTAATTTGGTATCTGCATTTGATCTACATGGCTAAATGCGCTTTGTGGTCAAGGGAGGGGTACTTGGCATGGTCGAGCCTGGAGAAGGGTTTGGCTTCACCTTAAAATGGCCACGTTTCTGCTGTTTGGCTCAACTGCTCTCTGCGCCCTGCAGGTAGCCACCTGATGTGACTGAATCTTGACCAGCTCTTCTGGGAGTCCAAAACCTATGTCGACATCTAAATTTAGGTGTCTAGAATGGTAGTTGCCTTTATCTGAAAGCTGAATTGCAGAGTTTTGAAGAAGGGAATGGAATGGCTCCTGTTTGCTGGAGATAGCAGAGTATAAGCTTTTCCCTTACTTTTGTGACCACCGCTTCAACGTGCGTAGGAATTGCTATATAATGGGTACATCTATCACTACTGGATTAGCTTGCAATGAAAAGCTCTTCTAACAATTATAGGAAATTCTGCAGCTAATGATATTGTCATTTGAAGCAGTTAGCATTAGCTTTTGAATTGAATGGCACACAAATGCATGAGGATAGTTTATACTTTCCTGAACATTATAATTTGAGTCTCAAAAGCATGACAGTACGTTGTTGACATTTTCAGTATTAACACTTCAGCAAGGAGGGTTTAGAAACTTCTTGGGATAGCTTTTGTATTTTTAAAAGTTCAGTTTCATTTAAACACTGCAAAATTGATTAGCAGTTTTTGGAAAATTCTTTGAAGATGAAAGGGGTTACATGAATGCTAAGCATTATTATTATTATTGTTAAACCCACACAAAATCCATAGAAAGGCCATAAATCCTCAAAATTAGCTGATCTGAAATTTCAGACATATGCGTTTTTATTGTGCCATGTCATGAAGGAATACAATTCAGTGAAGACAGCTTAATACACATATCCAGGTTGTGAAACAAGGACTGTGGTCAAACACTTCTCCAGATACTGGAGTTCAATAGCACAAGCATTGCTGTTTAGGGCTGAAGTACAGAGCAAATTCCAGGTTCTCATCTGTGCTGCACAGTGTGTTTACGTGATCATTTTAATCTTTCCCACAATAGTCTGCACTGGCATTTCCCATATGTATACTTAATTCACTATATGCTAACAAATGATTTAGGTCATGTCATGCATATAAATACACAGACACAATGAGAGGGGTCAACATAAAAAATAATGTTGCATTAAGTTTAAGTTCTTATATAAAAATATATTTAGAGTTAAAAACTATCACAATTGCAAAAGGCAAAGTGCAATATTCAGCTGATAGCTGTTATTCTTTTCAAGAATATATCTATGTATTTTTCCTTGTTCATTTGGTTCCTCTAAGTTTGGAGACATAATGTTTAAGGAGAGTCTGTCCTGAAGAAGGCAAAAAACAAAGCTGTATTTTAAACAATATTCAAAAATGTGTGAAGTAATCAGAATACCTATACTTTTGTCATGTGAAAGTGATAGGATTTGCACAATTGTTTAAACTTGAAGCACAAAAAATTAATTAAAAAAATCAGAACATTTTGCATGTTGGTATAGTCGGACATGTTATAGTTTCACTTTAGGGTTGTCCTTTGTTAAATATTACTTACTGCAAATGGTTGCTGGGTACTCTGGTTATAATTAACAGTAAGATTTATAATGTGTTTAGACTCTCATTTTTAATACTATGTATATGTGTTAACACATTGTGTTAGCAATTGTAGAAAATATTCTAAAAATTTTCCTGGTGGAGATGAACATAATTACTTGCATAACACCTCAACAATCAGTTCTCTCCCACTTGAATAGGAATAAGTATCCCTCATTGAACCATACGTAGGAAAATCTTCATGTTCTTGCTGAAAATGATGCTATGTCCAAACGTATTAAATAGCTGATAAGTGGATACGTGAGAAAATTTGGTTAACATGAAACGGGGAACACTCAGGTCTGCACCTGTGGAGAGTGATACTCATGGTCAAAAGTTAGATAAGTTCACCGGCCTCTCTCATGGCAGTCAGTGTAACACTGAGTCAAATATCACCAGTAATCACCAGGTAATTCTGTTTTATAAGCACTTTAGATAACAATGTTTTCTTCTGACTGAATTACTCTATGCCATATTATTGCTATACTGTCAGATTTCATACGCTGAAATTTTGGTTATCTAAAATACATGGGTTTTTTTTCACTCCAGTTGCTGTCAGCCAGTGTTCCAGTATGTGATGATACATTGTCCATTGCAATTAAATCTACCAATATCCACAAAATTTCTGATTTCCTTTGCCTCTCCCATTCAGAGGACAAATATCAATAAACAAATGCATTCCTCCACAGGGTTATTAATACAGGACTACAAATTGGAAGTGAAATCTGCAGAGAGAGGAATCAACAACTGCAGGTCATTTTCAGGCCTGTTTTTCCTTTTGCTTAGATACCTTCCAAGTGATTAAGTTTGTTACGTTTCTGAATTACAGCTTAGGAGCATAGGACAATGTAAAACATATATTTGTATTTAAAAAATAGGCATGCAGAAACACAGTTTAAATTTGAAATGGGTTTTGGATTCTGAGTCCTTCCTCACTGTAAATGAAACAAAAACCAAAAAACAATTCCAGTTTGATGTTGCTGAAATTGCGGAGGAGCATGCTGTCAGCTGAATACTGTTACAGTTTTCATTTCCATTTTTCCCTATTAAAATAAAAAGCAACCAGTAAAGAAAATAATTCTGTATTTGCAAAATTGCAAAATTAAAAATTTATGTTGGTTTAAGTGAAACTTTCTCAGATTCCTTCTATTTCTTTTTTTTTAATTTTTTTGTATGGTTGTTTTTCTTTCCACTGTGACAGAATATGAGTGAGAGGTGTGGTGCACAAGTGAGTAGTAGTGGACATAAAAAGAGGAATTATGCTGAGGTATAACTTGGGGCATGTAAATGAATCACTGAACCATCAATGTAGATGGCACTGGCTGTTGAAGGAAGTTCAGCCAATCAGTTGTATCTCAAATCAGTATTCTTAGTCAATACTTGTGGGATTTTGGAGGAAAATAGGTCTGCCCATCCGTGCCATCCTCCTATTCCCTCCTTTTGTTATGGTGATCTCTCTTAGCATAGAAAGAACAATTTGCTTGGGACTCAGTTTGATGAAGACACTTAAATGTAGATGTTCATATACCAGCTCAGGGCTGGATTAACATGCTTGAACACAGTCGTCTTGTGTCATTTGAGTTCTCACAGTCTCTGAGATGTCAGCACGGGGCTGGCAGATGTGACAAGGACCTACAGGAGTCCTTCGTGCCCAGCAGCTGGAGATCCAGTAGGGCTACCTGGGGATGTCAGGTGGCCATAGCTACCTATGTTTGAGCAGCTGAATCAAGGCTGGGTATCCAAGCTTCCAAAGGAGTCTTAAACGGTGTCCGAAGTTTTTATAGAGTGAAGTGACTCCTTTCAAGCTAGGACACACCAACTAGCATGGCAGCTGCATAACTCTGGAGTGTACTGACTGGAGTCCCTGGCGTGACCTCCACCTACTGTAGGCACCTAAATTCTGGTATTTTTAACTGCAGCCTGCACCCCACCCTTTGTGTATCTGCTTTTCTTTTTGCAAAGACTAATCTTCAACAGGGCTAAGTTTAAAATTTCCAAATATGTCAATGTTAGCTAACTTTAAGGCTTTTCTATTTTCAAGAGAGACAAGGTTTACTTTCAAAAGCAGCCTACTTTGAGTAGGCTGCTCTTGGTAAAAGTTGGTGAACAAGCTGTCTTTGCAAATAGCACGTAACAGGGGTGTGCAGAGCTGTAGTCTGAATGGATGGATGCTGTCACACTGTGTAGCCATGGCTATATTAGATGAAAAAGGAGCACATTTTACTAATGGAAGGGAGGAGACAGCTGAGTGCTTCATTTTGCAATGATGACAGAGCATTAAATTGGTCTGGGGAGACAATGTTGGGGGGGGGTGTTGGTTTTTTCAGTTCACCGTGCATGTGTGTGTCATACATCAAATTTTCTAAAATGCCAAAGAAACTTTGAAGCCCAGATCAAATTTTAGTAATAGCTTTGTGTGCTTTTGAAAATATGACCTGTGCTCAATTTGTGTTTGTCAGGTTCCTAGATGTCATCTGTTTTTATCTGTCACTTTTTATCATACAGCTAAACAAGTGCACCTAGATGCAAAATCCCAGTACAGCATCACCTTTCATTTGTAACTTTAACATAAGGCACATGTTGTTACTTTCTGAGAAGAAACTGCCTACTTTTGAGAGATGCCAGATTCAGTTTGTTTACATCTTAAACAAAACATGCACATTTTAAATGATTCATACAAGAATCTACTTCTGCTGTTTACTGCGTGCATGCATGCATAAATATATATGTGTGTGTCCTAGCCTTGCAAAGTTTTTAAATTCTGAAAGAAGTATGATTTTTGCAGCATTGGGCCAAGAAAGTACATTAAAATCAATCTCTCAAAACAGACATTAGAACCATTAAATATGTTAGGTTTTGGTGGAGTACAATATGATATGAATGGTGTCAGGCCATTCTCAGACAGGTCAGGTAATAGCACAGGCATCCTAAGATGCATGAGACAACAGGTAAACTCTGTTTACCAACAACTATGGCTAGTCCTTTTTTACTCAATAGTGAAGCAAAAGACTGTGGATAATCAGACTTCTTCCTTAAAGACCAGTGCTGATTGTAGCATTGCTTCGATCTAAACTTCAATATCCAAGGTAAACCTGAGGCCCCATGACAAACTGAAACTGGAAACCCTTCAGTGGTTTTCATTAAGATGGACTACCTAAAGTGTCTGCTAACTGCTGCTTTCAAATGATTGGGGGGAAAAAAATTAGTTTCAGCCTTCTTTTAATTTTTCAGAATTCAAGCAAAAACTCGAGAATTTCGAGAGAGACAAGCTCGTGAACGTGACTATGCAGAGATACAGGATTTTAACCGGACGTTTGGCTGTGATGCGGACCCAATGTATGCTGGGATTGCTTCCTATGACTCTTCTTCAAATAGCGGCACGATAATGATGAACACGCGACCACAGAGCCCGAGGGAAGGGCAGACAGTGGAAGCCTTGTACGCCCAAGTGAAGAAACCACGGAATTCAAAGTCTTCACCTGTAGACAGGTAGGCATCAGACATCAATCAGTAGGCTCTTTCAAAATCCGCCCTTGTAATGCTTTTGTCATGGGAGATGACTGTACATCAGTTGGAAAGTCAGAACTGCATTTTTATTAATGGCTTTTTAAAAGCCTTTATGCAGAAAAGTATTGAGCTCACACAAATCAAACTGTAACAGAATGGGATGTGAAAGCTATTTTCTGCAGAGCCGCTGCTTTTGTTTTCATTCCTCAGATGATTTTGAATTTTGGAGTCACTGCTTGGTATCATTCAAATTAAATTCAAACTTGTCACTTCATCTGGTTTATTTATCAGACTCTAACTGATATGGTTGTGGAATACAACATTTCCAACCTATTCACAGCAGTTACAAAATTTCTGGAAAGTTCTTGTTGTTAAAGCAAAAGTGGATTAAAGCTTACCTGGGTTCTAGTCCTACCACAGTCCTGAGTTTCAGTCTAACAGGTGGAGCTTTTTGATTAAATATAGACCCAAGTGAGTAAACTCCAAGCTTGACTCATCAGTTACTTTCTCTTCTCGGGATGTAGCTTATGATTTATACTATTCCTGTGGTTACATTATCTGAGCTAAGTCATGCTTGGTTTTATGCTGAAATTGGGCAAAATTCCGGTTTCTGTTGATGGAGTTTTGAGTTCATTTGAAAACCTGAAGCTAAAACATAGGCATGTAAACTAACATAAAGTAGAAATAACCAAAGGCAAAATTCACAGCTTTTTTGTACTTTAACAATGAAAATACATCTGTTTTCTTGGCTTACGTCTGTGATCTTGTAGTTCTGCATTTTCTCAGCCTTACAAAAACTAACACTAAAATCCTAGTGCAGGAGGTATCGTTAACTCATTCAGAGGTTATTAATTTAGCTCATAGTAAAACCACTGGTTGTTTTGTTTTCTACGCCATTCTTTCCAGAAGAAAAATACTGGACTTTCAGTTAAATCAGCAAAGCGGTGTCTTTGGTTGCAGTGTTTGAGATGTGTATAGCTCTACATGAGGACTGGTGTTCATCTTGTGTGCTCTGTTCGCGGTGGTGACGGAGTCATTTGTATTTGGTCTTAAGGAAAGCAGCTACTGTGCAGACTTCAGCTAATTGTCTAAAACTCTTTTTAATTGAGGACTGAGATTGGTGTATTTAACCCTCTACTAGATCTATTTTGAAAAGTTCCTTTACATAATATTGGTAAAGATATATCCTCTAACTTGACAAATAAGAAAATCTCAGATGCATTGTCGAATGCATAAATTTTTACTAAAACGTAGTAGCCCAACTGCCTTTTTATTTTCTCAGTCGCACGGTTCTCTTGTATTGCACTGTGTAAAAGGCCTGCTTTTCATATTAAATAAACATAATTGATATACTGTGGATACGTACATCATTTCAGTGAAGGAAGCAAAATAATTTTAAAAGAAGACAGCTTCATCTGTGCCCTTGAAATTTTATATTCCTTAGCCTTACATTGACTGGCGCTGGTACACACAAGTGCCTGACATTTCAGCACTTTCGTGCCTTTGGAAATCAAGATAGCTTGGTTGGATATGGCTGCCACATGGTGACTCTTACGGCTGGTTTTGTTAGACCAAAGGCAGTGTTTCATGCCTGAGTTGAATGGCATCAATGTCACATCAACAAAAAAAAAAGTTCTTTGATGCAAACCTGGCACGGCGAAATGTAAGACCTGCATGACCTAGCTAACTCTGTGTGATTGCTGATAAAAGAGCCGGGAGAGAGCGAGTAAAACTGAAGATAATGGAGTAGCGGGTGAACCTGATGTTAATCATAAGGGTAGGACTGAAGAGCAGTGTGGTAGTTCCGCACATTCAGGCTACTCCTGGTGCACAGAGGGCCCCGTCTCTCACAGCTGGATCACGCTGTGACAAAAGGAAAGACCCGGCGTACACAACAGGCTTGAGCAGAGGGAGAAAATGCAAGTCGGAGACTAGAACTGGGGCAACAAGAGCCACCCCCAGTCCCGTGATAAAGGGAGGATGCATTCCGCAAGAAACACCTGGAAAGAAATAGGCAATTGAGATGTAAAAAGATTATTATTTCCTATAAATGTGCTCTGAAGTAACTGTTTGGGGGTGTGAGGCATGAAGGTGTCTAGTATATGGGGTATTCTTCCCTCTCTCCTCACACGTGTATTAGCAGCCAAACTGCAGAGCTGGTGAATCCCACCTGGCTCCAGGAGACCTTTTGAGGAACATTGCAGCAACTCGTGCAATCTCAGTCTCAAATTTAACTCTTCCAGAAGTCAGGTCCGTACCTTGGGCCCACTGCTAAGAGAGCGTGTTGCCTGCTTTGGACACGGAGGAGATGTAACAGCTGTGAGGGAGGAGCTTTCGGTTGTCCTTGAGGTGTGTGAAGGATGTCTGGGAGCTTGACCCTGTGTAATGTTCAGCAGCAGAGCCTGGATCGCGGCTGAGCTATCTTCCCAAGGCTGCTCTGTGTTTTACAGGCTTTATCTTAGCTGTATTAAGAAAGTATCATCTGACTATCATTTTAAGAAATAGTTGTGTCCCTGTGGGCCTGAGGTGCTTTTTACCTGTCTCCTCGTCTGTAGGATGCCTGGCTCCTCACCCCATGTGCATTGCTACTTGTTTCTTGCTGTCCCTTTCCAGCAGTGAGACCTTCCCCCTTCACATAGCATCTTCCGTGATGCCCCTTTCCCACACTAAGCATCCAAGCGCCTCTTCACAAGGCTCTTCTCCAGGGAGCTCTCTTCTCTGCAGTCTAATTTATCCTGATAATGCAAGAAATTTGAGGAGAAATAGTTGGTTGCAGTTCTGAATCCTTAAAATATTGTTTACATTAGCATTCACCTGCGGTGAGCATTATTTTCCCTGTGTTTTGCCCCTTTGCCCTGCCATCCTTTCCTTTCCTCTGGACATTTCAGAGGTTACCTAAATGGAAACAGTTGCTTCCAGCCTTTGTGAATGGGAAGGGAAATCACTCGCAGCGCATTACCCTTGCGCTGAACTGCCAGGAGCTGGTAATGGCCAGGCTGTCTTGAATCTTTAGCACATTCATATTAAAAGCGGCATTGTTTATGTGGGAAATGTTATTTCTATTACAGTTTGGTGCTTAGTGCCAAACAAAATTTGACATTTAAGTATTTCCAAAAGGTTATTTAAAAGTCTCTTACAAAGAAACCTATAACAAAATGTCCCACAATAGTTTGCATACCATTGCTGAACACTTATGATGAATTTTTCCTTAACTTGCAAGAGAATTACTGCGCCTGTGTGTGAGGCCTTGTTAGGGTTTGTTTTTCTTTAATATTCCTTCAACTTCTCTCTTATTTTCATCAACACATGCCACCAACTGATGTAAGTTTGACTGTGTCATGGCATATGAATGATAACAAAGTGGAGGACAAGTATGTAAACTGCTCATCAGAATAAAGGCCAACTTTATTTTATTTTTTGCAAGTTTAAGGATATTATGAGGACAACTATTGTAGTGCTTCACCAAATGATGGTACAGTCAAGTTGTCAGGCAGAGGTCCCCCAAGTTATAAGATAACCTGACTTGAAACCAATGTTAAAACCAGGCCTATTTCTTGATTCTTCTTCTTGGATGTATTTTATATTTGGATGTATCCCAAGCTCTGCAGTTGTAGACAGATAGTACAAAACAGTAAGAAGAAAATGGTTATTCCTTAAATAGTTTGTCCGTTCATTTCTCTAAATTAGAAAGTGGATTGTATAATGCCAAAATACAGCAAAGGAGAAAGAGATGTTAAGTTACTCATTGGAGACTTGCACGTTAGTATGTGTGTGTAAGTGACTTTGCTTCACCCATCTTACCAACAATAGCTATAAAAAACCCCCCACATCCTAGACATAGTAAATTTTACTTAAGAATATCCTTACAGGACTTAAATCTGCATTAAAGCAATTCTAAAACAGCTTCATGTTGGATCAGAGTTAACTCATTCACGGATATTGGTGGGGTTTGCAGGCGGTGGTGTTTGGTTTGTTTTTTCAGTGATAGTATCTGTTAAATATGTAGTTGAAATATGGGAGATTCTTTATTTTTGGCTTCTTACATAATCCATGCGTACGTGTAGCTCCTGTGAGTCTTGAAACGCATTTTAAATTCCAGTTACACTAGTCACAGCAAGTCTCTCCAGTAGCACTAAAAAAGCTGTTTTCTGATCTTGATCCTAAAGAATTAAAGCAGATGATTTTCCTTAACTAGGGAGGAGTTTACTGCTCAGAGGAAATGAAGCTCTAGCAATAAATACATTTAAAAAAAAATCTGTTGGGAATGATCGGTGATCAGTATAACTGTATATACAACAGCTGCCCTTGCGACATTAGCTCCATCCTGTGTATTGATAGCTTACAGGGACAGGCTGCTAAGAAGTTTTTTCACTTACCAACTTTTTATGTTAGGCATTAACAGAGCAGGATCGAGGTGGAATGTGTAATGTATGTTTATTTTACAGTTCAGGAAAGAAGTGTCTTGAGAACTGTGTTCTTGTGGATAAAGCTTTTAGCTTAGCTGAAAAACGTCTCTAGTATGTTTTTGCATCATACAGAAGAGAAGCTGCACTACTGATCAATAGTGTTTTTCATGTAGATGACAATGCTGCTATACAATGGGGTTTTATAGCCATCACCTGACATCCATAGCTGAGCAGTATGTAGAAAGACAACTCCTAATGGACATTTACTGGCTGTCACTGTGTAATCATTTCCCGCCAAGAGTGCATTGTCCTGAAATATAATTGAAATAAAATAGGCACAGTGCTGCTGTAAATCTCAATAGCTTGAAAATAGTAGGCTAGACTCCCCCAGCTTGCTGAGGACATTTTAATGGAAACATAAATACCATAATCATATGCTTTTTGCATGCATTTTGCCATTAAAAAGAAAAATGTTCATTTTAGAAAGGGGGACCTTTATGAACTGGTTTCTTTTCTATCAGAAGTGGAATCAAGTTATGTCAAAGGAGTATTTGGGAACTGAAGACAGCCCCACTTGCTTTAACTGTCATCTGTTTGGTGCGAAAAGGCAAGATGCTGTTTTTAAGGTCAGGCCACATACTTTGCTTGCTGCTTTTCCAAAAAGAAAGGGAGAACATTTTATTTAGATGTTAACTTTTATTTGCTCAGTAGTATCTTTGTGCTTAAATTGGCATGAGAGTAATGAATCCCGGAACCTGGAAAGAAACACTCTGATATAATAAAGGAATACATAAAAAGCAGACCCTGTCTTTCTAGTGTGTGTAAAATAACTCTTAGCAATAGCAGAATGGGTCGTGAAAGCTATGAAATACTATATTGCCATGCCTGGATAAATATTTGTTAAAAAAACAAGGCGCTTGTGCAGCTATATTAAACTTCTTTATTAGTAGTGTCAGTCACAGGAGCGTTCTTAAGTCTGTGGGATCATCTATGCATAGGAATCCAAGCTCACTGCCAGGCCCACCAGCGATGGAGATAGGAGTTATTACTCAGGGTGATGCATCCTGTAAATGCTAGGATATTTCTTGTTTCTTAAATGAAGAGATTTTTTTTTTTGACGGTTCTGGAAGTTGACTTGAAGAGCGCTTTCACGAAGGGAAAGGCCACGGCACTGTAAACCATCTAACCAATGACATTTAAAACCTGCAGAGCTGTGCAGAAGGCTGACAACCTAGGTTGAATAAGATTACGAGTAAGCTCTTCCCTCCTACCTATGCTGACTTCTGTTTGCTGGTGTGGAAGTGTTTTCCTACACTTGAATCTCTTGTTCTTCATTGTTTACCACACTCTGCCGTCAGAGCCCTACAGATGACGTTCTGCCAGGGGAAGGCACCACTCGTGGGTAAATAAGCTGTAAATACTTGATTAGGTTGCAAGCGCTTCAGAGCTGTTGGTTATCCAAGCTCCCTAAATAATCAATTATGTTGCAGTAATTAATAGTAATAGGTTTTAAATCCTTATCTTCCATTGAGTGTCACCCTTTCGTGGCATTAATGAAGCTTCATTCCTGTGAGAATCTGGCTTCTGGAAAGACTTTCCTAGCCTACAAAATGGCATATATGCCATTATGGGATAATCAAACAGACTTTCCAAGACAACCCAGTGGAGAGCAGTGGGTTAATGAACTGCTTGCAGTTCTCTAACGTGTAAAACTGAAAATAATACTTGGAAGTCATTGTGGTATTTTTTTGCCTCTGTCTGTGATAACCCAGAGAAGGATTAGGTAGAGCCTCTGTGAGACTCTTCATGGGGTTTAATTTCACTTTAGCGCTAACACATTGGGGTTTTTTGTTCCTCTACCCTTCATCCTATAAGCCAGTAATCCTTGCCCCCAGGACTGCCTAAAAATTAGCTTGGTCTCTCATAGACCCATGTATTTAGAACCCAATAGACACTATTAGCATTGGCATTTTATTATCTTTGGTTGGTTGTTTTCTTTTGTTCTTCCATCTTGATAGAATATAAGACAAGTTTTAATATAAATTCATGAGGATTTGTGTAGGCTCCCTATTGTGAAAGTATGCAATTGCACTCCCTGTTTGGGTTACCACTTTGGTGGAGTAAATGGCAGATTTACAGTGAACTCTATTCAGGTCTCCCATTTTAATTACTTGAAAGTCCTGGTTTCTTTCTGAATAGATACCAAGCACTGATACTGTTGTGAGAACCACGTCTTTCTCCATTTACCACAGCCACAGCCTCACTTACACCCCGGTGGTTTTGCTTCCTCTCTCCTCCAGTCGGCATGGCGTGTAATCTGAAATGTGACAGCTATTTGTTTGTTTTTACAAAAGCAGCCTGAGTTAATACGTCTACAAATGGTTGCAGTGGGAAAATGCACAGAAAGATAAGAGAGAGATGAACTTCCCGCCCCAGGTTACAAAATGAGGGGTGAAGTGGGGCCCACCCGAATGTGCCCTTAGTGCCCCCGTTCTGAGCGACTACTAACGAACTTCCTTTGCTGGGAATTAGGAGTATCCCTTTAGGTTTGTGATTTTCAATTCTTTAAGTGCAGCTACTGCTTACAATGAGAGACTATACTTATAAAAGGTAGATCAAAACCTGTCACTTTTCATCCATTTCAGGGTGTAATATATATTAGGATTTTAAATACATTGTAACTGAATTATGTATAATATTTTTCATTGGTATATTAGTGCAGTTTGAACACAGATATAGATCAGTTGGGTGTTTCCTTGCTTGGAGAAAAAAGAGAACAACCTTTACGTTTTTTCAGATGGGAGAAGGCAGCATTTAATTAGAAAAAAAAAATAAAAAAGACAAATTATATATTCTACTATGAAACAAAACATGATGTGAAAACAAGAAAAGGCAATGTCTCAGGCATTGAATGGTTACTGTATGGCTTGAGATTGCAGTCCAAAAACCCAGCTGTGTGTCTAACATGCACGTCTTCATTTACCACTAATGCCATCAATACAATTTGGAGTTCTTCATCCTGAGAAAATTATGGGGAATATTTGAGTACACAAAGCTAAAAAAGCAAAGGCTTTCCCATTCATTAAATGAAGTGCTTTGATCCTACCAGTGTAAACTGTTAAAATCTGTTCTTTGCTAGTCCTGCTAACCAAAATTTGGATTGCAAACTGATGTTATGCAGCACTTGAACACCATAATTTAATCAGTTTAATTTGTTGTTGCTGTTGAATGTGGCCCTTTCTAAATAGAATACAAATTTATGATTCCCCTATCTTTTATGTCCCTCCAGTCAACCCATCTGTTCCTCTTTGGTGAAGGATTCAGGCTTCTCCTCTCCAAGCATTTAAAGAGTGGGGGTTTTGCTTTTTAGAGTTGTCTGACTATAAGAGAGGGGTGCATAGGCAGAGCTTGGAGAGAGTGCTGTGTGTTCACTGAATCCCATCTCTCCGCTTGCTATAACTAAATATACAATTTAAAGATAGATCTTTAAATTAATGTAGGTTAATGGATGAAAAGTAAAATAAACGTTTTTTTTTTTATATACGTTCTTCTAATGCTGGAGAGTTTTGGAGGGTTTTTTGTTCTGTTCTTTTTTATGAACAGTATCTCCTTCACAGATGAGGCAAACTATATTTAACTACATTGTATTTCCTTATGGCCAGCCTTGTTTATTTATGTGACTTAAAAAACATCCTGCTTACGGTCGAAGTAGTTTGTCACTGGCAGAAGTGGTGAGGTCTACTTGTGGGGAGGAATCCTCTGCAGTAAATTTTAGGAAAGAAACTAACATCACTACCTATACGTTGGAGGGTGGTGGTTAATTCTTTTTAACATCTTGTAAACTCATTGAATGAGTGCTTATGAAACATACCACATTGGAAACCCTGGAAATTGAGAAATTGCTGAAAGATCTCATTTCAATTTGTTCTTGGTTGGAAAGTTGAAAATCAATGCTTTTCCACTCATCACTCAGAAAACAGTGTATATTACTGGAGCATTATACTTCATAGCATATTGTTAAAGAATTGGTTTATAAGGTGTTTGAAATCTTGTTCCTTAAGGCTCAAACACTATGATGTGAGATATTAAAAGATTTGTTGCATGGTCTATTTTATATGATTATATATTTCTGAAAAATGTTGTTCTAATGTCAGACTTGCTTGCCATGAATTTTTTTTCATTCCTTAAAATACTAGTGACATTTAAATAGCTTTTCCATCTGAAGTGTTCATAGAAGTCTTTCTTACATGATGGATATATGAAATGTTATTACAGTAAATAGATCACATATTTGTAATGCACAGGTAATTTCATCTGCCTGGAGTTTAGACAGTGATATAACATGTAAGACTTAATTTATGAAAGAAAAAGCAAAGGAGCAGATTTTGCTTCATTTTAATTTTTGTGTATAGTTTTGTAACAATAATGCATGGCACGCCTGAGTTGCATCACATTCTGTAATTAAATGTCTTCTGTGTGCAACAATTCAGTCTCGATTACAACCTTCCCTAGGTTTCCCTTTAAAAGGAAGCACAGTACAAACTGGGATGAAAAGAGAATGCAGAATTACTACTACCAACATTTTAAAAAGCGATTAGAATCCGTACGACTTCAAGGCATATGAGAACTAATTCCCCTCACACTTCTCATTTCCACTTATCTTTGGGAAGAAAATTTATTTGCAGAAGACCGCACTACCCGCAGGAACAAACCTCATAGGTAGTAGGAGTAATTGTCCTAAAAGCGCTCTGACCTGGCAAACAAAGGAGAAAGACAGAAAATAGTAGCGTTGGTCTTTATTTCCTGAGACATAGTTCATGGCTCATTAATAGTTGTAGTGTATATTACTGCGTATTGTATGCTGCAGAGGAAACACGCAGAAGCTGCCTGTCATTACTTTGTAATTGTATTAGTAGATACAGTGTAAAAAAAAAAAAAAAGAGAGAGAAAGGAAAAAGAAAGAGAAGGTTCGGCTATGTATTATTTTGTACATCATCTTAAACTGCACTGTGTCTGCCTGCTTAAGATAAACTCTATGCATATTTGATAAAATGTTGTCAAATTAACCCATCCATTTCTAAGGATTGCTAAATGCCCATGAAGGAATGGAAGGATGCATTGAAGCTATTTTAATTAGCAAAGTGTGATTTAAAGGTTGCTAAAATCAAAAAGAGCTTATTCATTTTTCATCAATAATAATTTTCCTTAATATTTCATCAAAACCTGCTGATTCGGAGACCACCTTCTGGGCTTTGATTCATTATGACTGCAGACATAATTTAATTTTTCCCCCTTTCCTCATTCTGTGATATGCCTTTTCATCTTTGAGACATTGTTAAGATGTTTCTAACATTCACAGATTGCTAATTGATCCAACTTTTTTAAAACTGTACTTAAGACAGAGGCTTCTTTTCTGTGGAAGCAATTTTCCATGCCTTTGCTTTTACTAATGTTTTTTTCAATCTTTGTATCTGATAAAGTATAAATTATCAAATAGACAGAATAAAAATTGAAGACGTGTATGGTTTTATATATGACAAGTGCGGCAAATTATTGGAGAAATGATAGAGGGAAATTAAGAGAGTTGGTACAGTCAGTAAGATTGCACAGTCACGAAGTTAGGCCTTTATAGTTCATCTAAAACTAAGTCAGAATTAAAACAGTACTGTAAGTAATGTTTTTTATCTAAATCTTTGGGGGATCATGAAGAAAAGCAATTATGGGAATTTATGCAAAGGCATTTTGTGAAAGGATGTACAGTTAAAAGAAATTGCTCCGTTCACTTTAGTAGGGCTGTTCATCTAAGTTTTGTCTACATTATCATACTCCGGTAATTTGTAGTCCCAAAATGCATTTGTGTTACTATTTTAAGTTGAGATTCATAACCTGTTTCTTCTTGAAAGGCCTCCCTGTAGAGTAGTATCCAGGAAACTTTCCATTCAGGTAGCGTGTTGAAACAACCAATGCATCAGCAGAATGTAGTGGGTTGAAACAGTCCAAATGCCATGGACTGTACCCTGATCCTTTTCTGGAGGTGGCTGGAGAACAGTCACAATCTTCATTTTCCTTTGCTCGTGAAAAGCGTGTCACACTTGGTGGGTGCAGTCAATGCCAGTACTGTGCACGCACTGTCATTTAGAGCAGGGCCATCTTTTTCTTTCCTTATTCGTAGCAATTTTCCCCAGTCCAGTCTACTTAGAATTTCAAAAATTGTCAGACCTAAGTCTTGCTTAGATGGTCAGAGCTAAATTGTTGTTTCTCTTCTTAAGCCACATTGAACAGTTCATGCAGACTGAATTCCATTAGCTTTCATTAGTTGCACTATTCTGATGTAGTTAAAATTCCTGCAGCTTAAGATGTCAGAATTTAACAGGAAAATAGGTAAAACCGAGACAGCATTCAGTGTCAGGAATAATCCTACTTTACTGGAGCTCATGCTTATGTTTTTTAATATTCCTTCTCAGATTCAGATGCCTCCATCATCTATGTAGCATGTCATATGTGAGTGTGTGTCCACATTCAGTAGAGCACGTACATACATGCAGAATAAGATGCAGATACATGAATGTGTTTAGCTGTGGCAGAATTTTTATGTGTGTGTGTTTATGTCTGTCTATATGTATACATATAAAAAAATCTTTTGTAAAAATTCCTCCACTCCAGAGGACGTGACCTCCAGAGCTCATCTAGTCCAACCACCTGCTCAGACCAGTTTTGATCAGGTCAGGTTGCTCAGGGCTGGAGTTGTATTCTGAATATCTCTGAGGATGGAGATTTCATCCAGCACCCTGGCTGCCTGTTCCAGTATTTGACCAGTTTCGTGCTATCCAAAAAAAAAAAAAAAAAAAAGCTTCTCAAATCAGAATTTCCCATGCTCTAGTTTGTGTCCATTTGTGTCCAGGCTTTTCCTCTCATCCTATTACTGTGCAACTCTGAGAAGAGTCTGGTGTGTGTGTGAAAAAAAAAAAAAAATTAATCACTTTCTCTAAGATTTGGAATATGAAACAACAGATTCAAATTTTTTAGGCATCAAAAGAAATTTTTAAAATAATAAGGATTACTTTAAAAAGTAATACTTCATTGTTAATATTGAACTTTTCCTAGAATGATTGCCAAAGTTGTTTTTTTTTCTTAAGTTACCTATTGTATTTCCGTATTTCAGAGTTACACTTAGGTACGCGGCTTGTTTCTCACGAATTATTTTGAATACTTATGTTGTCTTTTTCTCCGCTACACTATTCAAAACTTGACAAAAAAGTTTGAGGACAAAGTATAACTCTTCATTCCTCTTGAAATACAGGAAGCTGCCTTTCCTCCTTTATTTCACAGGTTTTGTGTGGTGCATACAACATTCAGCTCTACCAAAAATAGTGCATTTGAAAGTACCTTTAAAAAATGACTGAAAGTTGCGTGTGCTGTTGGATTGCGTATGCTCCTTATATGAACTTAGTTCTTGCTTTTCGGTCAGTCTCGTTCTGCAGGTGGGAGAATTGTGTTGCTCTCCTGCATGGGCAGGATTGCTGCCTCACGGGGCCTGCTGCTGTGACCGCCTCTCTTCTTCTGCTAAAGGATTTTCCATATTTCTCTTTTAACACTGGGGTTCTGCAGCTCATCTGTACAATTTTCTGGACAAAAAGAGATCATAACTCCTGGAGAAATGATAGTGTTGGCAGGGAATTGTGAAACAAAGGCTTCCAAGCATTTCTCAAAGCCCTGCTCACCCACATTTGTTCATGAGCTGAAATTTGCAGATGGCAAAGGCTGTGGCATTGCAGGAACCAAGCCTCAGGAGACACAGGTGTGTCCTGCAGAGCTGAAGGGCTGCACTGGAGGGGAAGGAGGGGGGAAATGAAGCAACTCCTCTGCAGAGATCAGGAGTGCTGCAGGACGGTGATCGGGGAGAAGAAGCTGCCTCCTGAAGTTGCTGTGATGCAGGGGAGCCAGCTATCCTCTCACCCTCGGCGAAAAAAGAAATTAAAAAAATCAACCACCCTCCTCAAAAGCACAGATGAGACATAGGATGGTCTATACAGGGTTGTCTTTCATCTAGATACTGTATTTGCAAGGATCCTAAAGAACTTCATAACCTTTAATGGGGACTTGTAGTCAATATAACAACCATTTCACTCCACGGCTGATCCCCTCACCACTCCCTGCACTGACAAGCAACCACCTGCGCAGTGAAACACTGCTGCTGTTTAATTGCATATAAATCAGGGCCGGGGTATAGAGACAAGCCAGGCAAGTCTGGAAGGAGAATTTCAGTGAAAAAGGTAATTACCTGAGCTGGAACACGGCCAGGGCACCAAGGTTAACACCTGTATGCTTGTGAGAAGTGCCTGGTGATATTCTTCCAGAAACCATTTTCTACTGAGTTATAGAAAAGACCTTGTTAGTCACTTGGTCCCTCCGTACATGGAATTGATTCCTACTGTGGTTCATTCCATCACTCGTGTAGTGCACGTTCAGTCACTTTGAAATGGGGTTTGTCCACCACCTTTACGTGGAGAGCTAGCCTGCTCTTTTTCTTTTATACCTCTTGGCTGAGGAGACAATTGCCTGGCATTTAACCTAAATTTTTATTTTATAACCTCCGTGTTCTCTTGAACATACTAGGGTGTAGGGCAGAAAGACATAGAGTGTCTGAAATTCCCAGTACCTATCTGAGGGTGTCCCTTGAGATCTTAAGGGAAGAGGAAAGAATTATTTTGATGTGTGTTCCTCAGTCACAGAACAGGATAAATTAGCTGCTGCTGAGGCGTCTGCTGTGGTGTTTAAACTGCTGCAAAGACAAAAGCTAGCTCAGATATCACCACATTGCACCACAGAAGAGACAAACCATTACCATCTTCTTTTCCTTCTCTGTTTGGAGACAAACACAACGTCTCTCCTTTTGTGAGCTTAGTTGAATCGTATTTTTTCATATTTCACCCTCTTAGTTCATTACTCTGTCTTCAGTCAACTTATGTTCTCTGTGCAGAGCACAGGAGTACGATTTGAAGTAACTCAACAGTCGCATCCTCCAGCATTCTGCCTGAGCTACTCAAACCTGCTCTTCACTGAGGAGATATGGAGAGCAGAGCTGCATGCTCCCTCCAGTCATACAAGAACTCTGAAAAATATTTTTCAATTTATTTCTCAGTAAGATATTTATCTCATCTTAAAATCCCCCATACTTTCATCTGAAGATGGCTAGCCCTTGAATGCCTATCTTTCTAGTAGTAGGAGAAATAAATTTTGGTTTAATCTTGACCTTGTTTTTGATGGGTGTTTTTCATTTGTAAGAAACCTGCAGCACTTCACAAGGTTGTGCACAGTCTGTTCTAATTTCCTATTATGCCTGTCAGTGTTACCTGAGCAGCTTCTCAGAGAGGGTGTGCAGGACATTGTGTCTATTTGCTGATGTCAGACTGAATGTGGACATCTGGAAGGAAAATTTTCTTTCCTACAAGTTGAGCTAAGTCTCGGTAGCTGTGGCTGCAGTATTTGTATTCCTTACAGATGGGCACTGAAAAGGACTTCTGCACATTCAGCAGTTGGTTACACAATCTCTACACATTTAAGCTAGGCGGTTTAAGATCTGATTTTTATTTTTTGTTGTTATTACTTTTTACAGTTGATAGCATAGTGATCATTAATATTTCACTGACATTTATTATAAAGGAGAATTATACTGTAATATTAGAGGGAGATGTTGAAACCTGCATGTCATTATAAAATTCACTGTGTGCCCAGACTGACAAATTGTGCTAGTGTACAAGAAATAAAAGGAGCTAAGAGAAGTTTTGAATCACGTGAGCAGAGGAAGGCAATTTTATACAGTAAATACATAAGAATTAGGAAGGATGACATGACAGAAGTGGTTGATGTGAGACGAACATGTCAAAATAGAAAGAAACAAAAGTTAGAAGTATCAGGATGAGGACTACAGAGTGAGAATGACGTTGTGTGTCCGAGGCAAAAAGAGCTCCTAGACTGGGACTTGGAAATGACAAGGAGGAGGAGGAAGGTAGTTATAGGGGGAAAAGAAAGGTAATTACATTTCAGCAGTCCTTAATCTATGTCAGTAAACTCCTTGGCCATGATATAATTCACACATAATTCCCCAGAATACAACCAATTAAATTCTGCTGTAATACTTTTCCCCCCCTGTATGAGCTTTTCTCCAGGGTTCACCTGAGATTAGGCAAAGACATCTGAGCTCATTCGTTCCCTCCCTGCAGCTTCAGCGGTGCTGCAGATACAAAAACTGAAGCCTTGACTGCTGCATCCCATCATCTAAATTCAGCTGTTCTTCCCTTTTGTATCCAGAACAATTTAAAGAGGCATGAAACAGCAGGAGCCGCAATGTAGGTGTTTAGCTTCTCGCTACTTGGTCACATTACTATCTTGCTGTATCTGCAAGGGTGTTGCAAACTTGATTGAAAAAATTAATGGTGAGAAACAAAGGGAAGAGCAAAGAGAACAAAAGAAAAAAGTGAAGAGAGCGTGGAAGAAGTTTATTGCATGCAAGTCATCCAATTATCCCTCAGAGCCCAAATCCCTTGTCTAATTGCCTAAGTTGATCCTTCAGGACTGAACGGATTAAATGAAATAGCAGGGCTGGTGGAAAGCAGCCTATGGGAGGCATTTTGTGAACAGGCTTGCATGAACAGCAGAATAGAGTTTCTATTTGCTTCTGTTTGTCTGGGCCTTCTGTTATCAAAAGAGTAGCAAAGAATGAAAAATATGAGGGCTTTTGATTAGAAAATAGTCCCTTCAGCTCAGAGTTGAGGCACTGGGGGGTGCTGGGAAACCTATCCTGATGCTTTTTATGCTGTGCTAGTCTGTATGGTATATCTCTCTCCGAGATCATAAACTCTCACTTTACACTATATTAAGTTCATTTGAAAAACTGAGGGAAACGAAAAACTTCTTTACAATATCTCACTGCAAAATCACTAGACGCTGGAGAATGTCAGGATTGAGCTGGCGTTAAAACGAGAGCAAGCTGCAGCCCACATTGTTGTCTTACAGCACTCATGTGTGCCACACTCACAACGCAGGAAAGAAGACTGTCAAGCTTAATGTACCTTAAAGGACTTCTGTTTAATACATTCCTCTGCATACGCACTAGATAAGCTAGAGTCCCGTCTAATAGTCTAGTATCTCATCCTGTCATGCAAAATATCTCCTGCAATTATCCCCTTCTAGACAACATCAACACCTCCCCCCCCCACCCCCCGCCAGCATTAGGCAGGGCGAATAGTAGGAAGGGAAAGAAAACAAGAATCTCCTGTAGAAGAGGGGAAAGCAGAGGAAATCAGTTGTCTTCCAGTTTTGTTTCCTGTTGGCCAAAACCTTCAGTTTTGCCCCATACACTGCCCGGTGAAAGAGGACTTTCAGGACATAAACAAATCCTCAGGCAGTGATGCTATCTTACTTTTATTTATATAATGCCATAGAGTGTGGTGCTGCACTTCATAGAGTTTATAATAAGATCAGGTCGTCTCCCATAAAAATCTTGCAGTTATGTGAAATGTTAAGATGTAAGACAGCATTAGAAGGAAAAGAGGCTACAGAAGTGTTAGGTGGTTCATTTGGACGTCCTCAGGTGACATCCAGCTAAGACATTCATTTCCTGAGAGAAACCTGCAGCAAAATAGAAACATTATCTGAATTGTAAAGAGCTTAGCAGGGAGGACAGAAAAAGAAATGCTTTCAAAGCAGTCCTAAACCTGACTTATACCTACTTATGCCTTCCCTACTTATACCTCAAATTTTAGTTAAGAATAATAGTTTTTAAAATTCCTACTCAGTTGCTTCATCAAAAGCTTTTTCCAAGCCTGCTCTGTGGTGAACACTGAAATGATTCATGCAGTCAGACCTTTCTGACTGAATAATTGATACATTTTGACAGGCTGAATGTACAATGGATTACATTTGCTTCTCAATATATATATGATGATTAACGTAACTAGGTCTTACATGTGCTCATCAAGGGGAGAAAATGCCCCAAAGAGAATATTATTTGATGGTTTGATGAACTGAACTTTGATACTGCACTTAGACTGTTGATAGCATTAAGATAGTCGTGATGGTTTATGGATCTAACTGTCAAATTAGAAAATTTCACTGAGTTAGAGAGAAAACTTGGTGAAATGTAGAGAATGTAAAGAAATGCCATTGACGTGTTTAGATCCAAAATTCCTCTTTCTAAATTCTAGTCTTAGCTCCTGGAGGATGAATGGATATCTCTGAAATACTCTGATTTAATGTGGTTCCATTGGACCTAAATCTGTCAGGATATGTCCTAGCCAAAGCCACAGAGGTTCCACAAAAAATAACTCAAAGCTCTAAAAAGGAGCTTATTCATGCCTAAATTAGAAAGCCAGGCTATCTGTATAGTCAGAGGAGAGAACTTGTATCCTCAGGAGGGCAATTCAGAGCATCCAAGTGAGATAGCTTTGTAAATGCTCCCTACCCATACATATTAATCCTGCCCTGAGGTCATTTAGTTACCAAGTTGATATGAACTCATTAAGTCCAAAGTCAACCAAGCTTCCTCTCTGTGCATGGTGCAAATGGAAGTCCATTCATGAAGGCTTGGCCGTCTGTAGCTCTCCAGGGATTGTCTGTTTCGCTCTTACGATGTTGTATAACCCTGATGTCATAGTGAATGAGCATCACTTTTGCATCTAGCTTTACAGTCTCAGAATGAGGTGTGGAAATGCTGTGATGATCATAAAATGGAGGCACTGAGGAGGATGTTCACACGCACTTAGTATAGGTATTAAGAGAGAGAAATCAGTTTAGAGTGCATAGATAGAGATCTCTCCACAGGGTAAATCAAGGCACTCTAGGAACATGCCTTTCTCTAATGTCTGTGCAGGAAATCTGATTTTCATAACATATACACTGAAAATTAGACATGTGAATATCCCGTGAAAGGCAAATGCAATGCCTAATTGTGAATATTTAGAGCAACTTTGGATGTCCTAAAGCACACAAACCCAGCCTATAGCTCCAATCAAGAAGGATGCGGGGCTGCTGTAGGTCATATCTGCCATTCCTATGGAAATAATCTTTGGGTAACTACAACGACACCTAGATTTCCATGTTTAGGCATCTGAGTTGCTGATGTTCACCAAGTGAGTTAGCTACAATTACGGCAGTCTGCAGTGGAAAGTTAAACCTGATTTGTCTACATGCAAGATCAGGATTAAAACCACTGCACCTGCCTGTCCTTTCCTGTTAGTTGTATCATTCTCTGTCCTTCTTCCTTTGATATAAGGCAAAGTATTATGTCTGAATACGACAGTGTCTGGATGGCTACTGTGTACTCTCATAAATACTCAAATGCACCTAAATGTTACAGCATTTAAATACATTTAAATGTCAAAGGTTTATATGTCAAATGAATATTATCTAAAGGATTTCATTTAGAAGCTTTTAATCATCAAGTATTTGGACCTTGCATTTGTCTCTCTCCGTTATTTGGAATGGAGGCTTTGATTCATAACTGCCCTCATAGGCTGTTTTGTGGGGCAGGAATATATGCAACAAGAAAAGCGGTAAGATTCAGCTTGTTGAATCTAGTCAGTTTTAGAATGTTTCTGGGCTTGTATTCTTCTGGAGACTCAAAAATCATTAACACTGCCTGTTTCACTAAATTCAAAGTTTACTTTTTCTTTTAAAGTGACTTAAATGCATAAATGTCTGTTATATCTTACCAGCTACTTCTTTTTGATGGCTATTTAAATATCACAGAGCCACAGACCTGATTACCAAATTGGTAATTAACTGGGGTTTGTTTTGTTTTTAAGAAAAATATTGTTTCCATATTGTACTATAAAAGTTGATATGCTTCAGTGAAAATAATGCCTTAATTGTTGAATAATGTCTATTTGTAGCTTTTGAGTAAACCCTGCTGTGCAGTCTCTATCTACTCAAACTTGAGTTTGAAAAGCAGCATGTTGTTTACAGCCCTTTCCTTAGCAATTTCAGTTGCATATGGTAGCCCTAATTTGTGGCTGAACCTCTGAACAGTTGCTAAAGAATTTGCCTTTCAAGGGCAAAATAATAATCCTATGCAGTCCTCTATTTCCATATGTTCCATTAATACCATTTACTCAAGCAAGATGAGAACCTGTTTTATAAAGTATTTTGAGAATTTGTAAGACCATAAGAATTCTTGCTTTATGTAGACATATAGTATATGATAGATTGGGGGAGACATTGTTCAAAGAATAATTTGAAACAGCATATAAGAATTCTGATATCTCACCAACAACTGCAATATTGCTAAAGAAGTCATGGCATAATGTAGTTGATCCCTTAAAATGCAACAAGAGATTATTTTAAGATTTGTAATGGAATTTTTCTCACTTGATTATTATAATTGGCTCTGTAAGTAACATTTTAAATATTTTATGTTGGCAATGCCAGCATAACAAAAGACTTAACATGAGAGAAATGCAAATAGACTTTTTCTTACTCCATATGCAATAATTATTAATGGAAAATTCATTCATAAATTATTTTCAAAAGGATACACATCTTTTCAAGAGCTGGTCTTTGCTGCCATCGAACTCTGAGAGCCACGCTGATATGATGTGATAGATTTCTCAAAAGAAGGGAATAATCTATTCTCCCTATTACTAGTGCATGGGGCAAAAATCTTAGCTTTACAGTGGAAGTTAAAAAGGTATTGTTGTCTAATGATAAGGACAGTGGAAGGAAGTGGATTGCCTGTAGAGGTTATAGATTTCTCCAGCATCAGAAGTCTTTATGGTCAGGTGAGGCTGGCATAACCAGGTATAGCTGATTCTCCTCAGAGCAGAAGAGCTTCAGGTCCCTTCCAGCTCTGCTCTTCAGTCAGGGAAAACCATCTCAATTCATTGAGCATTTTTGTATTGACTGTTATATGGTATTATATAGACTCCCTGATGGAACGTTGCTGATTTTTTTTTTTTTCTTTTTGGTAAGCACATTATTATTTTTCTGCAAGTTATGTAGGATTAGGTAATTTTTTTAGGAATATTCATCCAGGTAAAATAATTTCTTGTGTCATGCTAGCATATTTACATACTAAGTTTTGGAGAATGTTTTGCTAGGGCCAAGAGGAAAGGAAAAGAAAAGGAGATCTCTTAGAGGTGATAGCATTTATTGCAAGGACCCTTTGTGCTGAATAGTTCAAAATGGAGTAAATTATCTTGACCTTAACATGAACTCAATATGTTATAGAAAGTTGCAACTTCAGAGCTAATGGTCTGAAAAATTCATAAAGAAGTAACTTTGCCAGAGAGGGAGATGTTTAGTTTTTGTGTATCTGAAAAATAAAAGCTGTAACTACTATGTTTAAACTGCTGTTATAATAAATATTTTCAAATAAGTATATTGCTTTGGGTTCTTTAAGAAACACCTCATTATTACTGCAGTGGTCTTCAGGGTGCTTTTAATCAGAAAATCATATAAATTGTTAGACTGGTTGGCAGCTAATAGACTTCAAGCTTTGGATGAATTATTTTGTGCTCATACATGTAATAGGCATATTAAATCTGAGCATTTCATCATCAAATCTCTAATACAAGTGAAAAACATTGAATAGTGATACTTAGCACTTACAAAGTGCTTTACTGCTCTGAAGCATTGCACACACAATTGTTATGGAAACCTTGTGAGGGCTAAGTTGTTCTCTCTGCTTAAAGGCAAAATATCAACGCAGCTAAAGAAGTCTGTCATGCAAATTGCATTGACCAGAAGCATGTATCAGAGAGGTGTTTTATACGCTTATACTCTTCACTGGATATTTGCTGATGGTCGCTGTTAGAAGATATGGAGCAGAGGGACCTTTTCTGCGATCCAGTCCAACTGGTTTTGTTTCTTTTAAGGTCAAAAAATTGTCAGAACAAAGGGGAAAATAAATAAGTAGTCTATAGTTTTGTGAATTTGATTGCATACACAGTTTACTGGCTTCTTGAATCCACTTCCAGGCACTTTGCAAAGCAAATAGGAATCATCCAATTAGATGTAAACATATACTGAGCAAGTCACCTGAGCACTGCTTACAGAAAATCAAAGTCTAATTAATACAGTCAAAGGGATCTACAGTGTGATTTACCTCATTCTAAAGCAAATCAGTGAGCTAAATATGTCCTAACAGTCTTCTTTATGTTAATTGACTAAGATGAATAACACAGATACAGGTGTCTTTATTTTATCCAGCTCTCTGTCTGGCTCCAGATACTCATGAAGTTGCCATTTAAATCTGTGACAATATGTCCTTTACTGACAGCATTGAAGAACAGTGCTCTAAAGCTGTATGTAGTTATCATGCAAGTACCCACATTTTCTTTTGGGGGGGTGGTGGATGGGTGTTTTTGGTGTTGTTTTACCATTTCCACTGCTAATGAAGACATGGTAGAAGATGAGGATGGGTTTTGGGGGTGGCTCTGAGGACTACCACTTCCAGCAGCCGTAGTGGAAGTTACCACCACTCACAGGCTGTCTACTACTGTTTAGCACCTCACCTGCTACTTAGTGTAGCACAGTTTAGCGCTGTGGAGGGGAATAGGAATTATGCAACCTGTACACTAAATTTATCTGGCCAAGTATTGTTTGCCACAATTTTCTGACTGCTCTGTATTAAACTTCTCTAGCCACATTTTCAACTGCTTGCACCCTTTGACTATGTACTATCCTGCATCAGAGAAATGCTCTGGAGTCAAACATGCAAAAAGTGGGGCATTCAAAAATGTAAACCACATTTGAATCTTTTTTTCCTAAATTGGCTGTCAGAATGTTGGGCGGAGGCTGTGTTGGGAACCCAGTGCTGTACACCGCCCCACGTGCACAGGGTAGCTTTGAGCTGGTGTGTTGCTGTTCCTGCTGCCAGTTTGCACTGAAAGATCAGGCCTTATGTCACGCACATATTTTGTAGGAGAACATAAGTGGTTTGTGCTGGTTTAGATTAAATTTCATTCCATCGGTGCTCTAGATTTTATTATCACCAAAAGAAATACTCAATTCACCTGCCATTTAATCTCTCCTCTTCCTCCTCTTCTATTCAAGACTGAGAACAAATGTTGAATGAAATGATTTTAAACACACACATTTGAGACATATTAAACTTAATCTTTCTTGTCCTAGGATGTTTGAGGTTGTCTGCTTTGTCAATTATCAACACCCTGGCTTCTGCTGGACTTTATTCAGCACTCTTCTGTTTCATTATAGAAAAGTAAATTAGAATTGTGGGTTTGGCATATATTTTCTCTCTTTTTATGCAGTCTTTCTGAGAAATGTGTTATGTTTTTAAGTATTCAGATTTTTAATCTTCAACCTAAAATTTGTCTTTAGAACACAGTTACAAGAAACATTTGCTTATGGAACTCCGCAATGTCTCTTCAATAAAATACAGCCTACACCCTAATTATTTTCTCTGGATATCTATCTATTAGATTTCTCATATATTTATTTACTGCTTAGGAATCATTTTAGCATTCACTCTGGTCTTGTTTTTTAAATAATGCATCTAACAGCAGGCAATGTTATTTTTCTTTTTCTTTTATGAGCTTTGCGCATCCACCCACTTCCTTTTTGCCATGATGAATTTCCTTTGTAGTTGATTATAGTGATTTTCTGGTTTGACATCCCTCAGGCTCTGCCTACTAAATCAATATCATCTTTCAGTGAATGCTGTTCTTGTGATGAGCTTTTTCCCCCCATTTAAAAAATACTTTAGAATAAACCCAAGTGAAGATTTTTTATGATGTGTCAATTTACTTGTTCTTCGTATGCCTGTTTCTCAGTCAAATCTAAATCAATTGTTGTCTAAAGGTTTCTCATTTTCTACTCTTATAAATTGCTACGGTCCAATTTTTTGTTTCCCAGGCTGGCATTTATCTTTGTCGTGTAGCTGTCCACATTTTGAAGTATACAAATACCATAGACCTCTGATGTTCCTTCATTAAATGTATTTGAGGTGTTGACCAGATTACGGAACTCATCAATTCCCTCTTAAGACACAAAATGCATCTCAAGTTCTGTGGAAGACGGGGAAAAAAATCTTTGTTTGCTTACTCATCTGGGAAACTACAATCTGTTGCCAAAGCCAGTTATCATGAGCTTTGATTAGAAATCAGCAAAGACAGCTGCTGAAAAACATAGTGAGAAAAATTGTATCCGGTTAGAGAAGAGTTCCTTTGACTTCGGAAGAGCAGAGGGACAACACTAAGGGAATATGAATATGCATTTCTTTTAATATGTAGATGGCTATGGATGTATATATTCTAGCTTGCAGTGTTTGTTGCTGTTGTTTTTGTTGTTATTACAGTGTCACTATCTCTCTCAAGACTTCTTTATGACCTGAGGGTCCTTTTTTCTTTAAATTTAATTTTAATTATTTGTTTTGCATCCATATGTGTAGGCTTTTAGTATATCAAATTTTGTAAAATGTGCCCATAAATGCATTTGGCTTTAGCTGAGTGATCGCCAGTTTGCTAGTATAGTCTTCCCAACAGAAGGAAGGGGGAATTCTGTACTGGTTTAGACGTGTGTAGTTAGTTGCTACACTTCTGTGTGGTTTTGTCCTTGCCATTCCATTTATCTGGTGGCTTCCCCTTCTCAAAACAAACCTTCAACAATAAATTGTTAATTCAGAATTTCAGAAACTATACTGAAAAAGCTCATTATCCTATGAAGTTTCTTGACTACAGCAATTTTGGAGGTTCCCTTTGTTTTGCAGTTTTTCCAACTTGCTGAAGGATTTTGTATACAGAGATACCAGTGTTGAGAAAGTGAACCTGAGGACATCACCACTGATATTAGTATCTCTGTATAGAATGAGTTCCCATTTTCAGATCTCTAATGCTCTGCTTCCATAAACAACTGAGCTGGTGTGGTGTTTCACAGCCACCAAAAAAGAGGAGTGTTTTGTTGGCCTGCCAACTTCCTTCATTTCTAATGGTCTGACCTTCTCCCAGTGCCAGCTCGGGAATCACAGGGCCATTTGTTGAGCCAGTTCTGCTCACTGACTGCACAGAAAACTTTCTACCCAAGTTAATTTTCTGCTGAGCTAGTGGCATCACTAGTCTCATGAAGAGCCTGGTGATTACCAGAGCTGGAGTTAGGTGAATGTGGTGTTAGGTTATGAGCATGGAGGTGGGAGAGGGAAGAAGTGGCCATGGAAGGGGCATGACCAGGTAATGCTGAACACTTGGATTACATCACCTTTTTTTGTGAACCGGCAGCCTAGTGCAAATTCATGTCATGCTGTGCCTTTCCTAGGCATGATTCCTATATCATTCCTAGAATGATATAAAAAGCTTCAAAGTCAGGAGTCAGACCTGCCTTCTTTCTGTCCTATTTCCATGATACTCATTTTTATTTTGTTATGTTAATAGCTGGCCATTAAGTAAAATACAGGGTAATACTGTTTCAAATCCTGTAAATTTCTCTTACATTAAGAGTTTTATAGGTTTTTGATAGGATTTTCATTCCCTGTCATTACTGTAATTGACAAAATAGCCATGCTATAAAGTTTGCTTCAGCATTTCAGTTTAAGAAGTCCGTACTTAGGGCAACATTTTCCAATTTAGATACTTAAATTTGGTCTGCCATCCATTTTCTGTAATCCAGTAAGACTTATTTTCAATGACATAATATCCATGATTTTGACATATGTATTTGGGGTTTTCTGCACTGAATTAACCCATTTTGATTTTGGTGCCTAAGAGCAGGTCTCAGCATTGGAAAATGTTGACCATATGGTATGCAAATATTGCTAGACCAAGATTAATAGACATGGACATGTGTTTATCCTAGGAAGCAACATCAGGTGTTTTTAGCATTTATGAAAGTGAATGACCTGAAAAGAGAAAATGAAGATGGCATGAGAAGAAATACTGTAGTAACTAATCACAAATCTTGTTCTGGTATTACAAGTACATAATATAGTGTGACAGCAGTAAAATGAAAATATGAGGATCTGCATTTACAGAATGACTAGAAGAAAGCTGTGAGAAGGATAAAGAGGTTGCTTGATACTCCAGACCAAGAAGGGCAGCCCAAGCAATATCAGTGACCCCAAAGGGAGAAGATATAAAGGGAAGCTTTTGGGCTCCTGAACCTGAATTGCTCAGGCAGAGCAGATGCTTTTAGTTCCTCAGCTGGCTTCTGCTGAGGATTGGCAGTGTCCATAGCGTAGATGCACAAAAACAATACTAAGTGGATGTAGTTGACAAGTTTTTCTTCTTTTATTGTAATTGCTCAATGTCCTTTACTCTTCTGTTTGAAGCGATGTTGTTTAGAGCAGAGCAGCAGTAGCTCAGATTTCATTTTTAATTTGAAAGCAATGGGATTAAGTTACCTGGCAAGAATTCAGTGGCCAGCGTCTTGACACTTACAACAGTTTAATTTACAGGATTAGACAGATTTCTTTTTCATCTCTAGTGGTTGAAACAATTAAGCACATTCCTTGCATTAACAGGAAAAAAAACCTGACCATAGAGAGTATTTAAGTAACTCTTAGTCTCTTTCATGTTATCCTTTAGTTTTGTAGTTAGAAGGTTATGATCCACTTTGTAAAGAAACAATTTTTTCAAAAATTGTAAGAATTTCTTAAAAAATTGCATCTCTATTCCAAGTAATTTGCGCTCTGCCTTGCAATGTCATTAGCAAGAGCAAACATAAAATACATTTCTTGTATGGTAGTGAACAGAATGGTATATGGGACGCTGCAACACAGCCATGAATGCAGTGCCAGTGTATTTTGAAGGTGAGACATAGTGTAGCACGTACAACTGTGGTCAGGGGGCCACTCATTCCAGATAATAAGTTTGTCAAAAAATACAAAGAGCTTTTGGAGAGGAAAAGATGCCGAGAAATGGAGCGGTATATGTACCACATTGGGTCCCCACATCCTGCTACTTGAACTTCCCTGTGTTCAGGGAATGCTCAGTGAGAGCTGAATTAGCTTATTTTTTAATGCCTTTTCCTAGACATTACTACTGTTTGATCTTTGATTTAACATGCATATTGGAGAAGCACCATGTAGATCAGGCCCCACTGTGCTGATTGTAACTGTACAGCAAATAACTAGTCTTGACCCCTTGCTGCCTATAGTTACAGTACAGATGCTGCCAATGGGTGAGGCAAACAGAAGCAAGAATAGAGCCAGAATAAGAGAGATGGAGAAATATCAGATAGTTACAATTTTTAGCAAAGTTCACTTAGCAGAATATTATAATAATGTATTTTGTACTGAAGTATGTGTGCATATAAATAGGGATTATATGTATTTTGTAATTATGGGGTGTGATTATGTGATGCATTTTGTTCCTTACAAGGACGTATTAGGCATTAGATAATTATACAGCAAAGATACCAAATCTGACATTAAAATTAGTGCTTTGAGATTTATACCTTTTTTTTAAAAAGACCTTAAACAGTAAGGCCTTCAGGTATGCGCAGTGTTTACTGACTTGTTAGGCATTAAGATGTTACTGTGCCCCTTCCTGAATCTGCTCATTTTAAAAGCATAACCCTTTAGAATATTCTGTTCAGCTCATTACTGCAGCAAGCTGTGACACATAAACAAAACAACAATAACATTCTCATATGAACAACGGATCACAAAAAATGCTTTCTTTCAACCTTGCTTCTGACCATCTGTTTAAAAAAGTCACAGGAAGCCAGTCTGTAATCTGTGGTTAAGAGTTTAAAATCACATGCCTTTTTTGTACCACATACATGTAGAGTGCTGTAATATTTTGTATTAGCTCTAAAGGTTGAGTGATTTGACCTTGGCATCTGCCAGATATACCCAATGCTCTTACAGTCCTCTTATTATTTCACTTTTCTTAAAACTACCTTCCCCTGGTGTACTATGTATTTTGACTGCTGTTTTTTTAAACCATTCAGATATATTTTAGTGTTATTTTCCTATGTGATAAAACTGTTACATATAATGTATATGTGTATTCTTTTCTTTTTGACTAAGTTGGTCTGAGAAGTAGTGTTTTCACGCTGGTTCCTCAATGCCTTCAGCAGGTAGTCTTCAAACCTAAACTGATGCTTTAACTGGTAGCTTCTAGATGGAGGTTGATCAGATCTCATGCAAAAATTTTGCATGAAATCCTGAAGCATGCTGCAAGAAGGAGAGAAAATTGTTATACAAAACTAGGCTGCAATATCTATATAAAAAAAAATGTGAGAGGCTTGTATTAGTTTCTGTGACAGATGAATGTTGTCTCTGCAGCTTTGTTCTCCATAGCATCATCACCAGGGTAACTTTAACCAACCTAACATTCAATGACTCAAATAATGGAATATCCATTCTCATCATAGGAAAAATTTTCCATACTAAAACGCAGGTGAGCCACCTGATTTTTTGCTGAAGGTGACTGTATCTAGCTTATTTTATAAGTCAGCTTAAATACCTGTAAAGCAGCACCAAGCCCAGTAAAGTTATTGGGGGTTCAGTAGTTAGACCTGTACATTCTGTTCAGTTTAGCCTTTTATTATTTGGGGAGCATTGTTTTCAACCTATTTTATAGAGACAGAGAGAGAGGAAAAGATGTCCATAAATACTCTAGGCATATTCCAGGCAGTCTGAAGACAGTGTCTTGTCCCTGGAGAATGTTCACTTAAAATCTCTATTTTTTAACTGTTCCTTTAGCCATTTCCATTTCAAGAGTGCTTGGTTTCTCTGATTTAAGTGTTTGTGTAAATTTTATTGACGGACTGCAATGACCCAGAAATCATCCTGTAGTTGTTGGCTTTTTTATACATAATCATAGATGAAATAAATGCATTAAATCTTAGGACAAATCTAAGAAATTTCAAGAAGCAAATGTGTTAAAAGAAAGAAACTGATTCAACGGTGCTGTGATTTATATATCACCAGTGGGAGGTGGCATGTTTAATAGCATGTAGAAGCATAAGGCTGTTATTGTCAGTGATAGTATTTGAAGTGTATTTTTCCTTCCTAAATTTGCAATCCATAGCTATAGCAACAAATAAATATAGCAGTCACATTTACAATGCAGTTATTGTGTTTTACATTTGCTATAAAAGGTATGTTTTAAAATAATTCTCAGAAGATAGATTATAGCAGTTTTACATTAGGGTTAACTTCCTAATAGGTCCTCAGAGTAAGAATGTGCTTACTGTTTACTAAAATGAACTACTAAGTTTTCTAGACCTGGTGTTAATGCTGTGAATTGCATTAGCAATTAGATTTTCGAAGTATCATGTGATTACATTTGAAAATACTCTGTCCTTTTTTTATATCAGTTATCTCAGGAATTCCATGGTTAACCACAGTTTGCCTCAGTTATAAAGTAGGAGCTTCTATTTATTGGTCAAGTACTATTTTTATGTTTGAACAAAACACCTATTGTTTTGCTTTGCTTATCAACAAGCACTACTGTTTTCAGCTAAGGTTACATTTAATAATTAGGTTTTCTAGGGCCAAGAAGTCAACTATATCTTTAATGAGTTCAGTGACATCACTAGGGCTGCTTATGCTCCTTGGCAATAGTCTGCTTTGTGTGAGCAGATCACATTAGCTTTAAGAGGAGTAGCGCAGATGCCAAGGTCAGGGCATTGGTAAGTAAGAGGTCTTTGAGTAAAATAAAGACCTAAAGCTAAAACTATCCAAGGCAAGGGAACAATGAATTGCTGTTTAGCAATATGGTAGCAGCTCTCTTAAGAAGTGATTTTTTTTCATGTTTAAGTGTTTCCTATGTATCCTCCCCCTGTGAAAGTTGGGTGAGGAGCAAGGAGGATCCTGAAGGTCTGGGCTAGGAGTGGTAAAAAGAAAAAAATATGCTGATGCCATGGCAGTACTGTCCTTTCTGCCATTTTTTATGTTTGAGCACTCTAAACATGGTGACACCTTTCATCTATAAAGTGACTCTCATAATCAAATGGAAATTTGCAGGAGAAGAACTGAGGGTGATTTTTTTTTTTTTTTAAATACCTGGCTGGGAAGGCCTACTTTTTGCAGTTGATCTGTGGTTTGGCATTGATGTACAGATGTATAATACAAAAAGACTATTGCTTTATCTCTGCTCAAAAGGTGAAATTGGCAGATTTTCACCCATTCCTACTTAAGAATATTCCTTTAAATTGTGTACAGAGGAAGAACAGGACCTGCTTCTTGCCTTGAGTCAGAGAGAAGACCAGGAGAGGACAGAATTAGTACAAAGAAAATGGAAAGGAAGGCAGTGAAACAAGTCACTTATTGAAGAGAGTGAGAGCCAGTAATGGATGTTACAGCAGGTAGAGAAGATGGGAGAAAATGCTGACGGAAAATAGTTCGAACTGGAAATAGCCTTCAACCAAAACCATAGGGAGAAGTGGTGGAATAATACGTGGACGTTTGTATGAGATTTAAAAATTGCGCATCCCATCAGGCTGAGTAACATTCATCCATGTGTTGTGTACTGTTGGAAATGTTAATTTTTTTCATGCCACTTGCCAGCTTGCTCCCGTAGATTCAAAATGCAGCCTCTACTGGTTGTGTTAGAACTAGCTGAGGAATAAACGTGCCCAATTACTGAAATATGTCAGACACAAAAGATTTTGTACGTAGAACGAGTGGAAGGGGAAGATTGTTTTTCCCTCAGGGGGGTTGGTAACAACAACAGCGTAAAGTTAACTGCATGCTTATGTTCCAAGTGATTTGAAAACTTAAAACGTCATATCACATTTTTTAAGTGATGGCTTTATCTCATTGCTAGAGGAAGGTACCTTTATTGCTGGGATGTATAGTTATGAAAGCTCTTAAACCCACAGCAAGACCTACCAGCTTGGAAGCTCCTTAATAACTAATGCCTAAAAAATGAGGTGCCTAAACTGGGGAGGATGCTTCATGTTTAATTTAGGATTCCTCGGGTGCCCTGAGCTCCGATTCTGTGCGTGACCAAAACCGAGCTAATCCAAGTAGCTTGACATTTCTCTGCCTACTCCCATCTGTGTGCGCGGAGCACAGTGAGCATGTACTGACTCAGCTGAAGGCCTTGCACAATGTGTCACGGTGGCTGCTGAAACAAAGAGGAGCCAAACTCATCATCTAACACCAGAATGGGTATGGCAGCTTTTAGCAAATGAAAGGTAGGAATTCGCTTCTGACCTTTTTGCACCACATTTCTCCCTTTGTCACAACTGTGCCACTGTAGAGCAAAAAATTCCCTAGGCCAGAGGAAGAGACTATGAATCTTTCCCTAAAGGTTATGGCATCTTGCTGAGGATTCCCGGCTGTTTATGCCCTTACCTTTCTTTATTCTGTCCAGTGACTCTTTTAATGCATATTGTATAAACAGATCTCTAAATCATTTAAACTGTATCTTTTATTACATAAGTCCCAATTCTACAGAACTGAAATGATTTCTCCTGTCATGTAGTGTCGTACTCACTTTTTCAGATGCTGCTGCCTTCTTTATTTAGAGAAACAGCTGCTTTCTAGGGAATGGGTTGCAGGGCTGAGGAGGAAAACGTTTGCCTCGAAGCAGGTTTAAAGGAGCTACTTTTCTGTGATTGATTGTGAGAGTCTAAGTGTCTGAACACCAAAACAAAGGCAGGAAGAAAAAGGTGGGGGAAAAGGAAGATAAACTGAGATCTCAGAAAACAAATTGTTCAATAAATACAAGCCATAGGATCTCCTTCATTCTGTATGCGGCTTGCTCAGTTTCCGTGAGAAAATCTTGACACATCACTCCCCAGTAGGAAATGGCAATACAGATTTTAATGCTGCAGGGAAAAGTGCGAGTGCTAGATCAAGCCTGGCACAAATGCTGACAGGTTGCTGTCTTCTGGCTCAGAGCTTTGATCATCCCAGTCGCTGCCTTCAGCCACTGCTCCCAGGTTAGTCCCCTCTGTCCATCACAGAACCTCATGCCTTCCCATGCAAATTTTGCTGTCAGTGCTTAGCACTCCTGCTGAGATGATGCTTTTCTTCTGTATGAAACATAAAATGCAACCGGTACCTTAAATTCTAAAAGAAGGAAAAACATCTCTAAGAGCTTCTCCTCATGAAGAAGTCTCTCTCGATTGGCATTATTGTCCCAAATATGGTATCTCAGGTAGTCAGTTCAGTCATGCTCCATGAGCCCTTGAGATGCTTTCCTGAAGCTTGCCATGCACGAAGGTTTTCCTGCTCAGCATCCTTTCCAGCCAGCCAGAGCTCTCTACGCTCTGTCACTGACCTCGTTCCTGACAGAAGCGCCGCACACATCACACGCCATGGGATTAGGAAGGAGCTATTTCTGTGCTTTTGGCTCTTAATACAGTATCCTGAATACTCAGTTTAGAACTGTAACAATCAGCTTACAGGACACCTCGTTGATGCTGTTGTATTTGAATTATATGTCAAGAGCATAAATGAGGACCTGGCCCAGCAGACAGTGCTGCTATTTAATGAGAGCTCAGTGCTTCTCTGTAACTTCGTATCTCTGTAATGAATGTGTTACCAGACATTGATACGTTATCAGATGTTAAATAGTGTAGTATTAGCACCATAGGCTTTCTCAGGACCTGTTCATGACTCAGGCTGATGTTTTAACTCCAATCCAGGAATTCCACTGCTGGAGAAACAAACCTCTTACCGCTGTGGCATATGTGCAGTAACTTTGTGCCAACCTAGCAGACCGTAAATGTGCAGCAGCTACAAAATCCAATGAAAACTGAAATGCAGCAGTTTGCTTGGTTTATTCTGTTTTGGAGTATCAGGAGCTCAGATCTTGAAAACTTGGTGACGGATCATCCTATATTCTGCTGCTGAAAAGCAGCATTAAGAAAGTTGTTGTTTGCCAACTTTTCAGAAATATGCTGTCAAATAAACCCATAGCTTAGATAAGATAGGCATTGCATTAAAAAGTCACAAAAATGTAAATTTGTATTTGGCGTCCTTCCAGATAGAGTTTATTCCTTAAAGGTATATCTTTTCCCTCAGAAGTATTCACTATAGGTTTTTATTAGACCCCTTGATCATGGTTTACCACATGTCTTGACTTATGTTTCCAACCACCCAGATAGTGTGGGCTCTCTGGTGAATGATCTGGTGCTGAGTTTGATGGATAATCTCAGCAAACCTGTGAACTTTACAGGTTTGAGCTGGGAGAAGTTCAAATTTGTCCAGACGAGCTGTGTGTCACAACACTTTATGCCTGCATATAATGCACCAAATGCAGTTATGCAATGGAGGAGAATATCAAAGATGTTTTGAAGGTTGCAAATGGGTTTTATGAGTGAGAATCATCCTTTTTGTTGCTTCCAAAGATGAAAGTGCTCAATTTTCGCACACATGAAAAAAAAGACTGTCAGATGTTTTAAATGTAAAAACTGCATAATGTGGCTTCTTGTCATATCTGTGGTTCCCTTGTGGATGAAAATTTTAATCAGATGGTTTTGTACTTTAAAGATTTTCATTTGATTTACAACTTGTAGGAGTGGAATAGTAGTAAGCAATCAGGGAGAATGCCATGAAGAGGACAAAAGGAAGGTGAAACACAGCGTTAATAATTTAGTTTCAATAACCTTAAAAGGTTTACTAGTCACTTCTAACCTTGTATCAGAAAAGAGAAAAGCACAAAAAGCAAGCTACTGCAGTGAATCATAAAAACGTTTCTTTTAATTTGTTACTCATTTATCTAAGTCCAGATAGAAAGCAACCAATGCATTTGTTAAACAAAAGGGTCAAAAAGACAACTACCCATCAATTTGACTTAGTCCTTTTGGAAGGACTGCCTGCAGTTTCTTCTGGGTCAGTAAAGTCATGAAGTAATGGTGATTGTAGCTGTGAAAATGTAGACATGTTATTCATATTTCAGACTAGCCAAAGCAACATTTTAAGCATGCAATGGGGTTTTCAGAAGCAGGTTAGGCATCTAAATGTTATTGATCTCAGTTGGAATTAGATACCAACTCAAAGCCTCACACACTTTAAAAAAACTGGTAAGCACCTATGTTCAGGTTTCTTGCCTGCTGGCTTGCAGGGTTTGAATCTGTATGTGGTCTCCTATGAGCCAGGGTAACACAAAAAGTGACATTTTCAAGATGGTGGTGTTTTAAAAAAGGAGTCTGGTTTTGATTTTTGTTAAGAAGGATCAGGACGTCATAAAAATTCATGTGGCGTTTGTATACATAGCTCCTCAGCTGAACAGTTGTGCTTCCATATTTTGAACATATACATTTTAAATTTTGCCACAAATGAGCTACATGTATTTCAATTTCTGGCACAATACTTTGAAACCATCTTTGTAACTCTCTGTCCTCATGGTATTAGGTAGTTTGTACAACACTGTTGAAACTGACAGTGTTCCTAAGTAAAGGAATTAAATGCCTGAAATTCAAGGTAGAGAACCCAAACTTTGGGATCTGCTATGATCTAGTCTCACAAAAATGGTGTAACACTTAAATGTTCAGTTACCTGGGCTATATCATGGATTATGGAGTATTTTTGTATGCATGTGCCAAATATGACATAATAATAATATTTTGTCAATTATAAGGTTCTCCATAATTTTTGTACAACAAACCTGAAATACCCATTTGTATATCTTCTGTGCAACTCTTCTTTATTCAGCCAAGTTTTAAGACCTTAGAGCATTAATTACTCCACTCAAAACTGCAAGATGTGCTCTCTTTTTTCAAGTAGACCTGTTAACATTTGACAGCAAGTTTCTGTACTTGCTTTTGGTTTGCAATTTTATGTTAGAGTTGGGAGGATTTTGAGCTCCCAATATACTTTTTTGTTACAGACCAGAGGGAGTAATCATTTATTTGCGTTGCAGAAATGATCAATGACTTCACTTGCAGGTATAAAACAAACGCCTGTGAGAACAGAGTCCCTCCTCCAAAGAGATTACTTCTTCATTTACATTGAGAAGCATCATGTAAGTGTGGAAAACAGCAAGGACCACATGCATGATGATTATATCATTTTCACTGTTGCCCAACCTGATGATTGTAAAGAACAAAATTTTTTTTTTTTAATATATGAGCTGGTAAAATGGATTATTTCCAGCTTGTGGTGTTGCTGATTGGCTAATTACTGTTTGCCAGTATACCAGTATTGTTTCTCTGAGAAGAAGTTGAATGAAAAGTGAGGGCAGAAAATTCAGTTTAATCCAGATAATGGGCAGGTTGCATTAAAATGAAGTTGAAAGTACAAGCACTGAAACCTCCTCAAATGAAGACCTCCATGAGTGGGCTACCAGGCTTAGAAATGTGTTCATGTTCTGAGCTGCCCTTTGGTATGAATACTTTGCTGAGATGGGGAAGTATGCTTGTTCTAATAGTCCTTTATGAAGGATTAAAGTAAGGTCTTTCTGATTTGTTTGCATTTTAATGAGAATGTAATTTCTTAGTCTTACATCCATGTAAAACCCCCACACTGTCAGATTTGTAGGGATATGCATGAGTTTAAAAGGAATGGTAGTTAATTAGCATTTGGAGCATACTACGTCTTTGAAAATGTGGACAGGGGGTGGGACAAGTCTGAAACCAAAATAGACTGGCATGCCATAAGTTTCTATTTGAAGTGAACTAATTGAACTAAATTAGTGCTTTTTGTATTCATGGATAGTCTGTCTCCTCTGATTTTTATTATTTTTACTAAATTGCTCCTTATTAGAAATGGCTGTAGTTGAGTCCAGGAATTGTTGACAAAAGGACCTCTTCAGCTCTGCCTTTGATTATTCATGGTATGCTGTTGATCTCTGGAATAATGTTCTATAGTTTCAGCTTTTAGAGCAAAAGAGTAAAAGTTTTATAAACAGAAAGAAGGGAAGTTTGAAGAGATTTTAGGACAGCTATGCAAACTCTTTCCATTTGAGTCTCTGTCCAAGAGAGTTTTGTTCACAGTAAATGAACAAATAAGCCCATAGATATCAAGCTGAAATTTTTTGAATTTTGCTCCAGGGAGCATCAGTGAATACTTTTTTGCAAAATTTCCTCATCTGAGGTATGCAGTGTGTTGTAACACTCTTCCAATAGTAAGCAACTTGCTTCCTGAGTAATGCACAAGTATCTAAATTATGATCGCGTCTTTACTATTTCTTAATCTTAGCCTCAGCTGTATTGTTCCTGGAATCTCTGCTAAATTTATTTTCAAGGCACTAACTCATGGGAGCAGTCCCATGATTTCAGGCTGAAGGTTTGAAGTGGGCTTTTGTAACATTTTATTTATGGAGTTCATTTATTGACTTTTCTGTAACACTCAGCACTGTAGTGTCTGAACACCTCATGGACACTAATGCATCGAGCATCTCAGCACTCCCATGCCGTTAGGAAAGTTTTATTTTATGGATGGGGAGCTGAAGCACTTAAAAACTGGCCGGCACAAGTGCACCGGCACTTTGTGGCAGAGTTGAGGAAAGAACCTGTGTCATCTAATTCCCACTCCAGCACCTTGAGCGAAAGACCATCTTTCCTCTCTAAACAAGTTTGCACTTGTTTTCCAGTGACAAATAGACTGTCAAAGTAGTTTAAAGGTCTGTCATGGTTGGAAGCCATCAACTGTGATTCCAAAGTTAACCGGGAGCTTAAATTTCCCTTCCGCTGGCAATGGCCACTGCCCCTTGAATTGTGTGGCACTGTAAAACCCCCGGGTATGCACCATGACTTCATCGCAGTTCAGGTGAAATTGAAAACTGAGCGTTTTGGGACATGGCACAGGCACCAATGAACTGCAAATTACATACATATGTATGTCTCTATTTTTGTTGTGGTATCATTGATAACACTGTGGCAGGCGCATGGCTGGAGGGGGCTTGAGGGACGATGTGGAGCCCAGCCCGTGTTACAGCTGCCGTCTGCCCAGGCGCTTTGCTGAGGCTTCCCCGTGGCCGGCTCTGACATCTGGGGCAAAGCTCTGCATTTCTGCGTTTTTTTTCCTTCAAAAGGGAATGTAGGTGTGCTTTCAGTGCAGTAGGAAGATGAGGAGAAAAATGTCATCAGTTTGATTTCTTCCCTCTTGCTTTCTGAAGGAGAGCCTATGTCAGGGTTTCTTATTACCTGATCTTAATTTATTGTCAGAGATTGTATTATACCAGGCTGGATACTGAAGTTACTTGCCAAGAAACATGTAATTTTCACGTGCGTTAAAAAGAAAAGAGGAGGGAGCAACGTAATTGCCAAAAAAGAAGTGTTTCCATGTGGGAATATCATCAGAGTAGGGGAGGAGATGTTGGGAAAATTATTCTGATCTTCACAGTTTATTTTAGTTTGGTACATCTGTACAAATGCAATTTACCTTGAAGCGTAATTGGCTGTCATGTTAAGCTCTCTGTCCACCATGAGGAAATCACCGTTACAGCTTTCATGTGGGAAGGAATTCAGGAGTGCCTTGTTTACATTGCTGCCATTTATAAAACATTTAAAGCAGCCATTCTGCTGAATAAACATTTGAGAGCCTGAAGGATAAGCATATCGCTTAAACTTCTTAAGACTAGACTTTCCAAACCATTTCCTGCCAGAGGGACCTAGCAGTAAAATTGCAAACTCTGTGCTCCAAGATGAGATAGGCAGAATTAGATTAAGCAGCTTACTGTTGACATGTCTATTGATCTGGGTTCAGCGCCGTTTCCTGTCTCTGCTAGCAGTTAGATTGCTGTATACAATAACACAGTGGCCTGGTTTATGTGAAACTGGGGGACTCCGAGCATCAATTACTCCAGGAAGGCAGTGGCACTGGGAGATAAGGTTAAGCCGCTCACAGTGTTTAAGACTGCTGAAACGCAAGCAACATATTTGCTGTCTAAATTGCTGCTTATAAATTTGACAGCATTCCATTTATGTTGTTGATTTTTTTTTTCCCCCTCTCCAAAGAGAGATCATCCTGTATTATTCTCTGCAGGTAGTAGTTCAGTTCTCATTATAAACATGCATTGTTCGTTAGTCTTTCCTTCCTATCAGCCCTTTGTTAAAAGTTCCTAAGCATCACCTGGATATTTGAATAGGAAATAGTTAGACAGGAGGGAGAAAGGCATGAAACGTTATAGAAACTACCCGTAATAAACTAAAAAAATTTTCACGGTCGTATTGATTCTGGTACTGCATTCAAGGAATTCTTTCTGGTTTTTTTTCCTTGCTGTCTGGGAACACAGCATTGAATAACAGTGGAAAAGAGGAAAGAAATCTGGTACCCTTGAATTTTTCATTTAGTCTTCTGTTTCCGTCATAAACAGTTCTCTCTTATGCCGTGTTACTTTTTTATCTTTCTCAGAGAGTGTTAACAACCAGTTGAAAGCAAAATGATGCTTTTCACATTTAAAGAAGCCTGGAGAGAATTGTTGCAGGGGTCTGCTTGTGATGAACTCAACCTCTTTTTTTTCTGTCCTCTGGAAGAGGGTCACACAGAAGAGCTTTTCTCCAGGTGGTGCCTTTTAAGCCACTTTACAGGTGGCTATCTCAGTTTTATGCCACACGCATTGCCATTGTCTCAAATTCAACCTTCAAAAAGAAATTTCCATAGAAGTATTAGCAAAGTTGAGTCAGTTCTGGCATTGCAATGGGAGATCTGTGCTGTGAAGCTGATGAAACGAAATATTTAATAGTGACATTTGAGTTCGTTTATCATGACATTTTAGGGACTTGGTGGTACATATTTTTATCTTTGAACAATCTCTCAGCAGTCTACTGCAATCAAAGTGGGGGAGGGCACTCCTTCCATACAAGGCACAATGCTATAAAAGTCCAAAACGATACAGCAGTCAACTGTGATGAACAGAGGTAGGAGTTCTAACTGGTATGTGACAAAAATGAAATTAAATCTCCTCTTATTAATTTAATTTTTAAATAGCCTGACATGCTGTAATTAACATTGCCCTATGCTAAAATTACAACAACATCTGAGCTTCTGTATATTGGCTCATACCTTGGTGCTATAACTGAATATAGGAATATTGGAAAGCTAACAGAACATATTTCAAATATGTTTTAGCATTTCACTGGCATGGTTTTGAGTTTTATTTTAATGAGTTGCTGATTGATGTTATTGTTGGCTTTTGTATAAGGGGCACTAAAGTATTACCAGCAGGTGGGCACTAATACTTTATATTGCTTAAGATTGTAACTATCAACACAAAACCTATTCCAGTTATTGCAAGGAGGCTGAACCCACAAAGTCCGATGTCACCGAGATTTATAATTCAATCCTCATCTAATGCTATTGTGCAGGTACATGTGTGATCTTTATGGGGAGTATCCACTTTCAGACGCTGCACTGCCTCGTCACAATAGGATTCTGTCATTTAGTGATTTAAATTACATCCTTTTATTTTGTTAACTCCTTTAATAAGTGTTTTAAACTGCCACCTTCTGCTCTTTCTTTCTTGCACCTTATCCCTCCTGCAGAGTCTCCTTGCAGGCTTGCTAATTCTTTGGGGTTTTCCTGACACCTTCCTGTCCGTCAGTCCTGTACAGTTAATCAAGGGAACCAGTGAACATGCAGAGGTTAGCCTGGAGAGGAGTTAATAGGGTTTGCTTTGACTTAATTGTGTCTATTGTTATAGGGGAAATAAGCATATAGTGCAGGCGGCCAGTGCTGCTGATTGCTTGAGAGGCTCAGCTTGCAAAACGATGTACACTATGGTGCACTACCCCAGAGTTGCTTCTGGTCGTTAAGAAACGGTTCTAACATTTTTAGCCTAGAAAGACATGAAAGTAATAGCTTTAAAGTAGATAACCTCTTACCCTGGGAAGAAAAATAAAGAGCAAATGAATAATACCCAATACAGATATGTTTTGGGCTGCTAAAATTGTATTAGAAGTGAATCGGTTGCAGCACATATATATTTAATTATGAGCACTCTCTAGCATATCTGTACATCCTCTAGCATGACCATATAGTAAGAAAGAACTGTAGGAAAGTAATGTGGAGCTGCACAAATCAGTGTCTGAAGGCATCAAAACCCCATGTGTTTTTTTAAGGACCAGCACAACTTTATCGCAGAGTACCATTGACTGTAATTTGGCTCTTTTTCCACAAAAAATCAGAAAAGTGTATAGCATGTTTAAATGCTAAATTCCTACTGACAGTGAACTCATGTTACATGCAGAATAGTTGCATTCTTTTTTACTTTGATTAAGAAGCAAGCTAAGAATAAGGAGATTCAGACAAAAATCTTTTGGTTGTTGACTTGCAGATGCTTGGATAACTACAGACCTTGCTACAGCTCTGCAGTTGTGCCTCTTCGATAGTGTTGATATTATAGAATGAACTGTTACAAAGTAAAACATAAAATAACATATATCAAACCATTGAAATCCAGCAAAACCAGTATAAAAGCCATATAAATTAGAAAAGAATAGAAATCGTTCTGGGGATGCTGACAGATGAACTGTTACCCAAGTGTATCAACAAAAAATTACCAATTCAGCCTTATAGACCACATTTGTATGCCACATTTTTTTCATAGTCCCTAAGTTCCCCTGTGTCCGTGTAAGATCCAGAAGCCACAATGTCTTCAGCTATATGTGAAGTATCTGTAATAGTGTGATAAATAGCTCATGTAACACCATGGGGTTGATGCACTTTTTCTTTTCATATCAGAAGTATCTACATTGGTATCATTGCAAGATAATAGTAAGGAAAAAAAATCCCATGAGATTATTATTTTCCATTGTTTAAAATTGTTTTCCTAGCTAAGTTTGAAGGGAATGAAATCTTTTTGAGGTTTTCCAGATGATAAACTCCCAAATGGTATCAGGGCTCTCGGCATTCGAAAGAATGTATTGCAGAAAGGTAAACACTACTTTAGTAAATCACTGGATTTTATCAAATTCATTCTAAAATGAATTTATCATTTCCTAAATAATGAAAAGAAACACCCCTGAAATTATTTACATTTTCTTCTTGCTGGTTTCATGTGACCACAGCTTTAAACTGAAATAAAACCTTTGTCTTTCTCCTCAGTTAGGATAGATCACTCTTTCATTATATATAGGACTTCAAATCCAGTACCATTTTCCCAGTCTTATATAAAAATTGTATTTTATTTAATCTGTTTGTTTTAGAACCTGTACTCAGGACACCCTACAACTTTGTAGGTAAAGTAAGTAAGCTGTATGGTAAGTAGTAAGCTGTATCAGAATAATTTTGAGCTATTTTTTTTTCCATTTGAAGCTGAATTGTTTCTGAAGAGGAGAGTTAGCTGTGTTCAAAGTACATGGAAGAACAGCACATAAGACAGTCCTGTTCATGCTAGCTTTGTGCCTGGAGCTCTCATGATAGAGTCATTTACAATTTCACTTCTTCATTGATAAACCATTGTCCGTACACTTTTTTATAATGCAGGTTTGCACTTTGCCACAGAAGAGTAGTACTAAGTTCACTGCAGTCCATTTCCCTAATTTCTCCATAATGCACCATGGCCTTTACCAGGATGGTGTTTCTTTGTAGCAAGGTGAAAAGAAAGAAAAATTAGAGTTTGCCCTTTCCGACTAATTGACCAATGTTTTTTTTTAAAGGTAGCGTTACCTTTTTAATGCAGTTGTTAAAGACATTATTTCTTTATTCCTTTGTTCTATTAAATTCTCTAGTACTCTGGAATATATCATAACTGCAGTCTGAAGCTTATAATGTAGAAGTTCCAAGTGGAGTTATATTCAGTCTGTAATCATGTCACTGTCCTTCCAAGTAATACCATTGGTAGTGTTTATTACAATACACTAATAACAATTGCAGCAGTTGTTTATTAATTTGTTCTCTTAAATGTATTTTAACATTTTCATCTTTAGAGGACGACCTACAGGAGGAGGAAGAGTTTTTCAAACCATATATTAAGAATGAAAGAGTGTCTTTATTTGTAGGTAATTCCTTTTATTCTTAAAAATCAAATAAAATGCTATGAATAAAAATTAGATAAGCTATAAGAAAACTTTTTGGTTCTTGAGTTTTCGTGAGGAAGACTTATTTTTGTAAAATGTTCTCAGGAAGATCTGTGAGTTGGATTGCACAAGCAGTTATAAAGTGAGACTCAATGAGGAAATAAAAGAGCTTTGCATTTACTGATTCCTCACCCAAGCCATATGTTTTAACATGCATGGGGTTTGTTTTGCTATTTCAGGGCAGAGAAGCAGTAAAAGCAAATATTCACATATACACGCACAGCAGACTCTAAATTCAGCTCTTTCTGAACATAAATTTGCTATCTTGCAAGTAGGAACGGAAGGTTCCCTGTGATGTGGCAGAAGCCGCAGCGCATAAGGCACCGTCATACGCTGGATAGACAGACATTCTCAATACGTCAGACTTCTCCATGCTCAATTGGAAAAGCTATTAAGCAGTGACTGCAGGGCAGTGTTTTTACTTTTTCCATGTCTTGGCTTGTTTATGTTAAATCAGACTGCAGGAGGTCTGTTGCGTTTCTCTGGCAGTTATTGCAAGGCTTGCTGTGGCAAATTCTATTTATGACACTTTCGGTATCCTAGGTGCAGTGAATCTTGGCAGACAATCTGGAAAATTTCCCATCTTTGTACTTGCAAAATATAATATCTCAGTAATGGTGTGACTGTGGTGACTCACTGCGAAGGTCCTAAGTTCAGCTACCACAGTAGTGAGAAAAGGTAGACACACTTTAATTGCTGGCATGACATTTGAAGTATTTGCTTGACCACTGTACATAAAATATTAATTTGAAACTCCTCCTGTTTTGGCTAGAGTATATTCAAATCGAAGATAAAATCCAAGAGCAGCATTTCAGAGGTAGGATAATGGCTTCTGGCCAGCATTTTTTTACCAATGTGATGGTCATGTCTATTAAGAGGAAGTAATCCTACATGCGTGTATTTTGGTCCTGCAGCTATTCTCACTGATGTGTGCACTGTCGATCATGTGATTATCCTATAATAATAACATATTGGTGATTCCGGAGATCTAGGATTCTATTATAGTTCTGCATGAGTGCCAACATGTTGTCAAAAATCATTTATCCGTACACTAAATGCCGTTGTTTATTTTATTGTAAAGTCTCACTTTGAAACTGGTGATCAACTTTTCTTTATGCAAAAGTATATCTTCCTTATAAAACCAGAGACCGTAACAACTTTTTGGGAACCTATTTCATATTCACTTACAGAATCTTAGCTTCTAAGAACAAATGCAGTTTATTTACAAAGTGAATAAAACTGACAGTAAACAGTTGAGCTATGCTGAATAACTTTCTTGTGGGGGTTTTAGAGTCTTCTGCTTCTTTTGTTTTTAAAATCTATATATCATGGTTAGGCAGGAGGAAATTAGTCTGCCTAGTTACAAAACAAAGAAAGTTGGGGCCTCAGGACCCTATAATCTAAGTGAGAATATTGCATTACATAGATGGCCTTCAAAAGGCTCGTATGACTGCTGGGTGAATAATAAGACTTCTGTGGGGGTTTTGGTGTCTTGGCTTTATGCTGGGCTTCTGATGTGGTTTGATAAATGTGTAGAGCTAGAGGATCCATGGGATAATTGGCGCAGCCCCCCAGATCTCTGGGAGGTTGCCCAGAGCATCTGCCCATAAGGCATGGCCCTCAAGCTGAGAGCCCCAGCTCTGGCAAAGCCACGGGCTTATTTGCCATCTTGCCATTAGCTTCAATGTAATGACAGAGCACATGGGTCCGCTCGGTTGCTCTGTGGAGGCTGCAGCAGCACGGACTAACCTTTTCCTGGCGTCTCTTTTTTTTTTGTGCCATATCACATTTCCAAATTCTCATGCAGTTTCATGTGTCTGTCATTGGCATGGAAGAGTTGACAGCTGCTACATGATGGCAAGGCAAATGTATCCTTGCCTCCTTGCAGTCCTCCTACTTTTGACTCACATAGTTTTTCTAAAGGAGAGTAAAGGGACTTTAAGGACAAAGAATTTCTTTCGGTACTTTGGGAGGCTTTTTCTTTCTCATGAGAAGAACCATCAGAATAATACATTTGGCGGTAAGGGGACATACCTGCTTTTTAAGACCGATGCCTATGGAGTACCAGAATTAACGTGTGAGTCCAAAAGTGGTAAGAGAAGACAAAAGAAGTGAAAGAGAGCTCAGTCTTGTGCTTCCCAGCTGCTGATGCTGGTGACTTCAGTAACGAATGCCTATCATGCCAGCAATGCGAACAGCATGTGGACTGGGGTTTGTTTCCATTGTAAAGAGATAGCGCACTTAATTAATTTCATGAGGCCTCTAGGCTGCTGTTGACAAAATGTGCTTACACCACAAAGTTAGGTTGCGGGTTAAAGCTAGGGTTGGGGAAGGTTTGAAGTGCTGATCCCTAGACTCAAATTACTTTTAACATTTTCTTTAATGATACAGATACAATAGTTTTGCTTAATTACACTTTGCTGTCTCAAGCAATCTTCCCCTTGAGTCACTGAAAGTTTTATTACGACGCCTTAATCTGATTATGAAAATTAATGGACTTGTACTATCTTTTAATTTGCAAGAGTAAAATCTCCTTTTTTAAATTTCAACCAGATTAAAAATATATAGTAGAAGAGACTTGTGAATTTGAAAGTCTAAAATATTGCAGTGTGAGGTGTTATACTAAAAAGACAATATATTAAAAAGCAACATGTTGCTGACCTGATGCAAATCAGCACAAAATTCTTTTTCAAAATATTTCACAGTTGAAAACATCTAAGTAAAATTTAGGAAATACTTATATTGAATCCCGCAGAAGCTTGGAGGATGTATAGAAAAGCACACATAAGAGAATAAGGGGGAGAAAAACCCATGAAATGATCATGAAAGCCTGAAAACATACATTTTGTTTCCCACCACTAGTATGTTTTGGCTTCGTTGAAGCAGAATGTATAAAGTGTGTCTTCCCTTTTAGCATTAACTTGGGGCAGCCCTGCTTTTAGGACACTGGGCTGCATCCACAGCAACCCTGGGCTTTCACCTCCATTACGTATACCCTGCAGAGAAGGGAGTGCCCCCCAGCCCCACTGCAGAGGCAGCAGCTCCGGATCGGAGGTGTCACCCTTGCCTGGCCGCCGCTGGGGTGGGGTCACGGGGGCCTGCACCAAGCACATGCTTCTGCTGGCTTTCCTGGAGTGACCTATCCTGATGCCACGCTGAGTTACCAACACCAAGGAAACAATGAAAGCCGATAAAATTATCACTGTGGCCGACGGTAGGAATTGGCGCATGTTTTAGCAAAACACACCCACGATTATTTCCTGAGACCACTTCTGCGCTGCAGAATGTCCTAATGTGCTTCCTTAGAAAGCTCAGCTGTAGCACAGCATCTGTTCCGCACTTTTTATCTTTCTTGGCCTTTTCTAGCAAGTTCCTGATTTTACACGTGTGTTGCAGAGGCATGGGGATGTAATGGGAGACAAGTTGGATGCGATGAAGAAATAAACTGAGAGCTAAACTATGTGCAGTCTCTAAGGAGTGAGAAGCCATTGGCCATCTTCATTCTGAGAATAGGTTACGATTTAGTACCAGCTAATTAGACATACAGCTGGCAGCCAGAAGTGTGGCTAACTATGAAAATCATAGCTTTAAAAGACTAAGAAAATATCCTGAATGTAGGTGTGAAATTGCTGAGAATTTATTTGAACACATTTTAACATCATCTAAGAAATAATCCACAGATAGCACAGGACCTAAACATGGTAGCAGAAACACATAAATTTGTACATGTGTGTTACACCATTTTTTCATTAACAGGCCCATAGTTATCCCCCATTACCTGGCAAGGATTGGGGCCTATAAAAATTAGTAAAATATAAATTCAGAGAAGAGCCAGAACATATCAGGATGGTGATTCACCTTGCTAGGAAATTAAATTCTCTTAGGGGAAAAAAACCCTTGTATTTTCCATCTGTAGAAATGATATATATTGCTGGATTTTTTTTTTAAACCTACTAGGTGAAAAAAATTGCCATTTCTGAGAAATGCCATTTGATACTTATGAAGATATTAAAAGCACTTTCCTAAATAAAATAAGAAAATAAACATTCAAGATGTTTTTTACAGAAATGATATTTTCATTTAAAGTCAAAATGATGGATTTCCTTACTACCTTTTTTCAGCTTTTCCTGTAAATTGTATGTAAATGAATGCAAATAAGCAGTCCTCACCACTAAGTTGCTTAGAAGTGTAAAAATGCATAAAATTAAGATGCTCAGACAGAGCTGTGCATCTCATTTATGTAAAGAATGTTTAAATTTGAATTAGATATTTCAGCTAGAAGTGTTATTGTTTCAGGTCATAAAATGTTTTTTGTGCATTTCAGAGCAGGTGCATAGAAATTTTGTCATCTTCTGAAGACCTGGCAGTATGTGTAGGAGCTGGTCCTGTGAGAAAGAAAAATCTAGAAAATAACTGAAAGGTCACTGCTGCCATTTTGAACATCTTCCATCAATGTGTGGACTAAGTTCCACCAGATTTTGTGACCTGTTGTCTGTCTGTTCAACACTTATGCAGTAAATAAACCTGAAACCTAGTGGAAAAGAAACCATGAAAACCAGAACCACAGAAATATTGGTTGTAGTTCAGACCTGCTTAAAATCTGGTGCTACAGCCAGCAGACTCCCCACCCGACCTTAATGGTGCTATGCATCATGAGAAAGGAAAATTCTCTTTGATTTTCAATAAGATACCAGGCTTGAGTAATGCCTGTGGTGCCATAAGGGATTAACGATCTCCGTGCTATTTATAACCATGCAAACTAAATTGTAATTTTTTGTAGAATTACCAGAGTTTTATTGTGCTGCCCGGACAAACTCAGAGTGTAGGACTCATTAGTGTGTAAAATGAAGTTAATTTATACTGAGTATCCCCCATCTTTGGATAGGTGGCTCTATGTAAATCATCTATTCTGGTCATTAGTTTAGGCTGTTTGCATTTCCTTTGCTGTGTGAGCATAAGTATGAAATATTAACTAAACTTCATTGGCGAAAGTGCCCCCTCATGCCTCATAGTTGATGGGGAAAACATTTGCTCTTCTTGCAGACCTCCCACGTAATTGAAGGGTGAGAGCTGTATTATGTAGCTGAGATGCCTAGTGGTAATTGGTATTTAAAACAAATTTCCATAGCTCTAGAAACAGGAAACCAAGGTATCTCTAGAAAGCCATTTGATGAACACTTCTGAAGTATTGGGAAAAGTACAGTGAATCAATCAATGGTTGATTCCATCATGATTGATCTTACAGATTTTTTAAGTAATTGATGGTATTGCTTTAGTTCAGTCCGTTAGTGCAAATAATTATTAATCAATATGCACTCAGCTCTTACTTTGGAAGATAATTTTAACACATGATTTATTCTGAACATTTCAATTGAGCTACCTTTACAAGGAGAAAATCAATTGGCTAGTGGTCTAAAGTACCTTAATTGAAGAGCTATGTTCTTTTTTTTAGCTTTTTTTTTTTTAGGCTTTTTTTTTTAATACATTTTCCTGTTGTGATAAAACCCTTCTGCTGGGCACTACTTTGCTATCCTCAGAAATACAGCAATTCTCTATTTCAGGTTATTTTGTTTTAGAAGTTTTCAGTTCAATACTGCAAACATACTAGAATTAAACCCCAACTTTGGAAATTAAATAATATACAAAATGGAGAAAAAATAGAGCTTTTTCCACATGAGAAAAGAGTTGGGTTTTTTTTTGTGAATGTGTCAGTACCTTTGTAATTTCTTCGGATGTTTGCTCATTCATAGCAAGCATAGCAGTGGAAAATTACAGTTAATTTGAAAGGATAACATGATGCCAGAACTTAGACAGAGGTTTGAAACATTATAGGATAAAAGGTGAAATCATTAATTCATTTACAGTGGATATTAAATTCCTGAAATATGCATTACTCTTTCATTATATTTATTTTTATGTGTTTTAATATGCCTGTAAATATTATTGTGAGTCTGAAGCAGCATTTGTGCAGTGTCCATGAGCATGTCAATACATCCTTTCAAAGTAATTTGCACTTGGACTGAGGCATAAGGTTATAGAGCCATCTGTCATCATGAAAAATCATTAGAATAAAGAGTGTGATATAATTTCACTCATGTTCATGATTGATATGTTTTGTTTCAACTACACCAATACAAACTCCTCTCTCAGATGCCCTTGACAGGATAACAGGGAAACTTGAAAAGAGCCCTGTGCCCAAATAGATCAAATGCCAGTGGATTCACACCAAAATAAGACTTCAGCCTGCAGTCAGTCCTGTGGCTACTCTTTGGGATGTAGGGTGGGATGCCCTGGAAGTACATGGGTAAGAGTTTCTGTCTATAATAACAAAAGGAGCTCACATTCTTGAAATGGCCTGGATTTAACGTTTGGCTTAATATCCATTCTTTATTGTATTTCTTGTATTCCTCCCAAATTAGACAATGAACTTATAATCATAAACATCCTGTTTGCTATTTAATGAGATTATAGTCATTATTATTTCTGAGTTCTCATGGGTTTCCACAATACTACAAGAGATGAATCAGTTTTTCCTTTGGAATGGTACAGGAAATATTTATGAATTTTCATGTACCAAAAAAGCTGTATATCTTCAAGGTACGAAAGTTCAGATTTTAGGACAGTATTTCACTGGAAACATTCCTTAAGAAGCTTCCTTAGAGGATGTTAGTAATGTAAGATTTTTAAAGAGTCAAATAATGAAAAGACAGCACTACAGTCTGAGGACCCAATTACAGAAACGCTTGTACATATGTTTATTTTTAAGTCATTAAGTACTGTGCATATGGAAAACGTCATGTCCTTAATTTCTGAGCCGTGATCTTCCAGTGTAAGTGTTGTAGAAACAGGGCTTTTGAACCTTATCCTATTAGGTGCCAAGTGCCTTATTTGCTGTCTGAGCTAGTGGGAGATTTGCCTGCTTGATAGCTTGGAGCAGGTAACTCTTACCCAGACAATTAGAAAGGAAGGAATGGTTTTGCTTTAGGGTGTAAAATATATATTTTACTTGATGTTAATTCCTACAGCTGACTAAACGACTGGCTCTGAATGGCCTCCCAGAGGATGTCTTGGAAGCAAGTGTTATGGTGGTGTGTATTTTCCTGCTAAGAGGTTGTGACAGATACTTTAAATTCTGTTTTAGATGGGACAGATAGAAGCAATAACAATGTAAATATCAGCATAAATCTTTGTTCGTGTCAAGTGGGTGATTAAGCTTTGTCAGTGGCTTGATTTGGGATCAAGGTTTCTATAGGAGCAAGAGAGGAGTCAGTCTTTGGATATATTTGCTGCTCTTGCTTGGTGTCTGAGAGTCTGCGTGCTATTGCCCCTCCTTTTGCAGAAATAACAGCTCTTTTGTTTTCCCCTGTGATGATGCTTGTAATCTGAACTTTTGCCTTAGTATATCTAGCTAAAGTTATTAATGAGAATCCTGACCTGGTTTAAATCAACTGGATTTTTTCCATTCAATTCAGTTAATGGCCTTTCTATTTTTACTCAATATCCTTTTTGAAGAACAGCTTTTAAAAACATGGGATTGCAAGTAGTGCTGTATCCTCTGCCTTATGAGAAAACATAGATAAAGGAGATGTGTTCATATAGCTAATCAATAGTTTTTTTAACTTGGCTGTTTTAACTATATCTATTTTTGGAGGTGATTATCTCCGTCACCAGATAGTCTGTCTAACAGGTATAGTAAAGGTGATTTCTGTTAGCTTATTTAGTTCAACTTCCAACAGAAGTGAACTACTCAGGAAGTGTATTTAGAAAAGTCTATTTTTAAAGGGTTCTAACGCTAGAACAAAGAACAGGAGATCATGACGCTACGCTGGTAGGACTGCCGCATGCAGAAGTATAATAGCGAGCATCTCTGACTGCAGTGGAACTGCCAAAGCACTGTAAAATCTAGTTGGTATGTGTGAAAGATCAAGCAGGTTAACTCCTGGGATTTCTTCTATCAAGATACTTTCTTCCTTCCATTCTGTTGCCTGCTGTCTTCAGAGCACAGTAATATTGAGGCTCTGCAGATTTAAAACATCTGTCTTTCTATCTCCAGTGTACTACAGAAGGATAGCTCTCAAATTTAGCAGTCATAAAAGTTTTAGCTGACATGTTAGGCTGCTTTTGGTTTTAGGAATTTTTATCCTCCGTGAGGCTACAGGCTAAGTAGATATGCCAATATTTTCTACAATGTGACCCTATTATTAATTTTTTTTAAAAGAATCTTTGTAGCCATTATTATGGAATTCAGATACAGCTAATTAAGTCAGGATTAGGGACATAAATTATTTTGTATTGCCCAATTTAATGTTTTCATCAATGTTTGAATTCTGTTCTTGAGATGCATGAAAACAACAGCAGACTTGGTATTGTAAGGAAAGAGATCATGGCGGTATATTAAAATGAAGTTGGAAATAGATTAATTTTACTAATTTTAAGTAGTTGATAATGTACTTCAATAAACCATTGGAATTTTTGTATTGCAATGAATTTGATGGATTTGGCTCATTGGATACAAGTAAGTATGAACTAAAAATTCATATACACTTATGTCATATGAAGAAGTGTGCATTAAAACCAGGTCTTGAGAATAAATGATAAAGTTTATGTTTTCAGGTTATACAAGGCAAATGTAATTATAACATCTTTATTGATACTCACCACAGGCTTAAGCTTTCAGGTTTGAACTCACATAAAACTGTCTTAATTTATGAGCTATGTCATGTTAGTGTTGGATAACTAGCTAGAAGATAAATCTGTACTTAATACAAATCTGTCTGAATTGATGATGTTGGATATAATTTATATAGAAAGTCTAGTTTTGTTGTGAGAAAAAGAGCAGTTTTATGTGACAGCTGTAGATGTAGGCATGATTATTAATCTTCGATCATTGGATATATTCTCACTAATATTTTTGTGTTTTACACCTTATTTAGTATTTGAGGATTTTTTTTCTCTTTTTATGCTTATTCATAGCAAAAGTGTGTTGTTGCACTAAAGTTTGGAGGTTTCTATTGTTTATAGCCATTTTCCATAATCTCTGTTGAGAACTAATTCTGCCATATTCAATAAAAGCAAGTCTCTGGGGGACAGGTCTCAGATCTTTGTTTGGATCTGAGATGTTGTCTGGTGGTGTTGAAAAAGGAGAAAGGAGCTCACTATGTCTGGTGATCATATAGTATAAAGGCGGTAATAGAAGACTCCTTCATGTTGTGTTTTGGGAGTACAGGACCAGAGACTCATGGCTTATTTCAGAAGAGGTCTCCTTGTCCTTTATTAACTGGATGTAACATGAACCAGTCTCATAACTGATTAGCATGGTATGCTACTCATAAACAACATGCAATTAGCATATGCTAATAATAAGCAATATTCAGCTGAAATGTCAGCATCCAAGCAGCTTAGACAAAATCTGTTTGAGCAAGACATGCAATACACATTATATCCCTATTTTACAGAACACCACTTAACCAAAATTCTTGGTTAACCAAAGTTTGCTTAGATCCCCCAGGGTTGTATAGCATACAGACACTAGCCAGTTTAGCTGAACATAGTCCCTGTAAAGCTGGCATTTTGGAAGCCAGCTGGCATCTTTCTGCTATATTCTGGGATTGAGAGCATGAAACACAGCCTGTTTGGAAGGAGAGGAGTCCAGTGAGCTTGGAAAAGCTAAGAAAATCTTTTCCTTTCTGATAAAATAAATGAGATTTTAGCTGAAGGTTTTGATGGTGCCTCAAGACGTTTGACTAAGCATGAAGATGGAGGTGTAGAAATGTGTCACTATGGCATATCTGCAGCTTGCTCTCTATATGATGCATGTATGTTTCCATATAAGTAGTGATGTGCGGGAGAAAATAACACAAAAATCTAAGAATACATTTCTAAATATAATATTCTGCCAGAATATTAAGTCCCTTTTTCAAGAAGACCATAAGCTTTTTTGCACTGATAATTTATTTCAAACACCTGATAACTCTGCTCCGTGTTTGTGGTCCTGTGCAAACTGCCCATTTTTTGTAGGTCCTGATTTTAAAAGTCAGCTTTTGTTTCTGATTTAAGTCCTCCTTCCTCTCTACTGGTCAGTGCAAAGTATTTTTTGTTTGTTCTTATTACTCGTGCAATGGTTCTATGGAGTTCTATAGCTCTTCCGCAGTCAATAAAACAATTCCTTTTATTACCAAACCCATTTTTCCCACTATTACCTTGCCTTGAAGAATGAATTTGCTTCATTGTATTAGAGAGAATATTTTCTGACAGCTTTTGAGTACAGATCATTAAAAAATTACCAGTTTGAAATGCTGACTTTTGTCTCTTTCTTTGTCTCCTTCTATCTCAAAAATAGCTTATCACATCTTTCAACTTTCTAAATAATTAAATCTCCTTGAAAACTCATGCATATTCTGTGTTGGATAGAGCAGGTTGTAATTAAGCAGAGTTATTAACGATTTTGTTGTTGATAAATTTGGGCCCAACTCTGCTCTTGCCGATATCAGTTGACTTTATTGGTCTGATCTTTCTCCATAGATGTTACTGTTGTAAAACTAGAGTAACAGAATAGAAAACTGTACCAAAAAACATGTGTTTGCTATATGAATAGTAGAAGATTTATGGTATCTTTAACTGCCCATTTCTTTACATTTAACAGCTCCTGTTCTGTAAATTATGAGATAAACCAATGCTTTGTTGTCACATAACAATTGTCAGCTGATTTAGGGAATTGATTACATTTGCTGTTTTGGAATAAAACAGGAACATTGTACATTCTGGTGTGCTTCCGAGTCCAAGCCATGCTAACACCAAGACCAAAGTTTTGTTTAGGAACTGCCTCTGTTGAGCAAAGGGTATTTTAAGATGTTTTATCTCAACTATCAGTATCAAAAAAGAGCCTCACTGTTTCCTAGCTGTGTTCTTAATAGTAAGCTCTTAATAATTGATTTCTAGGTAAACCCAATGCATTTTGTTGTTTTCAGGTTAATCCATGAGCTACCTAAAACCCCCAGTTATTTCCATTTTAAGTTAGTTTATTTTTGATCTCCTTCTCACATACCTATCCTTCTTTCATTTGATTTGTCTGTATGAAGACCTTCCTGGTCCGTAGATGAAATTACTGAGTGGTATTTTCCTGTGACTGTTTCAGTGATGGTATTTTGTAAAAGAGCACTGGTGCTAATTTTTTCTTCAGTGACATTCCTCAGTTGTATCTCACAGTTTTAAGAGTATGTAACCCAACTCAACCCACTTCACTGGAGCTTTGCCCGTTACCGTATTCTAGTATAAAAGTCCCGTCTGCACCCAAGGTGTGACCAAAGTCAGAAAGGCCTACCCCCATATCACAACCACCTCCACAACGAAGAAAAGATGGGTTACAGCTGTAGGTGACTCCCTTCTGTGGGGAACAGAGGGTCCAATATGGCAGACAGACCCTGTTCTTAGGGAAGTCTGCTGCCTCCCTGGGGCCTGGGTTAAGGACATCACTAGGAACCTTCCTAGCCTGGTATGGCCCTCAGACTATTACCCATTACTGCTTTTCCATGTGGGTGGTGATGAAGACACAACGCATAGTCCAGGGGAGATCAAAAGAGACTTCAGGGCCTTGGGATGCTTGGTAAGTAAATCTGGAGCACAGGCTATTTTTTCTGCTTCCAGTGGTGGGCAGAGACACTGGAAGAAACAGATGGGCCCAGTCTATTAATACATGGCTCCGCAGCTGGCGTCACTGCCACAATTTTGGGTCTTTCGATAATGGTATGGCCTGCGTGGCACCAGGTTGCTGGCATCAGATGGGATTCACCTTTCTCAAAGGGGGAAGAGGGTCTTTGCTCACAAGCTAGCGGGAGTCATTGGCAGAGCTTTAAACTAGACTTGAAGCGGGAGTGGGATAATATCAGGCTTGCCTGTGACAAGCTGTGGGATGACACACCAAAGTTAAGAGGGACAGGGTGCTAGCAAGGGCCCTCAGCCTGTTGCTCTGAGATGTGTTGGCTACTCTGCAGCACACTTGAAGTCTTACAGAGATGAGCCAGGGGCTCCTGAGGTAATAGGAGCCAAAAGGGAAGCACCAGTGAAATACCTCCAAGGAATTAAGGGTTGTTCCTCTAAGAAGGTGACATGTCTGACAGCCCAGCTGAAGTGCCTCTACACCAATACACACAGCATGGGCAACAAATAGGAGCAGTTGGAAGCCGCTGTGCTGCTAGAAAGCTACAACCTAGTTGCCATTACTGAAATTTTGTGGGACAAATCCCATGACTGGAGTGTGGCTATCGATGGCTACAGGCTGTTCAGAAGGGACAGGCGAGGAAGGAGGGGTGGAGGTGTTGCCCTCTACATCAAGAAATGGATAGAGTGTGAAGAGCTGTCTCTGAAGAATAGCCACAGGCAGGTTGAAAGCTTATAGGTAAGAATTAGAGACTGAGGCAACAAAGGGAACCTTGTGGTTAGTATCTACTACAGGCCGCCTGATCAAGGGGAGCCTATTGACAAAGCCTTCTTACTCTAGCTACAGGAGGCATTGTGCCTGCCGGCTCTTGTCCTGCTGGGGGACTTCAACCACCCCAACATCTGCCAGAAAATTAGCATGGTGAGCTGTAGGCAATCCAGGAGACTCCTGGAATGCATTGAGGATTACTTCTTAAGCCAGATAATAGACAGCACTACCAGAGGAGATGCGATACTGGACCTGATGGTCACCAGCACAAGTGAGCTAATTGGTGATGTCAAGATTGAAGGCAGCCTGTGCTGCAGTGATCATGCACTGGTGGATTTCACAGTCCTGAGGGATATGGGTCAGGCAAAGAGTAAAGTCAGGACCCTGAATTTTAGGAAAGCAAAATTCCACTTGTTCAAGGAATTAGTCAGTCGGACCCCCTGGGAAGCTGCCCTCAGGGGCAAGGGATCAGGACAGAGCTGGCAGACCTTTAAGGACACTTTCCATAGAGTGTAAGAACTCTTGATCCCCAGGTGTAAGAAATCAGGCAAGGAAGGGAAGAGACCAGCATGGCTGAGTCGAGACCTGCTGGTCAAACTAAAGGGCAAGAAGGAAATGCACAGACACTGGAAGCAGGGACAGGTATCAAGGGAAAAGCATAGGCATGCTGCCGGGTTGTGTAGGGATAGGGTCAGGAAGGCCAAGGTGTGGCTGGAGCTGAACTTGGCAAGGGATGCAAAGTATAATAAGAAGGGCATCTACAGGTATGACAGCCAGAAAAGGAAGGTCAAAGAAAGTGTACGTGCCCCTGATGAGCAAGACTGCCAAACTGCTAACAACAGACGAGGAGAAGGCTGAGGTACTCAATAAATTTTTGCCTCAGTCTTCACTGGCAACCTCTCTTCCCACACCTCTTGAGTGGATGGACTGCAAGGCAGGGACTGGGGGAGAAAAGTCTCTCCCACCGTAAGAGAAGATCAGGTTCATGACCACCTGAGGAAAGTGAACATACTAAGTCTATGGGACCTGACGAGATCCTGATGGAATTGGCTGAGGTAGTTGCCAAGCCACTCTCCACGATATTTGAAAAGTCATGGCAGTCAGGTGAAGTCCCTGGTGACTGGAAAAAGGGAAACGTTGCACCCGGTTTTAAAAAGAGAAGAAAGGAGGACCCTGGGAACTACCGACCTGTCAGCCTCACCTCTGTGCCTGGGAAGATCATGGAACAGATCCTCCTAGAAGCTATGATAAGGCACATGAAGGACAGGGAGATAATTTGAGACAGCCAACATGGCTTCACCAAGGGCAAGTCCTGCCTGACCAGCCTAGTGGCCTTCTATGGTGGAGTGACTACATCAGTGGACAAGGGAAGAGCTACAGATGTCATCTATCTGGACTTCTGTAAGGCCTTTGACCCAGTCCCCCACAACATCCTTCTTTCTAAATTGGGGAGATAGGGATTTGATGGGTGGACTGTTCAGTGGATGAGGAATTGGTTGGATGGTCACATCCAGAGGGTAGTGGTCAACGGCTCGATGTCTAGATGGAGATTGGTGACAAGTGGAGTCCCTCAGGGGTCCGTACTGGGACCAGTGCTGATTAATATATTCATCAATGACATAGACAGTGGGATCGAGTGCACCCTCACAAAGTTTGCAGATGACACCAAGCTGAGTGGTGTTGGTGACATGCCCGAGGGATGGGATGCCATTCAGAGGAACCTGGACAAGCTCGAGAAGTGGGTCCATGTGAACCTCATGAGGTTCAACAAGGCCAAGTGCAAGGTCCTGCACCTGGATTGGGGCAACCCCCAATATCAATACAGGCTGGGGGATGGAAGGATTGAGAGCAGCCCTGCGGAGAAGGACTTGGGGGCACTGGTAGATGAAAAGCTGGACATGAGCCAGCAATGTGCACTCGCAGCCCAGAAAGCCAAGCATATCCTGGGCTGCATCAAAAGCAGCGTGGCCAGCAGGTCGAGGGAGGGGATTCTGCCCCTCTGCTCTGCTCTGGTGAGACCCCACCTGCAGCACTGCGTCCAGCTCTGGGGCCCTCAGCACAGGGAAGACATGGACCTGCTGGAGCAGGTCCAGAGGAGGGCCACAAAAATAATCAGAGGGATGGAACACATCTCCTATGAAGACAGGCTGAGAGAATTGGGGTTTTTCAGCCTGGAGAAGAGAAAGCTCCAGGGAAACCTTATTACGGCCTTTCAGTACTTAAAGAGGGCCTATAGGAAGGATGGGGACAATCTTTTTAGCAAGGCCTGTTGTGACAGGACAAGGAATAATGCATTTAAACTAAAGAAGAATAGATTTAGACTGGATATAAGGAAGAAATTTTTTACAATGAGGGTGGTGAAGCACTGGAACAGGTTGCCCAGAGAGGCAGTGGGGGCCCCGTCCCTGGCAACACTCAAGGTCAGGTTGGACGGGGCTCTGAGCACCCTGATCTGGTTAAAGCTGTCCCTGCTCACTGCAGGGGGGTTGGGCTAGATGACCTTTAAAGGTTCCTTGCAACCCAAACCATTCTGTGATTCTGTGATTCTAAAAGGATGCTCCCCTAACAGACAGGAGATGTAAGAAATTACAAAGGTTTCAGCCCCTCATATTTACATTTTTACACTTTTTCATTCTCACAAGGTAGATCCAGGCTACAAACCAGAACAATTTTATTCATTTTGAAAGGAGAGCTTTTACACAGTAGAAATGTGAGCTGTGATTAGAAGTGCACACTTATTGTGCAGATTAAAAAGGTAAGCAGAGCTCATTGTAACGCTTTGAGCAATTCTTTCATCCTTAACTTTCAGTATTGAACACTAATGCACAAGTTGGTCTTCCCCAGCTGTTTACTCCATAGAGAGAGATGGTCTGAATTTTGCTTCCCAAAAAGCCTTTTCCCCTCTATTAAGGTCAGCCTGCTAAGGAACCTGAATTGCCTAACCTGAGTCACATACACGTTCCCTCTCCTGCATCATGCTCTCCTTATCCTGAGGCAGTAAAAACAGTGTCAGTGTAGCTCAAGCCAGTAATGTAAACGCTCTGGCTGCATCACCGTGAGGGCAGAGAGAGGCTATCAAAGCACCTCTGATGTTCAGTCAAAAAAACTGACTTCCCACAATTTTAGAGGGATCTTGTTGATCATGACATGCTATTAAGGAGGGAATAGCTGGATTGCAGTGCTTGGGGTCAGTTTAATTGCCCACTGGACTAAAACTGGCAGAGAATAAATGAACAGGAGAGGAAAGGTCAGGATTAGGGGTGGAGAAGGAGAGACTGTGGGGCTTCTAATCATTTTACCTAAATTAAAATCCATCTGGTATTTTTAATCCTTTGAAATGCATTAGACAAAGAAGAGTCCATTTCTGCTCTCATGAATTTATTTTTCTGCTACAGTGACCTATAGGTTTGTATTCAATTATTTATAATGACATATCAGTAGCTGTGGAGGGTTCATATCTAATATGCTAATGGCAGTATTGTATCAGCATATGAACTTAAAAATTAGGTGGAATGAAACATTTTCAACTAATGTTTTAGTCTTTTCTCTCTATTAACCCTTAGAGCTTCAAGTCTTCTGTGCCAATGTAGATTTTTGAGGAACAGCTGAATATGAGTTTTTAGACGTTCATTCTTTCCATAGATGCCTTATAAGGCTCTCAGACACAGATTCATGAAAATGACAAAATATTTCCATCAAAAGGTTGCATGTAAACATTGCAAGTCCGTGTCCTGTCTGTTAATGGCAGTACAGTAGATATCTTTTTGATTCCCAATGTGTTTTGCAGTGAATCAAGACATAGTAAACAAGGGCATTTCAGACCTCAACTCCTTGTTCATATTCCCTGTGGGGAAATTCCCCTTCTGTATTTCTCTGAGCATTGCACCTCAGATCTGTTCCACTTTTAAACAAGTATTTGGCCCTGGCATCTTTTTGATGTAACTTCTTACAGTATTATCAAAGCTTGTCATCCCAAGATCATGAGGGTGCTTAAAGAAGTCTTGAGATTAAAATTTTTCTGTTCTTTTGACTCACTTTATTGATTCTTGAGCCTTTAGAGATTTAGTGGCTTGTGTTTGCAGGTTTTTCTGTGCCAGCCATGTGAGTAGGTCTTATTTTAAAGGAGAAAAAATGGTTTTTTGAGCAGCAGAACTGAAAGTCTTTTGTCCTACAGATTTTTGTTATGTATTTTCTAAACTCTTTGTCCCCAGCAAGATGCCATAAGTTCCCTTCCTATTACATTCTCACTGGAAAAGAGGCAGGAATTGCACAAAGTTCAGCATGTCTAAAGGTATGTGCATGCCGAGTAGCCAGGACAGGTATGTTGGTCAACCAGCTGGCACCTCCAAAGCAGTGTCTCAGGGCTGAGCTATGACTACATTTCCAACAGAGTGGCCAGCAATTTCAACTTCTGTCCTCAATCCAGACAGTGATTTGTATAAAACTCTTAGGAACTTAATTATCTTTGAGACTTTTATCCCTATTTTTAACTTAAATCAGCCTGTAGATTCAAAAGTTATTAGAAAGCTCTTCATAGATTGAAATACAGACCAATGTGATCATAAAAGCTTCCTTTTCTTAGGAAACTAGATTAAAAATGTAAGGGATGTGTAACTCCCATCAGTTGGCGCTTTGGGAAAATACATAAATGTCACAAGACTAGGGATTAAATCATGAGACTTGGATAACAGAACTGTTATATGCTGCTCATAAACTGATCTAATTTCTCAGATATAAAATGTGTGAGCGGGCTGTGCAGTTTCAAGAACATTTTTCCTATTTACCATGGCAGACTATTGGCAGGAGGAAACAAAACTGCCTATTACATAGGCATGATAAAACTATAGCAACTAAATGGAAGCTGAGGTGGAAACCCCAGACAGAGGGCTTTCATTAGGAGAATAACAGCCTCTGTTCTCCACCAGCATTGCTAATCACTTCCTATTGGTGATTTTATAACCACAGAAAGCTCTGAGAATTTAATTGCTGGAAATTACCTTTTTATTTCTTTTAACAGCATCTAAAATTCATGCTCAGGGACACCAATCAATCAGGAAACAAATCTTTGCTCTGAGTTAGCCTTTGCAGGTGGTTTAAAGAAAATTTAATTCTTTCCCATTTGGCCATGTGCAACACCTTTATCCTCTTGATGAGGGCAAAGAGAAAGTCTCCTCTGAGCTCACTGTCAGTGCTGCTGTAGTTGACTGGCAAGCCTGGGGTGCTAAAAAGTTGTGCAGGTGGCAAGCTTTGCCCCTGAGACAAAGCACATCACCTCTGTGCCTATTATTTTGTCTGAAAATACGTAACTGAACCTTTCCCAGAAGTGGCAGCAATAAACAATTGTACCACTTCCAGCATCAGCAATTTTAAATGCTAATTGTATGAGCTAATGGGTAAACATGGGGGCTCTTCTAACAAGACCATAATTTATCCTATTTTTTTCCTTTATCATCATGTCCACAGTGCCCTAATTATTAGGTTTACTGCATGTCTATTGTGTGGTAACTTTATAGTATTTTAGCCTATGGCGTATTTTCTACACTAATGTGCAACTTAGCAATACCTTCCTAGGTTTTCTGCTTGTTTCCTCCTGAACATATATCATGCCATTTGTCAAGTGATTTAGTAGTGCCCCTTAACCTTAAAAAGAAAATAAAGCTAGATCAGTGTATAAAAACGTGAAAAACTTTAAAAGTGGCCTCTACTGCACCTTCTCCCACTCACTCTGAGAGCTATCAGACAGCATCATTCATTACTCACTGTTCCTGAAGTAGATGAAATGACACGGTGTAAGTCTCCTTATTTGTAATAACATTTGGTTTATATTGTGAAAGATTTAATTTTTGGTAAAAAGATGTTATTAAAGAAAGGTACAAAGAGAGTGATCTGATACAGTACTGAATTATCTATCATATGCCACGTGTGAGCCAGAAACACTGACTTCTTAGTCCATTGCAAGCACCTGTGCCAGTATTTTTATGAAGAGTGTTCTTTATCACTGAACTAACTGAGATCACATTTACATTAGTGCTTAAATTCAGTGGGAGAAAACAACATGGTATGAATATGACAGATGTACCATAAGAGCTTAAACACCTGTTTTCTGTTTAGTAATTTAAGAGATTTGGAAAGCACAAGCACAAAGCAGACCTAGGGCCTGTGTGACAAATATAATTTCTCTTTAAGATTCTCAGTCATCACATAAAAATGATTGTTTTAAATGTTTTTTGTAATATTGCAACTTCCATTTTCTGCTATTGTGAAACTGATAGTTGTTAGTGATGTCTTTTAAAATTTGGGTAATTCCTCTATCATATACAGTGAAACGTTGCAGTGCTTGAATGCTAGACTTTCCCAGCTCAGTAATTGGTGGAGAGGGCTGCTCTATGGGCTCTTCAAAGGGGAAATTCCTCAGACCTATTTCCAAATGTGAACCTGGAGTGGTGTCTCAGAGGTCCATGTATTGGCACATGGAAGCGTGTTTCAGTTTACCTTTCATCCTTTGTGCTTGTCTCAGCATGTTCTGTATATGAGAAATGAGAGCAGGAAGCGCTAAGTGGAAAGGGGGAAATAATATACTTACCATATCACAGATATAACAAAAGATTGTAACGTATAGTGCATCATATTAAGAAAAGATGCTCTGCTGTGTGTTCTAAAGTGGCTTTTGCTCAGCATCTGAGGGGCCCTAGAGTAAAACTTGATCAAATTCTTTGTATTCTTCAACTATGATGCCACCTTCACCTGCAAGACACAGTTTTTAGAGAAAATTCTTCAAGGTTATGTGGTTAAGTTCAAGAAGTTGTTTCTATCTATCTGTGGGTCATCTTTTTATTTTTCCAAGACTGTGGTCAGTAAAAAACAAAGATAAGAGTTCCTTGGGGCCAACTGTAATTCCTGAGTCCCTGAGATAGCCAAGACCATAGCATGATCTCCTCCCTCCTCTCCTCTCCACAGCATACTCCCCTGAAGAGGGAGGTTCAAGGCGAGTGCCAGCCAAATCAGTTTGCCTTGCCAAGGAGTCTGCCACACTAGACAAAATTTCAGTTTACTGTTGGCCAGCACAAAATGGAATAGAGCTAGAGATCTGCCCCATGTCAGCTAAAAAGTTCTCCTAAAAGGGGACTCCAAAGTGCTGCTGCAAATGGATAGACCTAATTGTGTGTATACACATATGCACCCAAACACATACACACTTTGAGGGAAGCAATTACAGTGCATAATGAACAAAACATTTTAATGTATATTTTTTTAAAGTATTCCTTTCAGCTCTGTAGTTCATTTGTTCATCTAAAATAATACATATATTTCTTTTTGTAATGAGTGTGCATTATCATGCAAATTCCACAGCTATTAGCAAATCTTTCAATCAGCAGAAAAATTTAACTCTTTCTTACGTTGCTACTGCTCATGGTTGATTCATAGGTAAAGTAAGTAAAGAGGGGATTTGTACAGCCGAGTGCCTGTTGACTCCAGAAATACTATAGTGCATTTATCTATCATAGCTGGGAACTCTGGGAGTCATCCAAAACAGCTAATTTGCAGAAGGTAAAAGTGGAGGGTACATATTAGTTTACTAACTGTTATACAGAGCTGACTTAGGCTTGTACCTATTGTTATAATCTTGTTTACAATTTGGGTTTCAATATCTCATTGAGGCTGCAGGCTGAGTTGGTCCCTGATGATGTCAGATACTGTTTGAACATAGTCTCATTTGAAACACAACAGAACCTAATGAATAATATTGAAATGCAGGAGATGGAATCAGTAAACATGGAAGAACATGCGTTTATTCTCTTATTTTTGGCACCAAAATAATTTTACAAAAAGCATTAAAATTAATTTCAGCCCCACAGCTCCTCTGTGAACTAAGGAAACATTACCCATGCTGAAGGGTTAACACAGATTATATTTATCTCTGTGACAAAATATGTTCCCTGTGCAAAAAAAAAAAAAAAAAAAGTTTACTGGACTTTTGAAATTACTTAATGCGTTTCATCTGGAATTTCTTCATCAATTCCTCTTTGCCTTGTTCAATTTGGTACTTCTAGTCCACCTGATTTCAATTTAAGGTTTCAGGTGAGAGAAAAAATAACCACATATACTGTAAATTATTCCAGAGGTTGATCACCCTTATTGTGATAATACATACTGTTCTTTTAATAGACATCCATTAGAAAGTGTGGTGACAAGAACTGCAGATGACTTTCTTTTAACGTTATCAATGTCACGTGCAGATATATGTGACTTTTCCAATCCTACCTTGCACATCCAGGTGCAAATATTCACAAAATGCACAAGTTCTCAGAGCCACTGTGCTATAGTAAGAAACCATTTTCTGTTGATTATTTATTAGGACTGCTAAGATATTTTTAGTTATCACTGCTGTCCACAATTTTGTTCTGAGGTATTTAGGTTTTCAAATGTATCTTGAGTCTGCTGCTCAGTCCTGCTGGCTCTTTATAATGCACGTCTTTACAATATCACCAAAGATATTCCCATTAGGTGTTGGTTCCTCATTTACAATTTCTTCTTCAGATTCTCGGTGTTCTTTAACACGTTTAATATATAAGCTGTGTTGATTTTGTGCCATGCTACTTTTTCATCAGAGAGATAATAGGGAGAGATATTTATACAGAAATTAAAGCAAGTATTTTCAAAAGTTATCTTTATCTACTGAATTTGTAATATCATCACAAAATGATATGAAATTTCCTAAGAAGACCTGTTTTCTATTAAACAGTGTTGATTGGTATTAATCATGCTACCACTCAATCCAACTGATTGCCTCTTTTTAACATTATTTTTACAATTTTTCCTTACAATGATGTCATGTTGAGATGGACCCACTTACTTCCTTGAAATGTTGACACATTGTCTTTTTTCTAGATTTTAGAATCTCTTCTGTGTTGCAGTAGATATTATACTTCAAAATTATTGTCCAGAGGAAACCCTCAGACCATTCCTTAGAAATTATAAACCACAAGTAATCTGGTCTTACAGATTTGAAAACAATTCATTATAGATGTTTGCTCTTTAGTAATCTCCTTATTTACTATTCAATTGACAGCACTTTTTCTCCCTGAATATAAGAAAAAAAATCATTCCTTTGCATTATTACTAATAATTTTGACATAGGAAGGGACATGGAGATAGTTTTAATTTCTTATATGTTCTGTCATTTTTTCACATTATAAAGATGTATCTGTTACATTATTTGAAACAAAAATGAAATGGAACGAACACAGAATTCTCTCTACTGTGCTTCCATGAGTTTGGGATGTGGGGAGTATTGCCAGGGGCTATTTAGCCCACAGTAAAAAGCAATGTGTGTATATTGCGAAGTTTAGAATTAATGCTACCTCATAATTTTTCTGTATTTAGTATCAACTATTAATGCAAAATTGATTCAAATAGTTATTACTTCATATCCTTAATAAAACTATATGAATATCAAGAAAATATTTCAAATGAATTTTTAAACTGCGCGGATGAATGTTTGGTAACAGTAGAATCTTATGTATTTCAAAACATATGCGCCTTATATCTTGGGTATATTTGGGTTTGTTTTATTTTAAAATCCATTCAAGACTATAGCTCTGCTTTTCTGCTTCCTTACATCTTCTTTAAAATTTTATTTCGACATTGAAAAACTGCATATACTAATACCAACAGAATTCTCATACTGTGTTGAGAAGATATTTAGTAGCCCAGGCAACTGTATGGCAAGAGCTTGAAATGCTGGAGGCTCTTTTTTTCTATTGAGCAGGGACTCTGTTTGAAAAATTAGAGCATAATTGTTGCTTAGTTTTAAATAACAGTCCAACACATTTGAAGTTTGCGTCATAAATTCAATTTATTTTCTCTAACAAAATGACCAACATGAAGTTTTCTTCTTGCCTAGGTTAGAAAAGAATAAGTTATCTAATACTTGCTTGCTTTGAAGAGCTGTCTGGATTTCGAAAAGGCAACACTTCCAGATTGCCTGGTTTGAAATAAAGGGTTGTATGGTCTTGCAGTATTGAAAAAGCAATCAGGGGAATACTAATACTTTTATTGTTCCTGGGTTTGTTACTTAAAAGAGAATCATATCCATACTTTGCAACATTTTGCCAGTTTCCTTAAGGCTTTTTGCAGCATGCATTGATTGTTGCTACTAATTGGAAAAGTAATTGAAACATGCCTGCCTCTTGTGTTTTACAGCCATGCACTGTCATTAGCAAAAGCTATGCCCTCTGACCCCAATAGCTCTCAGGGGTCAAAATATATCATTATATTGGAGCACAGTATTTCATAGCAAAGGGCATAGCAATAGAATAGCTTAAACATTTTGGGGTTTTTTTTAGTGAAAAGAATAGTTTATCAAGGAAAAGAATGACCTGCTAACTATATTTATCTTACGCTTTGAGTAACTGCTGGCAAAATACAGAGTCCTGAGATGTGCTGTGTAAATATTTTATGAAGGAAGCTTCTCCAGCAGAGATGTTAATAATTTAAAATATGATGTACTACATACTGAGTTTTAGGCATAGACATTTAGTAATAAATTTGTATTTTGTATGAAAGCCTAGTAAATGACTCCCTTGCCACATATTTTGTGTTACAATTGTGTTTGCATGTCTTCCTTCATAAATTATGCCTATGTATATACATGTTGCAATAAACTTGGATTTTTAAACCAGACGTGATTCGAGGGTCCATTTAGAAAGGATTATGAGTCACACCTAAAAAAGATGTAGCCTCCAAGTCAATAGTGTATGCGTCCAAGAAGCCAATATTTTGTTGGAGATGTACCTTTATTTCGGTTTTCCTTCTGAAGCTTCCTATACAGCTAATAGGGCAATTTAAGGAAGGACAGTCCCCCAGAAATGCAACTATTGTTTTTAAGTCAGGTTTTATTCTGTTAAGCATGGCTGCAGCAAGGGTAGCATCCATCTTTGACTCAGTAGCCAGTCAGGTAGAAAAGTTGGCCAGGAAACACAAGACCTACTTTGTAGATGCTTTTCTGTCTGCATCCTGGTCTAGGCATGTAACTCCTCTGGATTGCGCTTTAAATGCACTTTGTTTAGAAAACTAATTTATGGTATTTTGCGTAGCACTTGAATTCTTTGGGTTGTTTCGGAATAATGTTGTGGTGATAAATATTCACATTATATTTCCAATTTTCACAGGATTCATGCTGGGGAAACAAAGTAGATAGACCACACAACAATAAATCAGTGTAAGGATGGGCTTATAAATGTGTCAGTCAAAATATTTTTTAATTCTTCAGGTTTAAAATTTTATTTGCCAATTCTGCTGTTTGCATTGCACTCTTATCTTTTTGTCCTTAGTTGCACTTGCTGTTTTATTATCCCATGTTTTTTTAATAGGAAATTAAGTCTCTGCTCTATGTAGAATTAACCAGAGACAGCATCCAGAACAAGCAGCTATGTTCCAGTATGTCAGAATATGTTTGCCATTTCATACATGTATGGTATTTATGGCTGTAATATAATAAAATATTTAAAGTTCAGATTATATCTTTTCTGTACTAAAATTCAGAACATTTTCTGTCAGGTAGGAGTATTACATTTCAGCATTAACTCTGTCTCTCTGCATCAGATAATGCTCCCTATTTGTATTTGTTAATGAGTGCAGACATTCATATTTTAGTACCTGATGGGGATGTAAGAGACAGAATATAGATTTTTTTTTTCCCTTAAATTAGAAAATTATCTGAACGGATGTTTGATTAATAATCATTCTAAATTAAAGTGCTTTCATAAGCTACCATACAGAACCTCACTTTTAAAAAATCAATCTTTCAAAGCTGTCACTTTTGTCATTTGTTAAGCATTTGTTGAGGAGGAAAGAGAATATTTGTCCTAATTCTGAGCTCCCTAAGCTGTGCCAAGAAAAAGGAAAAAAAAAAGTCATCCCGCTAATGCACTGTATTGCAACAGAGATTAAATTGATCAGTCTGCTTAGGTATTTCCAGAGTGTCCCTTGCTGTAATATCTGGGCTCTGTATTGATATGCTGTACAGTGCACTAATAGGTAATAGAAAATATTTGAATAGCTAGCAATATATCTAATTCCACAAATGACTTTTACCATGGTGGATTATTGAAATCATAAGCCTGGTGTTTCAAAGGGCTGAGACTTTGGTGAAATGCTACAAAGAAAGGAGGAGCAAATTTCTCAACTTGCATTAGCCTTTTTTGAGGACGTGATGGCTCTGAGCCTGCCCAGGGAACTTTCCCACAGACGTTTATTGCAGGACTGGGACTGAGACCAGGGGTGAGAGACAGTAATTTATAAGTACTGATCCTGGATCTGTCATCTCCTCTCTAAGTCGTTTTAACACAGAATTCTGCTTCAATTTCCTCTTCTTAATGAGCCAGTAAGGATGAATCAGTTAATGTTTGAACATATCTTTGAAAATGTTACAGGCTGTTCTTGTTTGACTTTCATTAAGCTTTTATTTTAATCTAAGAAGACCAGTCAAACACAAGATATGCAAAGTACTTCATATTTTGGCCAAAGCCTATTTAAAATACTGTACATGGATATCTTAAAAAAAAAAAAAAAAAAAAAAAGAGGGAGAGAGACAAACTGGATAAAATCTTAAGTGCATTTACTGAGCTCATGTCTCCTGGTATGACTGACCTGGAATACCTAATGCTGAAGCTTCTTGCAGAAAATCTGATCCTGGGTCTTGCACAAGGCCTAGCACACTGGGGTAGGAATTTGTAGTTTTGCTGCAGGTGAACTTCCCATCATAATGGATGTGTTCAATAAGCTCTAGTTATTGAATTTAAACACAGAGTCTCAGTTCTTAGAGTAATTCAAGGAGTTCTGGACACTGAGACCCAGCAAATGCCATTTTTGACCTCTTAATAAATTATAAATACATGACTCAGGGGCTCAGAGCGTGGATGCATGGCATTTTGTCTCTCTTGAAAACAGGGAAGCAGACTTGGGGAAGGAGCACTCAGCTGGGCAGTGTTGTTCTTTGTTACTTTCTTCCTCTGTAGTTTCTTTTATAGCCTTTGGACATGCTGTAAACAAACACCAATCTCTCTTCTCTATCACATTAACTTGCAGGCTGCTCAGCAGTCCTCAAAGTCTCACAAAGGTCGTAACATTTCTTTAATCATATCTAGTTTACTTTTCCTGTGGCTGCCCAGTTTCCATGCTGTTGTCTCGAAAAATAAAGCGTGTGATATTAACCTTTGGGTATTTGATTTGTTGGTATCCCCAAGAGGAAGTTGAAAACAGACAAGATCACAGTTTGTTGATTGTATTTGTTGTTCTGATTTTGTATTGTATTTAATTAATTCCATGCTTCATGTCATCCATTAGTTACCTGAAAGGGCCAGAAATATTTTGCCTTTGCAAGGTGGCAGGTGGTTGGGGAACAGGGACTTCGTCTGAAGTTTCAGAGCTTAGTCACATCTTGGGAAATGCCGGTGCTCCTCATTGCACTGACAAACACTGCTTGGGTACTTCACACTCAAACTCAAGGATGAGCTGGACACGCCTTTTGACGTCAGGACACTTTTTCCTAAGCTCTTATTGGTAGAGACCTCTATATGAAGGGGAAAGCTTTGTTTTCTTTATGTGAAATGTAGTCCTCAAAGGACCCACCTAGGCATTTCATGTAGCCCAAGTTTGGTGATGCCTGTAGTCTCTCTTTTCATGACACAGTGAGTTTCTTATGCCTTTATTGTCTTTGGTACTGAGAGTTAATTTTTTGTTAGAGTATTTTGTAGCTTTTGAGCTGTTTCTGGCAAGAGGGTGGAAAAGGAGGACTCTTCTGAAGTATGGTCTTGTTAAACCTGAGGCTACAGGGAGCAGGGATGGGTGGATTTTGCTGACCTTCCAGTCCTGTGCTGTTAGTGAGATGTTCACCTCCTGAAAAGGGAAAAGTACCTTTATGCACCTACTAAGTTTTCAGACTAAAACCAAAGGGACACTATATTTCCAAGTATAAAGGCTATGATCTCAGAGGTCGAACTTCTGTTACTTCACTGTGTACTCAAAAGTTGAACGAAACAAACTTTCTATTAGCACTCCACTCCTCAAGTTTTTCTTTCCTCCAGTGACTTTTCCTTCTCTGCACACTTGTGTTATTTGTTCAGGCTTTCTTCTCATTCTCATGTGGTTTTGCCTCCTCTCTACTTCTGCCTTCACCTACCCTGAGTCTGGTCCTCTCTCAGTTAAAATATTTGTCTTCACTTTCTTAGTCTCATTCTCATAGAGTGGGAATCTTTTCTGTATTTCGGCATATACAAGTTCAACTCCTGTCAAAGTCCCCTTATATCCAGTGGAAAGAAAGAAGCCTCTCTAGAGGTCGTGTCCTCTGGGATCCTTAGGTGTCTAAGGTAAGTTTTACAGCTATCATTCATTGTCTCTGTATACTGATTTCTCTCCCTAGGTTAAAAATCAACAAGCTTTCACTCAGACATTTAGCTTTACATGTCTAGAATTTAAGTGAGAAGATCCTCACCATTATTATCTAGAGTTTCCATTGCCCCTTTGAATATCTTTGTTTCCTTACAGATTTTTTAAACCCTGTTCTTCTTTCCATCTTTTCCCAGTATTTTCTCCAGTAATACTGTCTCATTTTATTATCCTATTCTTTATTTCCCCTTCAGATTTGTGCATAAGTACTTCATCAACCTTTGAATCTCCTGACATCTCCATAAACATATGTTTGTTCTTCCTCCCCCCTCGAAGTTCCCTTAGCGCTCCTCTAATTTAAATTTACTCTTCCAAAAATTGCTTTCTCCCCAATGAGTTCTTCACAGTCCTCTTCATTTCTTTCCTAGCTGATCAGCAGAAGAAAATAAGAGCTGAGAGGCAGAGGTGTCTTGGATAATGTCTTCTTTTCTGCTTTTATGCCAGCTAAAACACGATCAAGGAACGTTCAGCCTGTTTTCACTGCTGTGCTCTCCTCCTCCCCGTTCCCTCTCCCCAGCATCCTAAAACCCAGCTCCATTGACTTTCTCCCTGCAGAAGGCAGGTGGTTGGATGCCATGGGAGGCAAAAGCATGGATCTAACCCATGAAGAGCAGATGTGTGTATTTGCCTGCAGTAATAGCCTAAAACCCCTAGAAATCTTCTCCCTTTACTCAGAAACAGCTCTTTCATACTGCTGTCATTAACATTTGCCTCCTGCAGTGGCCTATTATTGGTTAAAGTCTTTGACACATAAAACCAAAGTCTTTATTTGAGAGAGAGTAAGCAACGGAATAATACACATTCCATCCAGAAAATTTGCTCTATTACCATATGTTCTTACTTGGTGGCTTCTTTTCCTGACTTTAAACACCGTTGTAGCAGCAGCAGCAGCAGCACCTGCCTCTCCCACGCTTCCCACGAGCGCTCCTAGTCGGTTCTGCCTCACCCCCCTCTCCATGTCAGCTGCCCTTAGCTTGCTGCTGGAGAACGAGGCGGGAGGTGTAGCATTTGTTTCTTGTTTCCCATCTCCCTTACATGCGTTTTACTTGTACAAAACTCTCACCTTGTTGGAACAGAGGAGTGAAAAGTCCTTGTGAAGGGATCAGATCTTAAACAAGTTTCTTCTTTAAATTCTACTTACCAGACACTAGCCTCATGGTGCTCCATGCCATCTAAGATGAGGGTTGTAGTAATTTAATCGTAACACACTCCTTTTACCAACTTGATCAATAACTGAATGATACGAAGGGTCAAGGTTTACAAACTAGTGAACTCTGCTCTTGGATACTGTTGTTCTCCTACTTGCTTTCCCCATTGAAAAGTAATTGCTTTGAGCACAGAAATGATTACAGAAGATTACACCTTTTAAAGCAGCCTCAGGATCTCGTTCCGAGGAAGAACACAGTCTGTAAAATGTTGTATGCCTCGCCCAGCAATTACTCACTTTGTTGTAGCTAATTTCAGAAAGCTTAAATTGCCCATTATTTCTGAAGAGGTTTTTTTTTTTTTTGACCAGCAGTACTGAAAGTGGATGCTTTTCCAACAGATTTTTGTATGGCTTCCACATAGTTGTACAATTGAGAAATAAAATATTTTGTTTCCATTTCTCACATTCTTTTTTAGAATTTAATATTTAATTATTTTATAGCAAGATTTGTTGATGAACAAAGTTTAGTAAACCATTGGAACTACCTAAAATGTAAGTTTTAATTTTTCCATATTAAAAATATTTCATTATGAAGATGTAATTGCAACATATTATCACAGGTCAGGCAATTCAATCCACGATAAAATATTTTAATGTGTTAAACAATTTTTCTTCATGCCAATATTGCCAAGTAGCATTGATATCATCTTCTGTGGCAACTCATTACTGGACGTTGTCTCTCATGAGGCAATATATTCTTATGTCTGATTGAATTTTTGTGGTGTACATCATGAAATACCTTGTTTCAGTGCAAAAATCCAACCTGTATTGGAGAACAGCCGCATAAAGCACTTCAGTTGCAGTCCATGAGAGCCTGTAGCAATCTGGGAGAGCACAGGTGTTTCTTGAAGTGGTCCCAAATGGAACATTTACAGTTCAGGTGAACTGAAATGAATGTTTTGATTTAAGGAATAGTGAAGTATTTCATTTTGGTAGATAATTTTAGAATAATATTTTTCACTGTTTCTGCATCACAGTTTTTTCTGTAGGTGCTTCTTTCATGGAAGAGTTTAGTATTTTGACTTTTCACCCCAATCTGAATTTCATACCCCACAGAAATTCTGATTTTTAACTGGTTTTAGAAATCAGTAACCTCCTGTGCATATTTCAGAGGCAGGAGTTACATTGAAAGCACTGTCTTTAGGAAAAGAGTACATATGTCTGTCCATGTAAGCCTCAATCTAATGTATTATTAATACAATGTAATTTTAGGAAACTTGATTGGATTATGCAAAAGAAATTTCCTTAAATTATTAAAGCCAACATAATTGAGTTTGGATGAAGAGGCTGTGGTACTGTACTGAAATACATAGTATTCTGCCCTCTTGCATGCCCACGTGAGGACATAAAGAAGAAAGAGCTTCTCTTACTCTCTTCCACACGCTGCTCCTATTTGTACTGCTGTGAGGTGGCAGTGACCAGCTCTCAGAATCGCTGTGTTCCACAGGGAAATGGGCCAGATTCTGGTCCTGGGATATGGTCAGCCACATCCTCTATGAAACTGCAAAGCAGGCTAATTTGATTCATCGCTGTTTGCTTCTCGGACCCTGTCTGAGCAGGTCTGACCTCAGGGCTTGTGGCAAAGCAAAAATTTGAGACCATGGTAGATCATTTGCCAGATATGCTCCTTTAGACAAGAGGCAGCTTTGAATCTTTCTGGATGGAACTAGAGTAGTTGTGATGACATTTGTTTTACCATAGAACATGGCCGGTCCGTCTTTCATGGAATATTAAAGGGGAAAGACAATCAGTCAATTTTAAAAGCAGGTATATTTGGACAGTGAAAAGACACAGCACAGCCAGATCCAGAGTACTAGGAGAACAAGAAAATTAAATTGCAGCTAACTCTAAGGGACCATTGTGTTAACACTGGAAAAAAGCAGTGTCTGAAATGAATTTAGGAATAGGAAATTCTAGGATGGCTGAATATCTGAACAGTCGAGCACAGTGTGAGCAAATAACTTGGTGTTCTACACACCAAAGCCTGATTTTATTTTAAAACAGAGCGCAATGTTTGTCCAAGACTTTCAGCTGTCTTCCCATGTTGCAGGGTGGGTGTGCATATGCTCACACATGTATGCCATTGTGCATTTCCTACATAATTGTTGGGCTCATCCCATTTGTTGGATCTGTAACCCCACACTCCAACAATAATAAAAGGGGAGTAGTAATGCTTGAGTCTCTGGGGGGGTGGGGGAACCAAAAGAAGTTTATTCTTCTGCTCATAAAAATACACCTACCTAAGCTCAATATTTTTTCCATAACAGGCATTATTAGGAACTGACTGATCAGCAATACTACCCACTTACATCTAGCATTGAATTTCCCAAAGATATAGCTTTTTCATTATCTTAGAAAAAAAAAAAAAAAGGCCCTGTATGCTTATAGGGTAATTCCTACTCCTTTACTGCCCTGTTCCATATATAATATTCTCTGTCAGCTCTTTACACTGCAGCATCAGATGGCACAGATCTAAAAAGAGCTCAAACCCAGAACAGCAGAGAGCTGTAAGAGATACCTTCAAGTGTAGCCAGTGCCGTATAGAATAATTCAGTTTTCAATTAATACATAGCAGCAAAAGACAGATGGACAAAAAATTACTAGAATTGTAGGTACTGCAATGACCATGAAATCCAGAAGAATGCTGATGGACAGCAGATGAGATCTGATTTATCAAATAAGGTGTATTAAACAGATGCTTTCAGAAACTGGGGGGGACAATGATTCCTGATTGTGGAAAGAAGCAGCAAAATACCTGCTGCTTTCATCCCAGTTCCCTTATGGAAAAGGGAAGACGCAGGCAGAACCCGTAAAAGGTGACAGCTCATGTGAAATCTAATCCTGCTGGTTTTCCACTGAGGATAATTTTAATTTCCAACTGCCAGTGGCATTTACTATTCTGTATATAAAATCACCCTTAGCTGGTATTTTTTGACTGCTGATGAGCTTTATTCCATTACTTGCTGGATACTCCCAGCTCCTGTTGACTGCCGGGGGCACTGGGGACTCTGCAGCAGTTAAAAAGCGCTCCTCAAAACATGTAAATGCAGGGGTGTGAGTGCTGGTTCCCTTACACTGCTTGAAGTCAACTTCTAGCTAGGTTGGTTACCTGGGAAACAGCTGTCAGCACAGTGGAAAGGAATCCATTTAGTGTGGTGGGTAGGTGATGGGTTTCACAAAAACCGAGAAACAACAGAAAAAACCCACTGTTGCTCCATAATTTAGCTTTTTATGTGTATCATGAAAGAAACAGGAGGTAGGGTGTACTTTTTAAGAAGTTTGTTAAGAATAAATTATTCCCCAAACTAAATAGTCTGGAACTGGAGAAATGGTTTAATTTATGAGAAGGGTCTTTTTATAAGATATTTGAATTTCAATAGTAGCTCAAAATTTGTTTACAACAACAATACTGAAAATAACAAATTTTGCCAGTTATTTCCAATTTGTATGCTGCAAGTATGCCATAACTGAGAATATTTTAGTTGTTTTTATCTTCAGGGTTCTTCCAGAAGCATTAGTCTTCAGAGCACCCATGTAATGAAGGTAAATATCGTTGGATTTTTCAGATAGTGATTCCTAAAGCTGCAGCAGAGACAGGTTAAGAATAACCTTTCCAAAGTTGTCAGAATTAAGAATTCCTGGCTTCTGCTCTGTGCTAAGATTCACTGACCTGTGTCACGTCTTGAAGACAAAAGCAGAAAAGACAGTGAAATGAAAAAGCTAGTTGTCTTGGCACCAGTTATCATGCATTTCTGATGACCTAATGGTAATGGCACCATTGAAGCTCCAGTTGTTACCTGTATTGCTGTGCAGTTTCCCTCTTTTTAGAGGGGGTTTCATGCTGCTTTTTTTGGCAGAGAAGGATAAACACATCACTCTAAACTATATAAAATATGTGTAAAAAGTACATGCCTATCTTCCTTGTTCATAAATTTCTGTTTTGACTGTTGTTAATGTTTCAATTTGAGATGAACTCTGAACATCTCACCACTGGTTTGTCTTCCTCATGTGACCAAGTGGTCTTCCAGAGTGTCATTGCAGAGTTACTTTCTTAGGTTTCTCTTCTACCTTAACCCTGGCTTCCTTAAGGCTGCCAGAGGAGTTAAGTATCCCCCTTCTATTGACGTACAGTGGGCACGGGACACCGTCGGGATCAGTTTCCATTGAAAAAGCCGGACTCCTGCCTTCTCCTCTGCCCCATGTCACATATCACCGCCAGTGCTAGTGCTCATAGAGGGATCAGGGAGCTGATCTTCCTGAAAGCAAATCCTGTAGAAGAAGAGACTAGAAAAGAAAGAAAGAAAGAAAAAAATGGGTTTTCATTCAGCTCCTTGATTTGGATAGCAATGTGACTTCCTGAGTGCTTTGTGGCTCAAAGGTTGGGACAGGAACTTTCAGCTGCAGAGAGCGGAACTTCTCCACAGCAGCCAGTACTTAGCATTGGTTCAAGCCAAGTGTGAAGCACACTGCAGTTGTCTTAGACTTTTTGAGAATCCTAGCCTAAAAAGTCATGCAGTTATTTTACAGCAATAATCTCCCAGTCATTTAATTTAATCCTCTAACTAAAGATTTAAGAAATTATTCTTCCCAGGTGTTACAGATAGTGAAATTCCAATTAACTGATGTGAGCATCACATCAGTTAGCTGATAGGTGTATATGTAAAGGCAGACATAGTATAAATGTATTAAAATGCAGGAAGAGTTTCAGGTATTGTATAACATCTGTGTGTTTGTTCATCAGTAAGTGTGACAAAACTGGGCATGGAACAGCTTTGAGCTATTAAATAAAAAGGAAGGCCTTTAAGAGTTTCCAAAGTAAAAGCAAGGAACGTGTTTGTACCACCACATATCCTGAAATTCTGGGGTTTTTTTCAGAACTGTCTTTTGGGAAACTCCATTTAGTCTGACTGTTTAGTCCGTCAACTGTCACTGCTCCATAATGCTCAGTTCCCGTTACTAGTCTTGCTGATTAATATCCTCAAAACCACAGTCCTTAAGTTAAATATAATAGTCCTGTAGGAAAGATGGGAAGGAAGGAAAAATATCCTGGAAGCTATTTGAAGGCAACTGAAGTTATCTGAGAGCAGGTGATGAGGAGAAATGATGCTAGATGAATGGAGTTTATTTCATGAGTTCATATTTTATGGTTCTAGAAATACAGGTGCTTATCCTGAACACCGTGTATATGGTTTTACTTTTGGAATTTTTTTAAGCAATCTGATGAAAACATTATTGCCTCCATTGTCCTTTGTGTGGAAAAAATATTAAGCCCGCCTAAAGGAACTAGGCTGTATCTATTCCTGCAGGAGAGGCCAAATTTAGCACAAGAGGTGTCTGAGTAAAATGACGTGGCATGAAAAGGTTCCTCTACAGAGGAGGAAAATTTCACATGACTATAAGCATACGTTTGTGTTAATTAAGAACACATCTAGGGTTGGAGAGGCTTGAGAAATTAATATTACTGTACAGAATATATATGATCATTCTTAAATATGTTGTGTCTGTAACTGCATATTACTATATGCTCCACACTATACTTAGCAAGTCTGTCTGTCAGAAGACTCTAATTGCTTTATGTGTGAGAACATTAAGCTGCAATAAATTTATATACACAGCTGTTCCATTACTGCGGAACAAGTTTTATCTCCTAATAAATTGATGTTTCTTTTTAGTGTCAACTGAAACCAAAATTTACACCCAAGAAGGTGAACCTTAACATCACATAATTAGTTCAGTGACACCAGTGGTAATAGAGGGTACACACTGTACATCTCTTAAACGTATTGATGGAGAAAAGTTTTGACTTCTGTTAATTGTTTCTTGAAAGCTTAATTGTGATTAAGAGCAGCTTTAATTGGAAAAGGAAAAAGAATCATGACCTTTAAACATACACTGCAAATAGCATGTCTGCATTTACAAGGAGTTGCACCATAACGGAAAAAAACCTAAAAGCCTTTTTTAAAATAGGGCGGGGCAGAGGGGGGAAGGCATTGTGGTTCTGTATGGAGTCACATTTAGGTTAATGGAACAGAAGCTTAGACTGCCCTGGACTTTTGATTAATATTTAATTTATCTTCTGTAGAAGACTCTGATTTGAATTAAACTGGGTACTAATAAAGGAACCAATTCACCAAAGAGTTCACATAAATTTGACCTGCCATTATGAGAATTTAAATTAAAATGGACGAAGTTTTGTTTTCTGCTCATTTTATGCCTGCTCTACATCAAGTGCAAGTAATTTACTAGGAGTGATAGAGCTGGGAAAAATGCGACCTGAGTTGGGCACTAGTAATAGAGCCATAGCTGTAATATAAGACATGCCATTTGGTTTATTTTAAATAAGAACCATGAGCTAATGAGCTGTATTCTTCTCTCAATGCAGGCTTTTACAGCCTTTGCAAAAGAAGCAATTACCTGTACACAACGAGGGGAAGTATTGTTGCTTAAATGTAATCAGGTAACCAGACTTGTGTCTCTGTCTTTGGTTGTCTTGGGTTCAGCTGACAGGAGAATGAAAGGAGGGGGCCTTATGTGAGTCTTGAGACTATTATTTTATTTGTGCCAATGGCTTAAAATAATACTGTCTGGTTAAAAAAAAACCCGCAGAATGGTTTTGGGGATCTGTTCATGCTTCTACGTTGTCTCTTACTCAAAGTGGCAGTAAAAATGATGCAAATGAAGGCTGTCCCCAGCTGCTCTGACTTCCTTGACTCCCCGTTCCATTGTGTGTAGGGGGAGCTGGAGTCAGTATTGCCTACTGCAAAGAAAAGGAAGGGCTGAAGGGGCTCTTGCAGGATTCTCCTTTTTACAATCCTGATGGATATTTAGCATCTACTTGACCTCAACGTAGGAAAAACAAGTTTGTAGTTATTTCACTCACAGTTTTTTCTGCCATCTCTTTTCATAGTCTTCGTGTATACCATTACCATCTTGCGTGCTAGTCAGCTCCTGACCTAGTGATCATCTTTGATGTGGCCCTCTCCATAAGTTTGGATGATACCCAAATCACACAGAATTTTCCAGTGTAGTCCTGTATAGCTCAGCGCCCTTTGCAGTCAGTGGAGATGCAGGCACTGAGCTGACCACCTACTGCATGCATTTGTTGTGGGGAAAAGGGCCATTTCCCAAATGTGTGTGTGTTCCATTGTGCAAGAGCAAATCTGTTCTTAAACTGTAAAATCTTTGGTTAAGGGCTGGTTTTAGGCAGTCTGTGCAGTGTGTGCTGCAGATAGGGTCCTGCTATTTGAGTAGTGCTTAATGATGCAGAAACCTGGCAAAAATAATAAAAAGTAAATAGCAAAAGGGCAGCAAAATCAGATCTTTGTGGGTCCTGCTTCCTAAGGATATTTATCATTCTTTTCTTACCTAGCCTCTAATTCCTAGTTTTGGTTTCCCTGAAAAGCAAATTACTGTGCAGCTCAAATGGGAAAATTCATGGGAATTCAACTTTATCTGAGTTAGCAGCATAGCAATATAAACTGCTCTCTGGAAGCCATGTCTTACCTTAGTTCATTTTGAAAATTCCCATAGATACTCGTGGAGTTTCTGTTACCTTTTGTAGGGGAAAAGTCATTTTTTGGAGAAGGCTAGTGCTTGCACAAGTGTTGTGCAATGTCTTCTACTGCTGCCCTCTTTACAGGATCATGGGAGTCACATGTGACAAAAAATACAATGTGACCTGTTACAATAGAACCCTTGAATTACAGAGACAATACTACACTATGAGTTTATTTCAGAGATTAATCATAAATACCAGTGCAGTTTTGTGCTGATGTTTCATTAGTCTGTCACTTAACAGCTTGTTGCATTAATGAGGCTTATTGTATTGAAGAAGATTTTAAAAAATAATTAATTGCAATTCTTATTTTTAAGATAATTGAAGAAGATACACTGAGCTTTTAAACTCAAGAGGTAGAAAAAATTGTTTTAATACTTTTTTTAATAAATACATTTATTTGTTAAAAATAACATTGTCTTCTACATAGGCCTCTCAGACAGTTCAACCTACTTGGTTTTTTGGCTGGTGAAGAATGGTCAATGCCAGTAGAAACAAGTCTATAATTTGCATTAAATGGAACTGGCTCTGCAGTACTGCTTATGTTAATAGCTGCAGTTACTTGTTTGTAATATTTCATCTTGTCTTTTGGGAGCATGAAAGAGCATTTTGTAGGTATGTATCAAATTCTTCAGGTCAGCTGGGTTCATAGTTATGCAGACTCACAGTCCTATAGCTTCAGTTTCTTCTGCTGGCAGGAGTTCCTCTTTGCTGGAAATAGCCAATGGAAATTCTTAAAGAAAGTGTGGAGAGTGATAGAATGTCAGGGTACAACTTAGCCTTCTGTCATTTGTATAATAATTATACATTTTTTTGTGTCGTAACAATTAATTCCTTTTACTGGAGAGTAGCTATGTATGAACTTTAGATGGACTTATTAGCTGTTTCTCTGGAACATGAATTGCTGCCATCAGTTGTTTGAAAAATTTCTGTTTTCATCTCAATGTGATTCTGTTGTCCCAGCAATGTCTTCAGAGTCTTAATCCTGAAATAAGAGAGGAAGGAAGGGAAAGTATCTTAAATAATGAGTAAAAATGGCAAATTTTTGTTTTGGGGTGTTGTTTTTCATAGACATTTGTTTACTGTATAGATCAAATGCTTAGTGTGTCCTTCGACAAGTGCAGTCCATTAAATGCTTTATTCATGAACTGGGATCAAGGGATTGTCTCAGTTCTAGCCTGCTCTCTGAAATAAGATAATACAAGCAATTTCTATTAAGTATTATGCTTTAGGAGAAGTGGGGGGAAAGGAAGAAATTCTTTAATCTCTTTGATCAGATTTGAATGGCAGAGAAATCTTATGCATTAATGTTTAAAATAAGAGATTTTATCAGCAATCATTTTAGTAAGTAGAACTTGGGCTGCTGTGCTGAATAAATACACTTCTTAGTACGTGTAAGGTGTTGATTTCTCTGGAGTTGCTCTTTAATTCCTTGTAGAGAAGGAATGAAGAACTAGTAAATAACAAAAAGAAGAAACTGAGTGATATTTCTGTGAATGGACATGTTCAAATTGGTATGACATGCATCTTTCTGGTAGCCCAGGGATAATTTACCAGATCATTTCTGTAGCAAATTGTTTCAGAATCAATCCCTGAATTTCATACTGGTAACAAGAAGCTTAGAGCTCAAAATAATTCATTATTTCTTTCCCTAAAAACTTTTCAGAACTCTTGGTCAGATCTTCAGATGCCCATAAACTCTCAAAGCTTGGTTGGATTCAATGGGCCTAGACAGGTTTGCGCCAGTTAAGGCTCAAGCCCAGCATTGCATTTTAGAGCTCTGTACAGGAACTGGCATTGCTGTTCTTTAGTTAGAATCACATGTGTAGCAATTTCCATTTCAGTGAAGCTTATGAATTAGAAATCTCACTTTTTTAATAGCATTCAGGAAATAATTTCTGGTTTCTATACAGGGACTCTTGAAGTGAGCGCGTGTCAGACGCTCCAACAGCAGCAGAAGGTTCTGGTTTGCGGCAGCGTTTTTTGCTGCTGGGCCTTCTGCCTGAAGTGTCTGAAATAGAATTACAGTACAATTTATTAAATTTATTATCATGCTCTAGAAGAAAAAGCATTTTCATGTTTTTATGGTCTGACTGAGGATCTGTACCATGTGACTAATCTGTTATATTTTGGGATATCTGGCCAGTACAAGTTTGAACGGCAGTAATGCGTGCTACACAGCCATGCTTAACATCTTCAAAACTTTTTTTTAGTGCTTGCCACTTGGACTGAAATCTTCCTAATTAAAGATGTCAGAATAAAGCAGTATCTTAGAAATCCAACTGAAACTAGGTAATGATAACAAAATAAAGTGATATCAGTTTGGATATATTTTAACTTGATGTCAAAACAGATTGTCATCAAAATCCCCAGAGACACCATTATGGTGTCAAAATGAAAGATTATCAACCTAAGACTACAAGAATAACAACATGAAATAATACCCTTGTAACTTTGTAATGTAATGCCAATATCATGCAAAATAATTTTGACGTACTAAGTGGAATTATTTATTATACATATTTCATTTCTTTCTGTTTACTAAAAAATATACGGCAATTATGTTACTCAAGAAAACCTTATAGCATTTGCTGAAGTAATGTGAAAGTTGAGATACATATATGCCATACCAAGGAGATCTTAACCACAGAAGCTGTTATGTTGCAATCCTTGGCTTATCTCAGGCATGGCTATACAGGTCTGTATGTTTCAGAAACTCAAAATCTTAGGTTTTTTTCTATAAAGGAGAATTACAAACAGTAGTATAGTGTACTCTGTAAAGAACCATTAAAATTATAGTAGAGTAAATGAGAACTGGTCATGGTAGAGACTTTATACAGGGTCTCAAAAACCACTTCTTAAAGAAGGCTGTTGTTCTTTTGTGGATATGTGAACGCAAACACAGTGAGGCTGAGTGACTTAAGATAATTTTATTCTAATTCATTTTTCTGCCTAAAGATTAAACTGTTGGGTTATATTCCATGCCAGTTGACCATCACCTTCTACCAGGCATTCCTAGTACTAGATTTCTTAGGATGATTTATTTTTCACCTACCTTGAGCCCAAGTTAGTCATCTAGAGTGGGATTCATTTGCCCTAATGTAGTTGTCTAAAGCTACTCATCTAAGCCTGAGCTCGTCACTCTACTTTTCTTTGTCAATGAAGAACAGTAATGAGCTCTCGAGGGTAAGTAATTGCATCCTAAGGCAGGTGCTGTGAATTGCCCTCTGGAGTAACTTACTTCTCTGTGTTTTCCTTAGAAAGTGTCTAGATGGGTAGTTTTAACTACATGCCTGCCTTTTAGATGATTAAAGTTGGTTGAGAAAAATCCCGCCCTACTTTTTCCTGGTAAATAAATTAGCTTTCCTATAGCCTTTATCAGGGTAATTGTCACCACTGAAGAGGTGTTACAAGCAAATGTTGTATTTCTTCTGCCGCAAGAGAAATACACGCTTTTGGGTATCTGAAATCTGCATTTGGGTTGAAACTGGGCAGCCCAGCAACAATAAATATTAGAATTCATGATTTCTAATCCAGTGTTTCAAAACATAGCAAGACCCTCAGCAATTACTGAGCATCCTGCACAGTACATCTGAAAAAGAATTCCTGAGGAAAAGACATTTTCAACATTTGCAAGAGGAAAAATAAGTGAAATAACTTGAAAATATCTTAAGTAGTAAAAGTTGAGTTCCAACTGACTCACTAGATAACCACCTGAATTTTTGGATAAAAGGTAAGCTCTGTTCTTGTCTGTCCTTGCCTGGAATTGATTTTTTTTTTTTTTTTAATATAACTGTAATTTAATGTCAATTTCTAGTTTTAAAGTTAATCAAGACAGTGTGGTAGTAAAGCATGATTAAAACATCTATTTATTAAAATCTTCATCTTTACAATAAAATGCTGAAAGGATTTATCCAGAAATCAGTTGTTTTGCAAAATATCATGTTGAGATTTTTCAATCTCCATATGCAAATAATATTTAATTAAAAATCTTAATTAGTTTTTATGCTAATCGGTATAAATCTCAGTGATCAACTTCATAAGAAGGCAATAGCCATGTGAATTTAGGCACCAATTCAAGTAATCAATCTTAGCTTTGATTTTCATTTTTTCTTGGTTGAGTCATATGGGAAACTGCGTGCACAGGCACTAAATGATGAAATGCTTAACAGTAAGCTCAGATTTAAAGTTTTATTTAGAGGTTGCAGATTATTTAGTGCCAGAAAGAAAACAATGATTCCACATTTCTCTGTGTTTTATGTAGAATTTCTGATCTACTACTGATGCTACTAGCAGAGGGAGTCTCCCTAAGTTTCAGATTTCAGAAACCATGTGAAGCTTTGACCTAGCCTTGGTATCCTTAGGCCAGTCATTTTTGTTTGTTTGTTTTTAATGGACAACTTCTCATTTTGCAGTTGGAAAGTAGCCTATAGTTAGAGTAAGATATAACGTGAAATCAATCAAAATATTATTTGGAGATTTATAATGCAATAGCCCCTCTGTCAAAGAAAAGAAATAATTATACTATAATTATGTTAGCGGCTGGTAAGGACTGTGGGAGCCATGTGAACTTTGCGTAATGTATTATCTTTTTAAGTGTTCAGGCATTTTAAAGAGATGTCTTTGTCTATACATCACTGTTTGTCTAGCGATGTACTGCTTGATACTGTAGTTTTATTCTTACTTTAAAATAAGATGTCGTTTTTAGTGAGGGCAAGTGTTCACAAGAGTCAAAAACGTTCTGTTGGGTTTTGCTAGTTGCAACACCCTGATACCTATTTCCTAAGCATTTTCTGTGGTTAAAGAGAAATAAAACAACCTAAAATATTTTTGGGATTTCCAGTGTAACTTACGTCAATGCATTAAGCAAGACCTAAATACCTTTTAAAGAAGGGTTTTTTGCATTGAAACAGACCGAAATTTCACCATTTACAAACACAGTGTAATGGTGCATTATTTGAATAAAATATTAATCACTTTTGATGAATCCTTCAAATCAAATGGTACAATCAGGAACTTTTTTTTCTATTTTTTTATGTCTCTAGACTCCTCCCATGAAAAGACGCAGGCTTTTTCTCCACTCCAGTGTTGGCTAGAGTTGGGCTCTGAAGCAGACTTTATACTGTAAAATATAGCGTCACCACACGGCAGTAGCTGAGTCGTGTAAGGTGTGCTAGAGTGAGCTGGGTTATACCTACCTAACAACATTCACACTACACAGGTGGTGTTGGCTATGGACAGATGTTCCTTTTTGCAAATAGCTGCTGTGCTTTAAGTGACTGCTCCCTAGCTGCTTGTTGCTGCCTCTCTGCTGAAGATCTCTGCCCCCACGTCTCATCCAGAGAGGAGATCAGAGGGAGCTCTCCCTAAATAGCTTCCAACAAAGCAGATGGATTAGCTTAGAGACGAAGGCTGACGTGGCCTGAAGCCCACTAGGAATCTCCCCGATGATCCCTTCTGCTGGCACAGGAACGGCCAGCTAGGTCCAGGAGAGGATTTCTTCTCTGTGGTCTTTGTTAAATGTCTTTGTATTACTGTGGTAGTCCATCCTCCTCGTGTTGACACAAAATAGCCTGTGATGCCTAATTGTGGATGTTCGTCAGACCTAACAGCACTGGAGCCATCATTGTCTGTTCCAGTTAGGAAAGGAGGATACTTAGAAGGTCAGAGCCTGCTTCTCCCCACCTGCCCTGGAAGTAATTTTTTATTTCATTTAGAATCAAAAATGCAAATTTCTCCTTTGCAAAATGGAGATATTCACCAATATTTTGTTTTATTTTCTTCTTCCATGATTTATTAAATCTTTGTATGTGTATTACTGCCATTTCCTTAACACCTTCATAAGAAATTCACAGTTAGATGTCATATATTTTCTTTTAGGTTACATGTAGTGTTCTCTTTTTTCGTTTTGCTTTTTGTTTAACTCAGAAAATGCAATACCCTATGACAATGGCTGTAACAAGTTGTGTGTGGCTGAAAATTGGCTTGGCTGATATCTGCAAAATCTAACGGCTCCAAAGTAAGGCTTAGGCTGCGTGATAACCCAGTAGCTGAGTATCTGTTTTCAGATGGTTATAGCAAGCTCCTAAAATCTCTGCTTTTCTTTTTAGTAGAAGAATTTCCCTGAAAAGTAAGACTGGATTTCTGTCTCCGGTGTGCAGGCTCTGACAGGCTAATAAGGAAGAGTGATGGTGGCAATAAAAAGGGTCTTGGGTGCATTCTTCAGATTTCACTGGTTGTAAAATGATGGCCCTGCTACAGAAGGGCCACAGAGGGACTTGAAGTGAAATCTAGTCTGGAGAGTTTGAAGAGACTGTTGTGGTGAAGTGACCTCCCTAACAGCTCCAGCTCTCTGCGTTGTTTATGGCTATTGCATCAGAAGTGAGTGCCAAATTAAGAGCATTGGAGACTACCTTTTTAACCCGGAGAATATAGATGTATGTTTTTGATTTTTAACAATTTACTCTGTTGAAACTGGTGTGAAACGATCAACAAATCATGATGTCAAAATTTGGAAATTAATTTCACTGAAGAAAGCAAGTGCATTTGGGGACTTGCATAACTTCTTTGTGGTATTGGAGTTGGTGACTACCACTGTGAAGGTAAACTGGAAAAGACAGAAAACTTCCTGATGAGTTGATTTCACATGCATACATATTGACATAAATCCTAGGTTTTAAATCCTTGTTTTGATGGGATTAATATGCTGAAGTGTGTAGGTAGGTGTACAGGTAACATGTTAGATCTTGCCTGTCACATTAAGCCAATCCTTGAATTTAGCTGCCTTTAAAAACTGCAGACTTTAAAGGAAATATAATGCTCTGTACTCATTTAGCAAATATGAAATGGCAAGAGAGAGGGATTTTTATAACCTTGTGAACAGTAGAAATAAGCCGAGATTGAAAGAGATCTGGGGGGAAAAAATTCAGATAGGATGTATACCCTTCAGCATGCAAGAAGCTGCCCTTGTTAGAAACTAACTTTGCATGCATAATTAAATTGAGCAGCACATTCCGTTTCTTACAACTAGAAGAGAAATTGAATTCAGGTGTTTGGTGAACATATGGGGGATTTACTGTGAATTTATGACCTGTGGTTTGAGTGTAAAACCCCAAGATACTAGCTGATAAAAGTTAATGAAGCTTGCGTAGAGAAGCTATTTTTATTTGCAGTTTCTAATTGATACATTTTTGGGGTTTTTTGCACCTCTTCCCCACCTTTTAATGCCTTATTCTCAATAAATTCTTTGACACTTGAGAAAAACAAAGGTAGTGTAGGATAAATCTTTCTATGCCTCCTTCCAGGTTATAACTGCACCATGTTACAAGTACATTTGTAGTCTAACAAATTTGATCTCGCTCAGCTGATTTTTTTCTCAGACTGACTATAGCAATTCTGTAATCACACAACACAACTCTTTTATATGACGCTGGCCGTGGTTGCTCCTGTTTGTGTAACATATCTATATGTGTTAATATCCATGTGCTCGTGGAAAATCTATTCCCTGGTGTCTCAGAGAAGGACCGTATGTAGGGCACACTGGAAGGAGAGGACCAGCCAAATGGTTACACTAATGTAAGCTTGAGGACTGGTATTTAGATGTCAAAAAATAAACCATAGAACAAAATAATAGGAAAACACCAAGCTGCTCTGGCAAGCTGGTGACAGGAAGGACACAGTGCAATCTCTGCCACTGCTCAGCCTTCCTCAACCCCACGGTGTGTGGGCACAGTCATCTGTGTCACTGACGATTAACAAATCTGTTTAAAGTGAACAGACCAGCAGAGCACACGTTGGAGTGTGGTGCTAACTTTAAGCCTGGTAAAGGGCAAACTTTCATTTTATTTTATGTCCACGGCTTTTTGCAACAACTTGACAGTTTCTGCTTATCCACCTTCAAGGGCCATCCGAAACAGACAAATCCATCTGCTTGGAGTAAGCACCGTGGCGAGAGGGTGCTCGGGTTTCAGTAAATGTAGCAGAAGATTTATATTAGATTATCACCACTCTGCTTTCTGTTGGGCTGTTTTCATCATGCTCAAGCCATGAAGGAAGGGGCCAATTTTGTAGACACTCAGCTAGTTCTGAACTTTGGCAAGGGTGTGTGCTACCAGCTATGGCACGGGACCAGAGCGAGGACATCATTAATTGTGAATGGGATGGAAATAAACTTTTTTTCTGCTTCTCTATACCTGTAGACACAGATAGATTCAAATTCAGCTCTTGATTTTTAATATGACGTGAGTAATCTGTCCAAATGGAAAGGAATTTATTTTGTACAAATAGGTGATAGTTATTTGCCAGCTTGAAGTAAATAAGAACCCATCTGTGTTTTATAACTGCTATCCAGAGATCTAAGCAGCCGGTCAGACCAGCAAGTCTCTGGCAGCTCAAATCTGTGTTAAAAGATTTCAAGGTGTAAAGAACACTGTTTGTTTACCAACCTTTTGGTTATTCTAGTCATGTTGCAACTGCCTGGTGATGTTGTTAAGACCCTTTTCCATGCTTTTTCAGGCCAATAAATTTTTTTCCAAAGCTTTAGTCATCCCTGCTCAGTAGCATGTTTGTATCTACTTTATCACACTGAAAATCTGTCTGTTTTGAAAGGATTACAACTCTGTACATCAATGCATGACATCACACTGAGACATTGCTTAATGATCTGAGACTCTCATGGTCATTGCTGCGGCTGCTTGTTTCTGGAAATATGTGACAGCTCTGGCCTATCTAAGCCTTGCTTACAGTTGCATTTTTAGTCCGTGCTGGCGGGTGTGCGTTTTAAAGCAGCGCTCACAAAATAGGTGATTGTGAAATGCGACATCTGCAGATGGAAGGCAATGGGGTGCCAAGTAGAGATAGGATACAAGGAAGCCCAGCCACTTTACAGCCCAAGTTAACTTTGGCCCTAAAAGCCTTTCTTTGATTTTATTTCTTTTAAGAACATTTAATAATGAGAGCACTCTGAAAGAACATCACTTGCATCCGATGCTAGGAGGTGCTAATTGTCTTCCATAAGTTCATAGCCATCCTGTTATTAAGTAGGCATAGGGAAAGACATGGTGCATTTAATTAAACTTTTGAGGAAGTGCACCATACATCTGCAAAAAGTCAAAAGGGAATTTAGGCAGCAGGAACACCTGCAGCCCTGTGTCCTAGTAGTCTGTTGATATGACTGTACATCTTTCAGATTAATTCATCCAATAAGTCAAAATTTGTTTTGGTTTAGACTGGCTAAGGACTCTTCACACTGGCTATAATTTGTTTAGATCTGTCCCAAGGGATAATGATGTGACTTACATAAAGAGTTGTAGATAAAACAGAACATCTCAGGAACTGAAAAGGAATAAAGTTAGGTTTGCACTTTTAGGTTTGCACTCCAAAATTTTATTTGAGACAGTTTTTTATTCTGATTATGATTTTTGCATTTCCCTCGTTCTGGAAGTAGTGATTGTTGGCTGGGGGTTAAATGAGATATCAAGCGAGTGTACCAAATGTTCTCTGAGTGTAGTGGGAGACATAAAAAACATAGCAAAAAAGCACTGAGCATAAAATTAACTGGATGAAGAGAGGCATGAAAAGAAATGGGACACAGCCTGGCTGGCCAGGATGGAGATGTGCAAGCCTTCGCTGGTGCAGAAGTTAGGGCAGCTGAATGATTTAACCTAGAGAATCAGAACAAGGTTGAGAAGAAAATAGAAACGAAAGGAAGCCAATGTGAGATATAGTCTAAGTCCTCAAATAATCTTTTCTTAAAAGTATCTTAGCCCCTCCTTAGCTGCCTGCCTTTTCCCTTTTCCTCTTCTAAATGAAAATGTTTAATTTTTTTGGTATTATTATAAAACCACTGACTTGACCTCACTTTCTGTGTCTCACAGAGTTTTTGAGCACAAAGAAGTTTGAGTAGATACAGAAGTGGTTTTGTCTTCTAATTTAGCTCTTTCTTTTCTGTGAAATAGCCCCTTTTTATAATTCACTTCTTTTGCAATTTTCTAAATTTGGGTCATGTCCCTTGCTTTTCAGATAAAATAGAAATATTGTTAAAAGATTTATCTTCTCTGCCATTATCAAACCTTTTAATAACTTTGAATAACTTTACTTAAATCATCTTGACGACGACTTTTTTTTTTTTTTTGTAATTAGAATAAATTCTTCTTAGGTCTGGAGACAAGTTATTCAGAAATCCCAGGATCCTCCTTGTCCTTTGTTGTTCCGCCTCTGCAGTGTAAAAGGTGTCAAATTCATGCATTTACTGTTCAGGAGGAGACACACATTTTGGCTTCATGGCACGGACACTATGCATTTGCTTGCTATTCTTCTGCTGATGTAATTGTTTTAATGAATAACAATCACAAATGTGCAGAAGTCATCAGATCTGTAATAACTCTTTCAGTAGCCCATTTTGGGGCTGGCAGAGTGTGTCTGTTCCTTATAATGCACAGGGTTTAGTGCAGTACTTTTGGGGTTTACCTTCTGTTTTTCTTTGCCATTGGATAATTGCTCCAGTGTCACTTTTACTCTGTGATCCCTTACAGTTTGAAACAACCTTGATTAAGGAAGGCTGATTATTTACCAATCATCTGGAGTACTTCAAGGTGTCAATGTACGGTGCTTTCCTAGTAATTACGCACCAAAGTTCAATGGCATTTCTTTCTCAAACGTGTTCTTATACCTGAAATACTAATACTTAAAGTCTTTTGCTACATTTAAGAGCAATTTATCTTACAGAAAACACTGTCTGTGTAGAAAGTATTGGACTACTTGTTTGCCAAATTAACAATACCAGTTTTAAAAATCAACAGACCATTTAAAAGTATTTTGTATGTCTTGTACTGGATTGTAATGATTACACTTAAAATGTGCAGTGTATAGCAATGCATGGGAAAAAAACAAGGGGCTGTATAGTAAAGCAGGGCAGAATTTGACAATAAAGAATAAATTTATGTAATATAAAACTGCAAATGGAGATAAGCTGTTCCACAAAATTAAGTTGAATTAAGGAAATAGAATTAGCAACACACCTACAATGAAGTAGAAATTTTGAAAATGCCACAATGTTTCGTTTCCACCTGTTCTAAATAAAGCCTTCTTTAACTGTACTTTTCAAAATGGCAATTTGCACATAGAAGTTGACCTACCCTACAAATAAAGCATTTCTTAAAGCTCCCATTTGCAGAAAAATGAAAGAAAAGACTTCCCTGATATCCTCCCTTTTCTTTACCTTTGGTTTCAAAGGAAAGAAAAAAATAAAAAAACCAGTCTTCATAAGTTAGCGTTTGCTAGAACCATGCTATTTTTTTCTGTTTGGCCAACCAGGCTCCATTTAATGGCACTGAAAAGAGTCAGAGGTAACATCTCAAACACCTACAGCCTTCAATCCACTGCACCTACCAGTCCCAAAAGACATGGAAAATAGTCACAAATGGACTCCAGAATCATGTCTTTTCGTATGAGAGAAGACATGGGATATAAATTCACTGTGTTTTACTGTGCCCTGTGTCCAAGAACAGGAATCTGTGGAATTGTTTTCTGTTGTCTTCCTGCAGATTTCTCTTTTGAAACAAAGTAATAGCTGACCATTCCTCATCAGCTCTTTTGAAATGAACAATGAAATGCAGGGCTTAAGAAGGCCATAATAAGAGATTAAAATGCTTCTGGTTAGTCTTGATACAACATATTTGTTTGTCAGGCTTCCTGTGATTCCCACATTAACATGATTGAAATATGGTGGGGGTTGTAGGGGTCAGGTGCGAGCTGCACAGCTGGAAAAACGGCAACAAGATTAATAAATACCCACTTTCCCTTTGCCTCGTGAAATAAACCATTCCTGTGCGTATTTCATTATGGTTTCACATAAACCTGTGCTATGGAGAGTGGATTACCTGCGTAGGCGTTGTGGAAAAATTGATGGTTTTGAAGAATTCAATGTTCTGGGTGTGACGTTACATAGCCATACCTCCGAGGCTGAACCCTCTCCAGCCCACCGGCATCCGCAGCGCTGGTAGTAGCGCTGGTCTACTGCCCAAATGCGTTCCTGTGGATGGCACTGTCAAGTAGATTGCTTTTTACTGGCCCCCAAGCCTTTTAATGCTTTCAGACTGATCAGTTTAAAAGACTTGTTAAAAACAGAACTAAGGGATGACAGGCTCTTATTGATTGGGGAAAATAATCAAATTTTTTATAGGTAGGGCCTTCAGACTTTGTAATGAATATGATGTGAATAAAGACCTGACAGTACTACAGTTTATTGATTGGGAAAAAGAATCATTCATGTTTATTCAGTAGCGGAGATCATTAGGACTTTACTCTTAATTTCTGTTTATGTTAATTCTGACACTAGCACATGTATTCCTCTTCATTTCTAGGAGTAACATAGACTGAAAAGCTGCCAGCAACTTCTGATGATTTTTAGGAGAAGCCTCATGTGTCTTATCCTTACGCTATCTGAAGTTTCTTTATAAGTCAAACAGCATTAATCATCTTTAAAAAACTACAGATCTTTGTACTAAATGCATGGAAATTTTTGAGTCTGTACTCCTGCACTGTAGTAGCAGTCCCTTACTAAGAAATTAGTCACAGATGGCAGTTCCAAAGTATATTGATCATGTCCATACTCCCTCTTTTAGCAACAGATCAACTCCTAACAATCATGACCGGATACAGCGTCTGAGACAAGAGTTTCAGCAAGCAAAGCAAGATGAGGACGTGGAAGACAGGAGACGTACTTACAGTTTTGAGCAGCCGTGGGTAAGTGTACGGAGTCCATCAAATCTGGAAAGGTTGCCTAACTCCCACTGTCCCTGGGCTGGTCAGGAGGAAAGCGACAGGGACACAGGGTCCTCTGCCTCCAGACTTCTGCCCTTTCTGTTACCCCTATTTTTAGTTTGTTGATGTTTATTTAGTTTTTATATTTCTTCAGCCATCTGTCCTGTGTGTATATAGCATTATTTTCTCTGTGTTTAGACCCTCAACTCTGTGAGCTACTACTTGGATTTTTTTGCCTCAAAGGCAATATCCATTTTTCTGAAATTTTCTAGGAAGATCAGGATAAAACACATACTAACGATAAATAATTTAGAGATCACATGCAATCTTGTAAATGGTTTTTTCTCTGAAGCAATATCACTGTGATTAGTTCTTTTCCTTAAGAGGAAGAGCTATGTATTTTCACAGTAAAAAAGAAGAGAGATGCATAATAGCATGCTTCACACCCCTTTGCCACTTATATTAGCCAAGACAGTTCTGTCTCGAGATATACGTCCTAATTGATCATTTAAATCCTGTTGAATCTGATCTAGTGATGTGATACAATTATGTAAATCTATGTGCTTATCTTGTTTAACATAATTGAATGAATCAGTGCTGCTTTTTAATCAATTACCTATCCTAAATTAGGATCCTTTAAATATGGGACAAATATTTTATTGTGTTTTTGTTTACAATTCCACAATAAAGGCAGTGAACAATTTGCTTGTGTTCCCAAAAAAGTGGGAGCTGTATGATGACAGCAGTAGAATCTCTCAGAGCTTCCTCCAAAGTGGGTGTAGGTGATGGGTTATTGTTACTTAGCATTATGATGCACACAAGACCAAGGTAGAAATAGCTGAAGATCAGCATCTGTGTGTACGAAGTCACTGAGAACAACCTAGGTAACATCATAATGCATATGACATCTTTGGTTGCCTATTGTGCTGGATATAGAAGATTTTTTGGCTTTTGTTGCATCTTTGTGTCTTTGTCCATCTTAAACTCACCAATTTGAACCTGTGGTATTTTTGACATGCAGCATGGAGAGGAACAAAGGTAAATGTATCCCTAAATGACCTAACGCTGCTTAACATACTGTATCAGGATATAGGCTTCTCTTTTCCCATGTTAGAAAACCTCTAACCTTCTCTGAAATTGAATAAATAAACTTTTTTTTTATGACCAGATGTTTTCGATTTGATGTGGTGAAGATAATGTGATAACTCATCACAGTTATAGTATAGCAGTTTTGCAGTGAAAGGGGGCTGGGTGTAGGAGGTACTTTCCATTATGCATATCAACTGCTGTTTAGTCTCCAAATGAGAGATTTGAGCAGCATTCTTGGGAAAACTGTGTATGAGAAAAACTTGCACTCTTGAAGACTTGGGAACTTGACTACTGAAGGTCATGGGCCAGATTGTTGTATATCTAAATGCCATAGCAACTTTAGACAGGCAACTTGGCTTTTATTATAGTTTCTTGTAATGAGTGAGGAGGGAATTATTTGGATGACAGGCTGATTACCTTAGGAATGGAATAATTTCCTAAATTGCGGGTCAGAACACTGACCTTTCCTTTTTCTCTTATTCAAACAAATGGGATCTCTCTGTTTACTCCCCTTCTACAGATCATGCAAATGAGCTCAAAGTGACTAATTCAGCTTAATGTATTAATATTAATTCTGAAGCTTATTGTAGCTTTTGTAGGAGCTGCTCTGTTGTTAAATACATAGGTGACCAAATGTTTTATTTTACATATGTACTTTAAAAAAAATTGCCCCAGGGTGTTTTTGAATTATATTTTTTTTTTCATCGTGTACTCCAGCCTTTCAAGATCACAGTGCTTGGAAAGGATAAAGCAATGATCTCATCCATTTCAGCAGCTCATAGTCATTTCGGTGTTAAGGAGCCATAACCCTCTCTCTTCAGGCGTGTGTATTACTTTAACATATTAGTCTAAAATTATGGACTTTGTTAAGACACACTCTCAAAACAGATCCAGATGTATTATTAAATACCAGTGACACAAAAAAATGCAAAAGTGGTTTATAATACATATGCAGGAAAATACTTAGATACATTCATCAATGTCTTTTCAGTCTTCTCTATCTGTAAGCTGTTGGTTACAAACCACAGCAGTGAAAAGTGCACCTGTACGTGCACAATTGTTGAAAAGTGTGTTTTTAGCTGAGGGAGATGGCTTGCACAACCTACATAAACAAGAGGCTTTACATCCAGAGAAGCCTCTGAGTCGCATGACAGCAGCCAACTCTGACCTGGTTTGGATAGAAAGAGAGAAAAAAAAACATCCACGGACATGTGTGTGCTATGAGGTGATAAGTAGTTTGCATTTCTCATTAACAAGATGATGGGAGGGTGGAGGATAGGGAACAAAGTGCTGATGTGATGTTGGACTATTGGTTACTTTAAAGAAGTGTAAATGAACACAAAGTTTGCAGTGTAAGTAATGGATACTGATGGAAATCTGGCAGCTCTGAGGATATTCAGAGGAGCTCAATAGCTCAGAAATGCTCTACTATATTATCAAAATGATCCTGTGAACGTCACCAACTCCAATCCATCCCAGACCATTAATGGCCTGTGACACAGAAGTCCGGTTACCTGTGACAAATGTCGTCGGTCTCCTCCACGGGCTGGAGGCAGATCTCTGTGCCGTGGAGCACTACATCATGCTGGCTTTGAACGATACCCATGGCAGAGAGACCGGCGCCTGACCCCATCCCTTTCTGGCTCTTCCCATCAGGTGAAGGTTATTTCTCTGTAGATGAGCAATGCGACAGAGCTGGACTTCTTGCCTGGATGTGGTTGCCCTGCCAGTAAACAAAATACTTGACTGCCTACGAGTGTTCATACAGCATCAGGCAGCTTAACAGACACAAAAAGTGATATAGCACTGGAATGAGATGAGACTGTCTATTAAGCAGCATAACATTTCTGCTCAAGGCCATTTGAATGACACACTGTTAAGGTTTAATAACCAACTAACTGTCGCAACATCGAGCCATCTCTAAAACCCGCTAGTTCTGCAATTAAGTCAAAGCTTTATGGAAAAAGTTTTTGCATTTATTTATTTTAAGATAACTTTCTCAGGCTTCATAATTTTTTTTCTTTTACATGGCTTTTTTATTTTTCACGTTTCAAAAAACAAAGTTACAAGAGGGTTTCAAGGGCAACACTGCATGCCTAATGTTACATGGGGAAAAAAATAAAAAGGAAAATAACATAAAGTATGATTAATTCATTTTCATCCTGCTGGTGTTTATTCCAGTCAGAGTTAGCAGAAATGTGTATCTGGGCATGTAGAATTGCATGGAATCACAGTATGTCTGCTAATATTTAAGGCCCTTGCTGTTGCTATGACATTTTTATACCAATGCAGGATTCTTTTGGGGCTGATTTTTCTGTTCGGTACCAAAGTTGAGTATCTAGTTTTTGTTCTTTTCTGGATAGTATTGGGTCTGCTGAGGTTCATCCTTGCTTGCACCAGTCCTGGAGTTTGGGGGATTTTGGCTGTAATTTGTTCCATATCTTGTATTTTTGCCTAGTCACATCTTAATTAACAGATCCCCACCTTCAGTAACAAAGTCACAGCATTATAGCCCTAAATGTCATGGGAGTGAACAATCCAATTTAAATAGAGCATATTAAATCTGTTGAAAACAGTGCAACTGCCTGCCAGTCCTGCTTGTAGAAGCACATCGACTATCAAAAAACCCTACAAAGATGCAGGAGGGACAAAAGCTGGTGGTTTCTTTCTTCATCTTTAATAAAAAAATCAGTGCTAAAAATGGAAAGTGGCAAATTTCATAAGAAATACATTCTTCTCCAGTCATCCCAAATCTATGTGGATGGTGGGAGAAAATTGGCATCGAGAGAGCAGCTGAGCAAACTCTACTTTAAATATTTAGGAGTCAAATAAAAAGATTTTTTTTTTTCTAAAGATAACAGCTAACTGGGTCAAAATAAATATACTACCTGACTCGTCTGAGTATAGCTTTAATTATGTGCACAAATTTGTGAAAAGTAAATAAAGGCATGATTTTCATAGAGGAAAGACTCCAGAGGTCCTAATAACATACTTAGGCATGGCTTGATAGGTAAATGCTCAGAAAATTTAGGGACTATGCTTGTTTTTTCTGCTGTGTGTTGATATGTAGATCTTGTCTTGAGGACAGTTTTAAAGAAAAAAAATTCTTTTTATCTGTTTATGGTACTCGTATTTTATCCCTGTATTCAAGTCCTTGACCTATTCAAAGACATAATGAATTCTAAATAATCTAAAATTCTTTTAGAAAAACAAAAGCCTGATTTTTATCACTGTAACTTCCACTGTAACATATTTTACCTGGAAAAATGAACAACAGACTATATTCAAAACAAAAATTTTAAAGTTTATATCAGGTCGTAAATTATGTAGAACTACTCAACACATCAATAAGAAAGAAAAGTAGTATATTAAATCTTTCTGTTAAAAATCCATCTCAAGAGTCTCTTTCAGGATATTTTATTCAAGATATTAGGCAATATCTCAGGGAACATTGCAGTAGACAAAGAATACCATGGGAGCTAGATTGCTGTTTCTCCTACCCCAGTCTGTTTCAGAGAGGAAACTGAAGTTATGCAGGCTAGCCTCTCCCCAGGTAGTTTCTCTTCAATTGTGTAGTTAATATCCATTCTGTGCCAAACCTGCGAAGGATTTCATGAAATACCAGCAACTTCTTGCCAAGATTTAGGGTCTGACTTTAAAATTTTGTATTTGAAACTTTTTCCCACACTAGTTTCAATCTACTAATTTATGTGAAACAGAAAATGAAGATAGAATATTTTAAAAAGAAATGAAATAATTTCAGTTTGCAAACAAACCTGTTTATAGCTCACAGGCAGGCAGTGCATGTAAATACCCCAGCCAGAATTTCAGGACTCTCTAAGTGGTTTGTTTCTACCACACTGAAGATTTTCTTTCTGCTGCTGCTATACACAGAATGGAAATCTTAGTCCCATACCATGCCATTCAGCTTCCTACAAATACACCATAGAAAGATACACAAAGGGTTGGGATTTTCGTATTATATGGTGTTTGAATTAATACACATACCTGTTGGCAATTTTAAAAAGAAATATTGCTATACGTTCTGTTCACCATAGCAACATAAACAGAAAGGTGGAAGTAAAAATAGTTTTCAAGGACATCTCCTAGAACCATTGAATGTTTTTTATTATTCAGAATTTTGATACCCACAGTTACTGGATTGTCTGTCATCTGTGCCAAGTACATTTACACATAAAGCAGGCAAGGTCGTTTAATCTTATCTATTTCTAATTAGTGCTGAACTATAAGAACCATGGATTTTTGGGGGGGCCTTGTGTATACCAACTTCCCTGGATGAACTTGAAACTTCTTGGTTAAACACAGAGCTTAATCTGGAAAAAAATTAGCACGTTTATTTTAATATTAAATAATGGTCTTTTTTAATAACTGGGAAAATACTAAGTGACTTGTTCCTTTAGTAGTCTCCCTATTAACCATTTCTTTATCAGCACAAAGGAGTTCTATGAGTTTGAGTAATCATTTCTGACAGCATCTCCCTATGGCAGTAGGCTGTGAGATAGGTGTGTCACCTCAACTGGTGGATCTCCCGTCACCTGAACGGTTGGATCTCCCTGAAAAGCCAGTGCCCTGGATCGCCCCCATGATCTCCTCTCTCTAATTCTGTGGCAACTTTGATCTGTGCCCGTCATGGAAGATCCGTGCTGCCACCATGCTGAGCTACCCTCTGTGGGCAGAAAGGCCACTCTGCAGGGAAGGAAACTGTGTGAACAGCCACTGGCATAGCTAGGAAAGAGAGGAGGGACCTTTACCCTGAAAACATACTGCCCTTTACTGCTGATAGTGGTCAGTGCAACGTGGGCTGTGGGTACATTGTGTGTAAAATAAAAAAATGTTGTTTGGATAAAGTGAGAAACGTGTAGAAACTTTTAACTTTGCAGCCCTGGTTTTAAATTAATGTCTCTTTGAGAAGAGAGCCATGTAATTTCATGTATATTAAAGCACATTTTTACGTGCTGAATATTGCTTAACAATGCTGGATGCAATAACTATCATTGCCACTTAAATGTATTGTGGAAGACATGAACATACATTTATTTGTATAATGCAGCCTTGGTTGTTATTGTGGCCTTGACCGCATCCTGATTTAAAAGGTCAATACTTGTCATACATCTCATTGCAAACAAGGCCAGAGTTCTTATCAATCTGTACTATGAAGACCGAGCTGTTGGCAGGTTTGTTGGATGATTTCAGGTTGTTATAATTGTACTTAGCCTTGTGTTGATATCAGTGTTAAAATTACTGTTATGTGTATTCCTTATACATGTTTTTTTTGTTGCTGTTGAAAGATATGAAAATAGTTCAACTTTTTTTTTAAATTACCTCCGTTTTGTGCTGACATAGATGGGATATGCATATATAGATGTGCGTTTGTGTATGTATTTTATATAAACATATATGTATACAAGTAGACTTTGGGGATTGAGACAAAATTACCAACTAGCTTTTGAAGACTAAGGTTACTTATGTTATAAGTATTTTTGGTTTAGATACTTTAATTGAAAGCATATTGAAAAGATAAATTAATGTATGGAGTTTTGCATTTTTCTGAACAAGTTAAGGATCCAAAAAGGAATATGTTAAGTCTTTATATCATCATAACCATATATCAAGGGCATTCACTAGGGTATCAGTGAGGTTTTTAATGAAAAGATTTGAAGGAAAGGCCTTTTCATTAATAAGAGTGTTGAGTGTACCTGTCTGTGTGTATATATGTTACGTTATGGAATATGTGGTTACGTACAGACAATATTTTTATGTCTCATTGCCATATTTTTGGATGCTTGAAAGCAGATTTGATTATATGAATAGCTTATTGTAGATGCGAACAACATGCAGACAGGACTGTAAATAAGTATCCTTTCTAGATTAGTTAAGTATTGGAAATCCACTTAATTTAACAGGGCATACAGGTACTCGTACCTTCAGAAAATCAGATAATGGATTTTAGATGTTTGCCTTTAGACTGATCAAATTATAAATGCTGTCCATTAGATTAAATTCTTTGTGAACTGCTGAGGATCCAGACCTGAATCCTCAGATACAGTCATCTGGGCATGCGCTACAGCTGGCAGAGAGGGGGTGATAGCCCCTGCCTCTATTTAACCATTGGTTCCTGTGTTCATTAAAAAACCCAGTTATCTCTGAAGCTCTGTTGTGATCTTAGTCCCTTTGTAGTCCATTAGGGCTTTCAAAGCCTCTGTCTCTTTAGTAAAGGTTTTGTGGTAACTTCAGCTATCTGCACATGTGGCATGTACTTGCATTCATGCTTTCTACATGGTGCATTTTAGTGTCTTGTGTAAATCTAAACAGAGCAGCAGCTCAATTCTAGTTCCACCTGTTTGATAATTTAACCATTCCCTGTGCTGTAAAGTCCTTTAATCTGTTATATTTACAGTGAATGGAAAAAAGTGAAACCGTTTTCAAATAAAGAGAAGCAATTCTGATTTCATGTTTTATCTGTGATAACTACTTTCTCACATATGACATAATGTAGCTTACCAACTATATGCAAGCTTTCCAATGTTGTTAAAGTGGAACCCATGGAATGAGGAGATTGGCTCTAAAATCTTAGTTTAAATATTTTTATTCCTTATGGACAAGTTGAGATGGGAACTTCTGAGTATCCCTCTGGTTCTCTGTAAGCTGCTTATAACCACACCAGAGAGAATTCACAAATAAATCTTGTGATTTTCAGGTAATCACTCACTTCCATAAGCTGAGCCCTTCAATAAAATACCAAATGTCAGAAGACTCTCAATAAAGTCAAGAAAGTTAGAAATGTTGACATATGCAATAACTGAAATGCTGCTCTGTATGTGTTGCCCTTATTTAATATAGTAGGAAATCTCCATGGGGGTTGTTGGTTTGGACATACATATGTACAGCTTATTCATCTCTAAGAAAATTTCCCACAAGGCTGACACACGATTCTGTTTTCTCAACTTGTTGCTTCATCATACCATTCCTAAAGTATTTTTCACTAGAAATACTGTTTTACTGAGGTTTTTAAAGAATAAATCTATTCTGAGGTAGACATCAATGCTGCATTAAGGATTCTCTTAAATAAGTTCTCTGTTACTCATAGCCTATGCTTTCACATTCTGATTCTTTTGCACAATAATCTTCTCATAAGGGGAAAGGCAGTTGTTCACCAAATTCTATCTATCCGTTAAATTCTGAGCTGAGCCTGGTGCTCTGTCTGAGGTGTATTGTTATTGAAAATGAAGTTTCTGAAAGTTGTACACCTGTTTCAGATTTGTTGTGTTTCGGGATACCTGCAGGTACTTCACCATATAGAATCATAGAATGCTTTGCGTTGGAAGGGACCTTTAGAGGTCATCTAGCCCAACCCCCCTGCAGTGAGCAGGGACAGCTTTAACCAGATCAGGTTGCTCAGAGCCCCGTCCAACCTGACCTTGAATGTTGCCAGGGATGGGGCATCTACCACCTCTCTGGGCAACCTGTTCCAGTGCTTCACCACCCTCATTGTAAAAAATTTCTTCCTTACATCCAGTCTAAATCCATTCTTCTTTAGTTTAAATCCATTATTCCTTGTCCTGTCACAACAGGCCCTGCTAAAAAGTTTGTCCCCATCCTTCCTATAGGCCCCCTTTAAGTACTGAAAGGCTGCAATAAGGTCTCCCCGCAGCCTTCTCTTCTCCAGGCTGAACAACCCCAACTCTCTCAGCCTGGCCTCGTAGCAGAGGTGCTCCAGCCCTCGCATCATTTTGGTGGCCCTCCCCTGGACCCACTCCAACAGGTCCATGTCCTTCTTGTGCTGAGGGCCCCAGAGCTGGACGCAGTGCTGCAGGTGGGGTCTCACCAGAGCAGAGCAGGGGGGCAGAATCCCCTCCCTCGACCTGCTGGCCACGCTGCTTTTGATGCAGCCCAGGATACGGTTGGCTTCCTGGGCTGCAAGCGCACATTGCTGGCTCATGTCCAGCTTTTCATCTACCAGTACCCCCAAGCCCTTCTCCGCAGGGCTGCTCTCAATCCCTTCATCCCCCAGCCTGCACTGATATCGGGGGTTGCCCCGTCCCAGGTGCAGGACCTTGCACTTGGCCTTGTTGAACCTCATGAGGTTCAACAATTAAGTTCAACAAGTAAGTTCAACAAGTAAGTAAGACAAAGGAGAAGTTAATGTCACAAATGACAACTTTCTAGTTTCTAAAACTTGTCTTCAATGTATGAAGCTTTTGAAAAGCCTTTTATCTTGCAGATATTTGTCAGCCATTATGATATTTTTTCTGCTGCAGAAATTATAACAGCGAAAAACAAAAGAGATGTTCATTTTGAGGGAAGGCACAGATAAAAAGGGGGAAAATGCTTTAACAAAAGCAGGTCTGAGACAAGCTGTTTCAGTCCCAGGCTCAGCCAAGTGGTTACGCTCCCTAACCTCCCAGTGATTAGACTTATGTGTTTTGAATAGAACTGGTAATTTCAGGAGTGAAAATAATATTCTGTTTCTTTGTTAGATGAAACCTTACCATTAAAACAACAAGAAAAGCCCATAACATTCATTGACTTTTGTGGTACCCTATTTTGCAAGATGAAATCACAAAATCTGAAGAGAGTAGTAATGTAAAATGAAAAGTGGTATCTCTACAAAAGTAAACTTTTCCATAATCCAAAGTTTGAATCCAGCCATTCTGCAAGATCTTGACTGGTAATGCTCTGTGTTCCCAGAAAGGCCATCCATTTTCAAGTCCTTTTAGTATTGGCCTCAAAGTTTCAAATTGTCACCTCATTAAGATGTGATCTAAAATCCTTCTCAGAGATACAGGATTCCCCATTGTCCACAAGAGACTTGCTAAATTTATCTACTTGATCACATTGAACCTGAAAATGTTTCCCTGTCTCTCAGAAAAGAGAGCAGTGCATGTCTGGACCAACAGCAAAATAGGATGTCTCCACACTAAGGGAGAGCATCGCTTGAGTGTACCGGTGAGGTTCGAAAGAGCTGCTGTGTTCCCTCCTCCCTCAGACCCTCAGTATGGCATAAAACATAGCATTACCATGGTGAGGCTAACTTGCAGTGTCTGAAGGTCTTTTCCACTGAATTAATTTCAATTTCAGTGTTACTATAAAAGCACAACCCATTCTGGACCAATATTTTCCTAGGTAGGTCAGAAAAAGAATCTGTAACACAGGACAACTGTACTCGGCGCTGGTGAGGCCGCACCTCGAATACTGTGTCCAGTTTTGGGCCCCTCAATACAAGAAAGACACTGAGGTGCTGGAGCATGTCCAGAGAAGGGCAACGAAGCTGGTGAAGGGTCTGGAGCACAGGCCTTATGAGGAGCGGCTGAGGGAACTGGGGTTGTTTAGCCTGGAGAAGAGGAGGCTGAGGGGAGACCTTATCACTCTCTACAACTACCTGAAAGGAGGCTGTAGTGAGGTGGGTGTTGGTCTCTTCTCCCAAGTAGCTAGCGATAGGATGAGAGGAAATGGGCTTAAGCTGCATCGGGGGAGGTTTAGGTTGGAAATTAGGAAAAAGTTCTTTATGGAAAGGGTGGTCAAGAATTGGAACAGGCTGCCCAGAGAGGTGGTGGAGTCCCCATCCCTGGAAGTGTTTAAAAAAACGGGTAGATGTGGCACTTCGGGACATGGTTTAGTCTAGTCTACCCTTGATTGGCTTAGAGTAGACTTGGTAGTGTAGGTTAATGGTTGGACTGGATGATCTTGAAGGTCTTTTCCAACCTAAACGATTCTATGATTCTATGATTCTATGACACTGTTATGGGTCAGAATTTAAAGTAATTATTATGAAAGAGCTACTTGAACTGCATGTTGAAACAAATACAAGTGTATGTGTACAACAGCAATTTAAATGGTAGCCCTTTTGTGGGTATTTTTCTGCTTTAAGACATTTTCGTTTTCATTTTGTAGCCAAGCACCAAGACGTACTCACAGAGTGGGAGACACTCAGTATCAGTAGAGGTTCAAATGCAGCGGCAGCGGCAAGAAGAAAGAGAGAGTTTCCAGCAAGCTCAGCGGCAGTACAGCTCATTACCCAGGTATGGTAACTGTCTGAAGCTATTCAGTGTATATGAGCCTGGAGCTAATTTCGTCTGTGGAAGGAAAATGTTGTGCTTAGTGCAGACACTTTTGTTTAGCATTGATATAAGGTGGAATGTATTCAGTGTGGAAGAGGCATGAAATTTCTTAATTGAGAGCATGTGGTACCTGTTTATTTTAGGAGAATTACTTCAGAGCTGATTTCAGTGGGATTTGATGACACTCAGCACCCAACAGAATTGAGACATTAAAACAAAGCTATTCTTTGTGGGACACAATCCAGTCTAATTTTCTGCAATTACAAAAGTCTCCCAAGCATGACATGGGTTGTCCCCTTTTGACATGTCAGACTATTTTTTTCTGTTGCCTAATGCCTCAGTGGATAGAAATTCTGTCTCTGTGGTGCTGATACAGAGAAAAAATTTAAAAGGAAAAAAAAATCTCAGGACCTCAAACAAAAGAATATGGAACTGAGAAACTCTATCCGAAAAATCAGGGGCCTCCAAATTTCCAGTATATACATTTCTCCTAAGTTAGCAATGGAATACTGAATCATTATACTGGTCATTAGCAATGGAATACTGAAAATTAGTACACTTTTTGTCTAAACAAATCTTTATTTTAAAAAATCTTAGATTTTTTTTTAAATTAGCTGTTTGGGCAAAATGTCTTTTACTTGATATTTAGCTTTAAGAAATATTAGACATTTACCCAACTTGTATTGTAAATTAGATATCTAAGCATTATGCTTAGCTATATAGATTAATTAGATAGTTAAGGATTATGCAAATATTCTTTGCATTTTCAAATATCAGTGGCAATGGTTGAATGGAGAATCCTTTACACTGGAGGCTGGTGTCAGTTTTCCTTGATTCTAGTTGTTTCTTCCAATGAGGTTGTATTATTTTTTGTGCCCCATGTGGAAATGGAGTGGAAAATATATTTTTGTGACAATGTGTGCTTTACCAAGAGTATCATAACTCTTTTTTTGAAACAAATAGAAGCTTCATAATCAAAGTTATCTAATCATGAACTCTTATCCTACCCACATCTTTGAAAATAAAACAGATCTCTCAGATTTTCACACACTATAACACCTTTCGGTGTAGAATTTTTCTGTTAGGTTTGGAAGGTGGGAAAGGAAAATGTAAAGTTACTGTGTTTTCTTAGATTGGTAGTTTGTAATTTTGAAAATCTTTATATTCCCTTTGCTTCTTATCTCTACATCCCTTCTGAAGTGACCACCCCTATTAATGCCGTATTGGTTTTCATGAGAAATTCTCTTTCAGTTTTGCTAGCCCCAGCAATGCACAGATTGAGTGGAATAGCACAGATGCTAGTGATGCTTTTAAGTTGGGAGGGTTATTTTTAGTTTTAAATCTATGGTTCTTGAAACTCACTTCCTGTGTTCTGCTCAATCACTGATAGTATTTAAAACCTGGAAGTCAGTTGTAATGCAGTTCCAGTGGCAGAAATTAATACCTGTAACGAGAAAATTAATCTACAAGATATTTGGAAAATAATGTTTTGGGTCATAGAAATGCTTGTTTTGAAAAGAGTGACTGAGAACTTCACTCAATGTGGTTTTCAACATAAGAAATTACTTGCAAGCTAGCAATGCATGTTACTGAGTAATTAATGGTAACTTAATGACTTTGAGCACTCTGGGTATTTGAGCTGTGCTGAGAGCAGACAGAATTTCAGGACCTTGGGCTAAAGTTGAGTGCTGTAGATACCACAATACTCCTATAACAAGCTGGGACATCCAGTTCTTCAGCTTTACAAAGAACTGTTTACAAACTGTTTGTAACTCCGTCACTGATCTTTAAAGAAATCTTACTCTTACTCTGAAACTTAGGTCCCAAGCTTAATGTTGCAACTATGGCTTTGTAATGATTAAAGTTTGTGCACTGGCTTCATTCTTGAGCTTTGTTGCTTTTCATCTTGTATAGTCTCTAGGGGACCTCTTTTTTTTTTTCCCCCTTTGTACATTTAAATCATTAGTATTGAAGGCAAATAAACTCTAGTCAATTTTAAAGGATCTTCCCAGAAAGACAGTGAAAGTGGGCCAACTAATTTTGAAAAAGTACCAGAAAACAGTCAGTAAATTAAATCCGTTCAACTAGTCATCCTCTTGTCCCACGTGAAACTGTAAAAGCAATGTTTAACTCCAAGTTAATTTTCTAGTACTTAAAATTTATCTTACTCTAGATCAGAAACCTGACAGTTTCGTAGCCTACAGAGGTTCATTCAATTTGCTCTTGTTCCAGGGAGTGATAAAACATGGCTCAGAAACATCATTTCTTTGGCAAAGTTGGATATGAGAATACCAAGAACAGCTATAAAAATTTGCATAAGAATTTACATTATGTGGTAATATATGCTATAATTTACATTCATCCTGAATAACAATTTTTATCCAGAGGTCTCAGAATCTATTATGAAATAAGGTGGATATGGTCATTTTCAAGTTATATGTGTGGAAGGAAGATCACAAAAACATTAGGTGACTTGTTACTTTCACTAATGGTAGAAAAATTCTCCAGGTCTCCTGTCTTTCCACTGCATATTCATTGGATGAGGCCACATTGAGTCATGTGTGTTGACATGAAAAACCAAGCCATATGTAAACAACTAAATGATTTTCTTATTGATTAATGTCGCAATATATTTTTTTTTTTTTACTGCTTGATTCTCGTACACTCATTTTAATCGCGAAGTGGGTATCTCTTTTGCTGCAGCACAAGCTACAGCACAAAATTGTTTTACTTTATCATCAACAATCTTATTTTAAATTCATAAAAGCATCTAGCAGCTTGATAGTAAATTAAAGCTATTTCAAAACCATAATCTGTCTTCAAAATAATGTGATGATTTGTTGTAAAGAGAGATAAGAATTTGTAATTCCGATATGTATTTCATTTATTTATCTGCCCCATGGAGCCAGAAGATAAGCAAGAAAGGTATCTCTGCCTTTTCTTTTATAAAAGCTATAGAAAACTGGGAAACAGTCCTGATAGCATGAAATTCCTTAATTCTGGAAATGGGAGGAAGAAACTCTCATCTGTGCAACTACCTGTCAATAATGAGCTTTATCTTCTGACTTGTGCAGTGTTAGAGCAAGTGTTTTGATGATCTGCCTGTTGCATTTTTAATCAAGTGTGAGACAAGATTCAAATCTTTCATGAGTGACTTTCCAAGTGCTGGCTTTTATCTGGTTTCTTAGGAAGGGCAGCAATGTGTATGGGCTTTCCTAGTCTGCAACTGAATTGTAGCACTTTTTTCTTAAGAACATGATGGTTGTTATAGCACTGGATGGGTTTTCATGGCATATTCCTCCTCGAGAGGCCTAGAAATACAGTTCAACTCTATAGGAAATGTTCTCCCAACAAAAGAGGCAAGATGCCTCTGAGGCAGAAGAGAACATGAATTCTGAAGAATGCTATAGCTGGAGGAAACCTGATGGTACTGCAGAAGCACCCTTCTTTCCAGGGACTGTCAGTAACAGTAGAAGGGAAACCAGAACATTTGTCTTAAAAGCCTCTTCCATTTTTTATTCCAGGCAAAGCAGAAAAAACGCCAGTTCTGTATCTCAAGACTCCTGGGAGCAGAGCTATTCCCCTGGAGAAGGGTTCCAGACTGCAAAGGAAAATCCCAGATATTCCAGCTACCAGGGATCAAGGAATGGCTATATGGGGGGACATGGCTTCAATGCCAGGGTAATGCTGGAAACACAAGAACTGCTCCGTCAAGAGCAGAGGCGGAAAGAACAACAACTGAAAAAAAAAACTTCTTCTGAAGGGCCTAGCAACTATGACTCATATAAGAAAATTCAGGACCCTAATTATACCCCTCCTAAAGGTCCTTTCAGGCAAGATGTACCGCCTTCACCATCTCAGGTAGCGAGGCTGAACAGGTTGCAAACACCAGAAAAGGGAAGACCATTTTATTCTTGAGGTGAAGAAAATGAAGATCAACTTATCATGCAATAAGGAACATTTTCATATACAGACTTATATTTTGAAAACTTATTAAACTGATGGTACTAAGGAGTATATCCATTGTCTGTTTCAGTGCCTTTAAAAATATGGGCAAAGCATTGGTGGACCTTATGTCTTTGCCATTCTGTCTCAAGTGTTCATGGAAGGATGTTCCACCATTTGACAATCATAGCGGAAATGAGCAACACCGCCCCTGCGTACTGAGTCCCATAGCCCAGTCCAGTAGTTGTCAATGGCTTATTACTAGGATTTGTTGTAATGTGGTTTACTTTGCAGTGACTTATTACACCAACATGCAGCTTTGTGGCATAAAATTAATTAATTTGAGGTTGAAGGAAGCATTGACATGTCCTTTTTTATTTCTCTCGGGTCAGGAGGAGGGTTACATATCAACTCTTGAGTGGATAAGGCTTAGCTCTACTCTGGATCACAGTTGCAGTTCTAAGATGTTTTATGGTGGAGTCATTACCAGTCTTTGTTGATCAATATTTAAGTGTCTATATGCTGAAAAACTATCCTTCTCTTATTATGCACATATGCACTCTTTTGTTCTCTCTCTCCCCACTCTGAGCTTATTAAAAAAACCTTTATCCTGACTCATGAGCAAAACAATATTAAGCTTTCAGTTATCCTGAGAGTCTTGTTACAATTGCCTTATAATCTTAATACACAGTCCATTACAAATAAAATAATTGGAGAGAGACTATTTATACAGTTACAGCCAAGCCCTTGATAAGTACATTTTCCTATTTTGTTAAAGATGGGAAATTATGAACAAACATACAACTGAGTTCTGCTTTGCTTTACTTCTAAATGAATTTGGTCATATGACACTCGTGTCTAGGAAGAGAACTAGGGAAGGTATTATCCCATGGTCATCTGATACACAGTTGTCTTTGGGCAAATTTTGGAGATAACTTGAAGGAAGAGCAGAAGAAATCAAAGTTTTTCTTTGGGTCAAAAAAAATGAAAAGAAAACAATTTCGTCTTTTTACAATTTGTGAAGCTTTGTGGACAATTGCCTTGTGCTTCCGTATACTGTATTGTTGCATCGTGATGCTACATTAAGAATAAACCTTTAAGTATATGAATGAGAGATAAGTGCAGACAAACTGTTACACATCATCCTGAAAACATGTCAGTATCCAAAAATAACTAAAGCAAAAAAGATTGCCCTAGCAGTGAGTAATATTTGAATGTGCATATGGGATATGAGAATTTCTTTTGCAGCAGTTGTTTTTATGTTTGTTGGTCCGAACTTCATGTATTGTAAAAAGCATAGCTGGGTTGCTGAAGTGCCTGCAAATCCTGATGTGAAAAGGCTTGAGAAAGGATCTCAGCGTATTGTGTACAAAAAGGAAAGAAAGAAACCAAGAAAGAAAATCATGTATTGAGTGATTTTAAAAAACGCCTATTTTTTTTTACTGGCACATTTTATTTTTGCGCCAACTTGTTTCTAGAATATATGTGAAATATCAGCACACGTATCTGTGTCTTTTATGCCTGTTTGTTAACAGTTTTTGTTGTTAATAATGTACGCCATGTTTAAAAGTTGTTACTAGTGTAAGCACAGTGACATTGGATAACAATAGCTCTTTTACGCAGAATTTACAAAACTGTGTAAAATGGCTTTCTGTGTACATATGAAATTTAGAATAAACGACTGTTTCCATCCTCGTCTTGGTATTGCCGCTAGACCCTTATGAGAACTGCTGCAGACATTGACTTTAAAAAATATTTAACAGATGTGGTTTATCCTGTTCCTAATGGTTTGCGTGTGTCTTTCTGTGAGCGCTTATAAATATCGGGGAAAAAGAAAAGAACAGATTTGCAGCCCAGCTGAACACCTGAAGTCTATCCGCAGAGGGAAAAAACAGTCAGTCTAATGTCTTATGTTATTTTAGGCCATACCTGTGACATTTAAAAGGTGCATTCTTAAGACTAACCTCTGTGGCAAAAATCTGTTGGGCCATAGCATGGAGTCCCCTCCCTGAGGAGGGTGCCGGCAGGAGAAGGGCACCTGCTGTGCTCTGGCCAAATCCGGGCATGTGTGAGGAAGCCCCCTCTGCTCTGAGTGGGTGTTTTGGGCTCTGATGGGAGCCCCTCACAGGAATGTTGACACAGTGAAAAATGGGAGAAGGCAGATTTATGAATAAAGCAATATTTACAGTGCCAGTGATACTCTGTTTCCCCCATTAGTATTGGAGCTGTGTCTGGTTTTCTCCCGCTTCCCCTCATTCCTCCTTTTGTTGGATACTGCAGGAATGTCAATCATAATTCTGTCTGTGCATGACATCAGGCTGTTGCCATGGCAATAATAGTGTCAAATTATTCACTGTGACTTTAGTGTGGGATCTCAAGGGGAAGAGTAGTAGGAGCAGCAAGGTGGACAGGCAGCTTTTGGTGCCCAAAATTCTAAAGGCATGATTTTGGAACAGACCTAAATTGTAGTGGCTTGCAGTTATAAGTGGGGAAATAATCACATTTGTAGTTTTGCAGACCTTGCTGTCGTATCTCCTGACTGTGTTCCAGATTACATAGTTTGATATTTCTACGGAATTATTTGGACAGGCAAATAATTGCAAGCACTAAAAAATGCATCCACAGGAATGGAAAACAGGTTGAAGTCCTTTTCAAAATAAAGTCTTTGATAAACTGTTGTAGGAAAAAGGGCGTATGTTTGGAAAAGTATGAAGTACGGGATGTTTTACATGTGAGGATGGCATATGTTAAAGTTTACCCTTCTATGAAACTCCTCTTCAAGGTGTTAACAATTTGCCATAATTAGATGTGTTCATGAAAGAAGGCAGATGTTCTCTTCGGGCCATGTCTGTGTTATGTTAGCAAAGAATAAGGCCTTTTTCTGGCTTCGTCATCCTGTCTTCTTCCTGACATAGCGTAGACAGGATTTCTAATATTAACTCCCACAAGTTGCAAAGGGCGATAAGGAAGTGGGAGGGAGATGTTTTAATAGAAAATGACCTTTAGTTCTGCATAGTGAATAGATTCAAAAGTTAATTGAGCTAACTACGTTACTGCAGTAATTTGTTTGTGGATGCATTACCATTATCAGATTAACTCTGTAACATTAGTGTATTTAAGAATGGTCACAGGACAGACTGTAAGGGAGCTTACAACATCGAGGAGTGGGTGTAAAGTTTGCATATTTTTGTCTGTTGAAACCCTAAAAAAACCATCTGCAAACCCTGATGGTATTTTATCAAAATAATTTGTTAATGCTATTGAAATTCCATAAGAAAGTTTAATATTACTAATGCAGAGGACCGCTGCCTTTCTAAAAAAGCCTACTTCCCCTCTTCTCATAGGGCCTCCTTGGAAACAAGGATGCAGCCCTAGTGAGTTATTGCCTGGGCCAGATAGCTTAATATATGTCTTTGAGAACTCTGCCATGAAAAACGGCAAAAATGGTATAGAGCCCAGCTGAACATGGTCGGAAAGTACAATTGCCATTTATTGCTGGCAAACAGCAGGAAGAACAACAAAACAAAATTTAAACCCATCATGACTGTAGATATATGGCCTGCCTTTCAAAGCTGTGCTGGTGTTTTGCTCATGTTCACTCCATTTATGAGTGTCTGTAACATTGCATTTATCTGTGCTGGCTATGTGGAGAAGGGAAGGGAAGAAACCTTGGCCAGACAAGGAAGAGATGTGCCAGATTAGCAGTGTTGGCTAAACACAGGATATTCTTGAGTAATTCAAACCTTTGAACTTGTGCTGTTAAGACTTAAAGTGAATTTGGCTATTGCGTGTCCTGGCTTGCAAGTCTATTTTCAAAATATTTCCTAATTCTATTTGCTGTGCCTGACTCTTTCTACATCCTTCTCTCCTGAGTCCTCAGTCTAGTTCATAGGAATTGTGAGGAATCTGTCAGGAATGCAAACACAGAAAAAAAACCTCATTATTTTTTATGCTGCTGTTGTGACACCACACCCTGGCCTTCCAGACTCAATTTAAAGTTCAGCCCTAACTTGGCAGAGGAAGAGTGAGAGTCAGAAATCCAGGATGGGGGACTGACTTTGTGAAAGGGGGTTGGGGGGGCACAGACTGGATTAACTTGCTTTAATTCATGTCCAGTTTGAAACCCTCTTCAAAAAATCTTGTAGCATTTCTTCAGAGTTTTTTCCATCTGTGCAGAAACCAGCTGATGATTTGATGCACATAGTTATTGTTTCATGCCCTCTCACACATCTCTTCTATTTTGTATCAGCATCACACTCTCTTTTACATCTGTTGATTAATTCTGTTGCATTTATTTGTTTCTCTAAATGATATGGAATTCATTCATATCCTAGGCTGCTTCTTGCCGGTGATTGATATTTCACTCTCAGCTTTGCAAACTTATTTTAATATTTTTCTGTCCTTGTGAGTAGTGTTATCTTTTGTAATTTACACTTTAATCACATTTTAAAAATTGAGGCTGGAAGCTTGGGTTGGGATTACACAAAAGGAGACTGAAGAATATGGCTTTGATTTCTATTCTGTGTGCAGTGCACACTTCCCAGGCAGTTGTAGGGACTGTACAGAGTACTGTCTGAATGAGATGAAGAAAAACATCAAGCCCACAAGCTTTGCAGAAAAAAAAGTTAAGGCAATTTTTGAAAATATTTATGCCCGCCACATGCTATCTACTGTGAAAAAAATAATAATCGCTTAGAAGTATCACTCTCTGTCTGAATGGCTGATGGTTTCAGAGCTCAGACAGACGTGACTGTGGTTTAAAGACAGCCGGATGGAAGAGGAAGCTGCTTGTGCCCTTCCAAAGGATGCCAGGACCCTCTTCCCTTGCAAATTGGCTCCTGAAATACTGTTTTCAGCTGCACATCTTAGAGCAACCAAGGTCTGAAATGGGCTTACATTCACACACTGAGCTGAAAACTAGTGACATCTGTCAGAGAGGGAGGGATGACAGCCACAGGTGATAATAGCTGCAGTTATCCAATTTTAATCTGCTTGTTTGTTAGAGTAATCTTTGTTTTAGGAGAATAAGGAAAGAAATGAAGAGTGAGGGAGACGAGTAAAATGTGAGCAGAAATGTTCTCCACTTCCCTTCGACTATTGTCACCATTACAGCCACTGGTAGTTAATTGCCTTTTTTCCCCCTTTATGCCCCAAAGGTATAAAAAGGGATAAACTAGCTGGCAGTAACCTCAGTGCAAAACTCGTGACCCTCCTAGACATCGACTCTACTGTGTAGCCCATAAGATGTGAATTAACAACGCAACAAGTGAAACTTTACTGTCCTTCCATTATTGCCTCTGTGGGTTTCCCTGGGTTGTGTTTAGATTGTCAGTCCTTGGGACTAGGAACTGTGTTTAGTTTTTATCCTACATAGAACAGAATACTATTGTTGGCAGTAAGAGTTAGTAAATATTTGGGGTTTTTTTCAGTGTGAAAGGAACTTTTTTAAAGTTGGTTTATACGGATTTTTGCAACAGGTGCACGACTGTCCCATTTTAGATGTATTCCTAGTCCCAGCAATATTCTCATTTGAAAGTACAGAGCGTATTGCTGGAACCAGTAATAGCTGGGGCTTGCTACCTTTGGCAGTTAAAGTGATCTCTTCATTTAACTAAGGAGCTACTTCTTTAAAGCATTTGCAGAGGGAGAGAGAGAGAGAGATCTCTTTCTTCTGGAAATGTGAAATACATTCCCATGGTCACTGATGCTGAAGAACTATCTAGAGGAATTATAAGAGATTTCAAGGAGCTACAGCCTTCTGCCAGGAGCCCAGAACAGTTATCACCTTTGTGTTCAGCAAGCTGGAGAAGACATTAGTTTTCACTGCTCCACTGATATAATTCTTATTCCCACTTAGAACTTGCTGAAGTCTGAGACCCCCCTTCTGGGTACCCATCACATTTTATATCTTCCTTGGGGGCAAGTGCAAAGCTTTGTAACACTTCAGCTGTAGCCAGGCTATTAAAAGCCAGTAGGATCTTAGGAACAGGAGTGTATTTGCGTAAAACTTCGTGTCTAATGATGATGTATGTTTTGTTTCCTTCTTCCAACCATCTGTAGGTTCCTGTCCATGACACGTCTTCCTCAGTTTTCTCACTGTATGGTACATTCAGGCTCTCCTTTATGGTCCAACCCAAACTGCAAGAACCATTTTAATAAATGTTTAGAAATAATATTGTTAATTTATTAATACCTGATCTGTTGTTTTCTGGGCTATGGGCTATAAAGGAAGGAAAATTCATGCTAGAGGAATTTTGCATTTGCAGAGGAAGTTTAAGTCTAAGTCTTTTCTCACTTTAGCATCTGAAACTCACCGAGGGTTAATCTAATCAAGCGCAGCATAACAGGGACTGGAAATGGCAATGTCTTGTTTTAGTGCCTGGCTGATGGTTTGCAAAAGTCTATTTTATAATCTGGACTGAGCTCATTGTAATTTTGCACATATTGTTCCTTACTTTGAGAACTGTATAAAATCATATTAAAAATAGAAGCCACTGAACTAGGCAACCTGTTGCTACCCAAAAGCTCAGTTAATACTACAGCCAGCAGAGTAGAAATAATTTGTGTTTGAATATCCCATTCTTTGTTTAAAAAATAATGCACAGAAGTTTTTATGAATAGTAGTATACGGAATTTTACAATTGCTCATTCTTGTTTTTTAAAGTCAGTTTGCATGAATAATTTTCTCATCTTTATGCAGAAATTTTCCGCATTTTTGTTGACTAAAATATTACTAATCTAATTTCCCATTAAAAAACTCATTTCCAGCATTGCAGAGCTGAAAGGTGCTACCAAGCATTTAGTCTTCAATTTACATACAACAAACCCTGTAATCTGATGGGGGATTTCACACAAGGATGGCTGCATGCAATTACATGAGCAAAGAAAAAATTTCATCCAAGGCTCTGCTCTACAATAATTTCATCTGTTGGTCTCCCATTGAGAGTTCTCCTATTGTTAAATTGCTTATTGATGTGGACTTAAGAGTAGAAAAATCTACACAATGTTGTCATACTAGGTTTTTAATGCTGTTTGCATTTCTTTTTTCTTTTTAATTATAATTTGGGTTTGTTAGAAAGGGACAAAGTAAACAGATTGGAATAATTCATTTGAGTTAACACTCATTGACAAGAAAACATTAAGCATTCTCCAGACGAAGCATCAGTCATGAAAGACAGAAGGATAATCCTAACATTACAACTCAAGTAAATTAGTTTTTGGATATATATTCCAGCATTGCATGAAGCTGTACCAATTCTTAATACTGGCATAATAATACACACTTTTAAATGATGCCAGAAATCATTATTACAACAGAGAGAGGATTCACTGTTTGTGTTTATTAATATGGGAATGTTGGAAGAGTATTTAATATTAAATGTCACAGTCTACAGTGATTGGAGCTAAACAACTGTAAAACTGATTGAGAAGATTTGGGCAGATAAATACAAATGGCAAACAGAGCTCTACACACTGCCATGGTGGAAGCACATCCCACTGTTATGCCTCTGGCATTGCAGAACAAGTGCAACTCTGTGAACCCAGTGCAGCCCCTTTGGAAAGGTGTTGAGTGAAGGTGGAGGGTGCAGGACCGTGGTAAGCATGAGCATGAAGCACATTTGCTCCTTCCGTGTACAAGGGAAACATTTGTACCTTAGCTGACCCATGTCTTTAGCGCTTTTGAAGACTTGCACAACTTAGCTGTGTCTGTCCATAGGTGGACAACTGAGCTGTGTTTTTTCTTAATTGCATGAGGGTGGATATAAAATTCTGCTCCACCACACTCTGCCAACACGACTGTCATAGTTGCTCCTCAGAAGCTTTGAGTCAAAGCTGGTAACAGGACATCTTTCCCCCAAGCAGAAGGTGGGAGGAAAGCAGGGCAGGGAACTATCTTGCCTTGCCTGTATTGTAGGCTGCCATTGCCACAGAAGAAGCTGTTGCAATAATGTTAATTTAACTTAACTGTTGCACTTCTCTTGAACTAACTGGTATGCTGTGAATTTCACACTAATGTCCTCTGCTGTAGAAGGTTTGAGATGCAGGACTCAGGCTGGGAAGGAGCATCTGGAAATCTGACTTCATGCCCTGCAGATCTTAAAAAAAAGAAAAGAAAAAAGGTATGTTACAGAGCGGCTGATCTATCTCCTAGTTATACCACGTGTGTTCTCTCAGTCCATACTAGACCATAAATGTAATGTGGTTAAGGGTTTATCTCCCTATAAATACCATGTATATTTATTAAATGGTGAGGGACTTGCATTATTATGACATTTGATCGGTGGTATTCAGATCCGGCTGGTAAAGTTTCAGCAAGGAGCCAGGAAAGCATCAACAGTCCTTCTATTGTCTTGAGTTGGCGTTGTGGGGCAGCAATGAAAGCAATACAACCAGCGATGCAGTAATCTAATACAGAATACAGGCTGCTTCTTTTGTTAAACATCTTCTCCTAAAAATGCTGGCAAGTACACATTGTTTCCTTATCATTTTTTCCTCTTGAGAGATTTCAATTCCATTTACCCCACGGGCCCAAATCCTTCCTGAACACATGAGTTAGACAGCAAGGAGGATTACTAGAAATAGCGCAGACAATGACCAAAAGCTGTCTTGCGTGCCTTTTCTTTCGAACCACCTTTCATTATCAAGGGGATGAATACCATATCTGACTGCATAATCAAAATCCAGTGACCTGTCAGAGCAGGCAGTAAAATAAAGCTCTCTTGCTGTTTCCCTTTGACTAGGCTTCAGTTGTCGAACCCTTTTAACCCAGATTTTCTGACATATTGTAACTTGTAGGGATTTAAGGATACAACCACTGAGCTAATATGTTTTAGAATGTGTCCTTATAATATATATGGTATATTTAGTGTCACGATTTCTGGTAAAATTGGAGCACCCTGATGCCAAAGTAATAGCCTTTAATTAAAAGAGCTACAGCAAAGAACGGTTAAAGCATATTGAATAATAGAAATCCCTGACCAGTTTTTCCAGCAATTTTTCTGCCTGTGATATTTGCCAGCACATTCCTGATGAATGTCTAAGGTAAAAACGAATGTTCATGTGGATCTTGAATACCGTTCAACATATGGAAAGAACCGCTTGCTTTTCTTTAAATATAGTCCCACGTAGCCACCAATGAAAAAAAGTTTATTTTTTTCTTTTTTTCCCCCACTCATTCATTATAGTGTGCTTAGTGGATTAATGCTGGGCAACAGTTCAGAGAAGGTCACACGAGATGCCAAAGGGGCATATTCTCCTGTCGCAAAGCCTAAACCTAAACTGTCCCTTAGAGCCAACTCTAGATTTTGTAGAGAATGGGGGAGAGCTTATTTTAAAATGTTTTTCCATAGGGTATGTTTCCTTTGTCTCTTACCTGAGTCAAAAAGCAGCACAGCTCAACACAGGCATAATACTCCTTTTTGTAGATTGGCGAGGGAAAACAGAAGGGCTGCTTCGCACCTCCAGGATAAATATGCTACCAAAGGGGGTGCCAGAGCTGGCGCCATGGTAAGACCCACTCATCTCTTTTGTCTATTTGCCTCTGGGGTTAGAAATTAGGCAAATTTCTATGAGGAGTCCTCTCAAGGTCTTCTCAGAAAGTTGCAGTATAGAGTCCCTCCATAGTCATTCCAGATTTCCATTTTTCAGACTAAGTAGTAACTAAGGTGCTGACCTATTTTAACAAAAGCTTTTCTGCATTTCTAGAGAGAATAACTTGGGAAAAACTTCCGGGATTCCTTTCTAATCTTTTTCTTTTCTCTCCTTTCACAAAGATGTTGGGTTGTTTCCCTACCCTATTCAGCCATTTTGCCCAAAGATGATGAAAAATGTTCCTTTTGTAACACAGATTCTGAGGCTCCAAAAATGAGAAATGCCGTTTGTCCCATTTATTAGCAAAATGTGAAAATTACAGAAGTCCCCCTAGGAGCGTGGTTCCAAACTCAGTGGCAAGCAGCAGACTGCCTGATTGTATTGTGTTAACACTAGACCTAGATCTGTCTAAAAACACTTGACAAACTGTGTCTTGGCATCAAGCCCTGGAGTCTTTAGTTACCATTTTTTAATCTTTGAACTGAATGAAAATTTAAATTTTTAATACTGATAGCTTTCTAATTGGCTGAGTCTTTGAGGTTTTTCAGATTAGGCTGTGCTCCTAGGCAAGTAGACTTTTATAGACAACATCTTCACAGCCAGAGATGCATCTCTACTTAGTGTGCAGAAGTAAAGTAATATTTCCTAGACATCTATTTTGTGTGACAGAGAAGAAGTATCATAATCTAGTGGAAGATATTAATTTTTAATATTTTATTTCAAATTTTAAGGTGTGCAGTTGCTGGATAATGAAAAATACTTGGAAGCAAGCATTTTGGGGGAAATGTACATGAATCAGAAGGATGCTTATTTTGTATTTTCACTTCCTATGATCTTCAGAAAATGCTGACTGCAGTCAGCGATGTTGGCAACAGTCCTTTTTCACAGAACCCTTGAGGTATTGCAATACCTCATTGCCCGCAACAGCCAGCCAGGCTTTTAATAAATTAGTCCTGAATGTATAGAGACATTCTAGAGAGATTCTGAGGTCAGAAGAGACCAATACAATAATCTAGTGTATTAGCTAACTTCCTTTTTAACACCAACTGTAGGATTCGCTCAATACTTCCTACATCAAACCCAGTAACTTGTGGCTGAATCAAGAAAATCTTTCAGAAAGACATCCAGTTCATATTTAAGATTATAAAGGATGGAGAATTCACCACATCCTTTGGCAATGTCCTTAGTTTTTAATTGCTTGCACTGATAAAAATTTATGTTATCGTCACCTTGAAGTCTTCTAACTTCATCTTTGATGATCTTGCTGTGCCTTTTTGTTTGCTCAGTTAAAAGCAATATTGCATAGGTGTAATTTTACACACTGAGCATACCATGCCTCAATAAGACCTGGGTGCCAAATGAGAAACTTTAGTCTTGAGCCTCAGAAATTCTGAGCGTGGAGAACATGAGCACACAGATCATACAAGAGCAGGGAGGGAGGGAGGAAGGGTGAAGCCCAGAGCAATGTTATGTGCTGAGCTTCCATCTGCAAACTGGACACAATCAACAATAGAGACCAATTATGAAAACCTGCCCTGTAAATACCACAACTAAGAGTCATTTTCAAGACAGTACCTACTGTCAGGTTAGCATTCTCTTGAAGTTTCGATATCTCCTTTTTAATGTTTTTTTGAAGTTTGTATAACTAAAATCAGGTTTGTTTTACAAAGAGATGTTTTTCAGATTATTAGCCAGTAATGTGACCTAGAGATAATTCTTAATGCTGCTTTTGTTTGGTATAAAATCATGATGCATTGTCACCTTGAACCTATCATCCTCTCGTAAAGGGCTTTAATCTTATTATTCCTGCTGAACAGAGGCATTCTCATATCCTTTTGTAGTCAAATCGTAGGATCTGACTGAAGCTGTTTTCAAAGAAAGGAATGTATTTGAAAACTGAAAATTTAAATTTGATTTGAAAAGCTAAGATAAATAATTTTATTCTAGTGGATTTTTGTTTTTGTATTGAGGACAAAAAGGAGAACAGGAACTTCAGCTTCAGGATAAAAGCATGTTGAGAAAGCCTAAAACAAAACCAGTACTCCAAATCCATGTTTTCCTTTTCTTTGCTGACAATTTTTTTCCTCTCCATTTCTTCCTTTAAACGCAGGGGGACATTTGCCAGTGCAGTGATAAAACTGTGAGCAACATGGAGTTCAGTCATGCCAGGGAGAGAATATGATACTTTGCATGAATGTGTCAAGGTAATGTCAAAAAAAAAAAAAAAGAAAGAAAAAAGAGGTACAGAGTGACTTTTTAAATCTTTCATACAGATCTTATCTATTCATAACCCAAATCAAAGCAACTCTGATTGCTCTATCAAGTGTAATATATAATTAAGGCAATTCAGTCCTAAGGTTTGGGGTTATCGCAGTTCTTTTGATTTGAGTTGCTGATTGTCTTAGTGAAAGAGCTGGTTGGGAATTTTTTGACAGAGAGTTTTCATCTTAAAGCAAAAAACAATCTGTCAAAAGGAAAACTTTTTAATGAGGACAAAGCCTGCAGAATAATCAATAGCCCAGGAGTTACAGCACTCATAAGAGCTTGCTAGTGCAAGTCCGTGCTCTCAGCCAGGGCAATTCCCAAACAACTATGCTGCTGGCTAGCTGAGACTGCATCAGGCACTCTCGCATCTTGTCTTCATTGGAATTGTGTTGCAACAAATGCCATAACTATCGGGCTGTATATTCAGTCCCTCTATCTCCCTGGCTGATTTTGATTTGGCCCTGATATGGGAGTAAGAAAGGTTTGCAACGCTAAGAAAGCACTGTCCTGCACATCTTAGCTCTGAGATCTTTGTCAACTGGCCTGCCCTGGAAGTTTGATCTCTGCAGTCTTTTTGAAAGTTCATTATACCAGAGATCCAAAGCATACATGAATTTCAGCATTTGTGTAACACCTGTGAGACTGAGGGAGCCATGCATATGCTTGCACTTCTCTGTACTCATAACCACCTTCATGAATTGGGGTGTGTGCAGCACACAGATTTTAATATTATTTAATGGTGAGGTTGCAGACATTTTGAGGAAGGGACTGTGCTCTTCTATACATATACAGACCACACTTAAAGCTGCACGTTAGCAGGATACAGTTAGGCTGAAAGGTGTTAGCGGCTGCCAACAGGGATGTCCTGGCTCCAAAGAAAATAACAATCCTCATTAAAAATAATGGGTGTGCCAAGTAATCGGCCAGGCTCAACGAACAAAGCAATCAAGCCCCTTTATGAGGTAAAAGCAGCTGGTGGCTAAGGAAATACCAGCGGTGCTTGGATGTAGCTTTATGACAGGAGCTTCGGCAGCAAGGAGCTGAAGGAGTTCGTTCCTTCCTGCCCACCCTCCCTCCAGTCTCTTGCCCACACACTGCTGCCCCTCAGCACCGGCTGCTTATGGCTGCTTATGGGGCTCTGCCGTGAGCTGAGATGGACTTAAATAGGGTAAAAAAGGGGTTTTAGTGATGGCTGGGTAGGACAGGGTCTCCCAAAGCTGTGGCTGCTATCAACACCCCATCAATTGAAATAACATGGAAACTGCAACATTATTTTGTTCCACTGATTGTTTTATTAACGTTTTTGATGGTTTAATATAATCTTTTTTCATTGTGAATAAAAATTATTAAAATAATGCAGTTTCTGTATTTTCTTTAGAATAAGGATTTAGTGCCTCATAACACATTTTACTGAACATAAGACTGAGAAATAGGAACACATAAATTCCTATCCCAGCCATGCAACTTGCTAGGATGTGTGTCTTTAACATGTGCATTTCACTCACGTTGGGATTTACATGATCTAACTTGAGCTGTCTAAAAGTCAAATGTCTAGGATAAGTTACTCATATAAACATATTCCTGAGTCAGCTGAGGGGGAACCACCTACACAAAGAACTCCTACCTATCCTAAAAAAGGGTTCAAAACCAGGTGCTGAGCCTGGTCCCAGCCTTAGAGAAAGCCTAGATGACTGGCAGCTGATTTTTAGAGTACTGAAGTTAAGTATGACGAATTCCACCTTTTTAAAATCAAAATCTTGTGCCACTAAAATTTAAAAGAAGATTCCTCATATTTCAGTAGGATGAGGATGTATTCTTTACATGTCTCTTTGAGAAGATTTCTTTCTTATATTTTAGAAGGAAAGCATACTAAAGTCCCTGAGACCCCAGATCCAGCTGAATACCTCCCTCCATGTCCCATTACATGTTATACTGGCAAGTGTTACACCAGGTAGTGCTAAGTGGGAGAAAAAAACAACTCACCTTGGTTTTTGGTAAATCTGTTCCTGATCCTTATCCACCTCACAAATCTGGTGCTTTGGAAATGTAATTAGTATTTGTAAAATGCTTCCTAGGTGGAAGACATGAAAGCCTCTCTGTTTATTAATAACAAACACTTAAAAAGTGAGCACTGAACGCTTAGTCCTAATCATATATGCTGCTGCTGTATTATGAAGGAGATGAGAAATCCAACATAACTAATCACCAACCTGACAAACTGTGCAGCTACAATCACAGAAATTACACAATTCCAGCAGGGAGCTGCCTTTTTAAAAAAATAACATTAAATAAAGGCTTTTGTTCCAAAAAGTTATATTAAAATGCCCACCATCTGCTTTAAACTCACAATAGCGAGGAAATTTAGTGTCTGAAAATCTCTCCTTAACTCATCCCATTGTGCCCTGTAGATGGAAATCCTATTTGCATCTAATAAAACAATGCATGCCAATAGAAATGTCATCTCTATTGGCAAGTTGTGTAGTTCTTTATAGCTATATACTAGATCCAGATGCTTTGGAAAGGGATATCTTCCTCCAGGAGTACTGCTTGAGGGAGCCTGTATTGATTGCCTTTGCAATTATAGATTGGACCATGGCAATCACTAAAAACAGGGAAACATTTTGATTCTGCATTGTACAGACTCATTCTTCCCTTTAAAAACAAACGAAAAAAAGTAATCTAATTCTACTGTCTGTATATTTTTAGCAGTGCATCACAAAAAAGGAGATTAACTGGGCTATTAAGGAAGCTAACCAGTACGTCCTGCAGATGTTTCCAGTCTTCACATGAGACGTTCAACAATTAAAACAGTACAAGGATGGTCCAGCCCAAAATTCCAATAAATAACTGCAGATCAAGACACTGATTGTCATTAGACACTTCCCTCAGCCCTTGCTAATGACTCTTTGGCTATCTAGAGCAATCAGCAGCCCGGCTGCCACTTCAGAGCAGAGAAAGAAATCTGCAAGAGCATTGGTGGCTGTGGCTCCACCACATACACAGTTGCCTTTGTATTCAGAGCCTGTGACTAGACACAAGTCAGACTAATTTGTCTTAATTCAGTTTAGTTAGGTGCGGCAGCTTGTAAGTGGACTTATATTTAACATTAAGCAAATCAATTTAGCGTGAGCTTGTGGCTCTACAGGCGCATCCTAAACTGACATAAGTAGTTTTGTGCCAAAAGAAGGCCCATGCTGTGGCTTCTTCCGGCACACCCAGATCCAATTCAATATACCAATGTAAAGTCACATCTGGAGATATTTGTAATCATCTCAACTTTTAGGTGGTGGTTATGAAATTCAGTAATCTTTTAACCTAAATCTTCATATTTCAGTATACAGGTAGAACAGGGTTTGCCATCAAGGAGATGTTTGGGGAACTGGTAGTTAATCCTATCTCAACAGAAATGCTCAAGAAAACCAGGTGATCATCTGTGGACATTTCCTATCTATTGCATCCTTATTGTAGTCTACTCCATTGATGATTTATTCAATAACTTGCATGCATTCATTGATGGCAATGAATTTAGTGCTCATAATTTCTTTAATTTTGCCTCATGATTTTCTTTTTCAGTACTATAATTAGCATAACATGTTCAAAAGCTATCAACCCGACACTTTTGAGTTATTTACCTTGAGTGAGTATGCAGCTGGCACAAGACAGTTTTGGTCCAACTTTCAGGTTTTGCAACAAAAAAGCCCCAGTTGAGGATAGTATTCCCAGCCTCAGGAGAACATAGCCATTGAAAAAATGGTAGGAGGAAAACAAAACTGGTGGTGTTACCTTCTTTACTTGGAGAAAGACTGGCTGAGAAAATCTGTGTCACACCTTTGAGTTTTGCCCATATAGCATGAAATATGGGGTCTTTCCCTTAGATAACTTACACCTTCAAACGAAAGCAATAATGTTAAAGAAAATTTTTCTGTGGGCAGCTTTCATATTTTGAGAAAGCTTGAGTTCTGCTGTGTCTTTCAGAAAGTCACAGTCTGCTACAGGGAAATACTGAATTCTACAAATAATCACAGAGTATGCTAGATGCATTTTATTAGCTTGATTTTTCTTATTTAATTGATGTTTGCTGTGAAAATATAGTTCAGCCAAGCAGAAGGGGGGAAAAGTGTATTGTGCCACATTAATGTCACTTGTACAAGCCCATAAATGGCCATGTGATAGTTCCATAAGTTAATTTCATACCCCTGAGAGAGGCTCATCTAGTTTTTTTCCTTGTTAAAACTTCACATTCATAAATAAAATTGAGTTTTCATGCTTTGTTAGACAGTCAAGATTCAATGAAAGACAGCTACTACTGCTTGTCTTGACCACTCTGCCTTCATTTTCCCTTGGGCACGTTTCAGGCAAGGTGAAATACTGTGTCCCTGTGGCTTGAACCCCCGTTCTCTAAAATATGTTAGAAAGGAATGCATTTCAGCTACAAAGATGATTGTGGTGCTGTGTTCCAGGGGAAAAAAAAACCAAAAAAACAAAAAACAACCCACAAATAGCAGCACAGAATCACAAAGGAACAGATCCAACACCATTTGACATAAATGAAATCTTTCAATTCACTTCAATAGGCTTTAATCGGACCGGTATTGCCTTATTTCCTAGTTTTGTTTTGAAGTATCCTTTACACTTAGAGATGAGAACTAAACCCTTCTCCCTCTCCTCCTTTGTGTTTATGATCCAGGCTTTTGTAATAGTAGCATTTTCCTGCAATGCCTGCAGAATACCAATGAAATATTTCTTCCCATAGTAACACATAGAATCATCCTCAAGTGGGAGGAACGGTATTTACAATATCCTACTAGACTCTCTCTTTAGCTCACTAGGTTCCTTCATCTGTGTCTTATGGCTTATTACCAAATGCTGTGAGAACACAAGGAACACCTACACCTCACTAGAAACACAAACTGAATGGTTTAAAACACATAGTCTTTCAATGACTGACTCACAAATTTTCACTCAGAGAATTTGGGCTTTATTGCATCTACACTGTTTTGCCAAATTGTAGTTGACAAAGCGACATAGTAGATAAGTTTAGATGAAGGTGTTTACTGGTGGACAAGCCAATAAAAACTCATGGCTCAAATATTTTGAACTCCTGGACCTTTTCCCAACTTCATTTACTTTTTAAATGCACAGCATGGCAGAGTTTTCCAGCAGACAGCCCAGTTGTATATGGGTTTCTGTAATGCATGTTTACTTTTAAGCATTTCTAGTGCTGTGACTGATAGCAGTGAGGGTTTCTGGAAATAATCAGTGAATCCCAAGTCAGAACAAAAGTGCTAATGTGGTACCAAGTTCCTGAGTAAATAAACAATTGCTAAACAAAATCTTTTCAACAGCATTGTATGTCTGTGTCAACATTGCATTTCCTCCGTGAGTCATCTGGTCAGCAGCACTCCAGCTACATAGAAGAGGTCATCCACTTCTGACAGCTCTGTGCTGAAGACTGAAGTTTTTTTACAGAATATACCACTCAGGGTTTCCTGTGAGCCACAGGAGTTGCATTTTTTAGCAGGATTAGAGACAAAAATCCTGATGGGCATATTTGAGCGGGGGGGAAAGACAAGAAACAAATGCTGTTTGTGCCAGTCTCGGTTGTCATTAGCTAGTAAAGGATACAGCAACATGTATGTTCTTTATCACCCAACCATATAGGCACAGAATTTTAATACATGGCAATGATGCCTCAGATACTTTGTATACTGCAGATTAATAGAAAATAACTAATGGGGGGAGTGAGGAGGTGAAGACAACCTCACAGGTACTCATTTGTTTATTTCAAATATCCATCACTTCAGTAAAAAACACTGATTTCATACATGTTCAGAACTGGATCCAGAAACAGGAGGTACCTACTTTTTAGCTCAGATATAATATCCATTCTCCTGATATTTTTTTGATCAAATGTGGGAACCCCCATGGAACTCCTTGATTTCATGTGATTGCTACTAATTAAGAGATCTAGAAAGCTTACAATAATCAGTTCATCTGATAGAATTTTTGCCAGGACAGTTTGAAAGAGCTTGCAATAATTTTGCAATCTGTGTGTTGGTCCTGATTCAGCTTGAACCTGAACCCTGGGGTCTGCTTTTTAATGTCCCCTCTACTCACAGCTTAGTTAAGCTTCTTATCTCTTGTTCTGGTGCTTTTCAGTGTCCAAGCTGAAATATTCAGCCTTTTTCTAATACAAATACAGTAAATCTCTCCTATGTCATTATAACTAAGATTCTTGGATGAATCACTTCACAAATTTCAAACTAATAACTTATTATTTTTCACCGATATAACATGTAGGTGGATAACATTCCATCACCAGTGACTGTAATCACCTTCAGCCCCAATTCAACATCCCAAGTTCTGGCTTGATTAAGTATTTGTCACTTCTATTTCATCCTCTCCTGACAGAGATAACTTTGTTTTAATTCAAATTGTCACATTCTGGAGTTCAGGAAGGACATGAAAATGTCAGGTAATAATCCCTCCTCAATCTTGTTAGTAGTTAACACTGCTAATATGCAGAATCATTAGTATGTTGGCATGACTTTAACTTAATCATTTGCAGCAGCCCAAGCTTTATTGAGATCCATTAAAGCCGATCTGGATAAGCGTCGCCCATCTTTACATGCTTTACTCTGCTTTCAGTGCTTAACAAAAGACACATTTAATCTTGCAACTTTTCCTGTATCTTTGTAACTTTATTTTAAATGAGTTTCATCAGTGATTTGAACACTTCGTAAAAGCAAACATACAGGTTTTTTCAAGGAAATAACCTTTTGGAAAGTAATCCAGCCCAAAATAGGACCTCTATATGGATACTGTCATCTCTGGATGACTGAGATTACCATGCTAGCATAGTTAGTTATGCAAATAAACAGAAAAACTGCCTGCAATAAAAAATTAAACACATAATCAAAAGATAAATAACACCTGAAGGAACCGATCACACATAAATAATAACTGGTTTTATGTCCCTAACTTTCCAGCTGTCTGTCTTTCATAGGATAATGTCTGGTATCATTCTCTGATTCTCTCTCCAAGTGGAGGCATCAAGAAGGATAATATTCACTCCAAGAATTAAAACTACAGATGGGGAAGAAGCATTATCTTTTTAACAGTTAAATACTTGACATGTTTATACTACGAAGGAGCTAAATGTAAGGCCTCCAAGGCCTTGGTCCTGCTGAAGATGAAATTGAGTTTCTATCTACCTCTTCTATTAGATGATCACATCATTCTGCTTTAGCAGGATGGGATTATTGGTGTAGTATATCTATCCACCCACCTACCTATCTTCTCTGACTTCTTTTATCCTTTGAATCATTGGGTTTTTGTTCTGTAGCTTAAGTCAGTAGCAATATTCAGCACTAGTTCACTTTCTTATTCTTGAATGTACTTGCTTGAAATGCATGACACCTGACATCTCTGTACCTTTAGTAATGATGACTAAACACAGCCAAAGGGCAGTTTTGTAGCTGATGAATCAATTTATCAACATGAGTAAATGACACACTTTTGTTCATCAGCAAGTCTTTCTAAACAGTCAGCGAGCACTTCAGAGATGAAGAAATTTTCTGGGCTGAGGACTGCAATTTGGTGTACATTACCCAGTTCCTCCATAATGTGTCTACAAATGTATAGTTTCTATGCTTATTCACAGAGCATCTGCTTGTATTTCTGAAGTCCTTTAATCTGAACTGGATCTCTCTTGAAAATCTTGATCTTCTCTCTTCACTTTCCCTCATTATGTTTGTAGCCTGCTTACAACAGCAACACATTAAAAGCAAATATTTTACTTTCAAGCTCACAACCCAATAGCAAGCTAATGGTCACTAACTCATAATTTGACTGAATTCAAGTTGTTTTCATGAGTTCAGGTTAACACAGAATTCATGAGATGATACATTTTTCTTGTAGGAAATCAGACCAAGGTCATAATCACCTTTCTCTCAACAACCGTCCAAGGTGACCTGAGGTCCTGCTCTAAGGGGTTGTTTTCAGCTTGTCGTTCTTGAGCGTTTTGGCATAGTTATTTGGTTTCCCACTTTCTCACTGGCTCCCATGGCTTTTGCCATATCACCTGTACTTATGTGGTGCCCTTATGTGGACCAGCAGTTACTGCCCTCTATTTGTTTCTTTCATTGTTTCCCATGGGGTTTTTTTCAGAGTTCCAGCAAGAACTAGGAGATCCTCTTCAAAACTGCTAAGGCTTTGACAAAAATAGCCACAATAACACATTTGCTTAGTCTTTTCCATTTCTGTATGCCACAGTTTCCATTTCTCCTGACTGCAAGTATTTGGATTCTGTGATGCACTGAAGCCTGCAAAAGCTGCCTCCAATAGCATTCCTGAGCTCCCATAGCATTAAATAGGACCTCATAGTCAAGACTAATCTCACTCTGCTTCATACACATCAAATTCCCTATGGTAGGGGAAAAAAAATCTCTGAATATTTCAGAAGTAAGCTGAGGTCTGCTATGAGTGACTATTGTGCCTAAAATGTCATTCTTTGCAAAGTATGGCTTTAATTTAAAAAACACTTTTCTGGCTGTTACTTTGAACAGGTCCCAGGTATAGTAGGAGGTAAATCTTTCACTCCAGACCAGGCAGAAGCCATGCATCTTTCTTGATTCTTAAAATTCAAAAGTTAAGAATCCTTGTAAAAGACGGTATTCATTTATTTGGTGTTTCTAACACATCTTTTTCCTTGCAAGGACATATTTTTTTGATTTCCCTTTCTGGTGTCACAAAGTCATTAATATTTACTCATGAAAAACTATTTAGCAAAGATTAAGGCTCTGAAATTCATGAAGGACCTGGTTATGAAGGATCAAATTTAATATCAATAAGATTAAAAGTTTACCAAGAACTGGTTCTAGCTATTTCTGCTCTAGCTTTGTAAAAGAAAGAAGATGAAAGGCCAAATTCTCAACTGGTATAGGTTGGCATTGCTTCATAGAATGAAATGGAGATGCATTCTGATGAACACCAGCTGAATATCTGGCTTTGAGATCATCAAAGCTAGTGTGTATTAACCCCATGTGGTTATTGGCCACACATTTCCCACCATGATGTGCTGATGTGAATAAATTAAATATCCTTTTGGGAAATTAACTATTCATATTATTGGGAGACATTAATCCTTACAATATAAGCAATTTCCCTGATGGAGGTACCAAAAAAAAAAAAAAAAAAAAGAAAGAGTTTGGGAAGTGGAAGGTGTACTAAGAATCTAATGCAGTATGTTCCAGAGTTTCTCCAAGTGGGAAGTACACTTAGTTGGATCAGTACATTTGCCTTAATTGGGGGTGATGGGTGTGCACTTTACTCTATGAATTAGTTTTCAGGAATGTGTCTGAAAGCAAAGTTGGCTGAAATCAAACATGTGTTTCACAGCACCAGAAATCTACATGTACATTATCATATTCAGTATGAGAACAGAAGTAGATTAATCCTCAGTGGTTAATGCCCTTGGAGGACTGTGAGTATGAGATTCAAATATATTACAAACCTTGGTGGCCACCATAAGGGATAATAAATGACAAGTGAGAAGGGAAAAGGAAAATAAAATGGGTGTATTTGTTTTTGCTGTTCTTCCTTTTTTATTATTGCATTCTTATTTCCTGCTTGGATAATCAAAAGAAAACTATATATAGCTTAGAGCAAACTTTATGACAAAAGGAACTTGGTTTGAGGTTGTCTTTATTACTAGCAGCTATTTAAAAGTATCCTTGAATATCATGGACTGATAGTATGAAAGAATCTGAAATAGTGCAGAGGAAAGACATTTGCTTATTGCTGTCCATGGGGAACTGGTTTTGTTTTATTATTTTGTTTTATTCTTCATGTTGTAATTATATTAGTTCCTTGATATCAGCCGAGGAGTGAACTGTAGGTTCTTATATTACAGTGAGAACCCAGGACAGCTTCAAGAGAACACTGGGCAAACTGGTAATTCAGCAATTCCCTATTGTTTCTTCCTGCAACTGACCTATTTTAAGGTAAGAACAAGAAAAAAAATATGTCTTTATTTGCTAAGTCCTAGTGAGCAGTGTGAAACATTGTCACATGTGTCTACATGCAGTTGTTGGATGGTTCAGTCACCTTTATTCCTTTCTCTCACCCCAAACAAAGTTGGTTACATATATAACAAGTTAAGAGTAATGGAATTCATGTAGGAAACTTTTCTACAGGAACTATGAATGACTCAGCTCTGTTTTCACTAAACTCAAGTTACACATGATACCACTGTTTCTTGTGTGTTTTGGTTTTGCTGACTGATAGAGGCATTATTTTGAAAGAAGAGTTTACACAGAGTCACCAAAACCCATGAGCCAATGTATTCCTCAAACTAAAATTTCCTGGACTGTTGATGTGCTCCCCCACCCCTTTCTAAAATGGAGGTTTATGAGAACAGAACCGCTTTTTCACTCTGAGAGAGTTAAATCTATTTTGAAAGCCATAACAGGTCCTAGCTGTTTATAGCAGATTTATTCTGCAATAAATGCTCCTTTTTATGTAGCTCTAATAATTAATTTGGCAGACTTCGGAAGAATAAAAGACCTATTAAATTATTGTCCTAGAGACTAAAACATTTAACCTGAAAGTCATATGACAATTGTCAGGGACTGTGTTTTCAGGCACAATGAAGGAAGAATTCCTTTAGGAAAAGTTGAGATTTTAATTATTGACTTCTAGGAAGACATGATTAACAAGGGCTTCTCAGCCTTAGTTATCAAATCCCAAGTGTCTGCTCCTGCATCTACTGTTTCTTAAGTAAAATCCCCAAAGTTCCTTCCAGTTCTCAGAGTAGCCTCATTAAATCAACTGTAGTTAAACCTTCAGTAGATTAGGACTTGTTAGGGGAATGTAGATGTAACACTTGATTACCTTTCTAAAGCTGATGGCATGAATTGATTTTTAGAGATTGGTCAGCCCTGCCACAGCCAGCAAGCCACCTCCTCCCCAGCCCCAATTTTCCCAAGCACAGGAGTTAACCCATGCATTTAACAGGCTTGCAGTAAACAAGCTCTTTTGCTCATAGGTAATTACTGAAGTTTTTACACAGAATAAGAAAGCCCCACAAGTTCTGTAATCCACTGATACGGTATGTCTTGTATTATCTTTGCAAAAGACTCAATACCGGGGAAAAATGTTGTATATCATCAAAGCAGGAGACTTTGAGCTGTTTAGCATTATGTAATTGGACCTAGGACTAGTCCTTAACTTTTATGAGGCCAAGAAGTGTTACACCACTGCTGTTTCCACCGCAATAATGATAGACAAAAGACCTAAATGTACTGTCTAAAAACTAATTGTGAAGGACTGGATGTATAAGTTTTGGTTCTATAATATCCCTTTGAATAATTCTTGTTTTCTTTTTGTCAATACATATATGATTTCTGTCATTTAAAGCACATAGTAATTTATCAAGAGGAATAAACAAAAAATATGTCCTAAAATAATAATTTTACTGAATCATGGTGTGCCTTAGATCAATGTTGTAATAGTCTGCCTTGGCTATCTAACAGGTGAATAAGGGGAGTGCTTAAATCAAAGTACTGTCTACTGCTTTAGTACAAGGTAAAACTTTAACCACTTCGCAGAATTTAATGTTGGTATTGTATTTCTTCCATTGGCGGCTCTTTTAGCCGTTGTAGAATATTATTGTCAAGTAAGCTAGAGGGAGCAGAACATTATTCCTCTATTCCTTTATTGGCTGCAGGATTAATTATCAGGTTGATTTTAAGATTTGGTCACTAACAAGGCCTTACATAGCTTAACTCTTCCTTTCAACATGATTTTTTCATTGCTTATTCACAGGTTGTTCTCTTTGGTCTTCTTCCAAGCTTTTTCATTTGCCTCGTGTAGGCTACAAATGTTTTATATGGCTTATATACATTCATACAGTACGTGGCCATGGCAAATGTAATAATTTCTGAATCAACCGTCCAATTTCTACACTAAGTTATAGTTGCAAAATCTTATTGGCAGTTTCTTTCATTGTAAAAGCTTCATATAGTTACTTGAATTATGTGCTTAATAAAGGACGCATTTAATGATTACAATTTTTTTTTCTTGTAAGCACATTTCATACTAGGGAATTCTCAAATTATATTCATACAGGAATGTTCTTCACCCACTCTTGAAATTCAGTGCTGAAAGAGAATAATAATTATTCAGCTTTGACCAAAAATGTCTGGAAACATCCCTTTCTCTAAAAAAAAGTGTCATGGCTCTCTAGTGTCTGTGAATTGCAAGCACAGCTCCACTTTATGGAAGATTTTGCCTATGAAATATTCTGTCCTAAGCCTCATAGAGCACAATTCGTCTCACTTGGAAGAGTAAGAGTAGGGTTACTAGACACTGCCAGTTTTGAACCTACAGTTCAAGGGAGTCTAGGTTTTTCAAACCTAGCTTGGAGCACTAGAACAGCTCCTCCAGTTTTTGAAGTGTCAGCTTATTGAATCACTCCCCACAAAATAGTTGCTTCTGACATTTCAGCCAAAGCCCTGCTGCTTTGGCAGGAGCCTATATGCTTTTATCTTGCACATTGGTCTGAGCTGCAAAAATGTTCCAGTTTATCACATACTGTTCTGTACTGTCACTTAGAAATATGCTTGTGCTTGCTGAGTGAATATTGATAAGATACCTTGAGACTGTGATAAAAATGGGGCAAAGAGAAGATATCTTTCAAATTTGATAAATAAAGTCTTTAAAACAGTGATAAAAGACTTCTGAGAGTCCATTATTGAGAATGAATTCTCAGAGGTGTACACGAAGTTGGGGGCTTATTGTTTGGTCATGCTCTTTCAAAGGTTTAGGGCTTTTACTCTGTGTTTCTAAGAAAAAGCTCTTTGAAGGTCATGTTTGAATTCAAAGCTGTACTTATTGTCTGTTTTTCCATGCTATCTACATTACTGTTGCATATCGCATTTGGGAGCCCAATAGCTCCTGAAGGTAATATTTTCTAATTCCACTTATCCTACCCTCTGGTGTAGCATTTGTCAGTGCAGGTTTGTGTCTGCAGGTGTTGATAAGGTAGAAAAAGCTACCTGACTAACATTATTATACTGCTTATTTTTTCCTAGGTAGTTTGAAACGATTATCACTGCTGGACTATAGTCATGTGCTAAAAGATAGCATGCCCTCCTTCTGCTATACCACCCTCAGCACTTTAAAGCAGTGGTAGTTGTGCAGATTACCTGGCAGTGACAAATCTTACTGTAACGGAGAGTGGGTGGAGGGAAGAGACTGGGAAGGAGGGTGACGGAGGGAAGCTGCTTTTCACTGCTGGTGTTATTCTTGTACTGAAGGCCGTGGCTCCTTGTTCAGGTATCTGAGTGGGCAATTAATCTCTTGCTATTAGAGAGCAGTACTGAACATAACCACTAAACTACTGATGGTAATGGTGGTCATAGAAAAGAAGGCAACACTAAAACTGAGCCATAAAACCCTTTGCAGTTGACTTTACACTGCGAGACATTGGATTCTCCACCTGCAATCCTCAGCAAGTGTAATGTGTGGGTCCCCCAGCCCTGAGAGAGGTACATCTGGGCAGGGCGAGGGGGTCATCCCCATGGGACCCACCAGGTGTGTGGAGTGCCTGGCCGTGCTCCCTGGGGCTCATGTACCTCTACACAACCTCAGCCTGAAAATTATTTTTTTCCATCGATATTTTTCTTTAAGTGTAAAAAAAAGTAAAAGCACCCCACCAAACCAGGAATGGAAACAACCAGCCCTTTGATTGCCACATGATCTTGACCTGGCACTTCTATGGGAGGTTAAAAAAATTAACTATGTACTCGAATCATAACAACACAGGAGACGTGCTCAGGAGCCTCTCTTGGCTGTACAGACAGCTCAGCTCCACCGCCTCCACTGCAGCTCTCTGTGCTTTCCTCAGAAGAGCATCAGGCCAGTTGTAGGCATAAATACAACTTGGCATGTCCGACCAGACCTGCTTTTCAACACCTCCCATGTGACAAAACATTCCTCCTTTCTGTTTCTGTAATAGAAACAAGCTCCCTAAAACACATTTAGCTCTAGTGGAGATAGTTTACTGCAGTCTTTCAAATCCCCTTTTTCCCCAGGCTCAGTAATAACATAGCACTGGGATCAAAACATAGGTAATAAGCACATTGGAAAAAAAGCATGTTTCTACATCATCGAAGAAAAGTTTCTGTAATTTCAGCACTTATTTTTTTCCCCATTTTTTTTATGTCTTTTTCACTTTCCTACTCTCTCAACTTCAGGAGCGGGTGTAAGATATTCTTATCCATTTATTCTGCATATCATCATGATGACCAGTGTAACAGCACATAGGTAGCTAGCCCAGCCTACATGGGTTGTTAGTCTATGCCATGAGAATCCAGTATTTCAGTCAGCCATGTGAGTATGAACAGGTTTCTTACTCCAACATTTTCTAACAAAGATATCTAAAACGTTATCCCTGGATGCAGGCAAAATATATGTTTGTAAGGGTAAATAAATAGATAACATTTTTAGTGGCCAATTTATGTATGTTGGACTAATTCTTTCTGCCTTAGTAACCAGAAGAGGATAAAAATACATTAATAATAATTCTGGCCTGACCAGGATCCTATGAAGATTCATTAGGTGATGTGTGAAAGTAATGGAGAACTCTCTTCTGTGACTCTCTCACTCTAGTTTTGGAGCATGAACTAAACCTTAATGAGACCTCTGTACAGTTTGGGAATTATTATTCTCATCCACATGACTAAATTCCAATTAAATGGAGATTTAATCACACTTCAGTCACTCAGTGCCTAAATGGAAGCATCCAGTACATGTTATCAGATATATGAGACATTGCTATAGGTGGGGCACCTGTGAGAGACCTGTTATCCCTTTGGAGCAGCATCTGGGGACCAGAGTGGGCACCTACAAAAGGTGCTAGACGACTCGGTGAGAGCAGTTCAACTGAAATCTCAAGGAAAAATTCAAACTGCTCTCTAACACACTGCATAAAGCCTGAAAGTGCCTGGGGTCACTAAATGTATATACTTTGGAGCCAAAAAAAATTCCTCAGGCACTGTAGCAGAGGCTTCTGCACCTTATCAGAAGCCCTGGCAATAGAAGTGAAGCACCATGCCTAAGCAACCCTGCAATCTGCACAGGGTTTGAATGACAAGTGAGACCTTAAAAACTAGTCATGTTGGGCTCATATTGCACTCTTTTGAATAATAAATTAATTATTATTGATTAATAATAATCAAATAGTGAGGACAGCTTGTTTCCACAATTTGCATGACCCAATAGATTCTCCTTAATATCTTAAGCAAACTAGGGCATATTCTGCTGTGCACAGCCCAAAACTGGCAGATGCCAGAGTACTCATGCAGTGGAGCAGGGGGACTCGTGCAATAATCCTTGGCCATTCTGAGAGGATCTGACCCCATCCCAAGGGACTACACCATAAAGCTTGAGGAAAGACTATGAAGGGGCTGTTCCCCCATTGAATCTGGTTGTCACGACATCAGTGATGCAAGATTAATTGGACCAGAGAAAAAGCAAGAGTAAGAAGAGAAGTAGTGTACTCTGTTGCTGCAGCGATGTAAGGATCCTACACAAGGGAGGAAACCTCAGTTTTGGGACCCATCTGCTTTTCCATGTATCACTAGGTGAAAATGTCTATGCTGTGTTGTGAACACAGACCAGAAACCAGGACTCAGCTTATTTCCCAGAGCCATCTCACTTACTTACAACTTCAGGCATCTTGGGTCTGTAATGGTTTTGGATTCATGAATTTTACATTACAGTGTCAGCAAAGGGGAGTGACTGGGAGGGGCTAGAGGGATCTTTGGCAAGAAGTGAGCATAAAGAAGGCTGCCATAATTAAGGTCTCACCAATGTTTGAAGACCTTCTGGAAAGAAAGTGGCATTAAGTGGGCTTTTGAACAGATGGAATATTTTTGACAGGACAAGTCAAACCATGGGCCATAGGCTGGACATTCTTGTTCCAGCACATGGTAGAAGAGAAGCTGACACCTCGCCTTCTTGAAACTTCAAAAAACACCTACACTCAAAATAAGCATGGTGGTTTTAATCTCTTATGGATAGAGGTACAGCTGGGAACCCTTAAGATAGGCGCTCAGTCGGGCATTTGTGGTGCCCACCTTTCTTGTTGGCTTTAGGTTTACTGCTTGACATCCTCCTACACCCGGGACAAGTCTCCCTGGTTGCTAATGAAGACAGGTGGTTCTTTGAAGATCCATCTGATTGCTGGAGAGGTTACATGAGAGAATTAGGCTTTTCCTAACCTGAGGAATTTATAACACCATCTTTATACTCCTTGTGAAACAGGACGATTTAACTACCTTACCTGTCCTGAGATTCAGTGCTTGAAGGGGGAGGTATGAATATGGACCAAAGTCTCTCAAGGTTATATCAGAAGTACATGGCAGGAACTGAAGCTACATCTGCTGAGCTTGGGTCCTGGCCTGAGGATCCAGCAACCTACAGCTTTACTATTTAACTTCGGCTATGAATACAACATACCTTTTTTTTTCAGCTATGATGCTTTTTTATGATGGCAGCTGTAATTGTAATTATTAGTTCTGAACTGAATTGGGCAGGGGAGAAGGAAATGCTGTTTCTTTTATTACCCACAATAGTGATTGCCCTAGATTGCTTTTCAGGTAATTTGTGGTGAGTATTTAATTTTGCTTTTTAAAATTTCCTCTTTGCTCTACAGTTTAAATTTTATTTTTTAAATCATGTTTTGGTAGCTTATTAAGTTTTTGATTAATGATGAAGATTTCTAGAGTCCTGCTACTTCATTAGAATAGCCAACATTTACACTCCTTATAATAAGCACAGATATAAATAGAAGGTGTGTTCATTTAAGCGAGACCTGGTAATTTTTTTCATAGTAATCATCACAATAATGAACAGTTGATTAAATTATTGATCTTTCAGGATAAACAGTACCTTAAAAGATGTGGAACTAGGTATTTAAAGCTGATGGAGACATTGCTTTTATATTAGTGCAAGATCTGACCCACAAATATAATATGCCACATCTGCTGAAATAATGGCTGTGTACATATTACTCTTCTCCCCAACATTGTTTCTTCAGAAATGAGGAAATTATCATTACTTTATGGCTATTCTAAAACCAGAATAATAATTTGCTTCTACGTGGTATGGCCATTATTCATGCATGCCTCTTATTTTAGCAAAAGCTGTATTTTATAAGATTGAAAGTCCATTTATTCCAAACATTCTTGGCAGTATGTAGAAACCTCAAAGTGCATTGTTTTCATTTCTGACAGAAAACTATGCATGACACATGTTTTTTTAATGTAATAAACATATGTAGTGCCTACTCTATAGCAAAATGTACAAAATTAATAGCATATAGCTGTTCATTTGAATTCAGAACTGATGCATGGGCAAAACATATGCACTTAATCTACCAATATAAACCATTAAGATTAACCTATCCTGTACCTCATTCTCAGTGTAAAGAGGTTTTCTGCTGTGATAAGGTAGGTGAATTATCATGCGGTACTACTTTGGCTCCCAGAAAATGTAATAGTGACTCAAATAATAGTAGCCTCTATGCCTATACATTGTGACTTTCCACTGTGTTTTTACTGCAAATCTGTGTAAATCCATACTTTATTCCCCCTGCATGAATTTAGGCTGATAGAGTAAACCACTATTGCCATGGCAATAATAGCAATCAGGGAGTGAAGGTTGTGCCTTGGTGCTTTAGGCCAGGCACAATAATAAGAGTATTTCTCCACTCAGTCAAATTATTTGGTTTTGAGCCTTTCTAAAATGCTTTTAGAAGCATTTGAGATACAAAATGGTATACTTCTTCAATAAAGAACTCTACTTGGAGTAAGTTCTTATCACTGACTTAAACTATTAATTTTTTTGTTGTGATTAGCATGTTTGATAAACTGAACATCTGATGATATGTTTGTCCCTTCTGCACCCACAAAGTCTGCTGCTACTTTAAAATATTCCTTCACCTTCTGAAGATTGCTTAGAAAAAGTTTAACTTCAACTAGGGGTTGGAATATAAAAGCAAATTGAAGCATTGATTTCCCCATTTCGTCACCTCTAGAGAACAATTCATAAAGCACGGAAGTTCTAACTAGTCAATCAATAGTTGCTACTTAAATCAGAGACACTGCAGATAGCCTGTTGTTATTAAAAGTGTTCTTCAGAAGATGATAATAAATGAAAAGAGAGGAACCAATTCAACCTCTGAGTGGAGTTCAATATTGACACATCAAGGGAAGGAAAGCTGTACATGCAGTTTGTCCTTTTTTCCCCACAGGCAAATGGGAAAAACATATTTCCCTAAAGACTTCCCAGCTCTTAAGAGCAAGGATGACTTGAAGCACCAAAATGTTTTGTGAAAACATCCTGACTACAGAATGGCATGGAGGTCTCTGTCAGATGCCTGGAAGATTGCTTGAACCCTTGACTTCCCATGCCCAATCCAGAGGTCTGGATCCTACCTTGCAGCCTGCTTCTGAGTCAGTCACCCTAATGTTCCTGCAGCAGAGGAGAGGCCTGAAAGTCTCAAGACTTAACAGACCTGTCTGAAGAGACACTCTGAGCTGGGAGTCTCCAAGCAACCTCAGAGCCAGGCAGTTTGAGTGTTTGATGCTCCTGCGCAATTTCTGGAACAGGCTGAGGAGACGTGGGAGTCAGGAGCAGCCATTTCAGGAAAGCAAGGCAAAGTTTTAATTTCTCTGGAAAACTTTAAAGATTGTTATTTTATTCTGGATGAAATGCAGGGGTTGGGGTTTTAGTTTAAAAAAAAAATTCATATGGAATGGGAATTTTAAGCTTTGAACATTTTGGCTATAAAAGGTTTCACAATGCTCATGCAAATGGTGCAGCTGACAAACGTGTTCCTCCATGTGATGGCAATGAAGGAAACTAAAATTACAGCACAAGATGCAGTTCTGCGTGATCTTTTTCTGAAGCTGAACTTTAGCGTCGTGAATAATGCACACTTCAAATTAAGTTGATTAGGCTGTTTATCAGCTATTGGAAATCTTGTTATTTTTCCACACCCATTATAAGGGTATACTTCTTGATATAATTTTAGGACGTGTGCACATAAACAAATAACAGCAGAGTGGGTAAGGTGTGATCTTGCTGCCTTTCAGCTGACAGCATTTGAGTTGCTTGGGCACATGAGCTAGGTCACAAACAGCAGGGGCCATGATGGGCAGCTGTGTGGGTGGAAGCAGGAGGGACCACCATGGGGCAGCCTGTCCTGAGACAGAGGGAAACAGTGGAGGAAAATTTAACCGCTGTATGCATAAATTAACCATTTAACCATCAAAGAAGCACAAGGTGAAGATGCTCAAACATACATGATAAAAAAATCTAGCAGTTACTGGGGGCTGGAGGCACACTCTTGGTGAAAGGCATGCAACACTAAAACCAGGGGCAGGGACACTCTTGAGGGACCACAGCCCATGGGTGACCCACAATGGGGCAGGGACAAGCAGAAATTGTTCTGCATTCACAGCAGGACACTATGAAATAAGAAGGTGCCCTCAGGGTGTTTCCCCTACATCTCAAATACACTGCAGACCCACACACTCTTCCTTATGCTGCAGTAATGCAGCCATGTGCCGGGATAGCTGTGCTCTAACTGGGAACAGATCACTTTTCTTTGCAGTCATGCCTTAACCACTAGGGTGAACTTTTCTCATACTGTTCCATCAGGAAGAGCTGAGAAGTGAGGAGCCTGTGTCTGTGCAAAAAGACTGTCATTAAATTCACCACCCAGTAATGTTTGAACAAATAAAGCTGGGCTTGCTGCCTCTTTGTCCTTTAATAAAGGGGAAAAAACCTCTGTTAACCCATGGACAGTGAACTGCAAAATGAGATTTAGTGTTTAAAGATATTTCTACAGTTATTATTAGATTTAGAGACCACCAGCTATATCAGTACCCAGACATCACTGGTAGGGTCAGGACTGTGCTGCTTATCCTGCTTAAGAAAACATTCTTTTTAGCTAATAAAGTTTTCTGAATCTGTGACTCTTCCTCTATTGTTCATCTTGGTGCTCTTCTGTTACATTTAAACCAGATTAGTTTTACAGTAAGATGCCATTGAGATGACATCCAGTGACCTATTTGCATTGGCTATCTCTCACATGCTGATGTAATGGTGCATGACCTATCAGCAAGACATTCAAAAATGCAAGATTGATTGCGCTAAGTGTTAATTGTTCTATTAAAGGGGAAAAGAAATACCCCACACCCTTCTTCTCTTAACCTCAAGTCTGACCCTGATACTATCTGTCACAACTCAACATATCCTTCCTACTTCTACACCTGTACAATTAACCCTAAATAATTACAGTCTCTAATGGACCCAATGTGTTAGGTTAAAATCAGATTCTCCAAAGAGATTTGATAAAGTGGGTTGAGGTAATTCTGTTTCAATGTGGCAAATGAAACATACATTACTATTAGAAGATATGAGATGATGCTGAACATTTATAAGGCCCCTCTGTCTGAAAGAAGCGTACATAATATGTCACCAGGAATAAAGGCAGGGCGATAATGTTTTTGATGTGAAAAACATATTTTAAAGTATGTGTGTGAGACAGAATAATTGAGTAGCTGACAAACCTCATGTATTGGCACTGGACTGAGAACCTTTTGAGAAAGGTTTGCCCTGAAAGTGGATTACACTTACAATATGCCCAATACGCTCCAGTTGGTAGATAAACACCAGGTGTGTGATTCTGTTCAGAAAAACACTGAAACTAATGTCAGAAACCACAGTAATGTTACGAGGCACAAAGAGAGAAAACCAGGCAATTTGCAGAGTGAGAAGTGGCAGTCTGCAACTTTTAATTCATGACTATCTGCTTTTCCTGAATGTTGGTAGTTGTCATGCTAAGCCTTGCAAGATGTGTATGGGATAATAAACAACCCACCTGGTTAAATTCAGCAGTAGTACTAGGAATAGCATGGGAGATCCTGAGCTGGTAGCCATGTAAATCTCAGATTCTTTCCAAAGTAAGCCAGAGATTTCCAGAAAATTGATTATAGTCAGTCTGAGTCTAGTATTCATGTCAAACAGGAGATTTGTTCTATTGCAAAATACAGCTCTCACCCTTCTCTAGATGAGCTTGGTGACTTTAATGACCAACAGTGGTCTATTCACAGGCACTAAATCCGGTGGAATTACATTGTCTGAAAACAGTGCAAGGGTCCATGGAGGAACAGACGATGCCGAAGGTGAGTAAAAGGGAATCAGTAAGTAGTTGTTGGGAGAACCGGCCTCAAAAATGAACATATGGCTAGAGTTCTCTTCGTATGAATTTCATCTCCACTGCAGTAATTCAGTCTTTCCTGAATTTGAGTAATTTAAGGCTTTCACAGAATGTCTCCCAGAACTACAATATCACTTGGTAAAGGGCAGATGTAGTCAATTGTCAGCCACTCTTAACAGGAAAGAATGACTGGTGGATTCATTCAACTCCTAAATTATCCACTTGAATCTCATGCTTTTTAATAGAAGTCAAAAATTCTCACAGATTCAACCATATTTCTGACCACATAAAAGAAGCCTGGCATTAATGGTCATCTGTGTGCATCAGCTTCCTTTGAAATAGCTTCCACATAGACCAAAACTCCTCTGTGTGAAGCTACACAATAGGGTGTAACAGAAATACAAGTAATTATTGGAAGACACCATTTCTCCCAGAGTAGCATGAACTTTACCTTTAAAATTGTATCCAATTTGCTAAACTTTTCATGGGAAACCGATTTGGGAACATGAGTAATATTTTACTTTTGCATGTGTATGACAGTGTTTGTTTGCAGCAGTGGCTAGTGTGTGTCTTTTGTTAAAATGAATAGCTAAGTGCTAGGTCTTTAAAAAAAAGTCCAGTGTAGATGAAATGTTTAAAAGGATGCTTTAACTCACTGACTTCATTCAGGATGTGAAGGCGTATAACTGCTCAGAGAAGCAGCTCCAGGAGTCAAGCCTATGTCACTGCTGAAAAAGTGTGACAGGGAAAAGAATTTTTCAGGAGAACAAATCTTTAAAGGCACTAAAAGGACTCAGGAATATGAATCCCACTGTCTGTCAGTGGCACAGGTTCTTAAACATTCAATGACCCAATTTGCAGAAGTATTTAGAAATCTAAAATTTAGATAAGCACCTCCTGCCATTTCAAAAAACATCCATTCTACTGCCATGGAAATCTGCATCTTTAAGTGAAGAATTGCCTTTGAAAACATGTCTGAAGTTGCTTTAGTAAGGATTACACTCTTGCCAGTTAGACATTTGAAAACTTTACAGGATGATATATCATAAAAGCCAGGAAAGCAAGCCTCCCAATTCCTCCCCAGCTCCTCCCAAAACTTAAAGGAAAATAAAACATTATCCCTAAGCTCTTTAAACATACTAATTAAAAGCACACTGCATTCAGATCAAGTTTAAATGTGCCTTTTTTAAGTTGACAGTGTCTTTCTAAGGTAAGTACTTCCAAATGGAACAACTGCCAATTTATGGAAATTTTAATACTTAACAACCTTGACAGTGTCCCTTTGATTAGCCTGTATAAATGAAGTTGCTTTTGATAGAAAAGTTCATTCACTTATTTAAAGTTTCTACATATTATCCAGGACAACCTGAATATCAGCATTCTGTCATTGGAAAAATTTAGTAATACATGCAATTTTGCACCAAAATTTAACCATGAGAAACAAAGATCTAAGTTGTCTTCTGTCTTAGGCTGTTATAAGAGATGCTTAGATCCAAGTAAGGGTTTTGGGGTTTTTTTTTGTGCTGGACACAGCAAAATTAAATAGAAAAATAAATGTCATATTCAGGTAGAATCTCACATGATGACCTCTTGCGAGAAGGGAAGAATTCAATTGGCTTAAGGATATAAAAATTATTTTACTATTTTAGAATCATGTGTTACATTAGTTCCCGTAATTCTAGCCCAAATTAACCAGGTGAGAAAGTTACTGCATATAAAACATCATACATAGTTAGCATAATTTGGTCAAAATACATGAACTTTAATTATAGAGGAAGGATATAAGAGTGGGGTAAGCTGTTAAGATCAGATATCTTTAACAAGCAAAGATGTGGCTGGTGGATACAAAGAGATGATGTCTGATGTTAAAATAAAGCCAAGGACCGTGTTCTACCTTCACTGAAGTCTCCCCCCCACCCCCAGTTACATTTAATGCCTAAAATCTGATCTTTATGTTGGCTTGGCTGCCCAGGAGGTACCTTAGGGAAATTATGACCTTGTCAGGACCAGGGAAGTGAATGCTGAGTGAAAGAGGGAGAACAGGACTTTTAGTCTGACATTCTGGGTTTTGGCTTGCTGCTTCTTTACTGCCTTCATTGATGAAATAGCTGTCTCACTTGAATAAGTGGTAGCAGTCTGCAGGCTGGGCTCAAGCCCTATTAAAAGAGTATAGTGGAATATTACAGAAGCATGGCTGGGACTGACACAATAAGGGTATTTCCTTCTGCTCTTAGACCTCTTGAACTGCTCCCCCCGCTACATTATTTTGTAAAAATCAAAATCAGAGCTTTAAGCACAGTTTCAGCACCCTTAAAGACAGGGGACATTATTTCCCTGAAGCGTGTGAAGGGCTTTGACAAAGCTAGTACTCTTGGTATGTATTAGGATGAAACTCTCATGTGCATTCCTGTTAACCCAGCATCTCTTATTTTCTCCTTCCATTTTAGAAGGAGAGCTGTTTCTGTGTTCTAAGCAATTACCACAGGTTTTCTTATTCTTACTCTCCCACTTTTCTACTCTATTTATTCCTTCTTGTCACCTCTTTCTTTGCTGACTCCCTCCTCTTTGTGATTTTCTGCTCCGGTTGTCCTCTCCCTGTCCCATGGCAGTGTGCATCCCTGGCATCACTGCTAGCTGTGCTGAGCAGCCAAGGGGCAACAGAGGGAGATGAGGGATGTTTGACCTGGAGCTGCAGCTGGGGTTATGTCTCTCTACAGGTAAGTTACGTCTCTTTGACTTGCACAGGGAACCACCAGAGGAGAAGGCAAATGAGGAAGAAAAGAAATTGAAGATAAAGCTATGGGCTACAAGATTGGCTTTGCACTTGTTAGCATGTCAATGGCTTGAAATGCAGCAAAGTTTAATAAAGATACTGATTAACAGCAACAATATCAAAAAACGATGGACTCCAATTCCTAATGGATGTGAAGTGTCCTCATGAAAGTCTCTTCTAGGTTCCTGACCTGAGCTCAAAGCTTGTTGGTAGAGCAGAGGAGGTGTTATAACAGGTTATAAGTGCTAGAAATAATATTATAGATATATATAGAGATATATATAATATATATAGACTGATATGCTGATCCTTATCGAGCATTGTTCATGCAAGATCTAATTTTTTAAGTTCATCATGTTGTTTTCAAATATTTTTCTGCAACTTGGACTTAAAGAGTTCCTTTTCTCATGATTGGCAATATGTCAAATTTAGAAGTGTTTTGATCAGCTGTTACTGCTTTATTGCTTATCCAATAGCAGATTAAGCTATGTTAAAACTGAAATGCATAATTTAAAATGGAAGAAAGGATGTTTCTTTAGGAAAGGTTTTAATGGAAGCATTGAGATTGTCAAGACCACACGGTCTTTTTCCAAAAAATTATGAATAAGGGAAAACAACTAATTATACTGGAGGTCTGACTGAAATGTTAAGTATAATTTTTGCTACCATGAACACTAGAAAATGAAACTATGCATTTATCTGCCTAGATTATATAGCTCTTTTTTGAATAACATTTTCATGGGGAATAGAAGTAGCAACAGTCACAGTGCAAATTCAGTCTCACATTTTTAAAAAGTGCCTTATGATTGCAGCCATTTAAAATGGGGATTTTACAGTGGGCAAAAGAAAGCATATTTAGCTTTTTAATGAGTGTGTATTGTTTAATTTGGATTAAAAAAAGCCAAAGTGAGAGTACAAAAATCTTCTTACGTCCCTTATGAAGGCAACTGGAATTTCAAACTGAAACAAATCATTAAAAATAAAGATGAAAATAACAGTCCACATGTAAAGCCCTAGTGAAGAGAGTTAACTGTGCATTCAGCTGAGCACGTTTATCCTGCTCTGCTGAGACAGACTGGTAGGGTAGAAGATTTTCAGCATTTGTTCATTTAAAGATAAGGATAACTCTGTGCACAGAGCACTGCAAGCAGAATGCAAAGAGACTCCCTTCAAAGTCTGCTCAAGTCAGTAAACAGACTTCTTCAGCTTTATAAGAATTCTTGCCCATCCTCTTGTAATTCCACAGGCAAACTCTGCCAAGGCAGCTACTTCTAATTTCTGTTAAATGAATGATGTCTTATTCAACTCAGACTGATAAATAATTCTCTCAACTATGAGTCTGAACTTGCTATCTCACAGAGACTCTGATGCATTTGCTATAAAAATCAACATTATGACTCATCTGAATTATGTTACAGCAAAAACCTCATTTGGTTGATACAGATTTTTTTCTATCAAAATGAAACACAAAGTAGCTCTTCTCCTGATTTCTCTCTCTCCCTCTGTCATTCATTTTCTTGTGTACATTTTTAATACAGAACCTGATTTTCTGAGAATGATATGTTTTCCAAGGGCTCAAAAAGTGATAGGTGACCTTACTTGTCTTTCATTATTTTCTTTACAGAATTTTTTTCTTCAAATATTGTTTCAAAACATGTGCTCACAAAATAAACATACCAATATCAATACTTAACATTAAGGCAATCATTTCAGTTGGGAGAAAAATCAGGTTTAGGATCCGAGAAAACAAAAAGTGGAATACATTCTTTTTGCCTGTAGCTTTGGAAGCTTGGAAAGTCCTATTATCCTAAGAATTAAATTGGCTTACTCTAATGCATACAGATGGCAATGCCTTGTGCTAGGTACAGCTGCCATTTTTTTTTGTCCTCAAAGGAGAGATGGAAAAGTCTAGTCTGTCCACCTGCAATAAACAATGAGTTTTCATAACATAAAGGTGAGTTTGAGGGTTTATTCTACATAGTCCCATATGCATGCTTCGAGACATCTTTTTGTGCATTTAATAATATTTTCAACAAAGTTATTCTGGAAGTGACATTTCTTGGAAGGAAAACAGAATTAAAATGTGATGCCTGCTGAAATGTTAAAGAAGTAGCTGCTGAACCCTGTGGTCAACAAATAATATTTGCAAAGAAACTCAGCAAAATTATTTTTTGGAACACATCTATTCATAATATAAAAAGGGAATCACTATAATCTTCATTAGACAATCTTTGAGAAGCCTAATACATCAAAAGAGGAATTTTCATTTCAGTCCATTGACTATTCATGCAAATACATTTCTAACTTGTTTTTTGTGCATGACAGTTGGTGATTTTGCTTAAATTGCTATTTTCCACTCTCAAGGCAAACTCAGCATCATTTTCAGGCTCAACGTTGACTGCAAAAACTGCTTATGAATAAAAAATTCAGGCTTTCAACTCTGATACTCACAACCTTTGTTTCCAGTGAAAATGTGTAGGCTAAAGTAAATACTCACAAGGATGTTCATAGAAAGCACAGGTTTCACAATACCTGTGAATAGCTGCTGACAAAACTGCACAGCCAGCTGAAATTCCTGTGATGTCTCTCTCAATTTTGATCATATAAACAATTGTCATCCAGTTAGGTGAATCAGTGAGTGTGACTGAGGTGAAGGTGCTTGTTCTTAGAAAATGCAAGTGATGTAAGAAGGTCATAAACTACAGTAAGATTGTAGTCACATAAAATATTGAACTATTCCAAATATAAACTGGCTTTATAATATGTATATATATATTGCCTAATTTACATGAAACTTATACAACCCTTATACAATAAGGGAATGACCTTATTTTGGCTCTATTCATGTAGAATAAACATGGATGATTGTTTCTTCTTTAGAAAACTTGGAGTCATTTGACACATATGATTCACTGGAAGAAAAACAACCTAAAGAGAAATAACAAAGACTTTGCTAAAAAAAAAAAAAAAAAGTTAAATCTTTGCATGTTAAATAAGGGCAGATACAGTTTTCTTTAAACTGTAATGAAAGCTAAAATGAGTCCCAAATCACAAATTGTCTGAGCTGTGGGGTTTGCAGTTGTTCTGTCTGGGTAAAGTGTAGTCAAGGTCCAACACTCAGAAAGAGGACTTTGGGGCACAAAAATGTCAGATGAACATTTTATTGTCTTTGAACCTAGGGAAAACCAGAGTCTTGAAGATCTTATTTCTTAGGATTGTAAGTAAGAGACTTCTTTCAACAATCTCTTGCCAGTCAGATTTGAAAACAACTTTGTATATTTTTTCCTGCCTTTTTAAGTACATACTCATACTTTGTGCTTGTTGTGAATGAATAAACCAACCCCCAAACAAAGGTTACCCTCTGCTCTTAAATCCTTCTGGTCCCTTGACATTTCTGACTGATGGAAATTGGATGTAGAGGCAAGGCAAACTACTCTGGCTAAATGCTTCTGAATAGGATGATGGTCTGCTACTACATAAATCCTGTGTGCTGTCAGATCCCTGGAGCATTCTTTGTTCTGGCCTTGGAGAGATTTCTTGTCAGCCCACCAGACAGTAAGAAGAAATCTGCAGTTGACTCTGTCAGAACATCACACTAAATGAACAAAATGATGATTCTCCCCACATGTATACCCAAACTTCTTTTTCAGAGCTCCTGCTGGTTTTAGCTCAGTTAGAACAGGCTCCAGAACAAAGAGAAGTCACCTTTTAATTATCCAAATGTTCTTTTCAGAGAACAGCTATCAGTGTAATTTCCTTGAACAACATATAATTTTTCTCTGCAGAATATTGTAAACAGGAAGAACGTAGGACAGATGGGGAAGAGGAAAAGGTGATAAAAGGAATAGAAATATTGTGCAATAATTCTTCTAAATCTTTTCTTCCTGATGTATTGTGTTGTAATCATACACAACTCATGCCACTTAATACTTGAAACTGCAAGCAGTAGAGATTAAACAATAAGCAGTTATTGAGGAAGTAAAGAGTTGGGTGATAAAGCTTGCTGATGGGACTGTTATTCAGGGTAGTAGAAATGACAGTCAGCGTGGATAAAGTGTTGTAGAAGTACCTTATGGTACTGAATGATTAGACAATAAAATGGCACGTGGATTCAATATAGTTAATGTAAAGCCATACGCACAGGAAAAAATTCTAACTTCACTTATAAAATGATGAGCTCTGAGCTGATGAGGAATTTAGGAATGAAATTGTGGGGTTATAACAGACAGTCCTGTGAAAACATCAGCTCAGTGTTCATTACTAGTCAAAAAACAAGTCAAGTGTTAAGAAATGCTAGGGAAAAGAGAGAAAACAAAACAGAAAATATTACATTACTGTATACATTCATCATTCATCTGCATCTTGAATAATATGGGCAATCCGAGCTCCCCCATTTAAGTTTCAACTAAGTATCCAGTCCAGATAACTCTTTGGACTGGAATAAAGCCACCTGAGATGGACTATGACAAATGTGTGTAAAATCATGAGGGGCATAGAGAAGGTGAGCATGGATCTCTTGCAGCATAAGAACTAGGACACGAGCTATACCTACAAGCTAGTAGTTGAAAAGTTCAACATAAAAGAGCAGAAGGTCCCCGTGGCATGTAAGCAAGCTGTGGAATTTCTTGCCACAGGATATTGCAGATGCTAAAAATTTATGGAGTTCAAAAAGCAACTCAAAAATATATAGTGTGAGGGCTAATAAGTTCAAAGACATCATCCTTAGCTAAGGAAGCTGTGTATTGCAAATGGCTGGATTGTATTTTGGGCAAGTGTCACTTTGTGCTTGCCTTGTTGTTACACTGCTAGAGAAAAGATGCTGAGCTAGATGGACCAGCAGTCTGGTACAGCACAGATGTTTTTTTGTTCTTTTATGACAAACAAGGTGTTACCAAAGAGGAAAGAATGAAACCCCAACTCTACTGAAACAAACAAAAAAAATCTATTGTCTTCAGCAGGAGTGTGAAACAAATGTCATTCAAAGGCTCTTTTTCCAAAAAGACCTCATTCATGTGTGTGTATATACATATATATATATATTTGCAACTGAAGTGTACACACGGTGGTAAATACAGATGTACACAGAGATTTCAACTCTCCCAAGGAGAGCTGGATTGATTCATCACATTATAGAGATGGAGGGGAAGTGCAAATTCTGGCATAGAGGTACTTTAATTCAGTGGCTTAAACTCAGGATTGCAACTTACAACTTTGTTTCTATTTTTGGTGGAGCCAGGACCACGGTGTGAGGCATGGTCAGGTCAGGTAATTTGAAATATTTACTATTGAAGCTGGGATATTGATTCTATTTGTCTGAGAAGAAAGGCATTTGTGGGAGTATGTATCTGTAATGACAGTTTATCGCTTTTGTTTTGTCCAATAGGGTGCTCTCTGCTTTATTTCTTGACGTTAATTTACTGCACCTCAGTGAATCTAAGATACGAGGTCTTTTTTCTGACATTTTAGCAAGTAAAATGTGATTCTAAGAACTCTGACAAAAATCATGACCTAACCTTTCCCAGCATAATGATAATAATGATACCATTTACAGGAAAAATTGCTTTAAATTGGTTAGAAAACACTTACGTTAAAAGACACCTTACCAATGTGAGGGAAGAAAACTCGGAGTACATTTTCGTAGTTAATTTTGGTTAAATAGGCTAATGAATGTTTTCCGCATAGCAGCCAAGATTGCCATGTGGCTGCAATCGTTGCTGGGAGCAAATGCTGCTTGTTTTTCCTTTTCAATTTGTTCTTGGATTCTGTGCCTGGCTTTATATGGATCATGTGCATGGCGTCAACAAATTCAAAAATGGCTTGTCTGATGCCTAAGAAATAGAGCTCCTAATATGGTGCCATGTGTCTGGCCTATTCAGAAGGTGGATTTGCATTTACTTCACAGATTTTTGCATGCCATTTTCTGTGTTTGAGCAGAGAGTTAGAGCACAACATCCCCATAATCCATCTCAGCAGATACTGGGTTCTGAACAACAAAGATCTGGAGTGAGATTAAAACCTGGTAGTACCCAGAGTACGCAGCCCTGCCTCAAGCTGGTTGCTGTGCAGCAGTTAAGCTTGTAGCATGTTAAGAAGTGCACGAATCTACCATGATTGTACCAGCATCTGTGCCAAACCCTCTGTTTTCAGCACTAAAAGAGTGATGACGCTCCCTTCTCTTAAACTTTTAGGCATGAGATTTATACTTTTCTTTGTTCCTTCTAAATGCCTGTTTACAGTCCAAAGTCCTTCCAAACCCTTAAGTTTTGCTTGGAGTAAGGTTGCCAGAGAAATAACTGCTCAACTCTTTTCCCTTGCCTCCTTCTTGGAGCCCTGCAGGAACACTTCAGTCATGTTTTCATGACTTTTCTCTGTAATTGCCAGTGATAATAACTCTTTTTTTTTTTTTTTTTTAAGAAAAAAGGAATCTGGTCTTTATAATCAACTGACAGCAGGAGCTGGGGTTTCTGAAAAAGCATCAGAGACAGTGAGATTCATGATAAAAATCTGCCTCAGGAGAGCTACTTTCATCTTTTATTCACTCCAACTTTTTCCTTGCTTACAGGTTGCAGCAGCGGAGCCCTGAATAAGCCTCAAATAATAAAAAAAAAAAAAAAAAGACTTTGAATCTGGCCCATCGTCACTGCAAATAATACTTTTGGGGTGGCAGCAGTTTGTCTGTTCTTGCTGCAGAGCTTTCAGATGGCAGCAGTTTGTCTGTTCTTGCTGCAGAGCTTTCAGATTTGAGCTGTCCTGCAATAGAAGCTACACATGGTGTGAAGCAGACTTTGGTCTGAAACTACAGGGGCTGTAATTAAACTTAATTGAAACCATATCTGTGAGACAGAGGGACAAATGTCTTTAGGAGCATCACCACAGCTGCATCTCTTCTGAGTAAAGACAGCACTAGTGAGGGGAAAATAAAACCCAATACCATACAGTATGGGTAAGCTAATGCTGTGTAATGCCCCAGATTGTACTGCAGGAGGAATTTATGGTAGAACTATAAAGCTATTGGGTTTTTTGTAAGTATAAAAAGCTATAAGGATGAATAGTAGTTTTAAATATATGTGTTTCCTTGCTGTTGGTTCTTTACAGGTTATTTCACTATATTTTTATTGCTTATGTCTAGCCACAGGGAGAAACTGATTAAGTGGTCTAATTTTTCCTTATCTCTTATCTTCACTGCTTGACCTTCCTGTTTGAGTGTACTGGGTATTTCCAACTGCGTTTCTATTATGAAATCCAGATTGTCTTCTGGAAGTACGTTGTTTTTGATGAACTACAAGAGAAACACAGGTGGGTTTCTGATAGCAACATGCCTGAGTTCCTGCCAGCTCATTTTATGGGCTGCTAGGGGCTTCAAAGCAACCATATTATGCAGAATCTGCCATTTTGAGAAACTCTGTCGCACCAGTGCCCTGGGGGTAGATTTCCCGCAAGTCTGCAGACTCCCTGCTACACATGCATGAACCACAGGAGCCTTGGATCAATTTTGCAAGTGGGATCTGAAATCTTTAGGCTCATCTTCCTTTTCAGCTGAGATTCTTCTATCCGCAGTGGCTCCTAACATGGAGCCGGGATCCCAGGAGCACCACTTTCTCGTCAGTGGTGTTCTCCCATGCTAGACTGACAGTCAACAACCAAGCTCAGAGCCATTGTGTTGCCCATTGGACCTTTTGATATTGTTGCAGACAGAGGGAAAAAATGAAACTGGGAGTAAGGGGAGGCTCTAGCACACTGGGCAGAATTATCGTGATGAGCTGGGGAAAGGCAAATCTCGCTGCTTTAGTCTTCTGCCTCTGCAGCAAGAAGCCTGGAAGCCTGGAGGACCTCAGCTCTGTTATTTAGCTCCTGGCTCTGCAACACTGTGTCTGGCAGCCTCGGAGGTCCTCCTCCGAGCTGGTGATCTCACAGCTTCAGACCCATTGCTGTGGGGGAGCAGGGAGCAATTTTCTGAACTCAGCTGTAAATGCCAGCACTCCGAACTTCCTACAGTCAAAGGAGCCATGCCAGATACCTCACAGCTTGTGCTTCTTCCAAATGGTGTCGTGGGTGTCTCAGATGGTACTGGGCACATATGGTTGTGCCGCAGAATTTCACCCCAATTTTTCACAACGAAATATTTTGATTCTTTCAAGCAGAATCTTACTACAATTCATTTTCAAGTGAAATTTCTACTTTCTACTCACCATTTCATTCTGAAATGAAAGGCCATTTTTCTCAGAATTTCAGAAGTCTTTGTAAAATGGAAATGCATCTTTTAGACCAGGTCAGCATTAGCTTTTGAACAGAAGGGACCTGGATACCTTCTGACTCCTTCAAACCTCTGCTGATAGAATCTCCCTCTTGGATTCTCCCAGAGCGTCCCTCAGAATACTGATGCTTACATACACTGTCTCCTACTCAGTTAATCTAGTTCCTCGGCTAAGACACTTCACAAATTATTGTAATATTGCCATTTTCATTCAGAAATATTATATCTAATTATGTTAACCCTGCACCATTTGTTTCGCTGATGAGATCAGCTTCTATCTGATCCATTTGAATTATTTTCCCTCAAATACCATCCCAGGCTGTCCCTTTAGGATGAAAACTCTCACCAGTCCAGTCTTCTCGTAGTTGTGCCCTCGCCAATCACTTCCACCCTGTTGTTGCTCAGTCCTATTGTTTATCAACTTTTCTTGTAATTATCCTATAATATACATTTATAAAATGCATGTAAGGTCTCCAGTTGTGTAAATACTTGGGTTTTTAAAATGCAAGTCATAACTACTGCTTTTTCCTTCTTCCTATGTGTTTGTGTCATGCTTGTGCTGCTTCTAAGAGTAACTACACTCCAAGTTTTTTAGGACAGGGAACACGTTTTCCAGGTTGGCACAGTGGGTCCCAATATTGACCAAGACCAGGAGGCATTGCTATAACATAAATAAATTATAACATCTCTAAAAATCTTTTCATCACCTTAATGGCTATGTGATCTCTGTGCATTTTTGTGATTGCAGTAAGTAGTTGTAGAAAGCATTGTGATAATGTCAATAGAAGCATGGTATGGTAATGTAAAATTAATGAGCTAGATGGTAATCTTTTTAGGCAAATTGTGTTCTGTAATACAGCACACCCTCTCAATTAGTCTGTTCTCAGGAGCCAAGGAATCAGTGTATTGTGTGTGAAGTGCACAGTGAAATTGACTGCGTTAGGAAGATCTGTGCAGTTGATAGTCAAAGTGCAATAACCTCATACAAAATGTAACCTTATAGTGAAGAGCATTATAAAGGCAATTCATGGTACTTTCATGTTTATGTTTTTAATGTGCCATAGGTATTTATTAGTAAAGGGAAGGAAACTTCAGTGACTTTTGTTATGAAAACCAAAACAAGGAAGCTGGGCTGATGTCTTCTGAAAGCTTGCGCTCTGCCAAACCATTAATGAAAGGTATGACTAGCAGAGGGTGTGAAGATCTGTTTCATACTCTCCATGGCAATTACCTTTCAAATCACTAACGTTAAGATTCAGACTTTCTTACCTAGTGCAACTGATATCTGAATCGCTACATAATAAACACTATGAAGCATGATATCAAGTAGAAAAGGGATGTGATGTGCAGTCATGGCAACTGACCTCCCACTAGACTCTTATCAGCACAAAAGGGCTGGAGAGAAAGGTTCCTTGGTGGAGGGAAACCTGGGGGTTGTGCAATGCTGACAAGGAGTAAAATGATGCTGCCTTATCTGATACTTGTTGAACACCCAGTAGTGTTTCTTTCAGTTTTACCTCTGTTGTCTTTTTTGCCTGTGTATGGTATACTCTGAACAACATGGCCACACACACATGTACCATCAACACAGAGGAGCTACAAGCTGATGTATAAAACCCACTGCAATGGCAGTGATACAAAGAATATATTTGATCCTATAGTTCACTCAGAGAAAATTCCAGTTTCTTTAATGAGCTCCATGAAAATTTGATTGAAGATTGTTGGATTTCTGATGAAGGGATAGGGAAGAAATTAATTAATGGAACAATTTCTGGAGGCTAGGACTTAAATTCGGTTTACATCATGAGGCAGATTAATTTTATCTCAAACTATAGCTCAGTGGGCATTAATCTGTATTGCAGTTCCACAGCCAGGGAAAGTAGACATTTGTGTTTGGGATTAGAAGACTGACAATATAGCCAGTCATGGGTCAAACAAGAACTAGTACAAAAAATTTTTCAGTTTTCAGAAAATTTTGACTAGGTGTTGATTTCCTGAAGATTTCAACTTAAAATAACTCCAGTTTGGAAAGAAGGTGGATTGTCTTGTGCTTTTTTTTATAAACCAACTTTAAATATGTGCTGATTCATTTGAATGCTTGGGGAAAGACACCCTAGGTTACAGAAATGAGAGACTGATGTTGACTGTAAAGAAAGATGAAGCTTGTCTTCTATTTTAAACCACTGCATGCTAAGATCTTATTCTAACTCTCACAGAAGAAGCATCTCCACAAGGTCAAAATAGTAATCATGATAGAACAATGTCAAAGACATATCAACCCATATTTATTATTCCGTGTCCCCAAACCACTAGAAGGAAAAAAATACATGCTCTGTTTGAAAATTGCCACAGAAGCCAAAATAATTTTTTTTGTGTTTTCCCTCATGTTCTTTTACAATTTTTTTGTTCTCTTTTGTCTTGCATCAGATGATTAACTCAAAACCTTGTGCTTCTACACTGATGAAACACAATTTAATGCAGAGACATTACTTGGAGAATATCAAGTATTGGCCATTCAGGAATGTGGTTTCATTCATTTTAAATAGCAGGCATCCCTTTATGTCATAAGCAATTGTAGTCTACAGTGTTAATGTTGTCTGCATTAATAAAGTTCACTTTATGAAAAAGCTACTAGACTGTGATTTATTTTATTTGTTAACAGTTTTATGGAGTCTATTTTCATTCAGGTCTTCAGCAGTAGATAAACAAAGGAGCTATTGATTATATACAGAAAAGTTTCTGACAGCTTCAATTAGAAAAAACTTCCTTTGTTCAAATGGCAAATCATATTCCTGGAAAACTTCCTACCTCTTTGGGTTTTGTCTGAAAGTTAATTTATCAGTTGGCATACCACTGGGTCCAAACCTGCTTTTACTGAAGTAAGTGGGAATTTTGCCATTGGCTTTGACAGGAGCAGGTGCACGCCCCTAATGAGGTGTGTAATGGAAATAGTGTACAAACAAAAAACCTGGACACAGTCAGCATGAGAAACATTGACGAAGAAGAAGGATTTCTCAGAATCCCAGAGCACATGAACAATGTGTTGCAGTGACATTTAAGCATTGACAAGAAAAGTGAAGAGATCAAGTGGAAGAATAGAACTAGACAAGAAGATATTGTCACACTGGAACAATTCAACTCGTGCTTGGAAAAGTTTATAAAAACCTTGAATAGGGAAGGAAAGGGCATCATGATAAATGAGAGCACCTAAGCCACATTAGATCAGCTGATAACACAGTCATCTTTGCCAAAATCCCTGAAGACCTTGAAGCATTGATGAGAGAATTAATCATGAAGACTAAAGCTTGAGCAATTAGGATAGGAAGAGCTGAGTTGTCCCCAGTGAAACTTGACCCCCAGTCTGTATTGAAATCAAGTATGACCCAAACCTTTGCTAAGTATGAAAAAAAGGGAAAGGAAGTTTTTTCACCTTGTTATTTCTCATTTCATTCACCGTATCCAAAATAGTGTGCTGTGGATAATCTCAGACCAGTATCAACTAAAATAGCACCAGAACAGCAAGATGCTATGACTTTATCAGCCAGTATTGCATCCACACTAATTATCCCTGCTTCTCAGCAGCAAGGAAGAGCATGTTAATGAGTGCAGTGTTGCGCTAATCCTGTGGAACCGATTCTGTGAACCAAGTGAGGCACTTGCTTTGTGCTGGTCTGCTCCGTGGAGAAGTGTCAGATCCTGCAGTGTTAACTGGGTTGTCTCCAGCATAGCAAGGTCTAGCACACAGAGAGGCTGATGCATATGTATCCTGGGCAATGCACATGCCAGGAGGCTGCAGGAGAGGTTGTGCTTGAAGGAGCTCCATGGTATCTCATGCTCAGGCGGAGGAGGGACAAAGTGGGAAAAGGAAGACCGTATGCACCTTCATGCTGTAATCTTACTGCAAATTATGTGTTTCAGCCTTGGGTGAGATACCTTATGCAGAAGACAGGGGAAAAGAGATGTAGAGGCTGGTGGGTACTCCACTGTTTCTCCTGTTGATCAGCACAAAGTTTATTTCCCAGTTCATAGAATCATAGAGTCATAGAATGCTTTGGGTTGGAAGGGACCTTTAGAGGTCATCTAGCCCAACCCCCCTGCAGTGAGCAGGGACAGCTTTAACCAGATCAGGTTGCTCAGAGCCCCGTCCAACCTGACCTTGAATGTTGCCAGGGATGGGGCCTCCACCACCTCTCTGGGCAACCTGTTCCAGTGCTCGACCAGGCTCATTGTAAAAAACTTCTTTCTAATGTCTAGTCTAAATCCATTCTTCTTTAGTTTAAATCCGTTATTCCTTGTCCTGTCACAACAGGCCTTATTAAAAAGATTCTCCCCATCTTTCCTGTAGGCCCCCTTTAAGTATTGGAAGGTCGCAATAAGGTCTCCTAGCAGCCTTCTCTTCTCCAGGCTGAACAATCCCAACTCTCTCAGCCTGGCCTTGTGGGAGAGGTGCTCCAGCCCTCGGATCATTTTTGTGGCCTCTTCTGGACCCGCTCCAGCAGGTCCATGTCCTTCTTGTGCTGAGGGCCCCAGAGTTGGACGCAGTACTCCAGATGAGGTCTTACCAGAGCAGAGTAGAGGGGCAGTTGTGATGAAAGGACCAGGCTTGTTTTGCCAGAAGGCGCTAATGACTCATGTGATGAGTGCAAGGACTACTCACGTCCTGAGCCCCTGGCAGTCTGAGGTAAGAGTGGGTGTTTGCACTGCGAGAGCCAGACTGTGCCTTGTGTGGAAAATTGGAGGCATTCTGGGCTTGGGAAGGTTTTTTCATACATTTGATGGTGATTTCCTTTTTTTGCCAAATGTGGCTCTGAGTCTGGAAGGAATCCTAGAGGGGCATCTTTGTTGGACATAACTACTATTTTCCTATCCACTTTGAGTGTTTTATCTTGGCCACAAACTGAAGCACATATAATGAGGAAAGGAACATCACTCATTATTTGTCTTTTTGATTGTCAGTGTTGCATGGGTGAAGGCAGATGCAGATCTCTTGGGATGTTGCAGCTATCGTGTCAGGAAATTTTTCCAGTCAGATATTCGAATGAGATCTGGGAGATGAATGTAATTTGTCTCTGGTTTTATTTTTAGTGATTTCACTTTTCTGGCTTAAGTATTTCATTCCCTTTTATTGTCAAGATTTATTACCAGCAGTGTTGTGAAGTGCAGCCAGTTCCAGTCCTCCAACTCCTTCTTCCTAAACTTAAGTTTTGTCAACGGAATAATTTCCTGTAAAACATCTAATTGTTGGCTTATTGGCAGATTACATCCAAGAGCTTTTTTAAAAGCTAAGGACAGCACTAATTAAGTGGCTGGTGCAAAGTCCCTTAGTTGCTGATGGAATAAATGAGAATTTCAGTTGTTTCAGAGCTGACACATCTTTGGGCAGTGAAAACTTAAGAACATTAAGTTCCTAGTTCCTAGCTACAGTTTTGGTGTTTGTGTTTTTATAGCTCCATCCTTTGACATCTTTAACACATTTATTGACACAACTTTCCTGTTGGGTAGGAAATGCTGTTATCACTATTTTTCAAGTGGCACACCACGACCCCAAGAAACTATAGCCAAGTTGATATTAGAAAGTACATCACATGCAGAAGCAGCAGCCTTCCCTAGAGGGGACAGTAGGTTATACAGGAGTGCTTTTTGTGAAGAATTTTTTATTGGGTCTGCCAAGAGATAGGCTAGACTGAAAACAGGGAAGTCCATGCTGTATTTTTGCACCTATACCAGGAGATTTTGTTCATAACAAATCCTTGGAGGAAATCATACTTCTAACTCTCTGGCCAAAATGGCTTGCCCAGGCCATGGTATCTAGGATGGAGAATGAGGCAGATCTGATGTAAGAATCCTTGGAGGTGAGCCCTTTTCCCCATAGCCACACTGAACTAGGACTCCCCTTATTGCAGGCAAAAATGTCTGCAAAAACAATTACTACAAGCATTTTTCTTGAAAGCAGTGACTTCCACTGAGTAATATTTGGGTCCCAAATACTGACAGGAACATTTTTATCTTCCTATTCACAAAGACAGCATTTCCAGGACCTCTTTATTTGGGTTTCTACCAGCTGGCATGTGCTGCTTCTGTATGTATTCTTTAAAAGTAGGAAACACGCCACACTGTGATTAAGAGTAGGCTGTGATGAACATCTTAACTCCAGACACAGAGACTTTCTCTATAATGAACAAAAATTCACATGCCTTAAACTATACCTTAGGGGGACGTTCAGCTCCTCACCTGTGCCTAAAATTTATTGCTCAAAATTGTATTTAACCTGAACTTTAAATTATTCCACTCTCTAAAGAAAAGGAATAAAGAATCAAATAATAGGGAAAAACACATGGGTTTTACTCTAGTCATGAGTTACGTCAAAATACAAATTTTTGTGCATTATTTTCTTTATGTATGAAATGTCATCTAATTCTTTGATAAAAGCTAATTTTAAGTATTTATTTTCCTTTAGAATTATATTCCCCCCTCCAAAATATGAACAAAAAGGTTAAGAAGTGAAGTTTGACTTCTGTGCTCCTGAGTTTTCTTTAAAAGTCATGATAGAGCTGCTGCAATGATGAGTTATTGGTTGTCAATAAAGCAACTATTGATCATAATCTTCCAAAATTCATCCTTCATATGTGTGTAAAAACAGAATATGTGGTGAACTGCAGAACAGAATTAATTGCTTTGTCCCCGAGGGAAAAGCAGATAATTACCAAATAACATTTCTATCAAAGCTGCAGCTAAGTCCTGAGTGTTATGTGAGGCAAATTCCACACTCCTACAAAATGAATAAACTTGTCAGTACTTTCACACAAATTAAACCTTGCAACATTTCAGTTAAAATCCTATTAGGAATGTCCTCATTTTTATAATTAATTTAAATTTCTTTAAGGACAATGGAAAAATAAATGTTGCAAAGAGTAAGCACATATTAAGAAATCTTGTGCTTTTCTGTGTATATTTTTAACAGATTTTTTTTTTGTTGTTAAGTTTTAAGGATTCTTTTATCACTTGTTGATCAATACATTTTTAAAGACTTTCATATTGCTGAGGTCTGTGCTAGGATGGTTGAAATATACATTTTGGAAAGCAGTATTGTAGTGAAAGAATAATTCATGCTTTGCACTAATTGCCTCCTATCTATTGACATAAGTTACAGCTTTGAGAGAAGGAGATGCTTGAAGCTCTCATTATTTTATGCACCAGCCTATGCTCAAAGAACAGGGGAGATTTTGCAGCTAACATTTTGCAGGACATCCAAACTATTTTAGTGAAACTTATGCTACCCTCCAGAATTTAGTGGAGATGACTTTTGCCAGTGAACAAATACTGCACTGAGAATCGTTTGTGCGAAGCCAATTCTCTGTTTTAGAATGCAGGACTTCCTATTGGAAGAGGTTGAATTATTTATTGGAAATAAACTACCCAGCAAATGTAGCTTTTTTGCCTTGTTTGCAAGTTAAGTTGCAAGTTAATTCCATTAATGTATTTGTTATTCGGAAGTCTTTTCCAATAAAATGAAATATTCTGTGTGCAAACTGTCTACTGGCTGTTTGTGGTACAGGACCAGTGACCTCCATAGCTGATGGCATACTTACTGCCTAACTATAACTCACTGAACAGGGGTGTAAATGCACTTCCCAATCCACCTACCTCAATGTGTCTAAATTATGGGAAGTCAGACCCCTTGTCAAGAAAAGGAAACTTCACTCACAACTTCAAGATGACCTTTCCTTTAAGTGCTTTAATGAACGGTGAAATCGCCAACAATGCAAACATCTGAAGTGGTATTCGCTTGACATTTGAATGACCACCTCAGGGCTAGGTTATAAGGACACTTCTTTTGCCTTGACTAATGCAGACTTCCTCAGCTATACCTTCTCCCTGCCTCAGCTGGTGAGGCTTTGTGGTGAACGGGTTGAAAATGCATCTAGAGGGGAAGGTAAGAGGACAGCTGAGCTGATCTATTTGCTTCCTGCTGCTGCAAGAGGGAGATGTTATTTCCCTGCCCTCTACCCTGTTCTCCCTGCTTCTGGCTCCTGAGCCTCACCTGTGCCCTATGCATCCTTCCATTCCTCCTCCCCAGTTTGCACTAACTCTGGCACCCACTGGGCTCTTCATGGAGACCATTTAACTCACAAAGCCCCCACAAAACTATTGGTTTCTTTGCCTGACTTAATTTTCTGCTTAGTTACTGAGTTGCATCCATGTTTACAAGAGTCTGTTGAGTGCCAGTGCTGGTGCAAGAGTGAGAAGAGTATGACCTCCTCTTTTAGGCAGCAGTAAGCTCCCTAATATGAAAGTTCACTTGACATACTGGTCTGAATGGTGAACGTAAGTGTGTATGCAATGTCTAGAGAGACTTCCATCACACACCTAACAAGGAAGATCACTAAATAAATGATTTCCCATGCAAGTGGTATCTTCTGAGAAGGAGAGCATATTAGAAATATTATTCATAGGGAAAAGTGGCCATACTCATAAGCAGGCTACAAGGAGGAAAGGCTTAATTCCCAGTTTTCAGAGCTTTCCTCCTTCCTGAACCAGAGGACTTTAAGCATGCTGCAAAGGCCTTTCAATCTCTGAGCCATGGAAATGGTGTCCTTTACAGGTCCAGAAAGTGGCCCTGGGGGTAGTTGAGGTGTGAGGGGACCAAGGACACCAGGAGTGTGATGTTACTGGATTAACAGCTAAAGGAAACAGATCTGAAAAGGCGAGGAACATCCATAGGCACAATTAAAGGTGTAGGAATCTCAGACTCATGGGATGGATAGGCATTATGGACATGGCAGACTTCTAAATAGGGACTACAGTTTCTTAAGGTCAGTTGCCTACTTTCCTTTAAAAGGAAAGAAGAAAGTGTAAGAACTCTGAGTCTCTGGTCACTGAAATGCTCTTAAAGATTAAACACTGATGCAATTCCAGGGAGAAGTGGATTTTATTTGTTGTATATTGCCTCAAGCAAGGAAGTGCAGAAAACCCTTTGGTCTTTCACAAACCCATTTACTGTGGCATGGGTTTGTACAATACCTAGGAAAAATACTGGAGCTGGAATCAGGGTCTCAGGACTTGGGAGGTTTCCCACTCAAGAGTTATGAAACTGTCAGGAGAAAAACACAGACTGAAGAAAACAGAGCATGGGAGAATGAGTAGATCAGAAGGATATTTCCAAAGTATCTTTTGCAGATCTGTGGGAACAAGATCTGCTTTTGCTCCAACACTATTGTAAGCTTTGAGGATGTGGCTAGTCTAGTGCCGAAGCCAAGCAAATACATTCTGCTATAAAAAAAGACAGTAGCAGCAGCAGCTGTCTTGGACTCCAGACAGTGTGAGCTCATATCTGTTCTCAAAAGACTGCAGAACAGAACCATGGGAGCAGTAACAGTGTCTCTGTGGTGTAAGCAGAGACTTAGACCTGAATGTGCTTTCCTGTATGTGTACTGGAAAGATGAACTCTCATGTTGGAAGGAGAAAGACGATCTAGGAGATGAAGGTTGGCCAAGTGTTTTGAGAGCTTAGAGAAGCTGGAGGAAGAGAACATCTTTTTGGTGCTCTGGACTTGACTCCTATCCTAGAGTAGAATTATTTTTCTGTACATGCAGTGCTTGGTGCAGAGGGCTCCAGAGGAATGAGAAAGGTCTAGCAGCTATTTCCATTGCCTGGATCAGAAGCAGGGATGTGCTGTTAAAATAAGAATGCTGGGTGCTGAGATAGGTTAGGGGAAGGAAGGGAGCCAGCAAAGGTTGCTTTGTCCCTGTCATTCTTGTCTTCTGGGTGCGAGCCTGAGCAAACAAGAAAAAAACACTGTGTGCCCAACAGAACATGGATGGTTCCTGGGAGAAGAAAGGGCAGAGGCTGCAGGAGTTTGCTGGAGGCAATTTTCACAGTCAGTTCAGGAACCAAACTGCCTCCAGCACAGCTCTGCAGTGAGATTGTGTTGTGCAGCCACTCTAATGTGACAGAATGTGAGAAAAGAACTGTTTATAGAGAAGTATTCTTTTCCTATGGACAGCTTGGCAGGTATTTCTTCTGGTGGTTAGTAAGTGTTTATCCATAATACATGGTAGAGTGACATAACCTAACCTAAGGGTATTGAGTTTTGTAACAACAGATATGTTTTATACACCCACATCTTAGAGGGATTTGAGAAGGGAAACATGTAATCAAACAGACATAACCTCTGAAAGCTGCAGCAATGGTCAGATGTTGTGGAGTGCAGCGTTAGAGTTCTCAGGCCACTGTTTGGTCCAAGCTCAACCAAGAGTATATGGGACAGTTACTTTTGGCTGGGATTTTTGGCAGTGAAGTACTTGTTTACTCAGTGGTGCAGCTACAGCTAGGAAGATTGAAAGCATCTTTAGGCAACATAACATACTGTTTAGGAATTTTATGCATCCCAGATGGAATGGGGGATGTTGAGCAAGCAGATCCTGGTGGCCTCCCTCTGTTCTCTCTCAGGATATTTGTATACAGCAGATTACAGTCAAATATCATGTGAGAGATGTTCATAGCCAGGATCTGTAAGCCAGGAATGTGTGGACGTGAGGGTCTTTAAGAGAGTAAGGAAGGAAGTAATTCTGTGTTGAAGGAGAAGACTGGGAATCAGACAAATTTGCAAAAAGCTTGAAGACAAAACCAAGGGCATTCTTCTCTGTTGTATCTGAAGGGTGTAATGGAAAGCATTATGGAGGGGACATTGAAGAACACACAATTTTGTGAGACCCACTAGGCCAGAGGGACCAAGCCACTGAGCTTCAAAAGCAGGGAAGAAGGTGGTGAACCTGGGCTTTAGCTAAATATGAAGCCCATTTCCTTCCTCCCCTTAGAGCCCTGATCAATATTGCTGTTCCACTGATGGGATCATTGATCTGGCTGATCCACAAAGACTGTGCTGGTACGCTGAGGATACTTTAGGACTATTACAGCAGCATGTTTTAGGAGTAAACCAACTCAATTTTCTGAAACCATTTCTTGCAGTAGCACAGGAGTGACAGAGAGGATCAGGACTCCTGCGCATGACTGACAGAGATTCCTCAGCTCTGTTGTTGGTGAAGGACACAACTTCCCTTGAGGCAAACAATAGACAGCAGAATTACATTTTCAGGTTTATTGAGCCTTTCTGTATGATTTTCAATTATGTCTTCGGTAGTGGCACCTCACCTTGAGTTTCTATTACAATATAATAGCAGTTGATGTGACTTAGAACCACTTTTTGCTTTGCTTATACACATGAAGAATGAGATTTTCATGGACTAAGACAGAATAAGACTTTGTTTGCAGATTTGACCAGAAAGTATTGCAAAACTCAGTAAGAATAAACACAATTATTCATAATCTGTTTCAGCTGTAACCTGGAAAATCTCTACCTTATTCTAAACTAATACATTAATTGAACAAAACTATTATTATTATTGGCCAGTTTGCAAATGGGAAATATGTTCCTGCTATCTAAAGTTTTGGCCATATAATGGAGAACATAAACAAATGCCATCAGCCTCAGGTGTTCATTCCTACTGTATAAATAATATGATAAATTCATATGTGTGTTATCTCTAATGAATAATTCAGCCAGTTGCAGCTATAATGAAGAATGTAGTGGAAACTCATCTACTGAACATGTATTTTGGGGTGTCTATTACAACACCCTAGGCAAAATTTTATCAATCAGGTTTTATTTCTCAGGGCTTTCTTTCATGTCATGGAATCTTCAGTATTTATTTATGTGGGGAAGGTGGAATTGGTTGGTTTTTTTTCCCCAACGTACATTACTCTGCTTCATTTACTTTGACAGTGCAGCATTGTGAAGAATGATACACTTGAAATATTAAACATTTTGCTAGATGCCTGGTCTTGCAGTCCCTCTCCGTGCTGAACTAATTCACTTTGATATCCATGTGACTTTTGCACACAAAATAATTACATGATCAGGGCCTAAATTTTTAACAATTTGTTATACCAATAACAGAAAAACCTCACTGAGATAATTGACCTTGACTTCTCATACATGCACGCCTCTTTATCTTACCATGTACAACATCCAAGATGGTTAAATCTGTTCCCTTGCAATAGCAACAAGAAAGACTGGTACTTGAGTGAATGCTGGAAGCAAAGTGACTGCAGCACCAAATGCGAGCTGTGAGTCTGTTGATAACATACAACCTATGATAAGAAAGGCATGCTTGTCTTATTAATTATTTATATTTGGAATGTGCTTATAGTATTCTAGCAAGGGCAAGGTTTGTAGGGAGATATAATTGGGAATCAGTTGGGCTAATAAATGACATACCAAAATGAATTTTAATTAGATTAGAAAAACATTCAAGAGAAGTCATTCTATAAGAGAGGAAAATGAATAAACACACACTATCTCAACTGCTCTTTTTCACAATATTAGGTTGATAATGGAGACTAAGTAGCTATTAATATCTGTGTAGTAGGCTGCTGCTTCTGCACAAAGGTAAATCTAACATTCCCCAGGTCTGAGGGTGGCCCTTTGTGACCGCAGCCTTGGTAAGTTTTAATACAAATTAGAATCCCGAGTTATGTTTGGAGTATCCAATTGTTCTGGAAAAAGAGTCTATGCTGAAAAATGAAGGAGAACAAAAAACTGGAAGTTGAATTTTTTTTTTTTTTTTTTTTTGCTAGTACCATGGAAAGGTTACAAAGTCCACTCCTGCTCATAATGACATTCCAAAGCGGTGTAGGAAACATGTGCTAGCTTCAGCTGTCAGTCACTGTTTAGAAATGTCACCAATAATTTGTACTCTGGAAGTGCTCAATGTGCGGACCCCTGGCTCTAATTGGATCCACTGATTTCAGCTAAATCTTGTCCTGTCAGCAGCTCAGCAGTAGATAGGATATTGAAGCTCTAATGAATCCAGTAATAACTTTAAATTGCCAACCTGGATTATTTTAAATTTTTTTGCTGGTGAAAATAGTTTTGCTTTCCTGGGGAGAAAAAAAATCTTGAATTAGTTCTTAAATAACTATGTCAAATTACTGACCAAGCAGGTGGGACATAGCCATTTTATATATGTATGTGTATCTGTATGGTTACTTCTGTAGAGAAAAAGAAAATTAGGAGAGAATGATGTCCAGATAAGTTGGATCAGAGAAATACGATTTCATGCTTTGGCCTAGCAAGCATAGAACTGATTATGGAAGTAAACCTTTTTTTTCTGAGAAATAGGGATGAGGAAGCCAGAAACCTGTACAGCAACCTCCTATATTGTTTCAGTAGCTGCTATTGTGAGGTAGAGGCAGTGCTGCTGTTTCAACTCCTGAGTTTCTTTTACCCTGGTTGTCTAAGGAAATGAGATGTACACAACAGTGCTACTCGGCTGTGTCCATCTGTCTGTCCGTCTGTCTGCTCATGTCTTCCCCCAGGAATTATAGAAGCTGTGATGAAAGTTTAGCAGATTTGACAAAGGATTAAATGTCTCACAGATATCAAGGGCATACAAATTTTGTTTAGCAATGTAGAAAGATCCTGTTCAGGAGAGAGAGTTCAGTCCCAGTCAGCCTGCTCACAGCTATGCCATGGCAGCAAGAGAGCCATCCTGCCTGTCTGGGCTCCTGGCCACAGAGGTGGTGACAGTGAATGAGTATGAAGCCCTGCACTATCAATCCATCCATTCCCTACCTAGTTGCAAGGTCTGCCAAAGGCCCCTTAGCGATAAGAGGAAATATCTCAGGCTGTTGTTGTGGGGATGACAAGGGTAATCCCCACTTTGTGAGGCAAGTATGGAGAGACACAGAAGCATCATTGGGAGCAGAGACGATGAAGAAAGCTTCTGGAGGCACTAGGGAGCTTGGCGGGTGCAGGGACATGGAAGACAGCTGCAGCTAATGTGGGAACATGGTGCGGAAGTGATTGGAAGATACTACACACTAGTGGTTTGGGCTGGCATGTGGGGAAGATGTAGGAACATGCAGGTGGGAGCTAGGAAGAAACATAGAGTCACTGGTGATGCTGGAGAACACAGGATACAAATCCAAAGGCAACAAACCTTCACTAGCTGTGCGACACATGGAACAGTTGGGCTTGGTTTGGTTTTTTTTTAGATCTGACTCATTTCTTCCTTGATGTGTCTGTGCTGAAATGACACTGCTTTAATATATAAGACAGCAGGAGCTATCACTCAGATGCAGCATGAATACTTGCAAGACCACCTGAAAGTGTGTTCTTGTGAATCTTTCTCTAGCTGAAGTAAAAGATGTTTTTCACAAATATGATGCATCTTTTTATTATCCAACTATGTAAGTGTATATTGTGTATCATAAAGCTGAACAAGGTTTACACAACCCATAGCTACAATATCATCATAGTTTCCTTGTCCTAGGAGCTGAACATATATATCCAAAAAATATGTGCTCTGTCTGAAGACATGTCTCAGCTGGTTTTGCCCCAGTTATTATGCATTCATAATAAAATCACTGAACTAGATCTAAGAACAACTTTTAAGGCATTGACTTTGTCCTTTGGTAAATAATGGACCTTATTCTGTATTGCATATGGAGTAGTCATTTGCACAGACATTCTGGCCATTTTTCTACTCTGCCCTCTCTTTGTGCTTTTAAAAACAATAGTAATAATTGTACAGTAATAGCAAAACCTGCCTTGTATTTATAATTCCAGTGTTTCTAGTTTAAAATTTTCTGGTTTAAAATATTTTCATGACAATCTATAGCTTTGCTTTGTGATTGTATCATTATTAAGATTTGGTTTTCTATATTCTCATGAGATACTCTTTTCCTTTAGTCTAGCCCCCAGACCTTCATTTACTACTTTCAGTATTTGTTCTCCCTTCTGAATGCTTGCAGTATTTAAATACCAATACATTTCATTTTCCTATGGTTTCAAATGGTCTGAATTTGGTCACTTCTGTCCACATTGAAGAAGACCTATTTGATGGGATTTTAAAAAATAGATAAACATGTGTTTCCTAGGCACTGGAGAAGAAGGAAGGTTTTGTATGTGCTTGACTGACTGAGCTCTCCTGAACTAATTGTTTGAATACATCTGTGATTCAGTTGTACTGCTGCTAGCATGCTACGACACTGAGAGTGCAGGATAGAATCTTTCAGTTATTGCTTCATGCCAAATAAGTGAATATTGGACAGATATTGCATTCCACTATGTCATAAGTTACCCAGATTTTAATGTGACTTCACTCGGACTCTCAATTCCTTCAGCTTGTTTTCTCTCAGTTCCCTTTGATTTGCCCACATCCTCCTGATGCTGAAGTATCCAAAAGAGAGGAGAGGAAAGCGATTGCAGAAGCAAGATAAACTTGGAATGTAGGAAGCTGCGGTTGAATTATTTTATGTGTAAGCTGGGTTGGAAACTGCAAGCACAGTACACAAAGAATATATTCAGATTTTGGCTTGCAAGAAAAGGAAGAAACTCATATGAAAAATGACCACAAAAGGAAATGGGTAGCTGAAGAACAGGAGGACATAAGCCTGCCACCTGCCTCCTTTGGAACGAAGTAGCTGGTGTATGCATGTTTTGCTTGGATTCGTTTCAGTCCAGCTTTCTAAACTTCTGCTTTCCTTAATCCTGGCTCCTTTTATGGTGGGATCTCCCCAAAGATCCATTATTATTTTGCTTCAGGTAAGTTAGTTACTTTATACTGCTGCATCAGCCAGACCTGCACTCCTGTGAGCAAATGTTGCATAAAATATGAAGCGGGGAAAGGAGAAGGAGGAAAAAAAATCCATTAGCAACACTTAGATTGTAAGTGTCTGATAATTGTTTTAATAACCGTACATTTGTCTTAAGGATCAAAGACTCCAAAGGCAAGTATGTGGATTTGCAGCTTGTTTTCATTGCTTTGTATATCTGTAGGTGAAGGAACAAAAATAAACATAGATAACACCAAATGGAATGAGTGACTGGAAAGCTAAACTCCTTAGCCCCTTTGAGATGTTTTATCCAGCTAACAAAGTTTTGCTAGAGATATGCAGTAAATGGTAAAGAAGCGGTATTATTTAATTAGCTAATATTTGTAACATAAATGTTGATAAATTAATTAACGGGATGAATTCCTTCCCTGCAGAGGGCTGCTGGAAGGGACAGTCTGTGGAGGAAAGGAGAGATAAGGTGCCTGCAGCTTCCCCTGTGCCTTCACTGGAGATACAGAGGACAGCTAACATGACTGCAGTGCTGTCTGTGGGAAGACCAAACAAGGAACAGTCTTATCTGGTGCTGTGCTCTACTGCTGCTTTCAGTCTTCCTGTTGACTTACCATGGTAGGAAATTAAAGGAAAACAGGAAGGGAAAGTGGAGAGAAAGCTTCCTTGAAGTGTGCACAAGGTGTATGCATGTAGCCTCTTACTGAGGGTGTGTCAGGATTTGGGAAGTGCAAAAAATAGGTCAAGAATGGTATGTTGTGTGTGTACAAGATTCTTCAAATCAGAGAGGTCTGAACGCAAAACGCTCCCCCAGACATGGTTGAGGTCTTGGCTGGGAACCTTGCTAGCCGGGGAACCGGGACAGGGAGGTAAGGCTAAAGGCAAGATCCTATTACAGTGTGGCAGAAAAACAAACCAAAACAGCAGCTAGGTCTATGTGAATGATGACTCCTGTGTCTGTAGTCTGCATGGCTGTGTATATTTGGGGATCATAAAAATGTCAGAGTTGATTTCTTCTGCTGTGCTATAGCAAAAGTTCCATTTTAGAGCAAAATATACTTCTGCAGGTGCCTCATCCAAAATGCAAGTGTTAAAATGGAAAAGCTAGGCCAACACTGCAACAGAGGAATGTTTGGGAAATATTTAACTGGAACATTCATTACTAACTTTTCTAGGGTCAGATTTTCAACACTGAGTTCTCTTCTTGCAGATAAAATTTCATGCCTGTAAATAATTACAAACACATTTTTTTTTCATATAAGCAGTCACAGTGTTTTCTTTCAAGGTTTAGAAGTTACATACTAATATTTACAGCTGTAAATCAAAGGTCAAAGCTAGAGGTACCTTTACTAGACTTTCAGGTCTACATTGTTTTTATAAAAAGTCAAACTCTAGGACATTTGCTTGTCCTATTTAAGTAGTGACAAAAATTCTCACTGTTTTCATGGCAACTAGGGCAGGAACATCCCATAAATTATTTTCTAACTAAAACTAGCAATTATTTGAATACAAATTTGTCTAAGTTGGACAAAAATGAGAACATTGTCATGAAAATATATTTTTCTCCAAATACATATGATTTTTGCAAGATTTTTGGCTTGTAAGCCCACCTCAAAAGATTTGTGCTAACTTTACTTCAGTGTTCTTCCCTTCAAGCTTATTCCCAGGGACTCGCTTGTTCTTTGACAATGATTAATCCAAGACTTTTCAGTGTCCCTTATACACAGAGGAACAACTACTGCTCTGTCTTTCCTATATAGACATCTTTTTTACTGAGGGATAATTGTCCACCTCTCTTTCATATACATCCCATGCCACCATGGCATCGTTTGTACCTGACGGTGAATACACAAGCATGGCAGTAACAGTGGTTTTGAATAGCTGATTGCTCAGTAAAGCTCTCTGTAACTAGGGATACTGTGATAACTTTTTGCCATGAGTTCAGAGTCCCCGCCAAAGGTTGGCACCTTCAGCAAGTGATGTGAATAAGTTCACTTATACTGAGTGCAAAACTGTGCGCCTTTTCTCTCCTCGTAACTCTTTTGTAACATGAGCTACGTTTCTCCTACATGTTATGCCCTAAAGCTGAAGACATAGCTCTTCTGTCATTCAAACTGTTACAAAGCCCCAAGGGCTTCCCCAGGGCAGCTGGCCATGGGGACAAGGCTGTGCTGCAGGAAGGGCTAAGATGTTCTTGCTCTCCCTCCTCGCCCAGCTTCTTTGGCTGAGACTTTTTTCTGCCCTCCTTCCAGATGCTTTTACTGGTGGACGGCAAGCAGTTCTCTGCGTCTGCAGCGCTCACCTGCCACTTCAGGAGTTCACAAACGACTACTCAAGCCCTGAAAAAAAACAAAGAGGCTGCTGAGTTTTAATTCAAGTGTTCACAGGTAGCTGGCAATTAGCAATAACCTGCCTACCCCTGCCTGTACAAAGACAATGAGAACGAGCACTCCTTCTGCTTGATTACAATTGCTAAGAAAGGCTGGCTAAAAGGTGTCCGAGCTGTTCCCTCCCTCTCCCTCATCCAGCTGGCTCTATAATCATCGGCCCTTTCCACTCAGCCTGTAAAATAGCAGTTAGCTGAAGAGGAGAGGTTGAAAAATGCCAGTCACTTTCATAACCATATGGTAACCACATTCATTGGGTAGCTGAGAAGGGCTGTGATGTTGCCACACATCTATAATTTTTCTGTTATAATGTGGACAACCGCAGGTCCAAATTTAGCTTAAGCCACAAGCAGGTTTGAGCGTTTCCTCTGTCTCAGGTCACACTGTGCAGTAGGGAAATGCAGATGTATTCCTACTTGTAAAGCAGTGTTGTGAGTCCCTGCAGAAAGGAGATGAGACTGATCTAAGAAAAGATGCTGATATTCTAGGTGTAGAAGGAACCATCACTAAAGTTTTCCTTTTTACTGTCTGTTTACTTTTAAGTAATACACAGTATAGTATATACAATAAGAAAAACAATGCGTAAAATGAGACCTGAAAGGAAAGGTGTCCTCCACCTCACTCCCCCCTGAACAGTTACTCTTGCTCCCTGCCGCTTCTCGACACTAGCACCTGCATGGTGGCAAGGTGAGTTGGATCAACTCACTGAGCCAAGAGAAAAATAACCCTGCAAACAAAAGCTAGTTTTTCCAATAGTTACACACTCATGTGGATGGGTGCATGGGATGGGGCAGGAATACCTGGGACAGGGGACAAGTGCTGGGACTGTACCCTGGCCTCTCACACTGCACATGAGAAGCTGGTGATTAGCCATGAGAAGCAGGCACTGTGCTGAGAGGCACAGTATTTTTTAAGTCACCTTTGTATTCGGTGACCTTGCAGTCATCAGTTAGGTATCACGTAGCTGCCGCATTTCAGAAGAGGTGTTTAAATACCTTTACATGGCCATTCAAAGCTAGTATAGTTAGCAAACAAAATGTTTACTTGACTTGAACAGAAGCAGTAGGCTGAATGTAGCATTGTTTTTTAAAAAAAGTATGAATTATCTACTTTGCAGTAGAAAATGATATCATTGTTGTGGTTAAACCATTCACACTACTTGTGACTAGGGGAAGAAAAAATACTTGCCTATCCCCCAGCCTGGACTAAACACTTGAGGTTTTGGCAAAGTCAGTTGTTAGCTGGAAGCACAGAGATGCATACGCAGAGATTCTCACGCTGATCTGTGCAGCATACGTGGTTTGAGAGGTTTCAGGGAAAAAAAGTTTCCAAATTCTTTCTGGTTAAACATGACTAACAATGAGGTAATGGTGGCTCAGAAACATGTTGTAGTTAAGGTTGCACTCTAGAGACTGTGGTTAGCTTCCCAGGCTCTGCAACTGGGCCAAGAAAAGTAATTACAGTGATTAATAATAATGTTTGATTTGCCAGTCACACAGTCCATTCCTCAGTGCTGGTTGGTCTGGGGGAGGGGGAGGTAAATTGTAGGAAGGAAATTAGAGCAACAAAGTACAGTTCTTGCAATGTATAATCCAAACACTGCTGGAGCCAGCTCAGCCTGGCATCAGCTATTTTTATACAGCTGTATACTACGGCTATGGTTTTGTGCTGTACAGCAGGAGTTAATTTATATATCTGTATATTACTGCAGTGGATGTGTGCAGTACAGTATGGGATAATTCACATACTGTACACTACAGCTGTGGTATTGTGCTGTACAGAAGAGGCTGCTTCATATAACTGAACACCACACAGGTGATGCTGTGCTTTGTAGATGAGCTATTCTGTAGGTTTGGACACTACAGCAAGGATAACATTTTGAATTTCTGAGGATGAACAACAGCTATGAGTACCTCACCTATCTGATGGGAATTTACTGGGAATGCAGCAGTAGCCAGTGATGTGTAACAGGGCTCGAAAAGGGAGCTTTGGCTGTAGCAATAATCATAAAACCCTAATAACGTCCCGTCATGTGCTTCCTGCCCTTGCCTTTGGGTGTGACTGTGGGGAAGGTGGGGCGGGCAGGAGGAAGCAGCAGTGCCGCTGGGGTCTGCTGTGGCAGAGCCAGGGGGAAAAAGGCAAAAACCGATCCCTTGGCAAAGTTGGGCTTCCTGATTACAGAAGTCCTTGGTGGCACCACAGTGAAGAGGAGTTGCCATGGAAACCATTGCAAAAGATTAAGCATATCAAGGAAACCTGATTGTGAGAGAATGGGTGGAAATAAGAGAATTAAATTAATGTAGAAACGATGTTTTTGTTTCATTCCACGTCATGGTAGAAACCTTTACATTCACAAACATCCAATTAAGAGAGAAGTTATAGTGAAATCTGCAAGCCCTGTTTCAGAGGAGCATGATTGCTCTATAATTAAAGGAAAATAAATAGTGTTTTACTATCCAAAATGAAAATCCAGTGGTGCAGACTCTGTTATTCTTCACTTTCCCACTGTAGAATCTGCCGAGTTTTTTTGACATTTTGAGGCAGACAGGCCACAGTGAACCCCTGGGATGTATTCACAGGTGCAGTGGCTTCCAGCCATGGAGTGGCCAAATGAATTTCAGATATTTGAGAGAGGAAGGGAACACTTAACTCCTCATTCTCTTTTGTCACATGCTGGCCAGGCTCCTGGACCAGCTAAGCTGCACTCATTTGCAAGTTATGAGAACAGAATGGCAAAGGTCAGCACTTTATTCTGCCTGTGCTGGGCACTGCCTACGCCAGTCTTTGGCATAGAGGAAAGCAGGCTTCAGGCTGTTTTATAGTGATGAGAAATAACTAGCACAGCTGGCTTAGGCAACTGGGAAGAAGGTGGGCATGGAGTTCATGACCACGCCTCTCACTCCTGGTAATGCCCCAGGGACAACCAGGGCCTTGGCACCTGGACCTTACAAAACGCACTAAAGCCAATAAACCAGTTAAAGCTTTTGTGCAGTGTCAGAAAAACACAGAGTATCGCAGATGTACTGGAGAATCCAACCCACTGACTCCTGGCCTTGCACCAGCACTTTGATGTGCCACCGTCAGCAAGGGTTTCACCTCTTAAAGATAGATTTCTGGCCTAGTATGAAATTAATGACACTATTTTCACCCTGCTGCTACCAGAATGTTTCTGGGAAAAGTGAAGATTATACTTCATTAGTGCAACCACTAAAACCTGTGTCAAGAAAAAACAATAAAGTGTTTTGCAATAACACAAGATGCCTCAAGAATGACAAAGGATGTGCAGAGGTTCTTTCCTGGTTTGGAATGGATGTCTTGGACAGGCTGTGTCATTAGGGCTGTCTTGCTTAGCTCAGAGTCTCTGGAATAATGGCACTGGAACATCTGAAGGACACAGCTCCGCTATCGCCCCCTTGGACTGAGTTGTATCCCTGCATCTGTATAGCTGGCCAAAGCCAGGGAGCTGAGGTTTTGTCCAATAGGTCTTCATTCACTTTAAGTGTCTGTGCATTGACTGGTCACAATCCAGTCTTATGTAAATAGAGCTCCAATTGCTCAAACAGTACTAATTTTAAATGAAGATGCCTAGGGAGATAACAGAACCATTAAGTTGTCTTGCGATCAATTAGGAAATACAGAGCTGCACTTTTTTTTAATCGAACCTACGTGATGACCGCTGCCTGCTTTTTTCATTTGCTTAAGGCATTGCCTGAGGTGACAGAAACTCACACCAGAGAAGACACAGTCCTTCCTGGCTAATTTTTATTGCTGAACCCCAAAACTTCCATCCAGACAGAGTGTCCTGCACTGCATTAACCCCTGTGTCTTCATGAAAAAAGGCCTAAGTCACTGCCATGAAGTGTTTATGGTATCGACAGCATACCAGCAGGTGGTAGGTGATTAAACTGCATGACTGTGTCACTGAATGACAGAAGAGTGTTGGTTGTTCCACATGAGGTCCTGTGTTGAAGATGGCTTTGGCACTGCAGCTGGCTTCTTTTAATTTACAACTGTCACATAAAAAGTGTGACACTGGGCAATATTGTCTTGATTTTGGAAGATCGCAGACCTGATTACTGCATGGTGCTTTCCCTAAGATACCTCTGAGAGCCCTTTGGAAACTTGGGTTGGTGCAGACGATTGTTTTCGATGGTGTGAGTAGAAGTGCCCTGATACTGGGGTGATGAATGTAGAATAAAACCTCAGATAAAGAACATAACTACACCAGCAGACACAAACAGCTGTACCGGTTTCCTGTTTGCATCTGGCTTCAAGTCAAGCCGCTGAGATAGCTCTCTACAGTCCTACATGGCTGCAGTCCTACTCTGCTGTGACTGCCTCAGCCTCGTGGTAACAATTTTGCAGTGATATTAAAAGCCAGCTGAGATATCCGTGCTCATATTTTGTTGCTGGGGGCAGCCAGGCAGGGTGGAGCTCTCATGGTCTCATCTTCTGTGTTCAACAAGAACAAACAAGATGTTTTCAGCGTCTGGCATCCAATTCAGCTTTCCTCTCAGGCTTTGTCAGAAGGGGCTTGGCATTTAGTTTGTTGTCTTGGTGGGTTTATATGCTGGCACTGATCAATAGCAAGACATGTAGTGTTTGTCACTACTGCACATGGATTCTGAGTCTTGTATGGATCAGAAAATAAATAAACTACAATGAAATGAATCCATAAAAGTATGTTTTCTTTTTCATTCTAGCAGACAAGGGAAATGTATGGAAAAGAAGAGAAAACACTTTCAGCTCTTGTAATTATTTAAGGTTATATCTCAATGTGAACCTCTGCTAAGAACATACCGTGCTGTAGTTTTTTCTTTCTTCTGCCTTTCCCACACTGTTGTGCTGTACACTTCATTATTGCTGTCACAATCTGCTCTCTGTCCAATATGATTGCTATCCCCAAAGGTTTATTCTACATAGCAAACATCCTGTAATAGTGACCTACTCTAGTAACAGGAAATTTATTTTTAAACTGCATAATGCCTGCTCCATATTGATCTGTTTCTTTTCCAAAAAAAAGTTTGACATGAAAATCTGCTAATATTGCCCAATGCCTGGTTCATTTCCACAAAACTTCCTATCTTCTGAAGTCCACAGCGTTCACTAATTTGAGATAGCAATGAGGCATTTTTTCTTTCCTCTTCTGGTCAATAAATGCTAGGTAATAAATATCAGCAAACAATATCAAATCAGTCAAACATCAAAGGTCAATGCTCATCAGTCACAGCTGTTTTGGAAGCAACTTTATTCTCCTCATTTCAACCAGGAGCTGCAGAAAGAAGTTAACCCTTGATGTGTATAGATCTTGGTCTAAAATGGCTTGTGACTCTCGCCTCTCCGATGTTCCAGAACAGGTTAATTTTTTTCTAACTGCATGCCTCTTCCCTCCCTCTTTACCTAGCCTTGCCTTTGTGATATCACTTTGGGGTCAATGACATTGTCATCCAATGGGTCATACGACATCAGTGTTGATTTTTCTTTCTGTAAGTTATTTTCTTGGGAAACAAGAAAAGCCATCATGTCAGATGCTTCTTCAAAGGGCCCAATAAGTTTGCATTCACTACATCTGCTGGAATATCTAATGAATAGGTGTAAGCCTTTTGGGTTTGCTAACACAAAGAACTAATACATCTTAGGCCATATTTTAATACCCTTAATCCTGAAGGGTCACATTATCAAATCTCTGTTCTATCAAAGTATTTTCAATTGTACCTTTTTTTTGACTCCCTTTAAACATGATTTGACAGTGCTTCCTCCAGATCCATTTTATATTCTGTATTGCCTGCCTCAAGGATATCGTATGCATCTCTATCTTAATGAGGTTGAGATCTGTATCTACTACCAGGCTATTTTCTCCCAGATAAATCATCATGTCTGCTTCTGTCAATGCATGTAAAGTAATGCACAGACAAGAACACCAGCTGATTTCCACTAGCCTGTCTCTTCCCCCTGTATCACAGCACTCAGTGCTGCATAACTAGCCACTAGTGCTTCCCCCATCACTGCTCTGACACTGATCACCTTTATGCTTCATGGTTTTCCCTTTTAGATCTTTAGTGGGGCTTCATGCACTCAGACCGGTTTGCAGGAAAGAAAACTTGCTCTGTGTATTAGGCCTTCTGAGAATCCAAACAAAAAATAAAACAATATTTAGCAAAACTTCAACATAGTTTTCCTTCCCAGCTTGACTAAGTCCTTCTTCAGATAAAATCCTCACAAAGCTGTCATTGATTCTGACAGGAAGGATGCACTTAACTCTTCACATTGGTGCTCTCCCATGTTAGCATTTGACTTGGACAACATTTAATAAAAAGCCTAACTTGTCATGTCTTAATACTAAAACTGAGACAGGGTAGATGTAAAGCCATTAATTTTTGTATCTGGTGCCAAAATATCCTGGGAATGAGAACATTGCTACCAGTTATATTTGCTAAAATGTTTATGCTGTCCACTGCCTGATGGGCTACTGTACACTTTTTAGGTGTTTTGAGTCATTAAAACAGTTACAAGATGTATGGTTGGTTGTGCTTCCAAATCTCTAGATGGATAGTGACTTTATTTGACTTGTGTCTAATTAAACTTCTAGGTAGATGACAAATGTCTCTTCCAATTCTTTGATGTATTTGTTTTTGAAATGCTAGTTGCATTTATGGAATCCCTGTTGGGGATTAGATGTGGCTGAAGCTGCTTTGCCCATGTAATGCTGAGCTGCAGCCTGTCCCTCCATGCTGTGAGAGTGACAACTGGAAACTGGTGCACCAAATCCTTCACACTCCCATGGACACAAGTGATATAGCTAGGCAAATTGGTCTTTACATAAGCTTGTGCCACCATTTTACTCTTCCTTCTCTCTGGCTAGACAGGATTAAATGTGTGTTAAAAACAAAGGAAAAAAAAAAATAAAGCAGCTCAGGCTGTTCCCTGAATGCAGGGGTAATTTCTTTAGTGTAAAACACCTTCCTTTTCACTTCAGTTTCATGTTTCAATAATTCTACCACATGCAATAAAAATAAAAGATAGAAGCATATCAGAACACTTTGGGTTTTTATCCATGTCAGCATAAGCACTTGCTCACCCAAAAGGAGAACACCTGTATACATGAAGACCCTGCAAACAAGAAAAAATGAATAAAATGCAAAATTTCACAGACTTCTGTAAACAGTTGGGAACTGTACAAGTCCTGCCATGTGGACTGCTGTAGCAACATCCTACTCAATTTCCTTAGAATTATTTTCCGTATAAGCAAACCTTCTTTGATATTTTTTCTAAAAAATTATACCAGTTCAACACACTTTTGCAATAAAAAAACAACTGGCTGACTTCTAGAGAAAGGCCTCTCCTGCTAGAATGACCAGAATATTTATGTAAAAGTAAAGATTGTACCTGTTATGATCACTAGTTTATACCCTTTTTAAATAACACAGCAATTTTCCTTTCAGATCTAGTTCCAGCATTCAAAATCTTTACAGAGGCAGCTGAATACTAGGGTCAGATGCAGTGGGGCGGAGCTTCCTACTTTCTGGCATGGGAGTGTTTCTGCATTTTTATAATGAGCAAGCCAAAGCTTGTAAAAAGTAATATATGAACTTGGATAGGAGTCTGTGCTTGAAGAGAAAACAGTTGCTGTGATTATGGACAATAATGACGAAGGTGGTGGGATGCTCTTGAGTTTCCACTAAAAACATGCAATGGATGAATAGAAAACAAAACTTGAAAGAAAACTTTCCTTGGGATTTGCATTGTCAAAACTGTTCTGACCTTTAATTGGTACATCCAGCACATTTGCCTAGGCCTATGTCTGGGGTATATTTTGCTAACAAGGATGACCTAGTATTAAAAGTAACTACGCTCAAAACTTTCTCTTGACCACTTTCTCTTGACCAAATAAAAAATATCAGGGAAATATATCAGAGAAAGAACTATGGATTCCAAAGAAAAATAATGTGTTGTAACAAGAGCAGCAATAAAGGGGTGGAGGAAATGAAAGCATCAACACTGAATTAGGATCATAGAAGAATCTGGGCTGGAAGGGAGCTCTGGAGGTCATCTGGCCCACCTTCTCACTCAAAGCAGATAGCAGGGAGCATCCAGCTATAGATTAAGCAGACTGAAGTTCACTTGTAAAGCAAAAATTTGAAGAGAAAGTATTTTTCTACAGTAAGATGCTTGCCTTCTCTTTATCTGAGACATAATGAGGTACACAAGGTGCAAATAAACCTCTCCGTGATACCGTTCAGTGCCCAGAATACCGCATGAAACGGCCCTCTGTATCAACTGCTTTTACTTCCAATTACTGCTTCCCAACCCAGCTCCTGCTCCCTGCAAAGACTAACTGACCAACGCTGCTGAAGTCACATAAGTGCAGATAATACCAAGAATTTGGCCTGCACTTTATCAGTAGCCCTCAAATCTCATTACCAGGTGGGTAGACATCATTATCTCTTTATCCTGTTGGGAATAACAGTGTGCAGAGAAGTTACTTGCTGAAGGTCATACAGCAAGTCACTGGAAAAGTCTGAAAGTGGAATTAAGGTAAGTTGTATCCTCATCACAGACACTCACATGTTGATAAAGCTGCTGGCATTGCACCCATGCAGTTATCAGGAACCATTAACTGAACCCCCTTGTAGTGGGGATGGGAAGGCTAGTGACTAAGAACTGTCAAATGTACCTTTCTAGAAAGATGCTCTTTGTCCTGAAAGATCGGAACTAAGCTAATGTTTAGCTTATGCTTAAAATTCAGGATTTTCTAGTGTTTTATGTTGGTGCCACATTTTACTTTTTGTCATATAGTGGGCCCACACAAAGTATGTCTTCTCCCTTAGAAAAATCAAGAGTACAAGACATCTAAAACTGGAAGTGTTGCTAAAGCCAGTGCATATAACCTGAACTAAAATGAGCATTTCAGGTGTATCCACTATGGAAGACTCATGAAGATAGTAAGAGGAGCTACTACTGAGGCTTACATCTGCTGTGATGCTTTGCCAGTGATCTAGCAAAATCCGGTAATTTTTTGCTACTATTTCCATTGATGAGTTTTGTTTCATTTCTTTGTCATCCCTTTGTAGGATCAGGCAGATCTTTCTGTTTATCTACACAATTATTTTATTCCTTGACTCTTTCTTTTCTTTGTTTCTTTCCCAGGAGACATCTATATTCATTAGATCTCTAAGCCTTTTTTCTTTAAGTTCTCTAGCTATGAAATAGAAGATATAATCCCTCAACTTATTCCAGTTCAGGAAAAAAAATCAACAGAAGAAAGGCTCAGGATATGTCATGAGATTTATTTCCACTTCAGTATTTTAGACAACAGATGATCCATTTACAAAGCAGTGATCTGTGCCCAAGACTGGACTTTCCTGACAAATGGACATACAAGGCAAAGCTACACATTCTGAGTATGATTTCTGATTACCTATGACAGGTACCTAAGGGTGTCTGTCTCTTTTATAGTTTGAGAATCCCTGTATGGCTCTTCATGTCAAAAATAAAGTCCTGCTGAACTGAACTGAACTGATAAACTTCAGGGATGAAATGAGCTCCTGATTGTTACCAAGAAAAATGGTATGATGTTTGGTTATGTTATTAATCTTGAGAAAATACTTTAGGGTAAAGAATTATTGTTTCAAATATATGCGAGCACTTTTGAAAAAAAGTAGAAGAGCTGAGACTAGTAGAAGAAAGGCAACTTTAAAAAGAATAGGGGACATTTTTTTAATTCAAGCTGCTTAAAATAAATTTAAATGTCTGTTCCTAGTGTAGTGTCTAAGATAAGCTACAGATATTCACTGTTGCCAAGAAGGTGAAGGTACGGTGAAAACACCACTGGGGGAATTAATTTCAACCTATTATTCTTCAGCATGTATATTGTTCACAGTATAATTCTATTACCAGATACTATACTGAAATGGAGCAGGCAGAGCCAATTGGAGTGTGGGGATCTTGAATAGATGCTCACAATAGCACATTCATTTTCAGCCACTATACAATATGCAGATGTATTCACTGTGATTTGTAATTGACCTTAAAACTTACCATCTACATGCCACAATTCCCGTATGGCAAGTACTGTTCTCAGTTCTCCTGCCAGTCTGACAATAAAGCGTCTCAACACAAAAGTTTCACAAATACAGAATTCAGTCAGCAGTATCTTGAGAATATTTTTCCTTGCTATTTCAGAATTAGCCCTATTTCAGGGTAATAATTACATGGGGCTTGTGACATTCCTCATCTCAGGACATAGCAATGACTTAATGAATAGAAACAATTCCTTTTTATGGTTTATAGGAATAAAGCCATTTGAGTGGGCAAATGAGATTCCTCTGATGCACATCTGTTGTACATGGTGTTTGGTCATAGTGGGGCAGAAGTAAACAGAACTCTGTTTCACCTGCTCTTTGGGCTCTGGTGAGATGCAGAAAGGGACAAGGACAGAGAAATCAGTTGCCATTAGCCATGGGGTGATAGAGTTAGTGCCTGAAACAGTCGGCACTGGATGTGAATGCTTCCGGTGAGTGGTAGTGGACTGACTGCCCTAATTTAACCAGTGAAGTTGTTCAGGTGCATGGCCTCTGCAGAAGCACAGGCTCTGTGGATCAGTGCGAAAGGAAAGGGCTACACCTCTGGCCTTCTGTATGTATGACTAGAGTAGAAGGAACATCATGATGGATTTCCTGCTCTGATGCTCCTTCCTATCCCACCCCTAAAATAATTTTGTTTCAACCCAACAATACTACTGGGAATAGTAGAGGAGATGAAAATGGCACCAAGCCATGCAGCCAAGACACTCCCAGTCCATGGTGAGAGCTGGAGTTAGGATCAGCTCGATGATGCATCTACTGAGTACCGCTGTCCTTCTCTGCCTCTTTCTCTCATCCCTGAGTACAAACAGTCATTGAAGAAACCTGGGGCAATGGGTAAAAAGTACCTTTTATAGAATGCGGGCATTTCCCTGTTTTGTGGGGGTCTGACAGTCTGGAAGTGCCTCTGCTCATTTCATTCAAGGGAGTGTTTTTCCACAGTCTTTCCTTCACATTTTGAATTTTTAATCTGAGAAGTTCTGCTTGACACAGAAAACTTTTTAATGGCCAAGATAAACACTATTCTATTAAGCAAAACTATTCTGTGGAACTATGAAACCTACTCAGCTTACTAGGAGGCTCAGTAAAGGATAATAAGAATGGAGATTTAAATTAACTAAGACATTTGTAAGCCGAGATCTAGCCAACATTTCTGGAAAATTAGAAATCAAGAAAATAAGGCCAGCTATCCAAATATTCTTATCCCAGCTATTTAATTTGCTAAGCATACTTGCATTGTGCTTATGTTGTATGGTGTATTGTATTTTACAGGGGCTTGAATATTGTCTCTTTGTAGAAAGGAAGTTGTTAAACAATTGTCCTTTTACATCTGTCAGCTCAAGGCTATTCAGATTTATTCTAGTGGAAGCTGAACCTTTCAACTATTTCCTCACATTCATCTGTCTTATCCCTCCCACAACAGACACAGAGTCCTCCAAAACAAATCTGAGACTTTTGCGAATGACAGGTTACTATATGCAATTGTGAACTCCCAACATTGTACCCAATACAAATAAATAGATTAGATGTTCTCTGATTATAATAAACCTTGTCAGAAAAATGCTGTTACACATTTCTCTCATGCTAGATACTCTTAGGCACCAAAATGGTGATGTATTACACATTTTGAATAGGCTAGTTTGGGCCTAATGTAGGACCCACTTGAACATTCTAGTTTTGAAAGTTTGATTCAGACTGATAATAAATGACTTCATATTCCACTAATAAGAGATTGTGGGAAAGGGGGAGAGAACAGAGAAGACACAAACTAATGAAGAGTGAAAATACAGAGACTGAAAAATGAAGGGAAGCAGGTTCATCCATCCTTATTACTTACACAAAAGTTAAAACAGGATAGGAATAACTGTTGAAATGTAGACCAAAAAAATTGGTTCCTGACATCTCTCAGCTCTGCAGAAACATTCCTGATAATTTGTACTTCACATAGGAAATCATAGCCACATATGTCATTTTGAGAAATTCAGACTTCTGAGATTTGAAAAGTTCCTCTATTTTTCCAGCACAATACAGCTACAGTGCTTTAAATTATAAGGGAGTAAATCAAGAATAAAAGACTTGAGTTTAGTGGAGTTTGTCTGGATTTACATTCCTGTAATTGAAAGTCGTCTTGGTGAAAAACCATTAGGTGAAAAACCATTAGGTGTTACATGTACTTGTTCCAAATTGCAAGAGGGCTGATTGGTTATCTCCACAACCCAGGTAATGACACCATTTCTTGCATTTTTGGGGGAACAAATAATTTGTATGAGTTTTTCTTTCATTTATTTCAAGTAACAATGAATAAACACTCTGAAAATGACAGGAAAGAGCAACAGCAGCAGGGCTCTGGCAAACACAACACGTTTAGTGGCTCTATTAATAAACTAACCAAAGCCAAAGCATGGGCGCAGGCACTAGCCTGAGACGGAGCAGCCACTTCCCACGTTAGCACGCTCTGCCAGGCATGGTGTGGGCCAGGGCCGGATCCTGACACCCAGCAGGGTCAAGGCCAACCTGCTTTGCAGGGGAAGAGAGTTTAGCTGTGTGGGTTTAGCTGGGTCATGCTACCTGCCACGAAGCTCAAAGAACCGGCCGCAGCTTGTTTTATTTACAATTATAGAAGTGATTGGTGAAGTTACTCGAGGGTCATGGGAGGGAAATGAAGTGCAGCCACTTTGAGAAGGGAGCAGTGGTTGGCAACAACTCTTTCTCCATATCAGTAAACACCTGGAAACCATTTGATGAAGGAATGAAGAAGGTTCAGGCCAGTTCTCACTTTCACTTATTTTTGGGTTTTTTTTCCCCCTCCTCTTAAGGTGTGAACACAACAGGCTAAGAGAAACCCCACTGTCCCTGCAGTTTTCTTGGGGATAGGTGTGAAGGCTAAAACAGACATGCTATACCTAGTGTCAGAGAAGCAGCAGCCCACAATCCCAGTCTATTCAAGAAGGAGGATGGCCTGGCAGTTGAGGGATTTCTGCACTGATCCAAGAGTTGGTAAAATGCAACTTCATGGGGCAGACACTTCCCACAGACCTCTTACGCACCCAGATCCAAGGAGGGGACGTATCTGTCACACACACTAGGATGCTGCTAACACCCTCATGGCCCTTGGAGAAAAATGCAAAGGAAATCCAGAAATGCTGGCCTTGACTCCCTTCCTCGTGTTCTGCCCATACTGGTTCTGCTGGTGCTCTCTGCCCTGCTCCCTCCCCAGGCCCCTTAGCCTAACTCCACTGACCAAGAAACAAACACCTGTGGGAGGCTGCGGCATCCCCGGCTGTTGGCTCTGCCCACGAGCACCCTCCCACTGTCCCTCCCTCCCCTTCTGCACCCATGGTGTTTCTTCAGTTTGTAAACACTTTGGGGCAGCAACTGCTCGTCTACATACGGCACTAATGGACACTGTTCTTGGCCAGCCCCAAGGCACAATCAGAATAAATGTGAATAACAATAGTGGCAAACAACATCAACATTAGTAATGACAATAATAATTATTATTGTTATTATTATACATTTTACGAGAATGACTTGGTAATTATTTGCATAAGTTGTATATATAATTTGCATAAGCAGAATAAAAGACTGTTCCCATATCCAGCGAAGATCTCAACCATAGTGTTTTGTTCCCTGTATGTGCCAAGGATTCCCACTGGTGTCAGTGGGAGATTTTTTTCCTTACTTAGTCTCAAACTCAATTGCTCTGATGACAGAAATCAGTGGGAGTCCCAACAACATGTGGCTTCATCCAGTGGGGTGCTGAAGGTGCTTTGCTATCTTTACCTCCAGTTAAGCTCTTTACAGTTGAAGGTACTCAGCACTTTTCATATGCTTCTCATAACATGCAGGATTGAGCCCCTCAAGACAGCTGTCTTTGGGCTCTGACTATGCAAAGCTGAGCAGAGAATTTTTTTCCTTCTTCATTTTAATTGTGTATTTACAAAACAGATTCCAGCAGCTCAAGAGCATTTGTGGCCTAATGGAGAAAGCCGCAGTGGGTGGCTTTTTGGCTCTCAAAGAGTGAGAGCCTCATCAGTGGCAGAGGAAAGAAAGCATAGATTATGCACACAAGGCAGGGCAAGGAGTGCAGGGGAAGCAGAGGTGACTTACCGAGGTATTTGCAGAGTACTCTTCCAAAGAGCCTGGCAGTGCCTCCAAGCTGCCAGGCTCAGGAGGACAAACACCGTATTTCAATTTTGTGCAGAGAATAGACTCTGAGAGGCACCAGATGTCTGCGGCAGTGTGTGTTGTCATTTCAAGGGTGTAGTTTCTTGGGTGTCTTGCACAGCTTTTTAGTTCAGAAGCTCTTGCAAGCTGTGCCTGGGTCTCCATGTGAGGGGTGCAGCCCCTGGCACATGACATTGGGGCACTTTGCTCCAAAGACACTGTGAAAATTAAGCTAGAAGGATGTTAAGGAAAGGGCTGCAATATGAAAAGCTGACATTATACGTGACGGCAGGGCAGAAATTTCAGGTTGCCACAGAAGAGCCCTTCCAAGGCTTAGGATTTGTGGTTTAATGCTGTGCTAAATTCTCATATGTTGAGACAGTTTGACTTTTCTTGCAGACAAACAAGAGTCAGCCTGAGAGCTTAAAGATTGTAATGCAAACTCTTCAATGCCCAGAAAGCTCAAGGCCCCTCTCTGCCCCTCCGTCAGCCCTTACTGGGCTGGGAGCGGGGCTCTGCACTGGTGCTCACCGCCGGTGCTGCCCTGCTGCCGTGCGTTACCATCCTCCTGCGGAGCCCAACAGAGCCAGATGAACACACTGTGTAAACCCTCTTCTGTCTCAGTACCAGCCGGGTTAGATTATACTGCAGGCAAAGGCATGTTTTCAATGTTTACTTTCTTGTCGAGTACTCAGCACTCCCTTTTGCTTCTGGAACTGTTCTGGCTCTGCGGCTGGAGTGGGGTGTAACAGAGGACAGGCTGCAATCGCTGCTATCTAAACACGTTATTAAATATGGGCATGCCAAATCTTACAGGGATCTGGCCTTCCTGCACTTGTTTAACTTAGCACTGGGCGAGTCAGAGCTTGCTTCCACTCCACGCAAATGCTTGTGCACAGAGGTAGGAATTTCAGCTGCTTAAGTCTGAAAACTGACAGAAAAGATAATTCATTGCATAATACTAATTGGTCTTTTGTTTCTGTACAATTGGCTGCTTTACCTTGATTTTGAGGACCCTCCACAGACCCTCAGAAAAGTTGATCTGTGATCATGAAGAAAAACATAGTGACCTTTTTGACCATAAACTCAGATCTACTCACAGAGCCTGTATTTTTTATTTATGTTATGACCACAATAAGGATGATTTCGCGGTTTTTTTTTTCATGCTGACAAACATTTTAACCCAGCTATTCAGCCAACTCAATAATCTCTTTTCTTAACTACTGCCCCTCATAAACAAGCAACCCTACACACTGTCAGCTGCAGGGTTAAGTTGGTCTTCACAAAGACAGCATTACTACCCCTGTCCTCCCAACTCCTTCCCTTGGGGAACGTCTGGCTGTGTACCTTGAACCACTTGTTCCACCCAAGATTTTAGTTCTGAATATTGACAGATGATCTGGGAGGGAAGATGTTTCTGAATCATTATCACCACCTTTAGATAACAGTATATGCCCAGGAGAAGAAGATTTTTATATCTTACTTGTAAGTTCAAAATGCTGATTCAGCTTTAGGGGAAGACAAAGGTAAGTAAGCTCTACACTAACTATGGGAACACAAGAAATCCCTATAGATTTTTCCCCATTTCTCATCTTATGTATGTGCTTATGTATACAGATGTTATTCCCAAAGCCATATCTTTTTCTTTTCTTGTAAAAGAACAATGACTCTAAGTCAGATAAGAATCTGTCCCCCAAGTTTTTCTCAGAGTAAATCTCAATTTTTCTGCTGCTCTCCTGGTAGCAGCTTAATCTTCCAGAGTTAATTTTCTCTTCACTGAATTGTTATCTCCAGATTACCAAAACTGATGCCAAAACTGACTCATAATAGATGCCCACACAACATTGGTTTTGCATTATACAGCACAGGGGTTGGGATGTGATTACTTTATTACATTTTATATGTGAAAGAAGTATCTGTATTTGAGGAATCAGTTTGGAGGAGCAGGGGAAGGCAGCCTTTGTGTCCTATATTGAAAGACTAATCCTTAGGACTTGATTTTGTGTGTAAGCTTGGTTTTTTGCACCTGCACGAAACTTAAGGCATTTACATGTCTAACTATTGTACCTGATTGCTGACTAATTATGCGTGTGAGAAAGGAGATGGGGGAGGGGCGAAAACAGATCTAAAAAATTTTTTCCTTAGTGTTTTATATAAACTGAGATATTTCCCATATAAAAGCTTTATAATAAGAGACTTTTGGCAGGGAAGCGAGAGGTATGGCATATGAATACAATTACAAATACCATTTTCTAGCCATGGCATCTGAACATAAGTAAACACATGTTAAATATTCTCCCAGCCAAATTTCAAAGCCAATTAGTCTTGATTTTTTTCTTCAAACATTCATTAAGGTCTGGAAAATAAAATGCATATTTGTTTCAATACCAAAGGTATAGCAGGTTATTTTGTTCATGGCTTTGTTGAGCAGGACTGTTTGGTCTAGGACTGTGCTATTCTAAAACTCCTTGTCCTCACTTGAAACAACAGTGTGTGGAGTACAGATGATTTGCTGTCCTCAACACTGTAAATCACAGCTGCATCAAAGACACTTACTACAGGGAGAGGAAGAGGGAAGATAGAAAAGATAGTATTAGGGCTTCTGTATTTTTCTTACTCCAGAGAGGATAAGAAAAAGGAAGAAATGAGAAAGAAACTGTGTTTGTTCATTAATGGAGTACACATCCATAAGAGCTGGCCAAATGCTCCCAAATATGTTCATTTTGTCTGGCATTATGTAGAAGACATTTTCAGGGGTGCCAGGTTACTAAGTCCTCAAATCAATTTACTGTGGCCTGGAACAGTTGTTGATTTCCATTTCAATAGTTATTAGGGCTTTTTCTTTAGTCATCAGCGAAGCTTGAAATAAATACATTTTATTAGAGTTGGCAAGTCTGAGAACAGATGTGAGATCTCCCATAATCTAAAGGCAGGGAACCCATGGGACAGCAGTGTTCAGGATGAGGGCTGTTTTCTTCCAGAAAGCATTGGCTGTGGAAATTCTCAAAGTGTGTGAGGTCTGCACAGATTTCAGTTATCCAAAAGGAGAACTGAAAGGTATTTTACCCGGTTTGGGTGCTTGCCCTTTTATTCTGTTAATACACAATGAACTATAATACATTCAGCCATGATATATTTATTTGCACTCATTTGTGTCACCTAGCCCAGATTGCAGAGACATTTTACAGTGTTAGACCCCAAAACCCAGACCCATAAATCACAGAGAACATCTGTTAATCCCTTGTAGAAGGGTCTTAAAAGAGTGTCTTCTGAGCATCTCTGCTGTATGTCATTTATTACAAGTGGGCCCTCAGCCTGGAACAAAAGAGACCTCCTACATCCTCTTCCCCAGGCAGCAATTAACTGACCTCATCTTCCCGCCCCCTTCATCAGCCCCCACAATCAATTATCCCAATCAGCCCTTCTGAAGAAGAAAACTGGGCAAACAGGTGGACCATTATCCTAAATAGTTTTGGGCACTTAGGCAAAAAGTTCAATACCACAGGGTACTTATGCAACAGTGGCTGCAATTGTAGAGAAACTGATTTGTGTAAGGGTATACGACTGCGAAGAGCATTACAGTATTTTCTATGACATTTTTTCCTGAATACATGTTTGTATACATTTGCCTGTGTGTGAAATAAAATTTCATAGATCTTTTGAGGTCTTTCCAATTTACTGGATAGAGCTTATCCAGGTAGTAGTAATTCTACATACCTGTTGCTGGCCTCTCAAAAAAAATCTCTTGGGAGGATCACATAGCTCCTAATAATAGTCAGAATAAGAATGTGTGCATAAAGGCTGACTTCAGCCCACGGGGTTAAATAGTAATATGGTAGAGGGCAGCAGAATATGATTAAGTGCAGCAGAAGTGCTTTTGATCCCTGGACAGTCATGGACCACAGTGATGAGTATGTAAACTCTCTGTCATTCAGGTGGGAGAAGCAATTAAGATCCTCCCTGGAAGAAGACAGCTGAAACAATGGATGCTACTGTCCAAATCACTGTCCTTGGGGCAGGCCTAGACTAAAGGAGAAAAAGGGGAGATTTCCTGAATGGGAAATAAACATTGCTTTCATTATGTGAGTACAGAAGGAGAAGATGAACAGAAAGTAGCCTAGAGAAAATAGGAAGATCACTGACCATGTGGTCTTGGGAGAAAGCAAAAAGAGAAACAAGGTCCTTTGGACACATAACTGGCAGTACCTGGGCTTGATCTTCTAGACAAAGCATTTATATTGGTCTTAGGAAAAATGAAAATAGAAAAAAGAATATACAAAAGTGAACAAAGAATATACAAAAGTGAAAAAAAGTTGATTCATCAGTGGTTTCACAACAGAAGTATTACTGAGGTCCAAAGTACTAAGAAAAATATATGATAGTTGCATGAATGAAAATGTTAAAGAATATTCTCCAGATATTAGAGAAACCACTCCCATATATTTTATGTGTTTCCTTTCTCTTTTCTGTGCAATTGTCAGCTTACAATTAATTTAAGCCATATGAAACTCTGCTGTATCAATGGAGCTGCATATGGGTACAAGAGTTCATGTGCACGTGATAAACAGAAAACTGGTACCACACTGAGTATAGTGTGCACATACACGCTTTTGATTCATACCATGGATTGTGCCTCTGATCTCTGAGAACTAATGCAAAAATAGTAAGTGTCCGGCTTTGTAGCATTTTCCAGACAGTCAATCATTTAGTAAAGTAACAAGTTTACTGACTACATCCTTCTTGGCTGGCTTAAATGACTTCAAAATTCAAAATGTCCTTTCTCAGCTTCCACTGTGAAATATGGGAAATCAGAAAAGTAGCTGTTTCTAATTCGATTATTTCAAAGTCCATTCTGAACTCTGTACCCTGCCGAATCAATGGCAAAACTCCAACAGACTTAAGTGGAGCCAAGATTTTATCGATCATCTGGAATAAAGGAGGGATTTTTCCAGGCTTTCACAAGAAGTATTTTAATCTGCAGCTTCTTTATGCACTACAAAAAAATTTAGAGGTCTTGACATTCTTTTATTGGTTGCATTTTGCCATTATACCTAGTATTCTGCCAGCTGACTAGAGGTGAGCCCCAAAAGTACATCAGAATGTCAGGCCTGATATTAACGGAGCCTGCAAAACATACTCTGGCTAAAGAAGATGTCACTGTTTTTGTAACTAAAGTCTCAATATACTGGAACATTTTTACTATGAACAAGCCTATCTTTGTGCTTGATTTTAACTAAAAATCAAATGGAAATAGGACCCCAAAATTAGAAGCTGTCACTGCAGTTACATGGTTGCATTGTACAGTCTTGGTATTTTGAGTTGATTCACTGAAGCTTTGTTCAGTTGTGACTGCATTTGTTAAGTTGCATTATTATTACTCATGCTGTTAGCAATATCAAATGATCTCCACTTTGCAGAAAACACCTGCCCCTTATTTCCAAAGCACTCAGTGATGCAACAGATAAGTATTACAACCCCATTTTATAGACACAGAAGCAAAAGGAGCAAAGTGTCTTTCTTCAAGGACAAGAATTCATGTGTTTTGTGTCTTAGTCTAGTCTGCTATGCAGTAGGCCGTACAACTTCCAGCTGGGTGCTGGTGATTAGGTGTTTTTATAGCAAGCTCTTTGTAATTCTTACTTTTTCCTTAGGTAAAGGATTGGTGCATAACTGTAATGTCTATAAAATGCTAAAGCTGTTAAAACACAGTTTTTGTTGTATGTCATCCAATTTGCAGTTGGGAAATGTAAAATTTGCTTAAATTGAAAACATATGTTGTGCTGGAAAGTAGGTAATGGAATTGCCACCTTTGCATGTTTGAGTCCCATGTCTTTTCTGCAATTTACACAATAATAAACCTAACTAACGAAGCTATTTTAGCCATTATAGATCATTTTATTTGGTGATATAAAAGTCTTCATGCTAGGGTTGGACAGGAAACATTTTCCATGTCTTGTAAAAACTTTCATGATTTCAAAACTGTTCCTGTTCAAAATCAGATGAACCTAGAGGCTACTGAAAATACAGTGTAAAAGAAGCTCCTCACCCATCCCAGCATGGCATAAGTGAAAGGCCAGGTACTCCTTCAGGATATGGGATGCTTGGCTTAGAGCAGGTGGTACTTTCTGATTTTCACCAGAAATTCCATACTTTATAACTGGTATAAACATTTTACGGAGAAAAAAAAAAAAATCAATGAATTCATTTTCCTTGATTAAAAAAATGTGTTTGAAAATTTCTGTCAAACACCCCTTTATATTTTCAGAAAACATACTGTGGCTGAGATATGTCTCCTAAGAGACTTTGAGCTGAGAGATTTTCTTGTTCTCTCCACTCAGAAATAGGCACGTTTTTTGATATTTATTTTATGAAACACAAGCAGCCACCCTTAAAGTGTGGATTCAAAATGTGCTGTGAGAAAAGCCTGTGACAATATAACACAGTTTCTCCATTGCTGTCCTTCCCTTTTCTTCTTTCTCTGCCACTGTCTCACTCTGCTTGTTAAATGTCTTTAAAGCGAAGGTTTTGCATTTACCTTCAATCCAATGTGTCTTAGATGTTTTATTTTACTTGGCTGTATTTTAAACTTTTCTTTTAAACCTTTACTCTTACCTTCCAGAATTTCTTCCTCTTTTACTTGACTGTTTTCTTCCTGTCATCTTTTCCTCTTTCTGACTATCTCTGATTGTCATTCCTTTCAGGATGGGAAATGGCTGCAGGCCAAAAGTCAGAGAGCAATCATAAAAAGCTATCAAAGGATGAGTAAAAGATGAGAGTAAATATGATAGTGTTGTCTTCTGAAAGCATAATGACAGCACTTACCTGCCTCGCCTGGCTATAGACAAGGATATCTTTGTGAGTGTTAGAAGGACAAAATTGTATACTCTATTCAGACACATGACTAATTCTGAGTCATCACTAATTAAATTACGTCTGATAAATAAAAAAATGTTCCCTGAAATTTTATAGAGATAAAAACACTATTACCACCACTGAAGGCCTCAAGCTTTGATGGAGACTTTACTTTGAATATGAAATAATGGCAGGAAGAAGAAATTAATTTATATTCCCTCCCCCAAGTCTACTTAACACCACCAAAGGTGGTGGCATACCCTCTGCTGATGTGATGAGCTAGCAAAAGTAGTGCAGTACCTGTCCCCTGAAATTCCCTTGCTACTTCAACTTGTAGTTGCATCTTGCTTTGTATTCTCTCAGCTTTCTACAAGAAAACATCACTTGACCATAAATAAAATAAAGTCAAATAATATTCTCATAATCCATCAGTAATGATTGTATTTTAATTTCCTTGAAGTTGACTTGATGTTTATTGTCTAATTTTCTGCACCATTTCTGTTAGACAGTGCAATCTGGCATTTCTTATGTCAAAGAACATAACATGATAAAAACCTCACACTGAACCATTGTCCTTTCTCATTATTTGAGCTGCTTTCCAAAGACTGCTGTTTACCAGTAAGGATGGGCCAAACACCAGGCACGTGAAGGAAAATACTATGAACTTTTGTGCATACCCATAATTCTTGGTTCTCCAGCTGAGGGAGGACAAGAACTGGTGAGAAGACCTGACAAATGTAAAGGCATGGATGAGCTTATAGAAATTTATTTCTTCACAAAATAATTCTTCACCTGTAATGCTAGAAACTTTACATTGTTGAACAAATATTATGGCAGGAAACATTTGAAGTACACTAGTAATCACCTTCTCTCATTGCCCAAGAGTTTAAACAACCCTCTATTAAAGTGAACCCATTTGCTGAGCAAAAATTACTTCTTTGCCTTTTTCTGCATTGTTCTCATTTTATTGTTGTCATGGTTATTGCCATTATAATTAGTCCCATTGCTTCTGCTGTTGTGCCAGTCATGATAAAAATCAGATGATTTTTAAGAATTCCTGTTGTGAGAAGAAAACTCTTGCAATTCAACCTCAGAAGGATCCCCTTTCTCCTTCTGTTGAGCTTTTACTCCCATATATATTTCAGAACCATACCTCAAGGACACCCCTGACCTTTTACAGCCAAATGTCACAGCCTTAGCAACTAAGGTTAAAACCGATAGATCACACTGGAGACAAATATTGGTGTATCATGCATCTCTGTATCATGTATCTTCAAGTAAAACACTATTGATGCTTATGCCATGCCATCTTCCTTGTTATATATTTGTGCATTGCCTAAACCTCTGGATTTCTAATCTATGGTTAAGATGTCTGGATGACAACAGCAACACAATAACATTCTTATACCATCTTTGATACTCAAATGCCAGACATAGTCCTTTTAAAGCTACCAAGCAATATATTAAAATTTGTTTGGGCAACTGCTGGAGTGCAAATTGTATAGCTGATTTACTTTGCTAGAAAAAAAATTCTGCTGCAGATCTACTTCTTTCACATATAACTCATTACAGCTTGCTTTCCCATTTAGGACCTGGTGAGGCAGAACTAAATGTAAGAGAGTGTTACCCTCTAACAATGCCTATGGAACAAACCAGTGTCTTAACACACTCACACTTGTCTTAAGAGAGCAATGTAGGGATCTAGTAATGTTATGAGCTTAACAGAGTTAGTCTTTTCATAAACTTACATCAGAACTGTATTCACCATGTTGGGGAACATTTTGACATGACCTCATGCTGGAGGCAGCTGCTTGATTAGAGTAATTTCTGGAAGAAGTTTGTCTGTGTTCTGCTTCAATAATTTTTTTTTTTCCCATCATTATGCTAGACATGTGCTTCAGCTGCAAAGACCAGATCTGTATTCAAACTTCTTCAAAGTTGGGGAGCGTTTGATGTCTAAGGGCAAATGAAGGTTCTGCACAAAATAAGGTTGCAGGCGAAGGCACATAGCAATTACTGTGAGATGCAGGATGAGAATTCCTTGAAAAACGTTGATGCTCTTGTTCTTTACTTTGTTTATGGCTCTAGGGATGAGTTTCAAGAGGCAAAAGAGTGGAAATAGGCCAGAATATGTCTCTGTTGGGCAGTCTGCTGTCCCAGATGTTCTTCCAGAGCTCTTTGTTTATATATGCCCATGTCTGATTTTCTGCCACAGTAAAAAAATATTCCCAGTGAAAGCAAATATTCTCATAGTCTCTGGAGGCAAAATCAATGCAGTGCATCAGACTGTGGCTTTGAAGTCCCAGTGCAGGCTGGAGAATGAGCTTGAAGCAGAATTGATACACAGACTGGATGAGAGGTCTAACATCCACGAATCCTGCTGGCTGCAGCCCTTGCTGCTGACACTGAAGAAGAGTGGCAGGTTCATGGCAAGATGTGGTGACACTGACTGGAAAGGGCCTGAAGAGACTGTGCAGAGCCCTTAGCAGCTGAAAGGAGCCCTGGGGAAGAGGAAGTCCTAAAGGGAATACTGAGACAAGCATGAACAGGATAATAAAGGATGCAGGGTACATACACTACTATATAAATCTCACTGTGATTCTGGCTTTATCTGTCTGTTAACAACCCTGGCATGTGCAAACTTAGCTGCTTTTACTTAGTTTCATATTAGCAATGTAAGGAACCTGGGCAGCTCTGCCTCTTTTTCCCTTGTTAGTGCTATACTTTAATGGTTGTTATCAAAGAAGGGTTGAGGTTGGAAGGGACCTCTGGAAGTCATCTAGTCCAACCCCACTGCTCAAGCAGGGCCACCTACAGTCAGTTGCCCAGGACCATGTCCAGATGGCTTTTGAATATCTCCACAGATGGAGACTCCTCAATCTCTCAGGGCAACCTGTGACAATGCTTGGTCACCCTCACAGTGAAAAAGTGCTTCCTGATGTTCAGAGGGAACCTCCTGTGTTTCAGTTTGTGCCCATTGCCTCTGGTCCTGCGGCTGGGCACTGCTGAAAAGAGCTTGTCTCTGTCTTCTTTGCACCCTCCTTTCAGGTATTTGTATACATTAATAAGATCCCCCCTGAGCCTTGTCTTCTCCACGCTAAGCAGTCCCAACTCCCTCAGCCTTTCCTCATAGGAGAGAAGTTCCAGTCCCTTAACCATCTTAGTGGCTCTTCTTTCTCTCCAATATGTCCACGTCTCTGTCATACTGGGGAGCCCAGAACTGGATACAATACTCCAGCTGTGGCCTCACCAGTACTGAATAAAGAGGAAGAATCACTTTCCTCAACCTGCTGGCCATATTTTGTCTAATGCAGCCCAGGATGCCATTAGCTTTCTTTGCCACAAGGGCACATTACTGGTTCATGCTGTCTTGGTGGTTGTTATACTAAAGACTCATTTCATAATAAGCTCCATCACTGGCTTCTTACTAGCCACCAGGTGTTGCTGCCTGATTGCTCAGGAGAAGCTCTGTTCCCCAGAAAGTTCTCCTGATGTTTCTGGATAACATGCTCAGCTCTGCCACACTGACAGGCAGGGCAGAAAGTGCTGCCTTTGCCATAATTTGAGCTCAGGGCTGAGTTTGTGCTTCCCGATGGGACTGTTTGGACCTCCTGGGTTGTGCACAAAGGCAGAGAGCTCCACTTTGCACTGTCTGCTCAGCTGCCCCCAGGTATGGCAGAGCAGAACAGCTTCTTCTGTTTGTGGCGGGGAGCCTTGTGAAGATCCTCATTTTCTGCACAAGCTAGCTCACAGGTTTTGTGTGTGATTTGCATATTAGTCATATTCTTTCAGTATTGGTACCTGAGAATGGGATTAGCTGAAGTCCCCATCAAAAGCACTGAGCTCCAAAATAGTTCCACATGACACAACATAGCCCCAAGTGACAAAGCATGCATTATTCTCCTCTCCCAGAGTGTCTGGAACAAGCCATACTGAATGATGTGTCACATATTAAGAACAACTTTATTTTTATCCTGATGGAATTCCAGGAAGCTAACTCCAGTGCCCTCACACTGACTGAAAATGTATGACGTGTCCTAATAGCTACAGGAGGGACAAGGCAAGTATGTAAAAGGGACATCTAATTACTTGTTCCAGAAGGAGCTGAAGTGTTGTTACATAAATGGTGTGTTTCTGACAGGCTTGAAGGTATCTAATGATTTGTAACACTAGAAGAATTTTGATACATTCAGTCTAGAAGGGCAGATCGTTTTAAGTTTCTTTAGTGAGGCTTATTGTAATTTAAACTAAATTCAAGAGAAGACCATGTAACAGGGCATCTTAGCCTTTAAACAAGCTCCTATTGTTGGAGTAGGACAATATCTCCAAGTTCAAAATGTTTCAGTTGCATCTTTCAGTCCTGCAAAAAAGTGGAAATCAACATCTTAAATTTGATGGTATGGTTGTTCTAATTCATGTTTTAGAATAATTGCAATTTATTACCTATGTGCAGTGCAACACCTATGCAAGCTTACTCAATGAGCAGGGACCCATTATTCTCAGCATGCTAGAGTTCAATCTTGTTCTGTCTGCATGCATCAGGCAAAATGCGTTTGCGTAATTTACACAGTGTGTTAAGGTGAATGCGAAGATACATCATTTTTCTGACCAACAATATTTGGAACTGTCTTACTGAATTCTGCTGTTGTGCCTCTTAGGTTTCCAGCTACATGTGTTTACTACAAGTCTTTCTTGAAATACAGGATTTCTAATTGTGCCTAGCAGCCCCCTTTGAGTGCCAATCAGATCCTCAAAATATGTGACTCAGAAGAGATTTTTCCCAGTGCACCAGAAGTATCAGATATTCCTGGGGTGGTGAGGGGAGCTGAGGGAACCAGGAAAAGCAGAGTTTGGAAATGAAAATCAACCCAGTGGCCAAAAGTTTTTTCCAAACTTCTTAAATCATTTAATCAGGAAAGCTGCTCCAGCCAGATGAATAAGACGTTATACCACACTATTTTCTTGTCTTTTTGAAAGCAGCTAATAGAAACAGTTAGGGTTCTTAAAACAAAATTGAGGTATGCAAATTTTCATACAGAGGGAGGCATCTTAGGTGTTGTGATACAAAACAGTGTAATTACACCAAAACATTTTAGACATTTAAATGTCAGGACTAGGAGTTGCTAAATGCAGTTAATAATACAATAATGTTTTCTGAAGAAAAAAATGCAAAAGGTAAAAGAAAAAATAATTAGTTAACATAATAATAAGGCTTAGCTTTTAGCAGCTGCTTTACATCTTCAAACCATTGCTAAATTATTAACTAATTGATACCAGATCCTCCACACACTAGCTCAGTGCAGAGTTGCGGGGAGGATGCCAGCAGAGTGCTGTTGTTGGCTGGGTAGGTAGATGAATGTTGCAATGTGAGTGGTAGGAAGTAGTAGTATTACCATATACAGCACAGTACTAGGCCCTCTGAGTACTGGTTCTAGCAGTAGTAACCTTGCCTTCGAAAGGATATAATTGCTCTTATGGGGTTGCCTTACATGGAAACCAAAATGATATCAAGCTTTAATAATTAAATTATGCAGCAAGTCAGAGGAGGATGGATTTGTTCTCAATAGAACACAAGAGACTACTTGCTTTGGTGACCTAATTGCTGCAGTTTTTTTTAAAAAAAGATTATGATAGCTGATTAAAAGGAACCAGGGAGCTTATTCACATTTGCCAAGAGCACACAGCAAATCGAGCTTTATGACTTGAAATGAACTCGGTGCTTTGTCCAGATTAAATTAAGAAAGGAGGTCACCGAAGTGAGGAGTTCAGAAGAGCACTTGAGACTGGAAGTATGAGAAATGAACAGCAGAACTGAAATGAGAATGGTGTAAGGGAGACAGAAGCCATTTTCTGCTCCTACCATTCATTTTCTTCAGAGGCTAGTGAGCAGAGAGAGGGGAAACTTATTCAGGAGCAAGAAATGACAACAACCCATCCTATAAAACTGCATTAAAAATATAGTCATGAGAGTGAGTGGGCAGTGACGGGAAATCTTTGGCACACGTCCAGCTGGTACTAAGTAGGACTGCTGCTGCGTCCAGACACCGTCAGGGGAGCTCATTTTGTTGTCTGCTTGAAGGAAACATGCCACAAAAACTAAAAAAAAATTAGAGGATTCTGACACTATAGGCAAACAGCAGTTTCTCTATAACATATGTAGGCTTTCAGGACCTTGTGGTACATTCTGTGTTTATAAAGAAAAAGTGGTAGAAAACATTAATGGTGAAGTCCACAAAGGAGATTCCAGTACAGCATTGCAGGATGTTGCACTCTGGTAGCCTCAACCTTCCTCCTGCTGCATAGGCAGGATTTCCTCACCTGAAATAGGGAGGATTTAGGTGTGTAAAGTTTGGATTCCTTCACCTGAGGTCCAAGTCTGCACAAAGCACCCATTTCTCCAGCTGTCAAGAGAACAAATTCCTCTGAACTTTCTTAGGTGTACTCTTCAGGACATGAATTGATGTACTTTCTCCCTGTTCACTGTGAGTGAGTTTAGGGTCATCAAAAAACAGACTGCTGATTTTTAGTTTCCCAGGTTAGGGCATGTGGCTTGCAAGAAGTGGCATCACCAAGCTGCTATGCAGAGCTGGGAGTCAATTACAATGACAAAACAGGGGAGGGAGAAACAGATGAAAGCTCTTACCTTTTAATGTGATCAGTGCATAGCTACCCTAAGGATTCGTGACAAGAAATCTTCCTTGGCATTGGGGTCCTACTTCTCTTTGCTGCTCTGCCCACCTGTGTCAGCTGGGTGGCACACCGCAAGGGTAGAGGAAGCCCCTGCTCACAGTGGAGCTGCAGAGAGGCAATCAGGTGGGAGACAGGAGAGGTGGGCAGGTTATGAGATGTTGTTCCAGCTCTTCCCAAATAGTTTACAGTCTCCCGGCAAGTAAACTGTATTTCAGGTTACCTTTCCAGGGCCAGTGGGGGATAGAGAATTTAGCTCAGAGCATGTCGTGTCGTGCTTCACTTGACCCACATGAGGGATGCTAAAAATCTCTTACACAATTATATCCATATGTCACTGGCAGGATATTTGCCCATTGCCATTAACTAACTTTGTTATGATTATTGCTATTTGGAAAATGTCTCAAAAGGAGATTTCATGGCATGCAAATACCAGCTGGCCAGGTCAACATTCCCCAGCGCAAGAAACCATTTGGAAATGTGAGTGTATCAGCTCTTGGTACTTAGAGTGGAGCAGCACATGAAGTTCCTGACAGACTCCTCAGCATCTTCACACGTAACGGGCCATGAATGTTGCTGCAGTGCTCTGCACTGAAGGTTTGTTCTGAAATGCAGTCTTGTTAAACATTTTTCATGCACCTTTCCTGAACCTGGGCTGAGTTTTTCAAAGGTGTCTATGGGAGTTAGCTGTTTCACAAAGATGAATAGTAGAAGTTGTTCTTTGTACTTTTTAATGTCCATGTATGGGCAATTTATGGCAGCTGCTTTAAAAATGCTATTGAAACTTAATCAAATACGCGAATTGCTGTGTTAAAAAATACATAAAGGAACCATGACATATTTAATGAGGCTTTCACATTGGTTTGTATGACTTCTGCTATTTTGTGAAATATGCCCTGTCCATTACAAATTCTTTTATTGAGAGAGGGAATCTTGGCCAGGGCCCCAAGGTTATTACTCACTGTATTCAAAGGGTACTTGGGGGATCTTTAATTTCCAACTGGAGAGCTGGCAGAAGGACAGTAGGTTTAACATTGTCTCTGAAGGATGACACCTCTAAAAGTGCCACACGCTGCTTATTACTGCAGTACACTGGATGGGAGCCAAAGTCCCAGTATGGGACTTGAACCCACAAGTAGTTGGCTGTGAGACAGACATGCTACCCACAGAGTCACAATGACACCTAGTAGCATCTTAATTTAATAGACTACTTTTTTCAATGGCAGTTTCTTGTCTTGCATTTTTATGGTCTGGATCACTGAAAGTTTATTTTTCACTTCAGCATGCATTTATGGAGAATAAGACTGCTCTCCTTTCCTGTATCGCTGTTTGTAACTATGAACAATATACTCTTCAATAGTTATGTCCATTTAAAAGTAAACAAAAACTGAACACTTCATCACCAGTTCCTCTAAGCTCCTTTGAAAGTTATGACAAGAAAAAATCTAACTTGTTTTAAAAATAGGCTGGGGAAATATCTGAGTCCACAGAAGGCCACTGCAGCCACAAATAGTCATACCTTTTTCAGATGTTTTCATAGATGCAAAAACTGAAGACAACCAGACTAAATCACTTAAGCCAAAATTTTCAAAACCAAAAGATTTTGTTTGCTCTTGCATTTGAATGATAGATTTGAGACACCCTATGAATGTGTCATTAGCACTTGCTGAAAATCAGGTCTCGTTAAGGTACCTCAAGCTGAGCCCAAAATAACAGGAACCAAAACTACTAGTTGCTTTCTGGCATTTAAACTGGGGAATGTGAGTCCTGCTATAACGTGTTTGAATTTGCAGCAACCAGGTGATGGACCTGCAAAAATGGAGGCAAGAAAAGCAGGGACATGAACCGGGGCACCACTGTGCAACGCTCAGGCTGCTGCAGCCCTTGTGTGAGCGCTGACATGATGTTCCTCCACATCATTCATTACTGATTAATGAAGCCTCTTTCTGAAGCACTGCAAGTTTTTCAACACAGGTGTTTATCACTTATTTCTGGAAGTGCAGAAATTTGGGTCCCCGGATATCTTTGTGGTAACTTGGTAAGAACACAGTGTCAAAAACTGTGATTCTGGCTGGAAAAAACATGGCATGGGGTGAGGCAGGAGGCAGCGGGGTGCAAGGGAGAAGGGGAGGAGGGGTCTGAGTTGGGGGAGTGAACGCATCTGATGGAAGACAAAGATGGGCAACACTGGAAACACTTGGGGCAGAGCTCCCTTGTTCTGGCACAAAACCCCAGCACTTCTGCCAGCGACAGCGCAAGTGCTGCTGACAGGGGCTCTTTGTGTGTTTTATTTTCTTGGCTTTTGGTCTGCAAAAGGTTGGGCACCCTTCACCAAAGCACAGATCCAGATTTGCAGGTGCCTGGGAATGGAGCTGAGGGAGTGCTGCCCCAAGCCCCCCCCAGGCCTGCTGCTCCTCTCGCTTAAATGAGCTTCCTTGTATTCGAGTGTTTGCATAATCCAGGCTTAAACTCTGAGAGCTTTACAATGTGTTTGCTATCCAGATCTGAAAGTTTATTTTTGACCATAGCTAATAAATAGTTAATACTCACATTTGATTAAAAGAAACCTTTACTAAGAAAAAAACAAACCCAAAGCAAAACTCATAAACTCCTTAAATATCAGAGAGATTTAAAAAAAAAAATATATATATATAAATAAAACATTAGTGCACTCAAGGGAAAATAATATCATTTTGATCTCAGTTAGAAAATATATTTGTCAGCACTTAAAGAAAAATGTAAGCTGTTCTGTCAGGTAACTAACAGTATTTTTAAGACTGGTGAAGATGATACCACTTCAAAAGCACTGCCACTAATTTATATGTTCATTTGAATGCATCAGTTTGAACACAATGCATTCCTCGCTGCAAGATGAAGTTGGTAGGTTTTTTAGCTAGTAGAAATTTCTCCATGGGCCTTTCAAGACCTGCTTGGACACCAGTTCTCCAGTAACCTTCCAGTGGCATCGGAGACTCCCTGGCCTTTGGGGCATTGCTGTGGCCTTTGAAGCTCTAGGCAGGCATGGAGCTCTTCTCTGCAGCTGGGGTCTTGGGTCATTTTCCATAATGTAGGCATAAAAGATGACATGATCTAAATATCATAGGTGCCTTTTGTAAGGAAGGGGAAGAACACCCAACTCAAGAGGGAGAATCATATCATTCCTGGATCCCCAAGATCTGAGGCATCCTAGACACAAAAGCCAAGTCCAGTAAGTCACTGTCTGATGGTGCATATTTTTCTCCAGTGGCTCTAAAGATGGCACGAGGTCACTAGCACTGACCTGGATAGCTAACGTTTCAATATTTGAAGTTAGATGATCTAGCCTATGGTCAGTATGAAGTATTTGAAAGATGCATGCTTTCCTAGCAAACCACATTTCTCAGAAGAGCAACTTTATCTTTTAAAACACAGTTTATACTTCTTTATCTTTTCTTGACTTATTCTTGGCATTAAAAACTGTTGTAACAACAATGTCATCAAGGATGATCTACAAAGACAAAAAACAGGAGGAATTTTTTTGAGAGATGAAAAACCGTGTGTGGTGTTCTTTGCCTTATGGTGGTCTTGTGGTTGAAATCTGGTCTGCATTATTGATAGGACCATTAATTACTACACATAATTAATAAACATTTTCAGAAGTCTACTTCCCTCCTTCTTCCCATAACAGTTTTGAGCACCCATCACAACTTTGCATATGCTCAGCTGCAGAGTGGGGTCCTTATCTGAGATGTGATCAGTATGTCTATCTCAGACATGTAATTAAGAAGTACACTTGCCAGCAAATTTCATTATTGAGAAGTCACTCAGAGACTCATATAACTGTTACAAGGAAAAAAGAAAAGTAATCAAGGAATTAACTGTTAGACAAACATTTACCTATGAGTCTATTAATTAGTTAACCAGCAGTTCAAAAGTAATTCTCATAGCTTTAATATGGAAGCTATTGAATGGCAATGTGTCTATTTTAACTCCATTTTGAAGGGGTTATGATGCTACCAGTTTCCAGAAGGTCCATTCATTTAGTATTTTTCTGAAAATCTTAGCTTTGGATTAGATGAGAATTTCATCCCTAATTTGGAAAACAATGGGAAGAGCAAAGAAACACATACTGAAACCAGGAGAAGCATCCCAAGAATTCTACATTATAGAAGTTAAATAAAAAGAGCCCAAATGTTATTTTTTTGTCTAACAGTTTATAAGTGGTTTCTAGAATATGAAAGATGAACTGGTAACCTGAATGTTTTTGGGCACCTGGGGCTGTCAATTCTTCAAAGAAAAATAAAAGTAATGAATGAGAAGGTTGTATTAAACAGGGACAAACTACTCTACAGAAATATTCAGTTAAGGTGCATGCAGTAAATGTGCCTCATTGTCACTGAAATTTGCAGTTAGAGTTAAATTGCTTTGAGAGCCTGCTCCTCAGTTCCAAGGCATATATTGCAAGCCATAGAAAAAGGAAACACTTCTTATAAATCACAGTGTCACAAAAAGTGCAAAAATTACTACATTGTAGCCTACAGTGAAAAGATTATAGTTAATGCACTAAGTATGAAATCTGTTAAATTCAGAATTTTTTCACTTCAACAGCTCTCAGGACATGTGAAGTTTTCTTGTTTGTCTTTAGAGAGACAAAATGGCCATAGGCCTAGATTGTTAACTCAGTAATTTTCACTACCATTCCTTTAACATGGTGTTCAGGTTTGTGGATTATATAATTATTTTCATTGGAAAGCACGTTTTAACATCTGGGAGTCATTTGAAGGAATGTAATCAACTACGTCCTTTTTTTTTGGAGAGTATCTTCTGTTAATATTTAACCCATAACTGATTGCATGATTTACCAATTTAACCCTGACCAACTTGTGAAATTTATCATCTTTGGCTGTTACTACACAAATCTATCATGGTAAGGGAATTTTTTTCCAGTTCTGCCTGTATACAAAGCCGTTCTTGTCTATGGCAGGCTGCTCCATTCATGCTGGTCTGCTGTGTTAGTGGGGCTAACACTGAGAACTGGAATTTCCTAATTCTGGTGTAAACTCTTCAGGGTGAAGGTTATTTTTTGACTGTAAAATTCCTTCCTCAACAGTGGGCCAAATCCTGACATACATACTTACTTTCTGCATTGTCATGTTTTCAGTCTTCACTCTATCTAATACACAGTATTATATAGTATAATGTAGCTCAGAAGAACCTTAAAAGTTGGTCAGATAATATTAAAAGAATGCAAAGGTGATTTTGAATATGCACCCCACAATACTCCTGGGGTATGATCCCAGGATTTTGTGGCCTTTCACTGTTTCACAGATTTTGCAGGACTGATGCCCAAATAACATTAAGTTATTTTTCAAGACTGTGGTGGGCCAAAATCAGGTCTTATGGAAATGAGTGTCAGCTTTGTCTTACCCTCACTTTTCTTAACCCCCCTTCTTTGAACTATGAGGTCAAAGAGGGGCTGGGGAAAAAGGCCAGAAAGAACAATATAGCAATAGAAAGGGCAATATACGTCTTTTAAATAAGGTCTAGGAAAGGTCAAATAGTAAAGAGGTGAGAAAAAAATAACAAAATAAAAGGGCAGGTGCAAGTGAGAGAGCTATTAAATCAGAGATGAAATCAAATTGGGGAATAAATCAAACGATAGAGTCTAGACAGAAGAAAAGGTTGCAGGCCCTAGAAGTGCTGGGAGAGACAATATGTCAGTGGAGACAAGACAAATCAGGATTTGCACACTTCTAGTGAAAGAGTGCCCAGAAGAGCACATCTTATAGGGGAGGGAGATGCAGGTGGGGAATTTAACTTCTGTGTATACAGTGAGTGTGCAGAAATAAGATCAAAATCAGTTTGTTGCTTGATTCAGAAGGACCAGCTCTGATGGCTTAAATATTGAGTCTTCTCATGATGGAGGAGAGCAGCATCCTCCACCCAGACAGAGATCCGGTACTGATAATAATACCAAATGTTTGTGCCTGAACAGAGGAGGGGAGTTGAGGGAGTTCCCCAGATATAAATCATCCCATAGTTAAGTAGAAATTGAGTCTCCCTTCCTTCCACGATAATACCACAGACATTCTGGGGTATGATTTAATCTGGTTTGACCCCAAACTTTTGTAAAGATAAATTTCTGCACATTTTTGGAGAGTCCTCATTCACTTGAAGGTAAGAGTCGTGGTGGTTGCACACATGGAAGATCGATGGTTTTGCTGTTGTCTGATCCGCAGAGCAGTTACACTGTAACCATGCATATTATTGCCCCTGTAATTGCATCCATCATACCTCCTGTAAAAACAAACAAATGGACTCCCAAACTCACTTAAAACTAGATAAACAACAGTTCTTTGGCAAAGTGACAGATACTTATTGCCTGTGAGTAGCCCATAACAGATAGGAAGGACAAGGATTAGGGTGGATTTGTAAGCTATAAATTGTAGAAATCCACTCCAAGTCTCCAAGCCAGACTCTTCCCTTAACTTTGCTTGAGTTATGCCAGGGATAAATCTGTCCTTCTGTTGAAACTCAGTGAAACTTTGTGCAGTCTCCTTTTACTGTGTCAGTCATTTATGTGTTATAAAATCTAGAGCTTCACAAATATAAGTTAGCCTGGTAATTTTTTCCTCCCAATTTGTAGAAGGATGAAATTTTGCATTTTCTGTGTGTCTGCTTTTCTGCATAAAAATTTAGCAGATGAAATTCATTAGAAATAAGTGAAAATGCTGCAGAAATGTGTTTTTTATCTGCATTGGTTCTGAAAGAGATGAAAACAAAATTGCCTTTTCTAAAATATGCATATAGATACATAAAAAGAATTCAAACTTCTGCTTGTTTTGCTTTTACCCACAATAACTAAAAGTACAAAGCAATTAATCAAGACTAAACAAAACAAAACAAAAACACCCAACAACCAAAAAAACCAGAGGATTAGCTGGCACTCTAAACACTAAATTACTGCATGGGTACACTAATTCAACATTAGAACAGATGTGACATTACTCACCCTAATTTACTTGGCCCATGTGGATTTTGAATGCCGTGCCTGGTGACCAAGGGCAAGCCAGCAGTTTGAGCAGTGCCTTGCTTTGGGGCTATCCTGGCCACACATGTGTATCTGCTAACTCCAACTGGAGTGCGGGCAGGAGCAGATGTGATGCTTTCTACGGCATACCCGGAAGCTAGCAAGCTCTAATTGTGCTGTCTTAGCATGTCACTGGTGCCCAGGTGGTGCTCTGATCTTTCAGACTTTATCTCTGAACGAGAAAGTCCACACAGGAGTTGAAAAGCAATTTAGGTCACAGAGAAATGTTCATTGCAGGCAGCTCTGACAACTAAAGATGATCATTCCCTCACCTCGTTGCTGCTCCTCATCTGCCAGACAAAAGGTTTGAGTGCACTTCTAAATTCTGTCCAAAGTCACTCAGGGGTGAAGGCATCACAGGATCATCAGAGCTTTGCATCCTGTGCAACCTTGCAGTAAGCAGCCCAAAAGACCAAAAGCACTTTAAAAACTTTAAAACTAGGTTTTATCTGAGTAAAAGCTGAAGGAACAAACTTACCATGGAGGAAGTCTAGAATGAAACGCAGTAAATTGAGAGTTTGTAAATGAAATTCCTCCTGCACTGTGTCCTGGCAAGACAGGGGCATTCTGACAGGACCGCTCTGAACTTCAGCAACTCAGCGGTGTTCTGGGTTGTGACAAATTTTACAGTCTGTTTTGGTTGCTACATTAAAAACCTTTCTTTCTGTAATCTCTGTTGAACCTGTGTTCCCTGCACTTCTCAGTGGTCTCTCAGTACTTCAGGCTCTTCCCTCCCTTGCTGGGTCCCTCATGCTCATCCTGTGCTCCAGAAATGTCCCTTTTCCTGCACCCCACCATACCATATTATTTCCTCAGAGGGCAGGGCCTCTCTCTTCTTCAAGGTTCCTTCAGACCCAGAGCAAAAGAAGCAAGGGATCTTCTGTTGTACTCCCTTCTGAAAAACACCTGGCATGCATTAACATATGGTTCCCATGAAGAACAACAGAAGTCCTCACAGTAAGCTCACATTGCCGAGGGAGAAGGTAATAAGCTTGTTCCATCAACTATGGTCTAGTGGTAACCTGATTCAGTTACAATCCATCTTTAATATCTGTTACCTTTCAGGACCCCAACTCCTACCTGTGCACCCAGGTCTTTGAGGAGGCTTCTGCTCCTCTCTGCATGTGTCCCTTTAGCATGGGGGCACCTTCACCCTCCAGTGCAGAGTCAGGCTTGGAAACTCTTGGTTTTGTGCTCCCTGAATCAGATGCTCTGGGAAGGATGACATGTGCCCGAATGTGAGAAAACCCGTCTGATCTGCATTCAGGTGGGTTAGACAGTCTTCCTTCACATCACACTTTCCTTGGGCAGGATGGTTATTTCTGACCACCAGCTGGGAGCCATTGGGAGCTGCAGCACCTGCACTGCTACCTCCAGAAGTGGATCTCTGTGGCTTTGACCAATCTGTATCTAATTTTCCTGCATGTCTCCCTGTAAACAAGCATTCTGTTTCAGCTTAACAACATCCTTAGCAGTGAGGAACATAAAATATAGCAGAGGGAGACAAAACAGCATGGTGAGAGGAGCAGAAGAAAGCCACCTGGAAAATCTGACACATGCTCTGACCACTGGTTCATGTTTTCTGACTTTAAAATGGGACAGGCGAGAGTATATACCTCTAATGGGACTCGAGAAGGCAGAGCTGAACTAATAAAGGCAGAAATGGAACAAATGGGAAAGATATTGTACAGATAGGGCACTGTGAGAGCACTAAGAGAAATAAAGGACTGGAAAGGACGATGTTCCTTCTCAGATGCAAAATGGTCACAACCAAGAGCTGATTTAGTGACTAAATGGCCAGAAGCAACAGCATCTTTTCCCTTTTTTCTATGTTTTCTGGTCTGTGTGACAACAGTTTATTCTTCTAAGTCACAGACACTTAGGCTTACATCCATTCCTGTTGCAGGAAGGCAAAACATAAATTAATAATGATGCTTTCCAGAAGTAGGGTGTCAGTGCAGATCTAGTTCTGAAATGGATCCAGCTTCTTGGGGAAAATACCTAACAATTCACTTAGGTTTGAATCCTTGATGTTTCATTGTTTTGAGTTGATAGCTTAACAACAAATAGTTATTTCTTCTTGTGGAAATCTTTGTGGGTACAGATAATTTCACACAAAGGGGCGACTCTCCTTTGCCTGTCTTTCCTTTCCTGTGAAACACTTAACATTGTTATTTGGAAGAATCTCAGCTATGTGCTGCATTTGAATAGAAGGAAGGAGTGTTGTGACAGCTAGCGGGGGACATAGCAAGGTGCTTAGTGTGGTTGTTTTACTGTGTGTTGCTCCTTTGGATTCTTCTTCAGAGTTCTGTACAAAGACAGCTGCTGCAGATTGAATAATGCATCTTGAGCATATTAAATGTATCCTGCATATTCAACACTGAAAATAAATATCAGATTCTCATACTATTGTGTATTGTTCAATAAATTTGGCCCATTGTGTGCCATTTCCCTAGCATGGTTTGTCTTTTCTCTCTTTTGCCATTTAGCATTTTATTTGCCTCCTTTCTTTTTAATTTTAAGATATTACAATCATTCCAGTATTGTTCAGATGGAAACAGGACTTCTCTTCTTGCAAAGTCCCCAGGTGAACTCTGAAATAAATAGAATATAGTTGCTGTTGTCTGATATTTGCTTGGATCTGAAACTTCATATCATTCACACTGTAACAGACTGTATTTTACAATCAGGAGGCCAAATCCATGGTTGGCACAACTCCACTGTACTCACTGGAGTTGAACTGCTTTATTGAGTTGCCTTGTGAACCTAGTTATTGTAAGTAGATGTGCTGTAGTCCTTGGAGTGGAAATATCAGTGCCTTTCAACATAGCACAACTTTAAATATAACCCCAAACTCCTTTAATTCCTCTAGGGGCATTATGTTATTTTTATTAATAAGTGGGGAGGGTCTTTTCTCCAGTATGTTTCATTAGCCTGTGCTGGTAGAGAGGCCATTCTTTGAGTCTATTTCAATTGTAAAATTGGAAGCATCTCTATGACATAACCACTTTACAAGGGTTATGTGAAACTGGAACTGTACTTCTGGGAGTGAGATCACATCATAGGCATTGACCAGTGTGGTTATTTCATTGCTCAAAATACTTGGGGGAAATCACTTCTGAGAATTACTTTGTTATTTTAAATGTGTTTCTGTGCTGCACATCCCACCCACCTCCAAGTTCCAGCCTGGCCTTCAGCTACTTGGACTCACCTCCTTCCCCTCCATTCAGCCAACTTTAGCTTTAGCTCACACTTCTCTTTGATTTTCCAGTTCCCAAATGAAAACTGTTTCCCCATGGACCACTGTATGTTAACCAGTCTACCACCAAGGTCTCTCATTTCAGGTCTCAAATTAACGCTTATCTGTCATTACCATCTCCCACTTCTGCCTATTTTAGCCATGTCTATACCTGTGAATAAGGCTCAAGTGCTCATTCACAGCTATTGATATTGTTTAATTACTAGGCTGCTTCTGCCATCGCAGCCACCACTCTTGCAGGTGAGGATTCAGGGAACAGTGTGGGATGGAGATGGTTCCCAGTGGGCAGCAAGGGTCAAACAACTGTTTCAAGGAGGATGGAGTTCTGCTGTGTCTACACAAGCTGCCATGTGCCTCTTGCTCTCCCAACCTGTTTGATCTGATATATGAACAGAGATGTAGCTGATTTGTAAATTCTAGAGGGTCTGATTACAATTTTCCTATTCTGACTGACAAATGATGACCTGGACTGGGACTACCCCATAAGTAGCCACTATATATGCTGAGATGAGAACCAGGATCTCATTTCAGTTGTAGGCTGCACATGCTATGATGAAGGACTGCCTTTTTCCCTGCTTTTAGTGCAATGTTAATCAAATGAGTACCGATATAATACATGATAACAAATAATCCTATTTTTAAGTCTTAATTAAAATTACATTTCACCTTTGGAAGAAAGGTTATACCTTGATGTTGTTTATTCTGGCTTTCTTGCACACACTTACTGTATATTAAACTATAACTCGAGGTGATGAATATCCAGAAGTTGATGGATTTTAGAAAATAAGTTTTTCATTAAGAGGAAGAAATCACAGCCTAGTTTATAAAAATATTCTGAATATTTATTGCTAACAGTAGCTAAAGCCAAATCATAAATTGAGCTGTAAAAGTTCTGTTCAGATGATTCCATTTTTCAGAAAAGTCTCTGCATTGTTCATATCTATGCATCCAGATACCTGGATTTCTCTGGATGTATCCTAGGAATCAGACAGAGAAAGCATCTATACCTAAGTAAAAAGATAAATGAGTATTTGAAAATATGTAGCTTTTACATGTCTTGAACATATAGCTATAAACTTTGATTAATATCAATACAGCTGACTGCACTTGTTCTTTAAACAGTAAGAAACCTTAGATTATTACACAGGAACATGTGTCTCAACCCCTCCTTACTCCCCCACTTGTACAGACTATAAGAGGGATACTCCATGTGGAGGACTAGTATAATTATAATGATAATAGTAACTATTCAGTTACTGATCTTTAAAAAATACTCTTATCCTTGTGTAAGTTATTTGTTCATGTGGACTGCTAGCAGTTCTTTGTATGTATGTTTCTTGGCTGGTCTGCTGCCGTGTAAATCAAGTCTTACTCATTTATTCAACAATCTGTGCAAATTTAACATCATTTGGTTAATGATTTCCCTGCCAAATTCAGGAAGACAATTGTATTTAACTACAAAACTCATTTTAATATCCTATTTAAAAGTCTAATCAAACCATCACTATTTTGCCTTTGATTTGTTGTATCTTTGTGTGTTGTCTTGGAGATTTTGATGTTGCTTCCTTCCAGCTCTATTGATATTTATAACATGGACAGTATGTTTCTAGAGGTATAAAAGGGTGGAGAAGTGCTCTCTGATGGGGTACAGTTCAGGTTACGAAAGGTCTAAGGAGGACACTTCACTTCTAAAGATGGAGATGCTCTATTAATGACCATGTTAAAAGAAAACAAGCAGCTAAAACTGGAGTACATGCTGTGGCAATCATGTTCATGGAATTAGCCATGGAACTTCAGGTTTAAAAAATGAATACTAAACCCAAAGCCAGCTCTTTGAAGAGAGCTTTCAGGAAAAATAAATATATTAACATCTGCAAATAATCCCTTCTACAGCAAGAAAAATACATAGATTAATAATAAAGAATGGTGAGTCAACATGCATTCTCAATAAGGCAGTTTGAATGTAAAATATTAAAATGCCTCTTGTAAAACAAGTCTAGCCTTTGGTGGGTACTGGGATGGGGTACTGGTTGGCAAACTGCTGCTGTAAAAAGACTGTAGGATCCAGTGCAGGATTTCCCAAATTCTGAAATCCAAGAGCATAATTATATCACATGCAATGGGCCCCATTTATAAACAAGATGGTTCTGGTGCTATAAAAAAATGCCAGGTTTTGCCCAGTCTAATCACAAAATGAGAGAGGAGTATAGAAAACAGTGATTTTTACCAGTTTCATTACTTTTCAGTGTTGTAGCAGCAGACACAGGAAAAAAACCCAGAAAGATGTAAGCAAATTACTTCAGTAGGGCTGCATTGTCCTTATAGTTTACTATTGGGATGGTCCCACAGCCATGCTTTACCTCTGTAACAGGAGCAAGACATCCATTTTCTCATGCACAGACTGAGTAATGGTACTGCCATATTTTATTTCCAAATTAGAGGAAACGTCACTCAATGCTTGTATTTAAAATGAGAAGGAAGAAAAGCATTGCCTTCATGCAGTTTAAAGAAAAAAACCCAGCTAAATCTGTTAAATATCCACTGACATTTGTATGAACTTAAAGCAAAGCACGATTCACATCTTGGATTACCACAGTTCATATATCATATCAGGTAACATATATCGACTTTTAGACTGAAATATTTTGATTTTCTGTGTAGTAAAAAATTTCACTGGTCTGTTTATTATGCCGAAGACCCTTGGAAGGCTCCTGTAGCCAGGTAGCCAAGACCCAGCGATGCCCTGTGTGCAGCCTATAGGCCTACTGAAGCATCTCACAGTAAGTACAAGGGTAGAGCAAGATATACTGTATCTATATGTGCATACCTGCAAACACAGAGGATTCAGCCTCCTATGGGAAGCTTGGAAATTATTTAGCCATCTGCTCTGCAGATCACTCAGTCCAAATATAAACAATTTGGACAGCACATAAAGGAGATTTCTCTTGTTTTCTCTCCCAGACACATTCAAAACTGATCCTGAATTTGAGGTCTTTCATTCAAAATTATAGCCCAGGCTACAGTCCCTACTGGGAACTGACATAAAGCATTACCTATAAAAGTGATTCAAGTGTTGGTATCTGCATGTACTTCTGAGCAGCTGGTCTATATTTGATGTATATCTCTGTTTCTGCCTCAATTATAGAAAGGGACAGTACAGAATGAGCTAACTGGCAGAAATCTCTGAGGATCTTCCTTTGAAATCAGCAGGAATTTTAGCAGAGTTTTCTTTCTTCTGTGGCTGCATGGAGAAAATCCTGGCATGCTTGAACCTGCTGTGCTTGTGGCTGCTTTTGTCAGTGCTGGAATCTGCCGGGCATTTTGTAGGCGCTCAGGAGCATCCCAGGGAAACCAGGTTTCTCAGCCTGCTGTTGTTGGCTGTCTTGGCAGTAACACTGGCTTTAGGTCCTTCAGAGCATTTGAGCTCCATTCGGTTTTTAGGAAAACATACTTGATTATCTTCTTAAAATCTTAACACTTCACTTTCAAATATTTTTCCTACCAGCTGTTGTTGAATCCTGCAAACTGCAAAGCACTGTCATTCATCACAGGGCTTTAGCTGGACAATTAAGTCTTTGCAGTGCTCCTGCCATATGCCACCACTGGAACTGGAGGCCAAACAGCTTTGTCCAGATAGACTTATCCTTCCACAGTGAGGAAATAAAATATTCACAGTAGATTATGTTAGCTGTCTGTCTGAGTTGCTTTAACACATCCAAACAACTGCCCTATTTTTCATACAAGCCAGCAGCCTCCCTGAGTTTCATTACCTGTATCAATCTTAACACTATTTAAATAAAATGAAAGAGCTTTAAAATGTGCGAGAACAAGCCTAGATATTTTCCCATGGGGCACCTCTGAGCACAATAGTATCTTCGCTTCAGTATTTTTTCTGCATCTCTTTCAAGCTAACCATATCCAGACTGTGGACATGCCAGGAAATGCCATTCTGGGACTAATTTACTGGTACTGAAAATGTTATTTCCAGAACTGTCACTTTCCAAGGGAATTTGAGTATCCACAAGCATTTCAACTGTGAGGATCCATTTTCTGACATTTGGGATCCATCTGCACTCCACTCCAGCTGGAACCAAACGGGCCCCATCCATCTGTAATCTCCCTGAAACTGTCGAGGACTGTCAAGGAAATTGCACTATGACCACACTGGAACCAGTGTTGGTGTTGGCTGGTACGGTTCAATGCTTTGTGTGGAAAGGGATTGAAATGAGATCATTTCACTACCCTTTTGGTAAATTCCGTTGGGAAACAGCTGGAGGCAATGATTTCATTGCCTTATTATTAGTTGTATTATAGGACACAATAGAAGCAGAAAAGAATAGGGCTTGTGTCAGAATTTTATGTAAAATTGTTCTCTCCTGCCCAGGCATCAGCACTGGGTCAACAAAATACTGATCAGACCTGAATCCCACAGGCAGGCTTAAAATGGAAGGACACATCAAACAGGGCTCCACAGGGGCTGTTCTTGGCTTGGTATTTTCATTAACAGATGATGGAATAGAGATCATACAGATGATAGAAACCCAGAAGGGACTGCAAGAATATTTACTGCAGGACAGCCCTTGAATGCAAAACAGTCTTGACAGGCTGGAGGTCAGCATGTTATTTGTCTGTCGGAAGTACTAGGTAGTACACCTAGGCAGAGCTAATCATCTGCACAAATACATAATGTAGACCAGGCAGTTTGGTAGAGCAGGAGATTACAGTGGATCTTAAGTCAATAATTTCAACCTGTTGTCCCATGTTGTTCTTCTTTGCAGGGATATACAAGCAAGCATAACTGGAAAGACAGGTGAAGCTGTCTTTCTGCTCCACACAGCCCTATTTGGACTCAGCAGCAGACTTACCAATCTGGGGCACTTTGAGAACGATGGTGAGCAAAGATTGAGACTCCAGAGGAAAGGAAGTGAGAAACATCAGAGATCTAGAAAATCCAGCTGGTTGGGTTCACTGAAGGAACAGATGATATCTAGTGTGAATAAAAAATAATAGAGGGGAAAACACAGTAACAATCACCTAGGCATGTAAAATGCTAGTGCTGGGAGAAATTAGCATAGTCTTGTGCTTTGGACATGAAGTAATAGGTTGAATTGCTACAAGGAAAAATGGGACTAGACATTTGGAAAAACTCTCAAATTGTACAGACAGGAAAGAAATAGGTAGTCTGCTGAGGCAATGAAATGTCCAGCTGCACAGATCTTTATGAACAAGGGTAACGAAGAGCTTTCAGAGAGGACATAGTTAGAACTGATCTTGCTTTGTGAGTTTCCAACTTTCTGATCCTTCCAGGTTGGAGTAACATGGCCATGGTCTCAGCAGCATTCCCGAATAGCCGCTTTCCTGCAGTGAAACTGCAATCAATCAGTGTACTTCAGATCCAGTCTGAAACCTGTTGAAAAGAAACAAAGAATAAATGAAGTGAATTAAGATTTCACAAAGAGGATGATCTTCCAAGAACAAAGAAACTGTGATCAGTGGGAGCTGCAGTTGTTATTTATTTAAGGATGAGATCGTCTCTGGCACTGCAGAGGTGGAAGGGAAGAGTGGCATCTTCCTTTCTTACACCTTATGTTTCCGTACTTAATCAAGATCCAGATCTACCTCTTTTGCTGAGAAAATCCAATGACTTTTTGAGCCTATAAAAATGGAGGGATTGGCTAGACACTTTCCAGAGCTGACTTCCTGTAACAGATAATATCTGCTAAGCCAAAACTCTCCTTTGCTGTAGAAAGCCCATAGTGTCTTGGTCTCAGTCTTATTTGGGATGGGTCCGCTGTGCATCCTCTGGGATGTGCTCCAGCTCTAAATATTAGTCAAAGAGCATCCTGTAGGGAAAATAACTTCTCTACCAAATGAGACAAAATAACCCAGTGAAACAAACAAAAACTTCACAGCAATCTTCAAGTAGTTTCCTCAGGGAAGAAAGACAATGCTTTTCTGCATCCTCCTGAAAGTCAACATTTTTCTTTGGTCAGGTGAAGGTGTGTGATCTGGTAAGTCAGGTAAACTGGAGCTATTTTGCCACAATGGTATTTGGACCAGGTGACAGTACAAGCTCGTTTGGAGCACACTGGGGACACTAGATCTGCCTCCTTCAGGGTTGAAAGAAAAATTTCTATTTCCATGCAGAGATCCTTAGTCAGGCTCTTACTGGGAAAATAATTAAGTGACACATTTTGCCTAGGCCTGAAAGAGACAGGAACTGTTTGTGACCCTCCTCCCAAAAGAGGAAAATAATCCAAAATAAATAATTCATGTCCCTTATTAAACTGTAGGGGTAATGAATGACAGTCAGTGCCTTACAAATGGGATCTGCAAGAGGAAATTATTCCTACAATCTACTGATGCTTCTCCTTTGGAGGGTTGCTGATTTGTTTAAATTTGTCATTTGCATATTTCCAACCCCTCAACTCTTCTGTGAATTGCTGCCTCTACCTCCTCTTTGCCCACAGCTGGCCATCCACCTCCTCCTAAGCTGCGTGAAAAAATTTGCCCTCCCACAAGTACACTGTTTTGGTTTTTGTATAGGCAGTGATAAGTGTTGAGTGTAAAAGACTCTTTGATAATTTAATTCACTTTGCTGAATTATGATTCTGCATGCACCATTAGTTCAATCACAAACCAGCTACAATAAGAATTAGGTCTGTTTTGCAACATGAAGCAGACAAGGCTGTTCAGTGGAGCAGTCAAGGGTGTTTAATGTTACATTTGTTGTTGACTTTGAAAACAAACACATGTGCACTGATGTACAGCAATCTGAAAGTCCCATGCAGATGTAACAGCAGTGGCATCTTGGGGATCCTGGGCTTGTGTTCAGATATGGAAGTGACAGAGAGGCAGCAATGCTGAGTGAGAGCCTCACATAGTTGTGCAAGTTGTACTGGGCAGGAACTGTGGGGAAAGTGGCTTTCCCCAGCTTCATAGGAAATCAAAGGACTCAAAAGTGAAAAATAGGACCTTCCATCATGAGGAGGTGATGTTTGAGAAGCAGTGGGTTTGGACAAAGAGTGTGAGCGAGAGCACTTTAGGAGGGACGTCACTCATCTCAATGCAGGCTTGAAAGTTTGAAAGCGGAAACTTCATGCCACTGGGTTACATTTAGTATTGAATTCTGATCAACTTTCCCTTCTAATAATATTTGCCTTGACCTTAGGAGGGCAATTTGTGTCAGAGAGGTAATCTCAACTTCTCCCTCATCACTTCTCCCTCATCACACTTTCACCCCACGTTTTAACACTTACTCATGAGAGGTTGGCTAGGAAACCAGAACCAAACACCACCTAACCGTGGCTGAGTGCCAGCCTACAGCTACAGTCCGATGCATATATTGCTTAAGAACCTCTCCAGTATTTATTTTGGAGAGCATCATCTTGATATTTTCAAAATTAAGTAGTAAAGTATTTAGCATACCCTCTTCTACTTTCCTCTTGGAGCCAGAATCTTCAAAAGGAAGTCCCCAGTCAGAAAAGTGTTCTTGGCAGGGAAATTACTTTTAACCCACAATATGTTCTTCACTTATGCTGTAAAGGCCCAGGCCGGTCAAGGGGGAAAGTCAACAGCTTTATCCTTGGACAGCGCTGCGTGACATTGACAGGGGTGAGAATTCAGTGATGACAGCTGAGAGTTCTCTCAGCACTCCCCTTATCACAGAAATGGTGCAAAACCATTTTGGCCTCTATGAAAAGGCAAAGTTGCCCCACTTGGTAACCTGTGACAACACTACAAAATGAAAATGTTTGCCATTTACCTATGACTAGGGACAGTAAAAGGATTTTTCAGTAGTAAATTTTACCTCTTTTTTGTTTTGCCAATCAATGGTAAAGCAAACAGAGCAAATTGCTTTTTGGATGTACATATTGAGAAACAAGAATTTAATTAATTGCTTGACATACGTTTTCTTAAGTTAAATAACAAAATATGTCACTACCTTAAAGTCTAGTGAGCTGGTAGATCCTTGTGTTTTCTGGAATTTCCTGCCAAGAAGCTTATAGACTTGAGCTGCTTCATCCAGCACATTTGCCATCTGCCATGTCCAAGGACATGCTCCAAAATCTATTTAAATGCATACAAGATCTTCATATTAGGCCCCAACTATTAAACAAATATTAATTGAATATATTTTTGTTGTTCAAGATAATGACCTGCTTCCTGTCACAGGCTGTGGTAGCTTTCAGAGCTCTCGTTGTTATTGTCTAATATTTAGATTACAATGCCAGGTCAAGGTCCTGGGCAGATGACTGCTGCCTTGTGCTAGCCTCTGCCCATGCACACACCCCAAAAAGGCAGTCCCTGCCCCAAAGAGCTTATTACCAATGCCATTGTCACAGAAGTTTCTTATTGGTGTGTTCTTATATTGTAAGCTTCCATTACACCAAGGCAGCAATAAACCTATGATCCCCATACTATTTATGGATTCGTTCATTACATTTATTTTAAAAAGCAATATAAATGTCTAAACTCCTATAAATACATCAACATTGCTGCTTATCTTGCTTGTTAAACTGGCAGTTTTGTAACCTCAAGACACTGCAGCTGTGTAATCTTTCACATCTCTCTGCCACAAGAATCGTGGTTTTTCTTTTTCTCTCCCTCGTTTCCATGTATAAAAAAGGTGCTTTGTTACACTGCTTGTAAACAAACTACAACTGCTACTGATTGCAAACATATTGGGTTATCCATAGAAATGCTGGGCTGTAAGGCAAGATAGGAATTTCTATAGTCATTTGGTATTCTGATCTTCAATCAAAACTAGCTGTATAACAACAACAAAAAAATTCCTGTTTTCAGCCATGAATCAAAATCTCTGTCGTGCTGGAACTCCATTGGCAAATTCTTGAGAATAAGATGCTTTAAAATATTCAAACAGAGTTTTCAAACACTGATGCATCCAAAGACAAAAGTCTAATCCACATATCTTCTGATGCTGCTGCATTTGTCATGTCTCAGCAGAGAGAAGACAGTGGAGTTCCTACTCTGAATGAAGACATCTACGGTTTCTGTTATCTTTTGCAGGGATATACTTGGGTTTTGTGCTGGACTTACGCTGTATGGCTGTGGTTATGAACAGCTGCAGTGAGGCTGGTGGCAGAAGTAATAAGAGTTCATTTTTACAGCTCAGTAGCTGTTTATTTTTTCTCTTCAGAAGTTTAGTTTTCACTTAAAATAACAAAAGCAAACCCCAATTCCTTTTAGTTACAAGCAACTTTATGAGCTGCATGTCAGGAAAGAACCATTATACTGGGTTGAATAAGTAAGGAGTCACTCCAGAAAAGCCATCAAACTTGCACTGCCATGAGGGCAACACACCCAAGATTGGAGTCTGGCCCAGGGAGTGCTCAGTACCTGGGGAGATCCACCAAGTTGGCCTGAAAAGCTGCCCCTCAAAGAACCTGGACTGCAGGCTACAAATTACTAATGAGGCCTCAAAAATTTAAGAAGCCGCAGTCATCTGTACAAGCACAGCTTTCTGTCAAAACTGTATGACTCTCATCAGGATGGATGTCAGCGAAACCTATTTTGAAGAACAGCACTGTTGGCTACTAACCACTGATAACTGACCTCTTGGAAACTGAAGGCAGCGCCTTACACATGCACAGATCCTGTGCCAGCTGTGCAAGTCAGATCTTGTGGGTGCCCTTCGAGGGGCAGGGAGGTAAGGAGAGGAGAAGGCGATGGTGAAGAAAGAAGAATTTAATTCTGTAATATTTTCCAGAGTTGACACTGGTTCTCATTATCTGCTATGTTTCATGCCTGACTTTTCTTCTGAGACGTTTGATTTACATCATCATAGTTAATTCTGTAGGCCACAGTATGCTTTGGCATCTTTGCTGTTTTAGGAGCCCAGGCAGTGCATTCTTCTTCTGTCTGCTTTTAGCAAGAACAATCTCTCCTTTTCTACAAAATCTGTACTTCATAAGTAATAAAAAATGACATTTTTGCTGTGCTAAACTTAGGAGTTTGACTCTTAAAACACGATTTTTTTTTCTGTAAATCCATTAAACGGCCTCACCTTACTGCCTTAACTTAATGTGAATTACATCCACTGGTCACTTCATCCTACTGTCTACCTTGCAGGGAGCTGGAGAAAGCTTTGAAATGTGCCATGTGTTCATTCTGTAAGGAAGACTGCACAGGACATCTGGGTGTTTGTAGACTAAGTAGAGAGAGGGTCACTCTGCTGGGGGACAATGTGCTGATCTCCAGGAGTCAGAGACCAACCCAGGTAGCAAAAGCTTTTCTGTTTCAGACAGGGAGGGAGAGGGGGGGAGAAGGAGGGAGGGGGAGGATGATGCATAGGTCTTGCCTGGGTATGGACTTATGCTGCAGCCAGGATGTGACCCTGAGCCTAAGAGTGCACCAGGACACTCAAATTCGATAATAACTTGGACTTAATGCCTTTTTCTCTTCACATTATGATATGTGGTTGTCTTTCTTTCACTGAAATAACCTCCCTGTTCTCACTCCAAGTTGGACCCCCTGTCCTTGGGAAAGCTAATCCATACATTGATGACTCTCTGCATAAGAGTGTCTCTTTAAAACAAAAAGAGGAAAAGTTTACCATGGCTAACTTGGATCTTGGAATAGCAGGTGGCAACTTAATTGGAAGATGTAAGCTGCTTACTACTAATTTGCATGATTACAAGATTTTGTAATTGCCCTGTAAAAGTTAATTTGGCATCGGGTTCAGTGAAACTCAACTATGTTAGCATGATATTGATGTGTGTATGAGATTTGCTGTTGCTGTTTGATATGTTCCCTGCTGAAAGACCAAAGGAGAGGTTCGAGGGTGTTAGTTTTAAATATATACACGCACACACACAGAGGTGAATCTCATTGTAATGACCCAAGTGGGGCCTGGATAAATGCATGTTGTATCAAGGAGTTCACTACAGCAGGAGTTGGTAATTCGTTCCTTCAAAATAATGAGGAAATATCTGGTTTGAACTGAACATCGATACCTAGTAATTTTTATGAAGATTACCTCATTGATTAACGTTTAACCTGCATTTTAAAAAGAAAAATGTTTAAGAAATGAAAATGTAGACTTGTAGGCTAAATACAGCTTGCACTGAGGAAAGTAAGAAAAAATATGATTTTGTATTTAGGTCAACCTTGTATTAGCATTTGCTCTAATACAACTAATTAGGAAGGAAAAATTGCTTTTGTTATTGGGCATGCATAAAGGGGAGTCTGAAGCAGAGCTTATCCTAGTGCCATTTGACTTTGCGTGCGTGCATGTGTGTGTGTTATCTGCCTGCCTCCTTCCCGCATTGCATAGACACGTCTTGCTGGCTGCAATGTTTAAAAGGTTTCTTCTGTGCCGTGCAGGTCCCCATCAGAGGTTTCAGGGCATGAGGGAGGCGCCGTGCTGCGCTGTGGAGAGGGATTAGCTCTAGTCTCTGATGCGGCGCGAGGGCCTGCGGCCCCTGGCTGGCGGGTGGGCACCAGCGTGCCTGCCAGCCCCTGCGCTGCATCGCCAGATCTGCAGCTCCACAGGGAGCCCAGAGCGTGAGGATACCTCTAAGGCAAAACAAAGCGCCCTTGAAAAGCCAAGAGAAATGCCAGATTTGCCACCTTCTTCCTTTTCCCCTCCCTGTAAGATGGCAGCCCAGAGTGGTGCGGAGGGGTGTCAAGGGCAGAAATAAGCCGAGAGAGGAAAGGTGTAGCAAGGGTTGTGCTAAAATGCCTGATTCCCATCATATATCTACACCAACAGAGAACAAACTATGCTTGACGGTGTTGGTAAAATACACAAGCACATACCTCGCTAAAAGCAGAGTAACGGAGTTGCTGATCTTATATATTTAAATCAGTAACATGTTGATGTGCCTCAGTGGGCTGGGACCCAGTGTCACCAAACACAAACGCACACACACACATCCATACCGGTTTCTAGCAGGTAAAACTTGATTTCTGAATTCTTTTTTTCCCTCTTCATCCCTTCTGGAATTCCACCATGTCTGGGGGAAAGAAATAAGGGAAAGGTTGCATGTGGTGTTTGTAAATATGATATCCAAGTTTGCTTCACTGACTGTGGCACAGATGGATGGATGTCTGTACATGGGTCTGTAGGTCATGAAGGAGGCACCTAAAGACCAAGGACCAGGAGTGTTTTATCTGCTCTCTGGCAGTGGGGGAAGGCCCTGCCAAGAGGGTGGCAGATAAGGATGGCAGGCCTGGAAAGTTACCCTTACAACTGTGTTTTGTATGTGTAAGTGGGAAGGAAACTGGAAGATTCAGAATAAATTACTACTGCGAGTGAAAGCACAGGCAAATGTATAACAAAGATTTAAATATTGCATTATAGTCCTTAGACAAATTCTTTTAAGTTGAGAGCATGGGAATGTTTTTCTAATGGGATGCGGAAAGATGTGTAGATAAAGAAACAATTAGGAAGGAAATTGGAAATCTGGAGATCTAAACCTATCTTTTACTCGAATGCTTTAAAGTCATTCAGGTGTTCACAACTATTTAAATCCTTCACTTGTTTTATGTGCCTCAAACAAAACAATGAAGCAGCACTGTCATAAAGAGCCCGGCCCTGTTCCAGCTGAAATTCGTCTGACATAGACAAAACAAAACAAAACCCCCAGAAGCCCAACAATGCCATTTTGTGTGCAACATTATATCTACTGAATGAGAGGAAATGTAGGCATGCATCAGAGTAAAGCACTCTTAAAAGCTCATTTGGATGGTATGGTTTTTACCTAGAGGGGAAACTACTGTATATGCAAAACTCAGATGAATATTTACAATATCCAGGAATAGGTACCAGAGGGGGGGAAAAAACATGCCGCAAATGTAATCATCTTCCGAATGGTCCAAAAACAAATTGTTCTCGCTGCTGTTGCTGAGCAACAGTCCCACGATGGGATTCAGCCTGTGCAAATGTACAGTGGGAGAGTCCAACCTGCCCAGAGAGTGAGAAGTCAGAGTACCAGGAGAGGCAGCGGAGGGGGCCTGGCATGGCTGAGCTCCACTTCCCAGCAGTTGTGACCCCCCTAAGTACATATTTTCACCATTCTCCTGACCTTTCACTGCCTCCCCACTCTCATAACAGGCTTAAAATAAATAGCGAAGCAAGTCGGGTACCAGAGAGCAATGGGACTCTGGCTGTTGTTGTAGCAGGCCAGCTTGTATCTAGGACATTTTCTGTGAAGCAAAGCATTAGCACTTCTTCTGAGGTGTTCAAAGGCTATGAAACTCTGGGGAGGGAGAGGGAAAAGCAAATAACAAGTCTACCAGACAATTCATGGGATTTAAAAGCAGTGCCCCTCTGTGACTTCAGCTCTGAAGACCACATGTGCTCTCATTAGGTGGTAACACAGTAAAAATGCACTGTCTAAAATGACAATAATCCACTATATTTTGAAATAAAAATTCTGGAATGCTTAATCATCTGACACAGTATGATGTCAGTTTTCATTCACTTCCTTCAGTGGGTTATTCTTTAAACAATTTAGAGACACAGAAAGGGAAAGAAAACCACAAAAAATGCATGTTCAAATAATGCTAATAGACTGTTCTGAAGAAAAAAAAAAAAAAAAAATTAAAAACAACCAAAAAGTGATTTGTGGTGGATGGGATGACTTGAAACACCTCACTATTCCAAGGTGTGGAAAATGGAATAGAGATATTTCATATGTGTGTATGACAGACCTGGTAATTTAGTACTTGGTTGATTTTGCTGTTGTTGTTCATAATGCACTGTAAAGCTGGCAGTCCTCTGGGTGGAGGAGTAAATCTGGGCTTGCCCTTGTTTTCATAATCAATATGTTTTATAACACTTTTTATTTTAGCTATGTTTTTAAAAACTGACATGCAAGACCATTATTTTTCTAGGTAACTTCACCACCAACATGGTATTTGTAGTGTGAAACAAACTCTGCCTAGCTTTCATTTTATATCCCTAAAATTATTATTCTACATGAAACTCTAATTGAAAATATGGTCTTTTAGGCTGAGGTATCAATGGTCACATTGACCCTTTATAGAAAAAGGCTTATGGGGAAGGAAAGAAATATAAGAGTAAAATGAACTGCTGCAGCCTCAAAATGTCTTATTCCAGCTTTGAAAGGTGGTACCCAGTAGCTGTTCTTAGTGATAAACCAGCACTAAGTGTCGGTATCCCAGTCCCCAAACTGCCAGGCTTGTTCTGACTCTTTGTGTGGACACATTTCAAAATCGTCACAGCTGGATCTCACCTTAATATTGGATCAAACTGAGTGCTAAGTGTAAACAATGGTAACCTTTCACACGCTCCAAATCAAGATCTCATTCCTGTTGGGGGACAGGGAAAAAAAAACAAAAGCCAGAGAGACTAACCCCCTATGATTCCACTTCCTTGGTTCAAGAGGAAAACTTCCTTTTAAAATACTAGAGAATAAAGTTTTCCTGCTTGTTAGACTGACTGCCAAGCTGCTGCTTTTGGGGTAGCAGTTTAATAGAGTTCCTCGCACATACAACAGGCTAGGTGGGAAATCACAGAAGAGCACAGAGGAAACTCTCACAATATATTTCCCCCCTATTATTTCTCAGCCTATTTTGAAATTAGGAAATCATATGGAAACAGCAGGAGGATTCCTAGCCTTGTACTATTTCCTTCCCCTGTGATCACGAAGTTTTATTGCTGCATGAGCCCTGCTGCCTACCATTTCAGAGAAACTCAGCAAGAGGTAAGGTTTCTCTAAGTGTGGGTGGTCATGTCCGTGTATTCAGCAGAAGCAATAGGGCTATTCAGCGTGAAAAAAGGCAGCTCAAGATGAAGTATGGAAGAATAATTTTCAAAGAGAAAATAATAAAGAACTAACAAAAGCACCCAGGGAATTCATTCTTTTATTTTTTTTTTCCCCCTTTGGTAATTGCTGCTGAAGAGGCTGGCACTGAAATGACATCATTAAGTCAAGTTATCTCACTCATACACTTGTGGGGAAAATTGGATGAAATTAAGGGAAATTTCCTCAGGACTCAGCCTGTTGCATTGGAAAGCTCTTCTACTGCTGAAAAACAGTCTTACATAGAGAAAGACAGCCTGCTTGGGGATTGTGTTGGTTTTGGCTGGGATAGAGTTAATTTTCTCCATAGTAGCTAGTATGGGGCTATGTTTTGGATCTGTGCTGAAAACAGTCTTGATAATACAGGTATGTTTTCGTTATTGCACTATTTTAAGCAAATAGTGCATAATATTTCTAGGAAAAAAAAATGTTGACTATCGAATATTAGCAACATACTGCTCATGAATAAGCAGCAAAGGAATATTGGCACAAACCATGCAGTGGGTAATGCTGACCCATAAGGAAAATCTTTCAAGAATTTCATATGATTGGAGAAAAACAAAATTTTTTCAGCAAACTGGCAATTAACTGAATTGTTCCACTCAATACAGCTAACATTCCTCATCTCTCTTATAAGTATATCGTGGAAAGTCATAATGGCAGAGCCTTGTTCTTTTTATCCTTACAATATTTGATATCCCCACAAGCAGGTCAGAGATACATGCTACAGCATGCTATAGCACAGGAGAGTGTTAGGATGTAATCTCCATTCTGCACCTGCAGGTAACCTCTCTGAAGATCATGAGGAAAGGAGCACCTCCAAATGTGATACTACACTTGACTATTTTTTTCCAGAGGCTAGTTAACTAAAATTCAACTAACAAAAGAAGAAAACACTCCAATTTTCACATATTTATGTATTTATTTGCTTATTAACAATAGTCATAGAAAGTTGCTACAAGTAAAGGCACACTTTAAAGCAGAAAACTATTATCTAGTCTAAATTATGGTATTAGACATCCTAGTTTCAGAACACATGAAAAATAGTCCACAAAAAGCCTAGATCTTCCAGTTTCATCAGGCAATGTGGTTAATGTTGGAAGGACAAATCTGGGAAATAATGGCATGGAAAACTAGCCATTTTTTAACAGAGCAACATTTTTATTAGGAAAGTTATACTAGTAATTTCATAACCAAAGGCAAATTTCTCTCTCCTAAGCACCTGGATGCTACAAGCTTTTGTTTTAGTTTTGATCCTCACTTCCTCCCCTCATGCTGATTTTCAGCCTGCTGTGGGAGACGAGTGGTGTTGCAGTGTTCTTGAAAGCAGAAAAAATCTGCTCCTCTGATTTGAATTTACAAAGCAAAATGCTCTTCTTTACAAGCTCTGCTCTGTGCTTTGTGTACTTTCATATAGTTAGAACGGGATTAATTTATTTTCTACACTTTCTGTTATCTCTTCTCACTCTGGGGCTGTCACATCTCTTGCTCAGACAGGCATGGGAAGGGAGAAGTTATCATTGCATTTAGATGGTGTTTGAGGAAATATTTGGTGAAATCTATTGCTCTGCATCACACATACCTATTTTCATGATTCGTGAGCTTCTCGTTGCTGTTTCTCCACAGCCAGGTAGGGAGGGAGCTCTAGAGCTGTAGCTATGGTTTGCCCCGTTACTCAGCATAATTGGCTGCTAATAGAGGAGCCTAAATTGCTTCTTTTTGTAAGTGAAAAATCTCACACACATCCCTGTCCCCACTCTGAGCCCTCCAAAGGAGGATACTGTTGCTGTTTCCTACCATACTGCAAGTTAGCTTCTCCTTTAAATAAGATTTTAGGTTGCAATTTCCCCTTTTGTGCTTTAAGCCACCTTTTCTGCATCTCTGGACACAGGGGATGTGTCAGATCAGGAGAGGGCAAAGCCAGAGGAGCCAGTACTCCCGGTGACTTCTGACTGATAGAAAATGTCACTGTGCAACCTTTTTGGAGGCTCAGCCGAGAACACAGGGCAGCCTGTGCCCTGGCTTCAGCGTTTCAGGAGTGATCGCAAGGCAGAGCCACCGTGCTGCCCTTCCCCTCTGCAGCGCAGGGCCATTACCCAGGCACGGCGGCGAAGTGAGCCCACGTACATGGGATGCATACAAACTGCTTATTGTCTTTCTGTCAGAAGCATCACCAAATAGTCTCACTTTCCCCAAACAAAAGCAGATATGGATTGCAGAGCTGGCAAGAAAAACAAACAGCAACCCTGTTTTAAGTGAAAACACTGCCAGATGCCATGAGTAACACAGAGAACTAACGTCAGACAGATACTGGGTAAGAGTAGCTTAATAGTTTTAATAAAGGTTTTCTTACCTCTGGCTGTTTATGAGAGCAGTTAAGCTAAAAAAAGCCTTCCCCCCTCTCCTTTCTTTACGGAGCAATGCATACTCTGTGCTGAGTACCTTGGTGTAATGACTCTTTGCATTCTGTCAACTTAATGTAGTAATCTAAATATCACCGAGCAGGTTGGGGTTTGGGCCAGTCTTAATGAGATAATATCTCATAAGGGATTGATCCCAGATACATTTAAGGGGCCTCACAGCTTGTATTTTGCAATACACTGCAGATTCTGCAGCCTAGTAAAAGAAACAGAAAATTAGTAAGACATATGAAGAAATGCAGCATACAGACTCTTAGTCCCCAAGACATTTCATGCTCTGTGGATTGCAGACTCTTGTACCAGGCTTATGCAGTCATTTATTTTTTTGCCTGCAAAGCATGGGTGACATCATCTGACAGGCAGTATGCTTACTTATCTGTTTTTGCAGAGTAATACTTTTGCACATTTTTCTTCATTATAAGCTCTGAACAAGTGAGGTGCAACGTTCCACTTAAGTAGCTTTTGCATGCAAACAGCAGCATCACAAAGCCAGGTTGTAGGAGAAAATACAATAGGAAATAGAATTTTAAAAGCAGTACTGCAGAAGCGGGGCAAAATACATTTCCTTAAGTGTTATTTATCCTTTGCAAATAGTTCACTTTGTGCCGTGACAGGAATGAAATGTATTCCATGGTACAAAATTGTTTCCTGGGAATGAAAAAGTGATTGACACCTAAGTTTGAATTATTGTGAATATGTGGAAAAAATGGGATTTTACACACTGACAAAGCCAATAAGAAGTTTGAAAAGCATGTTTATATTGGGAGAATTTCAGTACAGAACAGCCTAGTTTTTAAAAGCAAAATGGTCTTCATGCAACAGGCTCCAGTTGTGAATGAAGTGCCATTCAGCAAGAAGGACTGATTTAACAGCTCAATTATTGATGATGCTGAGTCAGGAGTCTGTGGATTTAAAGTCTCTGTTTGCTTCATCACTGGAAGTAGGTAATCAGCCATAATAGACAAAGCAAAGATTTCTGATAAACCTGCACTGGAAATGATGCATTTCTGATTACGATGAGATTTCCGTTAGACAAATGATGTGCCAAGTACTGAAACCCTTCCTCAGCTTTAATTCCTTGCTTAGCCAGGCCAGTACTGCTTCAATCCAGTCGAGCTTTTACTGACAAAAGAAGAACCGTTGTCTGTCCCACACTCCCCCCAGTCCTGGCACCTCCAGGAGATCTGTGTGCATCGCCCCGGGGCAGGGCACTCTAGAGCTGTTCACTTGCCGATGTCTTTAACTAAACACCTCTGCAGTGGAAGTGGTAAGTGGGTAAGTAGAATAAAATAACTGAATAGCAGAGAGTGCTGCCTCTAGTTTTCTCAAACACAAATTGAAACTACTTTGTGTAAAGGATGAAAGAAACTCTGTTCTCCAACAGAAACATCCAAAGGAAAACCAGGAGCTTATATCGGCAGAGCATTGTTTGGCCAGAAGATTGGCCTTTCATATTCACAGCGCTTGGGCTGAACTATGTATTCCCATTGCCTATATTGTCTGGACACTATAAACCAAATTATTCTATTCTACCTCTCTCCAGAAAAAAACGGCATAAGCCCTCATAGTCTGAGAGAAAATATTTTTCCCCCTTAGATTTTTACTGGGCGATTCCTGATAAAGCTTTTTACACAATTACTTTACCTTCCAACCGTTACAGTACTGTACAATTTTCAAGAATAAAGTGACCATTACGAGGCATTAGCCAAGAAGTGAGAACCCTAATTACTTCAAGTAAGCAATAAATGAAAGCGGCTGTGTTTACAGAGGGTCGGCACCTTTGCAGTCTTTTTCAGTAGACTTTGCTACCCTTGCTTACTTTTATACCAGATGAAGTGGAACACTAAATGTAATGCACTTAGTAACATTAGTCCTACTGTTTTGTTTTCTTCTTTAAAGAAAAACATACTTGATCTCCTTGCAGCCTCAGCCTATGAAGACGCATTGAGAGTGCAGCCTTGTTACTGTAAAGTATCTTTTGCATGTGCAGTAAAACCTGGATGTCCATATGGCCTCCAAATGGTCTGTGCCCAACTGAGAAACAATGGGGTTCTGTTGTTTCTTAGATAAAAGAGTATCAAAACCAGTCTGACTTGTAGAGATAGGTCTGGTTTCTTTTACATTTACTCGTATGCAGTTTTTTGACTCAGTAGGAGAATAGCTGGATGCTGTTTTCTTGAGGGTGAATAATGATCCCCCTACTTCAGTATGACTTGATTTGTTGTACCACTGTCTGTTATGTGTCAGTTTTGGAGAAGAAGGCAATATTGCCCCAAGAAGAGGCACCACTCTGTTCCTGACAGTCCATCCACAACTAGAGGGGCATTCAGAGTGTGTGGCACTGCAAACCAGGCAGCATCTCTAACATGGAACACACTCTGTGTCATGGCTGCTTTATTACCTATATATATATATATATGTGTATGTTCTATGTAGTGCTTGATCTGTTACCTATCAATTGCTTGCCTTGGTAAATTAGATGATTTTTTTAAAAGCATCTATATTCATGTACAGCATGTGGGTGATGTTTTTCCCTTCTTCTTCGTATAAGTATGGTCTATCCCGATTACAGCAAGCCTTTTGGGAATATTATAGGATTAGAAGCTCCTGAAAACTGATAGTTAAGTACTTATCATCAAGAAAAAATGAATCAGACCAATTTTCTTTCATTTTTACTTTCAGGCAGATGATTTTGTAGGACAAGGCTCTTTAATTGGGTGTCTCGGCACTGTGAGATAAACACAAATTTTGTTTCTCTGCATAAAGAGAATATATCACAGAAAAGATGGTAGAGTGCAGTAATACTGTCCATTATATAGATATACATTTCTAGCTCACACTGATTCTCTGCATCAGCTAGGGGTTTTAACACAAATGAAAGCATATTAGCCTCAGAGGTGACCAGTCAGGAGTACATGTTCCCTAATTAGCACTTTGATGTACTTTTGTCCAGGTAACATACATAGCTTTAATCATAGCAAAACATTGTCTGTGATGGTCAGCAAATCCCTGGGTCATCTTTTCATCTTACAGTCTGATGTCTCAAAGATAAATGCCTGGGAAGACTTTCTTTTAATACCTGCTTACTATCAGGTGCATTATGGGAGGCTCACCTTGATCCCTAAGATGCAGAAATTGCTTGGAACAAAGACCCAATAATAATGTAAAATCTTCTCCCAGATGTATCTATTTCTCTGATCTTTTCTGGCTTATCAGCAGTTTTTGACAGAAAAGGTAAAAATGGAATTTTATTTAGAAAGAGTGGTAGTAGACCAGGTCCCAGCTTCTTCCAAATGTCTGTCAAAAGCAAAAATATTATAAATTCACCATACATTAATCATACATACCCACTAGGGAATTTGCTGTTTCTGACTTTATCTGTCATAGGGAAAGTCACACAACCCAAATTATTCCATTTAATTTAGTATTATAACTAACCAAACGCAGCTTGTGACTCCATGGTTCGTGATCCATTCAGACTGACTCAGAAGATGCTCCCTTTTGCATTGCATAGGACACCGTCGAGTTTCTGAGACCTCCCTGCAAGCCCGTGGGAAGGCTTGATTTCACTGGGCTGGTTGTGGTGAGGACTGTGGATGGGTGTTCATACTGCAGGAGAGATCTGTTGGCTTAGAATTTTTATCAAGACCTGGGAAAGAAAAATTGGTGGTGGAGTATCAACTAAAGGATTTGAATCCAAAAGAAGAAATACAGGGTGATAGTGCAAGGTTGAATATTGCTAGTATGAACCTGTTCTGACAAATGCGGTCAATGGTTTGCTTTTCACGGTTCAATAAACATTTATTTCAAGGCTGAGAGGAAAACACTATGGAAATTTCCAACCCACTCGGACACCGTGGGCTCAGGAAATTCTGCTAGGACCAAAAAACCATGAAATCCTTGTCTTTCTCTTTAGAAGCAGCGAGTGAGGGAGTGTGCATGCATTTACCCTCCTAGCGTGCCTTACCCTGGGCCAGCAAATCAAATGACATGGCATTAACGGAGCAGCAGCTTTGGAGGCAGGTGGCAACAGACTTCAAAAGTTGCCCAAGTGCGATGTGTGTCAAGGGTGGCCCAGAAGGTCCTGTTCAGAGAGAGCAATTACCCAGAGAGGACTATGAGACCAGAGAAATGTCAGCGAACAGGTACTGGAGCAAAAAAGGGCAGGCTTGGTCTGGGCTGTGCTCAGGCACCTGCAGAGAAGGGGAGGTAGGGACATGGCTGCTCCCGCGGCAGAGGGGGACCTGGGGAGGGGAATGCTGTCAGCAGCCGAGGGACGAAGGAGTGAGACAACTTAATGGCTGTGACAAATGAGCAGCGAGCGCAGATCACACAGAGAGCAAAAGAAAGAGGAGCTCTGGGGGCGGTGAGGGAAGCGAGCTCCCAAAGCAGCTGCAAAGCAACCAGCAAAGGAGCACAAGTGAGCAAGCTAATTAGTGGCTGCTGGAAGGAAAAACAGAGAAACAGAAAGGCCACTGTCCATGTGGGGTCTGATCTAACCCTTGCTGCGGTCAGCACAAAGATCCCTAGTCATCTCTGAGGGCTCCCAATAAGGCCCGAAGAGTGTGAGGACAACCATGGGAGAGAGGTGCTGCTCGAGCGTGTGACTTCAGGGGTTAGAGGTGTACCCCATAAATGGTCCTGCCCTTTAAATACACGTCAAACAACTTTTTAAAATTGTCTATGCTTCTTGTCCCTGCCGTTGCCCTTGGTTTGTTCGGTGATTCATTCCCCATGCAGAGAAGCCCCGCTGGTGCCTGCCCCCCGCCGACGTCCATGCCTCCCTGCCCTCAGCGGTGTCACCAGCTCCAAGAGGCTCATATTGTTCCTCCTCTCTTTTTTCCCTTAGGATTGCATCTACCACAGCAAGGCCTCCTTTTAATCTTCTATCCTCAGCCATACAAACCTGGATTTCATCTCCAGTCCCTGGATAATCAAGATATTTCAACAGCTGTCAGTTTCTGGCAGAGGCCTATTCTACCACTTTTTTTTCAACAACATATTTTTCATAGCTGGTTAGAAATATGCAATATTTTGTCATAAAACCAGCCTCATTTGCAGGATTTGAATGATTTTTTTTCCCTGCTTTACAGTTACCTTTCTCTGTCTTACAGTTTAGTGACTTTTTTCCAGTTTCTTGCTGCTCTTCGGCACTTTTGCTTATGATGTTAAAGCTTTATCTACCACTAACCCCATATACTGCACTTCTGTAATGTCTTGTAATGTGTGGTTACTGAGTGGATATTCTCTCTTCTTGTTTTTTGTTCCCAGACTCATTACCTTGCATACTTTGAAACTTATAAGCTACTTATCTGTCTCCAGCTCCTAGACCATATATTCTGAATTTTGTTGCCCTCCTTCTTTGTTTTGACTGCCCCTTCACTTTATATCATCAGCAAATGTAATCCACTTACTGCATCTTCTTTCTTCCCGGTCATTGATATATAAAGTTAAGAAAATTGATCCTCACACTAATCCTTGTGATTCTCTTTTAGTCACATCCTTACATATGTTAAACTGTTAGCATGAGCTTGTTCACAGTTTATTGAAATCAGATATATCGAGAAGGCCAAGACTGCAAATATAGAGAAACAGAATAGGAAAAAGCAGGGGTACCTGGAAGCCATCAGTCTTTCCCCATGGGGCAGGAGCTGAGCGGGGATCTCCAGCCCTCCTGCAGCTGCAGGATCTTCCCCAGCCAAGGACAAACTGCCCGAGAGGTGCAGGGGCTGGTGCAGGATAAGGTCTGGGACCATGAGCAGCCACTGACAGGCTTGCATCTCCTTGGTGAGTCCCAGTGTGAATGGTCCCATGAGCAATTCCCTCTTTCTAATGTTCTTGATCATGCTTTGAAACTCCTGGAGGTTTAAAGCTGTCTTCTCATCCCTATCTCCATGATGTGAGAGAAGTCTTTGTAGTTTCTAATGGAAAGCTGTCATAGGCAGGTGTTAAAAGAGGATTTCTTTTGCATCCCTTCACTCATCGAAGTCAGACATATAACACAAAGAACCTGACTTTTCTTTGTAAAAGTCTAGTTAAAAAGAATGTATGGATTCCTGTTATCAGACACTTTTATTATCCACCCTGAAAAAATCCCATCAGTGGTTTGTTAAGCACGAGTTTGCTTTTGTAAATTCATGCTGACTTTTCACAATCAAATCATAATTTCTCCAAGCCTGACCCTGACTAGTATTTAAATTTTTTCCTACTGCTGCAGTTAGACAAGCAATGCAGGTCTCTTGCTTCAGAAGCTTTCCAGTCACCTTTCCAGAGGAGAAAGATAGCCTATCTAGTGCACTGGGCTGGGACTTGGGAGACCTGGCTCTAAACCCTAGCTCAGACACAGGTTCTCTGTGTGAATTTAGGCAATGGATCTAACCTGCTATATGTCCTAGTACCACGTTTCTGAGCAGAGATAATAATTTCCTATCAGTCACGAATACTGCACAGATAAGTGTGAGGCACTGAGACGCATGAAAAGAAAACTATTAAATGGTTTTCATGATGACACAGCATTTCTTTATCGAATGATCTTGGTTGAGGATGTAACTCCTCAAAGGTGGTGGGCATCTAACTACAACAGGAATTAGACAACTAAACAAACACTTTTGAGGCACCAGGGCCAAGTTTACATCATCAGACTAGCTTTAGCAGTGGGTTCAGCCTCTTTAAACAGAGCTGGCTGAGTAACTGCTGTGGCTCCATTATAACTGAAGATGCCTTTGCAGATATGTGTCTGTGGCTGCAGCATCTGAGCTAAGCAGGGGGCTGCTGGCAGGCACCACACTCTGTTGGGGTGCGTTTCCCACACCCCCTTGGTGCTGGCTCCTGCTCCCTCCCCACTGGCCTCTGGAGGAGGATGGAGCAAATGCCTTTCCCTTTCAAGTTGAGGACCCATGCTACCGCCCTACCTCTCTGGCTGGTTTTCAGAAAGCTGCACAACACTGTGGTAACAAAAAGGCTCTGGCTGTAGAAGAAAAAAAGGGAAAAAAAAAAAAAAAAAAAAAGACCTCATGCCTGCTGTTGTATCACATTCACTCATCCACTCACCCCACAGCTAGCATTCCTCTGGCAGGACACCCTGTCTCCGGCTCCTTACTGAAAAAAAAAAAAAACCAAACCCAAACCAAAACAGAAAAAAATTAGAGTCCTTCACTAGCAATGCATAACATTATTATGTCTATTTTGCAGATGAGCTGGCTGAATTGAGACAAAATTGTGACTTTTTCAGCGGACACCTGAAAGTGCTCGTCTATGCTAAGAATCCTTGATTCTGTCTCTGTTCTCCAACTCAAAAATTTGACGAGTACAACCAGGAGTGAATTTGTCAGGTGTGGGCAAAAGAAAAGATATCTTCCTTATCAGCACTGGCTAGCACAGTATGTATTTCTGATCCTATAACGGGGGATCAGCTGCAAACTCCTCGTCTTTATCCAGTATGTCAGATGCATTCAACCCTGCATACGCTGCACAGTACACAAGAAGTTTCCTTTGGTTTATTCCATTTTTTTTTTCTTTTTAATACCACAATTGTAACTTATATATCCTGCAAACCTGCTCCAAAGAGACCAGGCTTTTTACTGAAACATGTGAAGGTGTTGTTCACCAAACAAATGGGTTAGGAAATGATTTGGCTGCTTAAGAACAAAGAATTAGTCTGGCTACCATGACAGACATTCTGAACAGGAACAATTTTCCATGGAGGGCTGTGACTTGGGGAAGAGGATAATGGTAAGTGTTAGGATCAATTTTGTTCACTTTCTGTACCAACGAAGAAATAAAGAGGCAGTAAGTGGATTCATTTGCTGTTCAATTGTGAAGTGGCAGTCAGGACAAAATAGGAGGGCAACAAAGTTCAGACTGAAATGACGAGGAGCCGGAGGAAGAAAGGCAACTTAAAAAAATCCAAAAAATGGAAGTTTTTTGGCTGGAAACAAAAATAAAAGCAAAGTAGATTTGCTATGCACTCAGAAGTCATAAATGATGAAATGGATGCATACAGTACACTTGCATACACAGGTGCTGCCATTATGGATGTATATTATAAATCCACAGGGCACTAAAGTGATTACTTTTCCCCCCATGTCCCTGAATGCCACATTCTTCCAACATGCTGGATCCCATCTGGCCTCAAAGTTCCGTCATTCTTCAAACATTTCAATTTCTTGATTACCTGTCAGGTTATGACCCTCAATTTTTTTTCTTTTTTAATATCTCTTCCTCCTCACTTGGGAGATGTCCATGTGTTTCTGACATCTGCCACCCAACCCCCTCTGTGAGCCCCATGACAAAGCACTAATTAATGTGTTTATTTCAACAGTGTCCTCACCTCCTTTCAAGAAAAGACCCAGGCTTTTTCTCAGAGCACCCATACCAATCTTAGTTCTTATATTTGTGCTCTTCCATAGTTTACTGTAACTGTCTCCAGGTTTTTCATTGAGAAAGTATGGCCTTTGAATCCAGAAGGACTGCTCTTCAAGGTCACAGCTGAAGGTGTTATACAGAAACTATTTCCATTGTAGTCCTTTAATGGATAAGCTTATTTTCAGTTCGGCTGACAACCAGGACCATATCCCATCCCTTGATATCCTATGAGGTTCTGAACACCTTCAATTTCCATTAATTCTAAAAGCAAAGGAATGATTGATTATTTTGAAAAGTAAATGCTCTTATGTTACTGAAAGAATCCAATCACAAATTTTAAATCTGGATCCTTATTTCCACCCTCCTTCCCGCATTCTTCTCATTTTAATGTCTTAATAGCATGAGAAACATATGAGGAAAATCTTGCCCTAATACATAGCAGGTGTGAAATTTTGATCTGGACTTGCGTGCTAGTTCCTGGTCCCTTCTGTTGACAAAGGATCATTCAGAATCCAGGGTTTAATTAGGAATGTACTCAGTGGCTTTGTGTTATTTTCTGTGACCACAACCACCATAAGTACTTGGTTCTTTGTGTAGAGTCCAAAGATCAAGCTGGACTTCTGTTGCTTCTGGGGAAGGGATGGGAGGCTTTCAGTGGAGTTCAGAACAGCCAGATGCTGAGTGAAATCTTACTTAAGAGAGCCAACAGAAAGGGCAAAGGAAAGACAGTAGGACTCTGGTGTGTAGTAGCCAAGTCCTCCATTTCACAACTAAATGAACCTTTCTCTCACCAAAAGACTCAGTTTTCCTCTTTTTTCTCCCTCTCTGGTCTAGCTGGGTCTCAATTTCATCCTATCTTAATCTTAACAGATGACATCAATAGTCAGTGTCTCTATATTATGTGGAGAACATGGTTCTTCCAGTGTATGATCAGTACACAGCAATGAGATCACTCCCTTTTAGAATCTAGTTGGGGAATGCTTAACGGTAGACCTTGAACGAGTTAAGCATGGCCTAAGTGACAGACTGCATAGGATGGCCAAGGTGGAAGGGGTTGTGAACACCAGCAAAACCTTTGTCTCTTAGGGAACGTTACTGGCACAAATGCAAGCAAATAATGCATTTTGAGAATCACATTTTTGGACTTAGATGCCCAAGTTCCACTGAAATCACGCTTTGTACTTTTAAGTAATTTGGGAGGATTTGGGATGAATAGTTGTCTTATTTGTACAGCTGAAGAACTAGTGTTGCCTAACACTGTGAATATTATCATGTAAAAATATATGAGCAATAAAGCTTACTTTCACTGTGCTTGTTTCCACCTCTTCCACTGCAGTGATATTTTTCTTGATTCTTATCCTTCACTTATGTCATTACTACATAAAATTGTATTTTACACCAAAATCATTTGAATCTGTTCATAGTTAAGGGCTTTAAAGCAGCAGATGAAAGTAGGAAAGAGATGTCAGATTTTTAGGAAATTAAAGAATTTACTTCATTTGTAAACGACCATGGTGCTTATAGAAGTAACCTCTGCATTAAAGTACTAGCATTACAAGCAAGAGCAGGTTACAGTGCCCTGGAAGTGAACCTGGATTGCGGTAAGGTCATGTCTGAATGAGAGTTAGTTTTGGCCAAAATTGTGCCCTCAGAGGATTACATGTTCCTCTCAAGAGGCCAATCCAGACAAAGATTAAATCCACACATTGAAACAATGGTGCAGTTTGTATTGTTCAGGAGTTTGAGGGTTTTGGAAAAGATACAACCGTTTACGTTATTCAATCTACATTTTATTTGATAGTCTGATTGTCAGGCAGTAGTTACAAGAGAAACAGGGCTGATGAGCAGTTGCTTGATGAGCAGTAGGCTTCAGACTGCATACTTTAAGCGGGGATAATTTGGAAATACTGATATTTCTTTTGGCTGAAGCCCATAATAATGAAGTGTACAGGATACTGCTTTCGTTATCTCATTATCTTACAACCCCAAGCCACCTTTTGACATATTATATTGATTAAAGCAAGAGAAAGTTGGGCATTTCAGCATAATTTATGCAAACGCAAACCAATAATTAGAACAGCTAATTAGCTATTGGTATCTGATTTCATAATAATCTAGGAACTAAGATAACAGAAACAATACACACAAGTCTTGTTTGGTAATAAGGAGTTTGGTTTCTCTAGCCTAGCAGTGATCATTAATTTTTTTGTGTTTTGATTTAGTGTTTGTGTTAATATATTCCAGTATGTCTGAGGATATGAAAGTAACACCTGGTGTGCTCTGTGCAAATGTTTCTCTGCTTCAGGAGAAAAGCCAAAGGGGAAAAAGCTAAACCTAGAGCATCATTATAACCAGTCTGGTGGGGATAAATGCCCATACATTCTAAGGCTAAAAAAAAACAAATAGAAATACGTGTTTCTGTTTATATATTTGTATATATGTAAAGAGAGTACAGGAGGTAATGCAGATAGAGCATTTATGCTGAGAAGCTCGTTTGGTATCTATTTGAACAGTACAAGGGGTTCTACATGCAGGTTTTTGTTTACATCTATGTACAGTCTATGTCTGCAATTGGTTAGTGGAGGCAGTAAGCCCAATTAAAAGAAAAACCCTCTGTGCTCAGAGTTTTAATTTTGCTGATATCCCAAGACTGTCAAAGGTAGATATTCCACCTAGATTTGAGCATGCCAGCACTGAGCTTTGCTAGGCTAGAAAGAAAATAAAGACACTTCACTGCCTTTTATTTCCTCAGCTTCAAAACAGCCTCTTCTGTCCCTGTGAACAATGCTCGTCTCCTTATGCAGAACTGAGATCTGGTAACTCACATAGTGAGGTTATTACATAAAAAAAAAAGGCTCCAAGAATAACAGGCAGGACCAGTGACCCTGAGACACAAAAACAGTACATTGTTCACACCAAGCCAAGCTGCTGGATTGCTGGAGAAATGTGGTGTAAACTCAGTCAACTTTAGCAAAGACAGAAGTATCTACTTTTTAATTTTGGTACATAAATACATCAATGTCCTTTGAAGATAGCTTTTATTCTATTATGCCTTTTCAAGAAAGGTTGGTAGCTGAATCAGACCCTTTATCAGATGGCATTTCCCACTGGTATAATACCTACAGATGAAAACAAAATTAATCTGGCTCTATCGTTCACTTTATTAAACTCATCTTTGAAATGGGAAACTGGAGCCTACCTTTATGTGACAGAAAGCCAGAACGATTTGTTAAGACCTGCGATATATCTTATACTTAATAGGTAAAAGCATCTTCTTTCTTATGTCCACCCACCTCATGTGCATGTGCTTCCTACTGTTTTATACTTACATACACTATTATGCACCCTTACAAGCACTTCTAGCATTATTAGCACATGGAAACTCGAGCTTATTACATCCAGTGTATCTATACATTAGCATAGCATCTCTGGCTCAACAAGATATGGCGGAGCTTCAGCAGAAATTTTCTAGCCCATGAGGTGAATGTAGTGGTCAGTGGAGCTGAGGGGTTAGCTACATCAGCTAATTTACACACTGCCAGATGCATTTTTGGAGCTGTACTGGAAGAAAATGAAAATCCTACTCTCTAACAAGCCTTCTTGAAGGCAGTATGAGAAAATGATTACATGCACCATAGGCCCATGAAATCTCAAATCTCAGCTTTGGGCTGTTCAGACCTGGGATTTTGACTCATGCCCACCTCTATATAAAACCTGAAACTCTAAGAAGAGTTTAGCCTATAGCAGGAATACCTTCTACTTCTTGAATGGCAGCTTTTCAAAATGGATTCAAGCACGACCCTGTCCTATGACTTGGTCCCATAACCCAGCCTATTTGAAAGGGCTCCCTTGCCAGCCACACCCACCCCCTTGCCCTGTATATATATATATACACAAAGCAAAGGTAGTAAAAAGAGAAAGAATATGAGAATGGCTGCAAAAAATCAGGTTAAATATCTGTCTTGTCCAGTTAGCATGTCACCAACAGTGGCCAACGGCCGATGGCCAACAGAGATTAAAATGTTAGACAAAAGTGAGTGTATAGTGACACTTCCCTAGCATATTTTCCCATTCTCCAGCAATCTGTAGGTTAGGGCATTCCTGAACCAAAAGAGATTTCTTTCTTTTTAATAGGCCTTGATGTTGCCTACTAAGCACTTTTCTAAAAACTTTTTTAAGCCCAGAAATGTCTGTCACTCACAACGGCCTACAACTCTGCATTCCATAGATTAACTATGTGTTATAAGAAGGATCTGGCCTCACTGTGCTCATGCAATATCAAGTCGCTTTGCACATACACTGAAAGTCAGACTCTTGATCTCCTGCAGATGTGAGAAGTGCAAAGAGCCCCATTCATCTTATGGCACCCTGGCTGGGGGACTGGGTTGGTGAAGAATTCATAGCCATCATTGTTGCTGCAGAAGGCTTTTTGAGAAACAAACTCCCCAATATTTAAAAGAAGGGAACCTTATGGGGATGCTCAGCTGATTACCAGCCAGGTTACAATGGCAGATGGATAACTGTGCTCCAAATTCATGTGATGCAAAGGCAGAAAGCTCACTTTGAGCATCTCTCTTTCTCTGTACCTACCACCTAGGCAGGACTTCATAAGGTTCAGAGGATGGGGCACATGAAAGATTGTTTGAAGCCCCCTACTCACACCTGCTGAGTTCAAGTGGCTCTGGTGGAGGCATGTGGAGGGCAATAAGGGAGAGACAGCTGCTCCTGAAGTTTCCAAATGTTAGTCAGCACCACAGAAATGTGCCTGGTGAGAGTGTCCTAACTACAGAGGCAACTAACGCATTTCCCCAAAGCCATTTCTAGCCCACACAGCCTCTGCAGAGTCTGGGATGGGAAATGCTACACAATCCCTGAGGAAATGCAGTAGTGGCATTTGGAAATATTGTGGTTAATTTCCATAGCCACAACTTCCACTGACTGCTGGGTCAGTGCCCAAGTTTTTTTACAGAATGAACCTAGGCTCATCTCAACTTCTGGGTTCAATAGATGGTGTTCAAAATGCCCCATACAGGCTTATAAAATTATATATTGAATTGTCTATATCTGTATACATGCAATATTACATTTTGGACTGTATTCGGTGCCCTGGGGCTAAGGAGCAGGACGGGAGGAGAGAGCTACTACAGACTCACTCCGGCTCTGTAGTTCCATGTATCTTTGCACCAACGATCATTACCTGGGTCACTCAGTAGCATCTCAGCAAACAGCCAGCAACCGACAAACTTTTAAGAACTATACTATACCAACCTTACTCTGGGGAAGCACAGGTCCATCATTGTAACTATGAGTTGTGTGGTCCATGTGCTCAGTTCTGTCATCAGTTGTTTGAGACCTGACTGCTATGAATGTATCACTTTTTTGGGGGGGGGGGATGGGGTAAGACTTCCCAGGAATGCTTGTGGAGGAGGACTACAAAGAAGGTATTCAGTGTGATTGGTATATTTTCATTCCACTGACAGGTGCGTACACTTTTACATCTTATAGTATTTGTTCAGTGTTGGAAACAGCTAATCAAACCACAAATTTGGCGTTATTTTTAAAAAGAGCATCCAAAGCCATAAAGCCAAACAAGGCAGAATTACAAGTAAACAGGCCAGTTTCTCTCATCTGCTAAGGACCTTTGCAGCAAGCTGGTTTGCAGTACCTATTCTTCCTCAGAACTGTATCCTTTTTCTCCAGGGGATCATTTTAAGCTTTAGAAACTGCAGAAGCCATGCTAAAGCCATTTTTCCTGAAGGGAGTACTTAAATGGAAAAGAACCTCTTCTCTTGATTTAGAGTGTGTAAAATGCTATCCTGATCCTACCAGGCTGAAAGCTTCAGTCTTCATTTTTTCCCAAAACTCTTGCATCTGCAAAGAGATCCATCGAATGCAGAAAGGCAGTGCATGATCTTAGCAGCATGCCCATGTGTTTTACATTATAAGAAGGGGCCTAAGAAGCCATTTTCCTTACACTTTCCAGAGAAACTTCCCTTTTATTAAAGAGCACTTAATCTGTTGGGATGAAAATTACAACCAACTGAAAATCCACTCAGAATCTTGAGACAATCCCAAATCAAGCATTTTCAGATGCTGAATTTTTTCAGTGTCTTTAAAAGATTTTTTTTTCCCCACATTAATGCCCTGCCCTGTGTCTTGGTTCCTTCCCATAAAAAAAAAAATCAGGATTGCCAGCATACCACAAGGGAGCCTGTGCTTCAAATATTTCCTGCCTGGTGGGAAGTAGTGAATATGATGAGAGAGAAAAATTGTTCCTGGGAGATTTTCCACCTAATTTTGTAGACTTAAGATCTCTGATTGTCCTGGGAACTCTGCTCTTGCAGCTCCCCTTAATTTCAGTAGCAGGTGTCTAAATATTTCTCATACCCAGAGGTTCACATATTTGTAGGAGGATGTAGATAAGTTTTGGATAAGCATATAGCAATTCTCAGGTTAAACAAAGCAGAACTCCTTGCCTCTTGCTCTTCACCTATTGCTACTTCTTGTTGGATATTAAATATGCAGGTGACGAGGATGTGCCAAGCTGATCTGATAGAGAACCAGAGGATGGTTTCCATTTCCAAAAGCACAATGCCCTCTGTATAGGATGTGGAGTGCAATTTTTAAACTCTCTTTAGTGGATGCATTGAAATTTCTCCACTCAGCTTCTTCAATTCTGGGAGGAAAGAAAAAGGGAATGAAGGTCACTGACCTCATTGCCTGTTTTCAGAGATTTGTTCTCTTAATCTAAGCCATTTTTCTCCTTCCCTCACCCCTTTTTGGTCCCTGTTGGGAGGGGTATGCCCTATCCCAGGATAAACTTGCTATGATTCAGACACCCACAAGTCTCAAAAAGTACATGCCTCACGCTTCCAAGGACACCTCTTGCTACTAATGTAGCACAGTGATTTTAAAACAACTATGATGAGTAGGATGGTGGCACAAGTCTTCTCTGAAAGCTGCTTTGCTGGTGACACACACACAAAAAAATTTCTTAGTTTGTATCTGGTGACTTCCATTGAGCAAATAGTTGTGAAGTGGCAAATCAGCCTTAGTGCCTTAGCCCCACTGCAAGGAGATGCATCGTTTCCCCAGTGCCCATGGGGTCAGGGAGATCTGTCCCCACAGCTGGCTGCGGCCTCACTGAGACACAGTCAGTGGATTGCACACCCAAGTCAGGGAAATAGTGTTTGGCTGCAGCTGCAGCACAGCAGACGTTCAATCTGAGATTACTATATTTAACTTAAGGAGTTGTCAGTGACCGTCTGTCCGAGTGGGACAGTGAGGTCTTTTTTTGCTTTCTCTCCAGCAGTGAAGAACATGTGATGCTCGCGTCCACCTCCTCTATGACTTGTTCAGTTACAGCCTTTGGCATGCCAGGACTAAAGGGCATGTCCTTAACATTTCTGAGCACAAAACATTACAGCTTCTTTCCTACCAAGGATTAAATTGCAGCTTCAGAATTTGATTCATAAAGTGAGCATTACAGTCTTGCCTATATGCCCTGATTAATCCAAGGGGACCCTGGTCATGTTGCAGCCATTTATTTCTGACATGTTAAATGATCTGAGAAGGATTTTTTTTAATTGAGTTTGATTCCTTTCTATTTAGTTGTTTTCCTTATATCACTTAAGAAAGTCTTAAGAAGGACTATCATTAAAATACACTTTCTAACAATACTAGAGTTGGTAAGGGGAGGTAGTGTGAGAAGATGGTTTTGATCGATGTGAAAGCTAACATTTCTATGGTTTTGTATTAAAAAAATTAATAAACCCACATTTTGGCTCTCTGTTTTGATTCCTTTTTTTTGTGATTTTCTTTCTTTTTTAACTTCTTAAAAGTATTGATACATATTAGTGATATATTAATGCATAACACGATAGGCCAATGGGAATGATAAAATAGGATAATGCTGATGAGGTAAAATGTTTCAAAACGAGACATTATTTTAATATTTGTGGTTTTGATCTGGATCTAGGATAGTGTCTCTCCAAATTCCTTTTTTATCTATTCATTGCCTGACTTGCCTTTCCACTTCATTAAGACATTCTTTAATTTGCATTAAGTAACTAGAATCAGGCATTAAGGATCATCTAATAAAGGTGTCTGAAGAGTTGGGCAGTTCGTGTTCTTGCCCATAAGTCTCACATTGCGAATTTTCTCTTAACTCTATGAGATAACTGTAAGATATAACTTAGTTTAAAATAAATAGAAAATGGTAACATGGGCCATGCTTCTGTGACTCTGAAAGACATGGAAGAGGATTTTGTGCTTTTCTGGTATAAAAATGTTCTTCTGATTTATTAGATTTTCTTGCCCTTTAACTTCAGATGTATCTTGAATGTCAAGCTTGATTTTTCCTTGTTTTAGTCATGTGCATTCATTTAGTGAGCTCAAATAATTTTCCTGGCTTTCTGGTTAAATTATGCCTTTTTAAAAGGTGTCCTTTAGACAAATAGCAGTCTCTGTTAACAAAACCCAAAATTTTACAGACAGACTAGTATGTTTTTTCCTCAGAAATGTGATTGCCATGCTCCTGACTTCTTTTGAGCTGGATTTTTATAATTTTTAAAGAAGAAGTGTAGATACTGATAGTATATATGGGCTTGGGGTTTTTTGTAATGTTCTTATGACTAGTTGATGGACTACAAGTTGAAATCAATTGTTCCTACAGCAGGTTTTGAGCTCTAATGTTTTTACCCAGTGGCTAGATCTGTTGCAGATACTCTGATCTACATTTCAGAGCAAAAAAATATCATAATCCCCCTCTGTGAAGGATTAGTGAGAGCAAGTGAGCTTTCAAATACCAAGTTTGTGGTTTTGATACAAGATACAAAATGGCTAACGGATATAAAATTAAGAGTAAGCTGGAAAAGAATGTTTTAATTAGCCTGAAATGTTATTCTGATTTCATTTTACTTTGCTGAAAATAAGTAATAGTGATGGCCATGAAGTTACGAACAATAGAAAGAATCTAGTAATCTGGAGTCTTCTTTGAAGAAGGATCCCTGGCTGATGCACATCTGCTGAACCCCCTGCAGACCTGGCTTTGCTGGCTGGACCACTGCAGTCATTTGTCTACATTAACACTAGATCAAAAATCACAGATGTATAAAATGTTGGATTGAGAAACACCAGGTAAATGAGAAAAGGCTGGGGGTAGGGCAAGAACGGTTTGATTTTGTAGCGCAGATAAAGGAAATCTTTATTTTTAAATTGAGTTATATTTTTGCAGCTATTTCTGCCTATAAAAGTTTTGGTTCCTTGTCTCATGCCCTTGTCCTACCCCATAAACTGGATCTTTCTATGCTGGTTTTGGCTGGGGTAGAGTTAATTTTCTTCATAGCAGCTAGTATGGGGCTATGTTTCAGATTTGTGCTGGAAACAGCACTGATAATACAGGGATGTTTTCACTACTGCTGAGCAGTGCTTACACAGAGTCCAGGCCTTTTCTGCTCCTCACCCCACCCCACCAGCGAGCAGGCTGGGGGTGCACAAGAAGCTGGGAGGGGACACAGCTGGGACAGCTGACCCCAGCTGACCAAAGGGATATTCCATACCATATGATGTCATGCTCAGCATATAAAGCTGGGGGAAGAAGAAGGAAGCGAGGGGATGTTCAGAGTGATGGCATTTGTCTCCCCAAGTAACCGTTATGTGTGATGGAGCCCTGCTTTCCTGGAGATGACTGGACACCTGCCTGCTGATGGGACGTAGTGAATGAATTCCTTGTTTTGTTTTGCTTGCATGCGTGGCTTTTGCCTTATTAAACTGTCCTTATCTCAACCCACATTGCCTTATTAAACTGTCTTTATCTCAACCCACAAGTTTTCTCACTTTTACTCTTCTGGTTCTTTCCCCATCCCATGGCGGGGGGGAGTGAGCCAGCAGCTGTGTTGCTGAGCTGCCACCTGGGGTTAAACCACAACAGTCCTTTCTGGCACCCAATGTGGGGCTCAAGGGATTCAAGATAACAACAGGTTTGATTGGAATGTGCAAGATCGAATTTATAGCTGTTATTGCTGTTTAGCTATTATTCGGCAGGCTTCTGTGTTTGCTACGGTGCTTGTTTGCCTTATTCTCTGTTACAGTCTAGTGCTCGTTAGTGGCTGCTTTTTGGTTTCGCTGCTTCCTGTACTGCTGTACTGCTGTACTGCTTATCATCTTACTCTGATGTGCCTGGGAATGTTTTGATAACAGCAATGGCCATGTGCCTGCAATGTCAGATGGCCAGGGCATCACTGCTGTTTCTGTGCTGCTGTACTGGACAGGCTGGAACTCCAGTGTGAACTCGAGTCAAAGGGACTGCGACCTCTGGATGAGTCCACACGGGAGCAGGACACCCCGAAGCATCTGTGGCCATGGATAAGCCCATGCCAGAGAAGGTAGATCTCGAAGCATCTGTGGCTGTGGTTATATCTGTGCCGCAGCAGGTATACCTCTGAAGGGACTGTGGCCCAAGGATAAGTCCATGTTGGAGAAGGTACACCTCAAAACATCTGTGGCTGTGGATAAGTCCATGCCACAGCAGGTACACCTTGAAACGTCAGTGGCTGTGCATGAGGTCATGCTGGAGCACCTCAAAGCCTGCGGCCATGGATAAGCCCACGACAGAGCAGGTACACCCCTGGAGGGATTGCAGCCATGGGTAAGGCCATGTTGGAGCAGGTTTACTTCTGAAGGGACTGTGGCTGTGGGTAAGGCCGCTCTGGAGCAGGTCTATCTCTGAAGGCATTGTGGCCCGTGGAGAACACCACACTGGAACAGGTGCACCTCAGAGTGACTGTAGCTGTGGAAAAGTCTATGCTGCAGCAGATATACCCCTGGAGAGACTGTGGCTCATAGATAAGGCTCCACTTGGAGCAGGTACGCCCCTAAGGGACTGCAGTCTGTGGATAAGTCCAAGACAGAGCAGGGGCAAGGGAAGGAGTTCATTGCAATTTAAAACCCTATGGTCCAGCCCAAAGAGAACAGGGGTGGAGATTGTAATGGAATTACCTTTAAATTGGTGTAAGCCATGACTTGAGTTGCACGTTATAGGAATTACTATAGCAGGAACCACCTGAACCAATGGAGGACAAGCCTTACAAGATGCAGTGCAAGTGCAGCAGTGACCCAACCTGAGCCAGCTTTGGTGCCCAGTAATTCCCTGCCATACAAGACTTCTCCTGTCCTGAGTGACCAGCTGTCCTGGTTTCAGCTGGGATAGAGTTAATTTTTTTCCTAGTAGCAGGCACAGTGCTGTGTTTTGGATTTAGTAGGAGAAGAATGTTGATAACACACTGATGTTTTAGTTGTTGCTAAGTACTGCTTATGCTAGTCAAGGACTTTTCAGCTTCCCATGCTCTGCCAGGTGCACAAGAAACTGGGAGGGGGCACAGCCAGAATAGTTGATGCAAACTGACCAAAGGGCTATTCCATACCATATGGTGTCATGTTCAGTATAGAAACTGGGGGGGGTTGGCCGGGGAGCAGCGATCGCTGCTCGGGAACTGTCTGGGTATTGGTCGGTGGGTGGTGAGCAATTGCATTGTGCATCACTTGCTTTGTATATTATTATTTTTTTTTTATTGTTACTATTATCATTACTATTTTACTTTATTTCAATTGTTAAACTGTTCTTATCTCAACCCAGGAGTGTTTCTCACTCTTACTCCTCTGATTCTCTCCCCCATCCCACTGGGGCAGGGGGAGTGAGTGAGCGGCTGCGTGGTGCTTAGTCGCTGGCTGGGGCTAAACCATGACACCACCATAACAGATGGAACCCAAAGTCATGGACTAAGTGAACTCAACGGACATTTGTGGATATTTATGGACATTTTACAGACATTTCACAGAGGTGGTCCATAGACTAAGGGAATGATATCTGTGTGTTATATCAAAGGATTGGAAGGGGGGTGGTGGTTAATGAGAATGTATTGGATAGTGTGGGAACAGAGCATGACAAATGGTGTGGAGCAAGGGGTGGAGAATGTGCTGGGTTTGGCTGGGGTAGAGTTAATTTTCTTCATAGCAGCTAGTATGGGGCTATGTTTCAGATTTGTGCTGGAAACAGCACTGATAATACAGGGATGTTTTCACTACTGCTGAGCAGTGCTTACACAGAGTCCAGGCCTTTTCTGCCCCTCACCCCACCCCACCAGCGAGCTGGCTGAAGGTGCACAAGAAGCTGGGAGGGGACACAGCTGGGACAGCTGACCCCAGCTGACCAAAGGGATATTCCATACCATATGATGCCATGCTCAGCATATAAAGCTGGGGGAAGAAAAAGGAAGCGAGGGGATGTTCAGAGTGATGGCATTTGTCTCCCCAAGTAACTGTTATGTGTGATGGAGCCCTGCTTTCCTGGAGATGACTGAACACCTACCTGCTGATGGGACGTAGTGAATGAATTCCTTGCTTTGCTTTGCTTGCATGCGTGTTTTTTGCCTTACTTATTGAACTGTCTTTATCTCAACCCACAAGTTTTCTCACTTTTACTCTTCTGATTCTCTCCCCATCCCACCGGCAGGGAGTGAGCCAGCAGCTGTGTGGTGCTGAGCTGCTGGCTGGGGTTAAACCATGACACTTTCACAAGACAATATCTTCTGCAATACATATGGGTTGCCTTTTAGAGCCAATATTGGCATCAGGTTCATATGGCTATTGTATGTTTCTGGAAAAATAAATCCCTGGCTTTGCAATGCATGTAGTAGTTTACTATTGTCATCAAGAACAACAGAAATATAAATCTGTGTTTGAATTAAATCCCACAAATGCTATGGCTCTTTGACAGTTGTTGCTGTATTTTTCTGAGGGTTGTAATTTTCAAGTTAGATAAAGTATCAGTATTTTCAATGTATTTCAAAAATAATGTGTAACAGCTGTTGATAAGGAAAGCAGCAACAAATCCTGGCATTAGAACCACTGGCACTACATTCATGCTTTTGCTGTACAATGTGTTACACCTCTTAGAAACACTCAGTTCTGCCCAAGGACAATGCAGCAAAGAATTAAAATTCAAGCACTAGAGTCACTCTCTTTCTTTCCTTCTGAATAAATGAAGAGAAACAGAGAAGAAGGAAAAATGCAGAAAACAAATCAATGGATGATTCTGCCAGGATTCATACCAAATATTGCCACGCTTTGTCAAAGCAGGTTTAACTAATAGTTTCCTTTTTGAAAATCATAATGTGTATTAAAGTATACGGTACAATATTCTAGTGCAGACCAGCGATTATTATTATTGGCTACACTGGGATTGTGGATCGTGAGTCAGGGTGGAAGTGGGCCCAGACTCCACATATTAGACATGAAAATGCATATGAGGAACTTGTATATGGCAGCTGCCTTGCATATACACACTAAGGAAAACAGGCTTGCTAGTTTTTAGCCTTTGCATCACGTTTGCAAAATAAATGCAGTTTGCTTAAGAATTTTCTAAAAAAAGAGGGGAGAAAATTTGTCTGCAATAAATGCAAGGCACAAGGAAACCCATGTGAGTATGCACAACTAAAGCAGAGCAAATAAATCAATAGGTACAGTATTCTGCAAGGAAAGCAGAGTCAGCTGAAAGGTGATGTTAAGTGAGGGCTAAATCATTTCTCCCCCACCCATGTGTGAGGCTGCCAGAGGAGGGATGAGGAGGGAAAGCCCCCAGGGCAGCTGTGCAGGAGGGAGGAGAAAGCCATCTCCCTGTACCCAGGCTGTTGGGAAGAGGTGGGGAGAAAACATTCACCTTTCAGAGAAGGTGAAGGCAGGATTGCTGGAGAGGGGTGGGAAAGGCAGAGCTAGCGTGGCTGCCCTCTGGACCCCTGTGGCTTGTCTGTGCCCTGCACCTGGGGTGCCATGGCTTTGGCAGGAGGGTCCTGTGCTCCCCTCCCTGAAAGCACCTCTGTCTCCTGTGAGGCATAACCAGGCCTCAGCTGTCCTGAGGCAGTGGTGTTTTCCTTGAAAAACACATCTCTATTGCTTTACAAATTCATTATAACAAGGGACTCGTGTTCAGACTGAAGGACACACTTATTATCGTCCTGTGGTTTTCAATTAATAAGTTCACAGCTAACAGTTTTTAAGTACAGTGAATCATGCAAATTTCCATATCACAGCAGCTAATTTATTTGTTTGTTGGGGAATAGCAGGCGCCACATGAATCTGTTTTGAAATGAATTCCAAGAAAGGCAGACGATTTTGGTCCGAGCTGTGGGAGGAGGGAGCAGGAGGGACCAGCAGGGTAATGTAATGAAACCTCTGCACAGTGCAGGGTGTCTAATGTGGGGTATGAATGTGAAATGAGCAGCAGCACAGACCTAATATCCAGGGGACTGATCCTGAAGCCCAGCCCTCACTAGTGGGGGATTTCTGGCCAGAACTAACATGCCTGTATCTCCAGGTCAGAATGATAAAATCCAGGTGCTTTTTGTATATGATTGCCAATGACTTCATTCTATCTTCTACGTACAGTTCCAACTTTTGTTCCCCAGGCAGTTTTCACTGTTGGTTGCAAACACAAGGATCATTAAGTTACAAGCTGGATTTATTTACCGTTTGCAGCTAGATCTGAGAATAGTTGTCTGTTATACCAGATTTTAATTTCAAGCCTGTCTGATGGGTATATAAGATGTGTTCTTACCTGTTCTTGCAACTTGACACAATTATGCTTTGGACTTGGTTCTGCCAAGTCATAGCAGAGTGCTGTGCCAGAGGTTTCCAGGGCATGGGAATGTTGTGGCTGCAGAGCTCAAGCGTGGGCACAATACCCACAGATAATTCTGCAGAAAATGCGTTAGGCTGTGGATATCACTAGATGTTTGCTGGATTCCAGTGGTGCAAAGGCCCATCTCTGTGTGGATGAATTTCACTCATTGTTCATACAGACAATCTAGCTCATGTGGATGATCTCATATTGAAGCTGCCACTGTGTTTTTGGCCTGGTCTTTGTGGAGAAGGAAACACAGTATGTATTTTAGTGACCTTTTCTAAATAATCAACACCTTAGGTAAAGGGCTGGGCTCCAGATCCATCTCACTGAATTTGAGGCACCTGAGGCTTTTCAGTGGACTGTCCTAAGGTAAGTCATTGGTGAAGGGGGCTTCAGAGGGTATCCGTCAACTCAGATCTCGTGCCTTGATTTCTGATTTGACCATAGAAGCAGTCTAGGAAGACTGAGCTTCAAATGGCGAGATGATTTGGTGAGATGTCAAAAGCAAGGGGGGGGGGGGGGGTGGTTCTGCAGCAGTAGCACCCTTCCTGCAGGTGGCAGGTTACCCACTCACCTTTCTGAGCCCTCTTCCAAGTCATCTTTCCTTTATTTTTTTTTAAATCAGGGTGAGATATGGGCTAAACAAGTCTGCAACCTGCGCACTTTGGCTGCTTTATAAGACAGAACTAGTCTGCCTTATTGTAGTCATCTGTGCAAATGATAGACCCTGAATGCTTACACAATGAGGCTATAAATTAAACTATAATTTAAATGTAAAAGTGACAGGAGGCCTAAGCAGGCTATCCAAGGGAGAGACTGAATGATGTTCTTGATGTTTGAAAGGAGATGAAAGAGTCACTGATATGGAGAAGCCCATTTAAGATAATGGCAGTGAAGAGGAAATGGTTCCTGCAACATGAGAGATGAAAGTGGAAGAGGGAAACACGTAGCTGTGAGAAGGAATTTGGCTGGTTGTGACTGAAAAAGAAAAGATGCTGGGAAGAAATAACATTGTGAAGCTAGCAAGGGGGGAAAGATGATGAACATTTTTTAATAGAGAAATAGACCATTGGTCAGAAATAGGCAGGAACTTAACCCGAGTGTGGTAGCACTGAAAAATTTCCTGATGTCTCTCTTCATGCAGGATGCATATTCACATCAAGTGCTGGGATTTAATTAAAAACATATTAAACTGAATAACTCCTCTGACTGTCCTACATGTGTATTTTTTTCATGTTTTTCATTTTGTTTAACTACCCAGAATGGGGAAAAGACATAGTTCCTGCAATTCAAAGAACCTGACTTGAATTTGATGGTTCCTTTTATAACCCATAAAACTCATATGGCTAATAAAGAGCATTTCTGACCATTCACATTAAGATCCCTCTAACTGCTTCCCACATATTCAGCCCATCTGTCTTCTTCTGGATCTGTACTTCTCTTCAGCAGTGAAAAAACCCCCAACAGAAATAGGTAACAAAAAATGAAACTATTTAAGCTGCAGAAGACAGGAAAATGCTTAGCGTCCTTAGAAGTGGTTTACATTTTTCTGTTTGATGCAATAAAACTCAGATGTCCCAGTGTTTTCACTAAGTGAAGATGAAGACAGAGCAACATGCCAGACAGAATCTAGACTATCCCAAAAGCTAACATCAAAATGTTTTTTTCACGTTGAGAACAACCACTGATTCACAAGCATGGAGTTGCTGTAGCATCACTTGTGTCAAGAAATCTGTTCCTTTAAAACTGAAAGGATCTCTCTACCATTCCTCAACTTGGAACATGTTTCCTCAACATAATTTCACATGTTTTTAATAAGAAATAAATAGGTAGCAGGAAAAAGATATTTGTTGTGACTTAAGTGATCCCCATGTAGTACTCTGAGTTCAAATTCTGGCCACAAACAGATTTAATATGTAAATAATTCTGTTTGTAATCAAAGTCTTCATAAACTCAATTTCTGGAAGAAAACAAATCCTACAAGTTACAGCACTCAGGCAGACCCACTGAAGTCAGTGGAGATATCTTCTTTGTCAAGGTGGACTTTGAATCTTTGTCTTACAATAAACAAAAACTACACACTGAAGGGTTCCTTAAATACCAACAGGGTCTCAGGGGAAAGAAGAGCATGAAAAAGAGGATCAAAAAGAGAGAAGGAGAATAAATCAAACAGAAGGGAAGAAGGGAAAAAAAAAGACAGAGACTGGAATCGATCTAGAGGATAAGTAAAGGTAAAGGGCATGCTTAATGCAGGGGAGAAGAAAATGACAGAAAAAGAGACAGAGGGAGAATGACAGGGAGAAATAGTGGGGAAAAAAATCCCAGTAATAGAAAAACAGAGGCTTAAAATATGAGTGAATGCTGGGAATGCTGAAAAGATAGATAGAAACCATGCTAACAGGGAAAGAGGAGAAAGACTGGCACGAGGCCTTAGTGGCACTGGGAGGAGAGGTTTGAAAGAAGTCTCAGCTAAACAATAGAGGGACGCGAGACAGAGGCGCGAAAGGGGCAGCACAGATTAAATGAGAACCAAATGTAACCATAACAAAGGCTCTGAGATGTAGACAGTGAAAGCATGTTAACAGGGAAACGTTTTGTGTGTGTGTGTGTGCGTGTGTGTTTTCATATACTAGAAAAGATTCTGTCATTTACCCCACCCAAAAAAACCCCACAACAATCCAAAACAGCTCAGTCTCAAACCCAAAAGCCAAGACCGCTCAATGTCATTCTGGACTTCAGTTATTATCTGTTTTTTTTCTTCCTTCCATTTCTCAGTTTTCAAACAAGTACCTCTGTGGTTCCTGCCCCTCCTTCAAATCCATTTTAAAAATTCTCTCTTGCTGTGATGGCTGCAAAAGATGTAACAATTGGCAGGCTGCTGCTGTGCTGAAACTAGTGTTTGTCGTGCTGACCAGTTTTCTAGCTGTTTCCTTGTAATTCCTAGATAGCTCTTTGTACCTGCTTATTGTCTTTTCTCTTGGAGAGGAAGCACTTTAGGATGGGGCTGTCTCTGTGCTTGTGCAGCAGCCAGTGAAGAGGAGTATTAGCAAAGATTCTCCCGTGATTGCTATAAGTCACTTGAAAATTTCTGCCTGTGTCTGAGAGACTCAAAATTGGCCTTTTTCTGGGTTGAAAGGTGGTATTTAGCTGTAACACTGCATTCCTGTTTACACATGCTACATCAGAGCTCACTGAAAAGCCTCCAGACCTGAAGGGAGGTTATAGCAGCACCTACACAAGACTGATGGCTGTAGCTCCCATTATGCTGGTGCAGCAGGGGTGGCCAGGGCTGTGTGGCACACGCTTGTCATGCCAACACTTCAGGCTCCCTGCTCACTTTCCCATGACCCACCATGGCAGATGAGTGTGCATGGTCCCTCAGGGAGTGTTTGTGTTGGCTCAGTCACCCACAGAGCACATCAAGAGCCAAGAGAAGCAAAAGTGCTCAAGTTTGTTCTATGCCTCAAGAAGCAGTAAATCCAGCTCCCTTTGTGCCCATGCTCCTATGAAGGGTGCAGGTGGGCTCCCCTGGACATGGACCAGCTCTGTCTGCAGAACACCCTGATGTTCTCTCAGACCTGGGTGGCTGCCCACCATCACAGAGCATCAACCTGCTCTGCTTTGACCACCATTTTTTTACCTGCTCAACTTTCTACACCAAGTCTCTCCATTGATCATCTCCTTGCCTGGTGCCTGGGACAGCAGATACACCATGACCATATGACAGCGACATGTCTATACTGTGGAGTCACCTGATGGCAAAGGTGGCTGTTGGTCCAGCTGGGGAATGAGTCCCTGGAGGGACCTCCTCTGAGCCACAGCCTCAGCTGCAACTCACTGCATCCTTCCCCTGGCTTTATGAATCTGCATGTGGTGCAGTTGCTCAGTTCTCTTCTGCAAAACAGCACAGAAATACAATAACACCCAACACTACCTCCTGCTCAGACAGGTGGCACAAGAGAGACCCTAAAGCTGTGTGCAGCCATATGGGATATTTGAAGATGTTCCTTAAATATTGACTGTCACTGATACTTTGTGTAGATTTTTCTTTTTCAAAAAAGAGCTGAGAATCAAACAGGTCACAGGGGAACATGGAAAAAGAATAAAATGCAATTATTTACAGTGTAACTGAGCAGTTTTTTTACACAGAGTGTGTTAGAAACAACAGAAATGAGGAATGGTCGCTAACTTGACAGAAGAACAGCTTCCTGGTTCTTGGTTAGATTTTTATTTTAATATTCTTTTGTACCAAAACCAGGGAAAAGAAACTCTTGAACTGCTCAGTGGAACATATGGGGCAAAGTGAGGAGTTGCTGTGAGTACCATACAGTGTTTCAAGGAGCTGGTGCTCCTAAAGGTACTGCTCAGGTATTGTTCAATGCACAGATTGAAATAGGCTCAGGTTGTGAAGTTTGGATCAAAAACTGCAAAGAATTCCAAGCTTCCCTGAATCTGTTTGTGGATACGTTACTGGAAGGTTGCAAGGATGAAGTTCTGCAAGTGGATCTGAATTTCCCAAAGGCCTAAGCTGTGCTTCCATGCCAAGAAATGCACATTATTGAGTTTTTAAACAAATGATCATTAATGATGATCTTAATGATCATTGGCATTGTTCTTGTAGAAGAGCCAGGGAAATGTCACCAAGAGCAATCCTTGCTGCTAAGGGGTTAAGCACTTTCTTGGCTAAGGCTGGTTGCTGACCTGGCTGAAAGAGAAAAAAACTATAGGTTAGTGAGTGAGATTGCCCTTCCTTTAGAAGAACTGCCAGACAGCCCAGGAAGGTTACAATAAGTGTGCAGAGACTAAGCTAGGAATTAGAGACTAGGGAGTGCTGATTTCAGTTCTTTCATGTGCAGTCTTGGGGCTGAAATCCAGGGAGCTGCATTGGCATAAACTATTCCAGTAACGGGATACATTGCTAGGCCCACCTAACCCAGGAGCTTGAGCACCACTGTACTTTGGACTGCTGACACTTGGACAGGGAACTGGCAGAAGAAAAGATAGATTGGTCTGATCAGATAAGTGGAGTCATGGCTAAATGATTACGCATGGCTGGAGTCATGGCTAAATGATTACGCATGGCAAAAGGGGATCAAGGGAAGAAGCCATTATTAATAATCTTTAGATTTCTCTCCATGAAGCTTTCTCTTGTTTTCCAGATATGAGAGAAAAGCAGGTGGTGAAGGAAATGTTCATAAAATTATAGAATCGTTTAGGTTGGAAAAGACCTTTAAGATCATCAAGTCCAGCCGTTACTCTAGCACTGCCAAGTCTACCATTAAACCACGTCCATAAGCACCACATCTACATGTCTTTTAAATACCACAGATAGGGACTCAACCACTTCTCTGGGCAGCCTGTTCCAATGCTTGACAACCCTTTCCATGAAGACATTTTTCTTAGTATCCAATCTAAACCTCCCCTGGCACAACTTGAGGCTGTTTCCTCTTGTCCTATTGTTTGTTATTTGGCAGAAGACAGACACCCACCTCACTACAACCTCCTTTCAGGTAGCTGTAGAGATAGATATGGTCTCCCCTGAGCCTCCTTTTCTCCAGGCTAAACAACCTCAGTTCTCTCAGCCGCTGCTCATAAGACTTGTGCTCTAGACCCTTCACCAGGTTTGTTACCCTTCTTTGGACACGCTCCAACACCTCCATGTCTTTCTTGTACTGAGGGGTGTAAAACTGAACACAGTATTCCAGCTGCGGCCTCACCAGTGCTGAGTACAGGGGAACAATCACTTCCTTAGTCCTGCTGGCCACACTATTTCTGATACAAGTCAGGATGCTGTTGGCCTTCTTTGCCACCTGAACACACTGCTGGCTCATGTTCAGTCGGCTGTCAACCAGCACCCCCAGGTCCTTTTCAGCTGGACAGCTTTCTAGCCACTCTTCCCCAAGCCTGGCGTATTGCATGGGGTTGTTGTGACCCAAGTGCAGGACCCAGCACTTAGCCTTGTTTAACCTCAAACGGTTGTCCTCAGCCCATTCATCCAGCCTGTCCAGATCACTCTGCAGGGCCTTCCTACTGTCAAGCAGATCAACACTCCCACCCAACTTTGTGTTGTCTGCAAACTAAGGGTGCACTCAATCCCCTTGTCCAGTTCATTGTTAAAGATATTAAACAGAACTGGCCCCAGTACTGAGCCCTGGGGAACACTACTTGTGACCAGCTGCCAGCTGGATTTAACTCTGTGCACACCTCTCTAGGCCTGGCTATCCAGCCTGTTTTTTATGCAGTGAAGAGTATGCCTGTCTAAGCCATGAGCAGCCAGTTTCTCCAGGAGAATGTTGTGGGAAATGGTGTCAAAGGCTTTACTAAAGTCTAGGTAGACAACCTCCACAGCCTTTCTCTCATCCAATAAGTGGGTCACTTTATCATAGAAGGACATCAGGTTAGTCAAGCAGGACCTGCCTTCCATAAACCCATGCTGACTGGGCCTCATCTCCTGGTTGTCCTGTATGTGCCGTGTGATGGTACTCAAGATGATCTGCTCCATAACATTCACTGGCACCAAAGTCAGACTGACAGGCCTGTAGTTCCCGGGATCCTCCTTCCAGTCCTTCTTGTAGATTGGTGTCACATTTGCTAACTTCCAGTCAACTGGGATCTCCCCAGTTAGCCAGGACTGCCGATAAAGGATGGAAAGTGGCTTGGAGAGCACGTCCACCAGCTCCTTCAGTACTCTTGGGTAGAACCCATCCAGACCCATAGCCTGGTGTGTGTCCAAGTGGTGTAGCAGGTCGCTAACCATTTCCTTTTGGATTATTCGAGCTTCATCCTGCTCCCCATCCCTGTCTTCCAGCTCAGGGAGCTGGGTACCCAGAGAACAACTGGTCTTACTATTAAAGACAGAGGCAAAGAAGGCATTAAGTACCTCAGCCTTTTCTTCATCCTTTTTCACTATGCTTTCCCCCGCATCCAATAAAGGATGGAGATTCTCCTTAGCCCTCCTTTTGTTGCTAATATATTTACAGAAACATTTTTATTGTCTTTTATGGCAGTAGCCAAATTAAGCTCTAGTTGGGCTTTCGCCCTTCTGATTTTCCTCCTGCATAACCTCACGACATCCTTGTAGTCCTCCTGAGTTGCCTGCCCCTTCTTCCAAAGGTCATGAATTCTCCTTTTGTTCCTGAGTTCCAGACAAAGCTCTCTGTTCAGCCAGGCTGGTCTTCTTCCCTGCGGCTCATCTTTTGGCACATGGGGATGGCCTGCTCCTATACCTTTAAGATTTCCTTCTTGAGGAATGTCCAGCCTTCCTAGACTCCTTTGCCCTTCAGGACTGCCTCCGAAGGGACTCTGTCAACCAGGCTCCTAAACAGGCCAAAGTCTGCCCTCCAGAAGTCCAAAGTAGCAGTTCTGCTGACCTCCCTCCTTACTTCTCCAAGAATTAAAAACTCTGTGATCGCTATGCCCAAGGTGGCCTCCAAACATCACATCACCCACAAGACTTTCTCTGTTCGCAAGCAACAGGCCCAGCAGGGTGCCTTCCCTAGCTGGCTCACTCACCAGCTGTGTCAGGAAGTTATCTTCCACACAATCCAGGAGCCTCCTAGACTGTTTCCCCTGTATTGTATTTCCAGCAGACATCTGGTAAGTTGCAGTCCCCCATGAGAATAAGGCCTAGCGATTGTGAGACTTCTCCCAGCTGCTTATAGAATATTTCGTCTGCCTCTTCATCCTGGTTGGGTGGTCTATAACACTCCCAGCATGATATCTGCCTTGTTGGCCTTCCCCCTGATTCTTACCCATAAACACTCAACCCTATCATCACCATCATTAAGCTCTAGCCAAACAAAATTCTCCCCTCCCTAACATACAGGGTTACCCCACCGCCTCTCCTGCCTTGCCTGTCCCTTCTGAAGACTTTATAACCATCCACTGCAGCACTCCAGTTGTGCGAGTTATCCCACCATGTTTCTGTGATGGCAACTATGTCACAGTTTTCCTGCTACACAATGGCTTCCAGCTCCTCCTCTTTGTTGTCCCTGCTGTGTGCATTGGTGCAGATGCACTTCAGCTGGGCTATTGATCCTGCCACCTTTGTGTCAGGAGAAGCCCTAACTCCTACATGACCATTCCCAGGTGCTTCCGTAGTTTCTAACACATCAATAACCCTTGCGTCTTTGCTGCCACATGGATCTCCATCCCCTACCTCCACTGAGACGGCCGACCAAAGGACCTCACTAACACACCGTCCCTCAAACATTGGCGTGCTGCCCCCAGGCTTATTTCTAGTGAGCCTGGTTTTATCCCTTTCCCCCTTCAAATCTACTTTAAAGCTCTTTCAATGAGCCCTCCTAACTCCTATGCAAAGAAACATCCTTTCCCCATTTTGAGACAGGTGTACCCCATCTGTCACCAGCAGGCCTGGTGTCATGTAAACCAACTCATGATGAAAAAAACCCAAATTTTGCTGGTGACACCAGGCTTGGAGCCAGGTATTGATCTCTATTGATTTCTTCTGTCATCATTCCCTGAAACTGGAAGGATAGAGGAGAACACTACTTGTGCTCCTGATCCCTTAACCAGTCATCCTAAGGCCCTGAGGTCTCTCTTGATTGCCCTCAGTCTACTCGTTGCAACTTCATCGCTGTCTACCTGAAAAATCCATAATGGATTCTGAGGGAATCTGAGGGCCGCACCAGGGTAGGAAGCTTTCTGTTCACATCTTCAACCCACGCCCCAGGGAGGCAGCAGAATTCCCTAAGAAGTGGGTCTGGTCTGCATATTGGGCCTTTTGTTCCCCACAGAAGAGTCTCCTATGACAATGATGAGTCTTTTTTTCTTTATGGGAGCAGTTTTGATGCAGGGCATAGGCCAACTTAACCTCAGTGACACCTCCAAGCTAGATGAACCATTGTCCTTGTTACTGTTCGGTTCCACTCGCAGAGCTTCATACATGCTCTGCAAGGGCCCCTGGGAAGGTGGGACAGTCACGGAGGAGATGCACCTGCTGTGCCGGGCAGGAACTTGTCATCATTGCCCCCTATCCCTTAAGTCACTGTGTTCAGCCAGGCGGAGAGAGGATAGGGAATCCTTCGTATCACGCGTCCTGTCTGCCTGTTGAGCCTGTCTCAGGGAAGGTAGGGTGCAATTCCAACAGTCGATCTCTCTCTCGCTCTCCCTGATACTACTCAACCTGCTCACCTCCTCCCAGAGCTTTGTCACTAAATGGAGGAGTTCCTCCACCTGGGAGCACCTCCCACAGGTGTGCTCACTGCTGCTGTCCAGTACTGACATAAGAGCAGGGCACAACCTGCAGCTGGACACCTGGGCGGCAGCGTGTTCCCGCAGGAGCTGTCCGGGAAGCTGCGTCAGCCGTGGTGGGTGCAGAGTTTAGAGAGGCCATGACTTTCTGTCAGGTGGATACCATTGCTCCCTGGACAAGCTGGCAGAGCTTCAGCGCCCTTTCTGCACACCCTTCTGCGCGAACTGCCTCGCAAACTACTGTGGCACACCATTACTGATGTGCTTCACGCTGTGTGCCCGCCCTGTTGGTGTGCTCCTGGTCTCCAGTGCTCCCTAAGGGCTTCTTTTATATGGGGTGGGGCTTGGCCACCATTGCTCCTGGCCCTGCCCAGGTCTCATTTTGTATGTTCTCTTATGTTGAACATACATTCAAAGAAATGGTATTGCATTTCAGCCAATACATGGGATAGGAGGTTGTATGAAAAAGATCAGATTTGACAAATGCAGGACGTGATCTTTCTGTTGGCCTATTAACAATGTTTGGAGCCTTGGAACAACAGCAACCGAGAGGGTCCTCAATCCATTATTTCTCTGGGTGGAACAGTAGCAGAAGAAAGAAAATGTAGATGCTTGGCAGTTGTCAACAGTAGAAATTAGAGCAGGTATAATTAGAGCTATATAATTTACCAACAGTAATATCTCCAACTTAGCATTCTGATGCTCTGGTAACACCGGGCAGCCAATGGCAGCCAAGTTTACAACTGACAGCCAGTGTTTTATTTTAATAATTTTTTTTAATAACCTGGCTGTTTGAGCTTGCAAGTACCCAGCACCCTGTGTCAGCTGGCTGGTACCTGTTCTCACAAAAGTAATAGAAGTAGTACATTACACTTTGGAACATCAGTTGGCTCTTGACAATGTGACCATTAATAGCACCACGTTCAGCTACAGCCATACTTCACCTTTTGGAATTAAATAGCAGGAAATACCAACAGTGAATTCATCAACACAGATTTGGGTAGGAGGAGAGATAAGTGTCTGTGCATTGGTTCAAAACTCAAGTCACACATGGAGATGGGTAAGGCAGAGGCCTGGAAGCATCTATAGGAAACTGAATGGTGAATCTGAAAACAGTTCCTTAAAGTTCTCCTGGATGAAGCAGAAGACAGGGTGCAAAGCACTAAGTAGAAATCTGGTGGGAAATCTTTCTGGAGAAAACCACCTGGAGGCAGATTGCTTTCAAATGCAGCCTTGCAAATCACTCTGAAATTAAGGGAGCCTGCCATAGCCACAGTGTATTGCCTTTAATGCACTGAGACAAGGACCATCTCCCCTCTGTGCTGACCTGTGCTCCAATGCAATTACCTCTCCAGCTGATTGTACAAGCCTCTTCCTCACAACTGGGAGCTATTTTCATAGCCTTCATTGTTTTAGACAGTTTTAGAAATGATGGACTATTTCTAATGCAAGAGAGCCCTAACAGTGGCTTCCCTGCTAATGGACTGTAATTACAGGATTGATCCCACATCCCTGGCAATATGAACCCTTCTGTGCTTTTTAAGGCAACAACAACAGCATAAATCAATGGTCTGCCACAAGCTTCAGAGGATTCAGGGCGAATAGACCTTGGTATATACACAGTAAGGCTTGCTAAACGGGGACAACACACACCTGATTAGCATAGTATCATTAACTTATCTCCATGCACATGTGAAGGATTGTCCTTGTACTGTACTTCATTTAACAGCTGGCAAGAAACCGATCATTTTCAAAATGGGTCTTTACACTTGAGAGTGGCCCTATCTGTGTTAGAGGCAACAGCAGGAGCTGAAGAAGACATAGAACAGATGTTGAACAAGGTTCTCCCCTTGGGGGAGAATGATCTCTTTCTTCCATGAAGATATGGCACTGGCATGTTATTGGATAGGAGCAGGGAAACTATCACAACATGGACATTGACTTTACAGTCTCTCATGGATAAAGTGTCTGTAAAATCACATTAATAAAGAGAAATACTTGTCTGTGGAGAGGATGCCTTTCACTATATTCATGAAAAAGGATAGCTACTTCATATTTTTATATTTGAAAATGAGACATCTGTTATGTCACATTAACAAAACTAAACTTCCAAAGGATAATAGATCTGATTCTTCTCACCCTATATGTTTTGACAGGAACTGTTAAAGCTGTTGCAGAAAGCCTTGGTCCTTGTCTGAGCAATTTTTCAACTATGCCTATGCCTGACCATACACCCCATTGATGCTGGTGAGATCTGTGCCCTGCCTGCTTTGCTGCTGTGCTTAGGTCCTGGCTCACCTTCCCTTACAGAGCAGTCCACTCCTTTTGTCAAAGCAGTCCACTCTTTTTGTCTGCACGATCAGTTGTTTGTGTCCAGCAAAGGCACCTAGATCCTCTAATTCTCATTTCATTGATGGTAGTGACATGACAGAGGCAGACATGGTGGAGTCCCACAGCAAGATCATGCACAATACAAATATGTGTCTTTGACAGTCAGTCCCCCTACTCAACAACTTAGGTGGATCTAATAGCATCCACTGTACCAAGAGCCTTTGTCAAATTCTATTGTTCTGAATGTCCTAGAGGATGATCTCTAATTTAACAACAGGAAAGTGTTTACTTCTTATGAATCAAGAATCTGTGTACACTCCTGCATCAATCAAACTGGTGAGTTAGAGCAGTGGTTCAATTAAACTCTCAGGGAAATGATCAAGAAATTTATCTGACCCTATTGCTGCAACCAGAAGATATTGCTGCTTATTAACAGTGAGAGTAGTTTCATCAGGTTTTTCTTTTTTTTGGCATCCTATATGGTCCACATCCAGCAATAAAATGTTGCCTGAAGGGACAGGAAAACAACACCCTTGCCATCATGAAGTATACCCAGAAACTAAAAGGTTGGCTAAGAACTTTATGTGACTTTGCACAACATGGTGTCCATTGGGTCCAGACAGAGCAAGAACAAACAGATAGAAAAGGAGCCAGATGAAGAAAATGTGAGTCTGGGACTGAGTCTTGGTGTTAGTGTCCAGCTGGCCTCATTATTAGCCAGATGGCAGGTTCAATATCAAGCCCTTGGAAGGGTCAGCCCAGCAAATTACAAGATCTGCCAACTGGATTTGGGAAAAGAGAAGAAAAAAAATTAAAGAAATGAAAAAGCCAGATCTATCGTGTCCATCTGCTGGGCAGATGGACAGCCAGAGAAGGTTTCTCATAGTCTCATGTAAGTATGATCCAGGGCTGGAGCTAAGTGATAATTCCTCAGAGTACAGATTATACCAAGAAGATGTCTAATCCTTGCACAATACAAAACAATAACTTGTTTTGTAAACATGTTCAAGACAATCTTTTTCTAGTTCTATTGGATTAAATATCTCTTCTAGTACTTGTTTCCATACTCCTATTTGGATGTCTGATCTCCTTTGCGAGGGCACATGAGGAATGGCAAAAGAACTGTAGAAATGTGGAAAATGGACACCGTTTGTTATAAAGCATTTGGCAGTCTCATTGATCTTCATGCCAATCCAGATCACCCTGGAAAGTTCTGCAATGACATCCCCAAGATGTGCCTTTGAATTAATTTGTTACCCATGCTGTGCATAGGAAATCATGATACATGTCCTTAAAATTAACCAAAGCTTTTGGTAGATATCCATTCATCAAGTCCTCTTCTGAAAAGGCTTCCTTTTTCAATCAGTAGGTCTCTGAATTTAGGGCTGTTGTCGTCCATTCTGCAAAACACAGCAGCAACATTTCAATGAAAAAGACTTACAACCTCACAGAGATTGCATGGGACTTCAGATAATTGGGCAAATTGGAAATACCATCTGAAGAAGACATCCCATTTGCAATTCTCCATTGAAATTCTCCTCTAAGCAGTAGATCCCTCAAATACATGACTAGAGGAAAGGGAGCTATAGTACCAGAAATACCAGCTAGGACCATAAAATCATTGCAGACTTGCCATTCAAGACTGCCTGATTTTTGTGGCCAAGTGAGAATTATGCTCCATCTATTACATGATGTTTTATGCTGATCTTGCTGCTCCTTTTGCACCTAAGACAAATTTTGCTTGTGGATAAATCCCAAAGTGTTTTGGGCACAAAGGTTTAGTGCATTGAGCTTTGAGTGTTTAGATGGCCCCTTTACGATCTAGACTGTCTTACATAGGATAGTACTGTTACAGGAACATGAGGAAAAAGTAATATCCAATGTCATATTCTAGCCCCAAGGTCCAATGTGGTAATGAAGGTTACCTCCAATGTTCAAAGGTACATCAAGACTCTGAAATACTTTTTTTAACAACAAGATTTTTTTCTGTTTCATCTACTCTGTATAGTAGCTTGGGAATTATGACACAGTAGCACACTTGCAATAATTTTATTTCATGGTGAAGTATTGCCCTGGGTGACAGCCGAGCCCAGAGAGTAGTTGTAAATGGAGTTAAGTCCAGTTGGCAGCTGGTCACGAGCGGTGTTCCCCAGGGCTCAGTTTTGGGGCCAGCCTTGTTTAATATCTTTATCGATGATCTGGATGAGGGGATTGAGTGCACCCTCAGTAAGTTTGCAGATGACACCAAGTTGGGCGGGAGTGTCAATCTGCTTGATGGTAGGATGGCCCTGCAGAGGGACCTGGACAGGCTGGATTGATGGGCCGAGGCCAGCTGTATGAGGTTTAACAAGACCAAGTCCTGGGTCCTGCACTTCGGTCACAACAACCCCATGCAATGCTACAGGCTTGGGGAAGAGTGGCTGGAAAGCTGCCTGGCCGAAAAGGATCTGGGGGTGTTGGTAGACAGCCGGCTGAACATGAGCCAGCAGTGTGCCCAGGTGGCCAAGAAGGCCAACAGCATCCTGGCTTGTGTCAGGAATAGTGTGGCCAGCAGGAGCAGGGAAGTGATTGTCCCCTGTACTCGGCGCTGGTGAGGCCGCACCTGGAATACTGTGTCCAGTTTTGGGCCCCTCAATACAAGAAGGACATTGAGGTGCTGGAGCATGTTCAGAGAAGGGCAACAAGGCTGGTGAAGGATCTAGAGAACAGGCCTTATGAGGAGCGGCTGAGGGAACTGGGGTTGTTTAGGCTGGAGAAGAGGAGGCTGAGGGGAGACCTTATCGCTCTCTACAACTACCTGAAAAGAGGTTGTAGTGAGGTGGGTGTTGGTCTCTTCTCCCATGTAGTTAGCGATAGGATGAGAGGAAATGGGCTCAGCCTGCGCCAGGGGAGGTTTAGGTTGGAAATTAAGAAAAATTTCTTTACGGAAAGGGTGGTCAAGCATTGGAACAGGCTGCCCAGAGAGGTGGTGGAGTCCCCATCCCTGGAAGTGTTCAAAAAACAGGTAGATGTGGCACTTCAGGACATGGTTTAGTCTAGTCTACCCTTGATTGGTTTAGAGTAGACTTGGTAGTGTAGGTTAATGGTTGGACTGGATGATCTTGAAGGTCTTTTCCAACCTAAACAATTCTATGATTCTATGATTCTATGAGAGAGGATATTTACATCCTATATTTTATTCAGGATACTGTTGTGGGGAACTGGGGACCAGTCAGGAAATTAGCTTCTAATACATGTCTCACTTGAGCTAAAACACTCATGTGGATGCACCCATAGCCAATTGATACAGCACAGTTCATGTCTACATAACCTCTCTCTGTCTAACTCCAAGGCAGGGCAACTATGTCTAAACTGTGAACTGGGGACAATCTCTAGCCCATGCTGATCCCTGAGCCATGTCCACTACTTGTCTGGAAGAGTATTGGATTGCCTGGTCCAAAGACATGTCACATACTTTGTTAACAGTTTTACAGTACAGACTGTGGTGTGCCAGTGCTTGGGACATGCCCTGACTGTGCTCAGTTTACTGGCATAGTTGTAGCCCCAGAGTCCCAGGAAGCATTAGGGGGATGAGGACACTGGAATGAAAACCAAATCCAATTACCAGCTCCAGCAGGTGTACTGCTGAAGCCTACATAGAAAAGTCATTTATATTTCATGGCGGCTAGAGACTGTTAATCCTGTGATAGATCATGGTCATTCTAGATTTGGCACCAAGGAGTAGAAACAATAATTTTGGCAGAGAACTAGAATAATAACTGGAAATTTGAGTAGGAAAGTAATGGAGAGCCCATGACAAACCTCTTGCTCTCCTCTGGTCTTCCTGAGCTCCAAGAGGGGAAAAGCTGATGAACGCAGACTCTGAATGAGGTACTTAGTACTCACTTAAAGCTACTTTCTCATCTGCACTTCATACTGCTGCATCTGCACTGCACAAAGCATATGTTACGTGCACACTGCTCGTATGGACGTGCAAGGCACCCAAAGGTCAAACACCTAACAAGAAGGAGATGGGGGGAAAACCCCAGCTTGTGAAGGAAACAACGACAAACTGATGAGTTTCAAAATAATCACTGAAGTAAATATGTGGTTCTTACAAGACTCCTGCAGGTGTCATAGGTATTGTGTTGCAGGTTTCCACATTTTTTTCAGATTAACTATGATTTCTTGACATATCTGAGAATTTTGGTGTTTGTCAAGAAGTGAATGCAAGTGGGGACAGTGGCTGGAATTTGGCGTGTCATGTAGTCTGCAACAGGGTTTCTCAGCAAGGACAAGACATTGGGTTGATGTGCGAGCATCACAGAAAGGTGAGGTAGACATCAACCAAATTAGGAGAAGCAGAGAGCTGTGGCTGTGCCTCCTGAGCAGGGGAACAGTTGCAGACTTTTAGACAAAAGCAGCATTTCTAGTAAGTGAAACGCAAAGAATTCTCCCACTGCTTGAGTCAGCAAGAGCAATGTTAACCTTGTCTCACCCAGAAGAAATTTTCATCACTCTTAGCTTGGTACATGCAGATGACTCAGTGCAATCCTTCAGGAGGCAATATTTATCCAGGCAATAGCTTAGTGTCAGTAGGCAAAGCAGAAACACAGCAGCACCCATGTAATTGAAGCCATAGCATGTCATTGCATGTAATGAAAGCAGCTCTATACAAGGTTACCAAATCTGTGGAAGCAAGACCCATATGAAATGTTATGGCCATTAACTTTCTTTGCCTTTATCCTTTTCATTATGTTTGAGTGCTTTGTTCCAGGCTAGCAGCCTGTGGTAGCAGGCAGCAAAGACGAGGTTTTGCCGAGATGCAATCCCCAGAGAGAAAATGTGTAACAAAATTGTACTCACTAGGTAATGTCCTGTTTATAGCTTGTGGTTGGGAATGGCCTTATCTGTGTTCCTTTATACACAGAGAGAGTGATTAAAGCCTCATTTTCATTTCCTTTTGTACCTTACTGTTATCATCCCGATAATTGCAGTGTCCTTAATCAACATGTGCAGGAATAAACAAAGCTATGCTAGTAACAGCGTTGTTCCATAAACATTTCCTAAATCGTGCAATGTTACCACAAGGAGGGTAAATGTTAGATTGTCCCATTTTTAGAGATAGAAAAACAGAAGAAGAGACTGGTAAAGTGAGTGGTCTGTGATTATATTAGTCTGTGTCAGACCGGGGATTCCCAGCTGTCCTGTATTTAAGCACCAGGCAGTTCTTTGTCTCAGGTTTTGCAGCTTTGCATAGAAATCTCCTATGTGAATTAGTCTATAGATTTTAACATGAAGCAAAAAAAAACCCCACCAAACTGAAAAACGAAACCCAAACCCAAAACACAAAACACCCAACTTAAGGGAAGATTTGCACTTATTCAATGAAGGACAGTTGTTTGTGTAACAGAGCAGTGGATAACTAAAGACATACATGAGTTACCACTCATTACCTGTTCCACAAGGAAAAAGCAAAGATGATGAATAAGCTTGTTAACAGATACGACACCTCAAGCAACCATGAAGCACTTGCTGAAACAGTTGGGATTTTAGTGCCAAACATCTTGATCTTATCACTATCACATTACATGGCTAAATAATACAGAAGTGAATGTGATGTGTTCTCTCCAGCGACGATGTTATCCCATAAATGGAAAAGTGTGGAAGATGGAATGTGCTATATAAACATAAAATATAGATGTAGGCCTTAATTTCCACTAAAATCAATGAGCCTGGTTTGTGCTTTGCACTTGCATAGCACATTCCATCTTCCCTACGTTATTGCCTCACCAATTCAAAAAATTAAAAAACCAAGACAGGGGCAGGAGCTGCAACATCCAACAAACAACACACAGAGTCCAGGAACTGAAGAAAATCATGCATGTTTTTCATAAAAGGATAAATAATAGCAACCTGAAAGGCCTAAGACAATTCCATCATCTTTATCTCATATTATTCCAGTTTACTTACTGTTCAAGCATCATGGCACTCCTGTCAAATCCTCTGAGTTTGGATATTCTAGATAGAAGTTTTCTCTCAGTGCAGATCTGAAGAAGCTTGGTGAGAGATCTATTTTTGACTAACTGTATTGTTATGACGAGGCAGTCCTACTGAGCTGCTGGGACTGCTCTGGCTAACCCAGGCAGATTTGGTGACTAGCATGGTTCATATTCATGGTCACATGCTGGGTGCATTGGATATGGGCAGGGCTGGACACGTCCAGTGCAGTCCAACATCAGGGAATCTGAACTCAACTCAGTCACTGTGTAGCCCCACTGAAGCCAGCTGACAACTCAGTTAAAGCCAACAATCAGGAAGGAAAGAGTATAATCATGGTGCTTTTGTTACCATTTTATTCTTCTGATAGAGCAGACACAGCCAAGAGTTGTGTCTCAGTGTCTCAGCTGGTGTCTGGGATCTAGACTTACAGGCCTAGTGGAAGGACAGTACTAGTTTTATGTTCACCTGAACTCCTGTTTAGAGATCCTTCTATCATAAGGGTTTTCCCTAACTTCTAGAGGTCCCTTACAACATGGTTGTAATGACAGATGAGATAACATTGGGTCTAAACTACAAACCAAATATGTTTTGTGTGGATGCTTCTGAAAAAAATATGGTTAAAATTTGTGTGAAAATGAAAATGATCTCTATACATCCTGATTCTGGTCAGAATTAGGATCTAGCCAGTTGGAAGATATTTAGAAGTTTTTTTAACCGGGTGACCCACAAGAACTGTCAGAAAGCCTGTTCTCACGAGAAAAAAAATTGTGTAAATGTTGCAGATAATTGAAGAGTGGAGACTTCATGGAGCAAAACAACTCCTGATTCAAAGCTCTTTTAAGACAAAACTCTCCTTGGCCTCTATGAACTTTGAATAAACTTGAAAGCAGATCGTGGATATCATATTACTTCAAATACTTTATTTTCTGCATAAATCCAGCCTACAATGTCAATAAAGGAAAGAGACCTAATTGTTATCTGGGAAACGACTGCCTGATGCACTAGGGAGAAATGCCATACATTCCTCCTGTTCTTTCCTACTTTGATTCTTAGGAGACAAAATATTTTATTTCATTTTTTGTTTAATAGATAATATGACAACATTAGCTGATATGAGGCTGTCATCTGCTCACTCTTTATAAGTAAATTACTACAAGCTCACTGCTTAATCTTGCCGGTTGGCAAGTCTAAGAAATAGGTATCTGTAAAGGGGCTTGTGCTGTAATCAGTGCACTGGCATCAAATTAAAAAATGTTCTCTGTCATGCAGATGACCAGCTGGCTAAAGCAAGTAAGACAGAAGTCCAAGAAGCTGCTGTGCCTTTCTCTGTGAAGTGAGCAAACTCTTTCATGTCAAGTATTTCTATGCAACAAAATTGAAGCAGAACACCCAGGGAAACCAGACAAGAAAGGCAGATGTTTGGACTGACTTCTACTCACTACAATTTGATTGGCAGGTTGGTTGGCTTTGCTTAGTTGCTGAGGAGACCTGCATGTGAAGTGGGATTTTTCCCAAGAATTGCAAGGCCAGCTGTGACTTTAACCCTTCCTCCCTCCTACAAGTTAAATGGTACCATGGGGATTGCTGTACTGGAATGCTGGTATGTCTGATCCCTCTGCTTGAGTTCAGGGAAATGGTATTAAATGGGTTAGAAATTGAGCTCATGCAGTAAATCACAAGCAAGAGGTTCTTGAATTATTTCATACAAATATTTACTGATCAATTACCCATATTCCTCCTTAAGTTCTGTAGCTGGTCAGTCACTTGCCAATTTGGGTTGCTATTGCTGGCCCAGCAGCCTGCAATGTATTGACCAGTATGTGGGAGTTAGAATATTTTTAATAAATTAGGTCTAAAGAGAATAAAACATTGCAGACTGCTTTCTAGCTGAGACATTCCTAAAAGACATATTCAGGGAAGTGGTAATTTAAGAATAACCAGATAGGAAATTGCCCAATCAATGTAGTTTGATGTTTACATATAATTTCACAATATGCTATTATGCTAACCACTTGATTGGCATATATTTATATTGTCATGGTTTCCAAGAACTCAGTAAATGCGGACCCAAGGAAGGGGTGATTTCTTTGGGAGATGAAATAGTTGTCAAATACAAAGAATACTGATTGCTGCTCCACTTCGCTTATCCATTTCTGCTGTCCTTAACAAGAGAGATGAAATGGCAAAGCCCGGTGCAGCTGACATGTCAGAGATGAAAAACAACATTTTCTGAATCCTACGAAGTTCAGCACCTTTGTGTTTATGTTTTTTTGACCAAAGTGCTTCCAAAATATGTTGCAAAAACTCTCAGCCTTAGCCTGCTTCTCACACCACCATACAGTGTGGAGCTGAGCTTGTGCTGACTCTGGTAGGTCTGCACTTGTCTTTAGCTTCCGTTAAGCCTGTGCAATCACAGGGCTTCTCACAAAGGAAGGGTTTTCACTCCAAATAAGCAAACAAACATCTCATATTGGTCCTTGCTTATCACAGTTAGTCCTGTCCTTATAAATAACATTAATAGTTCAATAGCTTTTGTACTTTTGCCACACTACCACTTAGTCAGTTTCCATCAATCACATGCTGAAATAAATCTCTGATAGAATCAAATTAAGTGCTCTGTGAATAGTTTACATCACTTCCTGAGCTTGGTCCCTGAACAAGGACTCTCCAGTGCCTATTGAATATTTACTTCATGCTACCCACTGCACAATACACTCTATTGCTCTTATCCAGAATCCCCATCCTTAATATGTCTTTTAGCATGTGGAAAGGAGAGGTTTATAAATAACTACACTATCAGAAAATGCCCTCAAGCGCTTCCTTTTCTAGTATTTACTAACAGATTTTCTATGTTATTTTTTATTATTTATCTTGAGATTAAAATCAGACTTTATTGTGTCATGTTCAATATTCTACGGGGAAATATATATAGCAGATCTTGTCTCACCAACTGCCATTCACAAATTGCCTGCAAGATGCAAAGCAAAGTGACAAGTGGCCCAGAAAGTCATTCTATGCTATGATAGATCCAATTGTATCTGTTCCTAATGGATTCTTACACAAATTCTGCCCTTAAGGTTACTTCCTCGAAAAGCAACATTCGAGAAGCTAGTGCCTATCCTGGAAATGGCTGCATGGATACATGTCTCAAGAGGTGGTTCCTGTTCCTTGTTCCTGAATTCAAAGTAAACCCTACAGAGCAACTTTTTCCAGAATGTTGTGATAATTTGGAAAAGAGAATAATAACTTTGAACATATTCAGAATAAATGGATCTGAATGAGGCATAAGTAAACTTATGTAGAAGTGTTGCACTACTCTCCTTCTGCCTTTGATTATGAGCAGGACTTGGTGTTAAAGATCCCATCCTTGCCAAAAACTAAGGAACTATCCATCATTCCAAAATAAATCCAAAACTGATTTAAAACAAAGGCTTATATCCTACAGTCCCTGTTCCTCTCCTGTTTTGAAACCTATGGAATAAAGATATCTGTTGGGGAAGAGTTGCTGTCATTGTTGATGAATGTCTGTTCATATTTTTGAAGTAATTATCAAAGTAGTAAAAAACCTGCTTAGTTTTAGAATGAACACTCATATTTGCTTGTATCTTAAATATTAAATAGTCTTAAATAGAAAAGTCTCTTCTTTCATTCTTCTAGCAGCGTATACCTGTAGATTTGTGTGTATATCTATATTGGGTTTCTGTGGCAAGGTTTTGGTAGTGGAGAGACTGCAGTGGATGACTTCTATGAGAAGACACCAGAAGCTGCCCCCATGTCAGACAAAGCCAGCTCCAGCTGGCTGTAAGGTGGACCTTCTGCTGGCCACAGCTGAGCCCATCAGTGATGTTACCACCTCTGTGATAACATATTTAAGAAGGAGTAAAAAAAGCTGCCCAACAGCTGGGAGAGAGGAGTGAGCATATGTGAGAAAAACAACTCTGCAGACACCAAGGTCACTGAAGAAGGAGGGGGAGGAGGTGCTGCAGGCTCCAGAGTGGAGTTTCCCCTGCAGCCCATGGAGAAGACCATGATGACACAGGTTGTCCCCCTGCAGACCATGGAAGTCCACGGTGGAGCAGATATCCAACCTCCAGCCTGTGGAGGACCCCACACCAGAGCAAGTACATATGCCCTGAAGGAAGCTTACAGAGAGCCCATGCAGGAGCAGGCTCCTGGCAGGAACTGCAGCCCAAGGAGAGGAGCCCACATAGAGCAGGTTTTCTGGCAGGAACTGTGACCCCACAGGGGACCCACACTGCAGCAATCAGTTCCTGAAGGGACTGTACCCCATGGAAAGGACCCATGCTGGAGCAGTTCTTGAAGAGCTGCAGCCCATGGGAAGGACCCACATTGGAGCAGTTTGTGAAGGACTGTAACCTGTGGGAGGGGCCCCACACTGTAGCAGGGAAGAGCATGAGGATGAAAGAACAGCAGAGATTGAGTGTTATGAACTGACTACAACCCACATCCCCCATTGCCCTCCTCTGCTTGGGAGGGAGGAGGTAGAAGAGTTGGGAGTAAAGTTGAGCCTGGGAAGAAGGGAGGGGTGGGAGAAGGTGTTTTTAGATTTGTTCTTATTTCTCATTACCCTACTTTTTTTAATTGGCAATAATTTAAATTATTTTCCCTAAGCTGACTCTGTTTTGCCTGTGAGGGTAATTGGTAAGTGATCTGCCAGTCTTTATCTCCACCCAATCTTGACCCATGAGCTTTTCATCATAATTTTCTCCCGCTGTCCTGTTGAGAAGGGAGAGTGATAGAGCAGCTTGGTGGGCACCTGGCAGCCAGCCAAGGTCAACCCACCACAAAATCTGAATACATTTACTCATTTAAGGGGGAAAAAAAGATCTGCTTCTGCTTGTTATATATGTAAATTCCTCTTCCCTTTGTTCCTTTTCTACAGGTTTCCATTAGATCAGAAGTGGGAAGAATTACTATAGATTCATAGAATCCTGGTTATATACTTCTGCTTTTGTAAATGATATATGGCATTTGTGTTGTAAAACTCCTAACCATTTTCAGATTGACCTTTTTTTCTTCTATTGCAAATAATGATCATAATAGCACGAAATATGAAGATCATAAATGGAAAATCTTTCTCTTTATAAATAAAGTCCTTGGCTTCTTGCAAAATTTGAAACTAAAATCTGTAGTGGCTATAGTAGAGTTGTGTACAAATGCATTTTTTATTTGTTTTTCAGTTTTGTGAAGAAATATTCCACATTTTAAAACATTTCCACTGGAAAGAGGAAACCCTGAAGTGGAATTTTTCTAGGAATTTCCAGGAAGAACATGGACATAGAATTTTTATTTTTGACACAAAATGAGGAAGCTTCCTGGCTTTCTATTTGGGAAGCTTCCTCTATATGTCACCTTATTCTTCTCAGAAAATGTCCTATTGTTAATATGTAAAAGGACTTAATTATTCACTTTTACAACACATTTTCAGGGAAATGGATTAATTTAAATACAGGTACTTTTAGTGAAGAAACTCTTAGCTTTAAACTTTTTACACATGTAAAGATTTTTAAGGTTTTGTACAAATAAGGATTTTTAATGTAGTTTCATGTTTACTTGATATTGTTCTGCACAGTTCTACCTGAGAATTTGCCAAAATGAATTTCTAGATGAATTTTGCTTGATACTGCCATGTATGTGTGATTCAGGTGTGCCACTTTACCATACAGCATACCTTGCTACTTCACAGGCATGTCACTACCTTCACATCGCTGCTTTTTCAGTTAGGCCCAGGAAATGTATAAATGATGAATGGGATAGAATGGTGGCACAAACTTTTTAAGGAAGTTCAGAAACTGTGATGAAGGTGGATCTAAGAGCTAACAAATGCCTTCTGTCTAAACCACTTGCATCACTGAAGAACATGCACCTTGCTGTTCCTCTGTAACTGCACTAAAGCCCACTGTCAACTCAAAATGATGGGAAGGTCCATATTCTCCATTCCAATAGCTCCGAAGAAGCTATTGATTTTTTTTTTTTTTTTCTATAAGCCCCATTGCAGGAGAACCATAAAACGTCATGTTGCTCCTTCTGAAAGTGCTACCATGTAATGTCAGTAGCTTTGGTTTTATTTAATTTTGTGATTAAAGTTTTTATTGATTTCCCTGCAGTCTCGAATATATCAATAACTTTGGTTTCAAAGGAGCATTCAGCAGCACAGAAATAAAGGACTCAACATAGAAGCAGGTGCTTTATTTTAAATTTATGAAACCTCCATAGTGAATCCCTTGAGCATGCTGCCAGCAATACCTTTCAATTGTGCGATTCAGCCTCTGTTGTCAAACCAAGTCCCTTCAGTGCCTCCCAGTTCACATGCTTGCGTTTTTTAACTAGAAAAAAGCTTGTTTAGGAGTCAGTAGAAACTAATATTATTATATAGAAAGCTTTTAAGCCATCAAGTGAATTCCATTAAAAGTTACTGTAAATCATGTGTGCTTATCCCTTCTCTGCCATTGGCAGCCTGTGGCATGCTGCCTGGGAGAGGAGGAGAGGCATCCTTCCATCGGAGCCTATGAGGACAGGTATGCTTCACACTTCTGAAGAATTATAACCTCCCTGGGTTCAGCATGGATGATGAAACCAAGGCCCTGGCCACTGGCAAACACACCTGCAACTTCTGTGATATCTAGAAAGACATGGACCTGTTAAAGGGGGTCCAGAGGAGGGCCTCAAAAATGATCAGAGGGCTGGAACACCTTTCCTATGAAGAAAGGCTGAGAGAGTTGGGGGTTTTCAGCCTGTTCAGCCTCTGCAGGAGAAGAGAAGGCTCTGGGAACACCTTATTGCGGCCTTTCAATACTTAAAGGAGCTCATAAGAAAGATGGAGAGAGGCTTTTTACTGGGGCCTGTAGTGATAGGACAAGGGGTAACGGTTTTAAAGTAAAAGAAGTTAGATCTAGCTTAGATATAAGGCAGAAATTCTTTACTATGAGGGTGATGAGACACTGGAACAAGATGCCCAGAGAAGTTGTGGATGCCCCAACCCTGGAATTATTCAATGTCAGCTTGGATGGAGCTTTGAGCAGCCTAATATAGTGAAAGATGTCCCTGCCCATGGTGTGGGGGCATTGGAACTGAATGTTCTTTAAAGGTCCCTTCCAACCCAAACCATTCCATGATTATATGATTCTATAAACCCATAATACATGTTCAGTTGGTTTGTGGTTACAGGACTTCAAACAAAGCCACTCAGCTAACTTACATACATGTTTTTCCCCCAGGCTTGTTGTATAGTAGCACATTTCAACAACAAACATATTGGTAGCCTTACATGGGGAAATCATTACAGCCCACTCACTCACTTGAGTGCATGTGCGTAATTCCTGGTATGTCATGAGGAGACCAGGCCATGTAGGATTGGTGAATTAACAAATGACATAGGTAGAAAACCCTTTCACAGAAAATACAGCCAGAAATCCCTAGAGTACTTGAAATCTTTTCTGAGTAAACAGAAAAAGAGCCAAAGAAGAAATTGAATTCACAAAAGCAATCTCCAGATAAAAATGGAGCAGAATTTACCTGAATGCACATGTTAGTTTATTAATGTGTTTTTTTCAGGCAGGAAGGAGGTTGCCTAATAACCTCTTTGACAAACTCCTGTCTGATCAGCTCCCATTTCCACTCTAGAGAGAGATTCCACATTTAAGTGGTTTGTAAAGGATTAATAAATTATTAATAATGTCTGAATACATAATAGGTGCAAGGGGCTATGCCACAGCTGGATGTAAGCATGCTGGCATAAGGTACTCTTGTTAGTGATGAACCATGGATAAAAGCAACCTGCTTGCACCTTCTTAAACATCTATGAATGTGTTAGCAAACCTTTGAAGGCATTTTGTAAGTAAATCCTTAGTAGACAGTGTAATCCTTTTTCCCTTCATTTTATCAATCCATTGCTTTTAAACATTAAAATGGCATCACAGCATAAGACCAGGTTGCAAAGGCATAAGTGCAAAAACAACCAACAGAGTGGGATGCTGAGTGTTTTCAGGAGGACCTAAACAAGTGTGCTGTGTCCTGCTCCAGGAGAGTGGACAGAGTGAGATGGCTTCTCAGTAAAATCAACATGCCGAAAGAATGCAATAAACACAGATGAGCTTCATTTTTGCTACAAGGGTGGCCATTCCTCTTGACCTTATGAGCCACGTGCCCAGATCTTTGTGTGGCTGAGAGCCATGAGACACACACCTCAGAGACCCTAAAGGAAAGGGACCTCCAGGAGACTTTCAGAGGCAGGAAACACTAACCACTCCCCAGGGCCCTGCTGTCACAGCCGAGGCCGGGGTGGTCTGCAGTGACCGTTCTGCTCCGTTCCCCAGTGACACCCCCTCTCAATGGCACTTTCAGACGCCTTGCCTGTCACTGCCAGGGCTTCACATTCACCGCAGAGTAGAGCTCCCACACTGTCTTGCCTGCACAGCCCTATTGCCCTGTTTTGCCCAGGTTTAACCCCAGTATGGGAGCCACATTTCAGCTGCTTGCAAGCCTCGAGCCACTGCTATTCTACAAGAGCAAAAAGGAAAAATAAATTGGAGAAAGGGAAAAGTGTGCTTACTTTGCTAACCTTAGCTGTTATCTCATGCCGTCTTTGTCAGTTTGTCCCATCTATTTATTTCTTATTGTGTGTAGATTAGGTGACCTCTTGGGCAGGAATCCTGTTTTCACAATGTGGTCATTGCAATTTCTAAACAAATAGATAAAAAATTAACACACATCCTTGTATCTACATAACTCTAGCAGGGAGCCACGTTCACCTAACTGACCAGTGTTCCAATCCTCTAGTGTTGGCAAAATCATTAAATTCCTTGGGAATTTTTCCTCAGATGTTATGAGGTACTATTCCTGTTATAGCTTTTAATCTGGGTTAGTTCTATTCTCAGTTCATGTTCAAACCACCAACGACTAGTTAATAATATTATTATTAAGGTCTTAAAACAGCATGTTTTAGTGCACAGATGCATGGTTTCTTTTTAAGCATGGGCAGAATCTTTCCATCCTGCCAGGCTTAGTTTCAGATATCTTAACCCCACAAAAACCTCACCACTCTTCACTGGAACACCACAAAAACCCCTAACAAGCAGACAGGGAAACATTTTTTCCTCCTTTCCACTTCCAGAACATCTGATCTTTCAGGACCCACCATAAATATTTCCTGACTGACTTTGCCTTACACATGAACCATGTTTTGACGGTTTTCCCCCCTTCCCTTTTTTTCCCTTTTTTACAAGCATCGTTGCAATTTGTCAGCAAGCAACTTGGGCCAATCTCACAAATAGTTTAGTTAACAGCTTATGAAATGAAATTATGTAAGGGACCACTCCAAACAGGGTCAATTTAAACAGGCTGCCAAGTCTGTAACCTCAAGGGACTTGGATTGGGTTGAGGGGAGGCACCAAGCAGTGTGGGCTTGCAAAGATTGCTGCCAGGTGGGCTACAGATGTTCAGCTTCAGTCCACTTGCATGTCATTCACCTAGGGAGATGCTAATTTGATCCTATGCACGTAGAAAATTAGCATGCATATACACATTCACCCTGCAAAGACCCCTCTCTGGCTCTGCTCTCTGAAGTGCTGAGGTTTATAGGTAGACTAAAATGGCTTCATAGGAAGCCACAGCACTGCTTGTATAAGGCCTGAGTTTGAAGTCGTTTAGTCAGCTATCTCAGAAAAACAAAAACACAGCGTCCCTTACTATAGATGGAAGCTGTGTTTCGCGGCACATGCAGCTGCAGTCTCTGTCTTGCAGCTGTTAAATGAAGAAATACCATGTGAACACTTGGTCTGGTTTCAAAAGACCTAAAAACACCGGCCAAGAAAAATGGTACGTCGCGGTGCTGCTTGGCCATTTGCCAAGAAAAAGAAACTTGTAGATTTCTAGGGACAAGAGGCCATGTGAAAGGAATTTTCCTCCTTTCAAAGGCACTTCAAAATATACCGGAGGGGTTATTTATTTATTTATTTTGTATGTGCTCTTGGCAAAGGTTTGATTGATCACTAACGCAGTATCAGCATTAAACTCACATCACTTGAAGAACAACCCAGAAAACAAGGCAAAGCAAGATATGTTAAAACTTTAGGTCTGAGGTGCACCATAGAAGTTTAAGGCGGAATTATTTCACATGAAGAAAAACAAGTAGGTTGATAATAGCCCCAAAAAGGCAATTAAAGATAAAAATTTATAGGGAGGAAAGGATTATTCTGTGGCAAAGGCTCAAGAAAAAAAAAGATATTGGAGCAAAATCCTTTTTTTTTGACTGAGGCTCAGACATTGGCATGGGCATGTTCACAGGACAAAATGCTGTGCTGTGGAGCAGAGGTTTAGAAGTTCTCCATGCAAGACCTACCTCAAATCCCCCAGCAATACAGATGTTCAAAAAGCCAGGCAGAGGGATAGAGGACACCCAAAAAGAGATCAAGTCCTTTGGGGAGAATTATATTTTCTTCATTCTAAAGCATCTTCTGCAGTTAGCTGTGCAAAACGTCTGGCTTGGGCCAGCTCCTGGGCCTGTTTATGTACTGGAGACTGAGTGCCAAACTCTCCTGACAGGAAATGAGTGAGACTGCAAACAGAGTATTTTGACAATACAAGAGAAACTCATAAGTTTTGGTAACCATGTTATTTTATTGGTTTGTTTATTTAATGTTGATACTACATTAAAGGTCAAAGGTACATTAGATATTAGGGGAAATAAATACACTGGTGAACAGATAAATGCTATGGAACCCCCAGTAATTTACAATGTCCATATATATATAGTTTATTTATAAGAGAACAAACTTTTTTTTCCTCCAACCTGAAAAGACAAATCGCTTTTTTGCTAAATCTATATGCAGGGTTTATAAGCCAAACCTTGCCACACTTTCTCAAGGGAAACTCCCCTTGAGCTCTGGGGGAGTTTCCTCTGAATAAGACTTCGGCCTATTATTTTTAGCCGCTTTTACCTTGCCTTTGAAAATCCCCTTCAGCTTAAGGCACCATAAAATTCAGTGCTGGAGTGACCCCATACTGACGACACTTCTGTGAGCAGAGGACATGCTCCCAGGCCCTTTTGCCTGGTTCTCAGAAATAATATTTCCATTTCCACTCAATTTTCTTGCTTGTGTTCATCCACATGTACAAAGTTAATGGAGGAGGTTAAACTTCCTGTATGTGTTAGTTTGAAATAGCATCCAAGGACTGGAAGAAGTGGTTGTATTATGGACTTAGTCCAAAGCTCTGAGAAGTCGAGGGAAATATTCTCGTGACATCACCAGCTTTAGGATTACAGTCCATTTGCAATAGACAACTTGAGAAAGACACTTGTCCTGCTCATAGTACGCTAGCCAGATAGCCTTTGCCAAGAATGTCCCACAGATCTTTGGTAGAAGAGGTTAAAATCAAAGCCACCAGAACACATGGTTAACTGCATTGCACCTCATATGAAATATGATGCTTAGGAATCACCATCAGGACATTACTATAGAGGCAAAATGCTATTTGGAATTGAAGCCAAATGCTGATTAAAGGAAGCTGAATGCTTCATGCAGTGACCCCTCCCACAAACGTATCCTATATTTGCATTGCCTTTGTGCTCCAGCAATCCTCTGTGGCTGCATCGTTATCCCATTCAAAGTGTCCATCCCAGATGCTGAAGAATCAGGACTGGTTGATAGTCTCATTTGCTCCCCAGGATCCCCCAGACCTCAAGTGAGCAGAGCTGGGACTCCAACCTTCAGCTGCTGGCCCTCCAGAGCTCTCCTAACCATGGCTATGAACTTGTCTTGGAGAGATTGTTCAACATCAGAACTTATAAAAATAATTTGAAGAGTCAAAATCAATATGACATCGAACATTTCTAGGAAAGAAATTTAAGTATTGTCATTAGCCCCAATCTTCAGGGACAGTTAAAGATTTTTTATAAAACCCTTCAGAGGTTCAGAAATTCTGTGAAGAACTTTAGAAAGGTAAGCCCATGGGTTTTGGGTGATGTTCTTTGCTCACCTAAGGAGCAAGTCACAGCCCTCACCAGAAGCATCATCAGTGCCCGTGCTGAGGCTGAGTGTTAATCTCCCCCTTGCCCCTTCCCTGTGAGCAGTTGCATCAGAAAGGCCACTGGGACAACTGGCATCATGGACTGGAAGGGGAATTAAGGGGGTGAGCCTTGACTCCCGTGTTGAGAACTTTTTTTGAAGGGCTGCCAGTCTAGGATCTTTCACCAGTAATAACATTTGTTTCTTAAAAAAATTCAAAGGTAATAAATTACAGGGAGTACAAGATATTTTATGCTTTGTGGTGTGATGATCAAAAGATGTTATCATTCCATTTCACATGTTTACATACAGTTAGTTGTTACCCCTGGTAAGTTACAGGCATCTTTTTTTTTCCCTTGAATGCTCAAACTTTTTCTTCTTCTTAAAGGATGGTCTGTGGGTGAGTGCACAAGGGAAAGGAGAATAGGCTCTTAGCCTTTCTGGCTCCTCTTTCTGCCTTGTCCAGGATCCAGCCTCAGCTTCTTCTCCAGTGGGAAAACTGACACTGAGCAACACTGGGAAATAGAAAGAGGCAAAAATGCCAGGTGCCTTTCTGGTTAGTATTTACAGCATCCACTCGAGAAAATTTGCTAGAATATCTTGAGGGCTTAGGGTGAGACACAGCTCTGAGTTCTCCAGAAAATAACAAATATTTGTAAAACATTGGACCTCTGGGCTCCATTAGTGGATTACCAGGGCAGTTCTCCTCCAAATCCTACGTCCTGATAGACACTTTGGCTTAACAGTCACCATAAAAGAGGCCAGACCTTTTTTCTTAATCTGAAATAATCAGAAATTTTTAATTTCAGGGTGCTTTGTTCTAGTTTTTATGTTGTTCTGTATTTCCAGGTTCCATTTGGTGCCTGAAATGAAACTGCTGTGAGACGCAATTCTGGTAGTACAGCTGAGATGGCAAAGAACAAAGTTAAATCCCAATAAAAAAGCCAGCCACATCTTAGACTGACATCTAATCTTGATTAGATTTTTAGTATTTCTTTGAAAGTTTCCACTTTGCATCTCAGGAAATAATTCCTGCATTTTGTTCTTTAAATGCAAAAGCCATTGGGTAAACTGAATCTTAAAACAAAACAAAAAAAAAAAAAAAGAAAGAAAAAGAAAGATATATTTGTAATGCAACATCAAACAATTGTTCTATTGGCACACCTTCATAATGGTTTCTTTATGCAAAGTTTATAGCCTTCGCACTGTTTCCTGATTCTGTTGTTTCCAGTACATTTATTTCAATGAATGCAGCTGTAAACCTTTTAAACAATTCTGAAGATTGGTCCTTATTCTTGTGCTTTAGGATGTGCAGTTATACAGACAGCTTGCATAAACTGCTAGTGGATAGTATAAATGGAGCATCCTCCTCTTCAAGCTATGCCATTTGCAAGCCCCGCATACATACCATTTATGGTATACTTCAATGCTTTTTTTTTATTTCCTACAGAGCTCTTTTTTATGTTGTTAGACAGATGAAGAACCAAACAAGAGCACCAGGTAAATTGCTTTGAATAAATAAGAACTGACCAGATACGTTACCCAGACCTTGAACTGAATAAAATCTAAATCCTTTTACATTTTTACGTAAAAGAGTTGGTGTTCTTCTATTTTCTGGTTTAATCCAGTCCTGTGATGATTAATCTGTCAGCATACCGATCCAGTCACAACCCAGCAATACTGTAACCTTTCAGGAGGCTCTATTGTGTCAGGATTTCTAGCTTAGTTTCTACATGTGTTCTAAATTTGCAGGCATTTCTTTGGATCTCTAAATCTCAAAATATGAACAGAGGTAATCTGAGCTATGGGTAAAATTGGCTGCTGAATCTCACACTATGGCTCAAGTCCCATCTAGGTTTGAGGTTTGTTTGTCATCAAACCAGAATAGTGATAATATCATCCAAAATATTGTTCAACTCCTATCTCAGCAATTTCGGTACCATAATATTTGTATAAGAGCAAAATTTACATTGCTTTCTTGTCTTCTCTACGTCTTCAAAGCATGTGCGGGATTTATTATTATCATTATTCTTTGGTATTTTATCTGTCTCCCCATCTCTGTTTGTTTTGCTGAGAATGAAAAAGTGAAGCAGACACAATAAGTTTTGTTTCTGACTTTGAAAGTTATGAGATCTGCAATCACACTCACCTTCTTCAGAAGAGAACATTGTAATCTTTGGCCATATGTTAAGAGGATTCTGTGACTTGCTGAACTTTAACAGAAATGTCAGCTTCTCTAATCAAAGTATGTGTCAGGGTTGCTCTTTTAAATGCTGGAGATACCATCTCAAACACTTCATTTATGGTGTCAGACTGCTGAAAAAGATTTGCTCAAGTTTGCTAAGGCCATTGAGAATCATATCCTTAATGTTGTGTTGTTGGTATTGTCCTATTTGTCTTAGTAACCTTGTCTCTTAGTGAAGTAGCTAGATGACAAAGATATTTTCTTTAAGGATCTTTAACCTCTTGTGTTGTATGTAAACTGCACAGAGAGCTTGCAATAAAGTAAATTAAAAGATGTGGTTTCTCTTACCCTTTATACAGGCATTAGTCTAATATTGCTGAATTCTACCACTATGAATGGGCCACTCTATGAATAGCTGCAAAAAAGATTGGAAAAGTATTGGGGTGGAGGCTTTACAGCTTTTTTCCCCTAAAAAGTGAACATCAAAGCTATCCCAGGGTCTCTTTGAATGATGTGGTTTAGCTCTACCAGCCAGCCCCTGGCAGTAGGATGCTAGCAGCAGATGCAGTCCCAGTTCCATATCCCATATAAAATGTCCTAAGCTGTGCTCAGAATATAAGCTGAAAAATTTTTAAAACAGTGTATTTAAGGGCATGATGGTGTTTTCCCTGTGTATTTTCAATTTTTATTGAAATCAGTATGTGTGAAGGCTGCTCAGATCCTTAACAATTTCCTTTTGAATTTATGAGTTTGCATATTGAAAGCAGTTTTACATATATTTTCCTTTTAATTCACATGGGAAAGCTATTCACTAAACCATTTTATTTCTTTTTCTCATGGGAGAGAGAGTTGCTGCACCCATCTGTATGTATGTTTTTGCTAACTCTTTTCAAAAATCCAAGCTGAGCTTAGATCTTGGACCTTTCATTCAGGAAGAAATCCAAATGAAATATGGGTGAATTTAGCCTGACCAAAGAACATAAGATTGGATTTTAAGATTTTAATGGAAATGCAACCTGTCCTTTGAGGGAGATTTTTCTCACTCAGGACTAAAATAGAACTACAGTTTGCTGAGCACTTTTAAACAGAAGCATCTTAATTCAAATCTTCACGCGTTACAGAATTATACCAGTTTCATTAAAACTGACATTAAGGAAATGTAAAATAGTTCAATAACTTACTTTCAACACTGCTCTTCCTTTTATATGTTTGGATTGTGGATTATAACATTTATAGAAACAAAATAAAAATAAGTCTTTGTAAGAGTGGTTATGTGTAGCATTTTGAACAAACCGTAAGAACTGTTAATGTTTTGCAATACACCAAGCCAAAACCAAACAGCTATTTTTGAAATATCATTCTGGAAAGGTTTTTCGTTCTTGGGCCCAATTTGCCTGTAATGTTAACAGGGTCCTGATGGAGGCAATGGCCCTGGCCTGTCCATGACAGACCAAAGATGCTCCAGGATGTTTCTACACAGCACGTCACTGAGATCCACGTGGGCATGGATGAGCCAACTCCTGGAAGATTAATAGCCAGGATACTTACTCATCACAGTGCAACACTACCCAGCACAGCCAGTTTAAAGCTTCCTCAGATACTCTAGCAGACATTGCAGTGTCATCAGACTAGGTAAGGACCCAACTGGATGTGGTCCTGAGCAACCTGCTCTTGATCTCCAGAGGCGCTTTCCCACCTCAGCCAATTCTGTGATTCTGCAATATATCAACACTCCCTCCCTATTTTCCGCTGGCTCTTCAAATATTTAAGTACTTTACCTCATTTCATGAAGCAGATTAACCCAATATCACCATGTAAAACTGCCAGCTACTATTCCCAGGGCAATTCCCCCTCCTCTCCATCTTTCTCTGCCTTTGGCTTGTAGCAAGGAGATGTGGCAGACCTGGTTTTATCCCCTGCCCCTCTTAATGGTGGCAACCCCCTCCACTTAGCTCCGATGATGCACAGAGCAAGAGCCATTTCCCAGTCTGATGCTGCCGATGGGAAATGCACAGCCAGGGTGAATGGGGGAACCGCTGAAGCCGGCTGAGCGGCGCTGGCGTTCAGGCTGCCACTGCTCTTTCAGGCAGTCCTCCTCCACATAGTGCAATGAGGAATAAATTGGGACCTGGATGAATGCTCAATAGGAGAAGGGTGTAAGAAACCATCCCTCTCTCAGTGGTGCTTTCTCCTGGCCCTCATTTCAATTGCCAAATCCATTTAAAGTTTATCTTTGCCCTGTGGTACTGGTAAGCAAGGCTGGCAATTCCCCCAGTCCAGCAGCCTCACTTTGCTGCCCTCTTCTTGAATGTGAGCGTTTCCTGTTAAAAGGATTCCGTTTAATACCCTGCAAATTATCTGGGGTGGTGCAGAGTGATTTATTTTGTAAGCCTTATGCTGTGGATTGAAATTGCTTTTCCTCATCTCGGCGCGTGGCAGCGGGGAGCACAGCCACCCTCCCCATGCAGTGCATGGGGGTTGCAGCAGCCACCACAGCACTAACCCACAGTGGCCATAGGTTCTTTTGGCACCCCGATGCAGGCTGTGTTTGCCAGCGGGTAAACCTGCTCCTGGCTCCTTCCAGGGGGCAGGAGGCAAAAAAACCAAACAGACTTTACGCACATACACAGCTGTTTGAAGAGGCTCGATTCTTGAAAGAAAACAAGGCTTCAATTTGCTTAACACTGTCTGAGGGAGAGAAAAGGTTAGACCTGCCCTTCTGACTTGGTGTTTGTACCCAGAAAGATGCCCAAGTCACAGTCCCAGGCGCAGGGCGAGTAATTAGGGGTCCTGGCACTGACCCTAGGTGCTTGCCCAGATCAAATGAAGGCAGAGCAAAGTTGCAGAGGGAGAGAGTGGTGTTGTATGCTTCATCCAGCCTGTTTTATAAACCACAAAATATCAAATCTGGAGGAAAGGAATCCCCAAACTTCCCGTTTTTCTAAAGCAAAGCTGCCTCAGAGTCATCTCAAATTAGAAAGAGGATACAAAAGAGCCGACTCATTTGTTTGATATAGTTTAGCAAAGAAATTCACTGCAAAATGCACAACTCAACATTTTCTTTCATGACTAAATACTTGCCAGCAAACAGAGGAAAAGAAGTTTAAAACTATATGAAAGAAGTCTCTTTCCTCCCTCCCCTGCCCATTTGCTTCCCTACCACTATCTTTATGTGAATAACCACAAGCCCCGGCCACAATTATACCCCATACCATAGATATAATTCAAACAGACATTAAGAATCATCCAGCAGAATGCATTCCCACATTATTTAGCAGCATTTAGAAGAGGATTTGGTATGGATATGAATAACAAGAGCGGCTTATAACAGCTAAAATAAATTTGTCCAGATAGAAAACTTCATGCTTCATAGTTTAGGTCAATCTCTAATTTCTAGGCATTAGAGTGAATCTTTCATAAGGGTAGATTATTCTACCACTCCTTTCCCTGGAGTATCTTTTACTGTCTTCTGAAGATCTGCTCTTAGTCACTGCCAGAGGGAAGGTACTGCATTTGATGTGTTTGATTCCATAAGGCAGTTCCCACTTCTTGATGATTTGTATTCAAAATAGACCAGAAAGGTTAAGAATGGGAGAAATAAAGTAATATCATTCTTACTTTAGGAATAGAAGACCAAGGCTTGGACTCTTTTGTGGTGTTTCTCAAGGGCATTTAAAGAATTTGTGGCAAAGTCAGACCTTTTCATTGCCTTATCCTCAAGAACAACCTTATTCTTGGCCAGTACTTTTTGATGGAACAGCACCCCTGCTTTTAGTTTTGTTCCAGAATGAAAATCACAAAAGAGATGGTTTATCTTGAGACTCCCAGAATTCATCAGATTTTGGTTTTCAATTGGGATGCAGTGAAGTTGGCTCAGTTGTAACTGGTACCACTTCCAGAACGTGAATAGCTATTTGAGCACTCATTTAAAAACACAAAAGTGATGGAATCTGAGATTCATGTAATGGGCACAAGAAATACAGAGTGCTGAGGAATAAAGATATGTTTGTGACTAATTCATTAGAGAAACTCCTCATGGAAGATGTAGTTGATCATGATTTCCCTGTAGTGTAGTGAAAATTAGTATCTGCCTGGGTTATATCTACCCTGTAAATGAAAAGAGCTCAAGAGAAATGTTAGCCTCAGCCTTGCTTTTAAGAATGTGTAAGTTTGGGGGGGTCTGAATAACAAAACTTGCTTTGATCCTCGTTCTTTCTCAGTGTTTCTTTTCTTCAGGCAGAATTTGAACATAAATTTCACATTGTCTGGGACAAGGGTATCTGCCCACAAATTCGTCACACCAGGGAAATAAATTCCACACTACCCATTTTATTAAGATGGGCTCACTATCTCACTAATTAATTTTTTTCTCCCAATAAAAAAAAGTAACATCTTTTTTTTTCATTGGTTGCCGTGTCATTTTAAATAACCTCTCTTGTCTCAGCTTTCTCAGCCTGTAAAATGTAGTTAATACAACAAATCTGGGAAGTTCTGTGCCTAAAGCTCTTTCATAACATGACATGATAGTACAATCTAAGTTGTATCAGGTATCCATAATGGGAAAACTTGTTCCATTTTAAGACCCAAGAATAAAGATGAGCCCAGAAAAAAGAAAGAAAGAACACATATTTCTCTGTCTCTCTTTTTTTAATTGGAAGAGTGTTTAAAGGTGAAGCTGAAGTTGCCACAATATTCTTGTAATAGCTGAGCTATGAATGTCTCATAGAAGGAGGGTTAAATACTTCCAGAGAGTTGATAACTTTTTGTTTACAATAAAAGTTATAAATATATATTTGAAAACAGGAAAAAAAATTGCTACCGGATTCATTCTTCCAAAATCTTTGGATTCCACAGCTCTCTTCACTCAGATCTGCCTGGTTCAAACATGGGACATGGGCTATTCAACCTTATTATCATGCAAAACCAGATGGAGTTTGCTAGAAGGAAAACCTCAAAGTAGAGGATGTTTCCAGCTCCTCCAATGTGTGAGAAAGGATGATCAGTGATCTTCCACCTTGCACAATTTGCATGTTTGTCAGTGAAGCAAGGGCAAGGAAGTACGTTTCCCCTCCCTAAATATGCATTGCACCAGCTCTGAGGTTTCAAAACCAAATTAAATTCCTTTCCTTCTGGTCTTACTGTTGTATAGAGTGGCTGCAGGCTGCTATGCAGCTGACATTTACACTGCCTTACACGCTCAGGAATTACTGAGGGGTCTGTCTCATTTGATTCTTCAGCTAGTGTTTTACCAGGGTTAAGGACTGACTGGTATTTTCCAAATGATATATAGGTTATCTATTCACAAATAATGAAATACCTGTAAAGTGATAGATGCACAGGTGCTTTTACCTGTGTATATTCTGAGCTGAGGGTCAAACACGTGGGTCTGTTACAAGCTTATCCCTTTTCTCTGCTTTAAACCTCGCAGCAGAATGACTTGAAAATTTCAGGGGCAAAATAAACAAATCAGACTGACAGGATTGGAGAAAAGCAGCTTAAGAGGAGCCTGTCAGCACAACCTGCTCCCTTTTCTAACCTGGCATCAGTTCCCTCTGGGTTCCTGCCGTTCCCTTATGTATTTCCCTTCCAACCCTCATCTCCCTATGGAGCTCCCTCAGCCCATCCGATTTTGAACATCTGCTGGCACTGAACTCCTGCAACTCTCAATCTGTTTCCCCTTGGCTTCCTTCTTCCTTCCAGTTCATCTTTCTTATTTTTGTCTTGGTGAGACTTCCCTCCTTCTTCTCTCTGTCTTCCTGCTGCTATCGCCATTTTCATCTCTCTGCCTTCCCGGTGACACCAGACTGACTCTTACAGGTGAGGAGACCTGAGCGAGTGAGTCCCCTGCCCTGAGGCAGCCGCACCTGTCTGCTAACATCCTACCACCCAAGGGCCAGTCCTACTCTTCTCCTCCAGGCTACCGGCATCCCTCTGCTTCCCCTTTGCTTGTTCTAGTGTTCATTTGCCCTGAAATAAGCTGGCCGCACAACCTTGAAAGTGGTGGGAAACTAAGCCGGTGGAAAACAGTGAATAGTTTTCTGCTGTTTCAGTGAGTTAAACTGGCTGACTGAAGTAGGACACTGCTGTAGGAGTCAGTATAGTTTTCTTACCCTCTATACCTATAGTCCATAGTGGCAGGGTCATATTGTAAAGAAACAACTGGTGTACAGATGAGAGAAGAGGTAAAGGAAGAAACGTACATGAAATCGGGGGAACCACCAAGCCTGCATCATCTTAAGCTTGACCAAAAATGTTCCACTATGTGGGATATATTCCATAGGCTGAGAATTACTGCAGTCTTGTACACACAGGGCCAATACATTGCTGCCTCAATGCAGGTCTTCCTGCAGGAGAGCGCAGTTGCTCCTGCTCATTCCTGCGGACAGGTCTGACGTGGTTGAATAAACCCAGGAGCGTTGTAGCCACCCAGGCCTCTGTCTGGAGGGGTGAAGAGAGGACTTGGGGTTGCCCTGCCTTCAGCTGAGGGTTCTTGAAATGTAATTTTGTGCTTCACCTCATCAAAAGGCCTCATAAACGTAAATATCCATGTTAATTATGTTATAATTCAGCCTTAAAGTGGAAGAGGCTGAGACTGCAGAGGTTAAGTGACATATGTCTACAAAGGAAACAGTCTGTCTCCACTATTTGTAAAGAACCAGAATTTTAACTCCTTATTTGGAGAAATGCTGTTAAAGTCGGCAGGGACTAATGGCTTAAGCATAAAGCCTAAGTTTGACTTTAAGCTCTTCCAATAACTCTCTGAGTAACCTCAGATAAGCAATTTACTTCACTAATGTAAAACAGTAATGGACAGCAGTACTCTGGCAGGCACATCATTCTTATTCAGTACAAACTGGAAACATAATGTTGGAAAAAATTAAGCAGGGGAAATAGAAATTAATAAATAGAAATAGGGGACTGATTTTAGAAAAAGATATACAGAGTAGTATAAGAGGGGTTTGGGGAAGTCAAATGTACATCTGTCCCAAGGGACAGTTTTCAGGTCTGTTGTCCTCCTATACATTTCCTGCACAGAAGCACAAGCTTATAAGTGACCCATAAATAGGTAACATACTGATCTTCTTCCCACTTCTTCAGGTTTCGAAATACTGAAATTAGACTAAGCTGTTCCTATTTCATGCACTGTAAATGAGAGGAATTCAGCCCTGTTAGATATCTGACCTGAAAAAAATTGTGCATGTTTCCAATGCAGCAGTCTGCCTTATATCCCGTATGTCATGTAATACCTTGTTGTACCAACAGGCAGGTAGGCAACTTGCAGCAACAATGACAAACATACACAGATGTATTGTTAGTGTAAAGTAGTTATGCTTAATTCCCTTTTTTTTTCCTTGATTTTTTTGAGGAATCTTTTGTAGTCGTCTTTTTCCACTCCTGTATGTCTGCAGTTGATAAATTATTTCTGTTCACTTTAATCCATTTTTTATTATTCTTCCAGATCTTTTTATTTTTCTGGTGTTGCTGAAAATAAATCTTTTCAAGAGCTCACCAGTACATTCAGAGGGATATTTTGAACAGTATGGGTGCTTCTTCTAGAAGTTAATGAGTTAGAAAATAAGGAAATGGTGGTTTGAAATTAGTTAATTGTCTTAACTTGAAAAAAAACATGTATTAATGAATACTGTTATGTAAATTGTCATATATTGGTTTTGACATATTCCCCACCAGAGTTTTCATGCTGTCTCTTTCTTTCTATGCTGAATGCATGAGCGGTGTCCTAATGCACCATGGATCTGCAGCCCCATTCCTTATAGAAACAAGTCTTCTGCAGAGAACTTCAGAGAATCCAAACAGAAAAGAGAACATAAGAAAACATATCTAAAATAGAAATAAGCTTTAGTAAAGTCTCCTTAAAAACCAATGTCAATCAGCCAAGAAGCATAAATCATAGCAAATCAGACTTCATTAATTCTAGGGCTCACCAACATAACTGTTTTCTTGTGCCAGCTCAACACATTCTCATTTTGTTTCCTTAGATGACCTTACATCTATATCCAGTGTATTTTTGTTACAGTTTATTCTCAAAGCAGATCTTCCTGCAGCTGCACTTTTTCCCAGGCTCCTGCTGGTTTCACCTCTACTGCATTTCCAAGTATTTATTTTGCTTACAGTGAACCAAGCTCTATCTAGATTTTAATAGACTGGTAAGTCAACTGAATCAGCACTGCATCCATGAATAGGACTATGGCTACGTCTGTATTAGTAAATTAAGCATGCCCAGGAACTCTTGCTGGTGCTGAGGCAAGCTGATGCAGAACAGCCTGCATCCATACTATTGAATTAGCTTACCCTCCAGAACAGGGTGGCTGATTGCAAACTGCCTATGGAGGACTCCTTGTCCGTGCTGTTCCTGGGAATTGCTTGGCAGTGTGTTAGCTGGAGTGTTTGTACCTTTGCCAAAAACATGCCAGGCATCATCCTAACAATTTCATAGTATAAATAATCGAGCTCCAGTGCCTGGGAATGTCCCCCGGCCCTGCCTAATTAACCATATAACATGAAACTCCTATATCCTTATCTACAGGCAGTTTGTGCATGGCCATCTCTGCTTCCAGTGCGCCAATTCACTGCTCATATGAGTTGGGCATAACCTATTGTCACGAATGCACCACCACACCTATAAGCTGAGCAACCCTAACCTGTTCAATTTAAAAAAGAATAAGCTCAGACCTTCCATTTAAATAAGTTCAGATTGTTTTGACCAAAACAGAGAAGCTGCATCTCATATAATCATCTCATCTGAAGGTTATAAGGGACAGGATTTCCAACAGGGAGGCTGAGAAAGCAGGGCAAACCAAGGAAAAGATGTGTTTAGAACTGATCCCACATAATCCTGAAGCTCCGAGTTCTAAGTGGTCATTCTTTTTTTTTTTCTCATAAAAGTGTAAATTTCCTGGATTTTTCAGTGCAGTGATTTTAATATAAGGCCAACAGGTGCTGAATTGTTTCTGCAATGTACTATACATCCAAATTTCTCTTTGGTCTCAATCAGAAGTCTTATCATCTGCTGGGAAGCTCTGTTTGGATTTGTTATTTTCTAACCTAAACCAGGTTTCCTTCCCTCCTTCCTTCCTTCCTTCCTTCCTTCCTTCCTTCCTTCCTTCCTTCCTTCCTTCCTTCCTTCCTTCCTTCCTTCCTTCCTTCCTTCCTTCCTTCTTTCCTTCCTTCCTTCCTTCCTTCCTTCCTTCCTTCCTTCCTTCCTTCCTTCCTTCCTTCCTTCCTTCCTTCCTTCCTTCCTTCCTTCCATCCTCCCTTCCTTCCTTCCTTCCTTCCTTCCATCCTCCCTTCCTTCCTTCCTTCCTTCCATCCTCCCTCCCTCCCTCCCTCCCTCTCTCCCTCCCTCTCTCCCTCTTCTCCTCCCATTCCTTCCCACAATACAAAATACATAACTAATCCTTACACTCCTTTTAAAAGCCACAGTCCAGAAAAGCACCTAACCACATGCTAATCCCAACTGAAGAGGCTACTCATATGCTCGAAGTTATGCAAGTACTTAAGTGCTTTTGTAGATCAAAGTCTGGATTTACTGATGTGTATCTGAAGATCAGAGCCTGATCCATTACTCCAGAACACCTTGGAAATAGGTTTTATGTTTGCTCCTTCTTCTCTGTTTGCATTCCTCTGAGACTTTGGTAATGAAGGGAACTATTTATTTTCTCACTACTAATGTTCTTGACTGGAAAGCAGAAATCCTATTTTTAGTAGCACATTATTCTGCCTCAAAAGGGAGAAGAAGAGGGAAGAATGGAAATTGTTTATGAATATAATATACTTTGGATTAAGATGTAAGGCTACTTTATCAAGGCTTGCTTTGTTACAGTTGTTAAAGGAACCTGCTAGGGATGAAAGGGATTAGAATGGAGGCTCGTGGCATTGCAGTTCCTGTGCCTGTATCAGGGCTTCCACTCTTCCAGGCACCTTTTCACAGGGCCTTCCTTCTCAGTTGCAAAAGCCACGCACTCCTTAAGCTCATCAAACAAAGCTCAGCTCAGGGAAGATTTTTTTTTCTTTTTATTAATTTTTTTCCATAACTTCTTTTTTAATTTATTCACATTTTAGAAGTTGTTTACATGTTTTAAGTACTAAGTCGCCTTTAATTTTGTTCTTCAACACATGAGTTAATTGAAAAGAAAACTCAACTACAAAGCAAAGAATTATTTCACAGTTACTCAAGTCCATATCTCTCCTCTCTTCTGTGAGCAGCAACTCCTAGAAAAAAGCAGAAATGGCTGATCTGTGGGAGAGGTGAAAGCAAGAGAACCTGCTCCCTTAGAGCCTTGCCTCTTACCTGGATGCTGTGGGAAGTCCTCAGTGAATAAACCATGGGACCAAAATTTTCCATGCATCTCGGAGCCAGAGCAAACTTTCCTTGTAAACCTTCCAACTTTCCTGTTGAAAATCCACTGGGGAATTAATGGGGATGTACCCCTGAAACACTGATTGGAAAGGAATGTCCCTACCTCTTCCCCAGCTACTCAGGAGATGATATCCATTTCAGACCAGGATGCCTTCTCTAGACAGATGCTGGTGGTTCAACATCTTAAAATGGTCTTCACAGTACTAATCTGCAAGTGATCTATTATCTTCCTCTTCCTTCAGTGGCCACTTTCATTATGTACGCTAAGGCTCATGCCAGTCTACCTGGAACATGGCAATATCATTCGTCCAAAGGGAAAGAAAAATCAATCCTTTTCAAGATACCTTCATTCTGGTTCTTTGCTCTTGGCAAGCGACAGTCCTCTCTGTCTTCTAGATCCGCTCTTGTGTTTAACTTGTGATTTCTTCTTAGCACAGCAACTGCCATTTATCAGACTGATGTAACACCCGCAATTCTTGATGGGATCTGTGTTTGCACAGATGCTGTGTTTGAGAAAAGGATGGTTCTGTCTACACTGGGATCTAGGAATGGCCAGATAAGAGACCCAAGACTTCATCCTCTAAATAGCCACCCATGCTGTAGGTCTCTTGCTAAGGTCTCAGTCAGTGCAGAGCTGGGCAAGCAGGCAGCACAGATGCTCTTGATCCTTGGATGGGACCTTGCTTGCTTGTGGCAAAAGAACAGCTAAAATCCAGTTTGAAGGGCATGCTGAAATCATCCCTTAAAGCTTGCAAGATCTTTTTCAATAAGTGGGTAAAATGTCTTTAGATCAAGATACTTGATGTATGATGATATAACTCAGCCTATGAGTCAAAATGCTTAACGAAATGGGGGCCAAAAGAGCCTCGAGGAAGAAAGCTCAAGGAGAATCAATTAGCACTTACTTTCCAGTCATCAAAACCGAACATGCACAACCATAGCTGTTCATCACAGTTGAATCTATTCTCACCAAGCAAATACATGGGTGGTAAAAGTAAATAGCTGCATTACCCTAAGTGCCTCGTAATCATCCTTAATTATAAAGAACAACCATTATTGCTATTATTATTACTATTAGACCTGTTAGACATAACACTGGCTTCAGAAGGATTTGAATTAGGCCTTAAAGTGTCCCATACTAATATGGCACTGGCCTATAATTTCCTTCTCTATTTTCTGATGCTTTCTTTAGTTCTGCTTTACTATAGTAAAAATATAGCTATTCTAGTGGAAGGAATTTCATCTTTCAATTTCAAACTCTGCTTTTGCTCAATCACTAACAAAATTTTATTGTGTCTTAGTTTGGTTTTTCACTTCCATAGTCTACATGTAAGACCCTGACAGATATAAACAGTTTCTATAAGAGTAAATATCTCTCCCTAACATCATTATGCTAATGCTTTGTGAGCATAGCACCTATGGGAATTTCATGTTGTCAGGGTTTTTTCTAAAACACATGTGTTATGCCAGTGTATAATATACACTGTCTCTGCTGCAACATGAAACCAAGGGAGAGAAGAAAATTTAATCCAACTTGCAGAGCAATTATTCAAATCTAAATAGAGCAGTCACTTTCAGTAGATATAAGAACAAACCAAAACTCTAGTGCAAACCAAATTCCTGACATTTTGTTTCACTCCCTATCTTTCTTTTTCATCACTATATATGCCTGATCAGAATAAATCTGGTCAGGTTGTCCCTTTCCCTCTGCAGAATCTGGTTTCTTTCTTATGACTTTCTGTTATGGACTGGGAACATCTTAATTACATGTCCTAGGTCCAGTTTTCCTTGTATACAACTGCCCACACTCCCAGTCCTCCTGAAGGTGATCCAAGTTATACATCCACTACTCCTTCAAAAGGAATTCCAGGACTTAAAACTCAAGATCTCATTTACTATGCAAAATCTGTGATTACAATGCAAGTTACTGACTTCCTGAGGGCATAGTCCATCTCTTTCATAATGGAGATTCTATGTTATAGAGTATTTTACTGGGAATGTAAGCACTTTAATAAGAAAAGGATTGATTTTGCAACTGGCACAAGATTCTAATGATTGAAAATAATGTATTGGTTTGAGTTGTTTTTTTTTTTTAAATTAAAGCCATCTTTCTATTCATAATGGAAGGTCCTGCTCTTCTTGAGATTTATCACCATAGGTCTTGGGTGAAGCTTGCAATTTTGCGGTTACACAATGAACATAAGGGAAGGAATAGACTATTAAGATGGATGGCCTTTTTATTTTATTTATTTAAACCAGGTTAATGTTAGTTTTTTCTGCAGACAGAGAAGTGTGGCCAAGAAAGTCTTGGTAATCAGGTGGGAATAGACACACCAAAAGAAGTAGAAGCCCGGACTCTCTATTCTGCTGTAACCAGGATGTTTTACCTGCCTGCCCACAGCTGTGAATGCCTGGTTGGAAAGGTAGAACTCAAGGTGTAAACCTGAAACAAGTCACACTGTTCCAGTGACCTGTCTGTGTGTTTGAAACCACCAGAAAGAAGGAGGCAGAGCACTGAAATGGAGGTGTCTTTTATTGTTAGAAATGTAGACTTGGTCCCTCCAAGGCAAATTTGCCAAGTTACACTGGTTTTAGGGGTTTCTCTGGGCCAATGGGTTCACATGTGCAAGGCATGAGGTTTCTTGGACAAGTTCCTCAGCTGTGATAATTTTTTTTGACCCAGAATAATCCACAAGGAGATGATGTCCTTTTGCCACTCTTCATCATTATTTTTGATGTACAACATTGGGTTTTTTTAAACCAACAATTGTTACTGTTATTATTTCATTTCCTCTTGCTTGTTTTATTAATTTCCAAGACCTACTGCCTAGCAACAAGTGGTTTTAATTTTTAAAAAAGAAAAATTAAAAAATCCCCATAAATTAACATGCCATCCCCAACAAGTGGTGGCACTAAAACCATCACTAACCTGTCTCTAGCTGATGATTAAAGGAAGGGACAGAATAATCTGCCCAAAGCAATGCAATAGCAAGAGTTACATGCACAATGTGCGCTGAAGGAGTTCCATTCCTCCCTGCAAGTGGTATCACATTGAGTCTAGGAGTCAGGAAACCACCTGTGGCAAGAGGAATCTGTCTTTCTAGCTTAGGAACAGTGGTTTCAAGTTTGTCCAGCCTATCAATATTAAGAGGATGCTTTCCTTTATTCTCCCTGCTGGTACAACTACATAAAGCTACTTTATGTCTGACACCTGGTACAATCTGCATGGTGAGCACACTGTGCCCAATGCTAAAAGCTCCTAGACTTAAACCTTCCTGAGAAGAGTGCATGGGCCAGATTTTCCCTGTGGTGTGGAGTAGCTCCACTGAGGCAGGGAATGAATGAAAGCCAGTCACTGGACAGCAATGGTGGTGGAGCCTCAGGGTACCTTGCCGTTTTTTCCATTCCAATTGAACTCACAGTCACTGTGCCAACAACCCACAGAGATGTCCTATTTGCATTTTTGCCTATCTATGACTTTAAGGCTTGATCCAATGTTCACTAAAGCCAATGGAAATCTTTCTGTTGGTTTCAACGGGGTTTGGCTCTCACAGTGCTTATGCAAATCAGAAATGTTCAACCTACACTCTGCAGGCCATGTGCAGGTTGCTAGGATAATTTGTCTACATCATGGCCTGCCCCAAACCTCCTTCTTCCCCTGGGAAAATGTTCCCTCCCCATCATGTGATGGTGATTGGAAAGAGAGCAGCCAGGAGAAGGCAGGCTGGACTGCTGCAGAGGAAGTTGTGCCTGCCTGGCTTCCCACTTTTTCAGGGATGTCTGGTTCCTACCTGTGCTCTTCTGCTTTACAATGTGTGCAAAGTCAGTCACGTAAGCATGAGCATATTAAAACCATGCGTGTAGCAGCAAGCCTACAGGTGCCCCATGAATAGCCTCTGCTCCACAGAACAAGGTATGTTCCCCTCCCCGCTGGAAGAGCTGGGTCCCACATGATCGCAGTCATAATATCACGTACCCACACTGTACAGCATGCTGGGTTAGTCTGCGGTCAGAGGGAAGAAGGTGTGTAGCTTTTGCTACTCCTGCTGTAACCAACTTTCCATTCTTTCATAATGTAAATTTCTCCCTGGGTTGCAGCCCAAGCCTTTCAGGAGGCAAACCCACTTGCTTAATGTCATGAAGAAAGCAAGTTGCTCTGCTAAAATGCTGGCAGGAGTTCAAACCCAGCAGAAAGTTTAGAGCAGTATGAAAGCACAACACAGAAAAATCGTGTGAGCAGCACTTTTTGTCTGCTGCAAATAGTCAGCATGCATTTGGGCAACTTTTTTCTATTATACAACAAAATGGTTTTTAAGAAAAGGAGAAGGAAAGTGAAAGAGCGCCTTCTTAAAGGGAGACCACCTGGTATGAACATAGCCATGGTTGTTAGAGCTTTGGCAGTGATTAAGAGGGGGCAGTTATTCAGCGGCCTTGGCTTGTTGGCAGTCTCTGCTCAGTGCCTATTGCTCTGGTGTTCATAATCACTGACCAAGAACATGCAGTAGGAAAATTAAGGGTTTGAATGGGCTTGGAAAGGACTGACCTGTTTTGCTGTCTCTGGAGTGACCCTTCTGAACAAAGATACACTGAGTCTGCTTAACCCTGCAAAGTGCATTTATAGATACCTCCAACAAATTAGGGGTATTAGCCTGGTTAAATTAATTAAAGCAATGTTAACATGCACAGGCTGCTTCTGAGGCTTGGCTAACTAGCTCAAAGCGAGCTCCTCGGTTTTATGCAGCTTAGACATACTTTCGCAGGGCTGCGTGGGACTTCGTCACTGTCACACACTGAGCACTTCTTCTGTCTTCCAGTGCTAACACTTGCTGTCTTGTGCCAACACTAGCTAGTCCCTCTATAAAAACACTTGGTTGCACATTTTGTAGCTTCTGTAAGCCATGTTCTTGGCTTAGTCTCCAGAGGCTGCAATCTTCCCTGTCTCTCTCCTGACGTGTCAACCTCCTGTTGATTTTTACTTCTCCAGTTGCCTGCAATGCCTCCTCCCTGCTCCTTCATGCCAGGGAGTTGATAAAGATTCAGTTTCCTTCTTCTCTATGCTGTTTTCTCCCCAGTTAGGGAACCTGTAGGGTCTGAATTCATACTTTCTTCTGGACTCCCCCATCCCCTCCTCATGCTGTTTTGACTACGTTTGCCACAGTTGTATTTCTTGTGCCCTTTCTTCCCCCATATCAGAGTTTCAGCTTGACCCTGGTTACCCCTCTTCTCTTCCTGCTCCCTGGCATAGTTTCCTTTATATGTTTAGGTCAAATGATACCCAAATCAAACCTTAAAGTTCTGACCAGGCTAGCAGTTATCACAAAAGGGAGCATTTATTTTGCCATAAATTGCTGAGAGATTTAGTTTTTTCAAATGAGCTTTCTCTTTTAAGCGGGCAGGTGCTGCTAACCAGAGACACCAGCCAGTCCCAGGGCATCTGTCAAGGTGGACAGCATTGCAAGTAACTGACTCCTGAGCACAACAGTCACCCAGATGCTGAATAAGGATGTTCTTGGATGTGCAGCTATAAATTTTGCACACCCAGTAAACACTAATTCCTTTCTGTAATTCATCTTCTCTTGCTGTGGTTGGCAAAAGGACACGTGATTCTCTCTTCTCTTTTTTCCTGCTCCTGTGGAGTATCTTGGAGGCAAGTCTCAAAGTTTTAGTGAAGCTTTAATGGAAACAAGATAATCAGCCCATGTAATGGGCAGTTTCCTGGCAGATTCCCTTTTCTTAAAAGTACTATCTGAGTTTAATGAGTTGAAACGCACAAGTATAATTAGCAAAAGACTTAAGATAATACTCTCTGAACTTAATTGAATTTAATTTACAGTCTGAACAATTACATTTACATGTTCAAGCAAATGTTTGCCTTTATATTAAAGTCTTCATCTCTTCTTATCTTCCAGGCCTTAGTGAGGCAAAAGTTCACTCATTAAGCTTTGTGGTACTAGGACATCTGACTTGTCTTGGCTTGGAAACTGAATTTGTGAAATGTGATCCCTGAACATATCATAAAAGGACTTAAGCTCTTCTAATGGAAAAAATGTTATCAGCTTTTAAAACGTACGTGCTTAAGCCTTAAAGGAATGCTGTGTAGCATTAGCACAGCAACCTGCAAGTTCACCAGAAAAAAAGCAGCTGTGTACTGTGTTTGAAAGATGTAGGGGTTTTTTCAGGTTTTGGGTTTGGGGTTTTTTTTAATGTATTTTTATTTATTTCTTTCAGGTGAATTTCTAAACTTATTGCTATGGAAGGCTGTGTTGCTTGAAAGTATATTCATTTTACTCTGTCACTATGCAACTCTATTGAGAGTGTGTGTAAATTTTATCTGTATAAGACACAAGATGGTTTGTTTTCCTATGGCATCTCCTAATATACAGGTATTGCAGTTAGCCAAGAACATCATGCTTTACAGATCTGAGTGTCTTGGGCAGAAATTCTCCTTTGCCAGCCAGAAGTCATGAAATTGAAGGCAGAAATCAGCATGAGGAGACTGGGCACCTGGCTGTCTGCAACGTTAATCTTCAGAGCCCATTAAGGTAAATAAAGGCCCCTTCTGTTCTGTTCTGGACTTGGAGAGAAAATTCAGCAACAGTTGGGGACTTTCTCCAAAGCAACAAGAAGCCAACTATTCATCAGAATATGAAGTGTTGGAAAGCCATAGATGGCAATATCCTGCAGTAGCAGGTGTAGAGGCTGAAGTTAGACCAAGTAGAGGAAGATGGAAGAGGTGAGAAAAACATCAGCCTGTGAGCAGCAGAATGGCTCACGGTGCAGGCTGGTGGAGAAGAACAAGCTGAACAGATTCTCTGCTGTCCTGCCTGCACTCTTGTATCAATATTTTTTGAGAGAAACTGCTTCTTGAGAAAACCAATTAGAGAGAACTGAGTGCAAAAGCAATATAGCTATGCAGTTACAGGCTGTGCAAAGGCAACCAGAAGACAAGTTTTACTCTCAGATATTCCAATTTGGTCCTGCTTTGGCAAACAGCAGAAAATTGTGATCTAAGCCGAACAGTAAAGACTATATTCTGACTCTGACTTTTTCTCTTGCCAAAGCTGTAAATGGAGTTTTACAGCTTCTTCTTACAGCACATAGCTTACCGGACCTCACAGCTCGCCTGGCCATATTTCTTGCTGCCTCTGGGTCTTCAGAGCTAGGAAAAAGTCTCTGTCCTCTTCCTGAGTGCCATGCATAGAAATATCAATATGCAGGTTTGTGATTTCAAGTTTGATAGTGGTCAGAAGCCCCAAACACGAATCATTAAACTGAAACCAGGTACTCTACAAGGTACCCAGTGTTTGTCTCCGGTAATCTTAGGGCAAGGTAAAAGTAAGGTATTATCATTTGAAGGAATATCTCTGAGTGTTTCCATGCTGCAGCACACCTAGAGGCATGCCAGGTGCCTTTAGACTAGCCAGGCTGAGGGCAGCTGGCACAGTGGCTGCAGCAGCAACAGCACAGGGCCACCTCCTGGAGTGGACTCTGATGAGTAAAGGCACTAGAGCTCATTTAAATTTTCGTCCAGGTATGTCTGCAGGACCTGCAGCAACTTTAAAGTGTTGCCTGAGTATATGCCTGGAGCAAGCCCACACCGTATTACATAGTTAAAACTGCAACATTCAGGTCCAAACAAAAGCTGATTTTGTCTGTGATGGGTGAAGGTGCTGTGATTCCTGTTGGTGTCTATGGGATTTGCTTGGTTAGGTCAATGGCTGACTAGGCCTGCAAGTGTTCATACATTAAGTTGTCTCCTTTCATCATTACACCTATATGAAAACTGACTGGGGAGAACCCCACAAACTCTCGCTCCGTGGTTCCACACAGCTCATGTCATAAATGCTGTTGTCTTTTGTTACGCTAACCATTAGCATCAACATATACAAAAGCACTCATTTTAATTTGACAGATCTTTCCAAATAGGTGTGCATGGGAAAAGGCCTAGTTCACTGTGTGGGGTTGACTGCAAGATTGGGCTTTTGGAAAACCATTTGGCTTCTGGACGTTTGTGCAGCTGTTCTTCCGCTAGTGCTGGTCCTGCTTTGTGGGAGCCCCACTGCCCCTTTTTGCAGTCACGGTGTTGCACAGTGGCATTTGCTCTGGGCTTTGTGAAACCCTCCTCAGGGCTGTAAGGCTCCTACCTGAGCACATGGCTTCCTCCCTCTCCTCTCATTTCAAGTCCAGGAACGCATCTGCAAGTTTTTCAAGCTTCCCAGGCCTGTCGAAATGGAGGGGAAGCACACTGGCCCAGCACATTCACTGACAAACACACAGTGTCCTGGGATGCCGAGGAGCTATTTGGGTGCAAGAAGGAAGGATAGAGCCCTTGCACCTTCTTTTCTCTCACACCCACACACCTGCTCATGTGCATAAGGACGAAGCTCTGATCCCATGCCTGTGGCTACCTTGCTTCCTCTTGAATCACACCACCCACAAAGTAAGCAGGCTTTAAAACTTGGCATTAAGAAAAACAGAAGTAGATTTTCCTGCTGGTAAATTAATCTGCCAAGGCAAACCCATCCCTTATAACATGAAACTTTAACAAGCTCTTGCATTGAGATGCCCTAATTTGAACAAGGAAAAGTTTGCGGAGAACTGAAACCTGACTTTTCACTCAGAGATAAGGCTATATACCTCTCTGCCTGCAAGCCCACGGGTATTTAAAAAAAAACCACAAAACAAAACAGAATGTCTTTATGTATTTAAATGAATTAAAATGAACCTGCTCTAGATGAAACATTCAATTCAATTCCTTAACTGAGTTTCTAAAGGGTGAGTTCCACTACAAAAGAAACTTATTAAAGAATAATGAAGACTGTCAAAAATCATATGCTTAAAAGCTAGTAAATAACAAAGTAAGGCTTTTAGTCATCTTGACTGGACAAGGTGAGGTCAGAAAGAAACAACAACACATCCAGCACCATGGCAATGGGCTTTTCATGCTTCCTGTCTTCAGCAATTGCTTCTTTAGAAAGAAGTCTTTCTTTTCTTTGGCCATACATTCTCTTCTGTTAATCACCATCTTTACCCTGACCCTCTGATATAGAAATTCTCTTTTACGCAGTATTTTTACTTGAAGTAGTGTGTTTCTTTCTTCTTTTTTTTTTTTTTAACTGAAGCTATGTTTCCTTCACTTGGAAGCACAGGCAACAGAATGAAAGAATAACATATTCTAAGCCATTGGTGAAATGCTTTTTCAAACAACTATAAGTTGGATAGATCCTGGGGCTGTTATTTTCTTGACATTCATTTATACTGAATCAGTTAATAAGTCAGATCCTATGTCATGTTAAACATTTTTTCCTTGTTTATTTTCCCTGCATTAATAGCCATATTGTAATTGTACACAATGCCGTAAGCAAAATTTAATTCACTGGCACTGATTTACAACTGTAGAACATGTTCTGATGGGGATAACTGTTAAAAAAAATCACTTTAAAAATGTATGCAGACATAAAGAACCAATCAGTTGACATCTAGTTTTTGCTGTGTGGGAACAAAGTATTTATTAATTATTTTACTTTTGTTGTTGTTCATTCCTTATCATATTTTCTTTTCTTCTTTGTAAGTAGGCAAACGATCAATGATGATCAGGTGCTGTTTCATCTTAAATACTGTTTGACAGCCTTAGGGTTAACGGAAATCTCACTGCAAAATGTTCATAAACTTATGGTGACAAGAGCAGAGGCTTAGAGTACTGTGCTCAGTCATGTAAGAATGCATCTGAAATTGAACTTAGAAGCCAATAGTATCTGAACAATCAACACTGCATATGTTATGCTTTTTTAAGTAAAGCAAATGGTTCTCCAATGTGACCTTGATGTGTAAACAAGAGGTAATTAATGAAGGCATTGGTGCAATTTCATGGAACATGAACTTCCCCCTCCAAAATCTTAGTAATGAAAATCAAAATATATTTTGTTATTTTTGATGCCCATAGCATTTAAAAAAAAAAAAAGTCTCAAGTTACAGAGCCAGGATTTGATGGCCAGAGAATGCTGGAGGGAGTATAAGGGAAGGTTGTTAATAAGAGGTAATGCTAATTCCTGTCCCTGGGACTAACATGGTGATATGGTTCTGCAGCTTGTAACATCCATTTCTGCTCCTCTCTTTTTCTGACTCTTTTGCAGCAGCAAGCAAATAATAAAATACCTTTATCCTTTCCTAAGTATCCTATGTCTAAACTAGTAAACAGAATGTATTGTTCACAATGAGAAACTATTCTAAAATTAAAAAGTTTTGTTTGAGTCTAATTCTGACACAGCTGAAGATTTTTGATATAAACCTCATGCATAATGAAAAAAGTATATTTAACATAGGCCATCTGTAATTTCTGTGTCAGTAGTGAGCTACATAATTGTTTTGAAAAATATACATCATCCATTATATATGAATACTTACATAACCAAAAAAGACATCATATAAATCACTTCAACAAAAGGGACCAACCCCGTTTTGGCCCTAACGAGTGTATGAGGTACTCATTTCCAACATATAAAGTGTATTTTAAAATAACCAAGTGAATTTATTAAATGTTGTATAACCTGATGTAGTGTTGCATACTTAGGATGACAGAAGTGTTTAACTTTGCTTCCCAGTTGTCTTACCCTAAAAGCTTGTGAGGCATCCTGCCATGAAAAAAAATCTTTAGGAAAAGGGGAAAAAAGGAAAAAGGCTAAGGGAGGGAGAGAGGGGGAAAGGGAGAGAAGAAGGGAACAGGAGGGAAGGAAGGAAGGAAGGAAGGAAGGAAGGAAGGAAGGAAGGAAGGAAGGAAGGAGGGAAGGAAGGAAGGAAGGAAGGAGGGAAGGAAGGAAGGAAGGAAGGAAGGAAGGAAGGAAGGAAGGAAGGAAGGAAGGAAGGAAGGAAGGAAGGAAGGAAGGGAGGGAGGGACAGACACAGACAAAACTTGTGCCTCAGTACCTAGAAAAGTATTTCAGTCATACCATCATTGTCAAACAAGGATTCCTAAATTTTATTGTACATAATTATCTCTTTCTGCAAATTTAAGTCCCAAAACTAATTGTTAAGCATCACAGGTAACACTGACAGGCAAGTGCAGTGATCTGTAGCATCTACTTAGTCTGTGTCATTTGAAAGTCAAACTGTGCTTGTGAAGCAGGACACCCATTGGAAGGTCTCATGAGTACAGTTTAATCTCCCTTTGTTGATAGTCTAGTGGTAGCTACCTTGCCTGCTGTAATCTTATTTGTCTCAAATTTTTGCACCGAAAAGCTAACAGAAATTTATTCAAATTTTGTTTGTTTTTCCCAAAGATAATTACTATTTCTAATAGGATTTGTGCACTTTATCACTGGACGTGATCAAGATTTAGAAATCCACCTTTAATGCGATCTTGACTATTTTTCATTTCAAATCAAAAGAATAGCAGAATAGCAAAAGTTCTGCAAAACACAATTCCAAAAAAATTGTACCCTGAAAAAAATAGAATTTTACCTTATTTTAATAGTCTTTGATAATATTTACTTAGTTTATAGTGTCATAGTATGGCATATCATCATTTCTTAGTAAGTTGTTTTAAAAATAAGAGCTGTACTCACATTCATTATACTTAAACATCATTTTCAGATTAGACTATCCTGTTTATCATATAATGAAATGTCTGACAAAAAACAGTTTCATTTAGAGAATAAGGTAAATAGTATACAAATCAGGGATTTGATTACATTTTCAATATCCTTTGGCTACATATTTTAATATTAATAAAAGTACTGTTACTCTAATTCATACCTTGAATAACTTATCTGCTAGACTAGAGTGTGTGTTGTAATGAAACCTTGTGTCAAATACTTCCATTAGAACACACATGGGTGACACTGCGTTCCTGAAAAGATGATGCATTTCAATTAGAACTGATTAACAGCTGTTTATAGTTATTTTTAAAATGATGTTAAATGAAGTTTTCTGCTCTGTTTTCACATGATATACCAAAATTCTACACTGCTGCTGCTAACATTTCATGCAAAACTGTAAACAAATAAGAATGAAGACAAGGGAAAACCATGTAGAACTCATGCTGACCTGACAAGGAAGTTTGCATGTCGATAGAATGGTGGTAGCTGTCAAATTTGTGCTTCATCACTCACCTTGTTTACACATCTGCATAAGTGGCTGGATGACCTTAGCCTTTTCAATGTATGGCACAAGTTAAGGCACCGAAGTATGAAAAACTATGATCATCATTAAAAAGAATCCATAAAAGGGAAATCACAGTTGGTAGAACTACGGATCAGGTGCGTGTAGACAGGTTTAACTTAGGGGTGATCAGCATCCACCAAGTGAGGAAGAGTCGTCCCAGGATCTCAGTCCAAATCAGAATGAAACATTATGTAATTCTGAAACTTTTAAGCATTTTAAGACTTAGGCTTGCTGGCCAAGCACAAAAGATAGGCATGCCAGCAGCCTGTGAAGAGGCCTATTCCTGCACTATTTATGACTGCAGCTAGAGAGGAAAATATTTTCATGCAAGATTCTCATCTGAGTTTTGCAAACTCAGAGTCAGAGAACCTGACTCAATTCAAAATTTGAGCCTGATGTATGTGCACATAGAATAGAAACCTCAGTAGCAGAAAGACGCATTATCTGTAACTTGGCAAAAGGAAGCCACTTTCCATGGAATCTCTCAATATCCTTTTGTTATTTCTTTCTTCTTTTACTGCACTGCTGTAGATCATTTCTCTTGTTCTGTCTCACATTGTTCTTGGTTAGTGGCACTTGCCTGAAATTAGTTTCTAATTGGGATAAATGAACTGCATGTATTCATGGGGCCTGGGCAGTTGTTTTTGGCTTCCAGCAAAAAGCAGTGAACAAGCAGATTCTGGTGGCTGTTGACAGCTGTTTCACATAGGCTCATGTTATCAGGGCAAACACATGTAAACGATATGAATAAATAACATGCAAATGTTTATAAATTGAGTGAATTCAACTTTATCAGATTATCCTCAAGCTAGTTTTAGACGGAATTTAGTGGCACTAAATCCTTTAGCAAGTACCACAGAGTAATGCTTCTTATTAACACAGTGAAAGTATGGCACCTTTTTTTCTAACTTTCTACTTGATACCTACGGTGCAGGAATTTCTAGTTCAAGACAAAGCAAGGGCATTAAGCAGCATATGCCAACCATCCTGGGTGCGTACTCACAGGAGCAGTTCACCATCTCATCCTGCCAACAAGCTCACCAAACCCAATACATACAGAGGTATGTTCTTATTTTCTCACCAAAAACATTGCTGGTTTTGTCTTGATGTTGGCATCTACAAAGTACTGTACACAGATACATCTAATGTGAACTGTAAATCATAATGGTGTTAAACAGTGACTCAGTTTACCTGGATACCAAGAATGGTTTGGGAAATTGGAGACAGAATCCTTCACTCATTTTCCTTTTTTTCCTTTTTTTTTTTTTTTTTATTATAAATTCACTGCAAAAGAAAGATTCATCCAGAGTAAGTGATCTTAGTCCCCTGTGTCCTATACAGAAATCGCTGCAAGAAGCAACCAAAGATAACTTATGAAACACTCAACATCTAAGCTAATATTCCCATGGGATCTACCTCCACTGAAGTATGGTGAATGCTTACCCTTCTCTGGGTGGTATCCATTCTTACAACTCTCCAACACTTTTCTGTAAAATTACTTAACACCACTGCAATGGATTTACAAATTACACAACATTCTTTTTAGACCTGACATTTACACTGAGACACCTTCAACTGAGCTCTAAGTTGGAAATGTATAGTGTTGTTGCATAGCAATAGTCTTGTTTAACTAGACAGTTTACTTAACAATTTCCACTTTCTGCTTCTGCTGGGTCTGCTTTTGTCTCTTATTTATGTCAGATTGCTAGTTGCCCTTTAATATGTTAAATTGCCATTTTATTGCTTCTGCTAAATATGTTTTTATCCATAATCTTATAGTGGCTAAATTCATCTGTACAGTTAATACCATTGATTCAATTGCACTCTGAATGAATATTGCATAGTGAATTCTAGCCTTTTTTGGTTAATATACATGGGAACTAACCACATAGGATTTTCATGTAAATCAAGAACTAAAATATTAGAGATGTGTAAATATTTTTACCTCCAAAAGTCCTTGGAGATTCACTAAAAGTGTAATGCTTGTCACAGAACTGAGTTACAGTGAGATTCAAAGATGAATCCAAAACAAGTCTGAGTTTAAATTTGCATCAACAAAACTTCCTTTAAGTCCTTAGTATAAAAATATTTCATGGTCACTTGATCATTTTGTTTAATAAAGATTTTGGATTCTGGTAGTTGGTAGTCGTTACAGTAGCTGTTTCCATTGCATATTAAAAATGTGTTTCATCTCTAGCTAACATTTCATGGTGTTTAGTCTTTTCTTATTGGGACTTCATCTGCTGAATTTAAGAATTTGCTATAAGATAGCCTCTCCCTTTTAGACCAAGCTACCTCTTAACTTTTTACTTGATCAACAGAATAGACTGTTCTTTCTGGATTAGAGACCAATCCAACACAAAATCTGTTCACATAATATCTTGCCTATGGACTGGAGCCCGGTTTGTTCTCTGCCTCCTATGAAATTAGGTGGAATGCAGATATTAACATGCTGTGCTTTTGACACCGTTCTTCCTTCCTCTTTTGTTTTCCTGTTTGCTTGCTTTCCGCTTTTACAAAATTCTGAATACACCTGCTTTGAGAATAATGGTGTCATTTGTTGTTCCTTCTGAGAGGGCTTTTTCTTACCAGAAGTACAGTTTGATGCTTAAATGACCTTGGGACTTAATCACTTCTTCCCCACTGGGCCTTAGATTTGGAACAAAGTAATTCTGGGAAAAAGATCTGGCAGATGAAATTATTTCTTTCTTTTTCTGGCATATTGTCAAGGTACATTTACCTGTCATAAAAGCACCAAATGAAACTCTTAAAAAATAAAGTCTGCTAGAGTAAAGTTTCTTTCTTGCTGTTTGGCTTCCTAAGGGTTATGCACAGTTACGTGTTCACTTATGTGCTCAGAGATTAAAAAAATATTTATAGTTTTCACTCCTGAGGAAAATATTATAAATAAATGATCCCTCTCAGAATAATCTGTATTTGACAATTTTTGCTCAGGACGGCTTGGTGGATATCAAGCAAATCAGATCTTGGAAGAAGACTGGTACATCCTCCAACATGTTATTAGAGGAAAACTAGATAATTGTTGTTTTCACCAAAGGAACTCATTTGTTGGCCACACTGAGGCACAGACATGATTTCTGCATGATACCACAGCGTATTGATGAGGAGGAGGTAATTGTTGCATTCCTGTGGAGCACCTGTGAGGGAGTTCTGCACCCAAATCATACTGGCACAGCCCTTGTGCCTGAAGCCCTGAGCCTGCAGTGCAAGCATCAGTGGATCATGTCTTCTGCTTCTGCATTCATTGATAACAACAATCCTTATCAACAGTCTGGAAAAACAGACGCTCCTTAAAAGTATATGTGTTATATTGGCCATATTGAAGTCAAAATGCTGTTACTGGGACTGCAGAACTTTGGGTTACATTAAGTGACAAATATTAGTGCACTTGCAGAGATTTCACTCCAGCTAAAAAGCACCATGTAACAGAGGTAGCAGATGTTTAATGGCTGCACCATTGACAATGTGTTTAACTGTTATTAATATTTATAATTCAGTAATGATAACCGTGGCTCCAAAGTGCACTAAATGCACTATCATTATTGCTTTAAGTTAAACCTTTGTCTCAGTTAATTGGCTGTGTGTCCCACTCCTATGTAGCCCATATGGCAAGGCCAGGAAATAATAATATTGTTATACTGGAAAAAATGACTGACTGCTCTCAAGTGACTCTTCAGTCTCCAGACAATTATTGAACTGGCTTAAGCAATGGTCATGCTAAACAACCATCACTCAGCCTAAAGAAAAGGAGTAATTAAACTACATTTAGTGAGATTCTTAGAAACAACAGAAGCCGTTGCCCAAGGCAGTGGGTCACACAGCAAGGCTTAATCAAAAGCTGCTACCTGTGGCCTGGGAGGTTGACTGGTTATAACTGCAGGGATATAAGGCTGGCATGGCAAGTTATGGACAGGTATTGCAGCAGAAGAGAGTATAAAGACATCAGAGTGAGAGAAGTAGTCATAGGCATAGCCAAAGAAAAAGGAGAAAACATTGCTTTGCCATGGAACTCAGTAGAAAGAAAGGCTGGGGATTTCTTAGCAGCAGCTAGTGAGCTCGAGGAAAGACCCTGTGATGGGACATCTTTCAAAATGAAGAAGATATTCCAAAGAACATACCCAAGAAGTTTTTCTTCCCTTTCTCCTTGAAACAGAAAGCAAGGTTACTGGCATTTGGCTAAGTGGTTGTGCCAGAAGAGGTAACAAGCATGCAACTTTGATGTTATACAATCCTTTTAACTGACAGTCTTAAACTAATCAACAAATCATGACAGCAGTATTGTACTTCATACTTATGTAGAAATTATTTTTTTAAAATGTTTGTATCTGTAGTTAGGCTCCATGACTTTCTTTCATATAATTAGAGAAAATATTTTTCTTCCACACAGGATTTGATCTGACCAAAGGCAAATGAGGACCCAAACATTGGATGGGGGATTGAAATAGCAGACTGCATTTTTGCTTATATCTATATTACATATACAACATTTAGCATAGAAAGACCCTTTCACTCACCTCCTGGGGACCTCAAGAGAGGAGACTGAGTTTGCTCAAGCTATCCGTGGGAGTTTCCCTCACCAAGGTCTTCTCCCCACTGCAAATCTTTCCAGATGTTCACTGGTCCTAGCCACCACTTGATGTTCCAAAGCCTATTTCCATGTCTGTTACATTTGTGGGCTGGACTTGGCATGTCTTACTTCACCGGAACCTTTTGTTTTCAGGGGTGCCATTGCCTTTATTCTGCATGAAAATGAATGCTAGCTGCTAATGCTGCAATAAAGAAAAGAAGAAGAGAAAAAAAGCTGACAAGGGCAATGCTACATCTCCCACAGAACTTGTTTCTTGGCCTTTGCAAATACCAATGGCAGGATCTCCTGACTCCTTTCTGCTGACTGATCCCATTAGGAAATAGGTTAGGTGGTACCTGCTTCCTGCAGGTCTGGCTGGCTGATCCCCAGACAGACACAAAGGGCTTATAAGCCCAAGTCCCTTCCTGTCTTTGCCCAGTCTGCTTTTGTCCAAGATTCCCCCTCCTTGATGAGGTGTTTGTGCATGAAGGAGTTAGAGGCAATGATGCAGAGGGATGCACAAGAGGTGGAGGGGCAGTCCCTACCTGTGTTGCATCTGGACCAGCCAAAACATCCTCCTGGCCACTGGGTCAAGGCATTAAGTACATTGACATTCTGGATCCAAGAACTGTTAGATAACTAATTAACGATTGCTGTTTTTTCTTTATAACTATTTTTTCTCTTTCAAAACAAATACTGGTAGCATTAATAATCAGTTGGTTATTAAATCTCACTGCACCAGGGTGTATTTATAAATATGTGACAACTTCATGTCTAAAGACATAAAGAAGAAATGAACAGCAATCCAAACATTTCTAATATTTTAATTAAAAATAATCAAGATTTTAAAAACAAAACACAAGAAGTCAAAAAGAAAACAAGAATTTAGAAACAATATTAAAACAAGTTGTTAGTTGAAAATCTTTCATGAAGCTCCTGCAACCTGGAACTGTTTTCTTCTACCTCATTGAATCTCAATTTAAAACATGTTCCCTGTCCCTGCTCATTTCCTACATTCCATTTTGACATATATGAAGAAGTCGTGTCCTGTTATTTGTCGAAAAGTGTCATGTACTAGGTTCATACATTCATACTTTAACAATATATTTAGAATATTCATGGAAAATAATAATGAATCACATCTACAATTTCATAAATGCCAATAAATGCACTCTTGCCAGTATGTTCAACTTTTCTTTACCCACAGAAGTCCTGATTCTTGAACATTATGCTAATAAAATGGAGAGTATAATTGCTGATATTTCTGACATATATTACTCATAGTTACAGGATCTTCTGGAAACTGCCAGGTATTCAGGGAAATGTTTGAGTCCTAAAAGTTACATGAATTATGTATTTCTTGTATGAAATTTCAGATGATCCAATATTTGTTATACCCTATTTGCTATTCATCATTTGCTATTCATTATACTTGTATTTATAAGTTTCAGTTACCCAATCAGGGAGCGCAGACAATAGTATGTGATTTGGTTGACCAGTCAAACACTTCAAATAGTGAATAGATGACACTAACAATTTGAGAACAAAAAAATAGGCTGAAATCTGTTCACACAAAACTGTTCAGTGAATACTTACAAATAACAAATGTGTTTGTAGAAATCAGGATTGTTTCCAGAATGATTCATGAACTGCAAAACGGCCAGATTAGCAACAAACACTATTTGCAATGGGTAATTCAATCAGTCATAGATAAAAGACATTTCAGCAGAATCTGTGATTCTCCTCTCAGGAAATGTCGAGTAGCATTTTCTTTCTCTGCTCCACCATCAAAGCTGACTGGAAAACATGCTCTTTTCTTGCAAGCTTCAGTTTGTATGAGATGCTAAGCAATGCTTTTAATCTTAACAGCATTTTGCAAACCATTGTTCTCCCTTTCTTGAGTCCCCAGGTATTTTTTAGCCACATTGATTAGCAATAAACTGAGGCATGACTGCATTTATTAAACCTGAAAATCCATGCCTGTTTAAGTACCTAAATAACCAATCAATTTTGATACTTAACTTTAGAAGGTTGTCTTAACTACTTTTGGGCAGCCCCAGAAAGATGGTGTAGGGACTGGATTCTCTCCCCTTTCAATGTTTGTAGATTATCTGTGAGAGCCACAAAAAGACCACAGAAGTTCATGATTGCCCCTTGCGTGTTCAGGCAATCAAACTAGTGGTATAACCATGGTCTGGTGGGACGACTGATGGCTGAGCTGTATTGCATAGGTACAAACTATTGTATAGATTTGGCAACTCTTTTTTAATAATATTCTAGCACAGGGAGTGGGGTTGACATTCCCTACCTTTAGGCATGTCAGGGACTACTCAGTCATCTAGGTTCCTTCAATGGAGAGAGGGAAAATTCATCTAGACTAAGTCACCTGGGACAGAAGAGACAACTGACAGTGGTAGGAGACTGGATGATGAACATTTAGCAGACACATGACAGGGGATTCATAGGGTGGTGTCAGAAACCCTCAGTATCCCATGTGGCCTCCAAAGACCTCTCCATAGGTCCTGTCCCATACCTGCACTGGTATCCTGCATACCCTGAGTTGCATAAAATTACATAAAATTGCACTAGATGTCTCTACACAGGCAAGTGTATTGCTCTGACTTACATTACATAGGAAGCACTTTACCAATGTTATTCAATAACTACTCTTAAATGTCTGCTCTTACTTATGTTTTGGTCATATGCTCAATGCCACTTAGATGTCATAGAATCATAGAATAGAATCATAGAATGCTTTGGGTTGGAAAGGACCTTTAGAGGTCATCTAGCCCAACCCCCCTGCAGTGAGCAGGGACGTGTTCTAGATTTCCCTTGTTTTTTATTTAAAACCCATAACACATCTTAGCAAATGTTAGAGATTGTATTTAGCTCGTATGTACTATAACGAATAACCCAGAATAATGTAGAAAGATCACACAGTTTCAGAGTACGAGATTGTGAATTTTCTTCTTTTGCTTTAATGACATTCACGCTGTTGCCTTTTTACGTGCGTGCACCACCTGGTGCACAAAGCCCAGGAACAGAGGCTGGCAGGAAAGTCAGGAGAAAATGCATTTGCAGCCTGTACAAGAGCTGTGAATCAAACGCATGGTCCCACCCTGGTTCCCTGCCTGCTTATCATCTTTGGAGTGCAAAAAAACCAAGGATGTGAGACTACCTTTCTCCCACCTGACCACTGTTTTTAGGACATGCAAGTTATGGGAGACACTCAAGTTACTTCTTACTCCTTCTCTCTCACCTGTTTTTCTACATATATTGAGTGTTGTTTTCCTCACCAGCTCCCTGTGCCAAGCCACAATGCAATCAGCAGTAAAGCAGCCATGCAAAGTGACAAAAAGTGTCGCAATGAGCTGATTGATCAAATATTCTCTCAATTTATTCATATACCGTGTACAGTACCTACTTCCATTTCCTCAAACTACTTCTTCATTACTTTTATATATGGCATCAACCTGCAAAAGCTGTACTAATTGTCCTGCTTCTTAAACTGTGAGAATGCTTTCTTCTGCTACCCACAGTTTAGATACATATGATTATAAGAAAAATCCGCTGTATATTTCTAAATGTTCTCTTTGACATGTATAACTATGTTTGTTAAGTAACAAACCCATGAAAATAGAAGGCAACAGAATGAAGTACATCGGGACAGTACTGAAAAATTGTTCATTTTAGCTTAAAGTACTTGTCACAATGAAATCTCATCTTGAAATTCACGTTTACATTTGTTTATGTATTATTTTAATCCTAAGAGCTTTTAATCTTCAGTCCTAGAAATGGGGATAAATTTAACATCAATGATTTGCTCACCTACTTCATTGTTTGCTTTCTTTTTTTATTATAGCTGTAGTCTATATGCTACCCATGCAGCTATCTTTTTTCTTTTCTTTTTTTTTTTTTTTTTTTTAGCAGGAACATGTTGCTGTTTTACAAGCCTTAAAGGTTTTTTTTTTTTTTTTCCCAAATAATTAAAAAAGGCTTACCAGGCTTGGGCTAGAAAAAACCAAATGGGATGACTCTGTAAGTAGAGCCATTCATTTACATCAGGGCTTGAAATGAGTGGGGCTACTCAAGTGTGTCAAGTTACACAAGTAAAGCACAGTTTGGACAGTAAAATAGGCTCTTACAACTAATCAACTGTTAATACTGGGAGTCCAAGAATGACCTTAGGTTACCAAATCTGGCAAGATGCTTTTACCCACCTTGAGTTGGAAAGTGTCACAGAGGAAAGCCTGAATGTTCACTGGAGAAACTCTTTAAAATAGAAGCAGCATAACGTCTCTGAGTCACAGATCTTTACAGAATGCAAAGAGGTCACAGCGTGGTCATCCCTTGAGGAAATCTGAGTAATATAAAAATTTTTTGCCCTCTGACTTGACTGCATGGGTGGCTGAGCTATTTTACCACTCAGGAAGTCTTGAACAGCAAAAATGCTGATCAGACGACAAAAGTTGCAGTACTGTTTTCCTTCCCCATTCAGTTTCTTTCACGTTTATTTTGATATTGGGGGTTTTAAATTGCATGGAATGATGTGGCTGATTATTTTTCCCAAAATGTCGTGGACAGAAAATCCTATAAGACTTGTAAAAGAGAAAAGTTTTTTGCTTTAAAAAAAAGTATGTCAAGGAAGCAGAAGGTAAATTAAATTTTAGAGAAAGGAAATAGAAAATGGGATAGCTCAGCCATATGTAGGAAGACATGAGTGCTCACACATGTACGTTCTTTGTCAGTGTAAAAATAATACCTAAATATATGCAAACAGATCAATGCACGCAGACATTCATGTAGTCATACAGGGACACATTTTGCATTCCTTGTTCATATGAAATTATATATAATCTGCTACACACCATATCATATTCATATTCATTGATCTAATTAGAAAAATTTTAGGCTAGCATCACTGGTTTTTAATCATTTCTACGGTTTATTCCTGCCAGCATATAGTGTTTCTGAGAATAATACAGAAAGAGTCTTACTGGGTAGTTGGAGGTGGTGCATTTCCTGAAAGTGATCATATTTGCTTTTAGTTAGAGTGCTTTTTCATCTCAGTGCATTCCCAAACTTAACAAATTTCTTGAAGTATGAAATTCTTCATAGTGATGTTTAAGAATGAAGTAAAAAGCTTAGAAGTGATTAATTCATCAAGAGCTCCTCAACAAAACATAGCTATAGATATGCTCTGACACCGAATTATCTTCTGGCTCCTATTCACACATTTATACATGGTAAAGGCAGAGTGTGGAAAAACTTGCTGAACTGGTTCCTTGGTTAGGCTTCGTCCCATTTACCCCTACACAGGTTATATCTTGCCAGTAAGATAATATTTTGGGGATAAGGACTCTCTCGTGATTCCATATTTTTTGTATGACAGCCAGCACACTGACTACTGCAAAACACAGCAAAAGGGAAAATTCCTATTCACAAGGCCATAGTTTGATGAATGCAAAACCAGCTGTTCTGGCTTAGGCCAACAGTCCATCTAGCTGAGTACCTTGTGTCCATCAGTATCCACAGGTAAAAATACAAGGAAGAGCAAACATATGTAATGGTTTGCATATTCAGACTGAAAATATTTTCAGCTCAAGGATTTCCTCATCTTGATGAGATTTTCCTATTTAGTAATCTCCAGAGGGCAATTCTTGCAAGTATTTTTGCAACTGCCTGTTGATATCATGCCAATTTTATGCACAACGCCCTCTGGCAAGCTGTCCCACAGGTCCATCTCCCACCACGTGAAGAACCACCCTGTTTAGTTTGCTCTGAACCTGGCCTTTATGCGTGCACACGATGGCCCCAGTTCTCGTTTTTGGCAAAGAAAGTGAGCTGTCAATCTTCATGTCACCCGTAGTTACACTGAGCTCTACCAAATCCTCCCTAAGTTTCTTTTCCAGGCTGAGGGGCTCCAGCTCCAGCTCCAGTTGCTGTTTGTGCAGAAACCATTTCAGAAAAAAGGGATCATTCTTGTTGCCCTTCTCTGGTCCTTTTCAAATCCTAATATACCTCAGAGACCATTTTATAAGTAAAGCTGGGATGGCTTTTCCTTATGTGCATCACTTTACATATATCTACATTGCATTTCATCTATCATTTTATTGCCCAGTCACCCAGTCTTTCTAATACTTCACAGTCTGCCCTTGTCCTACAAGTCTGAATAACTTCATATCATCAACATATTTTCTTACCTTACTGCCTACTTTTTTTTTCAGGTTATTTTTGACATTTCTCTCTGAAGCAGTGCCAATTTAAACAGCTTATACCTTCTGTACACCCTCAGCATGGCTGGAATAGCCATCCGTGACCTGGACTGGGGTGACACAGTGACCTGGATTGGGCCCCTCAGTACAAGAAAGATATTGAGGTGCTGGAGCATGTTCAGAGAAGGGCAACAAAGCTGGTGAAGGGTCTAGAACACAAGTCTTATGAGGAGTGGCTGAGGGAACTGGGGTTGTTTAGTCTGGAGAAGAGGAGGCTGAGGGGAGACTTTATCGCTCTCTACAACTGCCTGAAAGGAGGTTGTAGTGAGGTGGGTGGTGGTCTCTTCTCCCAAGTAGTTAGAGATAGGATGAGAGGAAATGGGCTTAAGCTGCACCAGGGGAGGTTTAGATTGGCTACTAGGAAAAATTTCTTCACGGAAAGAATGGTCAGGCATTGGAACAGGCTGCCCAGAGAGGTGGTGGAGTCCCCATCCCTGGAGGTGTTCAAAAAACGGGTAGATGTGGCACTTTGGGACATGGATTAGTGGCCATGGTGGTGTTGGGTTGATGGCTGGACTGATGATCTTAGAGATGCTTTCCAATCTTAATGATTCCTAGGTTTTACTTTCATTAAAAAATAATCCAGGCACCAAGCCATGAAACATGACATTATTACTCTACCCTTAATTGGTTTAGTGGCGGACTTGGTAGTTTTAGGTTAATGGTTGGACTGGATGATCTTAAAGGTCTTTTCTAACCTAAACGATTCTATGATTCCAAGCTTCAAAAAATAAAAATCTACTTCAAAATGTCTACAGCAATCTCAATGGCACCTGTTGACCCACAGCTATTTGAGTAGCACAGATATTAGAAAACAGTGACCAGAACTGTTTAGTAATAACGAAATATATAGGGCTTTTTTTCATTTCCTTCCCTTGTTCAAAATCAATAAGTGAAAGCTTTAGAAAGTTATGAACTACTGAAAACAAAGGACTGGAATGAAAAACATTATATAAAATTAATTACAGTGATCACTGTTGCCATGATTGTGATTTATAACACATATCTCTCATTGCAGTAAGACAGACATAAAGCAGGATATGAAATTAGTTGGAGAGCAATACTTTTTCTCTGTATGTTTTCCTGAGCACCAGAATTCTAAAAATTCCCTGACTGTGACCAGTTTACTCCTGTGTCGCAATCACATTGTGGGTAGCTTTATGTCCCAACGTGAAAGGCATTTGATAGCACAAGTGTGTGAAAATATAAGGTTAGCTAGCCTTCTTTAAGGCAAGCAAAGGAAGCAGAATAAGATGCTGAAAAGTGGCACAACCTTAAAGCAGTGGGACATCTGGCTGCCCTGTACGAGATGGAATGGAGCAGCTGCTGAACTGTCACAGGAATGCTCCACAAAGGCGCACAGGAATTGCCGTTCCAGATCAAACTAATGGTACCAGTACCAGATGCTTCAGAGGGAGACATAAAACTTCCATAATAGGCAATTATGCAACAACATGTTGGTGAGGGAACATTTTCTTTTAAGTCTCAGACATTTAGCATATGATTTATATCCTGAAGAATGTGGATTGATTTATGTCCTGGAGAAACCACAGTTATCCTTATAATTCATATAATGGCTAATCCTTTCATCTGAAATATCTACATTCTTTTTCTACATGTTATGGTGGTTGTATTATTAGGAACCAAATACGAAGAAACACTGCAACCAACTGAAACTCAAGGAAGAACATAGAGGGAAAATGCAATGATGTAAATTAAAATATGGCCAAGAGGCCAGGGATAATCTCAAAAAAAAAAAAAAAAAGTGACACACATGTTTTCCCTTTTAACCACATGACAGCATTAAATATGGCAGAAGTACAGCTAACAAAGCACAGGTTGTCAGCATCCAGGTGTGAGGCTGTGTGGATGGGGGGAGGTAAGAATGAGCACAGCCAGTTGGCTGGATGAGGCCCCCTTTCCTTCCTTGTGTCAGAGCTGCTAACAGTTGCACCACCACAGAGGACAAGCACCAAGAAAGAGGCTATCAAATCCAGTTTTCTTAGTCATTAAAATATACCCTTAAATCCCATTCTTCTCAGAGATGGAGATTCCATACTCTCATCACAGAGCACGCAGCCTGGCATTAGCTTTGGGCAGCTTGTAGTCCAAATTTTGGCAAGGCCACTGAGCTGCTTCTGAGAGCTGTTTAATGATAGACTAAGTCAGTAGAGTTGTGTCATTGAGATGGCTTCTCTAAAGAGGGCATTAAATCCCCATTGGTCAGGGTTGCTACAGTAGACTGAGCAATTTTTTTCTCTCTCAGAGCATGAGCATGTACTCTAAACTATTTATGTTAAGAAAATGCATGCCAGGATCTGAATGTTTGCTAGGGGTATGACATGACAGGCACACATGCTACAGCTGTGTACATCCTGCTGCTGCCAGAGACTGTATTTCATTTTGAACTTCTTAAAGGAGTAGTTTAAGTTTTATGGCAACCCACAAAGTGCACCAGCACATAAACACATTCTCATCTGAGAGAGGGGTTTTGGTCCATGCTACCACTTTTCAGCCAGCACAAAAAAGTAAAGATACAAACAGCAGATATCCATTTAAACATAAGTTGACTGGATAGTTAAGTCACCCAAGTGTTTCTTAGATCATAAAACTGTGAGGAACCACTGTGCTAATATAATCCAATCTTTTTGAAAGATACCCTGTTCTGAGTTACAGATTCCCAGAGACAGAGGTTTTGCCATAATCCTTGTTAAATTGTTCCAGAGGTTAATCATCTTCTTTATAAAATTAATGCCTTTAAATCTGAATTTTTCCATCTTCAGCATCAATCTACTGCATCTTGTTATGTCTTTGTCTGTTGAACTGAAGAACCCCTAATTATCAAATGTATTTTCTCCATGGAGATACTTATAAACTGTGATTATGTCATCTCTTAACCTTTCCTTTGATAAACTAAACAGACTGAACTCATTGAGTTTACAATCTTTGTTTTCTTTTTCTTTAACCATTCCTGTACTTCTCCCCCAAATTGCTCCTCTCCCCTCCCCAGTTTGCAGATGACTTCATAAGATGGTGAACCCTAGAACTGGACCCATTATTGTAGTCACAGCCATACAGATACAAAATATAAAGAAGATATAGCAGCCCAATTCCTCCTCACTCTTCCAAGGATCACAAAAGCCATATTTGTTCACTTATGATTCCCTGTTTACATTTTCAGACCTACCAGTTAGCCAGTTCTAATAAACTCAATGTGTGCTGTGTTGATTTTTAGTCATTACAGTTTCTTAAAGAGATGTTTGCTGGGCGCTCAGATGAATGCCTGACATAAATCTATGTATATTGTATAAATACTGTTTACCTTTATTAACCTGGTTTGTAATCCCATCAGAGAAAGACATCTGGTTAGTTTGACAAGAACTATTTTCATAAACTCTTGTTGATTGACGTTTAATATATTATGCTGTTTTGGAAGTTTCAGTATCCCAACTGATATCAATGCTGTCAGCTGCTGAAAGACTATGTTCTGCCCCTGTGGAAATTCTGCAGGTCATTTTGTATTAAGTTGATTCTAACTTATATTAAACCTATCTCAGACTTTTGTCATATACTATAACACAACCATCACTGCAAAAAGGCTGCCTTACACAAGTGGAATGACTGGGGTAAGAGTGCAAACACTTCACTACAAATTAAACTAAGCAGGTAGTCATATTTAAGCCTTAGGCTTCCAGAAAATCTATCTTCCCATGTAAGAAAACTCATTGATCTACAGCCTACATGTGTTTATCTAAAAAATACATTAAATACATTTAATACATTATGATAACATAGGTCAGTATATAAAAGGATGCATTAAACCCAAAACACTTAGATTTCTCCAAAGCCTATTTCCTAGTGATAATACTATACTAATAGATAAAGAAAATTCTTATAATTTATTATAAAACACTTTACCCACAAAACCTCATAAAGGCAACAGAAATAATAATCAGTACTCCAGACCTGAACTGCAAAGGACAGAAGTGTAATAACGTGAAATGTAATCAAAATGCCCAAAGTTCACATAGAATAGGCTTGAAAATTGGTAGTGGACTCTAGGGTGTGACAACTTAGACCATATGATCAAATTCAAAACAAATTAATGGAAAGTTACTACCTGGATTTTCCTGGTGTTCTGTAATCTTAAGATTAGGTCAATAAGAGCATTGCACTTTAGAGCACCGGAGCACCTAGTCTTTAAGTTATGTGTCCAGGTTTACTATATACCCAAAGCATTGAGATGGATAATCCTGTAAGAAGTTCTATCTAAACTAGCATGGTCTGCTGAAGTTTCTTAAATTAGATAGTAAGAAAAGGCAATAAAAGCAGGAGTTCTACATCCTCCCTCCTTGATCCCCAGGGCGTGGGCACACATTGCTCCCATTGCTGCACTGATTTCTCTCTGAAAGCTAGGTAAAAAACTGTTTCTATAATGCATTCTTTTAAAAAACAGCTGGAGAAGGAAATGTTATTATCCCTTACCCTTATTTTCCAGAACTTCCAGGGACTGGGGCACTCATCTAGAATATGGGGTTCTGGGCTCAATTCCTTTCTCTGTCTAATTTAAGTGCTGTTGTCCTGACTCCTTAGGGCACGAGAGTCATTAAGAAGAGCTTTAGGGGGCTTGTGAAGGGTTGCTCCTGCATACTGAATTTCTTCCACTTTATGTGATCAATTTAAACAATGAAATGGAGAAGTGAGAGATGATTCTAAATCCCAGGGTTTAAATCACTCATAGGAATGTGTAATAGTAAAACATTATAATAAATGACAGAGTTCCCTAACCCAACCTCAGTTACTTGGTGCTTGCTTTCTCTCTTTCTCAGTGAGTGTTTAAGTTGACCATATAAAGCAGAAAAGACTCAGGATGGGAGAATGAGGGTATCCACACCTTTCCACTCAGCTTAGTGGTAAAGACACATTCCAGGAAACAGGAGATGAAGGCTTAAATCCACCTAGGCCTAGGAAGAAGCTGAACTTCTGTCCTGGATTGGTGTTCTATCTGTTGATGAAAAAAGTCAGTAGCTGCATTCCTGTTTCCTGGCTTTATTAGAGGCAGATCAGCTGCTAAGTTTGCTCTAGAAGGCATTGATCCTTGTAAGAGAATGCTTATGAGTTATGGCAAGGTTTAGGCCAGGGACAGGTCATGAGCTGTTTTGCGAGTCTGCCTAGAGTGGGAATTTAAGACAACCAGGGATGATTAATCTCACCAAACTTGAGTTAACTAACACATAACATGTTTAGTCTAAGCTGCCTAGGTTCACTCTGTAATGAACGTGAAGAAATAGATGCTGTGAGACAGCAAGTCACTCCAGCTATCATATAAACCATACCTTGCACACATATCTGTTTTACCCCAGTGACTGTGGAAGGAGGCTAAACAATCTACTCAGATTAGATAGCTCATTTTTAATGTCTCGACTAAGGCAAAATGAACTCTACTCTTGAAATCATAGATATACTTCAGGTTTAAGGGACAGCTACTAGAAAGAGTTGTGGAGCTAATTTGTGGATCTGAGTACCTGAGATCACCAATCACATGAAATACTCCTTCTGTTTATGGCCTGATCTTTTATGGTTGGACTGAAGAAAAAAATATCTCACTTATTTCTTTTGCAGAAATTCAAAATCATCCCTTTGGAATTCCCCTTGCAAGTCCAGCAGTATATATGAAGTGTTGTTCCTGCTTTCTGTCACACACGGCTTCCCTGTCCTTTTCCCTTTGACTGCAGCAGCATAATCCCAAGAAAAGTTCTTTCCAGGGTTTAACTCCACTGATGAGGTGTGCTTAGTTGTGCCAGACCCAATGTACTAAACTCCAATTCAGTCATCAACATAGTTGACCTAAATCTGACCTGAAGGCACAAGATAAGGTCCAAGACTACCTGGCTAGAAGCAATCAGAATTTCTTTGTATTAAAGTAAAGATAGCCACTTATTAACTGAATTTTCTGTATCCTTGTCTTATCTCAGCGATCATCACAAATGTATCTGCTTTAACTGCTGGCCACTGACTGATAAATTGATTCCTTTCCTGAGTATAGGCTTGTGATGAGTGACCGCAGAGAGTGACTGCACAGATGAGAGATATCTGGAATTTCCATTCTCCAGATCTCCTGAGTTCTGTGAGAACCCATGGGTTGGGGTTTTTTTTGGGGGGGGGTGGGGTTGGTGGTTTTTTTTTTTTTGGAGGGAAGGGGATAAAACTGAAATGAACATTTCTGATTTTGTGGAAATTGAATTTTCTATTTAATAAATTATTCTAGCAAAACATTCTCAAATAATATTTAGTTTTTTAATTCAAGAGACTATTTTTTTGTTCTGTAATAATGACAGTGTGGCCAAGGCTGTCAAAAGGGTAAAACCTGGAGCAGAAAGGACTCATACACATATTCCACCATGTTGTTGAAATTTGTTCTGAGATGGTAAAAAAATATCTGAGTTGTCTACAGTAGCACCTGTATTATTGCTCTCAATAGTTAAAAGGCTGTCTAGTAAATACCATGCATGTGTAGCCAGAGTTAGTGATAAAGAGAAATAAGTAGGGTGGGATCAGCTGCTGGAAAACCTGAAATAGTCTTCCAGGACTTTTGTGTTTCTAAGAGTCATTGCCAAGGCCTATAATTATACACATTAGATTCTTGCACCTGGGTTAATAGCATAACCAAGTCCGACAGCCAAGCCAAACTTGTCATGTAGCATAGAGTTTGTTGCAAATCACAGATACACTGAATCAAATAGTTTCTAGAACTTTCTTTGCAAACTATCCAGGAGCTTAGCTTGACCGCCATCAACCTTCCAGTATGTTATAGCTAAAAAATGAAAAATGCAGAGCTTGAAATGAAATATACAGAGAACTGATTCAGCTGTCATTTTCTGATACTGATAAAATCAGATACAGTACATAGGAAATGCTTCATCTTCTTTCTTCCACTCCCTACTTAAATTTTTAAGGAAAGAAAGTCACATTTTCCCATATACAGAAAAAAAGGCATCTCATTTTTGAGCTAAAACAAATATTTTTCTTAAACCAACTTTTATTTTCCCAAATATTTGACAGGAGCAGACTGTACAGTTCTGAAGAAGTTTAGTCAGCTGTGCAGATTGACTTTTGAAGTGTAAAATAAACCTTTACTTAACAGATGTCAAGAATATGACTTTGTGAGATAATGACAGGTTTTGTAATAGGTTGGTGGTGGTTCTTTCTAAGTGGAATGAATGAAGTTTTGGTGCCAACTCTTTAAAAAAAATGACAACATGATTATTAACAATTGACTAGAATCAGGAAAGAAAAATCAACAACAAAACTGACTGTACTTCTTTTTTGTGTGTTTGGAAGGCACAAATTGCTCACTAAATTGCACAGAAGTACAATTATCTTTAATGGGTACACTCTTTTCATTTGGGAGCTGCAATGGAACTGAAATCCAGTGCTCGGGAAGACAACCTTAGACCTAGTCTTGAGACATCAGCCAAAGCTGACTTCTTCCTTAGGCCCATCTTCCTCTACAGGACAATATCCTGATTCCACCCTAATTTGATGACAATTTCAAGAGATGACTTATCCCTCATCCAGTCAAAAACAGTTCAGTGCCCCACTAGTTCACACAGCTTCTACTTTTGAGAGAAAGGGAGATCCACTACAAGAAGCATGGCTTCTACCATCGTCCCAGTAAACAGGGCTGCTCCTGCTGTCAGCACAGTCAACAGCACAAGAAGGGCACTGACATCCCCTCTACATATTTCACACAGATCCAACCCTTTCCTGTGCAAAACACCATCAGTGAAGACTTGGAAAGGTTGATGCACCTGAGGTGAGTGGCACTAACTTTCCCTGCTAGCTGAACCCATTGGTATTTGGTATAGATTCCAGCAAACTTTCTCATCCTCCAAAAATAGCCCTACGGACCGTCATGGTACCGTCTGGTTGGCTGCAATTGTTCTATGCTGTCAGCCGGAGTATATCATCCTGAGCTGGAAAGAGAAATGTGGGCTTATTGCAGGATTCAGAGAAAACATGAGGGACACTTTTATCTCTGGTGGCCCCACAATGAACTTGCTTGACAGCAATCAGGAGCTGCTCTAGGCAGACCTGAAAGCGTGAGTTTTCACAGAGGCTGGGTCCTCATTAGAAGGGAGTACTAACATGGACATGTGTACTGACTCTTTTCCACTTGCTGGCCTTGTGCCTGAAAGCCAGACCTGCTTCTATATATATCAAAATTTTTGAAGTCCCTTGGGAACAGCTATCCTTTGCCAGTGAAACCACGTGTTGCTCATCCCCCTGTCAGTACTATATTGCCAGCTCCCGGCTCTGCCAGCTGACACACTGCTGAGGCCAGCAGTGGAGAGGATGGCCAGCCATCCCCACCTGCCTGTTGGGTCACCCAGGGACCAGCTCTTATCACTTCTCCTGCTTTCTCGTCAGCGTCCCTCAGACTGGCCCCTCCAAGTACTTCTCCTGCTACTCTATTAGCTCAGCTCTATTTCTGCCCTTTTTTATTTGGGATCATCGTCTTCCTGTCAGCTCCTCACTGCTTTGTGGGAATGACGTATTTCCTTTCCACTCATCTTCTCTTTATTGCAATTTTCTCTGGTTTTTCTCAGATTCCTGTTTCAACCTTCAGGTTCCCAGGAATCCTCGGCAGCCAGTTTTATAGCTCTCCTCCACACACTACTTCACCTTTCTTTCCATCCTATCAATACACATCTGACAGTCCTCTCTACTCTGTTGCTCCTGATTTCCCAGCCTGCTGTACCCCTGAATATTCTGCACAGGGATGTGAGGAGGAGAGGGATGAGGTAGAATCACCCAAAACCTTTGTACATATATACAAATGCCATTGCAAGTCCAAGGTTTGAGAGGCCATGTTATTAAAAAGTGACCATTAACATCAGGGCCAAATGTTATTTCAAATTATCTCCTTCCCTCCCTCTCCAAATTGCTGTATTTACTTTCCAGCAGAAGCTAATGAAGAAAAAGAAAATACTTTGCTCTGCGTAGGGATTTAAGGTAGCAGGCCTGCAGTGGTTGTTCTGGAGCACTCCTCATCTACCATGAAAATCCATGTGAGACCCCTGTAAATACACACCCTCAGCATTTCTGCTAAATGCATGCTATTTACACAATAGCCCATTACAACAGCCCATCTGTCAACCCTCTTTCATGGCCACAGGTGGAAGATGAAAAATTCTTTTGAACAGAGCACTGAGGGTCTTTGGAGGAAAGCTTGTTTGCCGCTGTATAGCTGGGCCTCCCACAGAGCCAAGATCTGCAGCCTTCTGGGGCTCCCAGCCATGGCTGGTCTTTAGTCAAACAGTGCCCAGGGCAAGCCAGAATTTCATGCCTTTCCAAAATGCTAATTGATTGGGGATAAACATTAACCTAGAATTTCAGTTGTGCACTCTAGTCTTAAGCATGCTGGGCAGGCGCGCAGCTAACCCACCCTTCAGGCTACCTCCTTCAAGGGTCTTTATATAAGGCCCAGAAGGTCACAGAAGTTCAGTTCATTTTATGGTACAGACAACTACAAAGCATCTAAACATTTTTATTTTTAAGATCTTCCCTGTAATTCAGAAAATTATTGTGAAAATATGGTGGACAGAAGCAGGGCATGTCCCAAGCTCTTGAGAAGGACTCCCTCATTCAGAGATCAGAGCAATGAACCGACATCTCAGCCCAGATTGCAAACTGAAGCCAAGCAATTATTTAGATCACATACACACTTACAGTGACAGATAATCCACCCATTCCCTGAACTCTGAGAGACATCTTGCCCTTCCAAAAATGTCATCACAGGTTCTTAGCAGATCTGGCAAAGAGCATGTGCAGTTTGAATACCACTGGCCAGAGTCCAACACAGAGCATGTCAGTCCTGGGCTCTCACCCCATCACTAGTGTGGGAATAAAGTTTCTAAGAGGCGGCTAGAAATCAAAGAAAGAATGACAGAGATTTTTGTGATGCTCTAAAACTACTTGCTGAGAGCTGTAAGGTTGCTAGCCTCCCTATTTTTTTTCCAGAATGATTCAATTACACAGTTAAAAAAGAAACAACCCACAGTGACACACAATTCAAGCTCAAAAAAAAAGCCAGTGTGTGGCAGACTGTCCTTAAAGCCAGGTTGCCCCTTGCCTTGGCTGTATGGAATGTATTTATTGTATTATTTTTTCATTATTTTTTTTTTTCCCTCATTCTGCTCATCTCAACATTTGTTTATAATTCTGCAACATCCTTGCTCATCCTTTCTTTCTTTTTTTTTTCCTTTTTTTATTGGAAGTGATTCTTCTGAGCCTTCTACCCCAGTTTCATCATGGTAGAACATGAAACCAGTAACACTGAAGGTAAACTTTTGAACCCAAAGTGTTTGAGTTAGTTCAAAATTAAGTAAAACCACACAGAGACCAAAGGTCCTTCTTATGTTGAAAGCAGAAATGGGGAGATAAGACATGGAGAAAGTGGTGCAGATAAACCTCTCATTCTCTGCAGCATCACCAGCTGAGGACATGTCCACACCTTCCAGTGCAATACTACACCTTTGGCTGTTGCCCAAATCCACTGTAAGCAAAAGCCCCCTGCCATTGACAACCTAGCTCAGGTTCTGGAGGCAGAAAAACTACATTTACATAGCACAGGACCCTAAGAAAATTAACTCTGCCTCTCAGCATGGTTAATTATCAAAGTCACAACATTGTCCCGAAACCAGATGAGAAACTGGCTTGGGAATATCTATAGTATGCTGTATGGTACAATATAGATATGCCAAATCAAAGCTACTGTTCAGTACATTCCATCCTGTGAATACTACTCCCACAAATGTCAGTCAGAATCATATTTCTGACATGAAGTGCCCAATGACAGCAACTGTGAAGTGTATGGGAGTGTGCTGCCTTCCAACTTTTAAGTCTTTTATGTATTTAAGATGTAGAGCTGTCAAAAATAGAAGTTTTTCCATTATTCTTTGTCCTTTCAATCTTTTATTTTGCAACTAGGCATATTCTCTCCCATCTGCCTTCTCTCCTACTGGTAGTTAAGTTTTCTGCCTGTGGCGCATAAATGTAAAGTAATGGTTATGCGGGCAGGGATGGAAGGTCCATCAGACAACAGAATCTAGTGAATTCTGTGAAAAAGTGCAGCCCTGGAATATTCACTTTCATCAGCCTAATCACCCCACCAGAGTCCTAACTGGCCCATCAATAGCCCATTTTAAACTCCAGGAGTGTTGAGGTCTGAGCAGTTGGAGAGAAAAGTGTTCTAAAATCTGCCCCAGTAATATCTTATAGGGGACATAATAGCAGATCCATGTGCTTTTCCCAGCAGATTTCCTTCTATAACTTTTTCTCAGATGAATAGAGTTATAGCTCATAGAAAATATGTCCTTGGCTATTTCATATGGTCTTGACTATGGATCAGTTCTAACTATATATACAATTTTATCTGGGTGCTGCTCAGAGTAGGCTAGTGAGCTGTGGTACAGAATGCTGTCATTCTTTTATTCTGGGTCTGCAGTGTCTGCCTGTCTTATTTGTAGCTGATGGCTAAATTTCTATCTGATACAATTGCTGAAATAGCCTTGAAATGGGAACTGCCTGTGACTGATGTAGTGATGTCTACCACCATTTGCAGAATCTAAATTGCAAGCTCCAAACACTAGCCTCATCTGGAGTAGCATGTCCAGTTCTGTTTATCCCTGTTCCAAAAAGACATATTAACATTGGTGCAGGCCAGGAAAATTACTCCCAACTTGGCATGGAGAATAGATTACATTTTAGAAGAGACTGAGAACAAGACTAACTGTGAGGATAGAGACAGACTTAAGCTCTCCTTAGAGTATAATAGCTGGATCACAGCTCTCCACTTCCATACTGCAGCTGGGTCACATCTGGCCCATTCAGAGCATGGCAAGGGTGATCTTGGTTTGTCTGTATCCACACACAGATGCATGTCGGATTTTTAGCCCAAGAAAGCAGAAGGTGTGTTTACATCAGTGTTTTGATTCAGATCAATTTTGAAGCAGATCTCCTGATCTGATTGCCTCACCTTGCAGAATGGTTTTAGAAGGCACCAGATGGATTCCTTTCAGACGAAATGAATCTGGAATATGTGACAAAAGTTCATCTGGTGAGCTCCAGCCACTGATGAAACCTCAATCCATGGGATGAGACTCAACCAAGCAGAGTAGGTAAAAAAGTGTTTGCAATGTGGATGTGGATTCCTCAACACAAATTTTATTCTACAGGTTTGGTCATACAAAACCATGCTTCTTGCTAAATGTAGACAAAGCTAAATAATATATCTACTTGCTAAGAAGCAAACTAAGAGATGCCATGCTGAGCATCGTTGCCCAGCTAGACTGTTTCAAAGACTCCTTGTTTAAAATTAGCTCAGGCATTTTCACACTGCTCTAAGTTAACAACAGTGACTGCAGTGAAAAAATTAAAAAGAACCATTAGAGTTATGAAGTTCTGAATCATCTTTTTAGCAAGACCAAAAAAGGATAAGGAGTTTTAAAAAGGTTTTAACTTTATGGAAAGGACTACATGATCTGACTGCCTGTGTTAAATAGGGGATGGAGAGAACTTCGTCATCCCAAGAGGTTTCTAGCACTTCTGCCTACTTAGGAGGTGTCACTTGCTACATTTATTTCAATATGTACTAGTGAAGAACTAAAAAATAGTATTACAAATAGCAATGAAACAAGAAAGGATTTATTTGAGACAGTACTTTGACTTTTTCTCCTCCCTGTAGTAGTCACCAAGGGGCCAAGACAAGGTCTCTAGCACCATGCAGGGAAAACCTGGGTCAAAATCCCTGAAGAACCATCACACCTGACAAATGAACTTCAGAAAACCCAAGAAATGCATCTTTGTTCTTAGGCCTGAACTGAATTCAAGGGAACCCAGAAAATATATAACACTGTATGTGGAGTATCTATGGAATATAGATAAGCATTGTCACGTATAGACGGACCTTCTTTCACAGACAATGGACCTACTCCCTTTTTCAATCAGGAGAGATGCGTAAGGGAGTTTCTTATGACCCCCTAATTCTTTGTCTTTATTTACAAACAAAATTAGAGCAGCTTGAAGGTGGCTGTAAATTTTATTAACTGGTTCCCAGGGGGTCATATCCTTTGTGGCTTGTCAAAATGTACTCCGCTCTGGCACTTCTGTAATCACTGGAGTGCACACGGTCTAGCTGGTACCTATGTCCAGCAAGAAAATTAGCACTAGTTCCCAGATCTTTCAGCCTTACAGATCTTTACCTCTCCCAGATACATGCCCTGGTCTGTTGCTAAAGAAGACCTGATGCTGTGACAGGTGTCTGTCAGGGACCCACCCAGCAGGAACATACCTCTTGCATTTCCTAAGGCCGAAGTAGCAGAAATTTGATTCTGGCCCTTTCACTGTTCACCTTAAAACCTTTGTTAGATTATACTTGCTACATGGGGAATTTTGCATAAAGAACCAAGTACAGAGACACCTCTGAACAGTCAGTTCCCCAGCAGCAATGGAAAAATCTCTGAGGTACGCAGAAGACATGAGGTTTTGTGATTAGTGAGCAGGACAGAGAGGTCAGGAACTCTGGGCTTCTCATATCTCCCACTGGCTTCCTCTGTGTCCTTGGGAGTGTCACTTAAACGTCTATGCCTCAGGACCCACATCTCTGAAATGAAGATCATAAAACCTACCTACTCATTGTGATCTGATCATATTTGTAAGGTCACTTCACATCCTCAAATGGCAGGACTTTATGGGTTGGGTCCTAAGAACCATTAGTGTGGGCTGAGAGATATACAAAGTAAATAGCTGGAGTTCCACTATAAGAGCTATTTAAGGAAAGTGTGGGTGTAAGCCTAATGTAAGTCATATTCAAGAAATATACTTTCTTTGTTTCATTATTCATTTCTCACTTGGCATTCAAAATCTTTAGAGGCTAATCATTTTTATCACTTGTGTATGTTTTTTCCTGTGACTGAGGATGCAGTAGTTCATAAAAGTTGGACAAGTTTTAAATAAGCGAAGTAAAAACCAATGTACTTTGGAAATTTAAGCACAAATTAATATATTCTTTAAGGAGGGATTTTTTTTTTTTTTACTTACTGGTTGTGCTTGTGATGAATTTTTCAAGAAATGAGTAACTCCAAAAATATCAATATAGTTGTTACTTAATTCTGTACATTTTTTTTAACCAGTGTTGTTTTGAATTACCTTCTTAAAGTGAATGACACTAAAGCATATATCAGTAACAGTCTTAGGGAATTACTTCAAGCACCATGTGTTGGCTCTGCCTGCTGTGTCTGCCCATCTCTTTTAGTGCCACAGCTGTTTAGTGCTTGTTCATAATCAGAATGTCTATACAATTCCAACAAGAAGCAGTAAATCAAGTATCATAATCAGAGTTATCTTGAAAGTCTAGCAGCAGTCACCAAACCCTCTGAATGCTCTGCTACCCAGCATTTATCCTACATGTATGAAGGTCAAAGGCTGACATTAGGTCAAATGATGGATGTTCAGATGTTGTCCAAACTGGAGTGGATATGGAGAGAAGATCTGAGACTGAAACCAAGACTCAGCTGGTTCCAGGATTAGTATTTTGCAACAGGTCTGTAAAACATTCTGGGTAAATTTTAATTTTGTAGAGACATAGTCTGTACAAGTAACAGTACGAGGAGAATTTAAGCCAACACACAGATATGCAAATATAACTGTTATTTCATATGCACTTTAAGTTAGTACCAGTTAGAACTCATGCCAACAAAAGTGATCTTGCACCTACCACTGTAGGCTGCTTGTTCCTGCCTTTATGTCACCATTTCTCTGATCAAGTTCATAAGAGAGTTCACATGAATGGTTTTGCCAACATTACAGAAAGAACAGTGGGAGGATAGTGATGAACAGCAGATGCAGAAGGATGCTGGGACCTTTTAGTGATATCACTGACTCGTGTCGCTGTAAAATTGCAGCCTATATCTGCAGCAGAAAAAAACCCCTGTCTTCATGAAGGGGTAGTTTGTGTGACTTGTATGACTACAAGACTCTTATCTTTTTATCTGTTCCTGTATGGTTCGTGACCGTGGGAAAAATCAGCAATGGGCTTCTGACAATCAGTTGACTTGACACTAACTTACAGTTTTCAATGTGATTTTCATAAGGGCTTTTTTTTCTTGAAAAGAACTGGAAGAAAATAGATTTTCTTTTACATTTTTGAAATCAGAGGAGGTCTCAGTTGTATTGACCTGGTAGAAATCTCATATGCAAGACAAGGTCAATTTTGCATTTCAGATGTTCTTGTGGAAATTCAGCTATTCTTTACAGCGCTTGATTTTGGTCTGGAAAATGTGCTCCTTCTGGTTTGAATTCAACCCAAAGCTAAACCACAGGGAAAGCTGAGGTCCAGAACTTGGACTAAAATCCCATTAAAAGGGCACAAGTGCCATTACTGAGCAATTTCTTCTACAAGTCACGTTTGGTTACATCTCAGTAAAATGCCAGACCAAATGCCTGCCAGTCACTGTGCAAGTTAGATTCAAAACAATATTCTGGTCACTTTGAGATAAGGACAAGTAAAGACAAGGTAGGGAAGAGTGTGCAGACCAGTCAAGGGTCACACACTGAGAGCAAACCCCACACACTCAAAACACACACTGGCAAACAGACCCCTTCCATCCCCACAGCACTCCAAAGCCACACTTCTGTGAGCCAGGTGCTAGACCCAGCTGGACAGCCAAATCTACCATCATCTCTGTTCCACACAAGGGTGGGACAGATGGCCAGAGAGGGTGAATTCCCCAGCTGACCCCAACACCACAGCATGTGGCTGACCAGTCACAAGACCTGAAGCCCTACAATTCACCCACTGGGGGAGAAAGTCCCACAGAGCTCTGTCTTAGAGTCCTTGTCTCATTAATATGAGTGCAATGGGCACTGAGTATTGACCAAAATAAGGCAATCCAGCTGAGACAGAGCCAAGGAGGTATTTATGGAGAGTGAATGACTTTTCAGAAAAGTGCAGACTCTGCACTTCGCTGCTTTCCATGAGGCTGTGAAAGAGATGGTGCCACCTCAGGCACGGTCACTGCTTAGGATGTCCCTTGAGCAGTCTTCTGCAGCTCCCAGTGTCTCTTCCTTCATTTTATAGACACTTGGTATAGTTGTTGTCCATGCCAATGCATTCTCCTCCTTTTGTTAGCAACATTTGTGAAATCGCCTCAAAGGATTTTAGTGTATACAGTCAGGATTTATGAATGGGCTTTAAAGCAGAAAACCTGCTGTTGAATATCCATGCTCAGTCACACTTTGATAACCAGTCACTTAGATGGTTAAAATATAACTTCTGTGAGATGGGTTTCCTCCCACTTGGGCAATTACTACAAAAAGAGTTTGCAGACAGGGCTGTCTCACAACAGAGCCCTTCTTCCTGCTTCTCTGTCCTACGGCTTCATAAATCTCTGCTTGTGACATCATAATCTGTTGCTGTGGGAATCCTGCTGGTATCACAAACAGGGGATTACGACCTCAGTAGGAGCAAACAGAAAGAAGAGATTGGTTCCGTGAGAAACAAAACATCCTCAGGGAAGATGAATAGATCATCCTCCCAGACCTTTCAAGATCAGACTTACCCACGTCCTGGAAAGCTGAGATCTGAGTCCAGATCGGTGTGTCGTAGTAACCTCATCTGCAGTGTCAAGAACCTGCTGAAGACTCCCTTCACATCCCCCCACAAAAAGCTGGATGGGGATGCAAGGCAGATAGGCTTTTAGAACAAGTTCTTAGGCAAAACATAGAAAAAAATCTGGTTTGTGACGACAGTGTAAAACACATTCCTACCAGGCAGAGTAAACTAGCTATAATCAAATATACATATAAACTGAGTTTATACAAAGAAAGTTCAGTTTAGCCTCTATAATCTTCCCATTTAATTACTTTATTTTCATAATTTCATCTTTGAAGAACACACCACAAGTTTTTGGCTATATCTCTGTGGCCACCTATGAGAAGGGTCCTGTACAGGAACAGCTGCAGGAGGCACTCTGAGTAGGGCACTTACATCTCTCATAGAATCATAGAATCATAGGGACACAGTGGGTCACAGGCAGATGTCAGCAGTATCATGCTCCTTGCAGTTACTTCAGTAAGATGGAGGAGAGTGCCTCAGGATGTTCACTGCACCCATGCTATGGCTGACTCAGACCCTTGAGAGTCATTGCAGCTTTGGAGCTGACGCCAGGGCTCTCAGGAGCATTGCAGTTGTGCAAGGAGAAGGGAGTTGGTGCTCTTCACAATTTCCACACAGGGCTCCTCCAGTGTTTATCCTTTATTACTAATCTATTCGAATAGAATTTGAAGGAAATGCAAGATCAGTAAAGGCATATGCAAATATAACTTTTTTCTTGTAGGTCATTGCCATAGAAACTATTGCTACAGGATCTAGAGAGACATGGCTGGATCACCATGGCACAGAAATGAGGGTCTCAGCCTCTTGGGTCCAGTAACATTAATACTTATGAATGTTTACTCCAATTTTTTAGACAAATTATTAATGTTCTTTTTCTTAGTTTTCCTACTTGCTAAATGGGAATAAAAATCCCAATCCATCTCACTGAGTCCTAGGAGGGAGCCTCATTCTGTGTGGACAGGCAGATGGAGAAGACAACGGAAGTGCTTTTGGGAGTGACTTTTCAATGAGGTTCAATCTCTGCTCCAGACTCGGGCCTAAGGACAAATACCCCCAGCTTTTGGACCTTCCTCTGTTTGTGTCTCAGGGTAATAACTGACTGTCACTCAGCAGACCCTTACTGATCACTAAGTGGTTGATCTGACTAGAGTCACTCTGCAATATTCGGTATCCTTACATCATGTGCAATACCTCTGCACCATGGGCAGTACGTGGGGGAAGGAGGAAGATCCCTGGAATTGCTCTTGCAGCAATGCCACTCTCAACTGTCCATGATGCTACCCCAGGCCCCCTCTAGGCTCAGCTTCTCTATTTAGTAAAATTAAAAACATGTTCCTTCAAAATAAACCACTCTAGCTGAGGGTGTAGTTTCTCAGTGAGCAATCGTAGACAGCACTGTAGCCTAAAGCAGTCTTTCCCCCACACTTCCTGCCTTATGTTCTTGATGCATCTCTTATGCTGGCAGTAGCAATTGCATAGACTTACAACACAGAAAACTAATCTCTTTTTTTCTGTATGTTTTTCAGTCAAAGCAGTTTGTTCATATGGTTGATGATATGACAGCTAGTGCTGCCCCAAGGGAAGGGAATCTGTGGTCAGAGGCACGGGGGAAGAGCTGAACCACTGCTGTTGGCAGAAGCGCACATTCAGACTGGGGTAAACTGTTGAGGAAACAGTTCCCTTACCTACCTATTTTGCCATCATCCTCTTGCCTTCTTTTACCATCTGTCTCGTTCCTCTGGGTAGGTACTGAAGGACTCCACTTAAACTTTGTTTCATTATAGTTGCTTCCCAAATTTGCCTGGGCAGGTGAACATACAGGTAATGTGAAAGTCTATATTATATCTTGAGAGAGTACTGAAGTGGAGGGTACTTGGGAAGGCTGAAATAGTTGTTGAAAGCTATTTGCTGTCTGGTTTCTAGGAGACAGCATGACTCATTGCATCTTTCCTTGTAGTCTGCACCTCTCAACCATTTATCAACTAACACACTTGATCAAGACTGATAAAAAATCTTTTAGAAAAATTATAGAGAGCTGCACTATAGAATGGGAACATTAACGTGTGGAAATAAAATGATTGCTGAAGATAGGGTCTGTTCCACTAGCACTGAAGAAGGTAGGCTCACATTCATCGCAAGGGATTTATTGGTGGAACTCCCACTAGTGCAAGTAATAAATGCATGCATAAATCCCTTTGTATCTTGACAATTTTTCCCTACCTATGCTTTGACCGAGCGTCACAGTCAGCAGTCTTTCTGGGGGGTGGGGGAGCTGTGTGTCTTTAAATTATGATTACCATTATTTCATTCAGCACCGCCAAAATATATCAAAAGTAGAAAAGAGTCTTAATTTTAGTTGAAAAGTATCATTTACATATGCACACCATTATAAGAACTATAAATAACAGTAGTAGCAATAATAACAGTAATGGCCCAGAACATGGTTTCAGAACCACAAAAAAGCAGACGTGGATTTGGTGCAGTAATCATAAATAAGTAATAGCTGGCAATTAACACATTGCATTTCAAGCTCTGAAAGGAAAATGACATTAGTGTGATAAGGTTGTTTTCTGCAGCTCATTTAGAATAAAGGTGTAAATGGCATATATGACATTTCACAACTGTATATGCCCAGAGATTAGAATGCAGGAAGGAAGGCAGAGACATCATACATAGGTTACAAAGGAAAGTTCAGCTACTGCTGTAGAATGTACAGATTTGGTCTTATAAAAACAGTGCTCTGACTGCATTTTCTGACAAGCAAGAAAATGTTGTCAAACATTTGATTCATCAAATGTTATCTTCACTATACAAGAAAAGTATTCTAAGCCTTGACAAAGCCCAGGAAGCAGAAAATGAAATAAAACAGAACAACTTTTCTGCCCATTCAGAAAAAAAAAATCAATAAAAATGACCACTGAAAATGAGAAAATTCCTTTTTATGCAAAAAAAAACCTTCCATTGTGAGGTTGATGAGGTAAAAGGCTCCATTCATGCTGAATTTTAAAAGGCACAACTGAAGAGTACGGGTGATGTCCACAGTGTGTACCCACTTTAGAACTGTAAACCCTGGTTTTAAGTAGTTGAGATGCCTGTGAGTGACATGTTCAGGATGGAGATGCTAAAAGTCGTGGATGTGCACCAGAGAGTGCGGTTTCAGATCAACCAGATCTGCTCCTGAACCCAGGTGGAATCCAGGTAAGGGCTTTTGTATGAATGAAAAAAACTAAGAACACAACTCTGGCTGAGGTTACTGCCTTCAGCAGCCCGCTCCACCTCAAGTGAACAGGCAGCTGATCTCCTTGAAAATCAGGGTTTGATGCTGCAGTGTTGCTAAGCAAACTGGAATCAGAGATGGCTTCCCGCTGACCATGGGCTCCGCTGTGCCAAGGACATGCAGCCGGTTCCGAAAGGGAGCTGCTGTCCGTGCAGGGCAGCCTGGCAGAGAGCTGGGGGCAGCGGCAGCCTGGTCCAACCCATGCCCTCTGTGCTTGGACCTGACGCCCTGTGACTCACAGTGAAACTTGGCCTTCTTTCCGAAAACTGTTTTTCTTTCACTAGAAAGGCTGGATAATGAAATCCTTTATCCAGCTCAAAACTTTCCAGTTTTGTTTCAGTAGAATTTCCACAAACATGCACACAAAGGGTACACCAAAGTATTTTTTAAATATGTGTTAATTTAACCAGCAAAATTACTATACCAATTAACTACGCAGCCTGCCTCCTAAATGGCTCTGCCACTTTACTGGTAAGTCTTGGGTTTATCTTGAGTATTTCCAATGTAAATTATTTAAAATTAATGCATGACCCATTTTGCTGGACATAGCTTAAATTCCTGTGCATATCTATTAAGACTATTTATTGCTACGGCACGAAATATACAGAAAAAAAAAAAAGGCTGGCGCCTGGGTGATCTGTTCTCCACTAGCATGTGGGAGAAACAGGTTCTCTTCCAACCCTCTTGTTCCCCAGGCTGTCATGGGCACCGAGTGCTGCAGAGATAGCAGCAGCAGCTTCTCCAGCTGATTAACCAGAGACAGTGACAGACTTTAGCAGGAGTGCTACCCAGCACTCCAGAGCCAGAAGAATAGTTGCCTCAAAATAGAAGCAGATGGGTCTGCGTAAAACGATGGGACTTTGGAATTCAAAAAAGTGTGTTAGTGGGGAGGGAAAGAGGGAATTGTGTATCTCATTTTAAAAGGAATGTGTACATGCTGTCTCTTACTATCTTTTCCAGCAGGAAGATAAGGAGGTCAGGCTGTGCTAAAATATAATGAGCTGTGGTAAACTGTAATTTAAAAATATGTTTAGATCTTTAATAGTAACAGTAGAAGATATTTACAAAAGTACCATGTTATAGATCAAAATTATTCTGGTAATAAGTCTAAATGAAACAAATATGTTTTTTCTTTCATATTTTGGACAAGTCAAGTGGACTGCATAGAAAACAGGGAAATGTCCTATTTTACAAATCAGGTCTGAGTATGGAGCTGACTTTGAAATTTGTCATTGAGATTTCCTGAGTCTGAAAGGCATTTGCTGGTGTAAGGATCAAACTCTGAAGTCAGAAGATCTGAGTCTCCAGCAGCTTTTACATCAGGGTAACTCTTTAGACCTCTGTCACGGTTTAACCACAGCCAGCAACTAAGCACCACGCAGCCGCTCGCTCAGTCCCCCTACCCCAGTGGGGTGGAAGAGAGAATCGGAAGAGTAAGAGTGAGAAAACTCCTGGGTTGAGATAAGAACAGTTTAATAATTGAAATAAAGTAAAATGGTAGGAGTAATAATAACTATAATAATAATAATACACAAAGCAAGGGATGCACAATGCAATTGCTCACCACCTGCTGACCGATACCCAGCCAGTTCCCAAGCGGCGATTGCTGCCCCCCCGGCCAACTCCCCGCAGCTTATATGCTGAGCATGACATCATACGGTATGGAATAGTCCTTTGGTCAGCTGGGATCTAATGTCCCGGCTGTGCCCCCTCCCAGTTTCTTGTGCACCTGGTAGAGCATGGGAAGCTGAAAAGTCCTTGACTAGTGTAACCACTACTTAGCAACAACTAAAACATCAGCGTGTTATCAACATTCTTCTCCTACTAAATCCAAAACACAGCACTATGCCAGCTACTAGGAAGAAAATTAACTCTATCCCAGCCAAAACCAGGACAACTTCAGTGAAATTGCTCAAGATCTGTGCTCTGGTAACTGAAAACAGAATTATCCTCAAAGGACGGCTTCCCATTCACTGTAGAAAAACCTAAGGATTGGACCTTAATTTATTGATCTAATCCCAGTATAGCAAATCTGCATCCTAAGGGCATGTTGCCGGGCTTTAGGATTGCTTCACCCTGCTCCAGGGTGGAAGTCACTTGTTCCCCTACTGTACCACAGGTGTGCTGTAGTGTCCTCCAAAACACTGAAAATTACACTTACCATGGGATTCAGCTCATCTTTGGTTACAGACCTCTAAAATTTCACACCATATTAGAAAATAACATGAGACTGGACCTATTCTTCGTCTCTGGGTTAATTTTCTCACATGCACATGATTAAACTCTCTCAGTCCCCAAAGCAGACTGACCACATTTAATACACTTATTGAGGATGTGTCAGGCCCATGCTGAGCCCTGAACTGTGTGTGGGTACTGTCTGGGAGAGTGCTGGGATGCCGCTGACAGTGCTCACAATTTGACCATATGGATGGTCATGCACCGGTGCGCAGGGCTGTGTGATAGCCTGGCTCAGTTTAGTAGTATAAAAATAGTCTTAGTGTCTAAGCCTGTCTGCTGCCTCTTAAATGCCCTTCTTAGATAAATGGACACCTAGAGATGTCCATTTCTCCTGAGCTTAGAAAACATCTATGGTGACTAACTCAGACCTAGACTTTAACTTTCTCACGCCTAAAGTGAAATGTCTGATAATCAGAGCGTTTCAGGTACACCATATACATCAATGAAGAAAGAAAAAGAAGGGCAGATTTCTTACTGTGTGTACCTGGATTTAGTATCTGGTAAAGCTGAATCTTTGTATGAAGAAATGAAGAGTGAAAATAAGGCAGTCTCTGCCACATGTAGATCGATGCAGAAGCAAGCACTCGCTGAGCCAGGCGAGATGCTGACACCATGCTTTTCTCCTGTCCGCTCTGTAAGCAATATAAACAGTAATAGATATTGTATCATTTTAAATTGCCTCATTGAATGTAATGCTGATTTTAGACTTGGTTTGAGCCTCCTACCTACCATGGAGCAGACAATATTTACTCTTTTCTTAGAAGATTTTACCTGGCGAGACAGAGCGAACAGCTGTCAATACCATTAGGGTGAGCAAGACCCTTCTGCACTTCCAGCAATTCTTCAGGGCATCACCCCTGCAGAGCCCTGGGGAATCTCAGAATCAAGTGGAAAAACAGAGTAATGGGCACGTCAGTTCAGACTGATTAATCATCAGTCAAGTTAGAGTTTGGGGGACACACAGACACTTACCCTAATGTAAGGAGAGTAAGCCCCCAATTACTGCCCTTGTTACCTAATGGTTGACATGGCCTCAGTACTCACTTAGACCTGGAAGAGACCCAGAGAGAGATGCTGATAGTCAAAGCTGCAGTTGCTAATTCTTTGTGTGTCCCTTGATGCATCTGATTAAAGCAAATGATCGATACTAAACTTTGAGAAAAACTAGTGTGGGGATGTTACGGATGACAGCCCATGAATAAATAACTCTGATAATGGCATTTGTCTTACTATAAAGCTCATTCATAATTTAGCAAGAATAATGCCCATTAAAGAATACCTAGAATGATCACTGCCAAAATAAAGAGTTAATTGGTTTCTATCTTCTGGGAACTCTGTCATAATAAGCTCAGTATGGAAAACTGGCTACAAACTCTATATAGGGAATATAAAAGTATCTACTCTCCAGGTTACCTCCTCCTCATTTAGTCTTTCTTTTTGGATGTCTGCTTTTGATACATGTTCTCTAACTTGGAAAGGAAAAACATTGAGAGAGGTCCCATCTTTTTTTCACAAAAATAAGGGAGAACTGACCCAATCTCCACTGAAGTCATCAGAAACTGATTTGGGTCCCAATGTAAATATCATGGTACCCTTAAAGTAAATATCGCTCCTTATTAAGCAAATCAGTGTTGCTGTATGCTAAATTTAGAGGAAGAAATAACCCAGTTATGTTGGAGGAGTTATGTACTTTAATAAAATGTAGCTTGAATATTCATACCGTACAGTTATGTAACTCCTATAAAATGTTTCCTGCCCCATCACCACAAAAACGGTTTGCAGATGTCTTTTAATCTAGAAATACTGTCTGTCTAAGGCAAGGGGAGAACGCCAATACCAGAGCCTTGCTCTAACAAAATACAAGTGGTTTGTATTTTCACATAAAGATTGTGCATATGCACTGGCACATCTGTTCACTACACAGTCCCACAGCCTGGAATGGATAACACTGACTTCAGGGATTAATGCCAGCCTCACTTGAATAACAAACACTTGTACTTTAACAGTCTTTACAGCACTAAAACAGGATACACTCTTTGGACATCGTGTCAAAATGCAAAGTACCATCCGATCCTGCCCTCATTGGGTGATCACCTGTTTCTATTTAACGTCTTCTATTTAACAAGTATAGTATTATGGTGATGGAGCCAGAGCGTTTCAGAAGCATCCTGGAACAATACTCCATGTGGAAATTATGGTGTCCCGTAGTGCTTCACATCTACCTCAACTATATTAAACACTACATAAAACAATCCGAATTCCAGACGTTCTCTCTAGATATTGTAAGTATGCTACGCCAGTATTTATGAGATCAAAAACATGCCAAGGCTTTAATTCCATGATTCTAAATAGAAACTTCGGGTTTCATGCAAGACTGAGCTCTCAGCATACTGCTCCCCTCCCCTGAACATGCCACAGCCTCAACCTTGAATGTGACCACAAATGTCACCACCGTCACTTCTCTTGAGTCAAAATACAGAAAAGCAGGAGGGTGTATAACGGTGCACTCCAGAGCTTTGTTTTTAGAGACCAAGCAGTTCAGGTATTGAAATCCAGTGACTTCCTACAGATCAGTTCATCTGTTGCTTCTGCACCCAGGCCCTGGCAGTGACTCTTCTGCCTCTCATGAGTGTGGGTCAACATCAGAAAACAGCCATTGCTTATTAGCACTTTTTTAGCAATCAAGGCAGTAAGAGAAAAGGTTTCACAGGCCTGAAGAAAGAGGCCAGGGAGATGTGTGAGAGGGGAGGGGAGGCAGCCCAGCTCCCCACTAGCAGCAAGTTTTACCAAGATCTCAAACAATGCCCAAGGTCTGCACTGCTATCCCCTTGCACTATCGTCCCTTACATTGCTGAGATTTCCCCCTCTCGTTCCAGGCCATTTCAGTCTCTCTTACCTACTTAGGTTTGTAGGACTGCAAAGAGGAGGGGGCTGAGGTACCAGGACAGATGGATGGAGCAAAAGAGGAGCCAGGGCGAAGGGTGAAAGCCGTTTGTCCTGGAAGGAAAAGTGTTCTGCCCCTCTGGACAGAGGTACCCCAGGACAGGAAACTATCTAGTACAACATGAGGGGAACCATCGAAGGGCAACTGCGCATGCACACACACACACAGACACACACATTTAGCTGTTCTGGAGGGAAATGATGCAGATTGGAGTCCTGGTTTCACTTCAGGCCAAAGGTTATGTCATGTGGGCAGTTTTCTGGTGTTTTTTCTTTTCCCCAGGGGCAGATGGGGTTTTCCTGGAAAAATACGCATGCACTTCCGTGCGCTGAATTACACTTTTCTCCTGTGGCTGTCCAGAGTGAATTGTGGAGGACTGAAGCACACTAATGTGGCGAGCTCACGCTGTGTATACAACATGAGCCGTACCAGGGAGATTTTAGTCTCCAAGGATAGCAGCCCAACATACTTAATGAACACTGTTACCTCCTATTATTTCTTGTAAGAGGCAGTGGAGAGAGATGATTCACTAAGGAACTCTGCATAATTAGGGTCCACCATTTCCTATAGATGGGAACATCACAGGCAAAGCAGAACACTTTCCCCCACCCTTTTAGCAATTCTTCTCAAGTAGCTGTTAGTTCCTCCACCTCTGGGAAGGAAGAGGGGAGAGCTAATGCCAAAGAAACCTTCACCAGGAGAACTGCTTCCCCCTTGCTGCAGCTGCCACTGCTCCTCCAGCTTTCTAAGTCCACATATTTTCTGCTTAGGAAATGTTCAGTTAAATTTCATTTTCTCTTATGATGTGTGGCTTTTATGTCAATTTATAAATCACATACTAACCCCAAACTGAACTTTGGTCTGGCAGCTCAGGAACAGTACGGCGCTCTGCTGAGGCCTGGTCTTTGCCAGGATCTGCCCGGTGCCATGGGAATGGCACAGACCTGCCATCGGATCAGTCCTTGAGAACAACAGTCTCAAATTCCTACTTTGGCCAACTTCATATTTTGCTCTGCCTCTTTCTCAGCATACAAGCTGGCCACTGTGTGCAGTTCACGTGGAAGGTATTATCCAGCCAGTGGTCACAAAGTGGGGAAGAGGGAGGGAAAGAGGATGCTGAATAGTTTGAAATTATGAGGGAGAGGTGTTAGAAATATACAATCACAATTTATATATTTCGTATTACTTCACCAGAAGTTAGTGGCATATATTACTTAATACTTAAAAAAATTTCTAGGTAGTCCTGTAGTATGAGGTAGAAGTCACTGCTACCAAAAATGGGAGGTCCACTCTCCTCCACCCTTTCCAGCTGTGAAACACTACCTCCTATTTAGGGCTAGCTATGGCCTATGTTTGGACAGCCCTTTGCCCTTCCCTGTGCTGGTTTAACTCACTGCTCAGGCAGAAAAATAATTCAAGGAGGGTGGAGAAAGGGAAGGGAGAAGGTTAGAGTTCTGTTGGCTCAAGGAGTTAAAGCAGCACATGGACACATCTGGAAAATGACAGAGCAAGTGTAAAGGAGAAAGTAGGGCCTCAGGGCTAGGAACAGGGGAGGGGAAGAGAGAAGTGGTGGAGGAGAGAAAGATCAACATTTCAACAGCAGCAAACTCTTTTACAGTCTCAACTGCTCTTAGCACTTGCCTTTGTATCAGCATTAAGGTAAGTAATACCAGTCTAAGACAACTATAAGTTAGGGCATTACCACAGTCATTTTTCTTTTAAAAGTATTTCAATGTAAAATTCACTATAAGCAGAGGTTAGAGGGGAGACTTAAAATGTGCAAATCAGGCCTGAGTTTACCTTCATTCAGAGGCTTAAGGATGTCTGCTGGTGGCTCTACCTTCACAACTTTTTCCCAGGTTTTTCTCAGTTGGGCGTTTGTGTTTATGCCTTGTTCTCTTATTCTGCTATTGTTTTTCTTATTCTGCAAACTGATAGGACAGGCTTGGAACTTGCATTGCTTCATATGTTTAATATAGTTTTTCACTTTTTTATGGGGTTTTTAAATAAGTTATATGACAAGTGAACAACATAAAAATCTTCACAAGAAAATCCTCAGAATATTACACTTTATGTAGAGTCAATCAAATTAGGATATCAAACAGATTTTCTAAAAAGTGTTCTTGTGACAACAGATGATCATAATCTCAACTTTCTGGTAAAGCACATGGACTGTATACCTTCCAGTTTGCTTTTCTTTTTTTCCTCTCTTTTGATTGCTAACATATTGAATTATTTTATCTCCAACGTTCATCCACCTTTCTCTGATTAGTCACTCAATATATTATCTAAAGAATCATTTTGCACAGTTCCGCACTCAAGTCCAGCAGAAGTGAGAAGTTTCATAAATCATGTGACATGTGAGAAAGCCTTTCCTTATAAGGCTCTAAGACTTAATCAGTCTGGATAAGTTTTGTATACAGTCATAAGCACCTCATTTTTTTGTGCTAAGCTTTCAAAAGTTAGAAATCAGCCCCTCTGCATTCCACCTTTTAAAATGAGGATAATTACCCTCAGCTCCACAGTAGCTGGAAACCTTAAAGCTACATCTAAAACCTGTGCTGCATCTAAAGATAGATTGAAATGTATTGTGCTTTTTTTTTTTTCTTCCAGTACTGTTAATACTGTTACTGCTTTGTAGATCAATAGTAACAATGGTGTACTTTGTAAATCAGGGTCCTCTTTTGGGCAATAATAAACGGTCAGCTTATGTTAGTTATTTTTGCAATGCAATTAGCTTATTATAAAATATTCTCCAGCCCACGTCTGTGGGGAGGGATGGATTGCGAACAGGGATAACAAATGGCAGTCTGCCATTCACAGACCACAGCCCACACTGCTTTGCCCAAAAAGCAGCTGCCTGAGATTTCTTATCTCTTCTAAAGTTTCACAGTAAATCGAAGGCCTGGACAAGAACTTCCTGTCCCCATTGTAAAAGCCCCTCACCTAAAAGCTGCTGGAAATTTGTGGCCTTCAAAGGTGAGATTTGAATATCAGCTCTCCCCTTGTGCCACTTTGCAATACAAAGGATTCTCTGAGCTTTAATTGTCAGACAAAAGAAACTGTCTTAACCTACACAGTCCCTTTAATTAGGGTCTGCATGTGTATACATCAGTGACCTTTAATGGCAGGCCATTAGCACCTTTAAGCATTACACCCTGATTGGTTTAGAGTCTGTGTGCAGAGGTTTTCAGTATTAAAGGTCTCTTTAATCTAAGGGAAAGGATAATAAGATCCATTGCCTGGAAACAGAAGTCTGAAGAATTTCGTACCTGCTCATTTCACATGGAGGACACTAAGCCACTGAAACACATTCCTCAAGGCTGGTCTTTCTTGGAAGTTAAAACTGCTTAGTGTTGACAAAATTAAACCAGTAAAGAGTAGTAAATAGCAGGAAAGGAGTGTAAACTGTAGAGGGATACATGTCTGGCCACAGGACTGTTTATGTCTCAGTTAACAGACATCAGCTGAATCACGGCAACTAGCCCCCGCCTAGGGCTCCTCACTCTATATGGGCTGGGTCCTTTCTCCTTGCCTGTGGCTACTTGATCCCCTTGCCTGTCCTCCCTCACCCAATGGTGCCACCACAAGTGCTTGTGGGGCTGCGGACTGAACTGAGCAAGGGAAAGAATTCTGGAGGAAAATCAACAAAAAAACCCAGCCCAGACTTCTTCTCTGTTGGACCCAACAGGATTCATTCATTCTGCTGCTTCACAGCAAGACCCCACCGATAACTGCACCCACAGTGCAGGGAGAGGGCCCTCGTGGTATAAGGTGAGGAATACGTGCTGTGGGATAAAGTGCTACAGGATTGCTGCCAAGCATTTAACCTTGTCTAATATGTTGTTTTGCAAGGTGAAGTAGTCTAGTTTAAACATCAAAAGTACCAGTTTAGTTTTATGGAAAAACCGAAGTACAAAAACCAGTACAAGAGTAAAAGTTTAGCCTCAGTTCTCTGGCCAGGCCTCCTTCTGGTAGAGGATTTCCATCACCCACAGCTTTCCAGTGAGAAACTCTTTCCTCTGGTCATTGACAAACTCCAAGTAAGCATTAGCCTCCACGTTCCTGGTGGCCATGACTGTTACAACGAAGTTCTTTCAGGCCTTTGACTGGGAAGTTACTTTATGGCCTATTTAAAGGAAAGTGATCTGAAACCAAAAATGGTGTGAATAAATTCTACAATGCCATAGTAGCAAACTTACTCCTGGTTGGTCAGGAATAAATTTGCCGCTTTCAAATGTAATATTTTTTATTATGCTTATAAGTGGTCCCCTTCTGATTTACCTAATGATTCCGCTAATAATTTCCCCACAACTTTGCACCCTTTCAGGACAGGCCTATCTGGTCACCTTCTGGTCTCTACCGCTCTGACATCCCAGAGACTAGCTGTCATTTCCCACTTTATAGTCTGGAACAGAAACACTTTTTCTACTTCCACAGACATTCCAGAAAAGGAAATTCTGAGATCCCACCTATGCCTTTAGCTCTCTGATCACTGTGAGTCTCCCATCTATTCCCTCAGGGTACCTCATAAAGATTTTCAAACTCAGTGTTTAGGAGAAAAGCAAAGGCCTAGCAGGAGTTTGACAAGGCCTATTGCACTCCAGGTAGATGCCAGAAGCCCTTGGGCAAGGACTTTGAGGAGTATAGTGGTGGATAATAGATACCAATCATCATTCCAGTGCCAAAGGTGCCACAACCACTTCTGAACAGGAAGCTGGTACAGTCTGCAAAGGCATCACCTCAAGTCATATTTTGCTGCAGATTCTGCAGCTGATTTGCATAAGACTGGGAAAAACAGTGTGCAGAGATCCTCAGGAACCAGGACTCTTCATCAAACAGGAGCCTTTTTAGCATCCTGATCTTGCACTACCATTAGATGCTCCTTCCTGCTAACACACAAACAGCTGGTGCCACTTATATTATTGTGGTAGGATGTAAGAAAATGTTCCTTTACCTTCCTTTTCCTTCTTATTTTCTTTTCCCCTGATCTGCTTCTCACATAAAGGCTGTTAGGCCAAACCTGCATACAAAACTCTCCTCCCTTCTCCCAGACCTGTTATCTGGCTTAGGCAGACACCCAAGTTCCTTCAGACTCCAAAGTTTTCAGCATGTATGCCAGGAACTAGCCATGCTTCATGTACTCCTTCTCTTCCAAACCTCCCCCGACTTCCCCAGGCTCCAAAACAGAGTTTTCAGTTATCCAGAGTCTAATTGTTTACCATAGCAATACCCATCAGGGTTCCTGCAGGAGTCACGACGATGAGAACCAGCCTTCTCATTTACTACCATAAGCACCGGAGAGAGCAAACATAGGCCAGAGCCTGAATGCACATGTGCTGCTGACCCTTCCCCTGATAAAGCCCAAATTAACTTTTTTAGGAGAGTAAAAACACAGTCACCAGTCACTGCAGATAAGCATTTGTAATCTGACAGTGCTGGGTCATGTTTGCTTGGGAGATAAGTTGGAGGCTGAGGTACAGGAAGTACTTAGGCCAAGCTGTAATGTTTGTGAGGATGCCTGGCCTGTCCCCAGTTCCTGAATTAGTAACATCCCTTTTTCAACCCTGCAAGAGCCCTGGTGGCACCAGTCTGACTAACACAGGGCAAGTCTTTGCAAAGATGCCCCTCTGCCACAGTGACGGAGGACATGGCATTTATAATAGGAATTATCTGTGGTCTTATGCAACATATCAGCTGTATGACATTGGTACAGTTGGCCTGCTTGCATCACCCCTGTTAAGGACCCATCACAACCTGCAAACTCTCCCTTCTTTTCCTCCCATGCAAGAGCATCTCTCACAAAGCAGCGTGCATCCCACACTGAGAAATGCCTGGGGCCTCAAGGTGTCTATCCAAGAACACCAGCTGTTATGGCAGAAAAGAACTCCCAGGCATCAAGTCTCTCAAGAAAACATTTGTGAATATGCCAAACTGGAAATGGTTGGGAGATCAATAACTTCACTCACAGGCTACTGAAAGAGGACAGGAGAATATCTGCTTGTTACACTTCTTACCTTTCAGGGTTGGCAACTCAAAGCATGTTGGTGATTACAACCACTGAGCACCTTGCTACCCTGACCCAAATAGGACCAGCATCCAGCAAGAACTTGCAGACTCCCAACATCACAACCTATATTTTCCAGAAAGATCTAATGAGCTTTCACCACAAGTAATAGCAAGGCTTAGGGAGGAACCATGGGTCTCTGGATTTTCATTAGCTGAGCTCATTCAGCTGATGTGGTAAAGCATAATAAAGTAGATAGAGAGGCCCAAGAGGATGCTCTGCACCCAATTAGAGGGTAAAATTGCAGGGTAAAAAAAATTATGTATTTTACACTGTGTTGCGAAGAAAGATTTAGTAGTCCTACCTTCAATAAACAAAATGTCCTCACCTTGACTACAACTTCTTAAGATTATTTCAGCCATATACACGAGTGAGACCACAGCTTCTCTATGGCAGGCAGGGACAATAGCAGCCCCTGGCTATCTCACTTCCAAATATGTTGGAAGAATTGCTTTTTCAGCATTCAAGGCTTGGATCTTGCAGTGCGTGAAGAGGGTTTTCCTCTCCATGCATCCCCCACTGAAACATCCCAAAGTCCAACCAGTTCAAACTAGTGCTATTCTGCATTTGAGCTAAATTGTACCCACATCTCTTTGTTCTTGAATGGGCATTTAAAACCTTCTTTTTGTTTTTGTGCTACACCTGTGTTTTAAAGCCCTGCCCATTGTCTGGTTTTGTTCTAGACAAAAGTACTTTTCTTGCAATTCAGAAGCTTTATTGTTCATTTCACCCAACACCTTCAGAAAGAAATTGATGGGTGGGGTTTCCATGCAGTGGCCTGTCCATGTGTGGCAGGCAGAATGTACTTGGATTGCTGGCAATCAAAGGAGTTTGCCTACAGCAGACACAAATCTCATATGGGGAAAGATCGATAATTAAAAATTATGATTAACAAGGGAGGTAGAATAACAAAAGATATCCACAACAAGTAGAGATGTGTGCCAAGCTCTTTATAATTTATTGGCCAATTTTTGACAGGCAAAGACATTACTTTTTTTTTATGACTGCCCACATTTTGTAATAGGAAGCATTGTGGCTTTCAGAAAGCTTGTGCTGCTTGGCAGATGTTGCCAGCCAGCCTGTGGGGCTTTGGCCTTAACTCCATACATAAAGTAGCTCTTCTTAACCATGATGCTCACCACCACTGTCACTGATTGTAAGGAGGATTTCTCTGCTAAATGCAGACATTTATAGTGACTGTTACCCAGGTTGCTCTTATTAGTGGGTATCTGGTTAATATGTCTAGTTCTTGTGGAAACCTGGGGTGAGCAGTATGGCTGCAGATGTCTGCTCTGTGGATAGCTAAGGTTAAGTAAGATGAATCTGAACTTGCTTGTTTGCAGTACAATCCCTTCCAACAAATTCACCTTCATTTTCTGCATCCTGAACAGACCAGAGAGAGTATCAGTGCAAGCCATCTTCATTAAGTGTCTGTTTACATTCCCATCTTTGGGCAGATTGCTATCATCCTCCCAGAAAAGGATGCAAATGTCTGGCAAACAGTGTTTCAGAAATCTCCATCTTGGCCCCTTAATCTTGGAGATTTCCGATTAGCCACCTCCAAATATCCCATAAACACTGAGGAAAATGTCCCATATTGCAGTGAAACAGTAAGGCACAATTCATGGGAATCTTTCCTTCAACTTGAACAGATTTTAGTTCACAGCCAATGCTTTCAAATGGAATTGCAGTTGGACAGCTGTCCATTTCCATGACATTTGCTAGTCTGGGACATGACTGGGAAGGATCTTAGATATTTGATTTAGTGGGTAAGTATTGCTTTGACTAATTTGGCTATTTGAACTCACCAGATGCAAATGTGGACATTTCAGAAAGCACCTGCTGTCTCCAGGGATATTTGTGAAAATGAGGTGCTGTCTCTCTTGAGGCTTATCTTGGCAAACAAAACTCAGTAAACCAAAGCCCAGTATTGCAAAACATCTCTTAATCTTTTACATGACTGCTTAAAAAAAAAAACCAAAAACCAAAACCTCTGTGAGACCAGATAGGTCCTAATTAAGTTAAATCAACTGAAGGGTGCAGAGAGAGAAAAGGAGAGAATAATATTTCAAACAAGCTATTTTTGGTTTTGCCTTCACAAAACTCTTTTTCTTTCTCTTTCTTTGTTTATATGGCTGGGCTCAGCCTCAGCTCAAACAGCTGATTCCAATAAAGAAGTACTGGCAGCTTTCAGACCTGCTTTCCCCCTTGAATCTAAGAGAAAACCAGAAAAGAGTTTGCAAACTTTTCCAAGTGGACCTGGAGGGGCTCACTTTCTAGAATTTGAATGTCTGGCAAAAGAACTCATGCTAATTATAACATCTCAATGCTCTCAGCTTCCCAAACCCTTTCCTGGCCTTTCCCCAGAGCAGGAGAAGGAATGTGCAAGACTCCTATTGCCAGTGAATGGTAAACTCAGGAGCCCCCATTTCTTCCCTTTCTCCAGCTGAACCCACACCTGCCTTGGACAGGTCCATCCATAACAGCTGTGAAATGCATGTTTCATCCTTGTAGTTTGGAATTGCTAAGATGTGAGACCACAGCAAATTGAAAACCTGTATCCTGCTAAGACAATTTGTCAGTCTTCATTGTAGCAAGCTGTGTGGCAATGCCACTGCTAGTTAAAGGGTCAGTATGACTTTCATTTCAGATTACCTGTTCTTTTTGAGGGCCTCTATGCATTCCCACTTGTGGGATATAGAATTCCTTTTGCAACAAGCCACAGATCTGCCTTGAAAAGCTAAGACCATAACAGAGTGCTTAAGAATGCATGCAAGGATGACTTGATTACCTGCTCCTTATTAGGGACTCATCTTCCCAATGGCTGCATTGATGCAGCAAAGAGCAGCTGGAAATCTGCTGTATATTTTCAGACTAAACATTTCCTTTGCTTACGCAGACTGATTATGAGAAAATAGCTAAATGTTTTTGGCTCCTTAAATATTCTCCATAACAATTCATTATAAAAGAATGATTTTTGAATCTGGCCAAACAGCACACAGGTTCATTGTGAGAGGAGCGTGAGGGATCCTGCTATATATATATGTCTCTGGAAAGCTGGGTACAACAGGGATATAATACGATTCTGGGAACAGATGAGCATTGCCCCAGGGACTATGATTTGGTCTGGGACTGAGATGTCCTGAGGAAGCATTACACAGCTGGCCTCACTTCCTTTTCCTAATGTATCTGTAACACATCATCCAGTGCAATCCCTTGGATGTCACGATGTACCCGTATGCCAAGAGAATCAGCAACTGTCCAGCTAGGGCTGCTTTTCACAGTCCTTTCTGTATGGCAGAATAGCAGAAGCCACAACCTGACCCAGAAAGCTCATCTTGTAAAAGAGTCTATTGTTCAAGCAAGAATTTTACAATGCTTTCAATAATTATTTTTTTTTACTGTCATTTTCATTTAAATATTATGCCTTCTATCAAGACCTAGTAGTTTATTTCTCATGTTCTATTTCCCCTCTGAACACTATTTTCTGTCTATTTATTTCTCAAGTTTCCTTATTTTTCTTGTTTCTGTATGTGTAATGGCTTACTTATACTTTTAATGAAAATGATAAAAAAGCACAGAAAATGAATATATAGCAAATTATGTTTCAGCTACCATCTCAGAGGGGAAAGGGAGAAAACAAATAAAATGGTACTACCTTCTGGGCCCTGATAATGGGTCTATATCTTTGTACGTACTCTTCACCTTTTTTGTTGTTCCTACCTTCTGATATTTGTTTGTAATTTGTGTCCCAGAACCTAATACATTATTCAAACAATGAGTATCTCCTAATTTCCACTATCTTCTCTGATAACCGTGAGCCTCTTTTTATCTCAAAAACTAAGCAAATGAGCCTGTTTTATTTTCATGTGCTGTTTGCTGAGCCTCAGCTAAGCTTCAGGTTTGAAATACTCAGACTTACTGGAACCATAGGTTTGAATACCAGCAGGTTAATCTTTCCAACACACGAAACTGAAGTGCAACAGTGTTGCTCAAGAAATAAATTCTTTCTGAAAAGCACCCACAAAATGACAGGCATCTCATGGGCACCTTAAAATTAGGTTTTCTTAGAGGCCTTCTCTTCTCAGAGAGGATGGGTAAATTCTGAAGACAGAGCCCTTCACAAACCATAATCTTCTACTGGCAAGCTCCTTTTTTTTATTACAGCTCAGAAGATAAAGTGTGGGTCTGCACAGATTTTTGCTGCATCAGTACAGCACAAAGCAAAAAGTAGTTTCTCAAGGGAGAAATTAAGCCAGTTAGTATATCGTAAATCCAAACCAACACTCTAAACTCCACCCAAAAATCAATAAACAATCAACATAGATCACAGGGTACCCAAAATATAATCATCTCAACATTCCTCCAGTGAACAGCTGGAATCCTTTTCTCTGTACCAGCAAAATTATTCCAGCGGATTTAAGAAGCAGAGTTTACATAAGTCACTGTAGTGTGGGTTTGCACATATGCATGAAGATTGCACCTTCTTGTCCACATATAAAGATAAGAAAGTTGTTCCAGCTACTTCTAAGAGAATCAAGGAATAACTGAGAATAAAATCAGACTGTTCTCTGGTAAAACAAAAACAAATGGCTGACAAACACATGCAATCCAACAGAAAGATACATTCTTCATAATAATCCCAGTTTTTCTAATTTTATCTGGTGTGGACATTGTGACAGGATGCCAGACTGGCTATAGTGGGATTGGGTCTAGACCACTGCTCTATAGGAAAATCCTCAAAGAAGATCAAAGACAAAACAACCAAATTTTACTGGGGAAAAAAAAAATAGTAACGCAACTTTTCATACAGGGAAAACAAAATAACAATGAATAGGATTGGGTTTTGTACACAACCTCTTTCCTTATCTACTACATGCTTGCTTCCAGGCAACTCCTTTACTATGGAGTAGCAACAAACTCTTCCCTGTACCCTTTGGGTCCTAAGAAAGTTATTTTCATCATCTCTAAGGCCTGGCTGGCTTCCCTCAGCACCATGCCACAAGCTTCCGGCTCCCTGTTCCTTTGCCAGATTCATCCTTCACTTTCTCCATCACATTGTGTCCAAATGTGCTCATGGGCCTGACGGGGAGGAACCATCTTCCCTTTCCCCAAGCCTCACATCGCCCAGCCACTCTCTTCAGGGAAGATATGTATAAATGTGAAGATACCAGTAAAGCAAATGCCATCCAACCAAGCCTCAATTAACTTTTGTATATCCATGTGGCAATATCAGCCAGACACAGGAACAAGGATTTAACCGTGCCATCTGGAGTAGAGAAAAGATAAAGCTAATGTGTGTCTGTGCACTGAAGGCAAGCTAACCAGGTGTTCCTTACCAGCACCTTCAATACCTTGTTTTCAAGGTAAGCAAGAGAAACAGAGCAGGATAAATTCTTGCAAAAAAGTAGTTCTCAGAGGAGAGAAACCAACTGTCTGACATGACTCACTAGGACTTTCTCTGGGTAAAGAATAAGAGCAGAGCAGTGCACACCACTTAGGTTTATAGGTATTTTAACAGTACCGCATGAACAGCCAAACAGATATGCATAACGGCTCTGACTTCATCCATCAGTAGAGGAAAAGTCATCTGCCAGCTAAAAAAAGTCAGTCTTCACATTGTGCCCTGACAGGAAGCTTTAATTATGTATATATATGTATATCATATATGTATATGTGAGTGTATACACAGATAAAACGTGTAATTTTTGCCTCACTGTGACCTTGTCAATAAACTTCATAAAAGATGAAAGAGCTAACAAAAAACAAAGCTGGCCAACCCGCCCACCCATGTCTCATTAACACAAGCCATATCACTGCTGTTTTAAGCAAAGCTGTTGGCCTGGGCTCTTGAAGTAACTATTCCATTTACACAGGACCTGGTGCCTCTTGCTAGGATTTAATAGCTGTGAAACTCATGTTTTCAGCCTCCAAGTCATGGCCTAAATATCACCAATCTCTTCACTACTACACAGAGCATGACAAGGACAAAAATGAAGCAGAAATATTGCAGCATTTCTGCCAGGAAGATATTGCACTAGCTCCACAAAGATGATGTCCATCTGAAAGCAGTGCGATTTTTCTCACAAGTATCTCATGTCAGTCGTGGAGTAGAGCCAGGTAGGATTTTCCTCTCAGATATCTGTAACCTAAAGCAACTGGGGGATTTGGTAAATCCTATGGGCAAGAAATCTCTTCTTTGCTTCCAATGTTGAGATGGTATTAGACTCTTTACCACATTTTTGCTGCAATCAGGTAGCTTTTGCTTGACAATCCTCCAGTGAGGGCTCTGCCTGCTTTCTGGGCCTCTGGAATTGCTTTGGATGATCCCAATCAATGTGACCTCCAAGGGCAAAGTCACAGAGAAGCATATCTTGGAGTCAACTAGAGGTCTAAATCCACCAATTCTGTGCCCGCAGGATGATAAATTATCTTCCTCAGGGTCCAAACACAAGTTTCATCTGTCTTTTAGAACAAGCCATCAAAACAGCAGTTCAGTGCTAACAGTAGAGCTGTGACCAAATTTTGGATTACCAGCCCAAAGGGAAAAATACACCAGTGTCCAAACCTGATCTTGGGTCAAACAACTCAAAGACTCTTCAGACTCCAAACAACAGCTAATTCACATCATCGGCTGCTGGAAAGCCCTACACCGTAGTGAAGCAATGAAACAGAAAGCTTCCCAACTCATACCCCCCTTCTCCTGTGGCTCCCCTTCTGCAGAGAGTGAATGAGTCCCTAGCCACCTGTCAAGTCATGCCTTACCTCCTGTACTCTTGGCATCTTGCTTTTTATTTCCTACATGTCACTCGTGTGCCTACAGAGCTGGCCACCCAACAACTTCTGCTGTGAGTCATCCCTCTGAAAAATACTACAGAAGATCCCCAATTCTTACAACCATTTTAAAGAGCCCTTCAATAGTTTTTACAGTTGGTGGTATTTTTTAACAAGTCATGAATTTTTTTCTCTGCTGCTAATCCGCAAAGAAGTTTAAAAACTCTGTGAATATATACACTGCTGAAAGTTCTATTGCTGATGTATGTTTAAGTTATCACAATGACCCATTAGAGGGGAAAGTGTCTCAACTTCTAATTGCAAAATTAAAAATCTTCAGAAAGGGAACAGCAGAGAAGATCAAGGAATTTGGCAGTGTATATTTTCTGGAAACAAATGATTTTCATTTCTTTCAAGAGTGAATAAAAAAGAAATATTAAAGCGGAGAGAAAAAAAAATACTTTTACAATAACTTTAGAGGTTATACCTCATCCTGATGTTTCAGTAATCAAATACTTTATCAAGCAAAAAGAGATTTTAATTTGCTATTTTAAAAGCTCCCCAGCTGGAAATAGTCTAATCTCTAAAGGAAGGAGTGCCAGATGCATAGGACAAGAACAGTAAAAGCTCTAACCCAGCAGTCGTCGTCTTATCTTCACTGGTAAGAGGAAATGAATGAGTCAGCAGATCAGAGAGGGAGAAATGGAGTGTGTCGCTCCAGTAGTTCTAAAACATATGAACCCAAGAAAGTGTCTGAGTTATCAGGCAAACTTCTAACGTTAGTAAAGAATTTCATTGGAAGTCAATGGAAGTATTTCAAGTTTGACAGCATAATAAGCCAGAGTTTCTTTGTACCAGTCATTATTTTGGATCTTGGTTTAGTAATAATACCTAGTTCTCACATAGCATTTCTCATCATTTTATCAGAAACTGTTTTACTAAGGAGTTCAGTATTTTTACTGCTATTAAATTGAAGTAAAAAAAAAAAAATCTAAACACAGAAGTGAATCTTGTTTGATAAGACATTTCAAGAGCTACAGGACAGTGCCATGTGATCTAGACTAAAAGGAAAAACACAAACGAGTTTCTGTATTTGCCTTTGATTGATTAGATTGTGCTGTTCTTGCAAGGATAAGCATGTTAGCTAAGATTGTAATGCGTTTCTTAAATGGCAGCAAACTGTCAAATACTGTAAGATTAATTTAGTATTGAAAAAATGTTTAAAAAGAAAAACATTCAAGGAGAGAAATAACCAAACCCTGTTTAAAGTAAAATTCCAAATGTCTCAGAAAATTTTAAATAAATATTCCATACATTAGAGGTTCAATTCCATTTCTTTTAAACATCAGTCTGATTGTAAAGCTGCAAATCTCAAAAATTCTCACATGATTTCAAATATTAGTTGCTTTCACACAATCTGGAATGTTCTCAAAATACAAGTCTCTTTCAAAGTACTTTGGTATTTTCACTTGTGACCATAAATATATGTGTTAATTAAAAAAATTTGTTCCACTTTGTATTAAAGATATTGACTAAACAGTGTCAAGCCTGCTAGGAGAGTTGAATTTTTAAACACCCTTCTATTTATTTAACATTGCATGGGTAGAATCTGTGAAATATATTTCTGATGACCTGTATATCATAGATACCTAGAATGAACCCAGATAAGGGCTCTTACCATTTTCCCAATTCCCCACAGTAAATAACTTGGGAGAATCTTTACTAGTTGACCAAGCATGACAATCTAAACATCATAGGAGGTTCTTTCCAGTCTTAATTTCATATTTTAAATGGCACTCTCTAAAAGAAAAAAAAATTACAGAAGATAAAAAATGAGTAGTCCAAATTTTAAAGGAGGCTTCATGATGCATGCAGAATTTTAACTTGCTGTGGTAGCCTGTGAGAAGCTGAAGTTAGACACCAATAGTTTTCATTTTGCTGTGGACTGGGTAGAGAAGTGTGGCCCTAGTATTTAGAGCATGTGAATTGCTTTTCTGAGGAGCTATGACATACTGCACACATAAGAGGAGATATGCCAGACCCAGTTGTTACACAGCCAGGCCTCAGAGATGTAGGGTGAAATTCTCCTGCTCTGCAAAGGTCTACCAGGCAAAAACCACCAGCTTTTCTAGGACAGCTTTTTCAAATGCATGTAGGGGAATCGGTTACCTACAAAAATAAACGCATTTATATCTCAGCTTTTTTCAACCTTTTGTCCAAGATCTGGTAGTGATCAGAGTAGTATGCACTGTGATTGCATTGACATTGCGCTCTCTGAGCATGGATTCCTGTCTAGTTTCACTGGAATCACACTGAGCAAATACATTCCCTTTTTATAATGAAAATATATAGGCCCACCACCTCCATGGTGCTCACCAGGCAGTAAGGGTGGCTGTCACAGAGAGAGGATGCTGCCCCCCGACACCCCCTGCTCCTTTCTTTGCTGCATTTGCTTGACTTTCACTCTCACTGGCAAAGTCAATAGTGGAAAGTGTGGACCCATTAAGAGATTATTCCCAAATTCTTAGACTGAGAGTCATCAATAAGAACGCCTGGAGAACCATTTTAAAATAGCAGCTCCTGGACATGCCATTGCCAGTAGCTAATTCTCATTCAAATGAAACAATGTGAATGAGACTCTCGGCTGCTTTATTAGGAGTAGAATCACTCAGGCATGGCATTCAGCTTTGGTCCAAAATGAGCTTTCTTTAACCGAATGGCTTGCTTTAGCTGGGTAAACAGTGACCACCTGCTATTCTTTGAGCTGCAACCAAATCACAAGGAGCACTTTTTTATTTTAACTAGCTTACAGCCTGAGTTGCATATCCCCATGGATATTAATCAGCAAATTTAGAGCTGTAGTGCTATCAAAAAATGTAACATTTTAAATTTATTTTTGTAAAGTACAGGGTCAAAGTGAATATTAATCTTTAACGGGATGAAAATGTGTCATTTCTTTGTGGGAATTAAAAAGCAGACATAATCTATAACTGACTTATAAAGTAGACAATAAGGCAGTCAGCTTTATCCAGGAATAAAATATTTGGCATTTTAAAGGAGTATTTTCTATGAATTATTCGAAACACAGATAGAACTATGCCTCGGCTGTGAAATTATTTCCTGGCATTCGTCAAAGCTCTTTTCCACTAATTAACTAAATATCTTCAATCAGTGATTTCTGTGTTTATTTATTAAATAGACCACAATACATTGCAAGCCACGTTGCCAAGTTGTCTTTTATTTTAAAAAAATAATATTTAGAAAACAAATCCAGAATTAGAATACATGCCTCTGAATTTCAGGGTGCCATTCAGGTTTTAGTAGAAATTATTTATCTCAGTATTTATATCTTACTCTTCTGCTACCTGTGGTGAGATTCCCACTCTGGAATTCAGTATATTCTCTGTTAGATGATCTCTCTATTTACAAAACATGAAATTTCTTTACAAAACATGACATTTAAGTGCCTTACACAATTATTTGATTGGTCAGTGCTTTTCTATACTTTGGTCTTCTTAAAGTGAAATAGGCAGGAAAGTTTAAGAGTATCTGTATTTCCTGTAAAAAAAGAGAGCATCAGTCCTGACATGTACTAGGGAAACTCTTTTTAACTTTAATTGTACTATGCAAATATAAAACTGGAATGGTAGTGCCAGTTACTTTTCCTCATTTTAATTATGATTTAGGTGGAATGATTCGTTCAGGATTTGCTAACGAGGTGAAATGTTTATGAGCCATTATGTACTGAGATAATACTTCAAAAGTTCAGAATGCCACACAAAAATATACACTCCCGCACAGAAGTCACTGTGTCCTTTTCAACAAATAATAGCCACTTTTTGAGTAGGGACAAAGCTACTGTTCAACAAGGCACAATGCTGCTACACAGCAGAATAAGAAAACTGGGGGGCCCAACTCTCCTTCCTATGAACAAAACCTGCTTTTATGCCTCTTTTGTGCTGCCTATTTGCCTTCATCTAAATAAGGTTCAGGTCCAGATGTTCACAGCTCACTGCTGCTGTGGGACTTCTGGTGGGACTTAGGCTGGAGGATGTCATTTTTTTCTGAGGTTATTAACATTAACTACATTTTCTCTGACTCTCTTTGTTTCATATGCATAGTTGAGAAAGTAAATGTAGGTGTCAGGGAGCTGTGGCCCACCTGGAGAGAGGCCCCCGGGGCTGCAGGGTCTCCCCAGGGCAGGCAGGGAAGGACCTGGCAGCTGGGGCCCATCCCACCAACCCAGCCAGGGAGCAGGACAGCCTCCCTGGCAATGGGAATGGGGATGGGGATGGCCAAGGCTGGGCAGGACGTCAGCCCACGGGGGCTCCCCGGGGTGGGAGGCCGGGCAGGGCACAGTTGTGGCAGGGCTTGAGATGGCATCCCATGGCTGGGGCAGGGACTGATGGCCCCAGGCTGGGTTGAGGGGGGGCCAGGGGAGAAGACACTAAGGCCTGTGGGTGCCCTCAGGGCCCTGATGGTACAGAAGATTGCTTGTTACAGAAAACAAAGGGATTTAAAATTACAGTTGTGTTGTCAGTTGTCTTTAGAACAAATATTTCTAGGTGGAGCATCAGTGGAAAGGAGACGTAGAGGTTAAAGTCTTGACTACCCAAGGGCCTTTTTTAGAAAGCAAGGGCATACCTATCTCATTTCAATACATAAATTTCCATTATTATGTAGTATTATTAACTAGTGATCAGCTGCTGTTCTGCTATACCTTATTTCTTTAAATAAGCAGGATACTTTTCCAGCTTTTGGGTAGGTGACCTGAAGTGTTCTTGATAGCTTTACTCCTTTTTAAAAAATTATGTAAATTGGCCAACTTAAAGAGAGAAACTTTTTTCCATAAATCTTATTGTGCTCAATCTTCTATTTACCTTTGTCACTACTATTGAGTATTAGATTGATGCATTCAGAGAACCGCCCACAATGATTATATCTCATAAAAATATATTTCTATCCCATGACTGAGTACCTGGAGCAAAACTTACTTTTTTGTGCACACTTCCCTGCTTTCACTGACATTGAATTTTACATTGAGATGTTAAGTTATTCTCTAGTTGTTCATGACAGTGAGATCCTTCTGTAGCTCTTCAGAGTCAACTTCAAAACAGACTATGCCAAAAACGTCTATATGATGTAGAGACTTAACAGTGACTGACAACACATTCTTCCTCATTTTCAGATCCAAACTATGCTGAACTGACATATGTCCCAGTACTGATCTTAAGAAGTTTTTGTAAATTTTGGGGTACCTAACCCTTCTCCATTTCTCCATTGTATAAACATGTCACTTGTTTCTAACCTTCTTTGATCACCCATTAATCCATAAGAAAAATTCCTCTGTTATCCCATGAGTGCTTAGTTACTTTAAAAGAGATTTTGTCAAATGCTTTTTGAAAATCCGCACACATTATATGCTTTGGATCAGCCATATCCACATGTTCATTTATTCTTTTCTCAACTATAATAAAACTATGGCTTTCATCAAAAGCCTATTCCCAAATATGTCATATTCCTCACTGCATTATTAAATTTATTCATTATCAAGTTTTTTCATTTCTACTGTTTTGTGGAAATCAGATTTACTGATTCATATTTCCCAGGATCGTGAGTGGAGCTTCTCTTCAAAGTCTGATGCCATGATTCCCATCTGCTTTCCTCTGACAATAAGACAGATGTAAACAATAATCACAAGTGTCAATTAGCAGTTCAACAGTTTTATATTTACCTTTTTTTAGAATTCTAATCACAGTGCTACTAAGTTCTAGTGATTTGATTCTTAAGTGTATTAACCTATTTTAAAACTCTTTCATTGACACATCAGTCTGAAACATTTCCTCAGGCTCATTCCCTTTTAAGAATGACTGTGATATGGGAACGACTCAGTCAGCCTTTCTGTAATCACTATATATTACACAAATATTCCTATTATTTCTTAATCATGTCTTGGAACTAGACTAGCTTTCTTATTCTGATAGTTTTGAATAAGAAGCAGCTTCTATATGACTAAAGATTAGTTTCTCCAAGTCTTTTGGGTATGTTTTTCATGATTTTGGTTTTAACTTGTCAAGGATTATGGTCCTTTCTAGCCTTCTTTCCCAGACATCATTTCTGCTTTTTGGTTTTAAGACATGTTCCAGAATTTACCCATATATTTGTACTTTCTTTTTCCTTTACTCTAGCTTTCTCCTTTATTTTAAAATTAATTCCCTTTTAAAACATTCTGTTTAGTTGCCTTTTTTACAGCTTCCGCATTACTTAGAAGTTTAGGAGGTGGGGTAGAACTCTTTCTCTCTCACATATGGAATTTGAAAACATACAATTTCTCCAAGAGAAAGGAAATCCTTTAGGGTTTTTACCTGATCAGAGAACACACCAGCAACAGGTTTATTCTTTATGTCTTCAGGTATGAACGGAGTACCTTTAAACAAGGCTTTAATACATTTATGGAAATGAATTAACAGTAGGTGGCCTTAAAATCTCACTAACAAAACTCAGATCTCTGAGCCAGAACTTAAGGGTCAAGCCACTTCTAATGTCATATGATTGTTAGCTTTGAGAGAGTGGGACCTTACTCATTCCTAATTTTCCCATTCACCTAGCCTACTTAAATAATCAGGTTTTTATAGCTTTCTATACAATATATAGCCTGATATTTCACAGCTGGTAAAACTGTAGAATTAATATAACTAACAGATATAATGGATTCTCTGATTAATAGATTCCCTATATCTCTGGCAATATTTAGCAAGCAGCAAATAATATACTGCTTTTTCATTAGTGCCTACTGAGAGAGAATTTTTTCCACTTCAGATTATTATGGTTATTATTCATATCATTTTTAGGGATGAAAACTTCAAAAGGTTGAGCGATCTTGTTTTGCAGGAACCATAAGATTACCTGAGAGTGTCTCATTTTTTTCTGGTTCTTCTACTACCTCTTCTCTTCTGTCACACATCTCTCTCAAGGGAGATTGTCCTCGGCCCACAAAGATCCTCTACTCCCCCTTTGAGTGCTTATCTATGTCCTTTTGTCATATCTTTGACTTTGTCTTTGACCTTGCAACCAGCTGTGTCTATTAGTGGGATTCTATATTCAATAAGCGTTTTGGCTGACTCAAGTAGGTTCTTCCAGTCCCTTCCGACCCTCTTTTGAGATTTCTCTTTTACCCTTAACTGCGCACTCCTTCAGACAAACTCCGCTGAGCTTTTTATTTTTGTCCCACCAAACTGTCTGTGTGACAGTAACAGATGTTGTGAAGTCTGCGTAATAACATTGAACCTGTATATTTCTTGCCCTAGATCACTTAGTGCATATGACATTGGACATCAGCAGCCAGCCAAGAGCTGATTCCCTTTTTGGTTAAGGTCCTTCAACAGAGGGGTCGAATATCAAGAGAAATGTCTGGGGAGAAGGGTAAGTCAATTGCAGGAGGTAGGGTCAGAAAATAATTCTTACCGGGGCAGTTATAGAAGCCGGAGGTTAAAATTTCTACTTCAACTTCCACTTGTGATTTTTGCAAACTAATTTGTCCCTCCCTAATTAATACTAAGAAATAGTCATGAGCAACATTAGAGTGCCACCACTTAAGATAATGCTAGTATCCCCTCAACAGACATCTATAAAAATTCACTCTTGGCCAGAGGTGCTTAGCCTTTTGTGCTGCAAAATACAACATTTGCAACTCTGACAGCCTAAGGGTTGGGTTTAATTTGCATAAAGATTTAAATACATTTACATACACTTGTCCTGCAAATAAACAGTAAAATCCAATACTTGTTATTAAGACAACTGAAAATAGTAAGTGAAGGTTGTATTTAATGACAAAAGAAAGAAGACAAGACAGAGAGAAAGTTATGCTACCTATAAAACTTATGCAATGTTCTTTCACTGAATATTTTATTTACAAATGAATTCTGGCTAATATGAAGATGACTCCATAAGGAACATCCATTATTCCATTCCAGACCAAATAATTTATGGCTTAAAATGGACTAAAATGTACCTGGTATGTTACTAGAGGTTGATGGATTTTCAATACTATTCACCAATTCTATACAAAGTTCTTCAAGTGACCATTCCTTCCAGGAAAATACAGCAAACAAACAAACAAACCAAAACAAAGCAAATGCATGAAAAAAAAGAAATAAGTTGTCTTTTTAATTCTATTATTATGTCTTTTCTTTTTTCTGTCTCTTACCTTCTTCCTCCTGTTTCATTTGCACTCCTTTATTTGAAACAGCTCTTACACAGTTGTTGCAATTTCAGCATGAGAATATACTGACATTCCTGGGTAACCACAAGAATAGTGAGAAGAGAAAACAGTGTCTCAGAAAAGCAAAGCTCATTAGAACAGCCAGTAGTGAGAGCTGGCAGGACCATGCCCTAAGAGTTGCATGTGAACGGCTGTTCTGAATATGGCTTTTTTCCTCCTACAGGGAAAGGCCACTTTCCAGAAAGATGCTGAGAAAATAGATTTGGACTGGAACTTAGTCTGCAAACAACAGGTCCAAAGGAATGTGCACTGGTGCCTTATGAGCTTTGTGATAGAAATGTAATACAGATGGATAATGTAATATGGTGTCCCCATAACCCACTGCTTTACACATTTGATGATCCCTTAACAGAGGTGGAGGTATTAACATCCTAAGGGAATCCTGGAGTTGCTTTGAAGAAGGTTGATTATGCTTGATGGTCAGTGATTGGTGCTTGCTATAGCATAGATATCCCTGTCAGATAAGTCTGTTTCCAGAAGTCTTGGGGTGGATCACTAAACCTGTTCCCCAAAAATAGGGAAGTGACTTGCTTTCCCAGTGGAACAGTTTTTCTTCTCCCTTTCCACAGATTTCCTTATGGGAAAAGGCAGTCAAAAAAAAGCACCATGTCTTCAAGCTTCATGTTCTTGATACCCCTTTGCATTACTTTACATCCAATTTTAAGATACAGATGTATATTTACTTCCATGTAGGTAAATATATCTGTAGAGTGTCAGCACAATATATCTGTACAGTGCTGCCAAGATGCTCATAATAAAAGTACTGTTTTATCTGTCTCAGCCTGTGAATTTAGTCATGGCCTTTATTGTCTTTAGCTGACATAAATATTGCTTTCATTACATCAAGAATCCAAGGCTTAACCCATAACACTGACATTGTCATACAGAGGAGAGCTATTTCACTTTTAGCAAGCAACAAAGTTAGTGATTTTGTTGGTGGGACTAAATGAATTTTTGTTATATTTATGTTGCAACTGAGGTATCATGATCTGGAGATAATTGTTGGAGCCAGTCAGTTTTATTTAATGTTCTTTAAAGACAGTCAAGGGCATTCAGAGCTTGTGACTGGCATTTATTTTGTTTTGTGTGGGTAGAAAAGTAAGGTAAATTCTCTTCTTCTATCAGTGTAAACCTGGAGTAATTCCACTGAAACCAGCAAAGTGGGTCAGATTTGTAGAAGCACAGTAAAGGCAAATTCAGACCTCATAATCTCTTCATTTCTATTCCCAATGTCATTCTATGAACTTGAAAAAGATAGATGGGTCTCTGTTTTCCTTAGTGGTAGCTGATAGCATCTTCAACAAGCACGTGCATGTCCATGAACATTTCTATACTTGAGGTAAGAAGACATCCATACTAGCACTGGAACTTGAAATTGCCACAGTGGGCTAAGTTATCTTTCCAAAATATTTCACCATTTCAACAGTCACAAAGGTTTTGCAAGGAAAAAGTTACAATTCTTCAAAAATTTTGTTAGTATTTTTTGAGGTTTTTTAATCTACATTTTGGCAGATACAGGAACTGTTCAAACCCGCATACACCCTTTATTTTCAGCTGGAAATTTTGCTTAAGTGGAATTTGAGGACTGTGCACACAATCAGATTAGAAGCAAGATTTCCCAATGTCCAACAATCAAGTCAGAGCAGCAACAGAGCAGTATGGAAATCCTGGCTGTGACCACAGCACGTATGTAGATCAAGAGGGCAGCACATGCACACATAGCAAAACTGGCCCATCCAGATAGCACCGCACCTCTTGCAAACATACAGACTAGTTGTGGGAGCACATGAGCATAAATCACATAGATCAGCTGCTGCCAGGACCCACTGGGCTTGTGTACTTCATCCTGTCTGAGAAAACCTGGAAAAGGGTATGCCAGCCAGTCCTTATCTGCATTCCCCTTGCCAAGGAGGCAAAGCAATAGACTCTCACTGGGAACTGATCCTCTCTTTCTCTCTAATACAAAGCACAGGCACTTCCCACTAGGAATAAAACCTTTTGCATCTGAATTCTCAGAGTCTGGAGCGCAGGATGTGGGAGACTCTGCTCAGTGCCTTTCTCAGATGGAGATTACTCAAACTCGTATTTCTCACCTCCCAGAAAGGTGTCCTAACCATAGAAGCAGAAATGAGGAGCCTCTGAGCTCCTTAATGCAACAGCCATGTTGTAACTGTATTAAAGCAAGCCCACATCTGTCTCCATGAACAGCAACCACTGTGATCAGACTGTTCAGCACAGTTTGACAAGGTGCCCAGATTTTAAGGTTTAGATTTACAAATGCCTTCTCAGGATTTCTATGCTCCCCTAGGTCGCTGGATATCACTAGGCATCCAGTTCCCTGCTCTAGCTGATGTGGCTGCTTGTGTGCGTGTGTCAGTCTTGTATGTCTGCACAACTTACCCTGTTCTGGAGAGTGAGATGGGGTCTGGTATTGAATATGCATCAGGGACACATGGATCTGAGCCCATGGCAACCTTCACAGGAGTCCTGTGGAGCAGACAGAGAGGCTGTCAGGCTGACACAGCTGAGTGCCTTGCATATTATAATCTGTTTCTTCTAGTCTCCAGCTGCCTGTGTTACTGACGGTGTTTGCCACTGGGGTTTAGATTTGTGACCAACTCCCCCTACCCTACCCCACCCCACCTTAGTCTTCAAATCTGTATTTATGCAGTCAGTTTAGTAAAAATGTATTAAACAGCACCATTGCACCTCACACTGTCACCATTCCTTTGTGTCTGTAACAGTTTCACCGGGGTCAATAACATTTTTTAAATGACTTGCAGCAAATGTGGCAAGTACTTAAACAATAGACTCCATCAGTTCCAGAGAAGCTGGTTTATTCTACTAAGTCAATTATCAGTGGTTTCAAAAGTCCCTAAATAAGTAGTTGTCTGACAGATCATAATGTCTCCTTCTGTTACTCTATGCCAACTCATATACTGCTGCAGAATAATTTGTCTTACTCTTTTGTTTAGGATTTGAAAAACAATCATGTTGAAAGGAAACAGAAGAAAAAATTATAAGAACAATGGAATAAGAAAACAAAAGCAGTTCTGGGAAAAATAAACTTCCTACTCTAAATATTGCTGGGATCTTTTAGCAGTGTATTTTGCCATATGAGCAATGGATTTACCAAAGCTCTCAGTTCTCTGGCAATCATGTTAGCATGCCACAGTTGTATTGGCTGAAATCATCTGCCCCCTTATCCCCATCAGAATGGTATTCACTGCCAGCCCCTTTCACAACTGATGGTGAGCCTTGGGGAAACCACCTGGTTGCCTGTGCTTTAAGGCAAAAACCTCACTTCTTGGATCCCTTTTGTGCCAAAAGCATCGAGACTGGAGGTAATGCTGCCAAAAAAAAAAAAAAGAAAAAAAAAGGAAAAAAAAAGTTGCAGTTTTATTAATGGGCTCCCTTCAGGTGTGCTGTATCCTTTCACTTTCCGTAATTGCTTTGGGGACCGAGCTTTGCTGAGTGTTCACAGAGGCCAGACTTCAGGTCAGATGTGCAAATGGCTGTGGTGTTTGATTGTCCAAGGTTAGCTCGTAGGCTGTCCAGTCAAGGAAAGAAAGCAATACTACAAGATGAGTTGTGACTATCCAAACCAGGCAGCATACGCATTAAGAAAATCCTGTATGATCACTTGCCAGACATTCCTTGGATAACGTCTGCAAAGCTACAGGATCCCCACGGATGTCATGGACTATGGACAGGCAGACAGTCTCTGAGATAGCAGCAACCAGAGTTGTCAGCAGCTTCAAGGATCGGGGCCAAGGGAGGGAAATGCTGAGCAGTGCTCAGGCTGCAGCAATGTGCTCTTTGTAGCCTATGGCAGCAATGAACTGAATAAATAAAGTCTCTGAAGTGTTTTCATGTGCTGTCCCAGATACAGGAAACTTCATCAATAACGGATGGAGGCACTGATAACATGCATAGCCAAGGCCAAATTTTAAGCTGGGAAGAAGGCACTAATTCCCACCTGTAGCAAGAAGAGATAGAAGAGTGGGGTGGGGTTCCTTCCACTGACCATCCAAAGTATCTGGGACTACTGTGTAAGAGAAACTCAGTCATTTAATGAACTGAGGCACATACTCTGTTTTGGCTCCTTATCCAAATCATCTGCCCCTTTCAGGCAGCATTATTTCACTCCTATATGTATCCAGTTTGAGCCACTGCATCTACAGTCAGTATGTGCAGGCAGTGTGAAAACGTTGTGGTAGGACTAGTGTACAATGATATCCATTTGGGTGAGGATGACCATGCTTCCAAATACTGTTTGTATGGACTTCTACTATCTGCCTTTTAGTCTGCAAGCACCTGCTAATTCCATAAACTTAGAGGTGGTATAGTAACTGCTATAAAGGAAATTATAACATAAGCTGAGATGGGCATGTGGAGATCCCTTTCCAAGCAGAGATCCATTTCCAGTGGAATAATAAAAGAAAAAATCAGTGCAAAATATAACCACAAATCTTCAAAAAATAATTTAAGCTGCCTTTACCTGTGCTTTTTGCTGAGAAAAGAAGCCAAAAATTGGGCCTAGTGTTTTCATTTAGCTTATACTGAATATGTAGTTCACTATTTGCCTTCATACCATAAAAACATTTTCAGAAGAGCCTTTCCCTCTCTGTGCATGATTTATATTCCTACTGTCCCATGCTTGGCTGATTTCCATACACAAATCCAAACATTTCTAGCAACTCCTGGGTCAATTTGTGGAGAAGTTCTTGAAAAAACATGCACTTACGGGTTTGCTTTCTTTGTCCTCAGAAATTTTCCCTCTTTCTGTGTGTATTGTGATAGGGAAAAACTGAAGGAAATAATCTGTCTCCTTCATTAGAATTCAAAAACAAAGTTTCTTTGATGCTTTGCTCATTACTTTTATAAATAGCCATAAAATAGTTCATTCTTTATCCATAATTTAACAGATCACTATATTTATTTCCCTGTACTTTTTTTTTTCCCTGCAAACTGCAGATAAGGAGTCACTCATATGTGGCATAAAGCTCTTTCTTAAAAAAAATTAGTCATGGTGAGTAATAGTTGGAATCTTTCAAACTGCTGGCTATTCAGCTGCTAGATGATTGAGATGCAGAATCAAAAAATCATAAGAAATATCAAAAAACTTTTGTCAGACTGAGAAAACCAAAGGACTATGAAGTTGTATTATTGCACACACAGCAAGATGAGAAGCAGTGGCATCTCCCAATGAGAGGTTTTAAAAGGTTTAGCCAACAGTACTCAATAAACATTGCTTTTTCTTAAGGCAAAATTATCTGAAATAGTTTGGAAACACTGTCTAAGGTTACCTTTCAGGAAAAAAAAGAGGGGATATTATATATTATTCCTCTTGTTTTAAATACATTTGACCACAGGCCATTGAAGCAGATGATAATGGGTTTTTTTTAGCATGTATATGTTTTCCATGTATAATAAGTAATGATCAAAAATGCCTAAAAAAAGAGTACTCCAGTGATAGGAGACTATTTGTGGGTTTTCTTACTGTAATGGGAAATGGACTTCTATCATTTCTCTGAATTTGTATTAAGGTAGACTATTTTTATCTACTTGGCTGTTGCAGTCCAAGTAACCTCTGTGTGAGAGCCTGTGCTGATGATCATAGAATCATAGAATCATAGAATCGTTTAGGTTGGAAAAGACCTTTAAGATCATCCAGTCCAACCATTAACCTAAAACTACCAAGTCGGCCACTAAACCAATTAAGGGTAGAGTAATAATGTCATGTTTCATGGCTTGGTGCCTGGATTATTTTTTAATGAAAGTAAAAACTAGGAATCATTAAGATTGGAAAGCATCTCTAAGATCATCAGTCCAACCATCAACCCAACACTACCATGCCCACTAAACCATGTCCCAAAGTGCCACAGCTACCCATTTTTTGAACACTTCCTGGGATGGGGACTCCACCACCTCTCTGGGCAGCCTGTTCCAATGCTTGACCACTCTTTCCGTGAAGAAATTTTTCCCAATATCCAATCTAAACTTCCCCTGGAGCAGCTGGAGCCCATTTCCTCTCATCCTATCTCTAACTACTTGGGAGAAGAGACCACCACCCACCTCACTACAACCTCCTTTCAGGTAGTTGTAGAGAGCGATAAGGTCTCCCCTCAGCCTCTTTGCTCCAGACTAAACAACCCCAGTTCCCTCAGCCACTCCTCATAAGACTTGTGTTCTAGACCCTTCACCAGCTTCGTTGCCCTTCTCTGGACATGCCTCAGCACCTCAATGTCTTTCTTGTACTGAGGGGCCCAAAACTGAACACAGTATTCCAGGTGCGGCCTTACCAGTGCCGAGTACAGGGGGACGATCACTTCCCTGTTCCTGCTGGCCACACTATTGCTGATACAAGCCAGGATGCTGTTGGCCTTCTTGGCCACCCGGGCACACTGCTGGCTGATGTTCAGCTGGCTGTCAACCAACATCCCTGGGTGCTTTTCATCCAGGCAGCTTTCCAGCCACTCTTCCCCAAGCCTGTAGCATTGAATGGGGTTGTTGTGATTGAAGTGCAGGACCCAGTACTTGGTCTTGTTGCACCTCATACAATTGTCCTCAGCCCATCGATCCAGCCTGTCCAGGTCCATCTGCAGGGCCATCCTACCATCGAGCAGATTGACACTCCCACCCAGTTTGGTGTCATCTGCAAACTTACTGAGGGAGCACTCAAACCCGTCGTCCAGATCATTGATAAAGATATTAAACAAGACTGGCCCCAAACTTGAGTCCTGGGGAACACCACTTGTGACTGGTTGCCAACTGGATTTAACTCCATTCACCACAACTCTCTGGACTCAGCCATTCAGCCAGTTTTTTATCCAGCGAAGAGTATGCCTGTCCAAGCCATGAGCAGCCAGCTTCTTTAGGAGAATGCTGTGGGAGACACTGTCAAAAGCTTTACTGAAGTCCAGGTAGATGAAATCCACAGCCTTTCCTTCATCCACTAGGCGGGCCACCAGGTCATAGAAGGAGATCAGGTTGGTCAAGCAGGACCTGTCTTTCATGAACCCATGCTAGCTGGGCCCAATCCCCTGGTTGACCTGCACATGCCTGTTGAGCGAACTCAAGATGAACAGCTCCATAATATTCCCCAGTACCGAGGTCAGGCTGACAGGCCTGTAGTTCCCTGGATCCTCTTTCCGGCCCTTCTTGTGGATGGGCGTCACATTGGCAAGCCTCCCGTTATCAGGGACCTCCCCTGTTAACCAGGACTGCTGATAGATGATGGAGAGTGGCTTGGCAAGCTCCTCCACCAGCTCCCTCAGCACTCTCAGGTGGATCTCCACATAGATCTCAAAACATTGCTCTTTGGAATAATAAGTCAAATATACCTTGGAGAAATCTGAGACACCTCTCTCTCCTAATTTTTTTGAGTGGACCTGGCAGCCACACTGAGTTGTATCTAGTCTATGAGGACTGTTGTCCATTGGTAACTCAACAGGCTAACACCTTAGATGCCCCTCCTATCTTTCTGACAAGACCCAAAACACAGCTTTTATTCTAAGATGAAAAATACTTCCTGGGGGAACATTTGAACAACTAACAGGAGACCAGGAAACTTTCTGAAAGCTTTTTCTTTCAATCATTCCGATGCCTTTCATGGGAAGGTGTTGAAATCCTCAGAGTTATGTCTCATGAAACTAATCTTGTGTCAGAGGAAATAACAACAACAACAACAAAAACCCAGAAGAAACCGCAGATTTATATCTTCTGTGCCTCACAGGAAGGCCCCCAAGATATGATCCTCAGTGGTGCTCTCTGACTTGTGCACAGCCTTTCTCAGTCCACCTCACTTTTAATCTTCTGCTCACACTGCTGCTTCTATTGGTTCTTTGGTAACATCACTATTTCTAAATCTGTTTTCAGGATTTTACCTCTCCATCACATTGTCCCTGCCCCAGCCTTCATTTTTGTCAAGGCACGTGTATGACTCTCATTTCTCAGGACTCTCACCCATCCAAATCTCCCCTACTATTTGCATGGCCCTTTCTTCTTAGGCCTAGAGCCACCTTCCAACTCCTCATTAGGTCCAGTATTTTAAGAGCACGAACCCTCTTTCTCTCTGTATCATCATTTACCTCTCGTGCTTGTCTCTCCCTCCTTGTGCAGCTCTGCATACATGCACTGGGCAGCTGCAGAGAAGATGAAATGGCTATTCACTTCCTTGCCTAGGGGCAGAATTTGTTAGATGCTGAACCTCAGAGGTTTCTCTCAAGATAGTTCAAGATGCAGGGCCAGGTTCTCAAGAAATGGGTTCTATGGGCCAGACTACACAAGAGCAGTATTCAGGTAGACAGTGTGGGAGGAATACAGAAACAGCATCTCTCACCTCCTACAGCTGGGTGCTTGCAGTGTGAAGCAGAGGGATTGCACTGTATTGCTTCCCACCTCAACTAGCCCTGTAGCAGAGGACGTACAGGTTTCTCTGCTTTAACTGTTAAAACTGTATATGAAGCTGTATTGTACCCCTCCAGAAAGTGTAACACCAAAAGCTTCGGCTTTTCTTTCCAGGACAGTGCGACTTTTTGCATTCCCCTGGCAGGCAGTGTTGTAAACAATCCTGACTAACCCAGTCAAGGCAAGATATTTCTGTATGCACATCAATGTTTTAGAGTTCCTGTGGCCAACAGTCTGTTATCTGAAGTCTATTATCTGTATGGGCAGATCATCTGCTTGCAAGTATACCAGGCAGGATGGAGAAAAATATGACCCTATACTAATGTTCAAATTTAGATTAATATTTCCCCAAGCACTATTTCCATTAGTGCTAATACAGGAATGCATAGATCGTAAATTGTCCTTTCAGGCTGTGACAATTCTAAATTTAGTGCCAGTGTTAATTAAGCAAGAGAAAATTAGGCAATGCAACAGATTTGGGGAGCAGGCAGTGGAAGGGGAGAGCTGGACCATCAGTTTGAGGACTTTGGGTGGTAATAATTTAGTTCACAAACAATCATGAGGGTAGACCTGAATATTTCAGTGCTTTTAATAATTTGTGGCATTTAAGGACAGCAGATTATTTTTGAATTATTTAGATTCCAGATGAGTAGAGAATAATCTTGATTTACCCTTCTCCCAGCCTTTTCCGTGTTGACAGAAAGAGTTCATTTGTTACTCTGACATACGTGCTAATTACTATACCCATATTTACATGCTGCACATTCTATTGACTACTGTATGAGAGAGATTTCAGCGGGGTTAATAAATGTCAAAAAACTTATGTAAACATTTTCTTCTCTTTTCTTTCATATAATAGAGGAGTCTATTTAATAAACCCAAAATCAGTATAAGGTCACAATGTGTTTGGCTTTAAAACTGAGGTTAGGGTAAGTAATAACAAAGGGTCCACTATGTTCCTTATTTAGTTGCATATAACACAGAACTGAATAGGATGATTAATAATCATGTTCTACACTGAAAGAATGCAATTTATAATAGTTTATGTAAATACAGCAGCAGTATTAGTTGTTCATTTACCATTGCCATGTTAGCATGTATGGGAATTCTAGCATTTCTACAAAGCAACAAAGCCAATATCCTCACAGGAGTTCTGTGCTTAAATACCTTTGAGAATGTGGGCCCAAGGTACTAAAATAGCTTAGCATTATTGAATGTTTAGTTAAAATTAGACAGAATACTGGCATGTGTAGCAATGTTTGCTAAGAAATCTGGGTTATACTGAGCTATGTTGGCAGTGGAGGAAGATTGGAGAGAATTAAAAGCTTTTACAAGATCACTGAACTAAAAAAGAGCAAAATAAATAAAATTTAATCATTAGCATAGCATAAATTACATTTTTAAAATGAAAATAACTCAGAATCCAGTCCAGGATGTTCTTTTAATTAATTAATTAATGTCAAAATTTCAATATAAATTATGATGGGGTTTTTTAATCAGTATGATCTATGAGAAGCCTAGGAAAAAATGAGTTCTCTCAGCTTTGTAGCCCATGGTGCACTCTCATGATAACAGTGAATCAGTACTTACCTGTAGCCTTTGATCAGCAATGAAATCAACAGTAATGTTGTTCTATCATGTTACCTAGTAAGCTAGGTCATTAACTTAGAGCACATGAGATACATCTCTCTCACCTTCTGCATGGATGCTCTTATTACACACAGGTTCACTGAGACTAGGATGACTTTGGCTCCTACATATCTTAGTGAATCCAGCAGTCAGTAAGCACTACATGCAAGGTAGCTATTATCTTTTGAGAAAGGAGTAAAACTTGCTTCACCATGGCCTTATGAAGACCTGGTGCTAAACAGAAAGTATTCTATAATTTTCACTTTGGCATACAGCATGGTTAGTCTTTTATGAAGATGATCATGTCCTGGGTTGTACTATGCTTTAAATTCATTATACCCTTTATTGCTGTTCATAGAGGTTCATGTTGAGGAAAAATAGCAGGTTTAAATCTATTTGTGTTTGAGATCATATTAAACTCTTAAACATGGTGCATAAATGGTGTGCTAAACAGGGTTACTTTCTTGAATGAAAAGACCTTGGTAACTAATTGACCAGGATTTCCAATGGAAAGTGCTCATATTCCATATTTCAAAGGCTGGATCATGCACTGCCATGGCCAGTGGGAGTTCTGCCATTGACTTCAGTGGGAGTGCGAAACGAGGCTGTTTTGTTCCTCACTCAGTTTGGTTAATAAGATTTGTGCTGCAGGCCCTTTTCACCAAAATGCTGGCAGGCTTCTTATAGCATTACTGGAAACTAGACCCTACACAAATTACTAAGGCCTTTTGTATTTTAATGTCTTTTTTGTAATGATATTCAGTCCTTCGGGGCAGCTGCCTAAGAGAGACATTTGTCAACTTCACTTTGTTTTTAGGACAGATGAGCCAGAGCCAAAACCGTAGACCTGAATAACTTGAAACTCCAGAGGAGTTTGGATCCAGATTTCAGCCCCGTGATTTGAGGCCCTCACTAATTAGTGGCCCCAAATTTCAGCCTCTCATGGTGTGCCATGCATTAACCACAAACTGGGCTTGTGCTTACAAAGGGGCTCAACATTTGCTGCCGCCATCGTCAGTGCAGTAACCCAGCAGTAAGAATACCAAATCCAGCTGAGCAGAGTCAAAATGAAAGGCTCCCTAGCACAGTGTCCTGGCTCTGACACTGTCCTATAGCCATTGCCTATGAAAGAGTACAGAAACAGGGCAAGCACGTAGTGATACTTCCCCAGCACAGCCTCCCCATCTTCAGCAGCACACTGGGGTGGAGTCTTTGTGTTGGCAGAGAGAATTTTCTTTGTTAGCACCAGCCACTCCTTTCTGAATTATCTATCACTATTCCTGCTCCTCTTGCTCCTGAGGCAAAGGGTTAGACAGGAGAGCTTGTGAAATCCCAGTGCTGCTATATATGCATGTGAGAGCTGAGAAGGGCAGGTCTGAAATATGGGTCATGGGGAAGAATGTAGAGAGGCAGAGGAATGGCTGCAGAAAGCCTGTGCTTGGAAAGACTTGGCTCCTGGGCTCTAGGATACCCATGATAGCTTTTTGCAAAAGTGTAACTATATCCAGTTAGAAAATGGCTGGAATTAAATAAGTACAGCATTCTTGCTTAGATAAAGCTGTAACTTATAAATGCAATTCTGCATTTTTAGGATAAAAAGACCAAAAGTAGTGATAGTAAGGGCAAAGTGTTTGAAATGTTGTCTGTGAAACGCATGTGCAAAACTAATTAACTTATAAATGGCATTTGTCCATATCCCCCATGTGATGCACTGAGAATCTCTCTGGTATTGCAGAATGCAAATGCTTTGAAAAGAAATTGCCCAAGGGATTGAATGTCTTTCCTTTACATTGTTTTTAAAAGGAAGAGTTTCTCGCACTGTGTTTATTTGCTGCTAAGATACTGTTACACTAGCACCATCGCAGCCTGTTTCTCACTGCAGTATCCCATAAATTAGATTGTTGCAGGGAGTATTAAGAATGTGCATACACTCCCTGACTAGAGCAATTTTATCTGAATAATGTTTCATGACCTTTCTTGCAACAAGGTCCTGACTAGAAAAGCATAGATTTACCAGGCATCCTGGCTGTACTGAAAGATTGTAATTACCGTTCTATTTTATCAGTATTAGTAGAGAGAGTTCCTGCCCTGACATCTCCTGTCCAAACACAAATGAAAAGTTGGGAAGCTGTATGACTCAAGTAATGAAGTACATTAAATCTAGGTACCTGTTTCAAATCCAGCAATTGTGGAAATGATGGAAGAGCCATTGCCATCAAGATGACTTTCCAACAGGCTCAATGAGATGGTTTTGTGGCCTCAGTCCAATACGTAATGGACAAGAGTCCACATTACAAAAAGCAACACACAACTGGCAGTAATTGATACTCTTTTGGCACTCAACGGATAAGCGAAGTATTGAATGAGCATGAAGAATGGACTAACCTTTCACCTCCCCCCTATTCCAGGTCAGGGATGAGACATCTGATAGAGCCACATAGGAAGCTTGGGCTGCTGCTCTCTGTGCTGCCCTGTCCCGTACCCGAACAAAGGACTCCTTTCTTAACAAGCATTGGGTGACACTTTTCATGAACTCTAAATTTATGTGAAAAATTTGGAGGCTTTGGAAGTTAGTGTTTAACCTCAGGATTCTGCCTAAAGAGTACAAGCTACTGCTCCACATAAAGCCCTGTCTTTCTGAATGCCAGCTGCATTAAAACTATTACACTAATTCCCTGTTATACATATGCATATATAATGTATATGTACATTCGTAGCAGGAGTAAACGTATTAGTTATTCATGTATGTGTATACATAATAGGAGAAGTAATGCCTTTAGCTAAGATTGACTAATGCTCATTTATAAGAACTTACTTTCAATTACTTATACAGTTTGCCAAAATTTAACTGTTACAGCTTCAATTTTCCATGGTGGGTGTCTGTCTCTAACTGAATCAGTTTTGGAAAGTTTTCACTAAAATGACTCAGATAATTCCAAGAACATAGTAAAAATACATCCTTCTAGTCATGTTAAGAACTCTTGCAACCATCATGTTGAGAGACTCTAACATGTCTGAGCTTTGGAGCTAAGGTTTGAAACTCTGTAAGGAAATTGCTTTGATGTCAAGACTTATCTTCTGCCACTCCTGTGGAAATCTGATCCAGCTGTAATCTCCTAAAAAACTAAATTCTCACGCACTCATTTTCTGTTAAAACGTAAATTCTCCAAATACTCTATTTGCAGTAAGCATGCTGTCTTCTCATACAACTATGACATCTTGGGCACAGTGTATATTTGACTTCTCTGTGGAGAATTCCCACATATATACATATATATACAAATATATAGTCCAAGGCCACTCTCAGTGCTATTCATACCCATTGCATAAATCAGGCATGATAGCCCTATAGACCCATCTATCAGTAGTGTTAAGAGTTCAGCTCTTCTCAGGGACAATGTAGATGGTTTTAGTTACAGCAATGAGGACAGAAGCACTTGCAACAAGGACCAGGAAGCACCTGCATCATGGATCAGAGTGCTTAAGTCTATTCTCAAGACTTCTCTTCATCTCACAGTGAACCCATAAGATATCAAATGCCTAGTGTCTTAAAGAGAACATGCCCAAAGACAGCTGGGGCCTGCCCTGATTAGTCTGTTTGATTACTGCAGCCAGCTGCTTTGACCTGAACTTTGCTAAACCCTCTGGGTGGATTGGAAATTGCTCACAGGGTGCTTTACAAACAAGTTTAAGGGACTGCATAGTAAAAAGGATGAGCAATAAACATAGAAGCTTCATTAACTTCTGAAGGATTCAAAAGTGAGGAAGTGCTTGAATTAACATTGTCCTTTCAAGAATCCCAGTGTAAGGGAGCGAGGCAGAAATCTATACTTTTGTAAGCACTGAAAATGAGAACTCAAAGCCAAAGTATCTCAATGGGCTCTCACCCTCTGATCATGATATAAACATACAGGAGGAAGTGTAATGATTTTGTTGGTGATAAAGGTTTGAGTAGTGTGTATTAAAAACAAAAGGCTTAGAGACATCACAAAGGGAATTGAGTCAGCTTAAAAAACCACCAACATCTAATTCCTCTTCTGTGAGTTCTCTGAATCCAGTACATTAAATAATATGAGGGCCAAATGGAAAAAATAAGTTTAACACATGTAATCAAAGCTCTGTTTAAATGCATACTCAGGGGAAGGACAGATTAAGGTTATACAGACTACTTGAAATCTAGTATTTCCTCACTTTTGAATCCTTGTCTCTGTTAAAAGAGTTGGACAAGATGACCTCCAGATGTCTCTTCCAACCTCAACCATTCTGTAGCACTAACATTCTCTTAAGATAGTTTTTGGTATCACAGAGATATGTGTTTAATCTCTAAATGCCCCCCCCCTAGAGAGACTAAATACAAACCCTAATGTTTTCTTCCCTTTCTGTGCCATATTTTGAATTTCTTTTGTTATGCAAGCTAAGCCTCAGGTTGCAAGCACTTTCCCACTTTGCCAGCCAAAGGAATATGACGAAAGGACACCTTGGCACAAAAGCCAAGAACGTTCTGTACATCCATTATTTATTTAGTTTTCTTCTTTAGATCTTGTTTATCAAGGAAAGAAAAACAACAAGTAGAAACAGGAAAAAAGTTCATCTGCTATATAGTTGCAGTAAGAAAAAACATAGAAAAGAACTAATTTTGTTACCTTGGCAAATAAAATAAGAATGTTCTCCACTTTGCAGTCTGTGCAAAATGAGTCCCACAGGAATTATGCAAGCACATTCTCATTATGATAGTTATGATTTAGATTGCATTACAAAAGTAAAGACAATCATTCAAATAGGCTTGGGTGCAGTGATTTTGAGAGAAGCTGCCACTCTGCCAAAGAGAAAAAGAGAGTGAAGGGGTGGGGCCAAGGGAAGGAATAAATCCTGCCGAAGTGAACTCATACGAAGGTGAAGCCAAAATGCCCAGAGGTACAGATTAAATGCTCTTACGAATGTCCCAAATATGTGTAAGCAAACTGCCCAAATAAAGTTTTGAGCTGAAAGCTCAGGCTTTTGCTAGAAACACCCAGAAACACACAGATTAGATATTACTTGAAGAAAAGGATTCCTATTTGGTTGTCTTGAATGAGCATTTGAAAATCACACATCTTCTGACCAGAGCACATTTTAATGCAATAGAAATGTTTCCAGGCTTTTTCAGTAACTGAAAATCAGCCCTTTAGTAATTCCACAACACGAGAGGTAGAGTACCACAGAATTTGCTTCCTTTTAGTTCCGGTTGTTCTCCATTTGGGTTTTTTAGTTTGATGTCTGTAACGGCCATTTCAAAAAATTGAATTGTTCAGATAATTCTTTCTTGGCCCCTGACTTTAATGAAAAATTCACAGGAGAAAAAAGTTCTTATCTTAAACATAGCTACTGACTTCCGATATCTCATTTTTCTCTCACAATAATCCCAGTGTTCAAAGTAGGTATTGTATTTATCATCTTTGTATGGAGCTGAATTTCACTTCACTTTTCTTTATGGTCTTATCACATCGTTTACAAACACTTTATCTCTGTAACTGAAAATAAATGAAATCCTGGGCTTTCGATGAAATGCCATGATGAAATGGATGGTCCAAAAATCTATATTTAGATGACTGACTCCTGTTTGTAGAAGACATGATAAATGTTTCCTGCATATAAACTGAAGGATGATGGATTTAATGATCATAGTCTAACAGGGAAATGTTATTTTGGAATAATTAAGTGTTCTGTCATTTGCAAGTCTAAATAGTCTGTTGTTAGATTGTGCTTTTGTCTGTCAACAAACCATTCCATTTTGTGAGGGTTATTTATCATTAAAACAATTGATGCAATGGAAACACACCACCAGTATGTGTTGTTAACAACACATTTTGTGAGACCTTGATTTGATCCATATTTCAGGGATAGTTAATTGATGTATGTTTCTGTCTTACAGAAGAAATATGTGACAAAGACCATTGAAGGATTGGAGGTAGCTTTGTGATTTCAAGTGTTACATGTGAATTGTATTTGTTGTCTGTCCTGGTTTCAGCTGGGATAGAGTTAGTTTTCTTCCTAGTAGCAGGCATAGTGCTGTGTTTTGGATTTAGTAGGAGAAGAATGTTGATAACATGCTGATGTTTTAGTTGTTGCTAAGTAGTGGTTACACTAGTCAAGGACTTTTCAGCTTCCCATGCTCTGCCAGGTGCACAGGAAACTGGGAGGGGGCACAGCCAGAATAGTTGATCCAAACTGACCAAAGGGCTATTCCATACCATATGACATCATGCTCAGTATATAAGCTGTGGGGAGTTGGCCGGGGAGCAGCGATTGCTGCTCGGGAACTGTCTGGGTATCGGTCGGTGGGTGGTGAGCAATTGCATTGTGCATCACTTGCTTTGTATATTATTATTATTATTATTATTATTGTTATATTGTTATTATTATCATTACTATTTTACTTTATTTCAACTATTAAACTGTTCTTATCTCAACCCAGGAGTGTTTCTCACTCTTACTCCTCTGATTCTCTTCCCCATCCCACCGGGACAGGGGGAGTGACCAAGCGGCTGCGTGGTGCTTAGTTGCTGGCTGGGGCTAAACCATGACATTGTCCTTCCTAGAAATATCTTCAAAGTTAAAAATAAGGTTCACATGTGCAAGCAGTTTACACCAGGGTGCCCAGTTTCCAGCTGTTGCTCCAAAAGGGTGTGAGTATCTGCAGATCATGATTCGTATCTGCTGGCTCTTATAGCTGTCCTGGACACCTCAGATGGTATCTCAAATGAACATCTCTGTTTAGACAGGTTAATCTTGCCATGAGGAATACCTCAATGGGAAGTACAGTGTGCCTACACTATTTTACGATTTTTAATATCTGCATCAACAACTGCAATCAAGACAGTTACAGTAGTCTGATTTCCCCTGTTGCGCACACACTGTTTTTATTGACTCTGTGTACAGAACTGAGTAAGAGTGCCTTTTTTCTTGACATCCAATAGCAAAGTAAATAATAAGAAAGATAAATGTTGGAAAGTAATATGAAAAAGGGAATTATTTTGACAAAAAAAATCAGTGGCTATACATTGGGTTCTGTGAGAATAGTGTCTGATATTTAATATCTGAATGATCGTCACAGCATGGGAAGGTATAAACAAAAGATTAATTTGTATTTTAATCACAAACACTATTTCCTGGGTTGCATGATATTTATAAACATTAGACCACTTCATATATTTTCTTGTCTCCTGATTCTAATATCCAGGTACTTTTTACTACTCAATCACAAAATAGTTTTAAAAGCATTTGGTATCTTTTCTGCTTGTTATAGATTAAGGACTGAAGCATATGAAGGTGAGGCGATTTGCCCAGGATCACTGATAAGATTGAACAAAGTGCCTCGATCTCCTGATTCCCCACTCTGTGGTCTGGTCAGCGGTGGCTCTGTGAAATGTCCTGTCACACCAGTTTCTATACTTTGCCAGATACGGAAGCCTTTTATCACAACTCTCAGAAGAAATAACAGTTTCTCCTTTTTACTGGCCAGTAAATTACCTTTGCCATGAGTCCCTACTCTCTGCATTCATACATCCATAAGACTTGAGAGACCTACTAGTCAAGTAGAAATCTCAGCATGCACAAGTGTGGAAGCTGCAAAACAGGTATATCTGATCATCAATGATTTGCCCTGGGCTGCAGGCAGAAGTACTGAAAGTATTACCATAGATCTAGAGCTGGGACCGATGGTTCAGATCTTGACAAAACTGGCTGATATGTTGTGGCATATATATTTAAGTCTCAAAACTCTTTAAAGATTCTTCAAGCACTTTCTCCCTTGAGAGAGTCTTCTGCATCACTGCTTTCCAGGTCATTTTCTTAATCCTGGGTGTAGACAGTAAAGAATGTCTTGAGCAGACCCTTGAGAAAAGGAAAAGGGGAGGCAAGGGGAAAACACATCTACTCCAAGTACTCCAAGAGAAATTTGAATAGAAGAGTATTGAAGGGTTTGGAGGTTTGGGGGGTTTTTTGCTTGTTTAAGAATAAGCCTTTTCTGGAATTTTTGTACTGAAGGACTTTTTCCTAATGCTAAAATATACTAAACCCTGATATTAATCATAAGTCTTGATTTAATAAATGGATGGAATTATCAGGCCTAGGTCACATTTCGTTTCTTAAAACGCATTTTGTCACAATATTATTTTAACTTTTCCACAAATGTATGTAAGGTTAGTAATTATTTAGATGCATTTTACTGATGAGACAAATACCCTGGAGATTCAACACTGCTTTCAGTACATAATTTTGTTACAATGCAATTCTCCTTTTAGCTTTTTTTGCTATAATATCCATTCCTTGTTAAAATCAATTCCTTATTTATGGGAATAATCTATTCAATTCTATGCTCCATAGCCTAATTACCTAACAAAGATAAATTTTTCTTCCTTTTGGAGTAGACTTCCCTGGGAGCCTGGATTTCAACTCCATAGAGCCAGGACAGTTCTACAGAAATCAGATATGCTTTGGGGGCATCACCCTGAACTCAAAGTCATTACCTTGAAATTAAAGCCAGTAAGGGAGGCTGCTCCAATTATCAACAAGCACAGTTCCTTAATGACGATAGTGTAGGATAAAAAACCAATGAGGCAATGTCTGATCAGCCCACCCTGGTTATGCTGAGGCTGCTTCCTGGATACCCAGGGACCTGAGCAGAAGCCGATCACTGCCAGGGCATTGCTCAACTCCTTGATTGTCCCAGAATATGGGCCTTCATGCCCACCTTCCAGCCAACAGAAGAAATTGCCACTTGCGAGGGAAAAATCATTTCTAATCTCTCAAGCAAAAAGTAGTGAAGTATTGCTATATATCACTCATTGCTAGTACTCCAGGACCAGTCACAACTTAGCTAAAGTAGGTGAGGCCCAGAACAGCCCTGATGACCTTGGTCTGTACAGATATGAGCCTGTAAATATCAAAGCAAACAAATAACCTTTAAGTCCCATTAGTCACAGAAATTAAGAGGCTGAGATGCTCAAGTGCTTGCAGAATCAGACATTTTGCTGGTAATGTCCTCTAAATATGGCATAAAGAGTAGGTCTGGAGGAGTGATTTCAGTAACAGTGAAAAGCTTACCAGCAAACCCATTAAAATTATTTCATGGCACACAGTGAATACTTTGAATATATCAAGTCAAGGTTTCAGTTAAATATGGTGTCAAGCTTAGCAATTTATTAGAGAATTTTTACCTAATTTGATGTAACTGATGTTAAAACCTTTTTTCCTTTGCCTAAATATGCTGTTTGTGTATTCCTTTTAAATGAGGATAAGAAGAAACGGATTTGTAGAAGATGTTTTTAATTGATTCCAAAGGGAATACCTACCATGTAATCTGCTGACGAGTTCTGTGGGGCTCTAGACTCCAATCATTCAGCATCCATATTTTTAATGACAAGATGCTGCACTGCTTAAAATACTGAATTTAAATTATAAGCACAGATAATTAATGTCTGCTCTCTCCTAATATCTCATCAATAACCACCAAGCCTCCAGTTAGGGTGGGGACTTCTGTATTGTCTTAGAGACCCAAATCGCATAAAAAGCCAATGGGAGTAGAGCTACTATCAAGGTCTTTGAAAGCCTCAGTCAGACACTGCATGTTAAATCCTTGATTTTCAGTTACAAGGTGGAGATATCAGGACAATATATACAACATGCTGTATTATTTGCCACCCCAGTTTATTTCAGCATTTGTTCTTCCTCAGTGTTCACATAGGTCGTAGATCGCTATGCTTTCAAAATTAAGTAGGGCTAATCCTTTGGCCAGCTTCATGGTAGACATCCTCTTTGTGTGAAGAATCCACCTAACTCCTGGAGAACTAGTTGTATGACTGAAGGTTGCTCAGAATTAATAACAACCAGGCTTGGCTTTTGTAGGGTAATTTAAGGCTAGCTTCAGGCAATGGGAAGCAAGACTCTTGAGATGCTGCTGGTATTGATTCACTGTGTTAACAACTGGGCAAGATGTTTAACAACATAACTTTAAAACAAAACCAGCAATGGTCATATGCACCCCATAGCTGTGGCATGATTTAATGAACGCTCCATATTACATTCTGTAGACTCATCTGTACAAACTGTATGTATTTTATTAGGATATGAATGCTTAAGCAGGAATGTAGCCTATAGGATACCTAAAGTAATCTGTCACTTCTCTTCAGCAATGACAAGGACTTAGAAGAAGTATTTCTTCTAGTTTTGGCTACTACACTCCAAAAAGAGCTGTGGACTAATTGCAGAAAGCCCTGAGGAGTGCAACAAAAACAATCAGAGGTGCAGAAAATATGATCAGTCAGGAAAGATTGACAGGAGAGGGGATGTACAGCCAAAAGCAGAGAAGACAGACAGCTGAACATGAGCCAGCAGTGTGCCCAGGTGGCCAAGAAGGCCAACAGCATCCTGGCTTGTATCAGCAATAGTGTGGCCAGCAGGAGCAGGGAAGTGATCGTCCCCCTGTACTCGGCACTGGTAAGGCCGCACCTGGAATACTGTGTTCAGTTTTGGGCCCCTCAGTACAAGAAAGACATTGAGGTGCTGAGGCATGTCCAGAGAAGGGCAACGAAGCTGGTGAAGGGTCTAGAACACAAGTCTTATGAGGAGTGGCTGAGGGAACTGGGGTTGTTTAGTCTGGAGCAAAGAGGCTGAGGGGAGACCTTATCGCTCTCTACAACTACCTGAAAGGAGGTTGTAGTGAGGTGGGTGGTGGTCTCTTCTCCCAAGTAGTTAGAGATAGGATGAGAGGAAATGGGCTCCAGCTGCTCCAGGGGAAGTTTAGATTGGATATTGGGAAAAATTTCTTCACGGAAAGAGTGGTCAAGCATTGGAACAGGCTGCCCAGAGAGGTGGTGGAGTCCCCATCCCAGGAAGTGTTCAAAAAACAGGTAGCTGTGGCACTTTGGGACATGGTTTAGTCTAGTCTGCACTTGATTGTTTTAGTGTGGACTTGGTAGTGTAGGTTAATGGTTGGACTGGATGATCTTAAAGGTCTTTTCCAACCTAAGTGATTCTATGATTCTATGATTCTAAGACTGAAGTACAACACAATAACAAGCTTCAGGTGAAAGTGAAAAGGAGACTAAAGCTACATGGGAGTAAAAAATATTCTAGTGATATACAAAACAGGGAAATGCAACAGATTTCTGTGTTGTATCACTGGACTTCTTGAAGAAGAAGGAGGGCCACAAAAATGATGCGAGGGCTGGAGCACCTCTGCTATGAGGACAGGCTGAGAGAGTCAGGGTTGTTCAGACTGGAGAAGAGTAGGCTGTGAGCAGACCTTAATGCGGCCTTTCAGTACTCAAAGGGGGCCTATAGGAAGGATGGGGACAATCTTTTTAGCAAGGCCTGTTGTGACAGGACAAGGAATAATGGATTTAAACTAAAGAAGAATAGATTTAGACTAGACATAAGGAAGAAATTTTTTACAATGAGGGTGGTGAAGCACTGGAGCAGGTTGCCCAGAGAGGTAGTGGAGGCCCCATCCCTGGCAACATTCAAGGTGAGGTTGGACGGGGCTCTGAGCACCCTGATCTGGTTAAAGCTGTCCCTGCTCACTGCAGGGGGGTTGGGCTAGATGATCTCTAAAGGTCCCTTCCAACCCAAAGCATTCTATGATTCTATGATTCTAAGACACCTGCCAGGAATGGCAAGTATAGTCAATGTGGTCTTTGGGCAGGGACAGGGTAAATGAAACTTCACATTGCTTTGTAGTGCTACAATTCTACAGTTCCATGATTGAAAGATGTTACATAAATGTAAATTGCTTTTGTATTATTACATTTTCACTGTCCCTTATCAGGCAATAAAATTACTGGAGATATAGGCATCATCTGTACATGGAATCTACAAAAATAGTCCTATGCGGCGTTCAGTTGCTATGCCAGGATCCCACCTATCACAGCAAAGATATACTGTGCCTAGAGAGTCCCCCAGAAAAATGTAGCAATTCTATGACTGTAGCTTAGAAAGTAGGGCAAAATATTTTGCTACTTCCACCTCAGCAAGGACAGATGGAGATGCACTCTATCCATGCAGCATGAGCAGAATAGAAGTGACCTGAAGCAGCAGGCTTGTTCAGACTGTCTGGGTGTGAGGTCCCTGTGAAATAACAGTTCACTTCTTATTTAACTCCTTATCTCCAAAATTTTTCCAAGGCCTCAAGTATTAGTCAGGTAAAGATCAGAGAGAGGATGCCTTTAAAGGGTGAGCAGATGGGCACATCTGTTTGTTTGACACGAAAACATATGTGTTGTTTGACCCGGCAAACATTTCTTGGTGCAGTGGAAGAATTGCATAAAGTATCTCAGACAGTAACAGAAAAGCATTCCCCAGAAATAGCTCAATAATTGGGATATGATGGTACAAAGCCCACAACAAAATTAGTTTGATAGTTCTAGCTCAGTTAAAAGAAGATTGTTCAGCTTAGTAACTCTGAAATTAGCTGTGCTACATGTGCTAAATGACTCTGTTTTGCTGTGTTACTCATGAGAGCTGTTCCTCTATCTTCTTTTTCTTTTCAGTGGAACAAGTTGTATGAGAATACACTACCACAGAAGCAAACCAGAGCCAGCATTTTCAGAAAAGTATTCTACCCAACAAGGATTTTCTGTTTGTTCTTTTTCTCTGTCTCTGATGACGATTTTAGCAGGTAATTGGGCACCTTTCTTGCCAAAGTGATACTGCAGAAGTTAGCTCTTACTGACTCAGACCTAGCAATGTGCCTCCAGTTTTAGCTGTCAGAATCCTATCAAGAAGTTAGTTTCAATCTAAACCTTAATTAAAAAAAAAAAAAATCAAAATCTATTCCTAGGCATGATAGTTCCAAAAGAGAGATTTCTGTCCTGTGTCTAACGCTCACAGTGAGATCTGCTGATAGCCTCAATATCAGTAGCATCATTGCTTAGCATCAGGCATTGGCACAGAAAAGGAAGATATCTAGCCTTATATCCATCAGAAGAGATAATCTTTATCTTCTTCCACAAAAAGATCCTTGAGCTAGTACTGGCCAATCTGGTATAACACAGCTCTGACTTCTGTTGGAAATATTAGCTCTAGTCCTAAAAGCTGTATAATTATATTAGTGTGGTTCCATGCCTGAGGTAATAAGATCTGCCTCACTGCCGCGTGACCAGCTGAAGCTCAGTGCTGCTCCAACTGCTGCACCCAAAGTGGTACCCAGCACTGGCCTGGTAATAAAAGCCTCACCCAGAAGAGTTTTTACAGTTTTCTGTTAGTGACACATTTTGACCCACAAAAGAAACAGACTGGGTTTTTGGAAGTCCAGAGTACCCAGCTCTCCCTGTAAAATCAGTAGAATCTTTAATATTACTGAAAATCGGATCCAGTGCCCATATCAGGAGGGCATCTGGAATGATAGTCACACAAGTCTTGCTTACTCACAGCACTGTCTCTGGATATTTTTACAAAATCTACATTCTCAGCAATAAAATATGTGTTGCTATGGGGCATCTGTTTATGTTTTTATGTGAACTGATAATTACACTGGAGTTCCTTCTGTCTGTAAAAATGGCAGAGTTTTTCAGTGAGCCTACAAACAATTATCAGTTAAATGTAAGAATACTCTCAATTTTATATAAGAAAAAAAATATATGGGATAAATCGGTGCAAGCAGTTATCTAGGCAATTGCAAGTATGAATCGTATGTTTGGCATATGTGACAAAATACAGTTTTGTCTCTTTATAACGTTGTAAGCTCAGCTCTCCTCTGAGCTCAGAAGCCATACTACTGTATTCACCTGTCAGCTCTCAGACCTCATAACAAACTGTCCTAGGGTGGGTGGATCTCAGTCTGCATTTGTCTGAGCAACAAATGCCAGGCAAGTGTCAGAAATATGGCATCATTCAAAACAGATATGTAGGTAGGTAGATTTTATGTTTGAGACAATTCTCTTATGACATTCCCAAACCTCAAACACTGCAGAAATACAATACTTACTGTGAATAAAAGAGCAAAAGGAAAGTAAAATAAAACAAAGTGTAGTTACACTTAGCTTGCAAACTGCAAACATTAACCCTATGAGGCAAAATACACAGGAACAGAGTCTCTTACAGTCCACCTTCTTAATTTGCGTTTGATCTTTTTGCCCCAAAGACACCCTGGCACTACCATAGCCACTGGTACAGATGTTATTTGCTAACTATCCCCTCACTTACATTCCTTTGGTGAACCCAGTCATACCCGGAAGGACAAGATGTCATCCAAAGGGACCTGGACAAGCTGGAGAGGTGGGCCTGTGTGAACCTCATGAGGTTCAACAAGGCCAAGTGCAAGGTCCTGCACCTAGGATGGGGCAACCCCAGATATCAATACAGGCTGGGGGATGGAGCGATTGAGAGCAGCCCTGTGGAGAAGGACTTGGGGGTACTGGTGGATGAAAAGCTGGACATGAGCCAGCAATGTGGGCTTGCATCAAAAGAAGCGTGGCCAGCAGGTCGAGGGAGGTGATTCTGCCCCTCTGCTCTGCTCTGGTAATACCTCATCTGCAGTACTGCGTCCAGCTCTGGGGTCCTCAGCACAAGAATGACATGGCCCTGTTGGAGCGGGTCCAGAGGAGGGCCACAAAAATTATGTGAGGGCTGGAGCACCTCTCCTGTGAGGGGCAGGCTGAGAGAGTCAGGGTTGTTCAGACTGGAGAAGAGCAGACTGCGAGCAGACCTTATTGCGGCCTTTCAGTACTCAAAGGGGGCCTATAGGAAGGATGGGGACAATCTTTTTAGCAAGGCCTGTTGTGACAGGACAAGGAATAATGGATTTAAACTAAAGAAGAATAGATTTAGACTAGACATAAGGAAGAAATTTTTTACAATGAGGGTGGTGAAGCACTGGAACAGGTTGCCCAGAGAGGTAGTGGAGCCCCCATCCCTGGCAACACTCAAGGTCAGGTTGGACGGGGCTCTGAGCACCCTGATCTGGTTAAAGCTGTCCCTGCTCACTGCAGGGGGGTTGGGCTAGATGATCTCTAAAGATCCCTTCCAACCCAAAGCATTCTATGATTCTATGAATCTATGATTCTATACTTCTTCATATGAAATTTGTCTGCCTCCATCTGCTCCCCCCTCAAAGGCACATACATAGAAGTTCTCTGAAAGTGTTACCAATGCTCTTACAGTTATATTAGCAAATTGTGATCCTGGATTTTTGGCCATGTGTGATGGAGAGTCCCTCTGAAACTGAACAAAGATAATGCCTTTTCTCCAAATCTGGCTTCCACATTTCATTTCCATCTGGTCGGGGTTCCTGCTCTAAAAAAAGTCATGGATTTACAACCTACTCATTCTGCTTAGAGGTGTCAATTTGTGTCCAGTTCATTTTTCCTTTAAAAAAGATAGGGTTCATGTTTTCTTACAGCTTCCCAACTTTGTTCTGTTCTGTGTCCGATGTAATTGCTGACAGATTAATGCCCATCTGTTACAGTTCCACACTGTTCATTTTTAGTGAAAATATTCTGTACTTACCCTTCTGGGCATTACAACCTGAAAGAACCAAATCCAAATCCACAATACTAACATTACCAGAATTAGATATCAATAACAAGTCAAGGAAGTATTACTTATGTATGTACATACGTGCTTTGAAACACCATGGTTGCACAGAGTAAATTATCAGTGGCTCTTGGATGAGGGTTTGTGTAACAGAAAGCAACCACAAAGCTGGGGAACAAAGACCTACAAAATATGGGAAGAGGAGGGGGCCAGAGACCCAGCAGACAGACATGTGGATGGTCATTGATTTGTGTATAGCAGCCTAATGAAGCTGCCCATAACGGATAGCGTAGGTGGGGTGTCTTCAAGGTCTATCTATAAGACAGCCACAAAAGCAACTGGTTGCCTTTATCCTGTACTTCAGAACCAGGATCACAACCTTTGTCTCGTCATCTCTAGGACAGAGAACAATGAATTCTCAGCTAGAATCACGGATCTCACAATGGGGTCCAAATCCACGGACAGAGGATGTTTTCCATGGAACGTTAGAAAATGCAGAATGAGTTTTTGATGTCTAAGTGTTAATATGAAGTGAGAAATTCATTTACAGGAAACCAATGAGCTCAAAAGATGAGCCATTTGGGTATTGCAGTGTACAGGAGTAGAAGCCAGAGGTAGAATAGAAGACACTGAAAATAAAACAAAAGAAGCCAAAGAAACAAAAAAAGGGATAAAAAGAATCCAAAAAAGTAAAATAAAAGAAGCTGAAGATTAAACAAAAGAAGATAAAATTAGAACCAAAGCCCAACAGATGAACTATGGAGTTGAAACAGAATGTAGAAGAAAATTAACCCAGGTAATGTAACACAAAAGGATTCTGAGCAGCTGAAATGCTGAGGTTTCTAGAAAAAGGAATATCATATAGAAAAAAAGAGTAACCAATTCCCATAAGAGGAAGCAAGAGCTAAACCAAAAATTAAGTGAAGCCCAGGCTACTTTTCAAGTTGTACTGGAAGATAAAAAGAGGAATCTGAGGAGAAATCTGATCACATGCTGTATTACCAGGAAATATGACAGTTTGCAAACAGTTATTAAAATACCAGCTTTAAAAAACAAGCAGCAAAAAGAGACATTGCAACAGCTCTACAAGCGGGGAATAACTTTACTTGAATGGAGATGTCTAGTATGACCCAAATTTTGTAGCACTTAGAGTCCACAAGAATATAATACACTCTCTTCATTAAGAAGAGAATGCAAATTAGTAACATTAAAACAAGCACAAGAAACAGTAAAACTAGTGATCACCAAATTAATTTCCAAACCAGAAGGAGTAAAGGACAAGTGAACAAATCACTGTTGAAACAGGTTTGGACACCAATCATGTCAGAACAACCAAAAAAGGACTTAGGATCCTTAAACAGGGAAAACATACAAATTGGCTAGTAGCACTAGAGGAATAACCCGGGCTAAACAGTGAAGATCAAACTTGAAATGATCTAGCAGCCCCAACAAAGTTTGGCTGGGCTTTACTTACTCAAAAATGCAAAGTAATTGAAAGGGTAAAAGTGTATTAAGGAGGGGAACTTGACAGGTCTGACAGTTCATTTAAGGTGCTGGTAAATTGTTGGCAAGTTGTTTCATACTGCAGAACAAAGAGCAAATTAAAATGGCCAAGGGATATACACAAGAAAACAAATTATTGGGGACTGCAGCCAGGTTAGTGACTGAGAACATCAGGGAATACTTATAAAGAGAGTTTCAAACTAGCCGTATATGAATGTCTAAACCAGGCTGAGAAGATGACTAAGCCCAATAAATCCAGCAACCACAAATTTGGAGAATCTTGTAGATATTATTTGAAGAAATGAAGAAATTTTACAAGAAGGTTGTGAGAGTTAAAAACCTACCAGGCTAATAACAGGGAAAAAAACCTATTCAAATGGTAACTTTCTCTAATCAATGACTAAAGGGTCAAAAAAATTTCACAAGTAAACAGGATCATGGATGAGGCTGTAATAGAAACAACTGTACATTCAGCAATGAGGGTGACATTGTTAGCCTAGTCCTAAAAGATATTGCAGGAAAAAAGCACAGGATGGCAAGAGAAACAGGAAAGGGATAGAGTGAGGAATTAAATGATTGATTGGTATTCTTGAAGGGATGTGAAATCTTTGGAGAGAAGCCTACACATTTGAAGCCACCATGGAAAGCTGAAAGGTTTTTCAAATTTAGAGTGAGGAGTCGCATACTGCACAAATCAACTTAAATATTCCTTTGAACACAAATTTTTGAATTGTCAGCTGGAACATATCTTGGGCTAAATGCATGCAGACAATGGATTAAAATATATACGAGTAGAATCGGAAGATAGAGACCTAAGTACTTTATTGAGAAGTGTAGGGGTAGTGAGTGTGACATTAAACACTATAGATCTCAGACCCATATCTAATGTATTTGCATTTATCATTGATGGGCAATGACATGATGAAAGCATTCCTACAGGGAAATGTAAATTTACACATTTTAGAACATAACCAAGGAGACCCATGTTCTTTCTAACATCCACTTCTGCATTAGTTTCAAATGTTACAAACACAGCAGAAGAATCCATCTGGATTACTACCTGGCTTGTGTGATGTGCTGGTATGCAAAGCTTGTTACAAAATTTAATTTTCCAAGGCTTAAAAGAAGTGAAAATGCAGACATGTCTGCTTTGGTAAGTTTTCTTTCAGAAGGTTGCACACATTTACATGCAGCTTTGCAGCATTACGATTGGGAAAGAGGACAGTTTGTGTACAGTTATATTGGGAATATTTTAAAATAAGTATATATAAGTTAATGGCCTCACGTTTGGCTTAAGAAAACACTAAGAAATGGTGGAGGCCATAAATTCCCTAACTGTGGAGATACACTGATAATCAAAACACTACAAATCTGTATGATACGCAAGCATGTACCAACTTAGTAGAAAGATTCTTTTGTTTTCAAAGAGCTAATCAAGTAGCTTTAGAGATGTCCAACAATTGTTCTCCTGCTTCAGGAAAACAGCAGCAAGTATCCATCACCATGAAGAATCACTCAATGCAAAAGTTATCTTTTTCAGTCTGGAAAAAGCACACACTTTATGTACTTTGTCATGTGGTATCTTGGCAGTTAGACCACACTTTGTAATTGAAAACCAAACTTTATCCAAAGATGTTTGGTGCTCTGTGCACTCAGTCAGATGGATTCAAGTGCATAAGCAAACATACAAGTCTGCCATTACAGCAATTGAAAATAACACACAGCCTTTACGCTGATTTAAAACTTTACTCCAACAGGGCCAATGAATGGAAGAAATTATGGAAAAAATCTTATACCTATGTCTACAGTGAATTATTCAATAACAGAATTCCAGCAAAATTAAAAGAAGATTGAACAAATCCAGCAAAATGTCACAACATGGGCATCACAGCTTGAAACAATATATGGTGATTTTTTTAATGGGGTTATGTATTTTACAGTTCCACAGCATCTAAATTATTACATGTATTATTTCATCCACTCGTATTGTTAATAATACAGGCTGGGTTCCTGCTATGTATCATTATAATATTTAAGTGTTTATCGAAAACATTTGCATATTACAGCAAGGTTTTTTGCAAATAATTATCAAAATGTCAGTATCTCATGAGGCAAGACCAAAGCATTCAATACACACTGTCCAGTCAGCAGGCACATAGCAATAACCAGCCAACACAGGTCAGGGAGTGTATGGTTTAGCCAACTGAATCATAAGACCACAGTTACCTGAATATGTCCCTGGAAAGGAAGAGGTGTTTGTAACCTGAACAGAACCAAATTCAACCCCCTTAACCTTGCAATAATGAGATAACTACCTATAAATAAATGAAAATAGTATGTTCTATATGTATATGCTTTGAAACACCATGACTGAGCAGAGCAAATTACTGGTGGCTCTAGAAGGACATACATAGCAGAAAGCAATCACAAGGCTGCAGCAGAGACCCCCAAGAAAGCCAGGGAGCAGAAGACCTTGGAAGTACAGCAAGAGGAAGGGGCCAGAGACCCAGCAGACAGACAAGATGGCTGCTCATTGGTACAGAAGTGTAACAAGGTAATGAAGCTGCCTATAACAGGTAGCATATGTGGGGTGGTTTTTAAGGTGTATTTATTGTAAGACTGCCGCAAAGGCAACTGGTTGCCCTTACCCTGTACTTCAGACTCACACATGCCCACTACATGGGTAAGTACTGTCTGTGTAGTACCTTTAAAGTGACCTGTGTTTTGGTGTTTTGGTCTGGTTTTTAATTGTATTTGTCTGGTTAATAGCATGCTTTTGAGGACGGCCTATTAAATTTAGATACATGGGAGATGACTGGCTGAAGGGATAGATTAAAACTCTGCTTTTTTGTCCTTTGTATTTGAAGCTTTCAGTTTTTGAGGCTGTGTAGGTGAAGAAATTCAGAGCTCTAAGTATGAATGTTAACCTCAGAAGTCTGGTCACCTCAAGACAAGGACGGATTTGAAGGGTTCAGAGGGCAATACAAATGAAAACATGCTGTTTTAGTTGTGGTGAGGCCATTGGCTTTGGCACTATTCATTTAAGAGTAATTTGTCATCTGTGTTAGGAACAGTGTGTTGCTGGAGCATTTAATGTGATTGCAAGGATGTTTTAAAACAACTCCGAATATGAAATGGAATCAAAGAAGCTTGTGGAGCTCTTCAGCAGAGAGAAATCCCTACTGAGTTGTATAGAAGTGCGTTGTAAATGAATATGGAGTGCCTGAGCTGTGACCAAATATCCATTGCTAGCCAACTTTATTTTGTGGTGGATTGATCTTTCTTCTTCCAAAGCTCAGCATTCATAAATTGTTCTGGAAAACATCAAAGTTATTTGAAAAGGTCTATAGCAGTATAAATTTCTCTATGCAAAATGGCTGTTTAACAAGATTGCCTCCTTGAACTTTTCACATGATTGTGACAGCCACTTTCATTTACTAATGGAAGTTTTATAGCAGATTTTCCCACTACACCCACATCTCTGTTTACTATTATTTTATGGAGAATACTTCACAAATTTGGTCTCTGAAACAAAGGAAGAGACATTTGGTGACATTCCCAGACTGCGAAGTGGCTTGTTAGCAGAGCCGCCCAAGAGACAGCATGTAGAACCCCAGCTCACATGGACTGCAATGTTGGGCTGCACCTAATGGGCCCATCTATATGGGGGTTAATTCAATAGTTGTTATGGTCATTGCTGAGAAACTCCTTTTGTGTTAGCCCTGCTCAGATTCAAATTAGGAAGAACAGAATGTTCATGAGGAATTGTTCCTCATTATTCATAGTGCAGACAGCAAAAGGATGGGGGGGTGTAGCTAGGTTTTACAGTGATAGTGATCATTTAAGTGAAAAAGGAAGAGAGAGGATTAAGGAGTAAATGGTTAGGAAGACATCTGAGGCTTCATGTACCCAACATCCATCATATTGTAGCTGGATGAGTTTTGGAACTGATCAGGAGCTGACTATTTTATCAGCTCACCATGCATAGAAAGCATTCATTTGGTATTTTAGGAAACATCTCGTGTATTCCATCTGGAGAATCCCTGAGTAGTTTTACGTTAAATGGTTGAATTCCCTCAGGCCAAGAAGTAAAGATGTTTTCAATTGCTTGATGAGAAAGAGGAGAGTAGAAAGGAGGAAAAAATATCTGGAGAGAAAAAGAGACAGCTAAGTGTAGAGTTTTAGAGAAGCAGAAAAGAAGTGTTGAGTAACAGAAGTGAAGGAATGATTTATTTATCTTTTATTTTTCCAAGTTATATGTCTTTGTGAAGTCTCTCTTGCAAAAGACAAACCTCGAGTTTGTCTGATTTGCCATTTTTCATTTTGTGAAGGTTCATTTTTTTTTTCAGAGAAAGATAGTAATATTTCTCCTAGCAACTAAAGATTTTTTTCTCCAACAAGTTATAAATGTGAATTAAAATAAAATTGTGAAATGCTCTGACTTTGCACTTTGGTGAAAAGTCTCATTTTTACAGGCAAGCACCTTCTTTCTGAGCAGACAAAAAAAAAAAGAAAAAGATATTTAGAAATATCTTTTTTGGTTTTTTACCAGAAGTAGCTTTTGTTCTCAGTGAAGTTCCAAAACTTCACAGAAGTTTTAAATTTTTTTTATCAGTCCAAAAGGATATTTTGCACATTCCTAAATGTGACATGATGAACACTTCTCAACTTTTGAAGCTGGGTCAGCGTTCTGAACCAGGGTCATCCAAGGTCAATGCACTATCCTCAGCAGTGACAGTATGAAGCTTATGATGAATCATTTCTACACGTGGAATAAAGGCATTAGACTGCATTTTTCTTCCAGATGCACTCATTAAATTACACAAAAATTAGTGGGAAAAAATCAGTCTTGAGACACACAGAATGTCATGGCTCTAATTGAGATGGCTTGTGCTTACTTCAAGATTGAATTTGATATAGTGGTTGTACATTGTCGACTGAAAACTGTTTTGATTCTGGCTGTGTGGTTTCATAGCAGCAACCTTACTTTAATGCATACTGGCATCACTGTAATTAAATTTAGCTCATAAAAGAAAGCTAATTTTAAAAACTTTTAATTTATTTTTGTTTCTATATAAATGTTAACATTGAAAATTTTAAGCACGTAGTAGGCACAGCAGGAGCCAAGCAACTAAATATGCAGTTCTACCTCCAGACCCCTTAAATTGCCTACTGTTGAGGCACATCATCTACATCAAAAGGACAGAATTCCGACAGAGTATGTCCTCATTCATTATTGTGGCAAGTGAGGAGATGCACGATCAGATTACAATTACACTATGTAAATGCAAAGGATCAGAATAGGACCTCAAAGACATATACTCTGGGCTTCTCAAGTAAAAGAGTTCCTAAATGTTATGCAAAATAATATATGGCATTTAATCTTCTAAGAGATGTAAAGAAAATGTCTTCTACTTTATACATTTAAAGGGAAAAGTCTTTTGTTCATCACATTGGACAGAACTTTTATCCTTAAACTGTCAAGATGATAAAGGCATCAGCACACATTTAAATTCCTTACCTCGAAAGATGGCAAATGATGTATGCAAAAGAAAACCAGGGTACATGAGAAATTTCTTTACACAGGGTTTTGTACCATGGAAGAAAGTGAATGTAAAAAAAAAGGTGTGTTTTTTTAAGCCAATGTTAATGCATGATGAGGTCAAGTAGCAAGCAAATCCAGCCAACTACAGGCTTTTTTTTTTAATACGAAAAAGGCTTTTTTTCTGAGATAGAAATTTTTTTTTCTTTCCTTTTGCTTATATTGATGGACTGTGAAGGTCAAGAAGAGATTGATCCACAGAGGCCAGTAAAAGTTAGAAGTAATTTAATTAGAGTTGTCCAAATCTGAAATATCTTCTAATCTGATTATATACTTATTTCTTGAGGGACACTGTGTGGGTATCTATATTTGCTAGAAAGACACTTTTTTGTAATCTAAAATGATTCAGTTATCAACTTTTTTTTGAGAAGCAGAATGAGTCAAGAAAAAGAAATTCCCCAAGTTATTTTTCCATAGTTAGAATATGTTTATATTAGCATATATTTCAAATTAACTGTGTGTATAAGTGTGTGAGTGTGTATGTATTTGTGTATATTATACCTACTTTACATAAAATAGTCATGTTGAGTCCAAGTAAGTAAAGACACTGTTGGTTGGATGTGTCACGTGAGGATCCATTTTAGTGCTGTGCTACCTGCCTTATGTAGCTGGTGTGATTCATCATAATGAAGGACGTACTCTGGGACATTTAAAGAGATGTAATTTTGTCTAACTGTCCTAATATTAAATAGACAAAATGCTTTCCGTGAAGAGGAAGACTGTCATCCATCAAAGATTTTTAATCCCTCCTTTGCCATGGTCATTCATTCAGGGTTTTAAGGGTACAAAATGTACATTAACTGTAAGTACAAAAACTGAGGTGCCTCTTAACAACTGTGAAAGCAAATGAGGCATCATGTGAAGGTGAATACACTGCAAATGAGAACAGAGAGGCTGGGAAGCAAATTGTAGTATCCAGTGAAGGGCAGCACAGTCTGCCTCACAGAACCCTGAGCTGCAGAGAAGGGTCTTCTTCCCACCGCCCCAAAACAGTAATGCTACAGAGAGGTTTTTGAGGATGCATCTCATCCTCAGATAAGCAGGTATTGCAGACCTTCCTAGCTTAGTAGAACAGGATTTGCCTAAAAAGTGTGCAGTAGAAAACTTGAGATAAAGTAGGTTTGGGTGTACAGAAAGCACAGGAGTGTAGGTGAATCCCTTCCTCTCCCTGTGTCTATTTCTAGCACCAAAACAGAAACAAAGGGGGTCTTTTTAAGACATTGAGTGAAATTTTTTACAGTGTCCCTCCCTTTCATTTCTTGACTCCAGAGCCAGAAATAGCAGTACTAAAATTCTGTGAGAAAGACCACTCTTTCTCAGATGGGAAATACCATCGTTATCTCTATAAAGTCTCTTGCTGTGAGATTTTGAGATGTTTTGCTGACTGCAGAGATCTGGATGTTCTTCAGATAAGGAATTGAAAGTTTGTCTCATTACCACATGCAAATCTCCACTCTAATGTCCACCCATTAACAGGTTAGACTGCTGAAGTACATTGGAGTATAACTATTGTACAAATCTGGTAGAGTCTCCTTGACGTGAATGTTTGCAACACTGCTTTCAAAAAAATTATAAATATGAATGGACTGGTGGTGTTAGCCAATATGATTAAGATGCTCCCTAAATCAATGCTACCACTGAGTTGCCCACAAATGGCACAGAAATTATTTTATTTTGATAAATAAAATATCAGTGATAAAAAGCCCTGTGCACGGAGTACTGTGCCTCCTGAGTTTTTACTTTTTTTACCTTAGATGAGCAACTGATACAAACAGCAATTAAGGGCTTATTTTAAGCAAGAACTTAAATTCCATGTGCTCAGGTGCTTTGCCATGCAGAAATGAGGTTACTCATATACTTAAAGATTTGTCTTGCTATTAAGCAAAGAATTCAAAATTTCAAATTTATATCCATGTAAATCCCATCCGCATATAAGAGTTTTGCAAATGTGCTGTGCTTTTTGGAGCTTGCTGCATCCTGGAAAACAGAATATGTTCTTCTGTCTCACTGGTTATTTCACTGGGCAATTGAATTTCTTGAACAGTATTGGGCAGACATGCATTCCTAATGATAAATATGCCAGCATGATGACAACTGGTTTTACCTTGACTGTTTCCCTGGATAATGATTTTTTTCTAAGCTGCTAATAACATGGCTCAGTCTCCCAGAGGGGGAAGAAAATACTTTCCTAGGAGCTGTGTTAGTCCATGCTGAATGAGGGCTCTAAGAACAACCCCAGTGAGAAGCCACACGAAAGCTTTTTTAGGAAAAGGGGGAAAAAAAAAAAAAAAAAAGCTGGCCTAAAAGAGTTTACACAGCTGTGAGTGATAAAATATAGCATCCATGGCAACCCACTCTCCAGTATTCTGATAATGCATCAGAAATGAGGCTATTAGAATTATTAATTCACATTAGTGGCTATTAAAATTACTACCTGCAGATTCACAGCCTGAAAATCCTTTTCTATTTGTAAGAGAAGGTTCAATTGCAGAAGGAACCTTTTTGCTAAATAGGTGCACTGTATTGTATGCTAGACATTATGGGAAGTCCAACAGATAATAAAGCTTACACTGAGCTTTATGTAGCTGCTTTGTAATGCAAGGGTAGCAGATGTAATACTTTATTCTTTTAATGATGGCAAAGAACCAATACAGCCCCAATAGCAGTTACAATAACTGGACTCTTACTGGTTCCCTGGAAGCTAATACTAGAAATCCAACTTACTGTAGGGTATTTCATTAAATAGCAAGTGACATACAAAATATTCTACTTTGGTACGTAATAAACAAAGCCAACAGAAATCAGCACAAAAACTGAGCCAGACCCATAGAAAGGTTTTGTAGAGATGCTGTGGTGAGACTCAGGGAGTCCTGTAGAGATTTGGCTACATCCTTTCCATCCCCCATTAACTTAACTCAAAATGCAATTGCATGCTGTTTTAAGTAAAAGAAGAAACACTATTACACCAAGGCCACAGCAGGAAATAATCAGGGGGAACAGCAACATGGCAGAGGAAGAACATTTTATTTATGGAAATGAGCAGAAAAAGTAACACACAAGCTAGAAGCAGCCAAATAGGTACCAGTAAAAATAACAAACAAGCAAAGAACATGAGCTTGGATCACAACCAGTTTTTAGGAATTCACATCACAGTCTGTCTCCCTTAAGATCCCATGTACCAAAAATGGATATGACATCCAGTGTTCTTTCTAAAAATTACGATTCTCAGAAAGGGAAGAAGAAAACAAGGGTGACTGCAAAATGAAATTTAGCACATCCCCACAGGCCAGACACAGCAAATGATGTAGGCATGTACAATGGGGCTTAAGTAGCCTTTACACGAAATGCTATTCTGAATTCTCTCCCCCTGGTTGCCACCTAACTCAAGAACAGCCTAAATTCCTTAGAGACTTCATTTTTTTACTGAGTTCCCTCTGTGCCTACAGACATTTCTTTCTACATATCCATTTTTTATTTCCTGCAAAACTCTATCAGTAATGCCAACAGGCACCTGGAAGCAGACATTTATCCACCTAAGCTTCCTTTGGAGCATGGAATCAGGCTCTCAACAGAGAGAGTCTTCTTTTGAAACATGGTGGCAATTACTTTCCTACCAAATAAAAAGGTGGTAATACTTAAGGTCATGAATTAGAAGACCTGGGTTTGATTTCTTCCTGAGGATGTTCAGACTGACAAACATTGGATGTCCAGATGGCAGTCTCCCTAACACTCTTGAGGCTTGCCTAGAAGAGTTTGTTCAGTTTAGCTGCGCCACCAAAAAAACACCTACCGTGGGTGTACTTACAATGTTAAGAAGATGAATGTAGAAATTTGGTTTAGTCCAGTTTGGCCAGCAAAATCAAAGAAATATTAGCTCATTGGGCATGCAAGAAAATGTTACAGATGGTCCTCACAAGAGATGACCAAGTAACAAAAGTATTTGTCAGTGACCTTATTTGTAAAATTTCCAAGGACTACGCTTCTGTGGTATCAGTACCCTGCCCTTTTCCCATTTTTCCTCAGGCATTCAGACAAACATTGGTGGATATGGTATTATTCATACAGATAACAGTATCCCTGCACAACCGAAGGGCTTCATGCATGAACAAAAGTATTTCTTGTTTCTTTTTCACTACTTGCTGTTCATCAGCTCAAGTTCATGTCAGCAGGATGACTCATGTGCTTCTGTTTAGCACGTGCTTATGGCTCAGCTGAGTGAAGCACAGCCCGCTGTGGCCTGCAGAGCCCCGCTTGCCAGCAGGGAGGGGAAAGGAGAACAGCTTGCACCCTATGGACAGCCACTACACGAGCAACTAGCTGAACTGCCACGGAAGTCCAACACTGCTCTACACAATGGGGAGTGCTCTCCCAAGTACACTCAGGTACAGACACACTTTCTTAGGTCACAAAAGTGTAGGGGAAATGTTTCTGCCTAAGAACTTGCTGCCTCATAAAACCCAAAAGGTCTGGCAGAAGTGGTGTGGTTTTGACAATGTTGTGACAGACCCCTGACCAGGTCTCATAGACCTACCCACCCGCCCAGTCTCTGCTGGCAATCTCCTTGGTTTTCTGCCATTGCAGCTGCTCAGCTACTCCATAGCCACTGCGGGGCATGGAGAGCGTCAGCATGACCCCGCAGGAGCAGGGCCCATCACCAAACATCTCTTCTTTCCTCCTTTTGAAAAATCGGATTTTTTTTTTTTTTTCCAAATTACAGCTGGAAAAAAAATTAAAATAGTGAAGTCTTCTACAAGGCAAAATCACCTTACTCTGTACAGTTTGTGTGTAATGAACTAATGAGCAGTCATTTTTCCCTGCATCGGAAAGGAGATTTTTAGGAAACATTTGAAGGGAGAGGCAAAAGAGACTTTGCAGGGACTGGCTGGGGAGATCACGTGAATCAGAGCAGGCAGTAGAAAATGATACAAAGTTAAGAGTAGGCAAAAACCACAGGTGGAGACCCCAAAAAGCAGACTGAAGGGGGCAAAGGAAACAGTGGGGGTGATAAAGCATTTCCCTTTTTCTTCTCACACACCATGAGGACATTTGCAGAGATCATCAGTGTGACATGATGAGCCCCCTAAAAATACACCAGAGTACGTATCTCAGAAAGCAGCCCTGGACTGGAAGAAGAGGAACAGTTGAAGTATCCAAATACATTATTATTCCTTACGAAGGGGTCCACAGTTTAAAGAAAAAATCCAGTTTTATAGGAAAATTTAGGTGGACAAATGCTGAAGCATACATTATGAAATTCTTCAGTGGTTCAATGAACACATGGGTCGTTCCAGCCATGACTCCTGGGAGATGCTCCCCACACCCTGCACGTTGCTGAGTGGCTCTGCGGAGGGAGCAGACTCTGCTACAGCAAAACAGGCTTTCCCCATTTCTGCTAAGAGTATCATCTGACAAGACTAGTTAAAAATCATTTGCTTCTTTCTATTTTAACATTGTCTGTGTGTTTTCCTTTGGATCATCCTTTTCTAAGTCACCACAAAGGCGCAGCTTCCATACATTGCCCATTGACTAAGTAAGTGACTGCTGCTACTTTTAGTCATTTTGATTTTAACTTAATCTCATATTGAAATCTAAATGAGGGATGATTTCAATTTCTTCTTGGAGGCTGGAAGGAACAGCAATGTGGGACTGTACCAGCTGCAGCTTTAGAGCTTTATTTGGAAGGCTACAAGGACACACTTTATTTCCTTATGGATCTCAAAGGCCTGGACTAATTAGTACTTATTAGAAAACAAATTAGAAATGCATTTTATTTCTCCATATGGTGAAAGCAGGAGCTACAGTGAAGGGATAGGATATCAGAAGAGCCGAGATAGTGACTTGCAGTGCATAATTTATTTGCCTAATTTTGCCTTTTCTTTTAAGCCCACACGTTGTTTATGAACAGGTAACAACCTCTTTGAATGTATCCATTGTTCAAAACAATTTGTCAAATAATTTTTGCTCTGTAGCTCATCTCTGAACAATTCATTGCATGTATTTGAACACCAAAATTCAAAACTGTAGTGCCAAAAATTAGGTATGCAGGTGACCTGATAATTTTTTTAATTGATAATGTGGATACCAGTATGAGCTTTTTTATGTGAGTGTGCTTGATTTGAATTTTGAATTTTCTGTCAGCATAAATTCTTAAAAATTATCTTCAAACTGTTTGATTTCCAGTAAAACTGCTACTGAAGAGAAAAGAGGCACTACGAGGATTAGGTAGAATTCACAGGAGCTTAGACCTTACCCTCACTGTTTTGTGAATATTTCTCCCATGGTGTACTTTATGTATGTAGAAGGTGATCCTGGCAGGTGGGTAAACACAGTTAAAGCAATTTAATTTTTAAAAGTTAATGAGTACCCAGAGAAAAAAGACAGAAAAGTGATCCCAGCAGCTACTGTCAGGGACACCTTATATCAACTCTGTCATAACTGATACACTATTTCTATGTTTGTAAAAGGTGGGGGCTTTAAGTATTTTGAGGCTGGAATATAGAACTAATTGTTCATTATCCCCTGAGTACTTTAGAAGCAGGAATGCTGATTACTTTCGTGATCTCCTTCTGATACTGTTCAGCAACAGGGTCACTCCAGCACTAACACCTGTGGAACAACACCACACAGATGGCTACGTCCCGGTGACATCGGAGGTCAGAGCATCTCAAATCCACAGCTCATACCTCTTACCCTGTCTTGAGTAGAACATAGTGGCCACCAAGCTAAAGCCATGCTTCTCAGCCCAAATATTGACTTCTAACCTTGGGACTAGTTAAGGTATTGAAAGATGTTCTTTGCCACATATCCAAAGTTCAGGTCTTTAATTTCTGAGTAGACTACTATTCAGTAGGCTTTTATATGAACTGTTTCTAGTAACCTCCCAACCACATTTGTCGTGAAAGTCATGTTGTGTGGAAGTCAGTATTGCCGATGTGCTAGATGTGCTTTCATCATGCCCACCTACAAAACAGAGTGCCTTAGGGTAGCAAGGGCAGAAATGACAGATTTGTTCATCCCAAACAATTTCTCCCATTTGTCTGCTCTGGGCAATTTAAAACAGAGAAAATTATGCACAGATAGAGTGAATAGAAGTAATTATGTCTATATGCATGCTGACCATACAATTGCATGAACAATTGATTCCAGATACTCCTTTTATAGCCCCTACACCTGGCTGACTCTGAACTGTCGTCTTTAGACCCCTGTTCATGGAGGGCACATGCAGCCTAGTCTCATTATTAAGACATCTAAACCCTTTGGAAACAGCCACATACCTTTCACACTACTAAATACTCCAAGAAAAGGCATCGTATACATCTAGTGGTAGAAAGAAATGTAAAAAGAATCTACATAATCATGACAATTTGGGGGAATTTATTTTATCCCTGGATTAAATGTTTTTGTTCGCTATTTGTAGATTCCAGTCAGACATAATCTGTTTTATTCCACTGAGAGGAAAAAGGATAGGAGATCTGTTATCTTCCTTAAAATGTTTTTTGGCTAGAAAATGCTTCTAGTTTGTATGATGCATTACTCCATCAATGTTATAGAACTACATGCTTAATTTATACTAACTGTAAGTATGCATAGATCATACACATTTTTTCAAATTATGAAAGACTTCTTGACTTCTTGTTTTTCTCCGTTGATTTCCTTTACTGAAAGGACAGATCTCACCTTTGAACCACCGCTTTTAACAGCACTTTGCTAATCTATAGGTAGTTTATAAACTCTTTTCTTTCTTTGAAAATGTTTTCTCCAGTATGTTCCACATCCAGAGCTGTATTTCAAAGTGCCACTTTAATCCTTTTTATCTTTCTGATAACTTAGAGTATTGGTCATTACTTGGTTATTCTGGTCACATTTCACTGTACTTCACTGAAATCTCAATAGAGAAAGAATGCTTTAGGCGAAATGAACTCTGAACTTTTGTGTCATCAAAATCTTAATGTAAGTATATTGAATACAGCCTGCACAGCTTAACCTAAAATCATAAGAAAACACATTTACATTATAAAGTTTGCACCAGCACACAAATAGAAGTTTTTGTGAAGGTGAAATTTCATTTCTCAGTGTTATTTCTTATGACCCTGGGTAATTACTAAATCTAATAATTAAAAAAGTTTGAAAATATTTATGTAAAATCCAAGAATGGCAATGCAGAGAAGATAGCAATAGGAACTTCCTGCTCCCTCCTATACAAACCATAATGCTTTTTACTGTCCATAAACTACTAAATGATTTGGCTTTCTACAATTACAAAGCTAGGACATTGTCTTCATGTGCCATATTTGAATACTTACAGGTCATGATGGCACCATAAAAGTTAATGTGCATACTCTTCTTTAAATACCTTTACTACTCTAAGGAAGTAGTGCCTATCATAAATTTGTGTTTAAATTAAAAAGAGACATTAACATGAGTTTAAGCATCCTTTTCTCTTTCATTCTTTTAATACTTCATCCCTCAGGGTTTATCAGAAAACTGCTTGTTTTCTAAAACAGCCATTTCTGACATAGGTATTTCAGCTCATACTTTCCACATATATCCCCATATCATTATTACATTAAATCACCATTTCTGTAGAGGATTTTGTCTTCCCCGCTTCGTCTTCTGCATTAGCTATCAAACCTGCTGCTCAGTTCTGGTAGAGACCAATTTCTCACAGCTTAATACTCAAATTATTATCTTAAAATTCCTAAAATGCAGCTCCACCATGGCTTAGCCACTTTTGCCGCTTTTAAAATCGCTACTTATTAATGTTAATCATGTTAGAATGCTGGGTTTTCTTAACTAGTATAAGAGCTTAAGTTTTTAACCTGAGTCTTTTTTTTCCCCTCACAAATTTCCAGAAAATTGCTAGGATTAAAATACCATAAAGATTTTATTTCAACTCATGTGAGCGTGTAGCCCAGATTGCTTAGAAGAGAATCTTTTATCCCATTCAAAGCACATATGTGCAGACTGATGTAAAGCACGATCTGTAGTACACGTGTCCAATCCGTCAGGACATTTGCACATCTTGCATGCTGCAGTTAATAAAAATAAAAAAAAGAACTGAGGGAATTGTGTTACAAGCAACTATTTCTTACCTTCAACTTCATCCTGTATCTGTGTCACCACCCATTTTTGAACTCCTTTTGAGTGTCACCCTAGGTGAAATATATAAGGCTTTTAAGCTCTTTAGACCCCAAAAGGTAGTGAAAGCTGGGTCCCCATTCAGAAGAATAAAGGTGACTCTAGAGGGGAAACCAAGCCAGCCTACTTTGTTGCAATTAATTACCTGGGGGAAAAGACATGGACAAATGAACTCTTCAGCCTCAGTGCTCTCCAAGACAAGCAGTGTCTCCACCTGTGGTCACACAGCTGGGACTGGAGGAGATAAACGTGACCTCTTCTCTGGTAATATGTCAGACAGTTTAAGCAGCAGCAGTTTTGAAGGCTGAGGAAGGACTTCATTTTGCAACCTGGATTTTGGAACCAAGCTGAGCACAAATTCATTAGATCAGATATTTCTGATTCCTCATGAGAACTAAAGATAGCATCTTTGCAAAACTAGACAGCCATTGGTCTTCTTAAAAAATGCATGTCTCAGTACTTGCAATTCTGTTGTTATCACATTGCTCCACAATCTCCTTTCTAAGGGTCTCCAAGAAGGAAGTTGAGGCTAGATGAACCAGTCTGGAACCTTAATCTGTTCTTCATCCTTTTTTTTAGGTTAATTTGAGTTAGGAGAATAGCACAGAGACTATTCTAGTCTCAACAACTGTTGGTTTCTCCCTAGCAATGGGTAAAATCTCAGATGTCTGTTTTAATTCCTTAGATCAGTCATCAGGCTTTGATACCCATGGTCCTTGGTTGTGATAAACAGCGTAGCTTTTATGCTGTCACTCACTTGAGTGATTTTGTTCTTTCCTTTCCAAATGTCAACTCCAGTTCCCACTGAACTCAACTGCAAAACTGCTTTAGGCTTCAACTAAAACAGGTTTGGGCCCCAGGAGATGAAAGAAAGTGATTTTGATCAATTGCTCATCTGCCCAAAGAACACTTTCACACAGGTTCTGCCAGGCTATATTTTAGCGCCCCTCCTCTATGTGATGCTGAGAGAGATAATAACACAATTTGGGCTGTTGTGCTATCAAGATGCAGATGACATGCAGCTCTATGCCTCATTTTCATCAAACCCAGATGGTGCGGCATCTTTGCTTTGCCTGTGCCTGGCAGAGATTAATACTTAGATAAGGGCAAGCCGACAGAAGCTTAATTTGGACAAGATGGAGGAGGTGCTATTGTGTAAGGGAAAATAAGGGCAATCTTACTTGTTTTCCACTTCCCGTTTGGGAGGGTTTCAACCTGTAGTGAGTTTGGATTCCTATTGCTATTTGAAATTGCAGGTGGCTTTGAGGGCCCAAGACAGCATTTCATATCTGCTTTGGTTAGACATCTATCACATTTCTTCTTGGCTTTGGACAGTGCCACCTCCAATCCATGCCTTTGTAAATTCTAGACTTAATTATTGTGATGTGCTCTATATGGGGCTACAGATGAGGACCAACTGGAAACAATAGCGTGTGTTGAAACCAGCTGCTTGCCTGGCTGCCAATGGGAGCCACTGAGCACATACTAGATATCTTCTCTGGCAAAAATTCTGTCTCCCTCCCCACCAAAGGGATGGTTCCCTCCCTATTGAATGTCTCCTACATTGAATTAGTGTTAAATGACCTGGGTCCTACCTTCTTGAGAAAACATCTCCTACCAAGTGAGCTCTCAAAGCAATTTCTGACAATACAATGTTAGAGCTCTAGAATTAAACAAATAGGAGGCAGTAGCAATGCTTTTAAAACAAACAGCTCTCAGCTTCAAAATTGGCTTCCCCAGCTACTCCAACAGAGCCCAAATGTGTTAAGCTTGGCACAGTAAATGACCCTTCACTTTTCCCTAGCTTTGGATTATCACCACGCTTATCACAAAGGACTGGTTTGGAAATCTCATAGTAATTGCATCTGTATTCATGAGCTTTTTAGTATCGTCATTAATATTGCACTAGAGTTATGGGCTCCCCATTAAATTACACTAAACTGACACCAAGAACTCGATCTAAACATCCTTGAACTTTGGATTCTTATTTTAAAGATTCCATTCGTGACCCATTGCTCTTCAAAATGTGTGGTTCAGATAGGCTCTCCCAGGGTTCAGTATTTTTCTGACCTTCCTCTTGGGTCAGCAAAAGTGGTTTGGAAAGCTCAAGAGGGTAGCCTTATTTATTACATTTCAGCACTTCTTTTTCTAGTTCTAGCTAAAACCAGGACCTACAGAGAGGAATTCTTAGGACATTAAAAAACTCCTTCTGAATTCCAGAAGGACTTTATGTTAGTCCTAAGATGGGAAAAGCCTGTCACTTCTTATTGCAGCCAAATCATCCATTACAGAGGGAAGCTTAAGTAGAATACTGCAGTCAGAAGTTACATGACTACATATTTAATGCAGAATACTGAAAAATCTTTTCTTTTAGACAAATTTTGTTATCTGTATCCATGTCAGATAATGCTATTCTCCATCAGTAGTGAAACTGCCAAAATGGTGTAAGATGCTGAGGACTAAGCTACAACTTTATGAGAGTAATGGTGGCAGAATCTGGTTTTTATGATAATAGACCAAGAATCAAATACCTTCCTCCATTGCTCCAGCTGACCACTTCAGACCTTGTTATCTGAATACAATATCTCTGTCTCAAATATTCTGAGTAAATGGGATTTAGATGTAATTTATATTTCTTGGAAGGGAAAATATTTCATTATTTCCTATATAGACTACATATACCAATAATAATTTAAATTCCTAAAGATATGCAGGTGCTTGGATTGAAAAAGGAGACATTTCAATTCCTTGGTCTCTACTTTGCTTAATTGGATTTTACCGAGCATTTTAAATCAGCTGAGACTTTTGATCAACAGCACATCCACCATCATTTCCAAGAGCTTTCACAACACTACAGACCTGAATATCTATCTGACAGACATTTTTTTGAATCTACTAACAGTTCCTTACTAAGATATTTTCATCAAAAATGTAAAACCTTATAAAAAATTCAAATGTTTTGGTTCAGTTGAAGCCCTCAGCTAGAATAATGTCATCTCATGTCTATACGGCATGGTGTTGTTTTTATTTGGGGGCTTTTAACGCTACAGTGATAGTGATTTCAAAGGTTCTAGCTCCTTTTTAAGAGATAACTGCACTACTCTTGATTTTGATCTGTCACCACCTTGCCAGAGTATGATATTCCAGGTTTCTTGTTTTGAGTAAATGTATTTTTTTTTATCATTGCAGCTTGATAAAACAGAAGCCCATTTTGAACAATAAAGCATAAGTAATGTATTTCTATTTTTATATGTTTTCTTGGATATGATTGCAATTTATGAGAAAAACCACTATAATTATGAATGCAAATCATTTCACAGTTACTGCAACAGATTTTGTTTATATATGTTAAACTATGCTGAGAAAGAGCCGGCTTTGATCTGGGAAACTCATTAATGTCTTTGCAAAACAGCAATCAGAACATGGTGTACAGCAGTGATAGTGACCATGGTTCACCAGGATGTGACTCAAACCACGCCAGCTTTGAAATTCAGACACCTTCTTGTGTCAGCACACACAGGTGGAGCATGGGGAAGCTAGTGAGGCTTTTTTAATAAAATTGTTTAAAAATTGTGTTTCTAGCCTGGTACTAATAACACTGTAATTTATTAAAGCAATAGAACCATGGTTTTTACCAAGGAAACACAGAAGTTCCAGTGAAGACTGACGGTGCATATCCATACCCTGTGAAATTAAAAAGGGCAAGAGTGCAAGCTTGAGCATTCGGCCCTTGACGTCCACTCTGCATTCTCCTTTGCAGTGGTTTGCGCTATTCCCCTTACATCCCCTTCAAGATGAAGCTTGGGTTCATTCAGGGGTTAGCTTCCATGAGGAGCAGTATGGATGAGGCCATACCATGTTTAGCTAGCTCCATCTGTCACCATCCTCCAACATTAACCCAGAAGACCTCATACTCTCACATGCAACCCAAAATATTCACACAACACTCTGGGGCATGTGTATACTCTCCACATCACACTTATTAAAATCCCGCTCTTGAGGCTGTTAGGCAGTTTCCTCATTAGCAGCCTGGCCTATGGACCCAGTCCTGATGACAAGTGGTGTTAACACCACGTCAACAAATGTCTGAGGAGCACTGTGGAGCCAGCCTTGGCCTCACAGAGACAGCAACCCTCCTTTCAGCATGCAAAAAGAAAGCCTGGGGGGGAAGGCCGGGCAGATGACCCAAAAGAAACATCAGGATATTGCACCATCCACAGGCTATACTGGTAGCATCACACAAGTTGAAAAAAAACCAAAATTATCCTGAGAGTATCCCATAGGCAATGTCTAAAAGACATTCCTTGCCTTCACCTTGCCCAGTTTCCTGATACCTATCCACATTCCAGTGTTTAATTCATTCATAGTTGGCCCAGGTGAGCTTAGAAGGATCTAGCTATGCCTTACACAAGGCATAGGGAATATCTGTGGGTGATCCAGCATACGGGGGCAAGATGGGCACCACACTGGAAGACAAAGGCAGGAGATACGGCATGAGAAGGGTCATCTCCCACTGCCTTCCGTGTTTCCCCAGAACTCACCATCACACAGATGGGCTTCTACTGTGTAATAGAAACATACGCAGGCCTTTCTTACAGCAAATGTGAAATCCACTCCTGGATGCGGTGGGGGAGCAGACAGGCACAGCAATATGGGGTGCGGCCCCTCCATCCCTCTCAAAGGCACCCTCCTCCCTCCAGTAGGGCATTTGAAACTGTAACAGACACTGGGCCCACTCCCCACTGCCAAAGAGCAGCTCACACTGCTGAATGCTGAAACACTTCCTAGACCTTCTGCTAGCCAGAGCACAACTGCTGAAGCCCTGTGCACCCTGGCCTGGCAACACAGAGAAATCTGGGCTACCACCTCGTAGCTGAATAATAGGAATTTGGATGAGAGAGGAATGATGAATCCTTTGCATGTTCTCATGCTCAAGACCCTCCCAGAAACTCTGCCCAGAGCATCTGCAGGGTCTGATCCCTAGGTATCAGCGCAGGGACTGCTCTCCACACTGCGGAGCTGAGCAACAGGTTGTAGTACATAGGGTCACCCTTCACTTTGATGGCTTCCTCTCCACACCAAAAACATGTTCCCCCAAAAAAGTAGCCCTTCATTTTGGTTAACTCTTACTTTGATACTTTTTCATCTGCTGGACAGCACCAGTTTTTGCAAAGAGGTAGTAACTGTGCAGCTAACAGGTCAGGGACTGTGCTCTGGCCTGATGGCAACTAGCCAAATTTTGTTTACGCAGGACAGCTTTGTCCAGACTTCTGATGGGGAATGGTCCCTGGCCCATGCTAACTTCCAGACCTCACCCAGGCATTGCCTGCAAGCACTAGCTCACACCAAAAACATACTGAAATCATGCTGGCAGTTATCAGTAGTGCTCAGGTCCACACCACACCGTAATTAGTTTATCAGTCTAACAGTAGCCCTGTTTAATTCACTAAATTATGAAGCTATATCAAGTTGGTATAAGTAGGGATTAGAATGACTGTACGTTACAGAGCAACACTCTTTCCTTGTTCTATTCTTTAGAAAACTAAATTTTTCTTTGGACTTGAAAGTTGGTTGACAACTGAACAAAATTATCCTAATCTGTTTTAATATATATCAAGTTGAATTTCACAAAGACAAAATAGGGTATAGGGAAGCAGCAGAGTCTCCCAGAAAAGCTGGTTTATTTCAGTGAGTATTTCTCAGGTAAATCTTCTGAATAGCTGCCAAGGAATTGTTTCTTTCGAATATTTGTAATATTTTACTCTTCAATGAGAGCTGATTATGGCTGGCAGCATTGTCATTCTGGGGCAGTAGGTCAATAGGTTAATATCTTGGCTAAATGACCTGAGTGTGCTTCACTTGGCAACGCCACAGTGTGCTGCCAGAATGCAGCAGCAGACGATAATAGTGAGCTTAACTTCCCCAGTAACGCTCCTCTTCACCAAGGGAAGCATTACACACAAATATCCCCAGCCTTCTTTAAATACGTGCTACTCCCTTCTGCTGGGTTTTTAGCATCTAAACGTAGTCTTACCACCATGTCTAGAGATACTAAACTTTAAGCTACATTTTTGGTTTTGAAAGCAGTCAGTGTATAAAATGTTCACATTTCATCTGCAAAAGTGTGGGCCTTTGGAAGGACAGCTCATCTCTGGTCTTCTTTAGCCATAAAAAAGATAACATTTGAAAGCAAAAATTGTTTGTCAACACTGTCTCATCAGGAACTTCATGGTTTTTTCCTCCAAGTACCACATTTACATAATTAAGAACCATTCATACACTTGGTTTTTAAATTTTAATTCACCTTAAACTCTCCAAAATAGAGTGTCTGTACTTTACTTGAATGGAGACTTGGAGAGATTCTGAATATACTGATGAATGCAAAATGTAATACATTTATACTGATTGCACCAGGATCACATATGTATGCCACAAAGTTATCTTGCAAGACAAAAATCAAGGCAGTAAATATAGAAGAGGCATTTCCAATAAATCCAGTAAGTTCCCATCATTCTCAAAAATTATATTCAGGGAGTGATACTGCGCATGTCAAAAAATCAATTTCATTAATTTTCTAACATTTCATCCAGATACTGTATCACAAAGGTCTGGCAGCCCTTTTCTAATTATGGGTAATTGCGTGAAAGAACATTTGAATTCATATTAATGTGAACTTTCTGCATGAAGGATACAGGGCTTTCCAGCAAGGTGCTCAGTGTTTTATTAAGGAGCTGGAAAAACATCAGCTCCTATTCTGTGTTGTATGGCAGCTGAAGTTACTCAGTCTTTTATAAGATTGCTCAGTATCTTGCAGGATTAATTTGAAGTGGAGTTCTTGGCCATTGGTCACAGCATGGTATTTTCTGCCTAGCTGAAATCATCTTCATTCCAGTCAATAAAAACCAAGCACCTTTTGGATTTACTACATGCAGTTGCCAAGCTGTTAAAGTGGGCTTTGACCTTTTTCCAGCCTATATGTGGTACCTGCTTTTTGTCTGTTTATTACTCATTAAGATATTTGTGATGGAAGAATTTGCCCCAAAGGAGGAGAAAATAATTGAAAGTTTTATGATATGCTATGGCATGATGAACAAGCCATGAAGGAAATCTCAAAAACAACGTAACATATAAATGTCAGGGAGTTTCCATTCAAACACAAGTCTCGCCAGAATAAATCAATGATTTCTACTAATCAGTCTGAAATAATCTTAAAGAACAAAGGTCTGCATAAGATTATAACTACAGGGATGAAAAAGGAGACTATGTCATGTTTATAAATTCTGCAATAGTGACAAAGAAGCTTCAACACAGTAAAGCCAACAGAGCAGTTGACAACAAAAAAGCAATGTCTCTGGATGGATTTAGAAAAACATAGAATTTAATTTTTTTTTCACAGAAAACAAGATGTTCTCTGGCAAATGATATGAATCCTTTGTCAAGGCTGTCCAGATGGCCTTTGTGAATAAAATACTGCACACAGCAGTGACATACTTGTTGGACAGATAACTTACAGATTTGGAAACAGCCTGTTGGAGAGCTTCTTCATTAAACTAATAATGTTTCTGGTTATTTGGTTACAAGAAGCCAAGGGCCTGGTGACAATTTCACAAAAAGGAAAGTTTTAGCTGCTATGACAACCTGGACAACTGTGTTTCTCCTCATGACAACTTGTCTGAATTATATAAAAACATGAACCCACAATGAAAACTAGATTCCAGAAAGGTCTCTAAGAAATGTAAAAACATACCTAGGAGATTATCGGAAATCTAACACAATGATTCTGTTACCCTTTTCATGAAATAAGATTGAGAAGATTGTGAGATGTGCTGAAAACTGCTTTGCTTAGAGGCTTCTTTAGAAAACATTTTTTTTCCACAAAGTAGGTAAAAATTATTAAGTCAGCTTTCCTCAAAACAGGAGTTCTTCAGTTGACTTTATTGGCAACTAAATGGTCCCAAGGCAGGTAAAAATGCAGTGGAAAAGACAGGAGGGAGAAAAAAGACAAACACAACAAATTTCCAAGAAAGGTGAGGCTTTTTATAACATAATTTCCTATTCAGTCAGTCCTTGTTCCAGCTCTCTTTTGCTTTCTTTTCCTTTTTCTAGTTATATACCGAGGAGTCTGCCAGTCCAATGTTCTATCACCCCCATTTGGTTTCTCTGACATCCCTCTACTGCACCCTACAAATTCAGTTTTTAAAAAATTGCCCACCCATATTCCATAGCCAAAATGTCTTTCTGTTTTAACTGCATCTTCTTGATAAAGTAACAAAACAAAATATTACTCTGTGGGGTTTTTTTCAAAGCAATTTTATGAGACACAACATTTCAGAGCAATTTTTCTACAGACATAGCAATAAGGAGAAAATACTGAAAGAAACCAACATTCTGAAAATTAACCCATTAAAGCAGACCAGTTATGTTTCTTGCTTTCCACTTGCAAGCCCTGGCATGAAACAAAATTTACCCATGTAGAGCCTAAGAGCTCCTTCCAGATCTCAGTCCATATTCTTAAGGTGCAAAGACCAACAATAGCAGACATACAAACTAATTATATTTAATTTATTTGAGTAATACTCCTACCATTATATGTAATCACCTGAATAAAGATCTGTGTTAGGGGTTGCTTCCATCTCCTCCAGTGAAGCTAACCGACTGGAGGTAATCCATTGCCTAAGAGTTAATCCCTTTGAATACGATTCCCTGAATTTCTAGTTAATCCACTATAGTCTACAAATGGGTTCTCCATTTCATGTATAACATCAAAGTATGCCAATGTAAATGTTCTCTAGTTAATAAATAACCCAAACAAGCATTTAGCTGAAAAGCCATTTAACATCAGCTGTAATAAGTGACAAAGAAAATTATGATAGAGAACATCTCTTGAAGAAGATGAGAGATGACTGAGAAAAGGAATCTGATCTGTAATGAATGCAGTACGACTGCTTGTTTACAGTGATTGCTGCATTGTAGCTAAAGGGGGTGCATGACAGCCATGCAGTGTCACTGTGACAGCTTCCATTTCCCTAATAACATTGCACCCTTCCTAGTATTATTCTATCAGATGTAACACATATAAAGTAGTGCATATAATTTTCAATAATATTATATAATCATATGGTCCTTTACGGATGAACAGATTACATGAGCAGGACACTAATTTTCCAGCCAAAAATAGAGCAAGGCAAGAAATACAAAGATACATCTAACACTATTTTCACCTACTTCTTAATGATTATAGACCTTCAGTCTGGCAAAGCCTTACTTTGAAAGGAACTGCTATTTTGGCTTTTTGCAGCAGTTAGTGTAAACACAGGCGTTGATATACCTATTGTGCAACCAAATGGAAGCAACTGAAGTTGATAAAAATAAGTTTATAATCTAAAGGTCCTTTATCATCATACAGGGCTTGCTTTTCTCCTTTGAAGTCAGTAGGATTTTGTCATTGCCATCAATGCAAATATAATCAGATTCTTAAGTCCATATGAGTGGATTTGCTATGTATTAACTTCCTTCGTCACAGAAACAGCTACTTCAGAACGCCTTGAGTTGATCAGGCATTATTATTAAGGACACTACCATAACTCTTATGCTGTATATATCCCCCACTTCCTGTTTCAGATAAAAAGCAGAATTTACTGAGAATATGCAAATATTACTGAAGAAGAGAAAAGGAGTGGAGCAATCTGGAAGAACATGGTGACCATGCTTAGATTTTGGCACCTGTAGCAATGCAAGCAGAAGAGGAGTTAGGCCTAGGAGAGACCTGATGAGCTTGTTGTCAGATTAGAAATGGGAATAGAGTGATATGTGTGATGATTTGCCTTTGACACAGATGAAATCATTTGACTTTTGATAATCAGATAATCAGCTAATAAAGCCTTGGGCTGTGCTAATTTGTTGGAGTGGAATGTGTTTAGACAGGATGATGAACATGTTTTGATAAGGCATTTGTGAGATGGCACAGCTGTGATTCCAAGGAGTATGGTAAGATATTTGTAAAGTCACTCTAACCCTAACAATGTAGTCAGTGTGGAGGTGATGTAAATGCAAATGAATCTGATCTCTAACCAATGGAGTATAGGATCTGGGTGTATTTTGCAACACATGGCCATATGTAAATTTAAATAATGCATAAATCAGTTGGCATGGTTTATAAAAATACATGTATTTGCAGTGGTTCTTTGGAGAATGGTAAGATGTGCAGTGAAAGAAGAAGGATCATTTAGATGCATGTGGCTGTGCGTGGAAAAGAGGTGTAACGTGAGAGGACAGGGTAAAAAAAGCATTGGGTGTGAGAGACTGAGTAGGAGGATAAAAGATGTAGAAGATAAAAGGGTTGAGAGAAGAGAGATATAGACAAGGGAAAATGTATGTCTGATCTTAAAGATAAGGGTAAATAGCTTCAGTTCAGTACAGTAAGCAACAGGAAGCCAAGCAGTGATTCATATGGCCAAAGCAACAGGAGAGGAGATGACACAGAAGCCTAATTTTGGAGAGATTATTGGGGAAGATAAGTGAAAGAAAAGGAAAACATTAGAGAGAAGGTTATAAATGAGCACCAGACTTTATATGAAGATATTAGTAGGTACTAGTCATAAAGCAAATATATTTCTATTCTCCACTAAATACTGCTAGGAAGTCTCCATTTTCAGGCATTTAATATTATGGATGGGTTTAATTTGTTGTGTTTCTTTCTCAAAATAATACCAAATAAAGGTGTCTTCAGCCATGGATTAATCATTTGCCAAACTTAGTTTTTAATTAAATGCATTACAGTGCTATATGAGTGCATAAAGGAGTAAACATCAAAGTTGCTCTGTTCTGCTGTTGTTAAAATGGGAAAAGAGTTTTTTCCTTTGGAATTTTAAGTTTTATATTACATGATTTAGCCCAAGGCAAATATTTTTTATGGCTGAATTATAAAGTTCTTGAGAAACAGGTTTATAACAGAAGTGCAGACAATCTTCAAAAAAACATTATAAGCACCAAGTCAAATTATGAAGCAAAGATGGGCCTGAACCCAAACCCCAAAGCTAGCCACTCCATTAACTTTTACATGCACTAGATTCAGATTCAGTCTTTGTAACACTAACTCATCCTTGCCATAAAATCCCATTACTGATGTGAAAATGGAGAGCTGAACAAATGCATAAGCAGTTGCAGGATCAGGACCTAAAATACCGTGACTAAAATGTGAGAAGTGGATTATAAAAAGAGACTTCTGAATGTTCATTTGATGCCAGTTTATATTCAAGATGATTAAAGATTAAGCATTTTCAGATAAATATATGTAAACCAAGGATAGAATGTCTTCACTCATCATTTCAGGGCAATTCATACATGGAATAAACCTGCACCTATATCTGTGAACTAGAGAGAAAAAGATGGGTAGAAAAACTAGACTAATGCCATTTACATTATGATAGGAAAGGACGTTAATGTACCAGACTCTGCACTATTTCCTAGGCCTTGAGAATTCAACAGCAAAAAAAGAGTCCCAGTGCGAAATCCAAAATGCCCACGGAGTGCTGAGGAAGGGCAGAAATCCTCTCCCACAGGCCACGTTAGCCACAACAGAGGCCATTCCTGTTCAGCTGTCTTTGCAGCCTGGTGCACATCGCACTCTGTGCAAGAGGAGGAAGCACTGATATTTGAGACATGAGCATGTTGAAATAAACCTTGGTATATGGATTAGTGGTTACAAGGTAGGCTGAGGTGGTAAAAGCAACCTTCGTCATTAGTCTTACAATTTATCACACTGTACCATCTTCACTAATGTACATGTTCTGTCTGCATTTAAGTGTTTAATTTTTCTTTCAGAGAATGGAATTTCTTTAAAATACACTAGCTACTAACACACTGTGCCTGCATCTGCAGAAAGTGACTTGTTAATCTGAAAGGAAAACAGATGGAAAAAACACAATGGTTGGTTTGTTGGTTGGTTGGTTTGGAGCATCTTTACAGCATACGACTGCGAATGAGTATTTCCTCTCTGCAGATTCATAGAAATTACCTGAAAGATAATGCTAATCCCAAAGCAAGAGAGCCATCACTGTCATGCGCTAAGTGTAATCTTTTATATACATGCTCTCTGGGTATCTGCTTACTACTTTTCAGTTACAGAATTAATCTTGGCTTCTGAGACAGAGTTTTTAAAACAAACACTTCTGCAACCTCCCAGTAAGCTACCATCAGCAGGTAATTTCTGTTTTCAAAAATAGATGTACTTTATTTTAAAACCTATATTGTCTCTCAGTCAGTCGCAGACTACAATGTGCTTCAGGACAGAACCAATTCATGTCAAGGACTGTCCAGCAGCATGAGAGTTTTAATAATCAGAAAGTGCTGTTAACTCTCCCCTTCCCCCTTGTTCTGGGAACTTCTCTAAAAGAAAAAAAAAAATGAAGGGGGCTTAATGTGCTACCCATAAAATATACATCCCAATCAATCAAGGAAATGCATAAGTATTGCATATGATGATCCAGAGACTGCCTAAAGACGGGGAAATGAGACTGAACCCAATAACTCAGTCTGCCTAGTTCCAGCCTGCCTGCTTTCCAGCCTGGCTGCAGACACGGGCATGGGCAGGAGCAGGGGCAAGGGCAGGGGCAGAGGCAGAGGCAGAAGCTAAGGAAGGAAAGAATGAAGCGTACAGAGAGTGTAACAGGATCAAACTGCACTTTAGTGCACAGTATTACAGAACTGCAGTTACAGAAGAGAAGGGGAATGTCTGGCAAAAACTCAGAAAGTAGTGATGAGAGAGTGTGCAGTATGAAACCAGCAGACAGATTTCCTACAGACTTAATCTCCAGACTTCAGCTGACCTTACAGTCGGGGCTTCAAAAGGGCAGCGAGGGAGAGTGAGCGTGGAAGGCTCAGACTCGGGGCTGGAGACAAAGGGATGGAGGAAGCTGAATCTGTGTATGATTTCTGAACACAGATGTAACACATTTGTAGTTAATCTGTGTGGCTGCAGACTTACAACTATGTTTGAAAACTATTTCAAACCTGGTTACATCTTCAGAGTGGACAGGGATTTACTGCTGTGGCTGCACTTGAAGGATGACCCTGCCCCCAGCAAAGCCCAACTCTTTTCCCTCTGCATCCTTCAGAAAGACTCCTTGTGGAGTAGGTCCTCTAACAGGCCTTCTTCCAGATGAAGCGTTAACAGAGTTTGCCTCGGCTGCGCACCAGTAACAAATTGTTTTCAAACTCTGCTCTGGGAGATGAGAGTGGCTGACATCCACCGTTGGCCGCAGGTCATTTTCCTAGCGCAGACCCATCTTCGGGGACCATTTAACGCTGTGTTTCAACTTTCAGCCTTAGAGCTCTTCCTCTAACCCCTACCCTAGCAACTGGATTGCCTCCATGCAGAGGGAGCTCAAAGAGCTCCACATAAAAGAAGCAGTCGGGTTCAGCTAGGTAATCACTCCCCGGGTGCAGGGAGAGCCCGTAAGGCAGGGCAATGGGGCAAGGAAGGGGCAGGCCCCATAGCTGGTGAGCACCAGACTGTGCAGCCAAAGCAGCAGGATTCAAAGCCCACTATGTCCCCGCTTTGTGCCTGTCACCTGGTGCCAGCGGGGGGGGAGGGGACCTCAGAAGGAGACACACAGTCCCCTGTGGGGATTTCATGCCGCATAGCCTCCATGGGCAGCAGAGACGGCCCCGGGGGATGCCAGCAGCTCCTCAGCCCCTCAAGAGGCTTCATGAGATGGACAGACTGGGGGGCAAAGCAGCAAGAGAAGCTGAGAAAAGCAGAAATGACAGCCAGCGTGGGTGAGGAGGGGCGTGGGAAGAGGGTCAGGAGGGAGGGGGTGCAGGAAGGCCCCCCGGAGGTGCAGAAATGCAGAGCGGGCAAGGGTGGTGGGTCCAGGTGAGCCTGCTACCGGGGGTCCCCTCACGGGGGTCCCGACAGCCCAGCCCACACCAGCGTGACCAGCGGCCCCAGGATCACAGGGGATGGTGGTGAACCACTGGGGGACCGCAGGGACTCCGAGGGACACGCGTGGGGCCGGGTGCTTGGCTACACACCCGCAAGAAACAAAAAGAGTGTTGCGGGGTGGGGGGCGGCAGAGGCTCAGGAGGGGACGGGGCAGGGTGCCCGCGGGGGGAGCGGGCCGGGGGGTGGGCAGGGGTGCGTGTGTGTGCGTGTCTGCCCGTGGGACGGGGGCGGCAGGGCCGGGCAGGGCTGCGCGGGGCCGCGCAGGAGCCCGCGGGGGCGGCGGGGCGCAGGTGGGTGCCTCCGCCCGGATCGGCTCTACCTGCCGTGGCGGGGGGGGCCGCCCGGCGTCCCCCTCTCCGCGCACCCCCCGAGCCAGTCCCCGCCTCGGCTGGGTGTCAGGGCCGGGGCTTTGCCGTGTTTGTTTGTTGGTTCTTTCGCGCTGCCGATGTCTTGGGGGGCTGAGGAGGAGGAGGAGGAGGAGGAGGGCGGGGAGGGGGAGGGGACTGGGGCTTGGGAGACGGCGGCTCCTCGGCCTCTCTTATTGCCGCTGAGTTGCGCTCCTCTTCCTCAGGCTGCGAGCAGGAGCCGCCCGGGCGCTTCCCCCTTCCCCGGCCGGCCGGGAGTCCCTGCGGCGGCAGCGCGCTCGCTCGCCTCCCGCCGGGGCAGGTGAGTGCGGGGCGCCGGGCATCGCCCCCCGGCCGGGCACCGCCGGGCACCGCCGCCCCGGGGCTGCCGGCCCCGCGGGAGCCGCGGCCGCGCCGCAGCGGGAGAGCGGGGCAGGCGGGGGGGACGCAGTTTGCCAAACTCCAGCGCCCGGCTGGTCCCCGCTCACGGCCGCTTTCCCTTCCTTATCTCCTCTCCGCAGAGCACGCCCGCCCCGTCTCCCGGAGCCCGCCCCGGCAGAGCGCTCCCGAGGTGCCAGCAGCCGCCAGGATTTTTGTCTGTCTTATTTGTGTAATTGTTTTTGGTTTGGTTTTGGTTCCCCCCCACCCCCCCCCCACCCCCGTTTTCATTTGGCTTTCTAGTCTTGCTGGGAATGGCAGGGGCAGCGGCGCTTGGAGAAGGAACAAGTGTGGGGAAAGGGAGAGGGAGCCGGAGCTAAATGACAGGATGCGGGCGACTTGAGGCACAGAAAGAAGCCAGCCTCCCTCTGCCCCCGGGACTGCCCTTGCGGACCGTGCTTTCTGCTCCTGACTCCGGCTGGAGGACTTAAGACCTAGGAAGAGTTGTGCGTGGAGGGCGGGTTTTTTGGTTGGTTTTTTTTTTTTTTTTTTCTTCTCCTCCTTTCCCTGCTGTCGGAAGGGAAAATGGATTGGGGACTTCTCCTGCACTGTGCAGCCCTCACCTTCACCTTCGCCGGGGCTCTGCGAAGCGGTGAGTGTCACGGGGGACGTCGGGTCTCAGGCTGGGCGGGCGGCTGCGGGGCTGGGCTGCGGGGCTGCCGGAGCGGGGGGCGGACACTGGGGCACGGCGGCCGCCGGGGCCGGCACCGAGCTGAGCCCGCCCGGGGGGAACTTTCTGCCGGAGGAGGGAGGCGGCGCGGCCCTCGCCCGAGGATCGCCCGCCCGGGCATGGCCTTCCGACTTTATTTTCCGCTCTTCTGGGCTGTTGTGTAAAGCAGGCTGCTCGTTCTTACTAGATCAGGACAGCCAATTATCTTAATACTGTTTCCTCCCATAGGCAATTAAGTTAAGTCTCGCCTTCGATATCTGAAAGATAATGAACACTTTAAAGGGAAGGCTTTCTCTCCCCCTCCTCCTTTCTTTTTCCAAAGCGTAAGATTTCGGAGTATCGTGCCTTTTGCTACCTGTGTGTGTACCTGCGGGCAGTCTTCAAACTCAGAGCTCTCCAGACTACCCCTTTCCCAAGTCTGCCGTTTACGTGCAACTTGCACAGTGCCAAGAGAGAAGCTGAGCCGCTCTGTGAAGGCTCAAGACTCCCTTCCCAGGGAGAAAGCCCGTAACAAATGACTGATGTAGCTAGTGTACTATCAGGCAGCCCTTGAAAACACAACTAATTAAAAGCAGCGTGCTCCTCCTTCCCCGAACAATGCCAGGGCACCGTGAATCTTTCACTGCATGATGCATTTTTAAAGACGGTCTAATTGTGGGACCGCTTGACGTTTAGCTCTCGCACACGGAACAGCTCATAAGAGTTTTCCTTCCCCAACAAATCCTGAGCAATTATTATTAACTAATTATCAAATATTTACTTTTGCTTGACTGGGTTTTCAATCAAAGTAATTAAAAGAAGAGAGCACCCTCCACTTACGTTGGTATATTGTTTTAATAAGGGACGGCAAGTGGAGTGTCATGGAAGAGAGTATTAAAATCGCGTGTTTTATGATGGAAGTTAATCTCTTTCCCAATATGTTTTAAGGAGGCTGCTTAATTTAATCAGGACGAGCTGCCTCCTCCAGCGCCGTGGTGCAGGAGCAAAGGCGCTGGAGGTGTGCACCAAGCCTGGCTCGGGGATGCTCCAAGAGGTGCACTTTGCTCACCTGCCCAGCCCAGGTGAGGGGTGCGGGCAGCCGTCTCCTTGGCTTCCACATAAACCAGGACTGCCCCTAGTCCTGCACCCTCTGAGGGGTGGGAGCGGGCCACACGGTGCTCCTGTTGATCATTTTTCCCCATTAAAAGAAGAGAAGTAGGGTGGGCTGCTGGGCAGAAGCCTCCACCATGAGCAGTTAACGTGGTGGCCCTGCTAGAGTCACCAAGGCCATTAACCTCCTCTGTAACCTACCAGGCCTACTAATGCCACCTTCACCTACATGCAGTACTAGTGTCCGCTAAATTAATTCATTAACCTTATTTAGAACTAATGGTCCAAAGTCATTAGAAACTGCTCTTCTTAATCAAGTGTGAGAGAGATTGCACAGAGCCAGGGAGTCTAGCAGACCGCATTATCTTATTACACTGTCACTTTCCCAGAAGTCGCAGATTAAGGAGCGCTGGTGGTGGTGAGTCCACCTCAGCGTCCTCTGAAGTGACTCTGTCAAGTGACTAGAAGCAGCACTGCTTTATTTCAGGCATTTAACAGATGCCAGACTCTGCCATGTTGTTTGCAGGGCTGGAGTGGGCTTAATGAGACAGGATCACTTTCCGAGTGTGCTTACACGGGGAGGAAAAGGCAAGATTCCCTGAGAGCCCCAGACAGCGGATTAGCAAGATCACCAGCGACAGCTTTTGAGCTTTGAGCTGCAACGCCTTTTGTTCTGGTCAGAGGAAAACAGCCTGTTTTGCAAAGGCAAAGCGGGAATAAATAATAAGAAAGCCTTTCCCAGCAACATGCTTAGCAATATGTGGGTTTTGACCATACAGCTGAGTATGTATCATCCCCTTCTCTCCTAATTTATGGCAAATAATTGCTATAAAGATTGTAGCTTTATGCATTTTTGATGTGCGCTTCCTCATTCATTTCCATTTGACCTGTTTTTCCTACAATAAAATCCCATGCACTTATAAATTCATGCTGAGAGCAAGGAATGCCATTTTGCTTTCACAGGGAATGTATTAGATACAGCACTGCAGCCTGTATATACCATTATTGGGATGTAGTGATATATAGCCTTGCTTTTTAGTGTGGACATTCTTCCTGTCTGTGGTTTACTGTCATATTTTATTGCTCAAAATTAGACAATCAATGTGTGGAGAAAGTTTTTCCTCCCTGAAGATCTATCGAAAGAAATCCATAGTAGTAAAAAAGTGATAACAAACCTGCACTGGCCAGTGAAGTGAGTGACAGTGTAGGTTGGATATCTTGTCCCTTTTTATTTTTCCTATAAACCTTAAAATGCAACCCTGACAACACTGGCCAAAGGAGCAAGATACAGCATACCATGTTTTGCAGTCACACTTGGTGATTCTAGAAACTTTTGCAACTATTTCACTATTAGAGATAAATCTTTGTTGTTGTTGGGGGGAGGAAGGGACAGAGGGAAGAGGAAAGGATGTTGTTCTGCTCCATTACTTTGATGCAGTCTCCAAGCATGAACAAACTTCCTTGAAGGAATAAATAGTGGATGATTTCTGCTTCACTAAAACCACTTTGTTCTCTGCTAGCCTGGGTTTGAAGAGCACAGATAGTTCCAACCTGCCTAGATTTATGAACTGATAAAACAAAGGGAGGGTCTGCTGCGAATGAGCTTGGATCCACCAAGACAATCTCAGCGGTCAGTGACACAGACCAGGCTTATCCCATAGCTGGGCAGGGGGTCAAATGGCACCCTTTCAGCTTTCCTTAAAATTTCATACTTGGGAAGATTATACTTTTTGGAGATAATTGAGTCTCAGACACCCTTCTGAGCCAACATTAACGCTGTTGCGAGGATGCAAGGTTTTAACACTGTAAGGGGCACTCTTTGCTCTGGGCGGGGGGCTTTTTAAAAGGGTACTGTTTAGAAATGGGGTATCTTCTGCTGCCTGTCCGGCCGCTGGACTTAAGGATGGGCACGGAGAGGCAGGCCTCTTTGCCTTTGCGTTAGAGGCATGAGGATGCAGCAAAAGTTTGCTTGAAGAAGGCTGCAAGCCCCTCCCGCCCCCCCGCATTCCCACGGCGGTCGGCTGGTTCGCTGCTGCGGGCTGAAACCGGGAGCTTGCCGGGGGCGGGGGGCGACATGCTGAAAAAAGCCAATCTCGTCGCTTTCCCCCGCAGATAAGTGCGGCGACACGATCAAGATTTTAAACCCCGGGTACCTCACCTCTCCCGGCTACCCCCAGTCCTACCACCCCAGCCAGAAATGCGAGTGGCTGATCCAGGCCCCGGAGCCCTACCAGAGGATCATGATCAACTTCAACCCCCACTTCGACCTGGAGGACCGCGACTGCAAGTAAGTGCGGCCGCCGCGCTGCGGAGCGCCACGGCGCCACCTGCCGGCCCGCCGCCGCCCCGCGCCCGCGGAGCGCGCGCCCCGCCGCCCCCCGCCGCCCCCCGCCGGGCTCCGCGCCCCGCCGCCCCCCCCGGCCGCGGCCCCTGTTTGCTGTGGCAAGGCGAAGGAGGCGCTCCTCAGAGCATCCTTGGGCGCGGGGCGGGGCCGGGGCGGGGGGGAGTTCAAAAATATCTTTGCAACTCTTTGAGCTTTATAAAGTATATTTGAATTCTGTCTGCCTGGTGGGAGAGGCAAGCCGAGGATGGTGATGCGCGTTATGGGGCTGCGGTTAGGGTGAGGCACCGCTGCCTGCTTGCTTTTTTGAGTAAATCTCTAGAGTTTCAAAAATTAGCTCCCTTTCATTTTGTACCCCCACAGCTACAGACAGCCTATGGCAGAAACAGGCAATTTATAAATTGCTAAATCCTCTTAATGCAGAGTTAGTCTGGCATTTACTCTCACCCATTAAGGGGCAGCGGACTGCCAGACTGACGGTCCTATTTCCCCCTTTCTCCCTTTGCCGCTGATTTATAGCCGATAGCTCTTCTTTCCCCTCCTCCTGCTCTTCTGTAGTGACCTGAGAGGAGGAAGGGGATAGCTGAGGCTCCCTGTGCTCCCCTCTGCTTGCATTCCCTTTGACCGTCTATTTCCAAAATGAGAAGGGGAGTCAGAACCTCCCAGAAGCTGTTCCCCACTTTTCCCCAAATCTGCAAACCACATAGCTTGCACAAGGCAACACATGGTCAGATCATTCCCCTCTTCAACACGCCTTCTAAATTCAGCCTGCTTGTTTCATGAAGAAAATATTTTAGTGATTCATTATTTAAAAATTTCTTGAGTATCATGGTTTTTTCATCCCCTTCTGACAACTTCAAGAGAGAGTTATTGTTCATTAGTGTTACCAGTCAAGGTTTTCTCTGGCTGTCAGGAAGAGATTAAACTCAATAGCCATTAGTGTTTGGCGTTTCATGGGAGTATTCAAGATTTTACAGGATTTGGTCCTGTAAAATGATGCTCAGCATCATCAGGAGTGGTTGTAACAGACCATGAGGTTAGAGTGTTGGACTTGGAGAGCGTGACTGTACTCAAGCACTTAATTTTTACCATGCACATCTTTGTTCCCATTATTTAATAAATTGATTACTTAGATCACAGTTATTGATTTCCCTTAAAATGAAGTTCTTTAATGATGCAGTGTGGTGCTTAGTTGCTTTTTTGTTGGTTTTTTATAATCTCTTATACATCAGCATTTCAGTACCATAGTTGAGTTGTAAGGCAGGAAAACCCTATGCTCATAAAACTAAACTGTCTCTTCGTTAAAATGAGGTTTTACTGTGGTGTTGGAGCTGCAGCTCATATTCACGCCGTATGTTCACACGCTGACTTCCCATTCTTTAATTTTTAATTTGTTGTACTCAGGCAATGATTCACTTTCCCGTGTCTTCTTGATAGAGATTTTGCTTTCGTTCTGTGGGACAGTGCTAATGCTTTAAAATGTTTGTCTGTCTCTCTTTGTCTTTTAGATAGAGATTAGGAAATTCAATCAAGCATATTTCAGTGTCAAATCCTTTTTGTTCCTTGCTAGAATACATGTTTTTCCAACGCTGTAAAACCAACATGGTCTTTGACAGCAGTGAAGTGGTGTACAGCATACAATTATTTGAAGAACAAGTAATCTTTGTGGCATAGTGTTGTGCTAAACAGTGCTAGACTGAGCTGAACTGGGTCCAGGGAAGGGATTGACTCCCTCCCTCCGTTGCTCCCTTCTCAATATTCATTGTCCACTCTCCCCCCTGCATTGTGTCTTCCTCTGAAAGGGGGCCCAGTGCAGTAATGAGATGGTAGTGGGTGGAAGGAAGTCTCTAAACAGGGTTGTTTGCATTGTCTTTGCAGTGTGCGATGGTAATGACTTTACCGTCATTTGGACTATGCTGAAATACTAATCTTCTAGGCTATGCTGAATTACTCAGCTGCTACTTCACTTATATTTAAAATTGCTCTTTTTAACTCGAGAGGGATTGTATTTGTGCCAAAAAACTTAGGACTAGAATAATAGAAAATTATTTCAGCAACAGGAATTTGTCAACGATCACTGTGGTTTGAAATTTCAAAATTTCAAATTACAAAATTCACATTCCTTGTACCAAATATTAGGTACAATGGGATATTAATGCAATAAAACATATCACAAGACTTTTTGGTTTTGCAGCTAAGTACATTTTGATTTCCTAATACACTTAGTTTATTAGCAACTCAGGCTGCAATCTAGAAATGTGCAATTTAGGTTACACTCTAGTTTATTGAAAGGTTTAGCACTGGAAATTAATAAGCACTTAAATATGAAATGCAGAGAGAAAATGAGAGATAGGGGAATTCATGCCTGGGAACAAAAAAATGCCCCATACAATTAGAGTAGACTAAAGGAGAAGATTAGCTTGCTGGCCTAGCTCCCAAAATCCTCTTTATAATGCTGTTCATCGCATCTTAGACCTTAGTTAGCGTTGAAAACAACTTTAATAACAAGGACCGCCTGAGCCCAGGGAGGGAAACAATGTGACTTTGGAAAGGTTACCTTCTTGTTCCATAGTGTCAACAAGAAAATCAAGAGACCTTATCTAACTTTTTTGTATATTACTCTATAGAGAGGGCTGGATGTATTGAAATGTAAAACTGGTTAAAGGTTGATTCTCTGAGGAGAATCAAAAGCAGCAAATCTAAGTATTAGCTGTACTGAAGCTGTTCCCAGTTAGTCTCTTTGTATGTTAGGGTTTGGAGTTAATTTTAAAAATATGCCCTTGATTTACCTACTTATTATGCTATGCTTTAATGAATAAGTATTTCTCAAATGACTTCTAATAAAATTCATATAGTATGATTTTCTGATGATCAGAACCGTTTGAGTTGTTTTAAATTTCAAGCAAACATGGTGAAAATTCCTGTTTCCCTGGAGGCATTCCAAAGGATTCAACTTTCACAGTTTTGAAGAATAAAGATACGCAAATAATTAAAAATATGTTCACACAAGCTAGGTTCATCTAATAAAAAATCTTCTAGCCAGAACTACTGAACCAGCATAATGGAAATACTGGGTCTCGACGGGAAGTATACAATCATGTCAACCACAGATTGTTATCAAGGACATACATAATGAAAAAATACACAGTCTCTTTTTAACTTTTAACTTTAATGAGTGTTATGCCTCCTCTTCAGGAGGCCAAGAAACAGAAATTATGGTTGTACTTTAAGAGAAAAGTAGTTTCTGTTTGCCGTTTTGCCTTTTCTCAAGCAAGCCCAAATAATAGCCATGCGTTTTTGGAGTCAGGATCATGGTTAAATGAATAGAAGAGACAAAACATATGGCTACATATTAGTTAAAATGCTCCAGTGTTTGTTGCATGTGGTAAATGCTTTTCAGCACTTAGTGCAAGCTGTACAAGTCTCATGTTGCTGAAGTACCCTACTGTGTAAATGTAGCCATCTTGAATCTAGTAAAACTTTATACCTAGATAATAAACAAGAATGTCACTGATACAGTACTTTGAATTTATGGAACTTTTCCGGTTTCCCAGCAATGCACACTATCAGCATGATAATTTATAATGGTTTGTGACAAATGTTGCTGAGCAAAGAGGTGTGTGGTTACATTCAGATCAGATGTCATTATCTAGGGAGCAATAAAATTTCACAGACACTAGGTTAAAAACATTAAGAAAATGAATGTGAAGCTTCAGAAGAAAAGGGCTTAAGAAAGGTGGAGGGTTGGGTAGAGAAAGCCCAATAGTGGTTTCCTTACTGACAAATTATTGACTTTGTTGCCAGACTTGACTGTATTGTTTTACAAGGTTTTCATAGATATACCACACAGCATAATTGTTTTATTGGCCATCATTTATAGACATAAAGAGTAAATATCATCCTTGGTTGAAAACTATAGAGTGTATACACAATGCTGTCAAATCACTTGGAATGGAAAAATTGCCCATTTTGGAAACATTTGAGTTGTGGAAGGAGAGATGTCATAGGTAATTATTCTTTATATTGCATTTACCAGGGATTAGTTACACTGATGAGATTACAGCTGTATAGAAATTGCAGTCCATTATAGAATACAGAGCAAAAAATACCTATGTTTGTTTACATAGAAGAAAACAGCTCCTCCAGATCCTTGAGTAAGGAAGAAAGCATAGCTGTCCAGGCCCACAGAGTGAAATGTGGCCCCACAGAACTCCTATAGACCTAAATGATGTTAGAAATTCATCCATCCATATTATTTCTAAATAATGTCAACAGATTTATGCTATAAATCTGTAGGTATAACAAACTGAGGCTGCTAAAATAAACAGGAGCGAGGCAAGCCACGGCTCAGCCTTTCTTTAGTTTCTGCAAAGTTTAAGCTTTCATTTACTTTTGTCTAAATCCTGGTTCCTATTCTTCCACAGAGCGAAGTCTGCTTTGTGTAGACTGTGTCTCATGTTTCCCTCATGCAGAGGCGGTTTGAGCCCTTTGGGTCGAGCCGATGGGCATAAGATGGCACTGAGCTGCCATGGCAGTCCAAGCTGCCCATCCAGAGGAGAACCCCCTGTAAAGGACGTGGCTGGGCTGCCCGTCGAGCCTTGCCTGTCAGAAGGGCCCTGTGAACGGCCGCTCACGATAGCTGCTTTCTGACTGCCCGCAGGTGCGGCTAGAGCCTGGCTCTGCCCTTACCAGCCCTGAACTTGAAAGACATTGAGGTGCTGGAGGTGCTGGAGCGTGTTCAGAGACGGGCAACAAGGCTGGTGAAGGGTCTGGAGCACAGGCCTTATGAGGAGCGGCTGAGGGAACTGGGGTTGTTTAGCCTGGAGAAGAGGAGGCTGAGGGGAGACCTTATCGCTCTCTACAACTACCTGAAAAGAGGTTGTAGTGAGGTGGGTGGTGGTCTCTTCTCCCAAGTAGCTAGTGATAGGACGAGAGGAAATGGGCTCAAGCTGCACCAGGGGAGGTTTAGGTTGGAAATTAGGAAAAATTTCTTTACAGAAAGTGTGGTCAAGAATTGGAAGAGGCTCTCCAGAGAGGTGGTGGAGTCACCATCCCTGGAAGTGTTCAAAAAACAGGTAGATGTGGCACTTCGGGATATGGTTTGGTCTAGTCTACCCTTGATTGGTTTAGGTGGGCTTGGTAGTGTAGGTTAATGGTTGGACTGGATGATCTTAAAGGTCTTTTCCAACCTAGACGATTCTATGATTCTATGATTCTATGAACGGCTCCCACAAACTGCACCAAGGGTGTCTCAGGTGGAATGGGGGGTCTGGGCCCAACGCAGCCCCATTACTGTTGGAAGCAATGGGAATTTTGCCCTCCGCTTCCACAGAGCTGTCTCCTGTTACTCTTTTCGGCTGTGAGGAGGGGTGCAGCGCAGGCCCTGTAGGACTGGTTTGTGCCTGTATCAGTCGTTTTGACGGCAAGTGTCAGCCAGAGCTTCCTAATTCCCCCTTAAGAAAGGTGGAGGGTTGGGTAGAGAAAGCCCAATAGTGGTTTCCTTACTGACAAATTATTGACTTTGTTGGCAGTTTTATTAGCAAATATTTTTGCTATTTGGCTTTATTATAAAGCCAAATTATTGACTTTGCTAATTCCCCCTCCTTCTGCTGCTGTTGAGTGCGGCAGGCAGTGAGGTGACTGCAGCTGGCAAGGCGAGGGAAGCAGCAGAGCTAGCAAAGATGCAGATTCATTCAGGCCTGTGAGAGGCAGGGACCATATTTGCCCATGGTTGAGCAACAAAGTGTGAAGGAGCCAAGGCCTCTGAGCTTTCAAACAGAAATACAGTTTCAATGGCCAGGCCCCCCTCCTCTGGGCATCAGCGTCCGGATTTTAGCCGTTTGCCTCAGGACGAGATACCCAAGCCAGGCGGGAACGCCCCCTCCTCACCTGCTGAGGGCAGCCGGAGGAACGCCCGTGCTCCCGTGTTTGCTCTGATTCGAATTAACTAAAACACCCAGCCCACACACCTTGAGCCACCCCACTGCGTACCTCGCTGCAGGAGGCGGGCAAAGGCCTGAATGTCTCTCTGTCAAAGCCAGGCTTGACACAGCCATGAGCGGGACGTGGGGCCCAGCACTGACCCACTGGGAAGGCCGTACCCTTCTCCACCCCCTTGTCTCGCTCAGAAATCTGTCCCTCAAGAGCTGTTGGGATTATTGAGAGATTATTTGGGAGTACTAAAGAGATGAAGGGGACCATCCTTCATCCTGTCCCCAAAGCTAGAAACAAGTATTTTTGGCATAGTTTAGGATGAGTCGTTGCAGTGGATTTGGGGGACGTGGTATCACATGTTTCTGGGTGCACTTCAAGGGCATCTCTCTACTTTATATAAAGCAGAGGAAAGGCTTTCTCAGGGAGCGTGCTGCTAGACTCCAGACAGCCTGGCTGGTGACCACTGCTATTTGATACCCTCTGGAAGGCTACAGTAAACCGTGCCAAGGAAAGGAGTCAGCCTAGAGCCTGTGCAGGATCAGGGAAGCAGAAAACACTTGTTGCAGTAGACATGGAGGCGTGTTACCCCCCCTATGCACACACAAATAATACTTTTCCTTAATTTAAAGGTTCTGGATTGTGAAAGTATATATAAGTATGTGCTCTTTGCTACAGGATTCGGTATGTATTTGCACACAAGTATCAGATGCAAGTATCTAAAGATAATGCTGTTATTTTATTGTGCTTTAGAGACTAAACAAGAGTTGAAAGAAGTTGGAAATGATATTGTTTTTCTGATTACACAGTGTAATAAACTGACTCTTTTGTTGTTTATCCAAGCCGTTAACTCTTGTGAAAGTCTCTATTGTCAAACTGTTTAACAATTCTTACTTTTAGAGTAGCGGTTTAGGTTTGAATTTTCTCAGGGAAAGGTATTAGGGAAACCATGACCAAACAGCTAGAGTCTGTGCTTGCCTGTGTTTGGGTCTGAGGTGTTGGATGCAGAGCCTGGTTTTGCATTCTATGTGTATGGGTGCATTGCCTGGCAGGGTAAAGTCTTGACTTGGGTCTCTGTACAGTAGCACATTAAAATTATAGTAACAGTCATATGCAGGTGTTTCTATTAATCCAGACAGTTAAGTGAACTGTGGGGAGAATTCTGTCTTGATGCGCTACAACCAGATAACCTTCGGTCAGAAAAACATTTGAGGGTCAAATATGGATTCCCATGAGCCTAATCCTTCATCCTTTCTGTGGACAGAGATAGACAAATTCAGAACAGAGGGCTGAGTCCTTTCTCAATTGAAATGCAGAGTCGTTGGCATTAGCCCCATGAAACACTCAATATGTTTTCAGTCCACCCCACCCTGCTCTCCTCTCCCCCTGCTTCTGCCGTGCTAATGTAATTAAAAGACAAACCTATGTGTTGCTGAAAATTAGTTTCTTAATTATAGCTTATTGCAAGCTATAACACTGGATCACAATTTGATAATTATGATACAGAGTTTTTTATACAGCTGATGTAAAACAAATTCAATTATTTTCTTTTGTAGTATTTCCAAAGAACAAAATTATGTCTGGAAACAGAATATACATGCACTCACATGTATATGTCTAGACTTACATATCACACAGAACTACTTGGATATAGGCATATGTGTTACATGCACTTCTTTAAGACTGTGCATATATACACACATTTATGCATATAGTATAGATTTCTTAGTTTATGTAGAAGTTCCTAAAGTAAATCTACTAATTAAAGCGCTAATACCCATCTTAAGGCTGATAATTAGGTATAAAGAGAAAAAGAGACAGGATTAGTGTTCAGATCATGTTCCAAATGCCTCTTAATTGGGTGTTTGTAATCAATCCTGATTGCAAGAGGCAGTGGTTTGGCAGAATAAAGAATGAAAAAGGCTTAGCCCTACTATTTTCCTGTTAGTTGACTTGGCCATAGTATTTAGGTCAGGATCCAGTGTCAAACAAGGTAATTCTGTCAGCCTTAGTGATCCTCAAAAAAACATATTAAAATCTTTTCTAATGATATATTTTCAAGCTAAAAACTTTCTCAAGCTAGAGAGTTATTTTTATCCAGAATCTTCAAAAGTGTTTTCAAGTGAACCACAGAAAAGACTTTGTTCTCCTGGCCTCCATCCACCACTGACTTCTGAAATCAGGTCTGAGTTCACTATGTGTCTTTCATTGCATTGACCTTGGCACTTTTCTCACCAAGCCAGTCTTCCATCACAAAACCACACAGCTTGGTGTAATTATTATTTCTTTATCCCAAGTAACCAAACAATTTTTTTAAACAGGGTGACAGATTTCCCTCTTGCACTGTGGGAAGCAAGCACCTGGCCATTTCCAAATAGAGTTTTAATGAACTTCCTGAAGGAGATTTGAGAGAAGTTTAATAAGTCACCTGCCAACTTTTTGGGAGCATAGGTCATTTGCTTTTCTGTAGGAATTCACAAAAAAGTGAGAATAACCCCTTTCCCAAGTCCTAAACTTCCAAGGAGGAAATTGATTTTCATGGGCAATATCAAAGGTTTTTAAAAACGTAACCTCAAAAAATCAAATTTCTGATTGTTTCTCGCACATAAGGTCCTGTGAAACTCTGTGATCCACAAAGCTGTTTGTGAACTGTGTGAGCTTTATAATAATTCATTTAAACAGAAAAGGATTGTGCATATTTAGACTCATCTTGCATGTTAACAGCATTACAAGTATTTTACGTAATGCTATAAAATGAAGAATTTAGACAGCTCAAAAGGACCATTGAGAAAATATCTCCATATGTGGAAGAGACACCCATTTGACGTGGTGATTTCTTCCAGAAGAAACTATGCACATCCCAGAAGCACAATAACCAGCTGTTGTACAGGAGAAACTGGGCTTGTCTGCTACCTTCCATGCTGATGTGGAGCTGCAGTGGCCACATGCCCCATGTCTCCCCTAAATACAGATGGGCCGAGTCTCACACTGAACGAGAGCCTGCCTTAATCCCTTCCTTACACTCCCAGCAGCTTGAGCTCCATTGCACTTTTGCACTATGGGCTGCTCCGTGCCCCCATGCGAAGACACAGCTCATCATCAGAGCTGTGGGGTGGGAGAGGGGTTGGAGCACCCCACTGCAGAGGGGGCACGCACTGCCCTCAGAGCTCAGCCCTGTGTTGGGGCCGTGACCTGCTGCTTTTCATGTTGGAAAAGAAGATACCCATCGTCCTTTTTCTTTTTTTTACGACACTCCTTCTTGAATTGGAAGTTGGTAACCTAGAGAAAAACAGAGCTGTCTGTTCACACCCGTGTGATTATTCTGCCTCAAGCTTTGAGAAATGCTCCCTCACAGCCAAAGTTTTGCTCATCTTATTCACAGAAACAGTCCTGCTGAAGTCAATTAAAACAGCAGACTCACTTGTGCAGGGCTAATAGCCTAGGACATACATTTATGGCACTATGCAAATTAATAATTACTTTTTATAACAATGGATTTCAGATGCTTGCAGAGTAATTTACAATACAGTAGAAAATTCAGCTTCATTCTTTTTTGTCCTCTCAATTCATAAATCATCATAAATAAGTTGTTATTTCTTCTCCAGAATCTTCAGCTTATAATAGTGAAGGTTTGGGACAAGTTGCAAAACGCATGGGTAAGAATCAAAGTTTGCCTTGTTGTAGGACCTTGTGCCAATCTGTCATTAAGCCAGACAACTTCTATCGACTTTCCTCTGATGTATTCATCTGTAACAAGGGAAGTAGATCAGCAATTTAGAAAAGCTTTAGCTTGATCACCATGCAGAAACATAGGCTACGCTGCCTATTTCCATAGCGATCACTCCACTTTGCCAGATGCAAAATGGAAGGCTTACATCCCTCATGCTAAAAACCCTTCTTAGAGGAAATCCTATGCTGTCGCTACGTTTGAGTAGCTTTAGTTAAGTCTGGAAAAATATGCAAAGGTAGCTCTTAAATAAAAGCTCTTTTTTTTTTTTTCTGTTTCACAGCCATCTCCATAATCTGTTTTGGAGACAGAGGCATAAGATGTATTAACATGGCAGGCATAAGTTCTGATTGCTGAGTGGTTTTTGACATTACCACAAAACCCCTGAGACTTTGTGTCACAATTCTATAAACTTTACCTATTTGTATATTCATATCTGGGCTTAAATCCAAAACTTCTTTACATGCATTTACAGCAGACAATTTAGGTTCATCTCCTTGTATTTCAGATGGCAAGCAGTTAAAGCAGGTACACATTTTAACCACTTTATACAGTCTAACATTCTAATGCATTTCAAAACTTTTCTGTTGTGTTTCAATAGCACATGCACTATATAATGTAGGCAAATAAAATAGATACAGGACCACACTGAGCTGTGAAGCAAGTGAAGACAGCTCCACTGATGCCAATAGTGTTGCACCTGCTAATAGCACAAACACAACATACCATAAGCATATCGTATTATGTTCCTTACTGGTTTCCATTTTCATTTATCCTCTGCAGCTATAGATGATGGCCTTCAAACAGTATAATAGTCTTCTTTATCTCATTTCTCTGACATAATTTTCAAGTTCCTTATTACTCTTGAACAGTGTAGCTAATAGTGCCCAAATTGCTTCTCATTCTTCCCATCATAGCATGTCATTATTCATGAAACCAGTGCTCTTCAGCCTTTCCCACACAAATAGCTCTCCCCCAAACTAAACTCGAAACTTACTACCAAGAGCCAGTCTCATATTTCCCAGAGGCAGTTAGTCTCCTTCTACTGGCTATTACATTTTTACTTTGCACATTTTTACCCTTTTTAATTGTGCACTACCTGTGTACTCCCTGAGACTTGAATCTTTGTCTTGTAAAGCTAGTCTTCGTATACTGATTTTTGTACTGATTTCATGATTTCAATCAAGGTTTTGTTTGTGTAAAGTTAAAACAATTCAGCACGCACTGGGGGCTACATGTATTCTGGTATAAAGATATCTTATGTCAGTACTTTTGCAGAAATAAACCTTGCTAGTGCCAGCAGTTTGTAGCAGGGACTGTACTGCTTTAGCTATAATGGTTTCTAAACTGGTATAGCCAAAGTGGCTACTTCTGTGTTACATAACTAGTCACAAATGCTAGTAGATGGTTTTGGATACTGTATTAGCTAAGTTTGTTAGCAAAAATTAATTAGATTGCCTTACTAATTGCAAGATGCAAATTGCAATATAGCAATATAGACATATATATATAAGTGTATGTTGGGGGCCTTACTGACACATACATTTTCTCCCAGCTTTTACCCTTCAAACAAAAGCTTAGGCAAAGTGTTTAAGCTAAGCAGTTCCTTTGCCTACTGTAACTTATGCTTTCCAGGAAGTTTTCTTTTTTTTTTTTAACTTGCCTCACTAGGCAGCTAGATGAATTACTGTGGTGTGACCTTCAAGCACCACGCTTACTCCATGGAAATTGTCCATATGCACAATCTCACCCTGTGATATTCCATATGACGTGCAAGGTAGCTTATCCCTTTTCTTAGTTATTCCTCCCCCGACCCCCAACATTACAAAATAAAAACATGTTCAGAGGTGTAACCACAGCTCAGCTGATGCTCTGAAATCAAACTGAGCGTCCTGAAAATAAACATCTGATCACCAGGTAACTTTTGCATGTCCCCATATGCTCAGCATAGAAAGGAAAATATACCTTTTCTTGCTACATCCCAGCTTCAGCTCTTTCTCATCTGAAAGATATCAGATAATTTTGATTTAAATATATAAAGAAAGGAAGCTGGTTTTCATGGGCCATATTCTTAATTTGTCCAACGATCATTCTACTGAGGTTGAATTTATATCAGCTGAGTGAGGAGCTGACTCTACATTTCTACAGTTCCCTAGAAATTCTCAGAAGAAAGGCCAGTATTGTAGCTGAAACAGCATTAACTCAGAGCAAAGTCAGTTAAAGTTTTGGCACTCAGCAAGATCAGACTTTAATACTCATGCAGAACGGGTAGGAGCTTCTTAAAAGTAGGTGGAATAAAGACCAAGGTCCTTCTGTCATGGGTACAAACCTTTCTTTTCCACTAACAGCTTTAAAGAAGTACACAGGATTAGATGCTAGGGCCCTGTGGCTGTTTACAGTGCTAACACCCTTATACTGCTTGATCTTGGGCCCATCAATCATCATCTTTGTGCCTCAGTTTCCTTAGAGAGGATAATATTTCTCTGGTTTGCAAATATCTGAGGGTGCGTTTGTTAGCATTTGTGAAGTCCTTAGAGACTGCTGGGTGGAAATGTAGTGCAGTATAATAGTTATTTGCCATTGTTTTGTATTTGTTCATCTTCTAGCTGTTAATTTTTTTTTAACAATATACTGCTGTGTAAAAATGCATGTGGCAATCTTTTGACTTTCAGAGAGAAGTGTTATCCAAACAAAAATAAAGAATAGGATTCATGCTCACAAGAGACACATTACCCGTGATGAGAAGAATCTGTAACCGACACGGCACTAACTCAAAACTGAGCACCAAACAGCATCCAAATGCAAGCAATTTCAAATGTGTGCATATTGCCAGTACAAAACCAGGCCATTCTGCAAATGCAGTGTCCCCCAAGGAGTAGTGAACCTAGCAGCAGCAACACTAATGGCTGTCTTCTCATGTGCAGTGAGGGAAAGCAGCACTTTAGAGCCGCCTTGGGCAGCTGTTAAGTTATTCATTCTTAACTTACTTCTATAAAGCTGTTATTGGGTGGAAGCAGATGACACAAAGATTTTGGGCCTGCTCTGTCTGCTATGGGGGGACCATTCCCCATCCTTGCACACAGGGTGAAATTCTGGCTTCCTTCAAGTCAATGGCAAAATTTCTCCCCAGTCTTGCTTGGACTGAAAAAAAAATTAGGCTCCAGAAAAACCTTTTTTGAAGAGCATTTTTCCAGTGCCAGTGTACCTCATAGAATTTTTCTCAGTTTGGACATTACTTTCCTTCCAGTGCACAGAGAGCATGTAGGGGAACAGAGAAGCCCATGAGTTTTCAAATGCATTTCTACTGCTAGAACAATGATGAAATTAAAAAAAAAAAAAACTAACCCAATTTTCTGTTGTTAGAGTACACGTAACGCATGAAGTACTGTGTTAGGTCATCTACCTTGTTTCTTAACCTCCTTTCAGAACGTTTCAGGCTGTTTTGTGGTTTGCTTGTTCCACCTGATGCCTCGTCCTTCCCTATCTTCTCTCTATAGGTGATGTGAAAGCTCACACTCTCCTGAGTAAAACATAGTAGTTTTCTTTCTCAATATTGTCCATGTCAAGTTTTGGACATTGTAAGTCAGGTCTCAAAAATTTGTGAAACTTTATAAAAATCCCTGTATCTCAAAAAAGACTGTTGATTTCTTTTTTGTTTTCCATCTAGTATATTTTGGGGGAATTCCTCTGTGATAATAATAGCCAGGAAATTCCTCTGCCTCAAATGAGAAGTTTGGCAATACCATGATATCAGCAGCTGATGCTTTAAAACCTGTGACCAAATTTCATGATACTCATGATAAAAATCATGAGAGCTGGCAATGTTGGATGTTTGCTAAAGTGCCAACTTCCTGATGCTGTTTCTGTTCTCAGTCACAGCCCTGAAACTCCCACTCAAGTGGGAAGACAAATAGAATCAAAAGGAAATGGAAGTATTAATTTATATTGATGTGACTGCTTGGCTATGTTTCTTCACCCCTCACTGTATGATCAAAACTTTCAGAAAGCAAAATTCATCCCAGAAAAAAAAAACAAGCCTCTGAGTTTACCACACTTTTCTCTGAGTACACATAAAATAGCATTAGGAGTCCTGTTGTTATGGAGGCTAAATGTTTGCTTGGCTTCAAAGCCAACTTACACCAATAAGAAGAAAATTGATTGAAAGCCATTAAACACAAGGACATGACTTTTGGCTCAGGAAGACCCTGGTCTACAAATTGCTGGCATATTTGGGACAAAGGTCACACTGGCTGCTGCAGGATCCCTACACTGTCCTACTGCTATCCCCTGGCAGGCGCGTTGGAGATAAACAAGGTGGACTGACACAGAAAAGAAGTTTCTTATGCCATGTTTTTATGTGTTTTGCAGGATTATGTTTTCAGGGAATTATTCTCTTTCAAATATTACACAAAAATACTGTGCAAAATAGCTAACATCGACGTTAAGGGTCCCATCTACCACCTAACTATACCATTTTTATGTCTGCATGTTTCTAGTGAAGTCAATGAAGTTGTGGCTGAGTGCTTTGTATTTCCTTTATGGTTTGGATCCTTCCCTGCTGCAGTTACAATAACTGCAGTGGGTCTAATCTGACGTGCACAAGCTGAGAAGTGGCCATATAGCTCTAAACTCAGGGGCTGTTCTGAGGACAAAACTAATTTTCAAAACATTTTTATAAACTCAAGGAAATCTTAATGTCTTTATTCTGTTATTACTTTAAAATAATAATCCCAAACTGACTTTGGAGCTATTACTCAGAAAGCACTGGCCCCTTGGAAGGTTTCAACTTGTCAAGTTTAGCCATTTTTTGAACGCACAGAGGAAGTCATTAAGGCACATCAGGCTGCTGATTGCTATTAAACTCTGCAGAGAGTTCTGTGTAAAAATCAATGCCATAACAGGGCTACAAGAATCTAAGAGGCAGGAAAAGTATTTCTTTACCCTCTGGTAACTCAAAAATGGATTAATAGATTTTGTGAAACCTCAAAAAAATATCACCTATGAGCTAGGGGCCAAATGTAAACCTCTGTGACAAAATAATACAGCTCAGAAAGCTCCGAGCATGTGAAAATGGGATTATAATGGAACTGTCACTGCTATAACCTCGACTGTATGTTTCTGTGCTGGAGAAATCTCACACATCTGCACATATACGCATGCACGTGTTTATTTATTATATCTCAAGGAACACCTCTTTTGCTGTATTGCTACTAAGGAACCTGGAGGGAATGCATTTTTAGTAAAGTATGATCCTATATAGCTTTTGCCAGAAAAATACTACAAGAATTTTCCAGATGAGTTCCATCCCAGCATCAGCAAAAGTGTTACTTAGATGGCTGGTGGGTTTTGCTTGTGTGGGAACTGCACTGAAAAACACAACACAGTTTGCTACTAGTTGAAGACTTCTGTAGAAAAAATATTTTTCATGGGAAAAACTGGTTTAAATCATATTAGGAAGTTTTATTGTAAACATAAAGTATATAAACCAGGCAAAGTCCATTGCCTGGCTCTGAGGCCAATTGCCATGGAATGGCTTAAATTCAAAATTCAGTCCAGTTCTCTTCTCCCAGAAAGCAGAGTGGCGGCATCAATTCAATTTTTGGCATGAATTTCATTCAGTTTTTGATTATAAAATTTTGAAACATCTTTTTAATTGTATTATTTTTCTTTGATTCTTATATGAAAATAAAATTTCTCTGAGCTGTATTAAATCTGCTTCATTCTATCATAGGATCATTTGGGTTGGAAGGGACCTCAGGAAATCATCTCATCCAACTTACTACTCAGAGGAATTGCATTTTATATAATACAAAAACTAAAATGAAGCAATCCGTGTAAAACCAAAATGTTTCCATAAAACCAAAGAAGACCTAGTTAGGATGTTTCAGAACCTTTATTTCATGGCCTATCTCAGCCTTTCTGCTCAAGTAAATACTAGTTTCTCACCAGCTCTCCTTATTAATTTTAAAATTTTAGATTTCATGCTTTTATTGACAAGAAGGTTCCCTTCTGTTTTTCCATTTTAAAATAATACATGGAAATATCATGTAGGGCTGACCCGCCCTAGGAGGAGGGCTGAGGGGCAGGGCCACAAGCATGTCCGTACATGGTGGCTGCAGGGCCCCGATGGGTCCTGGTCCACCATCTCAGCTAAGCCCAGAAAAGGCTTTTTTAAAGAAAAAGCATGAGGGTGAGCCGTCTCAGTATCAGGGCTCAGAGCAGGCAGGACTTAGGACCAAAATAGCCAGCTTTAGTCCAGGTGGAGTTAAGTTTTGCCCAGAGCTCAGGAAGGCTGCAGGTATCTGATGGTTTCCACCCTGTCCTGGGGAGCCATCACTGCATCCCCCTGAGTCCATGACGAGAGCATGTGGTCATGGCCGCAGCCGGCATGGCAAACCCTCCCAAAGTACCTGGGACCAAGACTGAGACCTGGAGAAAAGGGTCAAAAACAGGCTTTCTGTTAAGGACCATATCAAGCACATGCGGTGAAAAAGCTCTTAATGAGTGAATTGTGAAAGCCTGTTTTAGTGGGTATGGTCTGGGTCGGCTGCAGCGAGGGGGCAGATTGTGGACTGTTTCCCCAGCACGGCGCTGAGGATGGAGGCTCCTATACTCTCATTATAGCAGGGGAAAATCCACTTTTCTTGCATGGATAATTTGGAAGTTATGAATCAGCCTGTTGTTTTTATTTCAGCGGAGTACAGACGAGAGTTGTGTAAAATGAGGCTGCTGCCTGTCTGTCAGGCAGCTGTAGTTTTTTACCCTGCAGCCTCTTTTAATGTGCATTCTTGGCGAATTCTGAAGAGAAGTAGTCACAACTGTGCACTCGGATGTTAGAGCAGATCTCATACCCTAGTCATTGAGCCAGGGACTTCACTCGTGCATCACCCTGTGTTTGACGCAGCCATTAAGCATCCTGACCCAGTAGCCAGAAAACTGAATTGGTGTCTAAGTTAAAAGGCACTGTAAAAATATTCTTTTGAATCACCTGTTTTTGAACAGAGATTAATATTTTCTGGCAGTGTATCTACTTTTCCCAGGTGTTAAATAGACCATTTGCTGTCTGCTGGGTTTTAGGGTTTTTTAAAGTAGGTGTTAAAGGCTATTCCAGCCTAACTCTACAGGGTTTTAAGGCATGAGAGACAGTTATCTGCAGAAAAATGCCCATCTCTCCCAAATAATTAGCAATTATCTGTCAAAAAAGCTTCTGAACTGACTACAGTAAGAAAAACACTTTTCATCTTTGGCTTTTTTTGTCTCCCTCTTTCCCCCTCCTCTTCGCCTCCCTCCCCCCTTTCCCCTAGCATTTTCTGAGCAGTTTTTGCCAAAGGAAACACTGATGAAAGTAACTTTCAGTGGCTGAGCAGTTCCCTCCGTCACCTCCTCCCTGTCCGCCCCCTTGATTGCAACAGACATCTGCCTTTGTACACACCATGTCAGAGTCCAGCAGAGACATTTTATGTTCATTGTTTCTCCAAAATAAATAAAAGCAGCACAGACGATGCAAACTGGCTGTAGACATCCCATTGCTAATAATGGAGCTATGTTGGTAATTGCTAATAATGATGCAGTGTTTCAGCATGGGAACACTGTTCTAGCTGTAATGTGGATCTGGCCTGAATAAAGTGACACAGATGGTAACATTATTGCATATTTCTTTGTAGTGGAAGTTGAAATTTTACTGTGGGAAAAAACCCATTCCTATATTTCCTTCCAGTTATTTCTTTAGTATTAGCAGCACAGGCATGGTTGATCTGTGAACTGTGTCAGTGCCACCTAAGGAACTTGAAGAGGAGTCTGCAAAGTGAGGAGAAGCAATTGTTTCCACTTAGCAAAGGAAGCACTTAGATGCTGTTTGGCAGAATTGCATTTGCCTCCCTTGGCAGGGATGACCCATTTTGATCACACGCAACAGCCAAACAACAAACAGCCAATTTGCAGTAAATCAGACTTTAAACGTCTCTGTAGCTGCTATCTGAAAGACTGGTTCTGGAGTCCTCTCTCGTGAACCAGAGCTCCCACATCTGTACCTCAGTCATTCGGGAGTGCTTCGTTGCCGTTTTGCAGGCTGCAAACAGTGGGAACACATGCTTTGTGGGCCGGCTCCTGGGCTTCAGCTTCCTTTGATGCACGAAAAGTACGTGCTCCTCTGGGAGTGCCCAGCATCCTCCGTGCTTACGTGCACAACCACTTCAGCACCCTGGTGAGCCAAAACCAGTGGAAGCAGAGACACTGCTACTTTGGCCTGACTGCAACATGTTTCCTTTGAAAGGTGTTTGTAAAGCTGTGGCAGCATGTCAAAGATAAGAGAGGCAGGAATTGGTTGTATTTGCCAAGCGCCTGCCTTTGTTGGCTCCGTCCACAAGAGCAGCTACCCTCACTTTTGAACTTTCCGAACTTGCTGCATGTTCATCCACAAAAATCGCTAGCTCACCCAGACCTGGAGTATCAGGGCCAGAGTTGTCCTTCCTGCAAGATTAGGTCACCGCAGTAGATCAAAGTCCTACTATGCCATTTTACACCACGCGGATGCAACAACCAGCCAAGTTTCAAGTCCCAAGCACAGGTGTCTGGTAACTGTATGGTGCATACCTGAAAGTTAGAGCCAGAAGCCAAACTTACAAGCTAAATTTCATCTTTTTCCCCAACATTACATCTTTCTCATCCACCCTTATAACTGCATTCCCAATTTAAATTTCAGAAGATTGCTGCTAATGTCTAAAACTTTCCTGCCTGTCTTCCCTTTGCAATTTTCTCTCTTCATCTGGCAATTTGAAACTGAACTTAATAATGCCCTTTCAAACAGTTGAGAAAGAGTGATCCACCAAAGAGGCTTTTTCCTAGCAAAAGAAGTGCTGCACAGTATTAATTACCATGTGGAGGGAACATGTAGCAGAAAGCAGTGTTGGCATGTGTATAGGAAATAAACACAGTTGACGTGTAGCTGGAAGTGCAAGGCATGGGCAGGAGTGATAAGCAAGTGTCGTTTAGAAATTATTATGAGAAAAATAGTAAGAAAGTGGAGAAAGAGCACCTAATTTAATGTAATTCATCCTTCCAAAAGCTGGATGTCTCCTCTAAACTGGATATCTGGGCTTCTCCTGTGGCTTATGAGGAGGGAGATACCTCCAGCAAAAATACATCCCACCTTAAAACTAATCACCAGGATAAATAACTCTTTCAGGGTGCCTTTATCTTTCTCCCCAGACTACCAAGAATAACTAGCTCAGAGTATCTCCCTCGGTTTTAGACAACTACTGTAAGGTGAAATAAATTCCACCCAAAGGCCTCAGAAATGTCTGCTCAAAGTGGAGAGGAAAGCTGGCAGACTTAGATAGCTGCAGAAACTCATTTCTGTCATGGTGGACACAGAGCTGATATTGCCAGGGTTGGCACAGTATTGCCCATGACAATGAGGCAAAAAAAAATCTTGCAACTGTTTGGAAATTGTTAGCCATGTCACAGGCTTAATGCACAACAAGCGGTATAATTGGTTTACAAGTGAAAATGAAAACAGAAAGTGAGCACAAGACCTCTATGTTCTGTTCATATGGAAGTAAACATTTTCTTCAAGAAATGAAACTGTTGTCTTAAAATATGTCACATGTTGATGTACTTACAGCGTAAAAGTGCGTTTGCTTTGGCAGTGTTACCTGCAGCTTCTGTGGCTTGGCTCAAAGCCTTTTTGAATCTCGGTGGGGCAAGCTGACAGACCTGCGTTCACTGGTCTGTGGCATTCAAAGTCACTCCTGCAGAGCACATGCACTGCAGGAGCAGACTGGTCAGCAGTTAGAGATCATCTGTAGCAAAGAAGATACTTAATAGGACAAAAGGATATGAGCAACTTCCCTGAAGTGGAAGGGAACGGAAAGGAAAATACCAGAGTATAAGTGCACACCACACAGACTGCCTAATTCAGCAAATGCAGTTCATTCACTTGAGCTTCCTCCTCCTTCTCTCAGCACACTCTCAGCCCTGTTTAACATATGCTTGAACCCTGCTTAATTTAATGTAGCCAACAGGTGCTTACAATTAGGCACATGCTTAGTAACGTGACTGAATTAAGGCCCAACTATTCCTGCTTCAACACATGAACAAGACTTTTTCTATTAAGATGGAGCGTTGCATGCTAGGATTTGTAATCACGGCAGACCACACCGCATGGACGACAAGGCACTGTGAAATGCTTCTGTTCAGAAGACTGTTCTCATGCATCCATTTAGGTCTGAGCTCAAAACTTTTTCTTAATCAGGGTCAAAGCAATGACTGTGTCTTAGACCAAGTTAGGAAGCCCAAATCCTGAAGTTCCTGTTGCTGCAAAACTCCCACAGACTTGAAACACGAAAATCGGATGCAGTTCATAGACTCCTGGCAGATTGTCAGGGCAGTGTCCTTAAGTTTCTGATGTTTTGCTGAACTGTAGTAAGTAGTTCTGTAGTTTAAATTCGGGAAAAATAGAGGACACTGCATTTTCAATTGCAATCTGGTTTGTTGTCTCTACCTTATGTAACTAAAATAGGGTGGGCTTAAGCAGCAATAGGTTAAGCAGTAATGATACCAGCATTTTATTTTGCTGAGGCTTTAGCCAAGCTAAGGACGCAATGCTAATCTAGAGTTGTTTCTCTTTTTCCTTAAATAATATTTTTATTGAGCAAGAAGCAGATGCCAGAATGGCCTTTTGATCAGCTAAAAACAACAGTGTCTCTAAGGGAATCTTTCCTGTTTATTTTATGCTGCTGCATTTGAAAAATGCTAGCCTACAGTAGAGCTAGACTCCTTAACATACAAGAAGCAGGGCAAAACAGGATGAGGCCAAAATGGGAACTGTATATCACAGGAACTCAGAAAGGCAGGAAATAACAAAAGAAGTAGAAATTCTTGATTAAAAGTATAATTGTACCAGCTTGTGCAAGAGGATAATGACTTTCAAATGTCAGCCTTTGTGCCTGTTCATAATGATAAAGCTATTAAACCATACGTACTGTTCTTAATTCCATTTCTCATGGCAAGTCATTTAGGATCCACAACTATTTTGTCCACTAAAATCTAAAGTATTTCTTCAGCAGTATATTCAAACTGTAGATTAAAAGGAGTGCTAACTAGAGCAGTGCCAGCCAGGACTGTTACACAGTAGTTTAAAACATGTCGGAGATTCTGTTATAAACCTCTACTTTCAAGGATTTAAATATCAGCCATAAAAATTCACTCCCAGGATAAAAGTCAGCCAAGGAGTGAATATTTAAGCCTAATTTGTTAAAATAAAAAGACATAATTTTTGTAGTTTGGAAGTTTTATGTGTAAAAAGGAATAAGGTCTTCAAACATTTTTTGCAGATCTGTAATTGAAAAGCAAATCTATTTCAAAAATTAACTCAATAAGAAATTAACTCTTAAAGCAGTCAATGGCTCTGTTATTTCAGAAAATTAGTTATAGCAGAGATAGTCACAAACAAGTTACCAAGTTTTAAAACCACTGTTGCAGAGTTGAGCTTGGTCCAGCTCTGCATTGGTAGTGGAAAAAACCCATTTGCTTCAGTTGTAATTAGATCAAATGCTAAATTCCCCATCAGGAAGTTAGATTCTGGAAGAAAAACTAAGAACTTAGGTTTGCAATCACAACACTTGGTAAAATGTTCACCTGTAATGTCAGTAAAGTTGCCTCCAAAGACAGGAAGACAAATGTTGTGCTGGTGTCATCATGGGTGCTTTAGCCTTCCCCAGCATTTCGGTCAGAGTGTCAGTACTTCTGACCCCAGGCCGTGGGATGCTGTTGCTTCCAGACTGAAGCTGGTAATAACATGCTTTATAATTATAGGCACATGCCAACAGAGAGCTATAGAATAAATTGTCATTACCAGATGGTTCAGTGTTTTGGGGGGAAGATGTTAGCAGAGAATTCTGCAGCAGCTTCCACAAGTCCTACCCAGCAGGTGATATTTATGGACTGTTTACAACATTTTCACATATGGCATTCTAAAGAGGTTTGTAACTTTTATACTCTGCCATCCAGTTTATTTATTTTACAAAAATCCCACTCCAAAGGTCAGCTATGTTCTGTCTGTCTCAGCAACTCCAGGCCTAGGGAAAAATACTGAATGTGATGTCAGCATGGAGTAGTTAAACAAACGTACTTTTAAACATGGTGGAGATGGTTTTGTGTCTTGTTCTCATATATCTTAGACCCTGTGTCTCTTGGCTTTAGGCATCATTTAAATGAGAGCACTGTTTAGCAGCGCTTTCACATTCAAATGATATATTTGTGTTCTTTTGTGTGGAAATGTCTGTGTATTTTCAACACTGCTCAGTTCATGTGAAAGCAGACAGGAACAAACCAAGGAGACAAAGATTATGTCAGAGTGGGTGAATAATACCGAAGTGATCATGATGCATCTATTCTTCTTTTCAAAATCTTCAGAAGAAACCCTCCTTTCCTTTTCCAGCTTCCAAGCAGCTCAAGGAAGCTCATTTCAAACCCTTCCAGCCTGACACTCTGCTGCTCTTGGTGGTGGGTTTCCGTCTCCAAGCCTCCTCGTCTGCTCCATCTGATTCAGGCATGGAGGCCAAACCCAGTACTGACTTCCCTCCTTACCTGGCAGCAAAACAGAATACCTTTTCTTCTTCTTACCACATCTTATTCATATACCTGAACAGATCCCATGCTAAGTAATGAAATGCAGGGACATTCAAGTAATGCAAATGCCGCTACTCTCATCTGGTCAATTCATTTTGTGGGTGCAAAACATACTTGCGCACAGGGAAGCCTCAGATCAGCTTTTTGATTTGTATCCTAAGCGTCACTGTAGCTGGGAGGTGTTAGTACCTCAAAGTTATATTTACTGTAAAAGACTGGTGATAAAATTTCAACAATTGTTTGAATAGTTGAATCTCTGATTCACAAAAGCAATATGATTACAGGGCAACTATTATTTATACAATGTCTGATTTGTGATATATGTGTATAATCAATTGCAAATTATGTGCTTTTCAAACATCTGCTGTAGTTTATTGTGAGTCTATTAGAGGATATCTAATATCCAGTAAGAAATGATGTGCAAGAAATCCATCACCTCTTTTCTGGCAGGAGGGCCTTGTAATTCAAACACAGGCTGTCTATCTTCTTTGTTATATCGACCCTCTGGATTTGAGGATCTGAGGCTTTCTGCTGAACCATCATGAAAATATCTTCATGATATTTTCATGTCTGTCATAATAAGCCTCTTTTCTGACCAAGAGGACAAAGCAGCTATACAGTAGGCAAAAATGGGCACAGCTGTAAAGCAGGCACTAGTTCAAAGTCATGAAATAGTGCTACTATAAAAATAACAAAATCTGTGTTTTCAAGTAAAATCACAAAATTGTTATTTACATCAGCTGGTGATATCAGAAGCACTATTTCTTGAGGAATACTACCCAGAAGTATAGATTCCCTTTGCTCTTAGGAGTCCAAGGTACAAACTTTGGAAGCAGGATGTGCGGTTGCTCGTAGGATGCATAGGGAGGCTTGCAGTTTCTGGTCTTATAGAAGTTTTGTCAAATGACCACAATTTATGAATTCCACATTCTTCACTGGAGGAAGAACACTTGAAACCACATCTCAGCTGCAAGGTATAAAAGCAGCTATTAAATATGCCTACTGCTACATGTTTATAGGTGTACTAAGGAGGACTTGCCTTGGGCTAGGCCTCAGCAGGTTAAATTGCATCCACTTAAATTAATAGAGCTGTGTCAGTTTTCAACTTCGGCAGAGGAGGAGCAGGACTGGACACCATGCAGGTCCTGCAAGCAGGATCCGAAAAGCTCTGTGAGAAGGACTTGAACATATTTTCAAATTGCAGATTTCAAATTGCTCTTTAAGAGCTGAGACTCTTCAGTCAGCAACACCTTTTCGCCTCCTCAGAATATTTGGCTCCACCAGCAGAAGCTGCATACTGCCATGCCCTCTGCTACCACAGTCTGCAGAGTTTCACACAATGCCAGAGAGGAGAGTGTGATTGCAGAGTGCAGATTTTTTGGGTTCCCTGTTGGGTAAGGTGTCTGCCACGGTCCTCTGCACAGGACGGCTGCTGCATGGCTTCCTTGGGGGTCCTGGTCTCAGCCGCGTGGCAGACTGTCATGGGCACACTTTTCCCTTTTCTTTTCTTCTCAGCCTGGAAAAAGTTTTGTTATCTCTGTGAGAATTTAACTTACGTAGAGACTGTGGGATCAGGACTGTGGCTTACTCTGTTATACCTAATTAACCCTGGGAATTCATTTCCACAACACAGAATGAGGCCAAGAACATAGGTAGCTTTACGAAAGAAAATTAAGGATTTGCAATGAAGACGTGGAATATCCACAACTGCATTTCATATGATACAAAATAATTAAGGGATATAAGCCATAATGGTTCATGATACAATCCAAGTTCTAACAGATGGGGATACGATGAAATTTCCCCATGGGAAAGTGATTTTGTAATTGTAGAGGTGGGTGTATTCCATTTACTTATGTATTTACTTTAGTGTGTATTTATATTTGTATAAACATTAAGGAAAAGCATCAATCTATAACCTCTGGGTATTTTTACCATTTCTTTAAAATACAGAAGTAATTGCTGCATACTTCTTAAAGAATAAAAGGGGAAAAAATTAAAACCCTCACTTTTCCCCACCCACACATTTCTCTTCACTTCATATATCCCAACCCTCAGATTGCCCCTCCCTCTGCAAAAGCCTGGGAAAAGATTCACAAGCACATGTGAAAAATGATAGTTTCACATGGCTGTAGTAGGTTCACATCCTTATTATGTAAATGAGTGGTTTTGGTTTGGGCGTCTCTTTTGTGGTTTTTGTGCAGATGGTTAAATGCTTAAACACAGTGTTCCTACTGGAATTTCACTGGCTTTGGCTAAACTACACCAGGAATCGAAATAGGCCGTGGAACCAAAATCTACTTTTGCATATAATGAAATAGCCAAATGGGTAATGGGATTGCTGCACAGTAGCAGAAAGGAAGAAGCAGCCATGAACAGATTTCCCTTTGTCTGTTCAGTAATTAATGAAGTACCTGGTGAACGATAGATCTGAGAAACCTCGCTTTGCTCCTGTGATCTGCACTTCCTCCAGACAGGTAAGCGCAGAGCCGTGTGTGCTGCAGACTGATTAATTAGCCCAAGCCAGTTGTAAAATCTTTAGGAAACAAGTGGTGTCTGTTTTCTTTTGCACAGGATGCCAAGAGATGTATTTAAAGTGTGAGAGTCAAAGGTCAGTTTGACATCGCGTACTCTAAGAAAGAGCCCTCGCTTGGATCCCTGTTTCATGTTAGAAATACTGCCTGCGAGCTGTGAAGCTATTGTACTTGATAAGAGAAGGAGTGGGATTAATCTGCAGCAAGGAAAATTTAGGTTAAATATTATGAAAAATGTTGTAACTGTGAGATCACTTAAGCAAAGTAGCAGGCTGTCAAGGGAGACAGTCAAGGCTAGAAGTGACACTTTTCTATCAGAGCTGGTTTGGAGAATAATTAATAAGCATTTCTCTTTGAACGGGGGGAGGGGCGCACGGCTCCGCTAGAGGTCTCTGCCAAACCAAATGAGCCTGCGAATCTCACAGACACGCTGCGAGTTAATGCCTATGTACAGATAAAATGGAGCTCTCTGAAAGGACTTTTCCAGCCTCTTCTCAGCTTGTGTTACATATTCTAAATGTAAATCGAATGCAAATACTTTGAGCTGTTCGCCACAAAGCAGTTTACAATCTCCTACACTAAATCTGACCCACTGGAAATCTAAGGGGCCATAGTAAATGGTTCGTAGAATTCTTTCAAAACTAATTGGGTTGCAACAGTGAAAAATTCTGCTCCAAACTCGATGATTTCTTAGGCCTGTTTCATACTTATTTTCACAAATTTCTTGTTATAGTTTAATATGTCTAAGTTTTTAACCGACCTTTTCCTCTAGCAAAGTTAATGAATGTGTTAACATTGCATTCAGCGAGAAAATGCATAAGCTAGATGTGTGGCTGAAGTTCTAAATATTCTGCTAAGGTTTTTATCTTCAGACTGTTCAGGCTTATCCGCTTGCACTGAACCAGCGATAATAACGTATCTTTCTTTCTGTCTTTGCTCTGGAAAGATAAAATTTGTCATTTCCTAGCATTATATCCAAGTGCAGCATATTGCAAAACAAATGCATTACCTCTACGTTATTTTGGGGGTGCAGTGTGTGTTAAATTCATTTTCAAAATCACATTATAGGAGGTTAAATCTCAGTCCCTAATTTGTGCCAAGAAAATTGGTAAATCGTCTTAACAAAGGGCCAAAGAATTATTGCCTTGATAATAACAGAAAATTTGAATTTGGCAGGTTTACAGATTGGCCCGTGTCTAAAAAGCTTTAGTAAAGGTTGTTCACCATCTCCGGTGGAGTGGTGCTTCATAAAAGCAAACTTTCATTTTGCCCACTAACAGGGGTTTTGGCAAAGTAATGGGGACATAGGCAACACGAAATTTAATCCATAGCTTTCCTTCTACTGCACCCTACAGAGCCACAACCCAGGGAACCAGAAGAAAGAGATCAAAAGGCTTTAAAAATGTCAGGCAACAGGATCTTATTTAAATTATTAGGTGAGATGCCGTCTTGTTTTTAACAATAGCAAAACATATCACAGAGCCTGTTTTCTTCTCTCCCTTTTATGCTGTTTTTGACAGGCTGGTGCAAATTGAATGTAGAAATTGTATTTCTGCTTTCCAGCATCACTTTGGACAACATTCAAAAACATGTTTTTGTAAAACAATGTAATATTCAAAGGTATTTGAATCATGGAGAAGTTGGAGGATTTGTAACAGGTTCTTAACCAGTATTGACTGAAATAAAACTAATTTGATGAAAAACCAGAAACCTGCCTTCGGTGAGGCTGATAAGCACTTAGGGAATGTAAGAAGGCTTATCTGTAATTCTGTTAAGTGATTCAACTTTAAGAATTGCGCATTTCTAATTCACATACATATGCTAAAAGTTTTTTTTTTTTTTTTTTTTGCATTTCCAACAATTGAAATCATTAAAACCATATAAGAAGAGATTTTTTCCTTCTTATTTATGTTGGCTTTATTGAAGAAAGATAGATACTGTCCCAACCTGATGTCATACTGCAGAACAGTAAAACCTTTCTCCCAAGCTCTACGTGCAACCTCTATGCTGCTAAATCCTTGTGCACTGAATAGTCTCACTGATGTCAGCAAAACCAGGGCTGTACAGTCTAATTCTTAAAATGTCATATACATATCAATTCTTGATGCTGTCATTTTTATCTCAGATTTTGTAAGGTGAAGCATATGGCCTGAATATGAGAAGGGCTGAATACTAAGCTTCTTTAGCTTACCAAGTAATTCATGTTTCTAAATCATATGAGTAGTGGATAGTACTGATTTAATAAAGCACCAATTAGCCAAGACTGATGTGCTTAAAATGAAAGAAATACAAATAAAAGGTCATCAATATACACATGATTAATGATCACACTTAAAAGCAGTTTTCACCATGCCTCCTAATCATGGATTTGCATGTCTGTGTGTCTGTGTGTATGAAGAGTGGGCTGAAATGATGGAAAACAAGATCTCTGCACCATTCTGTCTTGCTTACTTATGTTAATACTTTTGGGATTCTTTCACAGAATAACACAGCTATTGCAGATTAAGGAAAACAGGATAGGCTGGTTTTAGGATTCAATTCATACGAAAACATTTTCATTTACCTTATAGCAATTCCCTGATTTTCTTCTCACAAAGTGCATTGGCTGAAGGTAGATGGGCAGGGGACTGCAAAGTTCAAGTGGGCGGGACTTGCATCCTTAAGGATTAAAAGCATGAGGAGAAAAAATGTGTGTTGGAGAGGAGCGAGCTTACATTCTGGGTGTAAAGGGCACTGGTCATACTGGGTGAAAGGCATTTCACATTCAGAATGTCTTGAAGTGTTTGCTAATATGCTCGCTCGCTCTCACGTCGCCCCAGGTATCGAAGGCAGTTCCTACATGGCAAACAGAGGGAGAGTCATTTATAACGTGACAGACTCATGCTAAGGCTGGCAGGGAATATCGTTAACCTCACAAGTCTTGATGTGACTGAAGAGGCTCGAGATCTGTATGGGAGACAAGGCTGAAAATTAACAGCCTCATTAATCAAATCACAATGTTTTGACAGCTTCATGGTGTGTATGTAATCTATCCTGTATACAATTTGGCTAAGGCTTTTATGCAACGAGACTTTTTTTGCAATACGTTTATTTGAAAAGACTCCACCCCACAGTACAATTACTGGATTGTATGCTGATTATCAAAGGGTGAAAAAGCATAATCAGCTGAGATTCAAATAGAAAATACTGCCAGGATTATGAAGGAGGTAGCACATTTCCTTGTTTCCTATTCTGTTTTACTGACTGAAGTATAATCACCATCATCATTTAGAAAGTCTGGGGGAAAGGTGGCCAACCTCTCACACCTGAGCTCAGGTACAGGAAATACCCCTCTTCAAAGAAGAAATTCTTTGAATCCATTTGCCCAATATGTTTAGTCAAGAGTGAAACAAGTGTGGATAACCTGCTGGGGCACCCTGCCATAACACAACAGTGTGTCTACCTCAGATAACCAGTTCTCCAGAGCAGCAGGAAGCTCAGCACAGGGTAATTCAGAGTAATTCTGGGTCCCTCAGATGTCAGACAATCATTTTCTGCTTAAAAACAGACTCTCCCCCAAATCCTTCATTCTTCGGACTCCTTGTAAGTACCCATCTTAAGGAGCTTATGGATACACAGTAGCCTCTTTCCACACCTAGGGGTTTATGCAGAAAGCTTATTAATAGTTTTGAGTATTAATTGTGTAAATCCCTGCACATCTAGACAAGACTACATCCATGAGTATTTCTGGGTTATAAAGAAATTTTATTACTTGTTATAATGTGCTTAGTAGAATGAGGTTTGATGTAGTGGCAAGAGTAGCAAAATGCCGTATTTCACTATGAACATTTTGAAATGGAGGCTCACAAAAAATACATAGTATTTTAAGTCTCTTTGTCCTTCTTGTTCAATGACCATCTGCAAAGGTAGAAAATTTAAATCAAAGCTAAAAGGGTTAGGAGCAAGAATGCAGAGCTGTCAACCAAATATACCTATTTACAAAAGACGTATTAATTCACAAAATTAATGACGGTGTCACTAGTATTGTAGCCATCTCGGTTTATCCAATGCCTTCAAACTCTTTCAGGGAAATATCAATATCTGATTTTCCAGACTGAGAAACTGAGGCATAAGGAAGTTAGCTGGCACTTGGCTTCACTGAATAGTGATGGCAGAGGAACAGAACGTGTGCTTTCAGCCTTCCAGTCCAATCTCTGCCCACTTTCTCCCATCATCTCCCATGTCACTAAACAACCTAAGCCCCATGATACTGAGGGCCATCTAGGCTCACATTTGCTTGCATTTGAAGCATGAAATCTCAACTTTCTCTTTAATCTCCTGACCTGATGGCCCTGTTAGCTACTGTCTGAGCAGCACGGAGCTGTAATGACATGGAAAGTTTACAGGTGACCAAGCAACCCCTGGGCAGCATGGCAGTCCTGCCCAATTCCCTCCCTACACTCCTGCCATCCCGGCTGGTGGCTCTCACAAAAGCAGAATGACTCCCAGCTTCCAACCTGCCACATGTTAGACATCTGCATCCATGCTGCAGTCAAAGACGTGACTGTAGCATCCATAATGGTGCCAAATCCTTACCCAGTTAGTGGCAAAGCTGTGGTGACATAGGTTTTATTGTCCCTGGTGGGAACATTCAGCACTGAACAGAGTCTATGACATTATTAATACCTCAGCCAGTTAAATAAAAATAGTTCAGACACGTGTCCCTGTGTTGTAATCTCATCTCCAAATGCAAGAATAGCAATTTTTGGTAGAGTTTATCACTGCTCTGAGCAGCACCATTAACGAGCAATACTGTTATTTTCCCAGAGCATAATGCTGCGTAGAAACCTTACTCAGGTTCTTTCCAGCTGATAATATCCTTTTGTTGCCGGCATGAGAGGCTCTTCCATGATCCTTATCCCTATGGGGAAAAAAAAAAGACACAATCCTTCATCAGTTCCCCTCTTATCCCTCTGCTGGTTGTGATTTTTGTGAATTCCCATGTGGAATTTTCACGGGGGAAGGGACAAAGGTTTGAAATATTTCTCAAAGTTGTCTGGCTGGTGTGGTTCCTACACTAGACATGTGGCAATCATGCAAGGGCAGAGGACACTTCATGGTATCTGCTTGAGGAGAAATGTGCAGTAATTGAGGAAAAGCTGAAATACGTGTTGTTATATGCCAAATACGTGAAAATTCAATTCACTGGAGCTGTTTCAGGAATCTGTTCATCTCAACATGTGTTGGTACTGTGAGTCAGGCAGGATTTTGCCTCTCCAATAGTCTGTTAGTCTCTTAACATCCCTTTGTTCAGAGAGAGAGAAAGAAGGACTGGCTTTACAGTGCCCGCGAGACCAAATTCAGGTTAAAGCTAATGAGGAATGTGTACGTTTAATTTGTTAAAGGGTTTTTCTGCATGTTTCAGGAAAGAGGGGGGGATTATTACCATTTCAACCCTGTAATAAAGACCAGGACCCTGTATCTTGGAAATGTTTACAATGTAACAAAATGAGTTACGTAAAATTTTAAAGGGGACTACGCGCTGACACCTAGGCTCAACGGCATGAAACACGTGAGCTGTTCAAACAGGAAGGGTTTGTATTTAAAAGTTATGAAAATAATGTCTCAGTTTGAGAAGAACAAGTGCTTTTGACAAAAAGATTCCTCCAACTGCAGATCCTCCCCCTGCCAGGTACCAACTGTTTTATTCACAGTAGGGGACGAACACAGCACATATATCATCTGGCTCAAAGCTGGGGGTGATGTTGGTTATTTGGGTATCTTAGCACTGAGAAGCAAAACTGCAGATTTCCCTTTCGTTAACGTGCTACAAGGTGACAGTGTTTGGCTGTACCGCTGGTGGAGGGAGGACGGCTCCAGAAGTGCACCTTGCGACCTGCCGTGCACGCCGGGAGCTGCACCGCTTCACACACAGCACGGGGAGGGTTTGCAACAGGAGGATGGAGACCACGCTGTCAGGAGTCTCTGATTCCTTCTGTGCAAGCCAGACATCTCTATGAGCCAGCTCTGGGGGCTCGAGGTGAGGAAAGGGATGGGGCATTATCTCATTTCCTTCCCACACTTCCTACTACTGTTTTGGGCAATTTATACCTTTAAGAATGCATAAGGCAAACAAACCTTGTTCTCCCTAGTGTGCAAAAGCCTGTCTTTTGCCTTATTAAACCGCAAAGGAAAGCATGGTGTTATCTTGCTCAGATTCTCTGCACGTACAAGAGAGTCCGGCCCAAATAGATTTCACGGCTTGTCTGTCTGTGTTAGTGTGCTGCTTGCCATGAGTGAAGGAGAGGAAAGAATCAATGCTTAATACCACAGAGTCTTATACAGATTGTTCTTGTATGCTTATCACTACTAAGTAGACAAACAAAAGTAAAAGCATTAATAGATACCTGACTAGAAGTGTAAACGAAACAAAAGCCATCAAATCAGGATTTTATCCATTTAATTGCAGAGTAGGTGTTTTCATCGGCTGTGTAATGGTTTATTGCCTTTCAAGGCTTATTTATTGTAATTGATTAATGAAGACATAGAGCACCACTCTCTTATGGGTAACAAAAGGAAAGAAGTTACAACACCGTTTATGTTTGTAATTCATTGAGTTACCATAGGTCCCCTTGATATTTCAGGGAATATATATTATACCTCCATGTCACACTGTCCATTTCCCTGAGTAGAAAGCAAGGACAGAAGCCTGACCCGTGAAATGCAGAGGACAAATCAACATCATTATCCCATGCTTTCTCAGACCCAGTAACAGCCCTTTCCTGAAGACTCTGTTTTTCTGGATCACAGCTGTGGAAGCAGCCAGGACAATGGGAGAGAGTGGTTCTAGCACAGCATTACTGCTGACCTCAAAAGCAGCAATTTCTGTATGAGGGTGTTAGTCCTGACTTAGTTTTGCACTGCCCAGATTCCAAAGACAGGGGTCGTCTCGCAGCCGTGCGGCTCCAAACAAGATTCAGCCTTCACCAAGTATAGGTCCAAATGCTCAGCAGATTTAATAGAGTATATCTCAAGAAGTTGCACTGATGAGGGAGGAAGAGGAAGTGGAAAGAAGCAAACTCGGTCCCATCTAATGAATACTTCCTTGACATTTGTGCAGCTCCCGCTGGGGATTTGAGCTGACACGCATGTATGCAGTATGGTCCCAATTACTGAAGCCCACGAGCTGTGTATGCGTTTGTGTTGTGTGTATGTTCATTAACCTGCTTGCTTTCACAAGTAAGTATTTAGTACCAGAAGAAAACTATGCATATTCTTTAGCAGGCACTGGCAGGTTTTCAACTTAGTTTTCCATTTTAAAATAGCATAGGCCGATGCACCTCTGATGCAACTCCACTAAAATCTGTAAATTTGTACCAGGGATGATGCTGATCTGCTGTGCACATTTTCCTTCCTGTAAGTCATTATCACATGCCTGTCTTTCTAAGAAAGACATTTTTATGAGAGGTGGATCACTGGGGTGGCATTTTTTTGTATGGCTGGTTTGCCCCATGCTCCAGCTATAACAATGCAGTTTCACTAGGCGCTGGGTCATATGGCTGACCTCAGCTAACAAGCTGTTCCTGTTTTTAGGCTACTGGGAATGTTTATTGGCCACTGTTTTCCTCCATTCTAAACACATAGTTATTTCTCAAGACCTATATAAATCATAAGGTCACAAAACTCATAAAAACTGTGACATTCTCTGTGATACAGGATACAAATGAACTAACTTCAGGCTTAGCAGCTTTAAACATCCATAGTACATTTTATCATAATATAAATACACTCACTGAAGTTATATATACTTTTCAGTTCAATGATACATGCAATAAAATGGTAATAAAATTGCTCAATGGGACAAACTTTTATATACTGGTGTTTCAAATTGGTACAGTTTAACTGTGAGCTCTATTACAAAAACAATGTACTGTAACTCTGTACTAAGCTGAGTTTAAGAGAAACAGTGATCTGTTTGCAATAACTTTTAAGTATTCACGTACTTTATAAGAAAATGATGCTGAGGATGCTATTGAATTTCCTAATGTAGATTTCAAGAGCAGAAACTCATGGGGAGGTCTGTACTAACTGAATTGACACACTGGTGTGTGCAAAACCCAACTACACCTATAAGGAAACACACTAAGTTATCAATAGAAGTTTTATTCATAATGTCTGTACTGAAATCGGACAACAAATTAATAGAAAAGGATCGGTAGCAATTACTATAGTTAAATTTGCATAGAGGTTTCCACTCTGCTTCCCTGTTCTCATTTGCTTTAGTTGTTTTGAAATGCACATCTTCAGGCTGAAAGTTTCCCAGGCTGCTCCTCTGCTTGAGAATGCACATTGGAAAGAGAGCGCTAAAATAATTCTGGTCTTTTTTTGTACAAAGAATATAAAAATATACGCACAGAGACATGCACACATATGTGCATACACATGTCTCCATTGCAAAACAGAAGAATGATGGAACTTTTTCAGGCAGCTCTTCAACCACACTTTCTAAGATCAGAAGGCTGAAATTTGAAAGCACTGTCTATGAGTAAACGTTCCTTGCACTGCTCTTGTGAAATAGCATTTAGATTTCACAAAGCCAGGGCTTCTTTAAAATTGCCAGCTATGCATATTACTCATGCTGCTTAAGGGTTGTTTGTTAAAGTGGCAATATACACAACCAAATGATTTTGTGCTGAGATAACGGCCCGCCAGGAAACATGCGGACATTATAAGTGGGCTGATCTCTGAACTACAAATGCTTCTTATTCAGCTTTGTGTGCCCCCTGTGCCAGAGAGCGCTTCTAGATGCTATGGCCAGGCACTTTGTCTTTTCAAGTTTGTATTATATGAAAGAAGGAGACATGGTTTTCATCTTTAAGTGTTACAACAGACTGCCAAAGGTCTTCTCAGCATTATGACAATATTTAGCTAATAATGCCATACATTTCACACACTTCAGGACTCTGTTTTCAATCCAGAAAAGCCTTGAAAGTTTTTATCTCCTTTATGTAATTCAAAATCTTTTTTCTTTGGTGATAGCTTAAGAGAGTCTGCCCTCCTTCCCACCCTAAAAAAACTTCTAATACGTGCACATGATTAAACACTGACAAGTCAAAAGTTTCAACAGCAAAGCCATATTTTTTCTGATAACTCCACTTGTTTGTACGTGTGCCTAGTCATGTGGCTATACACAGGTTTTAGAGACAGTCTCAGCAAAAATCAATCCACTCATTTACATGTGTCACACTTTCAGGCAAGGAAGACCCACAGAAATCATTTATATCAATACAGACTAGGTATGTGAAGACACTAATCCCACAGTGGATTTTTTACTTTGCCAACGGTCTGCCCAAAGGCAATGTAGTGCAGAAATCAGAATAAAGGGAACAACACTGAGAAATATTGAGTTCCAAGTGCTTAATGCTGCATCCTTAAGACTCTCTTAATATAGTTCCTAACTGGAAATAAATGAAAATACACGTCATTTTACTGCATTTACAGAGCTTCAGGACATGGTTGCCGTGGAAGAAAATTGCCATAACTTGTGTTCTAAAACTGATACGTATGTCTGCAATTTCCTTTCTCCTTTAGCCTCTTTTAGTTTCATTAATTATGGGTGTTGCTCAGAGAGGTTGTAGACAGCCCACAAGGGACAAATATTTGAGTTTCAAAAGCGTGGAACTTATTTTATGTTCTGAACTTTCACAGTTTCTGTGAAAAGCTAACATCTACCTAATACTTTTAAAAGTCAAGTTCCTAAAGTTATGATTAATATACCACATAGATCCCAACAGGATAATTACAAATTAATCAGCAGTTCAAAACTCCCAAATGGAGTACTACAAGGTTGCCATCACTTTAAAGCATTCCTTTTCTACTTTGATGGAAAGAAAATCAGAAATGATTCTGATCTTCATTTGATACAACTATTTCTCTGTTCTTTAGGCATTCGAGGAAGCAAGCCTGAAGCTTGTATAACTTACCAATTAAGCAGGCTTTTTAGTGAATTCAGCAGTACATGCTAACAGCACTAATCCAATCACAAATCATAAAACTTGTTAGGCACATGAAAACAATGTTTAATGGATATAGAGGCATACAGATAGTGTTTGACTCCTTGCAGCAGTGTGAGTGTGTATATATGCATGAGTCTCTCTATGCAAGTAATTTAGTCTAGTTCTCCTATGGAATTCACACAAATGTATTTGTGAGACTGTGTGAGACTTTGCAGCCCTTTCTTCCAGTCATTCTATGGCTTAAGAAAACTTCCAAGTTTCAAGCCTCTGTTAAGAAGCTTTATTCAACACCCATGGAAGCCGTTAGGAATCTTTCCATTATTTCAGGAGGAGCTAGACTGGGCTCTTCTATTTAAAACACGGTATGTGGCTATCTAGGCTTTGTTCCTTGCTGTTTGCAAAATTTCTGGGAGACTGTTGGCACTCTCTTCTGTCTCCACATATGTAAAATGAGAATGACAACTTTACCTCAGAGGAATGTTGCAAAGCTTCACTTATAAACAGATTGGCATACTTGGATGAAGTTGCTCAACTAACGAGAAGTTTTCTGATTGATGGGTGTCTCTTGGGAGGTCATAAAAACAAAAACAAAACTGTATAATTGAGTTTTTGGAAATAATTTTTTTGGCTTACAAGAGCCTACTCTTATGCAAGATGACTGCTTGTGCCATCTTTTTTCTCACTCTTATCACCTAGAATATCATTCCAAATCTAACCATGTCACATTAGTGGCTAAATACCGAACTAAGCCAAGACATAACCCTCACACCTGAAATGTCCATATGAAAGAATATAAAACTTGAGGTATAGTGAGTAATAAGAAAATTACTTTTAGAAAATATCTCTTTTTTTCCAGTTTCTTAAGCTCTTAGCTGGCTCAATGTAGATAAAGTAACTATGAAGCAACCAGTAAAACTTAGACTGCATTTTATTTTGTGAAGAACCCTGGAAAGTTGGCAAGAGGTAAGACTTTGCAGTGAAATAGGGAGGTGAACAAGTTGTAAATGACTCTAATATCTTCCAGATGGCATATTTTACTTGGGAATTGAGTTTAGAGTAATTAGAGGCATGTGAATTTCCTATAAATACTAAACTTCACCAGTTTGACACTAGAAAGCTCCTTCGTCTCTGAAGTCTTTAAACTGCTAAGTGTTTCTTTTTCCCCCACTTAAACTCGAAGTCATGGATTAGTAAATTTGTCTTATTTGACAGACAGAAACCTTTTTCTATGAAAAGACAGCATTTTTCTACGCCAGAAAGTCATGAACTGAAGTTCCTCACTGAAAAGGTTTAAAATTGAATGTTTCTTCCCAGAAGAGGTTTTCATTTTGATATACTGGGATCATTATATTATAATTTATTACAGTATGTGGCAAGCAGTGAAATCAGTGGAGTTTGCCCTAACTTCAAGATCAGATCTTTTCATTGGTAAAATGCTTTTTGCAGACAGATATGCTGAAGACCTTAGCAGATGAATTTTGCTTTTACTTCCCCTAGGACATAGGCAAAACACAGTCCACAACCTCTGATTCTTCTTCTCTTTCTGTATAACATTGTTACGTTCATTCCCGGAGTGAATCCTGGTATTCACATTTCTGCTGAAGAATTTTCCAGATTTTATTTGGTGTAAATAGAATAGAACTAAGTAAATACAAGGTAAAATATTCTGTCACCACTTGCACCCTCTTTAGCCATATATCAGTGTAAACTGGCTCAGATCCATTGACATAAAGGGGCTAATCTCATTTGCAGCAGCTAAAGATCTGTCTACTGTTCTCAGTGGAGCTGTATAGATAAAAGTGCAGATATAATCTTGCTTACTTAGTTCAGATCTTCAGTTCTGCCAGCCCCAGGTATTCAAAAGGCATGAGCCAAACAACCAGAAGCATGTGATAAGATGAAGGATAATCAGATTTTAAAATAGTAGTGATTATTTTTATTACTTCTGGGTTTTGAACTTTTATTGGTTAAGGTATGTTGTATTTCAGATTCCACTGTTCAGCAGAGAATTAAAAGCTTAATTTTAAAATGAAAGGGCAAATCCCAAAGCATTAGATGATTCCAGAAACCAGTGTAATAACAAAACTGTTGCTAACACTAGTCGCAATCAAACTGTTACAGTGGGTAACTGTAGATCTTCATCGATGTCTTTGTTACATCTTTTCTCTTTTTCACTACAACAATGTCTTCTACTAAAATAGACCCTCACTAGTTCATTCTTAATGGAGACCCACTGTCAGTTAATGGCATTAGTAAATTACTGAACAGTGGCCAAATCCCAATGGCCTTATTCCCAGAAATCTCTTAGGTTGGCAGGACCTTTGTGTGAGTAACTTCAATGAATTTTGGCCCTGGGTGAAGACCATAAAAACACCAGCTCACACAAGACCAATGGTAACAAAGGCCCCCCAAACTGACAGGGATTTCAGTAAATTACAAATCATTAATTGATTGCAAATTGCATATTTAAATATCCAGCACTTTAGAGAACTGTGGAATTCAGATGGTATGTTGTCTCCCTTAGGGGCCTTCATCCGCACCATGAATCCAGTACAAGCAAAACCAGTTTAAAAGCCTCCTGCCATGGGCACTCTCTCCCGCCTCCCTGTTTCTCATGGAATTTGCACTGCCTGGCTGGTGCTCATTCCGCTGTATGCGTGTCCGCACTCGGAGAACCAACACCCATTAGGCAGGTCACCTTGCCAGGGTGCGGCACAGGAGGCCCCCAAAGAGCAGTCAGGCTGCACGAAAGCTTGGACGGAGAGCAACCAAACAGATGCTGGGGCTACAGGCAGAAAAACAGCCTGTTTGGGGCTGTGCTTAATTTTTTATTTTTAACAGCATGTACTTCTTTTTCAGGTTGCTAATAAACTGGGATTAAGGTTGGTGTCCCTCGAGTGCCTGCAGTTCTTAAGCTTCTAGCTCTGGGATACAGACTGCCTTGTGCCACAAGCACTGCAGTAAATCCCACACCGCTAACCCTCAGTCACTAATGGGGCACAAATCCGTGGTGCAGAACAACTTGAAGCTCTTTATTTAGATTTTCTCTCGCAGTGCCTTCTGTTCAGCTAAAATGGCGCCTTGTGAGCAATTAAAAAAAAAATTTCTTATAAAATAAAGGCAAAAGAAAGATACATACTAAGAAGCAAATTCTCAGAACTAAAGATAGTCTGACCAGGGTGGATAATTCATGTCAGGGAGAGATTTAGCAGCCTGGTGGAAGTGGAATCAGAGAGATAAAAGAAACAGAGATGTGGCAAATCTTTTCATTCTAACAGGTGAATAACCAAAATACTCATAACCACCCTATAGATGCCTATCATAGTAGGCTGCAGAAAAATATGGCATATTCAGATGTAAATTATAGTTGTATAGGCTTCACCGATTGTTTTATAAGGTAAAATGGCAAATACTTAGATTTAAGCTGAGTTCTGCATATGTCTTGGGAAGAATTTTTTTTAGGCAAAAGGCATAAGATCTCACTGCCCTAATAACAGGAAAATGTGTAGAAGCGGAGCGTAGCTTGGCAGAGTGTCTGGCTTCAGCAGCAGGCAGGGCTTTCCAGCACTTCCACTTCACTTTCTGCAGTACAAGGTGCTGCAGTGCACTTCAGGGGTCGACAGCATGTTCAGTACTGAAACCAGACGTAAGCACTGTTATCACCTAGTAGAAACTGGAAATAGAAAATTCACCAAAATCTGTATTCTGCAGCTGTTTATGTTTTTCATTGCCCAGTGCTCATTTTATAGGTATTGCTTGGCCTTTTCCTTGAACCTATAACTTACACTTTCCAAAAAAAGAGCAAGTTTTTTGCAATTCCTTCAAGAATTTGTGGAGGAATTCTAGATTCCCTCATCTTTCCAATGGGAATCTGTCCCAGACATTGTTTCCATAAAATTAGGACCGTCTAGTAATGGCATGTTCGGGTACCAGCTGGGAGGAGCAAGGTCAGCATGCAAGCTCTGCAGTGCATTTTAGCAGGCTCCCACCTGAGAGCCATGCACAGTCCTTGCACACCACAGAAAGCAAGCAAAACCAGGATATCCAGAAAGACCCAGACAAGCAAAAAGGGAATGCTTTTTGCATCATGGCATAGTGGTTCCATTAACATATCTGCTGATTACCCCCTCTTCTGGGCAGGCATCTCCTGTTTTCGCACATGAACTCGTGCTCTTGTCTTTCACCTGAAACTATACTCAATGGTTAGCGCCATGTTTATATTTACATCTCTGTGCCATAAACCCTAAAGGACTATAACATTACAAGAAATATTTGCCACACCATTGGCAGCAGTAACTGAGCGAAGAATTGCCAAGTGGGAAATCCAAATTTGCAAACTCAGTATTCTGGGCTGCATGCCAAGACTGTCTGGGCGCTGCAGAGGTGACAAATTCAGTCTCCTCACAGGGATGCCAATGTGCCAACTGCATCCCTGGCACAGCATCTTCTCCTGACAAACTTATGGAGATGAACTGCTACCAAGTCCAGAGGGAGATGCAAGCTGCTTTCTGAGCTTCCTTGGCAGCAACTCCATTTTCAAGTTGTGACTGTACTTTCTCCTATTTACAAGAACAGTTGTTTGTGATACACTATGGTCTCTGGTAGGATTTTGAAAAGTGCAAAAATGACAGCAGGACATTGGTTTCCAAGTATAAACTAGTAAAATCCAGAGTAATTTCATTTCCCTAAGAAAAAAAAAGACATAGATACTCACTTAGAGCAGCCCAGATATCAGATGTTGCTGCCAGTGTGGAGAATCCAAATCCATTTGTTAGCTGCCAAGTGAAAGACATGATCCTTAGAATATGAAGGTTGTAGGGCTGATCTTTAAAGTTTCCCCTTTTCAAATCGCACTTCATACCTATTGTCTTACAGCGAAACTTCTTTTCTGTCTGTTAGTAATTTTTCAAAGTGAAAGAAAAAAAATGAAAAATCCTCCAGTCCTCCACAGGGCTGCATGACCTATAACTTGCAAAGTCCATTAGAAGACAGCCTTTTAGTAACCAAAATGTGTCATTTACAATTGTACAGCAGCCAGAAAGAGCACCATAAATTACAATTCTGTCACTGTAAGGGACAATGGAAAGGTGTGGGCCGGCTATTGCTATAAAGGAAGAAACCTAGGAGAGTGATAGTATTTAATTTGATTTTCTTTTTTGCCAAATTTACTTCTTATAATAGCAAAATTGGTACTTACAGGTTCATTATTTTCTTGGCTGTATACAAAAGACTTAGCAAGACTATAGAAGATTTTATTTTTAAGGTGTAGCAGAATAAAGATACTGAACTCAAACCTTTTGGGTTTTTTTTTCTTCTTTATACATGAAGTAAAAAAGCATGTAAAAATTTGCTTAGCATTTTTAGTTAAAATTGTTCATATCATTTACTAATTCAGAAATATTGATATTCATTTGAAAAATTATCTACTGTTGAGTCTTGAGCAATGAATGGTGTCTGGGAAACTGGTGAAATAATGTCATCATGGAGAGAAGAGCAAAGACTGTCACACAGATGCTGTGGTTTTGTGTGGTTCCTCTTGCTCTTTAACGAGCAGTTAATTATTCAGAGAAAGGTTGTCTTGTTAAAAATTCTCAACATTCATTTTTTCCCTAAAGTATAAAAACTAGCAGCCTGCATTCCTGAGTACTTCCAATAGGTTTTGCAGGGAACCTAAAGCTGGTATTCTTAAGGATATTTCTAAAGGGGAAAAAAACCGCAAAGAAAAACAATTCTGAAGTCTTTTTACAACTCTCCTCCCAACTTCCAAATCCTGTTATACATATATCATATAGAAATGACAGAAAGAACAGAAGTCTAATTTTAAAAAAATGCAGGCTACTTAAAGTATTTGTAAAATTATCTCAGAAATGAACATTTCCGCTTTGTATTTCCACCAATCTGAAATGGGACAGCGAAGCTAACTAGCAGAGCAATTGCTACTAGAAAAATCAAATACATAAGAGGAAATGCAGTTAACACAATATTTCACATATGTTAATGCTTACAGTTCCATCAGTGTCAGCTTTATTTTCTACTTGATATACACCAAAGCTGGCACACAATTTTAACTGATGAGGTAATGTCATTTTCAATTTAAGGAGCCTTAGGCCGTCCACTTTAACTAGTGATATCATCTTTGCAGTTGTCTCGTGGGGCTTCATGTAAACATAAGTAATGTGCCCTGGACAGTTTGGAGCAGCGTTGTTAAAAATGACATTGGTCATCATGAAGACATTTTTTTCCTTTGATCTCTTTAAAAATGTCAGACACACTTTATTGTCCTGTCATTTTTAGCTCTTCCTTGTATATTAATATGCTGGGAACATTTCAGTGAACATAACAGTAGAATAAAGGTCTAAACAAATTAATGGCAACATTTTAATGTCACTCACAGTAGGATAATGAAAAGTAAATGAGATTGTCTGGCTAACAGCAACTTGTTAAATAAAACGGCAGCACAGCTGAGACACAAAGGCGCAGGGGCAGAGAAAAGCCTTTCGCTGCAGTCCGAAAGAGGCCCAGAGCACAACCCGGGCTCCAAGTGCCACCACCTTTTAGGAAAAGATTAAGCTGATTCCACAAATTGTGTCTGCTCCTCCTTCCCGTCCAGGGTTGAGTGAAATCATCTGCTAATAAAACTTAAAACCAGACCTGTCTCCGCACCTGCAGTTTCTGCCTCTCTGAGACTCCCATTCTCATTTGTATTCTCTCAGCTGGCTCAGTGCACCAAGCTGCTGGGCTCTCCTCAGCCCCCTGAAACCAAATCCGCCAGACCAAGCCCTACGTATTGGCATCTCTGGTGACAGGGCTGAGGAACCCTGACACGACTGTTGCTCCCAGGCAAACTTTTACCACCAATCATTACTGCGTATTATCTAACTCGTCTTATCAAGTCCTTAAGAATCAAGCAAGTAACCAGGGACGGATTTAGCCCAGACTGTTCAGTAATCACATGCTGTACAAGCATGAATATTATAACGTGCACTTCTTGCTTCAAATACCTAAGCAAAGATGATTTATAGTGAAACAAGTTTTGTTGGAGAAAAACCAAGTGTCATGACTGACGTGGATTTTGTGAATTGCTCCAAACTATTTGTCCAGCTAACAAGGCAAATAACAGATTTCTCTACCACTGATCTGAACAAAATCTAATGTTTAGGGATTTATTTATTATTCTGTGGACATATGTTTGGAGGACAGCATATGGAAATCAAAGTATTGTTCATAAAGAGCTCCAGCCAAAAAGACATTTTTGAATTCATAACAGAACTTCACAGTTTGAAAAGAATGCTATGCATTATGTATTGATAACAACACTACACAGACAAAAGAACACAATTTAATAATACAGAATTGTGCTCATGAGATTTCCTTTTTTTTTTGTTAATTGGTTACTTTAGCTGACATTGTCTGCAAGCATAATGGACACCATTCTTCCTAATAGTTCCGTGTTGCCAGATGATGTCTACAGACATAATGTAGTCCATTTTAATTATTTCATTTTGCTTACATCTTTCAGCATAATGCATTTTCCAAGCAAGCTAGCATTTTTCTTGATTATCTATGTTGTGTTATGGTTTCTAAATTAATTAGGTCTCCTTCTTTCCTGGAAGTTAAAAGTTTCTTCCTTCCATTTATCTACCAGGTATGATTATGTTGAAGTGATTGATGGAGATAATGCTGAAGGACGCTTATGGGGAAAGTACTGTGGAAAAATTGCTCCCCCTCCTTTAGTGTCTTCGGGACCATATCTTTTTATTAAATTTGTTTCCGACTATGAGACACACGGAGCAGGATTTTCTATACGTTACGAAGTTTTCAAGAGAGGTGAGAAACAATTCATTGTTATATAGCTCATAACCTGTGTTTTTTACTTTCATCAAAAAGTTCGCCATAGTTCTTTGGGATGTGGGGAATACATGAAAATGCTTGAAAGACAAAATTGTATTACCCTTGTCATTCCAAGGTGGGGCATGTATTCAATGGGTGTAAATCATTGTGAATCCAATGGGTCAACTGTATCTGAGGATTGACTCCTCTGGGTGTAATGTGATAGTCTTCATCAGCTGTTTCTTTCAACCTTCTTAAAACCATTAGCTTTCTTCCTTTTTCTTTCCTTTTTTTTTGTTTTTTTTTTTGTGGTAATAATTGCTGTATGATTTACAATGTTACTGCCTTAACAGCACTGTAACCTTCTGAGTCCCTGACTCATTTTGGTTAGTGTTTTGCTCTGCATTCCCAGGATATGGCTGTGGGTTCAGAAAGGATCAGAGTACACATGGGCAGCAGATGATGTTGCTGTTGTTTTTGCAAATCATGTTTGGGAGGTAAAGGAGAGGAGAAGCTCACACTGTTCACAGGCATGTCTTGCTGGATGTTTGTGCCAGGAGTTCAGTGCCAGTGAGCACAGATAGCTGTATGGGGTACAGAGAAAGCCCAGAGAAACAAACAGTCCGGGATTAACCAGACCTATAGACAGTCCCTCTTTGATAACTCTCTTTCTGAGTCAACAGCTAGAAGGGGAGTAAGATCTTTTTTTATGGCATAGACCTTCCCTATAGCTGGATGGAGATAAATAATCCATATATTCCATGCCTGGAGAATAGAGGACCAAAACTCATAATAAAGACAATAAGCTTAACTTTATAGAAAAAGGTATTGACTTCAACATCAATGTTTAGGGTCATATTCACAAAAGCAGCTCAAAACTCCAAATTTCCAATACACACCACTCCCAGAAAGTGCCCCATCTTCAGAACCAGTTCAAGTCCCTTTTATGCACCTAAACCAGAGCCAGATTTTCAGCTGTGTTCAGCACAGGCGCTTGGTGGCAGCTGTACTGTTAATGATGAGAAGCACAGTAGTGAAGTCTCTTTTCTATTGCATGCTATTGCTGCTCTGCACAGTGTTAATTGGGGCCACAGACCTCTTGTTCGCCATCTTCCCTGTCTGTAAATCCACTCTTGGCTCCCAGAAATTCTTTTGGTGACCTTCAGGGTCACATTTTTTGAAAGAACTCAGCATCCAAATGACACCAAGCTTTCCTGAAAAAAAGAAATCTCTATTTATTTTCATGTCTTCAGGAGGCTAAACTCCTGAAACCGTGTCATGAAGTTTCTCAGTGCTTATATATACAGTACCATCTTTCATGAAGAACAAGGCTGAAACACAAGAAGTGAAAGAATGACCTGTGAAACAATTTATTTTAGCAACTGAGCGTTTTAAAAAAAAAAGCTTTTCTTTATTTCCTAATAGTGTAGTGGCAACTCAGAGCTCTGACAGGAATGTTGTGTTTATTTCCTGGTGTGGTCATTTACATCTCTCAGTGATACACATCAACCATGTTAAGATGGCATTATGAATGTGATTTTACACGCACAGAAGTCAGGAAACTCAAAATTATGGCTCCCAGAGCAACTTTAACTCTAGTTCATTCCACATAAACTGTATATTAAGGCAAGAAAGTTATCACCAGGTACAGTGTTAGAAATGCTGCGTGTACACAAAGGATACAAGTTATAGTTGCTGTGGGAACACAGCTCTTTTTAACTTTTGAATTAATGCATATATGCTATTCCAAATGTACATTTTAATTTCTGTTCCAAGTAAAGCTGACCAGTTTACCCTGTTACGCAGGTGAAGCTCAGTTGCTCACACCAGAATAATACGCTTCATTTTAGCATATTCACAACTTAGCTCATCATTTCCCAGGTATGAGAAGTATTAAAATGATCCCAAGCCCAAGGTCCTGTGGTGCTGAGCTGAAGGCTGAGCTGCATTACAGCACACAGTATATTTTTGCCCATTATTCCTGTCAGACCACCCTTAGTTTTCAAAAAGAAAAACTGCATTATGCTACCTTCCTAAGCTGAATTCTAAACTTGATGCTTAAAATGCCACACCCCATGGAAATTGTAAGGAGAGACCAGCACACATAATGACTGTGATAAATGTAGTATGGGCTTTGAGAGTAGGAGCTGCTTTTAATTCTCATCCAGGTCCTTAGCCAGAAAGACACTGAAAAAGTTGAATTCCAGACTAAAACATGAAACCCATATTGCCCAACATTTAGCCCATTTGAAATGTTCATCTTTTTGGCTCCGTCAGCCAGCCTATCTTAGGATGAATGAGTAGCCTATTCACTAGAAGAGGATCTACATGGTTCACATTCAACATTCCTAACTTTACTCAACTAAATTTACGGTGTAAACTGAAAGAAAAGACAGTGTCAACCAGGAAGGCAAATTTTTTTCTGGCTCAGCGACACCTACAGAAAGCAAGTGAAATTATCTCCAGTGTCTTCTCTTTCTTTGCTCTCTCTTTTGGCTCCTCTCTCTCTTTCCTTCAGCTCATCTCTCTTCCTTTATTTCATACACATGCACACATGTAATTTTTTGACCTCAGAAGTATCTATTTTGTCCAGGCTCTGCTAGAGCCTCTTCTGCCAGTTTTCCATGAACATCGCCCCATGGAGTTCTTCGTAGCTTCAGTGTTGATTTAATTCCTGGAGTTCCTTCACAGTGTCAGTAAAGGGTCAAAATCTGTGGAGGGCATTTTAGTGAGGCAGCTCTTCTGAAAACAGTTTTTGTTTCTTGCACCAGATTGACTTGAACATGTTTAAAATAAAGCAAGCTGGTATTGAGATACCATGTGTGAGTGTAAGGAGCCTGACAATTGTGCACTCACAGAGCCAGGATCTGGGTGTATTTAATAAAGCAATAATGATTCTGGCTTACATTTTATATTGCATCTTTTATTGGATTCCAAGAGGAGCACAGAGCACTTGATGCTATGAATGGCATAGCAAAGCTATTTTATCCCGGAACAGCAGCTACTGGTGGGAGTGAGGAGCAACAACCAGAATATAGCCCTCCCATACATGACACGGAGACAAGGGAATGACAGGGAGAGAAGAGAAATATCCAACTAATGTGTAAGGGGGCGATTTCATTATAGGCAAAATGTAATTTCCCAAATTGGAATGGGTCAGGTTACATGAGCATTAATATCTACATCTTCCAAAATACGCCATGAAGTGCTCTGAATATTGATGTGATAGCTCAAGCATTTCCTAGCAGTGTCTGTTGAAGGACAAAAATACCTGAACAGACTAAATTCATTCAGAACTCTCTTTTGCATGCTGAATTTAGCTGGGAGGTGGCCAAATCTGTGGGGGGTAATATGTTTGGCACATTCGCAAGGAAAACATTTTCTATGGTGAAATAAGAGTATTCATATATGCAACAAGCCAGACTGTTTTCCTTCAATGATCTGTGTTAAGCATTGGAAATCCTCTAAGGCTCCTGACTACAGTCTCTAAGGATGCTGGGCATCCTCATCCAAATTGAAACATCACACACACTCATCCTCCAGCACAACCTGTTGCAACCAAACTCTGTCGCCTGTGTCCTGCCTATACTCCATGTCTGAAGAGCTTCATCTGAGTCATCCTACCCAAACTTCCCAGGTCAGCTGCTATCCACCAATGCTGAAATCCTGTAAATCACTTTCCATTAAATTGGGAGTGTCAAAAGTCAGAGAGAGAGGGGTACCTATGCTGACCTTGTGGGAGGATGTGTGGGCAGTGCCTGCGGCTGGCTCTGAGCACACCTGCAGATGTGGGATCCACAGAGGGGGTTCCTGAGGGACCTAAATAAAGGAGAAATGCTATCTGTCAACAAGAGAGGGACTCCAGTTTTAGTCCCCTGTATTCACAAAGGCAAATCCAGTGATCTGGCCTTTTATATCTTTGCATCTTTACTGCCACTTCCCTGCTCAACCAAGAGCAGTGTTTGGAGCATCCCATTATGCCATGGTGGGGACATTGGGGAAAGCTGGTGTGTCAACATTGACATTAGGTGACTTCTAGCAACACTGCCTGTAATCACACAGTTTATCATGCCTGCACTAACAGCAACATTTTACTGGTGCACCTGTGTCAACACCACTCAGAATGAGTCATTCACCCTTGGTACATGTACGAATTACCTTTCACATTTAGTTTGTCAAGGAGGCATAGGTCACATCTGGCAGAGTTACTGCGTCAGTGCTCCAGGAATCTGAAACCACTACTCCCTCTACTGAATTCACTCACCCGCTTTCGTAAAAAATTCTATTTCACCAATAAAAGCCTGTCAGCCGTAAGATTTAAAGATTTGAGCTTGAAGGGGCTATAATTATTTCTCTAGGGCCCTGTCGAGATTTCTGCAGCTTACACTTTCATTGTTCCCACATGACTTTGTATTTGTCATAATTTTTTCTAGAGCTGGTACAAGTTTTCATATTGTTCCATACAAATTGAAAATTTGAGATCAGACAGTATATGCGAATTGCGCTTTAAAACCTGACTATCAATAATAGGAACAAGCTGGCTGAATGATTAATACAGCGATTAAAATGAGGTGTTTCATTGAAAAGCCACCTTTGCTGCTGGAGAGACAATACAACCTAATTTGTTTTCCAGCTAACTACTTTGCTTAGTAGCATAGTGTTAACCCAGGTGATTTTTCTCTTTCTCTTACAGGACCTGAATGTTCCAGAAACTTCACTTCGTCAAGTGGAGTGATAAAGTCCCCTGGATTCCCTGAAAAATATCCCAATAGCCTTGAATGCACTTATATTATCTTTGCACCAAAGATGTCAGAGATTATACTGGAATTTGAAAGCTTTGAGCTAGAACCTGATTCAAATACTCCAGGGGGAGCGTTCTGTCGCTATGACCGATTGGAAATCTGGGATGGATTCCCTGATGGTAAGAGAAAAATGGACTGTGATATACATAACCATTACTCCAAAGTGGGCTGCAGAAGGCATATTCTCATTTTTTTAAATGTCATAGTAGAGAGGTCCTTGCTTGATTTATGTGAAACGAGTTGAATTAAAGAGAAATGGGGAAAATGCTCTGTAAATTCATTCAGTAAAGCATATCACAGTGTGAATGATTTTTTTTTATGAAATATGTTTAATTTTGAACAGTTGGCTTAGGGGAAACTTCTAATTTTAGAGGGAATATGTGATGGAACTCCTACGCTAAAATAAATTAAATATGAAGCCTTATAATGGGTCCCCAAACTTTCACAGCTAACACATGAGTATTGTCCAGAAATTTCCAAAAACTTGCACAAACTGGACTTCAGGTACTAACCTTCCAGCTTGAGGAGGAACCGGGTTACAGACCAGCTGTCAAAGCAGAGAATTTCTTTGCCAGAGAAAACATGGTGTCCGTACAATTGAAATCATAGTGACTAAATGATTACTCAGGTCAGTAAACAGTCATTGAGTTATTCATTCAGGTAGCTTCGGTGACCGGGCACTGCAGGGTTCCTCCCCTATAGTGCACTCTCTTCCAGCAGTATAAGCAAATCCAAAGGTTTTATCTTCATTTGTTAATTTATAATCTCTGATTAGCTGGGCACATGTGTCAGGGTGGGCGTGTTGGGTACCCTTCTGGAACTTACTTCTCTGCCATCTCAGTAATTTTCCACACTTGACCTTCTGCAAATTCACTAAGTGCATAGCTAGATATTAGCTAAGTCTATAGAGCCAGTGAGCCCTCATTTCACACTCCACCCAGTGCCATATCCCTGTTTTACACCGAGACTGATGAACAAAATAGCTGCATGATTTCTCTGTTTTTTTCATATGCGGCAACGGGTCCACAAGATCCAAGTCCCCTCTAGGTAGGGCAGCCATGTACCAGTTCTCCAAGGACCCCAACTTCATAGGCTGCAGCTCCAGTCTAAAAAGGACTGTTCAAGCTGAATGCCTAAACTTTGGGGTGCCCAAATGCCTATATGAATTGTGCAAAGAGCTATGTAAAACTGATTGTGATGCCCTTTTCACTGTTTCTGTGTATGGCATTAGCTGATGAAGAGAAGCACCTTGATGCTGTCCTTTTTCTTCTTAATTTTGTAACATGTAGCAAAATTCAGTGACTGAGGATTTATGTTGTTTGTGTTGGGTACTAATTACAGCTATTTCAGTTTTCCACTGGTGTGATAACCCATATTAATAGATATTTTCTTTGCTTTTATGAACAGCAGTGGCAGTTTCTACAAACTGCTAATCCTACATTAATATTTCATTTAAATGAAAACATATAACTTAAGGAACATATTTTAATAACACATTTAAACTTGCCTGTTTTCCTAGATAAATCCCCAATATAATTTTAATTAAAGCTTTTATTGATGCTGTAGTAAACAGGTGTGTGCTTTTTAACGTATATTTGTTTTTCCTTTTTGTTTTATGCTTGATGGGTTTATCATGGCTCTTTTCAATCTACTCCAATAAATAGTGAAGAAAGACCCATAACAGTAGCTGAAAGACTATTTAGTATTTCATGCCTCAGTTAGGAAAACAGTATTGTAACACTACAATAATGATGTCTGGAACATTTAATAATAGGTTTATGTGTATATAGGCCAAATCTTTCCAAGCTGCATTCCTACAGAACTTGCATTTAAACTGACATGTGAAAAGATGATCCAATCAATTAATTTATGTGTAATATTACCAAAAAGAAATGCATTATTGTTAGTGTCAGAGGGTTTCAAAGTGATAATTTCCTGGTTCAAGAAAGTGACTGAGCTATACTGAAGAGCAATTAACAACAGGCATGATCAGCCTTCCAGTTCCCTCACAAACTGTCTAAACCCAAAATGATCCTGACATCCAATAAGGGTGTTTACATGTTTGTAAATATGCAACTGAATTTGTAGACTAGAAACAAACATTTCCTTAGATACAAACTATTGGACGTTGCGGTAGTTGTAGGGAAATATTTGCTGCATCATTTCACTGTCAGATGATCCTTAGCCAGCAGTCAGTCTTTCTTGTTTAACTTAACACAATAAAGGCAAAGAGGACATGATTGCTTCTCAATAAATACATCACAGGATTAATTCCTTGGAAAGAAGAACTATTACAACCGAAGAGCAAAGCTGACACAGGAAGCCACTGGTATGACGTGGCCATAAACTGAAGATAGAAATTAGATGTTTCTAGATATCAAAAAGAGAGTAGCCAGATAACCTTGCACAAAAAAAAAAAAAAAAAAAAAAAAGGAAGGCAAAATAAATTGAATTTGCATCCACATGGAAGTAGTAAGTTTCTGAAAAATATTAGACAGTATGGTTGCCTTTGATGAAGGGAGGCTCATCCAGGGTGAGTCATTCAGCCATTTGTCCATTTCCCTTTAGTCCATGAAAAAATATGCTGGAAGTTACATCTACACTATGAACCAAAACAGGGCCAAGACATGGTTGTGTGTACTTCTTAATTGATGGCATACTCTCTTGCACAATTTTAGCCCACCTCAGTTTGCACTTTTCCAAGCAATTGCTAAGCACAGTTTGGAGGACAGAGAAAGCAGGGAGTCATTCCCAACAGGCATGTTGGACACGGCCATCCTGCTTCAGAGGGAATAGGCCCATGGGAGCGAGCTGTGTCTGGTCCCAGGAACAGTCCCTGGCCACTGACTGCAGGTCCAGAGGGTTGTCCCTGGCCTGTTCTATTTGTTGATACAGACATAGCCATAAAAAAGGAAACTATTTTGCTTTGTTGTACTGCATTGCTGCTCACATGCCCAGTTGTGTTAGAAGTTAAAGCCCCCGTTGCACTACACTGATATAAACATGAAGTAGAAGGATTTTTTTAAATGTTTCGAAAAAAGTATATCCTTCAGTTCAAATGCCCTGCTCCACAGCAACACAGCTGTGGTTTGCCAGGATGATGGCAGTTTTTAATAGGACACACAGAATAGTTTGATGGAAAATATCTGTGGCTCTAACCAGGGCAGAATTAGATGGACAGCCCCCTGAACATGCTGATGTCACCCAACTCTGGGAACCAGGCATCAATGTTTGAGCCAGGAGGCACTGTCAGTCTTCCCATTCTCAGCAGAGAACAGCACCCCGCTCTGATTTGTCTCCAGCATCTACTTTAGGGCAGTTAATGGAGCTCCGGAGGTACTTATCTCATTGACTGTACTGGGAGCTATGGATGACTAACTCAGATGTGAACTTCAGATACCTAAGTTAGAGCAGATGAAACCCACCATAAGTGGAAAATGTTTTCACTGTAGAGTTTGATCAGCTACAGTCACTGGAGATCAGCAGGAAATGAATTTGCTGTTTTCGACAGTTGTGATTTTTTTTTCTTTCTTCCCCCAAAAAAGAAAAAAAAAAAAGAGAAATGTTCTCTTAAACAAATTTTCACAATGATGTTTAAAAGGATATGTCAAAATCAGTATGCGTCCTTTACATTTTGCTTCTACGTAATTGCCATTTTTCTGATGGAAAACAATTTACTGTTAGACAATTTGCCAGCAACTATAACAGTCATTCACAAAGACATTAATCCTGAAATGCTCTGTCACAATCATAGAGTCCTCGGCCTACCTGGTTGTCCTTTTAGTGGATTGAATCCGGCAAGTGCTGAGTACTTGCGTCCTGATTCTGCAAAACATATTCTTATCTCTGAAGCATGTGAGCAGTTAGATTGACTTCAGAAGGAATTCACCAAGGACACTTACAGATCTGAAGTTAAACACTGGTGTAAGTGTTTTGCTGGTTCAGTAGGGGAATGGTAGGCATTCAGGAATGCCTCAAACCTGGCATTTTCTTTCTGCATAACTGCATGCCAAGGGCATCCTTTGGTCTCTTTAAAACAAAGCAATAAGTGAAATCCTATTGCAGAATGTTTGAGAACTACAGGTACATGTTGCAAATATTGTGCAGAAAAGGGACCGTGGTTTGAAGGAGATAACACGTGGAGTTGGAGCAGGAGAGTGAGTAGATCACAGAATAGAAATATGTTATTTTGCATGAATAAACTAGACACCAAAAATGCCTTTGCCCAAGGCACAAATATACCTCAGCCAGCCTCGACTGAGAACAGTCCATTGATGACTTTGAAGAAAAATAGCCCACTCAAAACCAGGACCAGCTTAAGTGATGAATTGCCCGTATTCATCATGCAGCTCTCTTTGAAGCTCTATAGACTGTCTACTAGGGGCTCAAAAGTAATTTAAAGAAGTTTACATATGGTTTGAGAACCACAGGCTAAGCATTGCTGCTTCAGTCAATACCACAAGAGCTTCCACTGAATTACAGAGCAAAACAGAATGCTTTACTTCAGTCATTAACATCAGTGCAAATGAAGGTTGCTATTAATCTAGGTGTGTTTCTCCTCTGTTGCGGTTCTTTCTACACTCTTGTGAGAAGCTGTTAAGATAGAAAAGAATACACAAGCTCAGTGTAGGTGACTACTGGACTGTGGGGATGGGATTCATTTTTCAATTATTTTCTCTTTAGGATCCTAAATTGTGCCCAAGTGTTTTGTCAATAACAATCATACTGCTGTGAAAATACTGTCCACAGCACACCAGCATACTTTTAAAGACCAGCTTTAAAATTCAGGAAAATGGCTACTTAACATAACATTTCTTTTATTATTTTAAAAGTCTGATACACCATTTTTCCTTGCTTGTGTTTTGTTGGGGTCTTTTTAACTGAATTCAAAAAGCTAAGATTTCAACTGGATGGGCACATGTGTATTTCAGTAAGTCTCAAAATTTCCTGATACTGATACTCTTTGTCCAGAAGGGCAAGCAGTAGAAAAGAAGAATTAGTAAGGGTAAGGTTTCAGTTTAGTCTTAGACCACCAGCCATATTCTATACATTCCACACTCAGATCCTGTAAACCTTCAAACATATGTATTACGAATAATCAAGGTTTTATTCAAATTCTAGAATTAGACTCTGCATCTTGGGAAAAACTTGCAAAACAGGTTTCTTACTTGCCTCTCCATCTTTTAACCTGAAAGTGACTCAGTTTTCCACTTTATCATACTATGCCAGTGGAAAGAGGAGCCAAGGTCCCAGAAATAGCTACAGCATGTGCAGTCAAATGAAGTAGCTGGCTCACCGAAATGCATCTGTTCTGTGGGTAATATAGAAGTGCCTTGACTGAGGCCATTTCCAAGTGACTCGTATTTGGAGTCGGCCTTCCTAGGGAATGCTGACAAAGTGACATGATGGGCTGTGTGTAGATGCTGCAAAGAGATTTACTGAGCCTAAAGACTTTTCAGCACCTGCCACCCTAAAATTCCCATTTGGAACTGCATATGGTCTATTATGAAAGCCCATCTCAGTTCGTAAGGAAGGGTCAGGAAGATGGTTAAAAAAAAGCAGTGGCATAGTCTACCTAAGCAGATAGCAGTATCATCCCCTGAATGATTGCTCCGGTGGTGTTCCCCACACAGCATTTATTTCATGTGGTGACTCACATGAAACATCTGATAATTTATTGTCATTTGAAAGTTTTCGAGAGTTGAAGGAAAAAAGGAGAACTTTGTGTTAGCTATTTATGTAAGAAGAATAAAAATATTTCATCCAGTTCTGTTTGGATCAATACCATATTAGCTCAGAAGGCTAAGGTTTATAAGTTGTGCAAAAAAATTCAAAATCGCTTTGTGTCGTATTCTGCAAGTTTTTAGCTCTTGCATCTACACAGCTAGCAAAGGGAATACTACTGCAATAGCAGGGCCAATCTGTAGAAGACTGAAATGCAGAATCACTAAATATGTCTTAAAAGTTATAAACCAATGAGTCATGGGGAATCTTAAAGCCTGTCCGCTTTAAACAAAGTTCTCTTCTGTTTGTCATTTCAAAGAGGCTTCCCTGCAGGAAATGGGAGGAGGGAGGCTCAGAGTGCCATAACATGGTGGCCTTATCCTCCTTGTTTTCTTGCAGTTCAGAGCAACATCAGCACCTATAATGTTGAAAGGCCATCACGGGAAAGAGCAGGATCAGAGCTGTTTGCACATAGAAAATTGCAAAGAAAAAAAAAAACAAAACTGCAGTCATTGGAGTGGAGGCATTACTTTGTGTTTTTAAAAAGCCACTAATGGTAACTGTCTAAACCAACTTTCTCACTCTAAATAATAAAACTGTAAAGCTTTAATGATTTCTAGGATGAGGAAGAATTCAACTCATATCCTCTACAGGGTGTTTCATTCTATCAGTACTGCACTGAACAACCCTGGTGGAAAAGGGCTGAACTGGCAGGTATTTTAAATGCCATGGGATTGCCAAGGCAACTGAAGACTAACTATGGCCAGAATATGGGTAGAAAAGCACATGCTGGCAGCTAGAGCTATAACACCGGAGGTCCCTCTTTCTGGCAACTCTAGGCCCTTACAGAAATGTGTAGTTTCATAATAAAGTTATTCCAAGCTGGAATGGTTTTACTTGTTGGAAAATGCCAATAAATTACCACAAAATTATGTTAGCTGAGGATTTTCTTTGAACTGTGAATAATTAGGATATATAAACATTTTATATTTTAAACTGAAAGTGAAATGGACTTCCTAGAGAAATGGGAAGGTGTTAATTTAAGCCTGGAAAATCAGTGGTGTAAGCATCAGAATGACATCTTACAATAATTTTCATGATTGACTCCATGGATGGGGTTTAGCATTATCTTTTCTTATTGTTTGTAAGCACAGATGTACCACTATTCAACAGCCTAGGGACCTATCTGTAGGGAATGCTCAAGTGCTAGAAGGCCACATATGTTGGTTGTAAATGGAGTAGCTTAATTAAGGAAAAAGATTATCTCACTGCATGGGAAATCCAGAAAAATACAGGAACTGGTTTATACATTATTAACACTGAGAGAGATCATGTATGCGTGTATGTGTGTGTGTTCGGTGACATGGAGATATATTTAAGAAATCCTTGCTCTTTTGAAAGGATTAAGATTTTCCTCTTGAATTCTTTTACAGTGTTCTGTAATATTGAGCATATGGGCAAAAGATCCATGAGGGTGTGCTGAAAGCCTAAATAGGAGGGGATAAAGAGTCATTGGTCATAGCCTCAATATGAGTGCAAAAATGTTTTTCTATGTTTGCTATAAAATTAACAGATTATCTGCAGTCTTGAGCATAAAACCTGGAAGGTGCTGTTTGAACTCCTATTCCCAGAGCATCTTGTAGACTGGGTGGCCAAATCAGGCCATTCAGATGTTCTTGTCATAAGTAGGTGCTTCAATCACACTTCAGAAAATATTTTTGGTATTTTGTACAGGTAACATTGTGCATCGTTGCCCTCTCTGCACACTTTAAAGGACACTTTTTTAAATCCCTGTTCTTTACATTTTCAGAGGTTTATGGAGTGCTATGCGGAACATTTTAGAAGTAAGATTACTAGGGTAGGATAAGCAATTTGTTATTCACCGCTAAGTTATTGATGAAATTGTGATTTTGAACTGTTGTAGAGGTTCACTGTTTCCTGCTGAGGGACTCTCTTTAGGAGGCTATTGTAGTGGCATCTATTGTAGTAGAACTGGTAGTTTACTATTATGTCCTCTCTCTTTGCAGTTGGCCCGCACATAGGGCGTTATTGCGGGCAGAACAACCCAGGACGTGTCCGGTCTTCAACAGGGATTCTTTCAATGGTATTTTACACTGACAGTGCAATAGCAAAAGAGGGATTCTCAGCAAACTACAGCGTGTCGCAGAGCAGTGTATCAGAAGGTCAGTATTTATCTACCCCACAGAGCTTCTTGGAAAATATTCTCTGTTATGTCTTCTTGCACACCAGGTGTTGCGTGAAACTTTAAAGAAACCTTAAATAAATAAGATGGTGGGGAAGGGTTGGTTCTGTTTTCCTTTTTTCTTTTTTTTTCTTTTTTTTTTTTTTTTAAAGAACAGCTGCCCTTTGAAAAGCAGTGCAAGAAGCAGAATTCGCCTTACAGTTTTATTCTGCAGTATTGCCAGGAAGTTGGGATAATTATTGTGAAAAACTGTGCTGACCAAGGAAACGCAGGAATGCAAAGCAATTGAACACTTGCATTAAAACAATGAAACATGAACAATGAATGCACTATCCAAAGCCTTCTTTTATTACATGGAATAAGCTTTGATGATCAATTTCTTGAATAAAAAGAACCCATTTAATACATGTGTTCCTGTTAAACCATTTCATAAGCTATCTAAGCTTTGTTCTCTGTCTCGTATTTTTTTTCCCAGTTGCGTCGTTTTCATGCTTACCCTTTGGACAAAGAATGAAACAAAGTGAGGGAGACGCAGGAAAATAACAGGCTGTGTTACACCATGTCCTTGCAGATTTCCTTGCTTTGCTCAATGATGAAACACACACTTTAAATCAAACTCCCTCTCCTTTCTGTGGCTTACTGAGTTTTGAGCAGATTCACCCAGATTTGATGTACTTGTTTAGTCAAAGAAGGAACAAAAGAAAAAAGAGTAAACTTAAATTACCCCGTTACTCCCCACCTCTCCTCTGCCCCTTGCCTCTTTAATAGCTTTCTCGTATCTGCATAGGCAGGAAGAGGGAATGGGACATACCCCAGCCTCTGTGGATGGGAAGCATCCTCCCATCCATAAGTTTGATAGTTCAGTTATGAGGCACCCTAACTACAACTGCTATAAGGTACCCTGTTAGCATTTCTGAATATAAGGGTTTGGATTCCAGGTAGAAATTTTTAAACCTTTTTTTTTTTTTTTTTCCAGAATATTTTAATTTTCATTGAAAAATCAGAGCTTTGCTTATTAAAAACTCATTTTTCCAACCATAGATTTTGAAACCTTCAGCTCAGCACTTAAGCCTCTGTTAGAGATATGTCAGCTCCAGAGAGGGTGTGATAAAAAGGAGTGTGTACCCAAATGTCAGGGCCTCCACTTCACACACTGGTATTTTACTTTAAACTGATAATGAAGGAATGAATTACAGTAATATACCATGAAGTCCCTGAACAGAAGCGTACATACATGTTATTTTCTCCTGCCCTTGCAATGGGGTTGGTAAACCTCTGAGAGAGGGGTGCATGAGCAGTGGGGTGTGAGGATCCATCTAAAGCCACCTGCCTCTTTTGCTTTGGTGGGGGTTGGAGCCTTTATTTTTGAAGAGTGAGGGAAGAATTCAGTGTCCATGCCCTATCAGCCTTTGAACTCACTATAGTGACTGGGTTGTCAATTGGTTCTAAATTGTCTTGGTAATTTTTGTGTCAACAAGAAGAGATTGGATGGAGATGACAAACTCATTTAAAATACAGCATGTTATAGAAGAGGCGGTAATTCCCTTGGGTCAATACTCTTCTGGCCTGGATTCAAATTTTGTTGATCTGTTTCTTTCCATTGTCCAGGATCAAAAGTGAATGGCTAGAATTTTAATAATATTTTTAAAACATTTCATACTTTTGTACTTGAGTAAATAGTTTTAAAATAAAATTATTTTATACAGTCATCTGGTTTGTCTTTCCTGGCTTTGTGCATAATTATGAGTTGAACATACATTGTTTTATATTATGAATCCACAGAAGTGCCTGTGCTACCCTAGAAAAAGAGAATTCTATTGTCCTATATTGAAATGGCTACAATGCTGGCTAAAAATATTTGTATAGCATTATTATTGCAGGAATTGCCATGGCAACTCAAATGACAGTATTAAGAATGACACCATAAGCCCAGTACTGCCTCACTTAAAGTTGCTAAAGAATTCAAAGTCTCATAAAAATAAATTCTTTAGATATTCATATTCAAAGCAGGGAAACGTTCTCATTATTCGAAGTCTAAATCAAAAAGCTGACCATAATAATGGTGGTAATTTATTTTTCTTCAGATTTCCAGTGCATGGAACCACTAGGTATGGAGTCAGGAGAAATTCACTCTGATCAAATCACCGTCTCCTCCCAGTACAGCGCTATCTGGTCTTCAGAAAGGTCCCGGCTAAATTACCCTGAGAACGGATGGACCCCAGGAGAAGACTCTATCAGAGAATGGATACAGGTAAAAAGATAACGTTTTAAAGATATTAATAATAATACTCTGGAGTTTATTGAATGTGGAGAATGCAAAAGAAAGAAAGAAAAAAAAACACAGTAAAGTACTACATAATCTAAGAATCATTGCAAGTGAATGGCTCGCATTCCCTATTAGACACACAAAAAAAGACTGACTCCCAAAGGTATAAAATAGAAAAGGTCAGGAAGATTAATTCTTCTGCTTCCCACGTCTATTGTTTTTTCAGTCTTCTGGGCACAAATAACAGAGATTTTGGTTTAGTGGAAAAGTCAATATTAGTTTAACATGCACTTAAAGTGGAATGTCCCCGTGAACTGAGCATGTGCTATGTCTCTAGCTGATTACAGTTAAGCATTAATACGACATGGTGTTTTCATGCACTCATATTTCACCTCAGAAGACCTATGTCCCTTCTAGAATATGTTACATATGAAATGAGTTTAGTAATCTCTGTCTAGTGACTATTCTTCCATGTCCTTAAACACAACATTCGTTAGCAAGGTTGGCCACCTTGGCTTTGCTCTGTTAATGCAGGAGAAATCCTGCAAACATTTGACCCCACGAAGAGATTCCTTGCGTTCAGTTAGTCTACTTAGGCTTGTTGTTTGCTATTTGTCATCAGGTCCATAGCTGAATGGCACATGGTTCCTGAACAGGTTAGAATTATTCATATGAATTATATATAGTATACAAATAATCTATACTAGCAGGCAGTTATTAATATCATTAGGTGAAAAAAACTACTGACTTGTCTCAATTGTAGGTTGACTTAGACTTCTTAGTTATGATCTAGATTCTATTTCTGTTGGCAAAAGCTAAGAGAAAGGCTTGAGCATATTAGATCAATATTTCTAATATTGAAAATGTGTTCATATATTTGAAACATTCCTCCTGCTTCTGTTGTTTTCTATAGGAAATTACTAACTGGCATATAAAAACAATGCCTTATTAGCCATCCATACGAATGTTCACATTGATGTTTCCTGTGGGGTTTGCTGTCTGCAAGAAAGCTTAAAAACATGTTGAGTAGTAGTTAGTAAAGGGAAGAAAGAGAGGGAAATCTTTCATTTCTGATCCTTTGCACACAATGGGACTCTCAGGTGTCCTGCTTAGGGGCCCCTACACATCCTGAGCTCTTGGCAAATTGGTAATCATGTATGATGGACCTAATCAGATTTCAGAGTGGCAAAAAAAATCTGTTGATCCTTTTTCCTTACTTAGGAATAAATGTTAAAATCTCCCCAGCCTTATCTAAGTGCAAGGCTTGTTATTAATCAATGCCACTTGCAGTCCATGGAATGCACATGTGAAAAGGGTGGAATACATCAGAATCAAATTCCATGTGTTTCATCTGGTCAGAGGGTCGCCACTTTTTCTTTATTTCCTTCTTTTCTGCTGTCACTTACGTATTTATGACTGGATAATCAAAACAAGAGAGCTAGTCAAATCTCATTCATGTGTTCTGTGTGCTTATTAACTTTATTAAGTTATGATGACTACATACATACATATATAGCTTAATCCCTTCACTTAGAACTAGATCTTTCTGAGAAAAAGTTTCAAAGGACCTTTTTTAGCCATTAGCTTTTTTAATAACAAACACATAACAGAATCCAAGCTACTCTGGGGTTTATGCTTAAAACAGCTCAAGGTACCTCAGGCCTCCTGCCTGTGAATTTCTCAGCCTCCTTTACCTTCTGCCATAAACCAGGGTGCTCAGGGGCTGAAACAACCACTGAGCATAATTTTTACCAGCTTTATGCTGCCTCCAGCTACCACATCAGCCAAGAAGTTGGTGGTTATTTGTATGCTGTACTGCTCACGCCACAGCCCTCACCTACTTCATGCAGCCCCTGGTTTGGAAAAGGCAGCAAGAACCATTTCCCTGAGCAGTCTAGCCGTAGGGCGTCTGCTCCACTGCCCAGGGCCCATGTAGAGGGACTGGCACCCCAAGGTAGACTTCCTGACGGAGCAACTAGGCTGTAGCAGCCTCCGCTGCAGAGCTGGTCTTGTTTGCAAGACTGAGCCTACAAAGTCTTGCTTGAAGATTCATTGCATTGAATAGGCATGCTTAACACTTGTTGCAGAAGAACTGTTAATAGTTTCTACCACTCAAACTATGTAGCAAAAGCAACCGAGCTAGTTTGGAGATTGAGTATGCCAACCCCTGGCTTTTCACAAGGTACAATAGTTTAACTCATCTTTGGTTCCATTTGTGTCAGGAGGATATTAATTCTTATACTTATTTATTATGGTTTAATTCAATACTAACATTGCTAATCCAAACTTCCAAATGTGTTCTAAATGCTTTCCTGTTAAACTTAATTGACAATCTTGAGACAGGTGCTAAGCGCTTCAGACCATCAGGCACCTCAATAACAGGGTCTTTGCCCATGTGAACTGCCATCTTCTACAAGGGCTTGATGCCATTGGCAGCAAGCACATGTTGCAAGTTTGTATCTGGGTAAAATATTGAAATCCCATGTTTCCTTTGTACAAATATCCCAAGGAACAGATGTTCATCTCCATAAGAGTTTGCAGGCAAACAACCAAGGACATGCAACTAATCAAATACTCTGAAATTACCCGCTGAAAAAAATCATAATATTTTATAAAAGGAGGAAGACACTTCTATATGAAGGACTGAGGTCACTTTGTTCTGTTTTGTTCTGTATGCGATTGTAAACTAGTCATTTATTTGAAGTATTTGCTTTTGTGCAGTACAGCGTAAATGGATTTTTGTTGCATAGTGCAAGAACTCTAGAAAATATTTAACAGCAAAAAACAGGCTGAAGGATATAGCAATGCTTAACTTGGAACTTTTAAAGTGAAAATTTATGCCTATATGCCCTTGTCTGAGAGACAAAGATTTTGCTTATATCACTATTCATTAATCTTTTCACGATTGCAGGTTTCCATACCTGCACACACACTACAGCTGGTTAAGTAGTGATGTCTGCCTTCCAAGTGCTAATATGCATATGCAACTAGAGCATATATATGAGATATGTACAAGCATACATGGGCGAAGCAGCTTGAAAATTTAGCTCCAAATACTAATTTCCTTAGTGTATCATTTTTTTTTATAGGGGAAATATTATAGTTCTCCTTTCCCTTCCTTTCACCCCTCCCTTCAAGGTTAATGTTTTTGCTAAGACAAAAGAAACAGAAAACCTCAGTTAAGTATCACCAAAGGGAGATTGGTATCTATAGAGGACGTCTAGAGGGCATGCGATATGATTGTCTCCTTTGAGGTGTTGACGTCTTTTGGACCATTTGGCTGAAAAGAATAAGGAAAATAGTGTTGGCTTGTTCTTAGTAATGGATTTGCATGAATTCCATCTGTGGATGTGGAACCCATTCTTTGCTGGAAAAACTAGATTGCTCCTTAGTGGCTGACAAGGTACTAATTCCAGAGTTCGTCTGAATGCAGCCTGCTTACCAGGCTCTGCTAAGTGAAAGCTGTCTGTCTGTTCCTTTCCTTAGTTGTTTTGAAATAAATGTCAAAGCTTAGATTCAAAATATCCATAGCACAGTCACACCATTAAGTCTGCACAGTACTTTCTCCATTTTGTTTTTACCTTCAAACACACTTCTTAAAATTGCTTGACTAACTTGAGATTTGGAGTGACTCCATAATCAGAAACAGAGTCACTCCAGATTGAATTTCTTCTTTAAAAACACATTAATAAAGTCTGTGGATTTTCTAATATGAATGGAATAAAGATACGCAAAAGGCAAGGGCTGCCAAAAATAAGTATGAAGTTAGTTTATTGTCGTATGTGATGTTATTAGCTCCTCAACCTTAAGCTCAGTCTACTTGTTTATTACACTTATGTTTCACACACTCGACTGCCCTTCAGTGTGAAATAGCATAATTTAAAATAAAAAATAAAAACAGCCCTTTAATTTAATCAAGAGCAGGGAACCGCCATTGCAACATAAGTCATTGTCCCTCATTAACGTATCCTTTCACAGGAAAAATAGTATAGTGTTTCCATTTCTGTAATCTGAACAACAAACATGTTAATAGGTATCAATTACCAGCCAGTTTCAGTACTTAGAACCAGTAGAGAAGGCCAGTGTGAGGGTTTCACATCTGGTTTTAGTGAAACTGTTCCTGTCTGTGGTATTTAAAATTTAAAGAACTCCTGTTATTGTGCAATTGGGAATCCTAGGGGAGTACAATGTTAATGAAATCCATAACATGCAGGGATTTTATGATTGCATTTTCAAGGCATTCCTTCAAAAGGGACAACTGATTTCTGCCATGGCAGCAGTAATTGTGTTTTTACAGAGTAGATTTAATGTTCGCATTTAAGAACAGCAGTTACGTTTACACTCATCTGAAAAAGTAACATGCAAAATCTTTATATTTAGGGAACTTTTTGCATCTTATTTTTGAAGCCTTTGAGCAGAAGCCATGGGCCGCCATGCATGGCAAGCCCTTGCACCTCAGGGACGCCCCAATGGGTCGTGGCCAGCAGCCCCCCAGGGCAGCACAGAGGTGGGGGGAGGCCCAGGAGGAGCCCCTGGCTAGGTAGGTGCCGTCAGCTAAAGATACTTGAGACCCACGTGTGTGTGGTTTTGAAAGGAGACTGATTGCCTATTACCAGGGTCACTGGGAACCTGTGCTGTCATCAATCCTCATAATGGTGTGGGTTTTCAAACCCGCAAGGAGCAACACCTTCTGGGTACTTTTACTGCAGAATCTGTATGTTTTCTATCAAAATGTTTCTTCTAATGCATATAACACAAATCTTTACACTCCCACCAAGCTGGATGATAGTTTCTGGGTGGCACAATTTTTCTCTCATCCTGTAATACCAAGCGAGACCTCCAGCTTTGCCAGAAAGCAAAGCATGTTTGTTAATAACACAAGATTTTCAGTTCATATTATGGCTGGGGTTGGACACAACCATAAATCCGGCTTTAAGAATCCTAGAATCAGATCAAAACTTTGCAGCCATAAAACAAAAAGCACTACTCTGGTATAAACACACTCTGCCAGTTCAAATTCGTTCAAAAAAGGTTAACAGGGCTTAACATAGATAGACATTCTACTCTAGATTGGGTATTATCTGTCATTCTGCAGCTGACATACGGGTATATGCTAAGATGAACTCCTTGTTGTGTGTTCTGGCTTATATGGCATAAATGGCTAATCCAGCCCAAACTTGTACTGCTGGGTTTTTCAGCAGGACACAGATCTGGTGTCATGTGGAAACAGCTGGAGTCAGAGGTTGGCATCAGGAGCAGGTCTGGTCGCTCCCTCTGCCCTCTGCCTGCCCGTCTCCACCTTGTCCCCCACCCATCCCTACAACTCTGTAGGGTACTTTTCTAGACCTCTAGATTGGCCAGCCCTAGCAATATCAGCTGATGTGGTACAAAATTCTCCCTCTGCACCTTGCAACATTTAGGGATCTGGAGAAAGGCCAGAGAGAGGTAAGAATAGGCCTCCTCAAAAAGCAACCTGGGAGATCCCCCTCGCCTCCACTGATTGAAATATCAGTTGTTTATTTAACACTAACTCTCCCATGCAAGGAAAATACACTTCCATTGATTTAAAACGCTTCTGTGTATACACTACTTCCCCAGAATGAGAGGGACCTCTGAGGTGGAATTTTCCTTCCACATTTGTCTTCATTCCTTTACATTTGCACAAATCTACGCTCCTTATTATTTGCTCCTTTGTAAGCGAAACCCAGAAGCATGCATCGCTGATATGAACTAGTATATAGATTAGTACAGATTTATTCCTGTAGCACTTCTGAAAATAGTTGCAGTTCATCATTTGGTGTCTTGACCTTTCATCTGTGTCATAGCTTATTTCCTTATCAGGTATTCACTTAAAAATATAGTCAGTATTTATATATGCTGCCACACAGCACATTTGTTTCATGAACAGGTTTATTCTTACATCAGGCAGCTGTTTAGGTTGACTTTACTGAGCAGGCTTATCTAAATATTTCGCATGAAAGCTCAAGGAAGTGCAAGTCAACAATGCCTGTTATTTTTATTCTTATTATTTCTGTTTATTATGGAGTTTGATATTGCAGCAAAGTGCATCATATTACTGCATAGAATAATATGAAACCTGGGAAACCTCAGCCTCCCAGTTCTCCTAGCCTTTGAAGGACTGCCTGAGAGGTGAAGTTCAGAGGCTTTGTGGCAGGGCTTGCCCATCATTAGGGAGCACACTGACATGAAAGCACAAAAACCATCAGTCTTTTGTCTTCTCCACCACTTTAGAATACAAGTCATGTATTTGGTTCATGTCATTTTACAGTTCGTAACTGCACTCCAGAAATTACAAAAAGCAGAGTTAGCTTTGTGTGGAAAAGTGTTACAGTTATCTTACATCTTAACATACTTTGCACATGGGCAAAGAATGACAAAAGAATATTCCTTTCTGGAAATCACAGCCGGTACAGACTGTGACACAGCGCAGAACCAGGGTTAATTGACCCAGCAGGATACATTTGTACCTTTATTTACTGTGACATGGGAATAAATGGTAGAGTTTCACAAAGGCAAGTACTGAAATTAGACAAGAGGGAGAGGGAGAAATAAAAGGGCCCTACAAAGTATGAAGGTTTTTTTTGATTATTCAAAGTGCTTTAAGAGCTATTTTAGTACCAGAAAGTTCCCAGCCATAGATTTATCACACTGGGGAGGCTGAAGGGATGCTCAGAGAACTGCGCAAAACTGTTGGCAGCCTTATTGCCAGAAGTGCAGGTGCAAAATGCAGTTTAGAAGAAAATCCTCTCTACCTCCCTCTGACATGTTTCAGCATCAGCCCTAATGCAGAGGGGAGTCCTGCGTGGCTTCGAGCAATCCTGCGTGCAACATATGGAGGAGCAGCAGAAGCAGAGCCCCTCTGAGCCTCCACTACCAGTCCAATCATTATAATAGTCTCAGTTCTTTCAGGGGATCCATTATGCAGAGATCTGTGTAGTTTGTATGTAACTCTGTAATCACCTATGCATCCACTTCCCAGTCCAGCCCTACATCCCCTCAACGGCTCTAAGACAGATGGCCCTTTAGAGCTGAGATAGCGAATTAAAAATGTGTCCAGCAAAAGCACTGATTCAGCAGCTACTAAAATAATTTGGTAAATTTATCTCACTTTCACTAGTTGGTTCCAGGAGGGAAAGAAATTAAAACCTTTAAATACGGTTTTAAACTAAACACTACAGCTATTTTTTAAATCACATCATCTTTTTCTTCTACTTTCTTTCACAGAAATTAAAGCCACTTAAAAAAACTCTGTACAAAATTATTATTCTCTCTCTTTTTTTTTTCTGTTCATCAGGTTCATGTGTTTGGCTTGACTCAAAACATTTGTTATTGTTTGCTGGTTTTTAAACTGCCATCAAGCAAAAAAATCAGTTGTTTGTGCCATTCTGCTTGGTAGGGGAGCTCTCTCCCAGATGGCTTGCAGACCCCGTGGGGGCTGCGGCAGCCTTGCCCACCTAGCTACCAGGCACTGCAACACATCTGCTCCACCACAGCCAGGGCTCTCTGCAGATGTGAAGGAAGGTATCTCAGAAGGAGATTTTTCTGAGTCCGGCAGAGATAAATTAATCTACAAGACTAGACAGGTGTCAGACTGAGGGTGAGGTAGAGCTCAAGGCTAGAAGTTAAGTGACTAAGGGTAGCGGCTAGAAACACAGCCTTGGGCAGGAGTGCGCAGCTGAGGCCTGTTACCATAAGCAGGGTTGTTACTGAGCTGAAGGTGTCTGTTCTCACGGGGCCGACCCTGGCCTGGAGATGATAGGTGTACTGCTGAGTGCTTTGCAGAGACAATTGTGCATTTTTATTCACTCTTTCCACATCTGCACAGTACTATGAAGGTGAAGTTCATGAGGCCCTCCCATCCCAGCATCCATGCTCCAGATTTTGTTGCCGAGCTATTATTTGCCCCCCCTGTCCTTGTGTCATCCTGCTTTTCTGTCCCAGTTTAATTCTGTTCTGCCCATTAGGTGACATTTTCACAGCAATAGCAAGGTAGGTAAAGTGGAAGGATAAATGAGATTTCTTCCAAGTGGTTAATACCTGCCCTTTAGAAAGCAGTTTTTCTTCTTCCCATCAAAAAAAAGAAAAAAGAAAAAAAAAAAAAAGTATATCTCAACAGGGAAATACTTCCATTTTTGCCTTACCTCTAATGTTTTCATTCAAGGTTTTAAAAAACTATTTAAAAAGGCATCAGAGTAAACTTCATAGCTGTCTGATAAACAAAACCTACTAGCAGAAAAAACACAGTTGATCAAACATTAAGCTGAGATTCAGTTCCTCAGTTTTCAGGAACAACTGGCTTCTCATCAGAGAAGCCCTGTTTACACATAACTTCCACCAACCAGCTGTACCTATGTAGTCTGGTCTTTCTCTTCATTGCAGCCTCCTGTGCTGAACACTCTGGGCCAAATTCATTTCTGGTGTGGATCCTCTGAAGCTGCTCGAAAGATCAATTTGTCCTATCATGTATAAAACCTGGGCATATTTTAGCAGGTCATATTTAGGATATAGATTATTGTATAGACTAAGGTGGCTTTCAGCCTTAACACAGACAGGAGCAGGCTCTTCCATTGCAAATCCTATTAAATTCATGCTATGTGCTGAAGGGCTGACATAGCACAGAATAATTTTAAGATGCTCTTATCAGGCCATAAAAATTAACTGTCCATAGGAGTGTTCCCCCCTTTCATGACATGCTTAACTAAGAAAACACATCCTGTGTTTATTTTAAAAAGCCACAGCACTTAAAAATCGATAGCTTTGCTCTTTACATAGCTAGAGATAGAGCAACTTTTAGAGAGGCCAGGTGGGGGTACACAAACCAGGCACCACACTTTGGCCAAAGAAACCCTGGAAATTAAATTCCCACAGCAGGAGTTTGAGCGGGCGTTGTTGAGAGAAGGGCAGAGCTGGGGGCAGCCAGTCTCCCTGGTTTGCCTTAGGACCAGAGCGGAAGTTGTCTGGGCAGTCACTGGCTTTCACCCTCCCTTCTGCTGTCCCCCTTCCTCCTCCAGCATGAGCCGAAAGCACCGCTCTCAGCAACGGCTCTTCCAGATCACAGCCTCAGAAATATTTAATCTACATGTCTGCATTTCCTCAGAGCTATGAGGGGCATACCAAGGAAAAAGCAAAATGATCTTTGCGTGTATAGTCTTTGTCTCTCATTTTCCCCTGTACATTTTCAGTACCCTCACCACACCATCTAACTGCAGCTACCTGACATTTTTCTGGAAGGTAGCAGAAACTCATATTTTAAAAATGCAGTGACTTGCTTGGTGACCCAGTAGTAAATTAAAATCATCATACACAATGTGTATGAAATAGAAAATCGAATTTTGGTGCAACGAAACTGACAGTTCCATTTAACAGAGAATCAATGAATGCAGACTCCTGTGGGTGACTGACTGATTTAAAGACACTGTGCCGATTTTCCAGGATGAGAAAGCTGATCACAAGAAAATACATATATTTCTGTGTGACACAGGTTACACACCTATTCCAATTGCCAGTGAAATTAGGCTTAAAAAATATTAAATCTTAGGCACTGGCAGGTTTTCCCCATTTTGGTGCTATTTTTTATAGAAAACACAAAGCCTGAACTTTCAAAAATATCCAAGTATAGCAAATCCCAGTGATTTCATTGGGACTCTCTCTGAACAGTGATTGCACAGTCAGATCTATCTACACCATGAAGGTGTGCTGCCTGAGACAAGAGAGGCTCAATCCTGCATATTATATCATCCCCTCACTTACCAGCTTCCTACCCAATTAACATAGGTATGCTGAGAAACAGGAAGAAGCAGAGGTTATTTCTGTGTGTTTATGCATGTGTAATATTGTACTTATATTCAAAATACCAAAATGTATTATAAATCAAGCTCTGCTGCCTGTACCCTCTGATTTTAACAGGACAGCAGCTGGCAAAAAAAAAAACGCTACAGAAGAACTTTATACGCAAAATTCAGTGGTTTCCACCCAAAGCCCAGTTATTCACATGTGAAGCAGTCTGATAGAGAAGCTTTGGATTGCTTGTTTCCCATTTGTGCATTAGTTGCTCAGTACACTTGGGGGGGAAAAAAAAGTCCTACAATTATGTCCTTCTCTCAGAAAAGAGTGGTTCTGCAAGTATTGCTATAGAGTTTCCCTTTTCTATAGTTTCTAACACAAACTGGGGAAGGTTACATTCAAACTGCACTAAATAGTTGTCTTCATTCCAGATCAGAGGATTAAGCTCAGGTTTAAAATTAAATGTAAATGACAAATAAGTATTCAGAAAACGTTAATTAAAAGTATTACGTTCCTGACTCATTTATTGCTCAGCAAGGGTTCCTAAGTATCTTAGCTGGAGAAAGGCGCCATTCACATTCCTCCTTTTTTGACCAAGTCATTGTACATGTCTTAGGTTATCCATTTGCAAGTTAATGTAGTGCTGAAGCAAAGGTTTTCATTTTAAAGAAGTAATATTTCACAGCAAGATATGCTCCTGCAAGATGTAAAACAATCTTTTTCTAAAGCACTGGGAGTTAATCAGCCTTTCTCTTCATTGCTACAGAGAGGGCTCAAATGGCATAAGATGCTGATTACTTAGATCCCAGAGTCTATAGAAATCCCAATACGATTACATTTTCCTTCCTTTGTGATCAGAGTTTATTGTATCTTGGTGTCCAGGTTTTAAGTAGTTTTCAAGTAAAAAAATAAATTAAGAAGAAGGTATTTTCTGAGTCTTCTGAATAACGATCGTGTTACATCAGAGCACCACATGAATGCATGAGGTGGAGCTTGCAAATGAATAGCAGAAGGATCGTTCCCTATCACTGCGTGTGCACTGGGTGCATTCCGTACAATACAGTGAGCCCATTTCAGGGGAGCATTGCATTGCCCTTGCTTTTAAACCAAACTCCTTCAAAGACTCACACTAAAAATATCACACAGAGCTAATGTGTACCAGCGGCAGTGCTTCTCCCGGCCCACTCGCAGCATTTCTCTTTCACATTTGATCTTTATAGTTTCCATACTGGAGCGATTTGGTTTGCTGAATTCTGGAAATGTCTCAAGTTGAAATGCTAGTGTATTAACCTGCTGTACTGAGTCTCTTTTGTTTCTCTTTACCAGAGTGCTGCTTGCCAATTTTTACAACCACAGCAGATTTTACTATTCAAACAGAACCAGATGGAACACCAGTTCAAAGAACATGTCAGAATTAAATATTTCTTTTTTAATTAGTTGCTTCTGATTTATGCAAAAAAAAATTAACATAAGAGTGGGAGAATGTGCCATGAATCCAGATGCAACACAGCCCACACAAGCATTATCTTTTCTCTGTCAGAGACACAGAGGCCTTTTCTTTCATTTTTTCTTGCTTTTTCTTTTTTCCTTTTTGTTTCTGGATTTCATTTTTCTTACATTTTCTGCATCTTTTCCTTCTTGAACCAGCCCCATAATGATGACTGAGGTTCTCTTGTGTTCATCACTCATACTTTTTCATCATTATCTTAAATTTTCTCTTGTAGAAACTGGCTGATCTGCCTCTAAAAAAAATTACTGTACTCAATACTGCAATCCCAGTATCAGTATCTCAATGTGATAGCATCCTTTGAGTCTGTTCTTTGTTTTCAGTTGGGGGAACCTTTACACTTACATTTTTTCTGCTGCAGAAAAAGATTTGGGCAGAAGGTGAAGATTGTGAGGAATATTTCAACTGCTAAAGAAAGTTCATTTCCTTTTTGCTGCCAAGCACTCCTATTTCTTTGGCATGAATGTTTGCTCATCTTCTCTTTCGTGCTTCCCCATTTTTGCCAAGTCACATAAGCATCAGTTCAGTAAAGCATACTGACTGAGGACAGTTGTTAGGCACGGACTAGAAGTTGAGCGTGTGATTAGCTGCTTTCTCTTCTGGGGCATTCAGGATGTTGCTGTCAAGGTCAATGAGAAAGGCTTCAGTGACTCAGGAGAGAACTTACTAACAGCAATATTTTCTCCTCACTTTCTTTATGGAGCTGCCACAAATATCACTGACAATTTTGCACAAAGATCTGAGATGGTTTACAGCCTTAACTATTTTCATTTAAACCCAGGATGAATATTTACACCCTGTCATTAATCAAGGAGTTGTGCTGTTGTAATGACTACTCATTTCAAGGACGAAGACTTTTGGAAGTCATTTTCCAACCAAATTAATTAAACTATTTTCAGAATTTCTCCTAGAGCCATTTTTACTTAGCATTATATTCTTCTTTACTTAAAGCTCAATAAATAAAGGAACTAAGTGCTAGCTGTATATACATCATGGGAGAACATGATTGGTCAAATCAACAGCAACACCTAATGAAAAAGATCAACTCTTGCTTAATGAAATATTTGACAGAAGAACAGTGAAGCGTCACAGCAGTTAATCTGCCACAGAGCACTGTATGCTATCTAGGGAAATGACACAGTTCTCTAAAAATATTTACTTTGGTATGTTGTGTCAAGTGATGGATTATACAGCTTTTCAAGCCACAAGAGATGCCCACAACAAAAAGCTTCCTGTTGTTAATCAAACTCCAGCACTTTGTCCTTTATTTTCTCAGGCTGTTGAACAGACCTACAGTAGGAGTGTTAAAAGCTGGTAAAACTGCTCCCTTGCTACAGCTCCCTCAATGACTGTATTTTATTTAGCAAGGCAGGTTTTCATTCTGAAAATAAGGTCTTCCATACTATGACATGGCTATGCTTGGCAACAGGAAGCAGCAATATTCATTTAAAGTTGTGCATGTTATGTGTTCTTTATCCAGCAGTTTGCTAAGATTTGCTACATGATATGTTGTGCAGAGCTAAATGTTACTCTTTTTCCTTCTCCTTAACTGGTCTCTAATAAAATGCGTATGCCACCACTTGCATAGCTATGTCTTAAAAATGTGTCACCCACCCACATTTTTTGGAGACAGTAAGACAGCAAGACAGCAATAAAAATATTTTTCCCAGACGCTAAAAGACATTGCAGAATAAATAGAGAGGAAGTAATTCATATGTAGAAACAGCTAGCATCTTGCAATGTGCTTTCGCAAGAAAGAAATTGATTTTAGAAGTAGGAACAACTGGTGCTTTTTTTACATGAACTTTTCTCTCCTGGAAAAAAATACACACTTGAGATGTTCCTCATTTCTTGTAAGTTAGGGACCCATTCCTATAGGCAAGTCTGCTCCCAGTCTTGTACTTACCAATAAAGGCAGTCACATAGCAGCTTAGGCAATTATCAAAGGCTGTGTTTGTTGGATGAGGCCCTAAGGCATCATTTTCCAGAAGAGATATGCTTTTTAATCTGAACGAAAGTGAGCAAAATTTGAAAAAGGAACTAGCAACATACTGCAGTTAGTCAAAGCTAAAACTCTGGTCATGGAAATGAAATGTCATGATTTCAGGTTTGGAGACAGCTGCCTATCTCAGATCACAGCTATACAGCACGCAATAACTTACAAAATCACTTGCATCCTCTAAAATAAATACCAGATGTTTGTTTATCATATGTGCAGAAAGTTAAATGTCAAATAATTGCAGGGAAATGCATTTGATGTTCATCTTCAAAAGTACTGTATTTCATCACCACCTCTCTCCACAGTTCATTTTAACGTGAAACACAAGTTCTTGAAACAAAAAAGGACAAGAAGCCCAAAACAAAAAGCTAGTTGTTAAAGATTTGTATTACTAGCTCAGCTGGAGGAGACTGGATCTGAGAAAAATGGATTACCTCTGGTCATGTTAACACTTAGAGACCTCTGTGGAGAGGACATACTAAGATGACTGGAAATTACACAGACAGTTGGACTGTATAAGCATAAGCCTCCAAAAAGCATAAGAACTCCTGTCTGTTTGGTGACACAGCTGTACTAGAGCTACTGCCCTCTGCAATGATTCCTCTGGTTAACATGGTACAGAAAAGCTGTGTCTTACCACCACTACATTTTAGTACCTTCAGGTTCCAGTTGTTAATAGCAGTTGATATGGTTGAACTTCAATTCTGAGCAGTCCCTGTGACATTTAGAATGTGTATTTTATGCACAGTTTTGCATTTCATAGAAAGCAAAGTTCAAAAGACATTGAAAAGAAAACAAAGTACATCACAAAATGATTAATGAAGGTGAGATTAACAAACCCTTAAGATGTGTCATGCAGTTTCTAAGGTAGCCTTCTACATAATTTATTTCTATCACCTTACTTAAAGAAGAAGATTGGTACATTTAGACCTTGATTTACAAACACAGGCACCACAGAGAGGTGCTCAGTCCTGCAATTCTGTTTGTATGCACCTGGAGAGGAGCAGTTCCTCCTGATGCCACTGCAGAGAACTGTCAAAGGGAAGAAAATGCCTTAAGCTCTACCTCTTTCCTGGACCACTGCATCGAGCCAGTGTTAGTACTTAAAAACTCCAACCCTTCTGCTTCTCTGCTGCTTAAACCCACCTTTCTTGTTTGCACTCCTCCTTTCTCACAAAACACTGATGGAGAAAGATTATTCTTTTTTCCTCTATCAGCTTCTGAGCAAACACCCCCTGGCATGCGGCAGGTTTGGGGTTACAGCTTGCTTTTGCAAGGTGTTTAAAGCTCTGGCATGCAGCAGAACACTCAAGCCACCAGCCTCCAGGCGCTCCAGGAGAGGACTGCTGTTGACATAGTTTTCAAGAAGCACGTAAAGATTTGCTGATCTGGAGAGAGCACACCTATGTGAAGAGATGTTCTCCCTAATGATGAGGTGCCCCCCTCCTCCTGTGCTGTATTACACAGTTGCTGGAGCCAGGAGTGCTAATGAGGTTGCTTTTTTCCTACCTATAGGTAATAAATTAGAGGTCTTCTCAGAGTCCCTCTCTCTCTCTCCAGTGAGCTGTTAATTTCTGGCAGGAGAATTTCTGCCTACCTTTTGAATTCTGCCAGGTTTTAGGCAGGAAGGTAGATGTCTAAATCATTTGCGTGTTTGGGACTTAGTTCTGGGCAGTGGGATAGATGCTGTAGGATATTCAGTGCCCCAAGAGTTAAGTGGGTATATTGAATACCAGCATTTGGGACTGAGCAAAATCTGGGCACCTGAAGTTCTTTGATGGCACAAGCCTGAGTCGCCTGAACAGGAGTGGCTGGTAGCTGTAATTGTTAGCTCAGGCATCAACTAATCAAACCTTCCCCTAAACCCCCAGTGTTAAATTTTAACTTGGCTTCAAATACCTAGAACTCTTGTAATAGGCCATTGCTTGACTTCATTCACAATGAAGTACTTACTGTATATTAAAAAGCCCCTACTAGAATAATTTCAAATCAGTTGGAACAGTACAGGCTTGGGACCCTAATCATTTCAAAACTGAAGAGCTGTTTCAAATTGTAAGAGAAGCAGATCATTTAAATAACTTAGCTCTGCACTCCCTCAGACTTCCAGATTTTCAAGTGCACTTCAGCCTGGAAGTGAATGTGGTATTGGACATAACTCAGTGCAGCACACTTTACAATCAGCAGAGTACAGTTTGGAGAGCATTTGAAGTTAAGCTGAGATTGCTCAGCGCAATGATGCCCAGATTCCCCCATTAACTTTCAGATTGCAACAATCTAACATCTGAGACTCTCTAGTTACTTTAAATCACTTGATTGTTTTTGTAAGGTGGTGCTGGGATTTTTTTTTTTTTTTTAAGACTGAATTTTTTTATCATGACAAAATAAAATGTTGCAGTATTTCACCCCTAAAGACAAGGGCTAAAATGTTACATACAGACTTTACCAGCCTTAAAAACTGGGGCAGGGGCTTTGCCCTGAAAGCTAGTTCTATCTGTCGTACACAAGGCTGCTATTCTTGTGTTGGAAGACTTCAAAATGCCTTGCATATGACATGGGCATTGAGAGAGCAGCCAATCTGTCCTCAATAGCACTTCCTTCAGCCTTTTGAGAGAGAATGCAGAGCATGTTGATTTATCTGCTCCAGCGCCTTTGGATATATGACATACATCCAGGAAAAAGGATGCCCGTGGGACACAGGGGACGTGTATTCTGCATCCTGCGTACTTTGGAAATAATGAAAAAGCCTGAGACATTCATGGGACATTCACTTGAGAAGGGTTAATTCAACTTATTATTATCCTACTAAAGTCTGGACAACTGAAGTTTAGAGGAATAAATTACTCTGATTAATATTTTGTGAATAGTGTCATTTTATATTGAAATTAAATGGTTTGCTTTAGGAAACAAAGAGGATGTTCTAGCTGTGGAGAAAGAGGGTGATGGATTTGATTTTAATTGGTTTGTCATTATGGCTAAAGAAAGGCTGTAAGGAAATGGCAGGTGTTTCAAAGTTGTGGTCATCAACCTGGCTGTGGGAGATTGTTGTGCCTGGTTTCAGCCATTTGGCAGCTGGACTTGTGCACTGGGACAGAGGTTTCTTTTGCCAGCAGAACTGACTTGGGTAGCCACACTCCTGCACCCCACATCATCTTCCCAACTACGCCGATACAACTTCTGTGATGCCGCATGGTGAACTAGATCAGGAAACAGATCTGGATGACAAATAAATAACTGAGGGAGGGGAAGGTTAACCTAAATCACTTGTCCATTTGGTTGCAATGTAATTTCATGAGAGAAGGAGAAAGACAGAGAATGAGTGAAGAAGAGAGGAGGCCTCCAACACGCATTCATGTGCACACCATAGCATTCATTTCTCCAGCAAGTTCAAAATGCCATTATTTTCTAATTATTAAAGTTCACTACATTTGACAGTTGGAACAGAATTATTGCACTTGTTTTAATGCTTCTTTCTGTTTTCTTCAAATACATCATACAGTACAAGCAACTCATTTGCCTTTTTCCCAACAAATTACACAGTGTTTCTTAATTATCTTGTGACTAACTAATACACCACGGGATTCTTTTCTCCTCTTCTGTTTGCAAGTGATGAGCTCCTGGGTTTTAGCACAATTCTTGTTATCATTCCCTAAGTGTATGACTTGGATATTCTACTATTAAATTTCATCCCATTTCTAATACTCCCATCCTCAGGGTCATTCAGTTCTCACTGCATGACTCTCCTCTGTATTGACAATGCCTCGCAGCTTTGTGTCCTCAGCGAATTTCATTAGCATCTATGCAAGGTAGTTAATGAAAGTATTAAGTAAGATTGTTTACCAGACTGGTCCTTGAGGAACTTCTCTAGTAACTTCTCTGCAGTCTGGTGGCTCTCACTCACACTGGTGAGGTCTCGGGTTCCTCCCCCATAGAGGAAAGATAATTCTCTGGAATGTGCATAGCCCTCCTGGCTAATTAGGCAAATGTTCCCATCTCCTGTGATGACACTGTTTACAAAAGAGGAGATTATGGCTGTGTTGTTATCAAAAATATGCTGCAATTTCCTTTATATAAAATTCTTATTGTCTCTATAAAACATGGGCAGAGGGGGTCACTTCTGCATTACTGTTATGCTCTGAACAGGTTGTCCTCATGTCCCAATTCATTCCTTACCACAGGTAGATCTAGGGCTTCTCCGCTTTGTTTCTGGAATTGGGACCCAAGGAGCAATCTCAAAAGAAACGAAGAAAGAATATTATCTGAAAACATACCGCGTAGATGTCAGCTCCAATGGAGAGGACTGGATTACACTGAAGGAGGGAAACAAGCCTGTTGTAAGTCTTTTCTCTATTACCTCTCTCCAGCCAAAAAATAGCCTATTGACCTGTTTAGTTACTATCAGTTGTTAAAAAAAAGAGGAATAAGGTATCACAGGTTTAATCAGCATGATCAGCGTTAACAATATCCCAAATCCAAAAGTCAGCTATTGTCTCAGTAGTCACGGGCCACAGAAATTGTTTATCCAAAGCATAGAGCAGCTGAAAAGGGTGCAAGGTGCTGTCCTGTCTGTTCTATCCACTGGAATTTGAGTGCTTTGGGTCTTTTCCCTGGAGTATGCTGCCGTTTCCCAGTTTGCCAGAGATTATCTATGTGACCTTGAGGAAAACATTATGGGGAACCTTTTAAAAAATATGTAGGTCCCTTAACTGCAGTGAAGCTCTGGATATGCAATGTGTCAGTGCCCCAGCTCCCTGTGCATAGCCATGCTGTCTTGCAGGAGTGCTATAGCAAGTCATTAGTAGTTTGTTAGACTTCCAAGCATCTCAGTGATGGGGGTCATGCAGACAGATAATTAGGCACATCTTTCCATCCTTATAGATTTTTATCACCTTTCCATTTATCAGCAGATTTGCTCTCTGTGACCTCCCAATGAAACAGCTTTAGACACTCATAAGAAAAATCTTCATTATCCGCTACCATGAGCATAAAGCTCATTACTGAGAAGTCAATTCTGCTCCAACTCTCGCATGAATAGTCCCAGTGAGGCTGTGCCTCCCTTCCCACCTTGCTCAGGATGTGCCCAGAAGCAGCATCCCCAGAGGCTGCCAGGGGCTGATGCAACTGGAAAGGTTTTGTAGTGCCTCCTTCAAGAAAGCTTTTTTGTGACCCTTCTGTGAAGACCCAGAAGAGCTGTGTAATATTAAACTCTATCAGTGTAACCATATCTAGCTCTAAATATTTGATTACTGGTTTGTCCCTGATTCATCTGTAAGTGCTATGCCAAGTCTACTACATTTATCTAATCAAAATGGTAGCAGTGTTTAACACATACATCTTTCCTTTTTGAAGCACTCCTTTTGAAGTAAAACAATAAAAATATGAATCCTGAAAGCTTCTCTTTGACAGGTATTATCCTGGTTTTACAGAGAAGGACTTTAGAAGGTCAAATGCCACAATGTGGGCACTGCATAATGGCGTATAAAGGTACAATAACTGACTTGCCCAAAGTCACAAGAAGAGCCAGTGCTGCAGCTGCTATGAGACACAGGGTTTCCTGGCTCTGGTTCCTGTAATCTGAACAAATAAATGCCTCCTTCAAAATCAGACCATGCCTGATTTTCATTACCAACTTAAATTTGTAAACTCTCCAAGAGCAGATTTTATGTGAGTTTCTATTGTAGATGCTGTCCTTAATTAGTGAGAACACTTCCTAAACCTGTGTTAAATAATAAGGGTTTATAAAAAAATCAGGTTTCTAAAATGACAATATTTTGCCATTGATCAGGACAAGAAAAAACTGCACACCAGTCTTCCTCTAATATTTTTATTCAAATGAAAAATTAAGGACACTTGGCTACTGAAGGAATAACAAAAGCAGGCAGCCGCAGATCTCTTCAAGGAAGCCTCACACGAGCGTTGCACTGACCACATATAAGGAGTTGAGTACTTTTGAGAAAAAAATCATTTCCTCTGTCAGATGCAGACCTTGAGAAAACTACAGCAGGTCCTCCCAGAGAAAAAAAGTTGCTGAAAAAAAACATAGCTCAGTTTAAAATCTCTTGCTAGGTATGAAACTCCTATATTAAATTACTTGAGATATAACTGAGCCTAATGAGTTGGCAGCTGTGCGCTGCTGGCCTCCGCTCCAAATTAGTGCAGTTATTGCAAGTAACAAACAGGAAAGTAGGCAGTGTGTGTAAAAAATGGGAGAATCTCCCATAAAAGGAGAGGGGTCTGTATCCATGGAAAACAACAGGAAATTGGTCCTCTCTACGTGAGGAAGAAGCAGGAAACTGAATCACCTTCTTTGGACTAGAACATTGCAAGGTTTCGGCTCTGCTAGGAAGGAGCATGTCTGCGAGATCCTCAACATGAAAGCACAGCACAATCCTGTCCCTTCTTGTGGAAGTCTCATTGTTCATCTAATTTGACTGTTAGCCTCAGGGGACACAGAGAAAATCTTAGAGCCTGCTATATAGATTTTAAATAGACTTCCATCTCAGTATGCAAGGAGAAAGAGAGTACTTGTTAAAAAGGATTTAAAACCAGAAGGTTAACAAAGCAAGGTTGGCACAGTACACTCTGCAAAACTCTTAAGCCCAAGGATGGCAAAATAATATACGTTTTTATCCTAAATCCATAGAGGATTTTTATGTGGTCTAATTGAAATCCAGACCTTTAATTTGGTTCTGAGGTTCTGTAGCTTTTTGCATTGTTCTACGAGTGTACGAGGAATAAAACTGCCCTAATGGGGCATTGAGGGATTCTTCCAGGACATGGCAGTCCTTGGGTGACAAAGGCCAGTGTATGTCATTCATGCATATAGATCTGGGCATTAGGAACACCTCAAAACAGGCAGGGGATGGACAGACCGTTGTTGCACTCAGGTGAGCTCCTGCTCTCCAAGATGGCCCGGAGCTCTCCCGGTCTGCTCTGCAGCGTTATGGTGTGTTATGGGACTCTGCAGGTGGCAAGTGTTTTTTAGTATCATGGAACACTTTGCAACTTCTTTTTTCCTCACCTGTGAAAGGTTATCTGTCTGCAAAAATTGTGTTAGGAGTTTAATGAAATTGTTCCCCATGCAAGTCTTTTGTCTCATCCCCCCTCCCCCCAAATAACCCTGGTTAGACCTTATATCGTAACTATCTGTAAAACACAGAATTATATACACCATTTAAGAGAAAGCCTAACAAATATATACTTTTTCTTTCCACGCAAAGGTGTTTCAAGGGAACAGCAATCCCACTGAGGTTGTTTACAGACCTTTTGCCAAACCAGTTTTGACACGGTTTGTGCGAATTAGACCTGTGTCTTGGGAAAACGGAGTATCACTGAGATTTGAAGTTTATGGCTGCAAGATAACAGGTAGGTCTTGGGAAGGGTTTTAAAACCAAGGGCATTTATTGTGCCTATGCTGTGGGTTTTATTTTTATGAGTGAAATGCATCTTCACTATTTCCATTGTGGTCTGAATGTAGAAATGTGAAAAAAAAAAAAACCACAAAGAAAATAAAACACAACAACCCAAACATCCAGTGTTATGTGAATGTTGTTCTGGCATTATCTTTTAGGTGGTCAGCTTTAAAAAGTGAAAAAAATAAGGTTTAATTACTTTTCTTGCAATTATTTTACAGCTGCATGCAAAATACCTGAGATACATGGATATTTTTGCAAATTCCCATCTTGTTTTTCCTCCCTAACCCTCCAGTCCCTCTTTCTTATGCCTGCAATTTGTAGGTAGTTCTCAGCAGGTTTCCCAAGGAACAAACATACATAACAAGGTTTAAAAGCATTGCAAGGTACAAACACTTAGATCTGAAGCCTATTCAAGCAACCAGACATATATAGTCAGGTTCCCACTAGTGATCAGTGTTGGAATGTAACTCCTTTATATCACACAGTTAACTACCAAAATAACTGTCCAAAGTGCTTTCTGCAGTGACAGCAAAAGGCATTCATTATCATCAAAATACTGTCTTGAAAACAAAAAAAACCCAGGTACAAGCAGGAATTTTTTTAGAACTCCTCCTTCTCTGGTTTTAGGATTTCTATAACTTCTACAAAATGGAGGTGTTTTTATATGTAAAGTAAAAATACAACAAGTTATAGATAAAAGAAAATGTTAATGATTTAATGTTTTTTATAACATTGATTTTTCTAAAAAATCTCTAGTGTCATTTTATAGCACTTAATACAGTTCATTGGCACTAATTTTGAATAGTTCTAGGGATATTTTTTTTCCCCTTAAGGTGTTTCTTTAGTCTTGAAAATGTTTCTTAGGACTGGTTTCCATGCAGCAGGAAAATAAGATTACTGACTACTACATTATAGAATTCCAGGTCATGCTATGAAATCTTTTCAGATTAGATAAAGGTAATATCAACAGAACTGCTGTTACATTCTATATTGGAAATCTTCGTTCCTTGTTAGCAGCTTTTCCTACTTCTAATTTATATTTATCTGGGACCATAAAAGAGGCAACTATTTAGCTTCTGTGTCATTTGGAAAAGCCTGAGAGACCAAAGAAATACAATAGGAAAATCTCAAGTACAGCTATAAATTATATTTTACAAGAATGTATAAAAGATTTCCATTTCCAATATTACCAAAGTTAAGTAATCTGCAAGCAGGTTTTGGCTGATTTTGGAAGTTTTCTCTAGAGAAATATTCACAAATTCAGATGTGACCCTGCACTCTTTGCCTTAGCAAGAAGAATAGAAAACAAGAATAGAATAGGATTTTCTGATCCTTTTGGTTCCCATCAAGCCAGAAATACTTGCGGTATTTTGGTACTTCCTGCCAAAACTTGGATGTGCAAGTTTGAACAAATGTAAATTATATACAAATCCAAAAAGATTATTTTGGATATAAGAAAGAAATAAGTAATTGCTTATGATAGTTGAACTGACTGATATGTCCTGTTTCTGTTTTGGTGCTTGTTCAGATTAACTATTTATTTGGCTTTTTCTCTGTAGATTATCCTTGCTCTGGGATGCTGGGTATGGTGTCTGGGCTCATTCCTGACTCTCAGATTACTGCATCTACTCAAGTTGATCGAAACTGGATCCCGGAAAATGCTCGCCTCATAACAAGCCGTTCAGGTTGGGCACTGCCACCAACTACTCATCCGTATACAAATGAATGGCTTCAAATTGACCTTGGTGAAGAAAAAAAAGTGAGGGGCATAATTGTCCAAGGAGGCAAGCACCGAGAAAACAAAGTATTCATGAAAAAATTTAAAATTGGCTACAGCAACAATGGATCAGATTGGAAAATGATCATGGATTCCAGCAAGAAAAAGATAAAGGTAAGGAGGAGAGAGCCGCACTAAAAAAAAAAGGTTGCATCAAAAAATACCTTGCATTAATTTTTTACACATCTGTCTCTGATCTTAGAAAAGGCACACAGTTGGGATGAAGCCAAGCAGGAGGACTCCTAGGGCAGCAACCCTGAAGGGATACTGTGGGAACACTACCATGCCTGAGGGCAGGAGCTCGCCTTAGGACACTCACCTCTGTGGCAAAGGTTTTGTCTATTGAACAGCTAGTTCAGACTTGATTTCTGACAAGGGTGTTGTGCTTCTGTGGCCCCTAGGTTGCTGCAAAATCGCATGCAACGGTAATATGCAACACTGCCAAAAAGTAGAGGTCCCTCTGCAGTTTTTCCACTGACACTGAATGAACTTATTTGAGACATTGAATGACTTTTCCTTTGCTTCTTTTGTGTCCGAGCTGTAGAATGAGAATGGTGTTATTTAACTCAGTGGGGTACCTGTTGGATTTCTGAATTGCCTGTAGACTGCTTTGAGAGCTTCACAGGCTCTCTGTAATGGTCTGATCCAAGTCCCTCCGAAAGAAAGTAATGGAGTTTTTGACGTGTTATCCCATCCCAAGTGAAAAGGACTATCATACTGTCACAAGTGGAGCATGTTGGAGGTTGCTTGGGAATAAAGGGCAGCTGCTTCATAGGTTCAAGCAGAAAGTGCAAGGCATTTACAGAGGAGGGCCAAATAACTTGCTGGGTTAGATGCCAAGGAAAACAAAATAAGTGTGGCCCAGAAAAGTTTCTGGGAATGTACCTATTTTGGTTTGTCTTTGAATGTATGTTTTTCAGGACATAAATTGCACTGAGTGTTTAGCTTATTTACCCCAATCATAGAATCATAGAATCGTTTAGGTTGGAAAAGACCTTTAAGATCATCCAGTCCAACCATTAACCTACACTACCAAGTCCACACTAAACCAATCAAGGGTAGACTAGACTAAACCATGTCCTAAAGTGCCACATCTCCCCATTTTTTGACCACTTCCAGGGATGGTGACTCCACCACCTCTCTGGGCAGCCTGTTCCAATTCTTGACCACCCTTCCCATAAAGAAATTTTTCCTAATTTCCAACCTAAACCTCCCCTGGCACAGCTTAAGCCCATTTCCTCTTGTCCTAAAAATCCCTTCGTTAAGTCTTCTGTCCCATTTTGCTATCGTTGCTCACAAAGTGCATTTTTGCCTCAAAAGACACAACTGCTCTTTAGTCCTCTGACCCTGTTCCTTGAGGAAACCCATGGGCACACAGTCCTGTTCACGAACTGGTGCTGCAGTACTGGCATGATCAGGGAATCATATACCAAAATGATATATACCGAAATATACCTCAAAAGGCAAATCGGTGTGGTGCTTGGCAGATGGGAATCCTGAGAGTTGCTCTACATCTCATCTGCGTTAGTCTGAAAATTAGATGTAAAAGCTGTTTTGCTGTATAGACTCATCCATTGGACAAACCTGTGTTTCCTTAAAGGAAAAGCTGAGTGGGCCCATGGATGTAGCTTTTCCAGGCACATTTGGTAAATATTGGACTTCATTCTCTCCTGTTTTAATCTCACTGAATATGTCTGCATTTTCTCACTTCTCATCACTTTTCATCATTTGTTTTGGGGATTAAAACTAAATGAATTCAGCCTTTGCAGTCAGCTCCTTTCTCTTGTTACCATGAGTTTTGACTTCATCATAAAGTGTGAAGATAGTGTAAATCAACAATGGGATCTAACCATTTTCTTTCTAAAATAGATGTTGTTTTGACATGTACTTCTACACTGTGGCTCAATGAGGGAAAAAAATAATGCCATATGCTTTCAAAGCAGTGTGCCGTCTGCTGCATGGCTTTCTGTTTTCTAATACAAGCACTTGCCATCATTGTCAGAAGTTAACAGTTTGACAAGAAAACTAGTGTGCTAACTAACGCACTGAGCCTATCCTCAGCTTTCATCACTACCAGAAATTAACTTTCAAGATTAATGGAATGGGGAGGGCTGGAACTCAAATCTCTTGTGGCATAACTATAATCCTTCTCCAAAATTTGAGACATTTAATAAACTTTCTTCCGAAGCACAAGTTTTCTTTAAAGAAAATCAGAAAAATCCTATGATTTGGGAGTCTGAGAGATTTAAAATGTTAATACTGGAATGTAGTATTTTTAAATGTAAGTGGAGCTGGATGGGACAGAATGCTATAATGAGTCACAGCAGGAATGTGGATTAGAAACAGCCCTGTTACATGAAATGAAACACATCGTTTCACTTGGTTAAAGTTTTGCCTTTCAATAAACAAACAACTGCATTTTAGGAATAGAAAGAGCAATGACAAGCTAAACATAACAACAGAATATGTCTAAAGGATGAAACACCACCTTGTTTCTCAACATGATCTTGTCATCCATGCCTGCAGCTCCTTTCACTAAGGCTACTATAACTCCTTCCTCTGTGGCTGACCCAATTTCTGCTATTTTTGAATGTGCAGAAAGTTTCCCCGTTTAGCCTAGCTCAAGCACTCAAAAGAGTGAACATCACTCAAATCCTCAAACAACCATGCAGAACCCTATTTTCCTTTCAAGATACAATTTGTATTTCTTCTCCATAGTCTTACTCAAGCTTACTCCATAATGTCATCTTTCTCCTTCATACTTCTTTCCTCCTTCCACTTACCTACTGATGACTTTTTTGGTGTTTTTTTACACCGCCTCTCATCATTGCTGGTCCAAGAAACTTCTGACTATTCTGCCACTTGGACCAACCTTTTTAAATTTTTCTGCCATGTTTATTTTTATTTTAAAAGATAATAGGAAGATTTTTTTCCGCTCACTGGTTTGGCTTCTCTTTTGTTTAGCTATTATTTATTATAACTTATCTTTGTAACAAAGTAAAGCAATTTGTGACATAGCCTGCATAAAAGACACTCACAAAGTGAAGTTTTACCATGTACTCCTCTCTCTTCTCCCACAAAGAATATCAGTACGTGTTTTAAATGAACAGTCAAAATTGAATCACAGGCAGCTCTGCGCTACAAAGGACAATGATTCAATATAATTATGATTCAATATAATTCTAGATGCCTATTGAATTCTAATGTCTATGTGTCAGTACTCCAGTACTGATGTCTTTTATAAAACAGTTTTCATTATTATATGTTGCTATTAAGACTACTATTAAAAAGGAAGCAAGGATTCCTTAGATACATGTGTCTGTCTACTTTTTACACATAAAATGGCATTCATTCTTCCTTACGTGGTAGGTAGCTTTTCTGATCATTTGCACTATATTGCTATTCAAATAGAATAATATGTCATTGCATGTTAATTAGATCAGACAGACTACCTACATATGAATTCTTGACAACTGTCTTCAAAGCACTGGCAGAACACCAGGTCAACCACTGCCCCTTGAAGCCACCTTGGAGGTACAATTCCCCTAGGAAACAGAAGCAGAAGCATTAATGTTGAAATTATTTTTTTAATTTAGTTGGTCATAGTCTCCCATTATTATCACAAGAAGGACATGGACCTGTTGGAGCAGGTCCAGAGGAGGGCCACAAAAATGATCCGAGGGCTGGAGCACCTCTCCTACGAGGCCAGGCTGAGAGAGTTGGGGTTGTTCAGCCTGGAGAAGAGAAGGCTGCGGGGAGACCTTATTGCGGCCTTTCAGTACGCAAAGGGGGCCTATAGGAAGGATGGGGACAATCTTTTTAGCAAGGCCTGTTGTGACAGGACAAGGAATAATGGATTTAAACTAAAGAAGAATAGATTTAGACTAGACATAAAGAAGAAATTTTTTACAATGCGGGTGGTGAAGCACTGGAACAGGTTGCCCAGAGAGGTAGTGGAGGCCTCATCCCTAGAAACATTCAAGGTGAGGTTGGACGGGGCTCTGAGCACCCTGATCTGGTTAAAGCTGTCCCTGCTCACTGCAGGGGGGTTGGGCTAGATGACCTCTAAAGGTCCCTTCCAACCCAAAGCATTCTATGATTCTATGATTCTATTGGCTTTTGTGACTGGCACTCTAACCAATGGCCAGAAGGGTTTGTGGACCATTGGTTCACCATACAGAGGTGTAAAGTAGAAGCAAGCAAGGCTTTTAGGACTGCACTGAAAATACAAACAACAGTCAGTTTTACCTATGCTGGTTTTGTGCTTTGGGAAATACAGCTAGCTTTTCCCATGGCCTCTGTTTTATCGGCCCCCAGATCAACAGGAGTAGTTCATTGCAGGTTGGGTTTTGTTCTCATCCAAAATGAAGGACATCTGGTGGTTTCTTCCTGAAGAAGGCTTCAGGCTTCGCAGCTATGAGTTGGAACTATCTTATAAATAGCGTTTCTAATCCCAAATTTGAACTCCAGTTCAAAGAAGATGTATTTTAGTGTTTTGCCATTTAACTAATTCATATGCTAATTTAACTAATTCAAGAAAAGGTGAAAATATTTTTACTTCATTGTTATATACATTTTCTTATTTTGCATGTTAGAGTATTCTCTACATGATATTCCAAAGTCGTTTTTACCATAAAATAGCGTAAAAATAACTCCTTTTGCCTATCTTGGCTTATAAAATCTTCATGGCAAGGACTACTTCTTTGTACATTTAATTCATTCTAAGGACCAGTCACCTCCACAGAGGCACCCGAGGTGTTGCTATAAGTACAAATTAAAACTTGTTCTACGTGCAATAGATCACTGAAAAGAGAAGCTGAAGGTATCAAACAAATGCCATTGAGAGCTGCATTATGGCTGAAGAACCCAGAGTGCAACTCAGAGAAGAGATTTTTGTCTGAAATGTACATTTGCTGACCTGCCTTGCCCGCTAGATTATATTGCAGTTTTGTCAGGAAGCAGCTTTCTTCTTTCTTTCTTTCTTTTTATTCTTATTCAATAGCAGGCTCACTGGAAGAACTCTTGCAGCTACTGTTCCTGGAGTTTAATTTATGCCTTTTGAAACAACTACAACTTGTGAAACCCTGTCACTGGGGGAAATCAGATTGAAATTTTCTCTTGAATAGTTGGATTATTATTGTAACCACTTAAAAGGTGACAGGATCTTCACCTCAGCCATTTTTTTTCCCTGAGAAGTGTTGAAAATGTCACCCAGTTAAACCCCAGATCAGAGCTTCATTTAAAAACATGTCTCATTAAACACTCAGCTTTTGTTATGACCCTGATGGATTGGTTGCTACTGAGTTTATGAAAAATGAAATGCATTACTTTTCCAAGGAGCTTTAACTACGTATTTTCCATTTTCATTTAGGATAGGAATGCCTGACACTTATTAAGCGGTTAGAATCTGGCCTACTGCTCACCTAATTCAAAGACTAGAGATGAAGGGAAAAAGATGAGTGTTGAAAATAGCTTTTTTTTTTTTAACAAGTAGCATTTGTCATGCTTTGCAGACTTTTGAAGGCAACACCAACTATGACACGCCTGAACTGCGGACTTTTGAACCTGTATCGACGAGATTCATCCGTGTCTACCCTGAGAGAGCCACACACGGAGGACTGGGGCTGCGAATGGAGCTGCTGGGCTGTGAACTTGAAGGTAATTGCTCTGCTAGAGATGAATGAACTTTATTATTTTCATAAATACATTCTCCACTTGGACTACTGCTGAACACTGCTGTGTCTGTACAGGCAGCACATCGGACTCTCGCTTCCGTGACTGCCATTAGTGCTGTTTCTTGGGCTAATCAGTTCCTTGTCTGCAGACATTTGAATATGCCCAAGGCACAAATATTATTCTTTCTCCTATTCCTTTGTTGAATCACAGTGATGTTCTCCACATGGTTTTCTGTTCCCTTAAGCAGCCTCATGATTATACTTTCGAGAAGCATAGAGCTATTAGGAGAGAATAAAGACAGGAACTTATATTTTACGTTACCATGATACAACACTGGAAGAGATGTTTTCTGTGAATGCAGAGGAGGCTTTGCACTAAATATAGCAATTATGTCCCTTGCTGCTTCAAAGGACGTGAAAGTCACACCAGACACTATGGTGGGCAATGATTACTTGGCTGGACAGGCTCTGAACTGTTCCTTTAGAGGGGCAGAGAGGGCCTCTTTGTTCCTTTCCAAGCTTTAATTTTGCAACATAGGAGATGAAAGACCAGGAAAAACAAAGTTTAGACAGTTATCCTTGGACTGTGACATGAAGTCAAGCTTGATTCTTGTTATATAAACAATAATTATTTAACTTCATAGATAACTACAGATAACACTATGTGAATTTCACAATTTTATGTGATGGATGATGGCATAGTGGCATGGCTTGTAAACCAGACAGCTTAACAATACACAGAATAACAAACCATGTTATTCAGGGTTTCATATGATACCTCATACAGAAGTAGCTGAACAGGCTCCCAAGATGAATGGAACCGACTTCTCTGCCTCCATTTCTTTCTCACCATTTCTCCCCCAAGGCGGAAGAGTGAGAAGCATTTGCTGTGAGAACCAATGAGTTCTGTGTTGGTTTTTTTTAGTGAAGGCCAGATTGAATAAGTGTGCTTTTCACTTGGCCCGGAAAGTGGGGAGGTTGGAAATACTTCTTAGTTCCTGCAGGAAGTCTTCATTTCCTGTGGGAATACTTAGTTCCTGCAGACTATTGTGCTACTTGCTCAGAAAAAAGAAAACCCAGCACCTGCCTCATGTAAACTCACAACCTGTGGGCAAAGTCCTTCAGCCACAGGGCTCCTGTAGCCACCTAGACACCAAGTGAGTCCATGTTTCAAGAACACAGTACTCAGTGTGATGAAGGAGCCAAAGAGGAGACTGACCAGGCAAAATGCTTTTGCTTTTAGGCAAACTGCAGCAGCAAGTACGATTTTTCCCTGGGAAACATCTACTTGCATTTGTCTTTCTGCTATGGTGTACTTCTGAATGGTGCTTACCTGTAGATCACCCGTGGACTGGTGAGGTCAATTCCCATTTACCCATGGGAGAAGCATTATAAGAAAACTTTGTTGTATAACTCTATCTTAAGGAGGGAGATGAATGAAGAGAAGTCACTTGAGCTTTACTGAGAAGGAAAGGAGTTGAGATGGGAAAAGAAGCATGGAGATAGGTACAGACAGGAGTAGAAATCAGCTCTCCAGCAGTAATGAGCAAGGGGAAGCTTTGTGTGCTCAAAGCATCCCAGGGGACTTCTATGAAATGATGGCAGAGATGTAGGCAAGCTTGAGGCTATACAGGGGCATGAAGATCAAGATAAGAAACTTAACTCGATGTAGAAAGCCAGAGGGAGCTCCCAGAGGGGTTTTTAAAGAGATGTGGGGAACAGACACTCTGCATAATTCATAATAGATACAGAACTGTTTCTTTAACTAGGGCTAGATTTTACCTGTAAAGCATAGGTCAGGGTCCTAAAGAGCCATGTTTCATCCCAGAATACAGCTACTTCAGAAACTACCATCCGTCCTGACATTTTCAGGCCAAGAAGTCAGTGCATAAGATCTTATGTGGCCAGCAGGCTCTGGAGGCAGGAGAAGGGCAAAGAAGAATCCAAGAAAGGGATGCATTATTGCATAGCTTATAATGAGAGTAAAACATTGTTAATGAAAATAACAGTAGGTGAGAACAGACAAAAACCTGGGTCACATTCCCAGTCTGCTTATCTTAAGCCAGGGAACTATACTTGCAGCATAAAACATAAACCTAAACATAACACCAAGTATCTGCATTCTGATTTTCCAGATGTGTTATGTTTTGCAGATACTGGGGTATAGATACATTTTCTGGCATCTTGCACAAATCTCAAGCTTTTAACTGTAATAACAAAGGTCAGACTTTTATTGGTTATGCAGCAGCTACCGGAAAGTCATCACCAATGAGAAGCAAGCAGGTGGCCAGGAGGTGTGACTGACATCACTGATGTCTTATTTATAGCTTCAACAAAAACAAAAGAAACTCCTTCCAGATCTCCTTATTGAGCACAAAGTGATTCTACATCACACTGCCTTTCCTGCCCCTGTTACCAGGACTCTGTTCAGACATTTCCTCTCTTACATGTGTTCTGCAGAAAGGTTTCTTCAGCAATGTGGTGGGGGCTGGAGAATTACCACCTTGGGCACGCACCGCTCCTGCTCCTCTATACAGGCCCACTCACAGGCACTTTGGCCTGCAATAAAATGATGGGTTTTCTACCCCTCCCCAAGCCTTCTGTTCTGCCTTGCCAGGCTTTCACTCTTTGTTGGTAGGAACAACAAACACTCATCAGCCAGTGAATAGACAGTCCGGGGCTTTGCTACCCAACTCCGCTCAGCCCTTTAGCTCAGATACAACAGAGTGCCTTGGCACAAGGAGGCAGAACAGATACGTCCCATTGCAAAGAAATACTAACTAACCTGCAAAGTAGAGCTGCTCTTTTCCTCAGATAAAACACATAAAGACAGCGTATGGTGCTTATCAAAATGTTACTGCCAGTTGCATGCCGATTCTCCAGCACATGTTTTAACTGAACGACTGGATTTTGTTTCAGCTCCTACGGCTGTCCCTACCGTTTCTGAAGGCAAACCTGTGGACGAGTGTGATGATGACCAGGCAAACTGTCACAGTGGCACAGGTGATGACTACCAACTGACAGGTGCAGAAACCATCCTCATTCCATTGCAGCTTCATTTGTAGCTCATATCCATCACCAGTTACCAGCTAAACGTTTGCACTGATTTAATCACTCAACATAAATGGACATTGGTATGCAGTTCATATTGTCAGTGCTGTCAAAACATAGGCATCTGCCTTTTACATATGACAATACTTTTGATTGTTTTCTCAGCTATGTAATTTTTGAAGCAAATAATAGTGACTAGCTGGAAGAGAGGGCAATTTTTTTTTGAGCAGGAATTGTGTCTAATCAAATGTCCTAATCAAACTTTCTCTAATTAAGAAAAAAGCTGGACAAACCTTTGAGGTTTATTGTCTGAGATTGAAGAACTCAAAATGAAATGTTGTTTAGGTTCAAAATATGTATACACTTCCATACCTAAAATTTAGTATAGGGCTCAAATCTCAGCCCCAAACCTTTCCCAGACAGAAACAAAGATTTGTTTCATCAAAGCATGCTCACACATATACTGCCAGAAATATTTCCATGAGCTTCCCCACCAACACTGCATTACAGCCACAGAGGGGCTGATGTTCTCCAAGCTGCCATCGCTAGCAGAAAAATAGGAGGGAGAGACATAACGTAGTCTGCATCTGGAATGGAGGAAGCTTGCTAGTTTTCATATTCTCCCCATTTTGCACAGAACCACTGTCCTTCTGAGAGAGCTGACATTGCACTACTATGTTTTTGATCTCTTCTTGGAGGTCACTTGCTCCACAAAGCTCTGGGCCTGTTTGATGAGATCTTCCTGTAGCAGATGTATACATCTACAGTAATTGAGATTATTTTTGGACACAGCAACACAAGTTATTTCATCACTGCTCCCTGGTGTGCTTATCTAATAAATGTTTATTGCTTCTTATATCCATGATATAAAAAAGCATTAAAATCTGGCAATAGCTGTCCAAGAGGACATTCAGAAACCTTAGGTAAGACATTGGCTTTTTGGAAGCAGCCAAGTAGAACATCCGACAGCAGATACAAATGAAAGTGCAGTCTCAGCATCAAACCCTTTCTGAGCTTTGCCAGTATCTCCTGTAAGTGCATGTTGCAAATCATAAATTGAAAAACAATTCTTGAGTGGAAAAGACACCGCACAGTCACTGTCACTGCTTTTCAAATTAGTGTCCCAGATGAATCTTATTCTTTTTGAAAACAGCCATGCAGGGAGTCTGATAAAATAGTCTGTATTATGTTAAGGTAGCTCGGAAAGCTTTCAATGTTACTGAACATTGTAATTTACTTATTTATTTTTCTGAAAGGAAAGAGCCAGGTCAGGAAACGCTGGGCCTTCCTGCAAAGCCCTACACTGAGGGCTGGCTTGCAAAGCCCAATAGGTAGAGACATATTTCACATAGATGGAAGCTGTGTGAGAGGAAGGAGGCAGATCTATGCAAGCACCTTCCCTGTTCACTCATAGTCTCTGCACTTCAGGGAGCTTAGGACTGCACCCCACATGTCCCTTAGGGAAAGCTTATTGAGCAGAAGAAACTCCCTCAGGCAATTTTTGCAGGTTGTGCTTAGGGAGCAGTTTATAATCTCTAAAACAAGGGAACAGTCACCAGGCTTCCTGAGCACCAGCTCTTTTGGGGATGTAACCTATTTCAGTACTCAAATTGAAAATTACTTCATTGCCCTTCTGCAAAAGTGCAGGAGCTTCAGTATAATTTATTACTATACCACCTAGAATTCCTGAGCAGTGCATGCCCAGTTGTTCTGGACACTGCATTGTGCATATGATGTTACACATAACACTAAAATGCACGGAAGCGATTTTACCGATAACTTCATTGTAAGCATTCTTTTCTTCCTCCAAAATGTGTTGAAGGAAAGTACGTAAATCTTGTTGTGGCCCATTAAGGATAGCAGGGCAGTGCAGAGGGGATGTCATCAGTGTCTTACTCTCTTTTATCCACTCCCGATGTGAGTGTGGCACCCACATTCTCATGGGCACGACAGTTAGAGTCACTTCCCTGATAGCACTTGCACATATGTGAGTATCACAATGAAGCCTCCCTTGCAATTAACTGTAATTGTGCTGTAGGCCAGATTCCTTCCTGCTCTATTTGGACCCCATACAGAGCTACTCTATTTGTGTGGCTTATAGCATTTCCCATCAGATCATTCTCACAAACATAAAGCTGATATAGCTTGGGCGTTCATTCTCGTTGGAAGTCATCATAGTCATCCTTTCTATAATGCTTTAAGCACTTGCTTGCTGGAGAAAAGAAAAGCCATTGACTGGTAATCAGCACCCCACTGTGCATTTATAATTGTGCTAATTTACTTTTTGTTTCCTTTATCAATATGAGGCTTGCTTTAAAAAGTCAAGTATTTTAAAAATACCAATTAGTGAGCTTAGGAGAGGGCCATGACCCCACTCACCTCTTGTTCATCTGCTTGAAGAAGATGACAAAGAGGAAGTCCTTAATTCCTCCTGCTCTTTGAGACAGAAGTGAAACCTGCCTTAGACCATAACCTCAAGTCAGGCAATTCCCATGCACCTCTCTTGTGAGCTGATCTCACAACACAGCTATGAAACAACACACAGGGAGGACCCAGCATGGCAGGGGCTAGAGGAACTCATGGTCCTGATATGAGAAACAACATGCCATGGGTGAATGCGCAAACTGGTGACTATTAGATGCTATAGAGATCAGTCACTGACTTCCCATGTGATTTGGAGCAAATCACTGTCTATAAAACAGGGATGGTCACAGGGACATGGTGAGGATTGATTACTTGGTGTTTGCAAGGACTCCAAAGATATACAGCTTTATTTAATGGTGAGTTCTTGTTTTCTTTTTTGATAAAGGAAACCAGATCTTTAATGTCATATTTTCATGCTTAAGCTCGCATACTCGGCTACCTACATGTCTAATAAAGATGGTAATACTTCAGATTTATATATAGGGTATTCCTAATGACTGCTGTGTCCTTTGTTGTGTCCCATGTGTCATGATATGCATAATTTCTTTTCCAGGTGGTACTACAGTGCTGAATACAGAAAAGCCAACAGTAATAGACAACACATTACAACCAGGTAAAAAAAAAGATCTTTCTTATTGAAAACATAATAAATTCCATACCCAAATTTCATACCAGAGACAAAATAATGAATTGCAGCACTTCCTGACTTCCTATTCCCTAAAAGTCTCTGAAGTAAAGAAGCATCTGCTCTCTCAGCTCTGTACAGTAAATATTTTATTCCTTTCATCCACATGTAGACACAGCAGAGAACAAGATTTCCTTCTGCATCAGCAAATGCCAAATGCTGACAAAATTAAACTAACTTAATCACACAGTGCACTCTGTTTAAATGTGGCATGTCAGTGACACTAAGTGTGTTTGCAAACTCCGGCAAAACAAAAACAGAGCCACACAGGCCCACTCACTATTTATATCCCTGGTTTTACAAAACTAAGACAAGTAAAGTTTGCCAGTTTTCTCCACCAGGGAGCTGGCACTTTTACAATATTGTTTTCTAGCAAGTTTTCTCAAAATGGGATTACATAAACTGCTACCATGAACTTGAAAAGAGAAAACCAAGTTGTCACTGGCAACAGGTCTTTTTTACTTAATACAATAACTAGCAGCTTTTAAAATCCTTAGTTTGCTGCTTCCACAGCTTTCAGACCATTTTTTAATATCCTGTACAATTTACTGGGAGTGGGGGAGAGGACAGACCTGGGCAGAAAACCCAAACTCCAAAAACTATGAGCACCAGTTTAAAATGCTTTGCATTAATAATTGTGGAGCGGTAAAGAGGTCAGTTTTCAGTTACTCCCATTTCCTCCATTAAAGTACAGTCAGGCACAGTCTTGCAAGTGATTTATTAACAGGGTGGGTAAGTGTTTATCATTGTTTCCTCAACCATGTGACACAATCCGCTTTTGCTTCAAGTAAAAAAAAGGGACTCATAATGCAAAAGTTTCCTAAAGGACACTGACGGTGTCAACCTGATTAAGAGATAGAGCCAACTTATCTCAGACGCTGTTCCCACTCTTGGCCTCTGTGTTCTGATATTGCAGAGGCGAGTGCTTTTACTCCCTTCAAAATTTGTCTCCAGGGTCAAGCAGTTGGCTTAGTCAGCATGCACTATTTCTAGCTCTGCCCTGCTTTATGAGCAGAGGGAGATTGTGGAGTACCGGAGCAATGAGAAACATGACAGCAGGCCAGCCCACCTTCGTGGGACACCCCTCCATGCCGCTCTTCCACAGCCAGCGTTGCTAAAGGGCTGGAGGGCTGCTGGTGATCCCACAGTTCGGAAAGGGGTTGGGGATGCAAAGGAAGAAAGGATGCTGTGCAGGGGTTTTAGAGTAAAACATTTTAATTTTTATGTCTGAAATGATCTTTTAGCTTTCTATTTTGCTGAAATGAAGGATTTTTAAAGTTTTTTTTAACTATCTTCTTGTATTTAAACAAATTGCAAATTCATAAAGTGCCTCCATACAATGCGGTTTTCCTCCCTCCTCCCCAGTGCCAGTTGTGCAGGTTGTGTTTAATCCCTTTGGCTTGGGTGGGACTCTCCAGTAATAGACTGACTATTTCTGCCAGAGATTAAGATATCCTCATTTTCTCCCCTTACTTCCCTCCTGCACCACCTTTGCTTACTCCATGATGAGCCAAGTTTTTTCTCTACTAGAGGAGTTTCTGAGGTTCCGTTCAGAGTATGCCAATGCTACTTCCCTGCATTGTGCTGGTAGGAACTGTTTCCTTCCGGGGAATAAGAGACAAGTTCACATCCCAAACTCCAGGCTCCCACATGGCACCACATTACAAAGATCATAGATAGAGATCAGTTGGATGCTAATAAATAAGAATAAGGTTTCCAGAATCTCCAGTTTAAGACATAAAGGTTTCCAGCTGCTTCATAATCCCTCACTGAAAACCAGCCAGAAAAATCCCAAAAAGGGGCAGACAGAAATTTCCCTCAACATGGGGGAACCCCTCCTGGCATGAAGGTGGTGTAAGCATTTCCTTCAGCTGAAGGGGCACGGGTGGACCTAGCTGGCACGGTGAAGCACATCAGAGCAAGAGGCCATGCAGCAGGGAGCAAGTCTGCTCCAGCAGCCATGAATAACGTAGTTTAAACTGGCCTTGAAGTTACAGAGCTGCTCAGGCCCCACCCCAGCCCTCAGCTGGCTGCGGATCAGTGCACTCCAGCTCTTTCAGTTATTCTCAAGCTGAACAAGGTATGAATTTAACACACCAAGGAGTGAGCCTTCACCTTCAGCCTTAATTCCCTCTAAGGGCTGGTTTACCTTAAGATGCTAATACACCTTGAGGTAAATGGTGAACTCCAAGCCGAAGAGCTATTCCAGATCAGTTGCAGGATGCGGGCTCCAGCGGATAACATGGCACGAGCCACACCGTGCCAGTGCTGGCCACAGCAGCTTGTGCCACGGTGATTCAGGACAGAGATTTACCAGCTCTCTCAGTAGCAGCACCTGCCGTGGCACAGGTAATTCTGCAATAGGTGCTAACGCCATGTATTGCTGTCCTCCTGCCTGCCTTGAAGCCTGCAAACACCCCTGATCTTGTTATCCCAGACTAACATGCTTGTGTGTCAAAGCCTGAGATTATCCTATTCCAACCAGCTTTCATACGCTATGGAAACAGTTAAGAGCAAATAGCTGGAAAGCCTCCATGTATGAACAAGCTTTCCATCAAGGACACTTTTACAGTTCATTTCAAGGGGACTGAATTGTAAGAAAATAAAAAAGAATCATTATTTCAAACTGCTAAAAATGTTTAAAGGTTTGGATTTTTTTTTTAAGAGAGAATCTACTTTCCTCCTCAAACAAAAAGATGCCTTTAACAACTTGTCTGTCAAGGTAAATACCTTTCAGGCCTCAGTCCTAACACTCACCAACATCTAGTCTTTTTGAACACATCTTTTTCAATTCCAAAGGACTATTTGAAATGCTTGACTCTTAGCTATTTACATACAGAGCAAGCTGTTCATTTACATTATGTGCTCTCAGCATGCACGCTCAGTTCTTTGTAAAGCAAACTGTTCAAGAAGTAAAGTATCTTGGTTTTCACACATGTAATAGCTATTTCAGAAAAATACTACTAAGAAATCCTGAGGTTAAAATCTATGCTAAGAAATTGTTTAAAGGTAGAATAGGTCTGATTCTCATTTACGGTGGGACAACTTTGCATCAATAAAGGGATATTAAAGCAGTTAAATTATCATTTACTATCATTTAAGGTAATCCTGTGCTACCAGCATAAGTGATATAAAAAGGTGAAATGCAAATATGAATCAGACCCAATATACTACTTTGAAGTGGTCCAAATTATGTTTGTAATTTCCCATTTTAATGTTGATTTACCCTTTGGCAAGAGCATCCTATAGAGAATTTTCATAGCATCTTTAATGCCATCATGCTCCTTCTTGCTTCTTGTTGGAGGAGTTATAAAAATATGTCAAAGTCTGTGGGCCACGAAAGATTAATGGACTTGCAAGAAACTCACTCAACTAGATTTTCAAATGACTTTGTTGTTCGTGTGCAGTAATGGTTCCAGCTGTGAGCAAGATGTGGTCAAGAAGTACAGCTGTTGGTTATTCTTTGAGAGGATAAATCTGTTTTAATTCAGTATCACGTACCCTACATTTTGAAAAAGGCATATGGGATTTCGTCACACCTCCCTCAGATTCTCATCTGAACTGCTGCTATTTGGTTACATAATAGCTGGTTTTCTTCATCCTCTCAATACGCACAAAGCAGGAGATCAATCACCTATTGGCAGGAAAACCATCCTAGCAGGAAAACGGGCCAGTGCTGCAGAGGGAGCCCACCAAATGCTACTCATTCCTTCTTTCCTTCCTTCTACCAGAGCTGCCAAGCTATAGTTCAAGGACAAAGAAGAGGACAGATTGCCTGTAGCTTACTGTGAGCTACTGTATCAGCCCCCTGGGACCCTTAATAGAAGTGTTGAACTATTCTGTCTTTTGCTGGGGCAGATCCATTGTCCGTACGACTAACGAACCTATCCTGATGCTACAAGTGTCTATTATTAATTGGCTAGCAGGTCTGTTTTTCCTTTTTATGGGTCCCTGGGAGAAGCATTGGAAGAGACATAAGAATAGACAATAAGAGATGGCATGTTTAAGGAGCCCATAAAATAAGAGCACTCTGAAATGCCTTGCCTTTGACCTTCAATCCTGTTGCTGTGATTGTCTAAGGAATATATTAACACAATCACTTTTAAGAAAACAGTAGGAACCTAGCAAGAAATTGCTAACTGAGAGCAGGTTACTGGTCAAACCCTGCTCAATTTCAGGGGATTCTCATTAACTTCTGCATGGAAAAGTAGTTCATTTTTATGCTACACCATGCTGTCTGTGAGACCAAAGCCAAGGAACACAGGCATGGCCAAAGCATATCGGACTTAGGCTCTTTGCCAATTTCCTGGACTATATATTTCAAATTAAAGTGTAAGAAATTCTTTATTAGATGGTGCTGTGAAATTTAGCTCTGCTTTGAAACTCTCCTTCTAATCCCAATGTTCAGAGCTGGCTTCAGACCATGAAGCAAAAGGCTTTTGTCACTCCCTACACTTCAGAATTAACAATTAAATTCTGGATATTTTCCTTATCTGTTTCACTGTCCAGTTCTCTTTGAATTGTGTTCAGCCTTAGCAGCATTCGAGGGAAGCAAGTATCACTCACATCATATGAGAAATTTTTTCCTTTCATCCACATTGATCTTCACTGGATACCTCACAGTTCTCAGGCTATGAAATGGAGAAAACAGAATATTGTAATCTTCCTTCTCTGGATTCTTCACCCATTTACATACTTCTCCTGTGTCTTCTGCTATTTATTTTTATTCAGGGTTGAACAATACCAGTCCTTTCAATCTCTTTGTGCTATGTGCTCATTTATGCTGTGTGATATCTTCAGATTGATGTGATCTATCTACCACTGTTCTCCTTTCTTGTGGTTTGAATACCACACAGGCTATCACTAGCTTTGCATGATATAATCCTTTGGGATTAATAAGATTAATTTTGTTTTACGTTTTCTAAGACCTTTTCTAAAGTTCTGTTTCATGGCTCTGATGTCAAAGCCATGCAATATAGCTCTCCCTAGGCCTCCTTGACAATGAAAGGCTATTTTTCACAAACTTAAAACCCTTTAATTCATTTAAATGTCACTCCGTTTCTTTAAAAACTCCCCTTGATTTTCAGATGTCCCTTTTTGGGCAAGATGTCTTTGATCATGGCCCCGTTGTCTAGGAAGAAAAAAACATATACTGAAGAAAGAAACATAATGGATTGCCTTTCTGCACTCATGTGTGCACAGGCTGAGTTCTGCTTCTTCAACATTTTGAGCCCAAAGAGAGATTATTCACCATGATCTGCCCCTTTCCTAGAAAGGGCTAGGGTCCTCCAGGAAACATGTTTTCCTCACATTGAATTCCTGTGCCAGACATTATCTGTTTAATTCATTTGTTTCCAGCTAGGATGCCGTATTCGTGACAATGTGGAGTAGACCCCTCTGGAGGCCAGTGGGAGGGAGGGGGAGGCGGGCGGGATGGGGCAGATGAAAGGAAGGAGCGAAGAATGAGGGCTCAGTGCAGAGAGATGCCGCAGCACAGCCAAGGTACTGACAGGGGGAGGAGAGGGGCAGGAGCTGCCGTGCGCATGGACCTCTCTGCTGACAGAAAGACATTTTCTAGGGGCCAGAGTGGAGAGGGCACAGTGGCTGCAATGCAGGAATCCAGTGAGTTGAGTTAAAACTGTGTCTGGGAGCAAGGACCTACCAAACAAGGACACAGCAGGCAAGGAGAGAATGATACATGAACCCTTTTTGCATCCGTTCTGTCTCAACCTACTCACCTGAGGCTTTCTCTGTGTTGATAAAATGATTATTCTAGTTTACTTTCCATTAAAATCTGGGTTGTGTGTTCAAAAGCTTTTGCAGTCTTCCCTGGGCAGCTCACTATGTGGAGGAGGTTGTTGCCTCTTCAGACTAGAAGAGATCCATCTCAAAGGTCTGGCCAGCCACAGGTCCCAACACACTTCCCATATTTCTCCATATTTTCCCACAATAAGCAAAACGCATTCTAGGGGCTGCATTATCTTTCCTGACTTTTTTTTTTTTTTTATAATGGCCAAGAAAGCAAAAGAACACAATTCTTCCCGCAGAGCTGATATTGATGGGAGCACGGAGTCCTTTGTTCTTAGTTCATACTTGCACAAAGCATCTCATTAAAGTAAACCTAAGCTATTCCTTTAATAAAGCATGAGTCATGCCTGAGAAAAGACTTCAGGATTTGGTCACATTGGTGTGGGAAGGGTATTGCTCTACTGGGAGTTTTCATTGCTCAAGGTGAGGTAAAGGTTCATACCAATGGGGTAAGAACCAAAAGCCCAAAAGATTTCAAACCACTTCTGAAAATAAGAAATGCAAGGTATTTATATGCTATCTTTTTATAATCTTTCCATTCAAGTACCAAGTTCTATTGAAGAAAATAAGCTACTATGTATTAAACCTTTGGGCAGAATTAAAGAGAAGCTGAAAACAAGATATGATCTCATCCTGACCATAATACCAGACTTCCCTTGTTTTACATGGAGCTTGTTTTGAAGCTTATTTTGAGTTCATTTGGCAATCAGCCACATTTGTCCCTTTCCCATCTCAATTTGTCCATTTCAATGCTGCCATCTTGTGGGCCTGCTTAACTGTCTGGAAGATGCTGAAATAAGTTCCTTACTGAAGCCACATACTATACATTTCACCAGAAATCCTCTCCTGCCAAGGACATTCCATTACTGTTTCTGCCCTTTCTTATTTTTGTCCAAATCTTCCTGTGACGTGTTGCAAAATGTTGCACAATTATGGTACAAATAGATATTATCAACCAGCAAATATATCTAATAAGCCAGAGCTTTCTTTTTGAGTCATATATGTTACAGTACAGTTACAAGCTAATGTGGGCAAATCAGAAGATTTGCCACAAAAAAACCACAAAAAAAATCCTAAAATATGGGTCATAAAGAGACAAGAAACAACCACGTCATTTACTAGAAATAGTCATTCTTCATCTGTTTCCCAGCAGGGCTGCTCTTGCTATAGCTTCTCAGAGTTTCAAGTAGGAACAGCTCTGTTAATAGTCAAATGCATGCATTTGGTTTTGAAGTACAAAATCTGAATTGTGCAATTAATAATCACATTTTGTCCCTCCTTTTCCCTCTTTCCTTGCAGAGCTGCCACTATACAACTTCAACTGTGCCTTTGGTTGGGGATCCCAAAAGACTTTGTGCCACTGGGAGCACGACAACCAGGTGGATTTAAAGTGGGCAATCCTGACCAGCAAAACTGGGCCGATTCAAGATCACACAGGTAATCATGAGTTCATGATTTAGCTGTTTTACATGGGAAGAGGTTGTTCTGCTTAATACCAACATGCCTTCCAAAACCAGAGGAGAATGAGTTATACCTAAAATATGTAGAGTCTCAAAGATGATTCTCTAGGCAACCTAACCCATTGTATGTAGTCACAACTGACCATAATTGTCCTTTCTGTTGGGGAATAAAGAACATTTATTGTCAGGAATTAAAGATATTCCCTTCTCCTGACTTGCTTTTGGATAATGACCATCTAGGGTAGAAAAAAACCTGAATGACCAAATATTCTGCAAATATCACTCACCAAGTGATACAGTCATAAACAAACCTCACATTGTTCCTATTTGTAGTTAGAGGGGCTGCCCACCACAGAAAGGCGTTGTAAGTGAAACCTCCCAGATGGATGTATTTCCATGCCTCCTCCTCTCCAGCAGGAGTCGGAGATTATAGCCATCCCTTCGCTCACACACAGCTTTTCCAGAAATATCACCCTGGGAAATTGATTGTTCGGTTTTGTAGTATCTAAGTCATGGCTCTGCATAATTAGGCAATAAATATGCTGCTGGCTAGTGGCAAAGGGAGAGCGCTGCGTGACCTGCACAGCCTCTAGCTTTAGTGTTCTCTCTTGCATACGTGCAGATTAATCAAATGTGTTGAGATGAATCCCCCTTCCCACTTCTGCAGCCCCTTTGCCTAATGAGAATGACAAGGAAATTAGACAAAATTGGACTTTTTACATTCTGAGACACTTTCAATTGAATCTTAAGACAAGTACAGTAGTTTCAGGGAAAAAAAAACTTATAATACTTTGACTATAAATGGCATTGTACAAATAAATGGCATCAAATTAACTAAATGCAGTTAGCTGAAGTGAAGGCTGTAATGGTGGAAAAATTGATGTAAAGTGAAATGGCTCAGTAGGATCTGACATTGAAAGGAGGTTAAAAGCTATGTTAGCCAGAGACTGACAAAATCTAAAAGGCATGCATAAGTAAAGCTCTAATTAAGACAATGAAGACAGAGTTCCTGACCCAGCACTGCAATAATATTCTGGAAATGAGAGCTATCTGCACTTTGGCACCAAGGATTACAGAGATACTGAACCTGTCTTCAATCAAGAGATGAAGAAATTATATTCTTCAAATGAGATTTTGTTGTTTCTGCTGGGCCCTGCTAGTGCAGAAGACTTATTTGTTCCATTAGCTGTAGCTTCAGTAAGTCTTAGAGACAGCCCCTTTTGCTCCTTACTGCACTAACTTTCAATATTTTCCAAAATTTTCCTTCAACTCTAAGGGCACCTTCACCCGCCAGGTTTGCCATTCGCCTGCCAGCAGCTACAGAATGAGTGTGGTGGGTGTGAACGCAGACCACAAGCAGTCTGAATGGCACTGCCATCCCAAAAAAGCCCCTCAGTGTCACCACTACACATCAAGGCCACCCTCTATTTTGGGAGAACTGCAATGAGCAATTCCCAGGCATATCTTGCTCTCAGCTGCATTTGTATAAAGCTGAGGAAACTCCACAGAAGTGATCTTCAACAGCAATTGCTTTAGGACAGCAGGATGTGCTGTATGTCACTTGAAATTATACATGTTATGATTAAATCTGGCCAGAGTTAAGTCTTCCAACTGAGACAGCCATCCTAATGCTGTGATTATTTTTCTTTTTTCCTCCCTTTGGATTTCCCTGTCACCATTCTTTGATGAGATTTGCACATGTTGTGCTGCCCTCTGCACAGAAGCAAAAGTGGAAAGAACATACAGGCACAAGCACTGCTGCTGAAGAAGCTGGACAAGATGTTACTGCAGTAAGATAGAAAAAAGGAAAAAAAAAAAAAAGCCTAAATTTTTTTGGCAATTTAATATCATCTTCCCTTATAAAATTCTTGCAAAGACCAGATACTTCCACATGCATATTGGCCAGGATACCTCTGACTGCCCACAGAAAAATCCAAATAAAAGAAAACATCCTTGTCTCCTGTTAGAAGAAATATTTCTCTTTCTAATTTATTAGGCCCACTCCTTCCAACCACTGGGTTTAGCTTGCTCCTCTTTGTTCCTGGTTCACCTTTTACTACCCTGTCCTTCTAATACTTCCCAGAGTGGCAATGCTGGTCTTCCCTTCTTCACTGGTGCAGGACTATATCATTACAACCCAGCAAGTCTCCGTTATACATTATTTCAAATGAAATTCAAGAATATCATGTATAAGCAAAGACCAATATCAGACCAGATCTGATAAAACATCACCCTTCCAAAACATCTTATTTTGCCTCTTTTTTACTTTTATTTTGTTTAAGCATTGGTATAAACAGACATATATATACTTATTTCAGCATTTGAGAAGTAGTATTTCTTATTATTACTTTTCTTCCTCCTACTTTCTAAATAACTTTATACCAATGCCAATAAATGCTGTCTCCATCCTTTTGTGTGAGTGCATTACACATGCAATCTATTCTTACACACACCAGGATGAACTTTGTATTTTTCCACCATAATTCTCTGCAAAGAAGCTGTTCAAAAGCTGACTGGAATGGATGTCTGGCTGGTGTAGATCAGAAGCACTTCTCTGTAGTCAGTATCTTACTTAGCAATTTTCTGTTACCAAACTAATCACACGCCCACATGTTTCTCTCCCAGTGTGATTAAGCAAGTAATTTTCCAAGGTAAGGGTACTAGGTATTCAGATTTCAACGTGTGTAAATCTATTATGCTCTTCCGAAAATACCAGTCATAATCTTACTCTTTCAGGAAGTGGCTCACAAACAGACAGAGCCCAACATATTATTGCCAAAGTCAAGGGAATAACTCTGGCACCATTTGTGACAATGCTCAGACTTTATTTAGGAGCACTGTTTAGCTCTCAGTAGTTCCTGATCTCTGACCATGGCTGTTGAAAGCTAGTTTATCCTCTGGTGTTCTTCCCATTCTAATCTTGCCTTCTCAAGCACAGATCACTTTAAACGGAGACTAAAAATAGCTCTTTGCACAATTAGTGTAGAGTAGGCCCCAAGGGATTTCTGTCTAGCCTGCTGAACTAGGGCTGGCTCTCTTCAGGAGTCACCTGCTGACTAACGGAGCACACACTGTCACACCAAACATGCTTTTGCCTCCTTCCCTGAGTGAAAGAAAATGCCTTGTGTGTGCCATGTAGCAAACATCTCATTACAGTTCACTCTCAGCACAAAGCATCCCAGTGAACAGCAAAGGAGACTGCCAGAAGAAATAAACTTTCCTTAGAGCACATCAGCTTTCCTAGAGCTCCTGAACCAGTCTCCTCTGACTCTCTTTGTTGTGAGGCTTGACCCATCAGAATGGGAAGAAGGCAAAATGGGGGTGGTGGTGGTTGGGGCTTCTTAGGTAAACAAGAGTATGAAAGCTGGTGGCTATTCCTAATGCAGTCCTTCTGTCACAGTAGGAGATGGCAATTTCATTTACTCGCAAGCTGACGAAAGCCAGAAAGGCAAAGTCGCCCGACTGCTGAGCCCCATGATTTACTCGCAGAACTCTGCCCACTGCATGACTTTCTGGTACCATATGTCCGGCGCACACGTTGGCACCCTGAAGATCAAACTGCGGTACCAGAAGCCGGACGAATACGATCAGGTGCTGTGGACCCTGAGCGGGCACCAGGCAAACTGCTGGAAGGAAGGACGCGTTCTTCTTCACAAGTCTGTGAAACACTATCAGGTGAGCTTGGCCGCTTCTCGCTGAACTTAACAGAGCTGAGGCCAATAAGACGTTGCCGGTCATGTTTTATACACTGTAGCAGAAAATGTCACTGAAGGATTTATGTAGACAGTATTATAACTCAGATGAGGTGCTGTTGCTGTGACAGTAATAATAGTGGCATATTTCATGGTATCTCAGATGACAGTGATACAAGCAATTTGTTATTGAAGGCCAAATAAATAGTTTAGAAATCACTTCTCATGTCCCAAAACTGCATCCTTGCCAGAGTTTTGCTGCTGGTGTAAAAGACTTTAATGAAGTTATGACATTCTATAAATTCACATTTGAATTTTTAAGTTCATAAACGCATACAGTGAAGATTGGCAGGCCACAATCAAAGTACATGTAGATGTGGCATCACGACAAGTGAAGATGTGTGCTAACAACTAATTAAGATATCCTGAATGCTGCAATTGTGTGTTAACAGAAAAACAATGTGAACATTATCTTATTTTGCCAGGTGGTTATTGAGGGAGAAATTGGAAAAGGAACTGGAGGAATTGCTGTGGATGATATTAAAATTGACAATCACGTAGCACAAGAGGATTGCCGAAGTAAGTACGAGTAGCAAGAACATACAGAAATCTCATCCAAAACATTATTTATTTTGTTTTGATAGCTGTTTTTTTCTGTAAGAATGGGATAGATAATTATTGACTCTGTAGGAAGTTTTGCACTGAAACTATCCTGATCTGGCCCACAGCTTTATTCATAGTAAGTGCCACTGGTATCACCTCAGTACCACAGCAACTACAGTCTTTTGGATCAGAACTGGCATCCTACTGACATGGGTCACAGCATGTTCACATCCTCACATCTCTCCCTGTATTTCATATTGCTGTCCTCATTAAATTTCTCTGCTTTTCCTAATGTTCTTCCCTCATTTAACTAATGCTCAATATCCAATTTTACTTCTTCACCCTTTCTAGATCACTTACCACCAAGCTTACTTTAATTCTACCCGAGGATTTTTAAAGAACCATATCAAACCCTTACAGGATACACAGATAGTGTGAAATAGCCCCTGCTCTATCCTCGGCTGTTCTGTAATTCTGAGTTTGCTGTGACTTGTTTGCTATAGTCACCAGCACCCAGACATGTGGGACATGAAGTAATGTCAGAACATGGCCCTTTCCACATCTGAGCCAGGCTGTTCCTGAGCTGCTATTTGAGTCCTTTTATTTCTGGCCAGTCTTGAGTTATTCCAGTCACTGCTGATCATATGTGCATTGCATACTACAAGTAATTTGGCAGCAGCAACCCCAGATAAACACAAGCAACAGAACCCTGCCCTTCATGATGAAGATGAAGCAATGACTTTTATGTAGGAGACGGAATAGAACTGAGAACCCTCAGCATCAGAAGTATAAACTTATGCCATGCCAGTTAGCAACACAACTGAGAGCAATAATAGAGGGTGTTCCTCACCTTTTGTAGCTAATAGCCTTTTGAGAGTAACATGACAGACTTCAGCTACATGGTAACTTCACTGCAGGATGAGAAAACTGTACAATCTCTTTTTATCACACAGTCCATCTCCTGGGGTTCATCATATGCCACCAGAGTGGCAATTGCCAGGAAAGAGAGCAGGACGCACTGCTTAGTCCTCCTGCAGTGTCCTTAGGTGCCAGGAAGGGTGCTGGGACCACAGTGATGGTATTTATCTGACTCCAAATGAGAGAGGGAAGTAACTTCTTTCCTACCTCTACATGTTTTGGTTGTTCAAACCAAATGCTAAGCAAAGATTTTGGCCTGTGGGAGCTAAAGCCAAAAGCTTAGTCTGAAGCCCAAACACAAGTGGTCTTGCTGCAGTCAGTGAAACTATTCTCGTGATTAACTGTGCCTATGCTGATGAAGTGTTATGGAACTGGGCTCCAAAATTGTAAATACAATGAATGAGATACTAATTCATCACACTGACTTCTCTTTCCCAGACATGGAAAACCCCTGCTGATAACTAAAACTGTGCCAAGACTGGGCAGAGAGGAGTTTTTAAGTCTTTCTTTTTTCTCCATTAGTTTTCAGAGCCCATCATAATGAACAGTTCTGTCAAGCTGACATAATGATGCTCTGACACAGAAAAATCTGCTATACCATTATTGCCAGCATGATAGTCAATCAGTGTTTGTAACCTTAATAATCAATGTCAATTCTCTTTGCTTCATTAGAATCAACTGATGTGGAGAATGAAATAGATGAAGAAGAAGACCCAGAAAGTAATCAAACAGGTAAAAATTCTGTTATTGTTAAAAGGGAATGAATTTTAAAGTGTGTTTTCATGTGAATTTGTGTATTCTATTTATTTATTTATAGATTAGTTCTCTAACTGCATATTGTATTAAGGTTTTTGATTTATCTAGATCAGATGCTAAGAAAGCTTACATTTATTTGAAGGATATAATATTTTTCGTTCTTCTATGTCATATAATCTTATGGACTTTGTATTTTTTATACCTGTCTCAAACCTTTCAAACTTTATATACAATATTTGCTACATTGTATACATATATATGCATGCACATTATAGCTCCTTAATATTTTTTTTATCTAGAAGGCTTGTCCACAGCTGAAGAAACAGCTGTCATTATATCTTACAATTTATGACTCACACAGTGTCTAGATAATTAGGCTCAAAACTCTTCAGGCTAATTGTTTCTCAGACCTGGCTGAAAATGTCATTTTATGACCAGTCTACCACAGCATTATCATTTTCCATGATGATAGGTGTAAATGGATCATTAAATGGATCATAATTGTCATATTGTCCCAATAATAAAATATACTTGTATTTTTCAGGCAATGAGCTTAATTTTTTTTCTGTTACAGTCAACAGGATTGCTTTCATTGATTTCAGTGAAAGCAGGGTTTGTTCAAAAAGACTTTTTGGCTTTTCCTGCAACAATTAGCAGGGCTTGCAAGCTTATTGGAGCTCTTTCATAAACTGAAAGTGTTGAGGGAAAACATTATGACACACAGTGAATATTTTACAGAAGGGGGCAGAGTGCTCTTCTGTGTCAGTTCTGTCACTATTTCCATTTCAAGGTCCAATCCTGAAGTCGGTGGAGATGGACTCAAAATGGCTGGAGATTCCCAACCAATGCCTAAGGCTATAAACATTAACACTGAGCTGAACAAGATTTAATTAACATTTTTGAGCTAAATACTGCAAACTGGCAAAACACAATCAAAAGGTCTAGTTATTCATTCCCAAGACTCCCACTTAATCCAAGGCAGAATCAGACCCCTACTAACATGCAGCAGATTCAGGGATTGGAGAACAGTATGAAAAAAATCACCGACTATTTGGGCTGCGTTATAGTTTTCAGCTATTTACGACTGCCTCCAAAAAGCTAGGTTTTCAAATTATATAGCAATTTATGTCAGAAACTCAATGTCCTTTTTCCAAATTTCCCACTCATCAAACCAAGTTCTACCTAGAATCAGTTCTGAGAATTTTGCAATTGTTTACTCCATTTCAGGGTTTACGCCTCCATACCATACAGGCGAGGACTATGATGATATCTCCAGGAAACCAGGCAACGTCCTGAAGACCCTAGATCCAATCCTTATTACCATTATAGCCATGAGTGCACTCGGGGTGCTTTTAGGAGCCATCTGTGGAGTTGTCCTGTACTGTGCCTGTTGGCACAATGGGATGTCAGAGAGGAACTTGTCTGCACTGGAGAATTACAATTTTGAACTGGTCGATGGTGTAAAACTGAAAAAAGATAAACTAAACACACAGAATTCATACTCGGAAGCATGAAGGTATAAAGCGACTGGAGAAGTTTCAGAGAATCGGGATGGAAGGACATAGCTCGGTCGTGCTGGGGAACTGTTGATCTTCTTTTACTGTACAGGCTGAAAAGTGCATTGATGACACTGAGCCAAGCTTTTCTCAGGAGCTTCAATGAGTGTGTAACCGATAAACATGGACAACTATCTGTGTTAACAATCTGAATCATGTACAGTCTGCTTTTTCTGTTGGTTTTATTTGAAATAATCAAATGCTGGTGTTGAGACCAAGTATGATTGACTTATAGTTCATTTTGTCTTTCTTTTTCTCCCTCTCTTTTGTTTTCCGTTAATGGATAATTTTGTTTTTACTGTGCAAAATCCAAGATGCTGTCACAAAATGTATTCAGTGGGGTCCTTTGGATGGACATGCTGTTTGTAGCTCAGTGCCCAGAAAATATTGGAGTAACAGCAATTTAGTGGACTCCTGCACCTGTATTTGTGTATAATTGCTCGTGTTGTGCATAGGCAAAGAAGGGTTAGGATGTTTTTGAAAGTACTGCTGCATCAGTACTGATATAGTGTGTCAGCTCTGTTTACGAAGCAATACAGTCAAATTTTATTGATGTTTTTCAGTGTTGTACTAAATTTTGTGCTTGTGAACTCCATAAAAGAGTATGTGCCATCATCAGACACAACTGGTAACCGAGTGTACTGCCTAAAAACTAAACAAAAAAGTCCTTGGCACTGGCTAGTGTATGTCCTCTCAAGTGCCTTTTTGTTTGTACTGCTTCTCATTGTGTTAACATTAACTACAGCTCTGCTTCTCTGCAGTTATGCCCTTGTCTTTAATCATACTCTGATGGCGCACTGACTAAAAGAAAAGTATATTTTAGTGTGAGAAAGTAGCCTCAGCAAGGCAAGGGCTAATCAGATTTGACAACCTGGCTCGATTGTTCTGCTTTCTGTATTTCAACTTCATGTCTCTTGACCCTTTTGTATAAAGCTGCAATATCCCCTTTTATTGTTCTTTCATATAGAATGTATTTTCAAATGTAAAATCTCTCTCCCTTTCTCTTCTCTTCTCTTCCTCTCTCTCTTTCTCTCTCTGAGTAGATTGCATAAGCATTTGCCATTGCCAAGGAAAGAAAACTGCAGCTTTAACTTGCTGGTAATGGCAAAGGATTTTATTAGAGTTTGTGTTAAAAAATAAGGGAAAATTCTTAACTTTACCCTCCAAAGTTGAACTTTGGGTTTCTTCTTAACAGCATAAAGTGACAGTATCTTTTTTCCTGAAGTCATGAAACATGTCTTTTATCCTGAACAGCTTGCCTGTTAATTACACTAGGGAAAATTATTCGCTTAGTGAAAAGATTGCCTTTAAAATGAGAAACTTTCCTCCTCCTGCCCCTACCTGAACCCAGAGTTCTGTTCTCTCAGTAAACGTGTATTTGCATGCTAATCAATGCTAATTGGGCTTACGCATGGGTACTGATGGCAGAATAAAATCCCACAGTGTATGTAGGGTATGTTCTTGCCATCCTGTTATATCCAATTGGCATTTCATACCAGGAGGTTTCTGTTTGACCAGAAGTGCCAATAGTGACAGATTCAGTCAGCTGAGTAGTGTAAGCTGTCAGAAAAATGTGTTTGACAATTATGTGGCAATTTTTTAATATTTTAGGACAAATATTATTGGACAAATAATATTCAACAGCCTATGCAGCTGGTTCAACAGGGTAAAAAGAAACAAGATTCTGTTGCCCTCAGGGGTCCATAGGAGGAGGTGAGAGACCAGAGGGATTATTCCCCTCCTGCAGGTGTGAGGGGAGCCCCTGGTTCTCTGCGGTGACCCGCACACAGCACAGCCATAGCTGGGGAGGCAGTGGAAGAAGGCAGCTTTGACCTTCCCCTGGGTGTCCACCAACCAGCAGGTAAAATCAGTGCAAACATGGGGAAAGAAATGTCCTGCAAAGTGCTGAACTCATGTTTTTCCTCACTGAATTCCCCGAGCAGAGTCAGGGAAGTAACTGTGACTTTCTGAGTTAGTCTTTTCCAAAACTGCTTTTGTAGTAGAGCAATGAAGTATCCTTCAGCCCAGGATTAGGACTAAAGAAGGGCTAATTCAGCCTTGAATTACTAGAGCAACAGAATCCACCCCTATTTATCAATTAAATGTTTTGAAGCATATCATTTCACCAATGTGAACCATAAAACAGAAAAACAGTGGACAGTTGCTACTGCAAAGGAGTCCTAAAGGCAGAGACTATAGTGAATATTCAAACACCCACTTAGATGCCTAAATTGGAAGGGTTACCTCTCCAGGCTCCTTCTCCCGGGGTCCTCCAGAAGGTGAGACAGAGCACCTAAGGCCTGAAAGATAGGCCTAAAAGTTACTCCATGAAATGTCCCATGTGACAAACTCACTTTGGCAGAGGCAGAATTTTCATTTGTATCCAACAGTGTAATTTGACCATAATAACATCGCAGCAGCTAGTTAATTAACCCAAAGAAAAAATGGATTTTTCAAAACTATTTTCAGCACACTACCGCCGTGTGATTCAGGTGTTAGGGTCTGTTCTCCTTAGCTGAAAAAACTTCTAGTCCACTAACCTGACTGAGAGTTACATGCATATGTTGCCTTGAAGAGAAAATCCCATTGGGGAGCCCAAGCCCAAAACCTTTTGAAATATTCCCATGGATTTCAATAGATTCTGGAAAAGCTCTTGGTCTTGATCTATTTGAACAGTAAAGCTGGTGGTTGGTGGTTTTTTTCTTCTTTTAACATACTGAGAATAGTGAACATAAAAAGAAATGTATCTCCTTTGTGGTCTTCAGACCTTACTATGATAATGAGGATCTAGCACTGAAGATGTGATTTCTCTGAAGGTAGTAGAATGAAAGTTGCCCTTCAATAAAGGAAAAATGATACTGCAACTTTACATTGAAAAGTATCTTGCACTGATAAATATATTTAAAAAAAATATATGTTTATAAAGTTATTAATTTGTAAAGGCAGTGTTACAAAATGTTCCGTTTATATTGTTTTAGATTGTTTCATAATTTTTAAAGTGTAAAATAACATATTTTTTTCTTTATTGAAAAACTATAAAAATCTTCTGTAGTAAAATGATTTCATTTTACTGGTATATTATTGCTTCATGTTTTGTACCATCATAAAACTTTGTGCAAATTTTTTTTACAGAAATTTTTATTTTCTATGACAATATGACACTTGTAAATTGTTGTTTCAAAATGAACAGCGAAGCCTTAACTTTAAATGACATTTGTATTCTCAGACACTGAGTAGCATAAAAAAAAATCACATAGAACTGAACTGTAACTTAAATTTCCAAACTATGACTACTACATTCCAAAGAAACAGTTGAATTAAACATTTTCATAAAATGTCCCATACCTGATGTATTTTATTATACTAGAATGGATTGGTTTTATTAAATGGCTGGCTTTATTTAGCACCTTGCAACAAGCACAATGTTTTAATCATGGTTACATTTGTTGGTAGGCTACTCCAACAAACAGACACCTTGGTGGGACCATTCATGGTTTAGGATGGAGGGATTCACCCTCTACCTGCCCAATTCTCTCTCCCTGATGGAAGACACTCCCACTACATGCCTAACTTTCAGCCAAACAGCAGGAATTTAAGAGGGCAAATCTGTCACCACTGCTTGCAGGTTGTAATTCACCTTGCTGCCGTGGGAAGCACAAGCTACGCGCCCTACATAAGTCATACCCATCCCTCATGGCTTGCTCTTAGGTGGGGGTGAGTTTTACCAGGGAGTAATGTCCATTTTTGACAAGTTGCTCCACTAAGTCTTTACTCCAGTAGTAAGGTCTGTACTGATGAGGTCCTTGCAAATTTCCACCAAAGTCATCAGGACTTCCCCAACCATGGCCAAATCTCCCAATGCAACACAGAAGTTGCTGATGGGAGAAAATGCTGCAAAAGCAACTCATTGGGCCTGATTCAGCATTCAGTTGGGTACTGAATTCATCTGTGGAACATATGATCATGGGTAGGGAGACCTTCAAGAAATTTGCATCCAGACCAGAAGCTTTAGATTGCACATTTCCCGTTTTATGCAATACTTACCTATTTGTTTCTTTTTAATACTGAGCAGTCTGCACATTAAAGTTTGTCCAATCTTTTCTTTATGTTGCACATATGAACAGTGCACATACTGTCAGTATGTCACTAGGTCGAGTGCTCATGAACAAACATTTTGCTTCAGCTATTTTACTACTCCTGGGGAAAATATTGTATCTATTACCATATATTTGACAATTGTTACACTTGAAGAGGAAGTATCACATCTTTTCTCCTCAAAAGAGCGGTGTTGTGGGTACCTGTTTAAAATATGAGATGGAACTACAGCAATGCACCTGAGCAAAACTTGGCTTTGTGGTCAGAATAGGGATTGCTTTCAAAAGACAGTTGTGAAGGTTGTTTTCTATGTAATCACTAAATCCAAATTCCTTAGAAATGTGCTTCATTGCATTCTGCTTGCTTCTGTAATAACCAGCCACGGGGCTCTTTGAGGGAAAATAAATGGCAATGGAATTAATTAGTGAAAAAAGAAATCTATAAAGTGAATCCATTGAGGACGAAGTTCAGAAAAGAGAGGCAAGTATTTTAAGTTAAGAAAATTCTCTTTCTTTCATTTAGGGGAAATTAATTAGCCTAGAAGCTAACAACTACTTAGCACTAAACCTTCAGTTTTCCACACTAAATAGGCTGCATAAAGGAAAGACAAAAATAGTGCAATGGGATCTGAATTACGTTTCAGATCATAACTTGTAGACTTGAAAGAAAAAGAAGAGCAGATGGAAATAACAGATGGGTCAGCTACAGACAACCAGTGCCAGGAGTGCATAACTCTGAGGCTCAAATATTAGGGTCATAGTCTGTAAAAAGGGTCTTTGGCAGGTAGAGACAAGAAAACCCTATTATTATTTCACCAATTAAATGTACCAGCCCTGAGCCAGCAGACACATAGCCACAGTGCTGAGCCCAGTCCCATTTCCTTGCCTTTTGGCAGGACGTAAAATACAATTACACAGCAAAAGGCAGATGTACAGGAAAAGCAGGGGCAGCACAGCTGAGGTATGGTTGGGTAAGGCCCACTGGCATCATGGAAATGACAGCAGTGCCTACCTGTACAGACCTGCCCACTGGACCAAAGCTGCCAGTCCCAGTGGAGATGAAGGCTCCTTAGTCCTCATAAACTACCTTCTATGAGGCATATGAGGGCTTAACAGGTGCATACTCATATAGCTCTAAAATTGACCCTCATAAGTCTTTTCTTATGTACAATTAGTCCATTTTCCTAACCTGCTTTCCCAAAGTCAAATGTCAAAGTTGGTTTTGATTTTTCAGATCATGGTATCTGGATGTTAGATCCCAGAACTAATTCCCTTCCCATTCCTTAATTGTTTTGTCCTTTGCAATGCATTATGCCTAACAGCATATTGGTTCAAGCAACATTAATTTATTAGAGCTTTAATTTCTTCTTTTATAGCATTTTATGCCTCAAGTCACCCATAACCACAATTTTATCTACAAGTGTTTGTTAAATTATAACAAAGTGTATCTATTTTTTTTTTTTTTTCCTGCCATGGGATACTTTGTATAGCTGTTTTATTTGCCAATTAGTCCCCATGTAGACCCTGATTGCTTTTCTACAGCAGGTCAGTTCTCTATATACACTTCTGTTCTCATAGCTACACACAATCAAACTCTAATCTTACCACCTCAGGACTGGTGGTGTCTCAATGTTTATAACTGAAAAAATCTCATTAAAAAGTCTTCCAGAATTTTTCACAGATGGATGGAGTCTTATCATGTGTCCAAATCTAATTCCACCCTCAATAACCATAGTCTCCTATCTAAATTTACATTGTTTTTATTCATCTCTCAGACATTTGATTCATGTCCCTGTCATTGTACAGCATCACTGTGCACCATGCACTGTGTTTTATTACAGACAGTTGTGTTTCCACAATGGGTGAGGTGGGTCAGATTGGAAAAGGAATTATAGTCTTACTGGAGCACTGTGGGCACCAGAGAGGTCAGGTGGTGCTCTCAAGAGGAGAAGGGAGGGAGGAGATTTGGCAGGGTTTGTCAGGTGTTGCTGTGACAAAGACTGAGGAATTTAACAATGAGAGGCTGCAGGATGAAGGGCTTGCCTGAGGAAACAAGTATTTCAGGTGACATAAGCTGCAAAAGGAATTATCAGAAAATTCCCATGTTCAGTTTCTTCATTTTTCCCTCGCAAAAAACCCTTCCCAATTTTCAAAAAATGTCTGAATCACAGAAATGTCTCTGGCAGCAGTCATCCATTTTTACATCCTCAGGCATGGAAGAAGGGATTGGGGGTACCAACCCATCTATTAGCTGAACGTAAATGGTAGATTTCTACACTCAAAGCAGCAACAGGAGCGGCTGTGTCTTTGAAGACCCAGGAGCATCTCAGGACTATAAGACTGGCATTCTTCATGCCTCATTTTCATCTTGAGTGCCTTTATTCCCTTTCCTCTGTTGTTTTATGCCATTTGTTTCAGAAGTAAATTGCCTGGGCTGAACTACTGTTTTTTGTGATTTCCTACCATTTATATATTTTTCCTTAGTGCAATTTATGCTTTTCTCGCTGCTCAAATACATTTATAAACATCTCCAAATACATTTATAAACATCTCCCTGTGCATTACTAAGGCATGCATAGCATGAAATAGCCCCACCCACTGCCACACATATCCCATGTCAGAACAGGAAAGAAGAATCCACCTCGTCCCACCCCTCCTCTTCCACATCCCTGCCAGGACTGTGTTGTTCTCCATGTTAGGGACCCAGACACTATGCCTTTAATAAATAATCTACCTTTCAGGGACCCTCAGTGTTTTCTACATCAGGCCTGATATCTTTGCATTAATCATTAATTAAATATTGATACCAATCTTCCTACTAAATATTTACTTACCAGCTTCATAACTGTTATCATACCAGAGTGGGTCACTCTCATTTTGCCTTTTGAGACTACTAACTAGACCCCGGTGTTTTGTCTGTCTCTCCTTTTAACCTTCTAATTTGACTGTTTCCCATAGCTCTATCAGCAAGGGAAAAAAAAATGAGAAAACCTAAAATGAAGGCATAGCTGTGTCTGCTTTCTATCTATGTGACTGAAAGAACCCATTGAATATGTAAAAAAAAAAAAAAAAAAAAAAAAAAAAAAATCTTTTTATTTTGAAATGTGTTTTTGGGGACAGAAGAGGAAAGCCACCAGACTGGTTAGAGGTGGTATTTGAGATGCCTGGGAAGCAGTGAGGAGACAGCCACTGGAGCCTTCTGAAAACTATGCTGTAACGTCTGGAACGGCTTAACAACTCCTCAAAGTGATGGGAGCACAGGATTATCAAAGTAGGCAGGCTGTGAAGGTATTGTTTTACCCCAAGCACCCCAAGCAAAATGGAATAAAAGCAGGAAAATAGTCAGTGTTAAGAGCAGATCAGAAAGGACCTCCTTATTCTAGGTTCTACTAGTTTATCTTTTAATCAGTCCTCAGAAGATGGGAGGCAAAGCAAGGAATAAACTCAACTACGACTCAGTCCCACCTACAGCTCACGTTGACTGATTCATGTCCTACAGTTATCGTTCAGCTCTGGGGCAAGGAGAAGCTGGTTGCCACCACCCTTTGTGTGAAAGATCTGACTCTGAACACCAACTCCTTTGCATGTCCTCCAAACGGTTGCTTGCAGGAAGCGATACCACTTTGTACCCATTGCCCGCATATTAAAACGTATTTTTTCTTGCTGTAGGCCGTATGATCTTCTTTTTGCATTTCTTTGGCCTTTCTTCTTCTTAAGACAAGGCCTGCCAAATAAGCCACATTTCCCCAGACTGTTTGTCTTGCATGGTGTGGGGCACCCCAATTCCCATTTATCAGCTTAGGAAGCCCAGTGTGGGACCAGAACTCCCATTTGCTCATCTGATGCTGCTCTGCTGCCCCAGCCTCTCATGGTCTGCTGGTTGTTTTGCATCACTGTCTTGTTTGCAATAGGAGGTCATTGAAAGTTCACTTCAAATCTAGACTCTTATTTCAATGCCATAATCTGTAGGCGACTAAGGATCATCTTTGCTACTTTTAACAAGTCTTTTCACAATCTATTCCCTTTTCTTCATGCATACTGAGGTCTTAAAGTGGTCAACTTAAATCCATATATCTTGATAAAGTGCCTGAATTACTGCTGCTGAATGGTAGGCCATTATCTACAATTAGTTTATGGCTCTTAATAGCTATTATTGCAAAAGATGGATTTCTCTATAGCATAAGTGTCTCACCAAAGATCCCGTTAGTACTTTTGCTTATGGAAAGTTAAGTGGTAGCTGCTTTCTGGAAAAGATCGGGTTGCTCTCCAAGCTGGAATAAACCGGTACCAGCTTATTACTACAGGTAATAAATAGGTTATACGCATTATGAGGACTACTTGATTCTTCTTTGCTATGTACTGTATGTAGTAATGTAAATGTGCACAGCACTATATAGACAAACAAACTGAAGAAATACTGTCAGGATGTCACCATCTAGTTTAAGAGAAAAATAACCAAACATCTGTCAGTCACAAGCAGAGGACGTAGCAACTTGCCTCAGAGTAGCAGCTTTTCTTTTTCTCTTTATAGAAGTATGGTGGTTAGAACAGTTAGAATAAGTGTGTGCCAATTCATTGGAGAAAGCTATGGATTTATGAATTTCCTTGAGGAAGTGCCTTCTGATGAAGGACACAAAGGAGCAGAGAGTAGAGGCAGAGTAGATGGGGTCATGAACTTCATTTTACTCCTCATCATGAGCAATAGTGCTAAACTGATAGTCAGTCAGATCTCTCATTTTCTTTAATTTAACGCTATTCTTCTTGCTCCTTGCATTACTGACCCCACATTATAACCGAACCATGTGTTTTATTACAATGCTAAGCACTGCTTTAAATGCACATGAGAAGATTTCAGTGCTTTTTATACTGCACAGTTATGTGTGGTGAGTTTTGTTCTTTTCACATAAAGAACAATCTCAGAGCTAACAACTTGTATTATTTTAATCAAGTCTTGTTTCACACAGGTTGTGAACTTTAATACATATTGCCATTTTTTCTGGGCTTCAAATATAACGCACAACTCAGCACAAGCCTGACCTTTGTGGTTTCATATTGGCACATACTTGCTGAAGGCACTTCATTAGACACCAATGGTGACAGAGCTTTCAGCCTTTTTGCTCGCTTCATTTGGAGCTGCTGATAATTACCAATATATACATTTTAACCAATAACATATTTTGTGTGTATTAAATATAGTAAGCACACATATATATATATCTCCTGAGATGCAACCATGATTCTACAACAGAAGGTGAAGAAGCACTAGAAGTACTAGAATAGAGGGTTTGCCTAAAGGTAAAGGTCTATGTGATTATTAAACATCTGAAGGTTTTAGTCAGGTTTGGGGATTCCAGGTTTGGGGTTTCCAGGTTTGGGGAGAGTGTAATGCACTTAGAAATGCAAAGACCATCTCGTGTTGCTCTCCTAGCTCAGATTTTGCGGGCTAACAAGAGAGTCTTTAATATTCGGCAAATATTTTCCCTTACTACTTTATGCATATAGTATTTCTTGAGCCAAAGGAATTAGTATTTAATGTTTATATATTGATAGTGCCTACAGGATAACAAATTGTGGTCCCATAGTGCAAAACAACATGAAAAGACACAGAAAAATGTACTTCGTACCTCACAGACAGGAGCTGTAATGTGACTGCTGTGAGCGTAGATGGTTCTGAACCCAGTGTCTTTGTCAAGTCCCTTTATTGCCAGCTCTGTCTCTTGTATTTTCCAGAGCTGCTGCTGGTTATCAAAAGTATGGGATGCTACTACAAATGTGGTCAATTAGCCTTCAAGGGTAGCATTCAGCTACCACTGGCTAAGCTGGACATCATCTGCAAAGTGGAGTTATACCCACTTTTTCAAACACCTACCTGAGGATGGGGTAAATTTTTCTCTTACAGTATCAGTTTCTCTTGTCTATAGAATAGTTTAAATTAATCATTCATATTTAAAGTCCTATATTTTATATGGGTAAAATGAAATTAATAAAATTTCCTAACTATTTCTAATTATGAACAATCTGGTGGTGATTTCGTTTGGTTTTCCCAGGGACAAAGATCTGAACTGCTTTGACTGATTTTGACCATAGTTTCTTTTGACATCTGAAAGCATTGGTTCACCTGCTAACCAGCTAGCAGAAGTAAAACTTAACCATTTATTTTATAGTAGGACTCTCAAAACCCACTGGTTCGATTTCAGTAGTGGAGGCAAGCGTGTAGTGTGAAAGTAGGTAGAACATTGGCTCATTTATCACTGTGTCATCCACTGCTACCTACAGAACTATGATATGCCTTGAAGAAGTCTTATCCAACTCTCATACTCAGGCAGACTTGAGTCTGGTCATGTCTTTATTCAGAGTCTAGAACTAAGAATTAAACCTGGATTTTCATAGGCTTGTTAAATTTGCTTCTTATATTGGTTTTGCTCTGGCTGCTACAAGCTAATTATACTGTATTCCTACAGTGCTGCAGTTTAGACTGATCGTTGCCTACATCTATTCATTCTCACTTCCTCATCTTGTGTTTTGGTTTCATTCTGAGCTATATATATAACTTCACACAAAGCTGGGGGTTTTTTCTTAGAGATTTGATCTACCTACAATTTTATTTTCTGGTACTCCTTCTGACTCCCTGAGTAAAAAGCATGTATTTCAGAAGTGCAGCTCGTCATTCTCTCTAGGAAGTCTCAAACTTCTGCAACATATAGCTATATTCCATAAATTCCCATGCATTTCAAACCATTATGTTAGATAGTGTGTTAACTTTCTCAGCAAGAAACACACTTATGTCCATGACAGGCAGCATGAAGGATGACCCAAAATCACTGTCTGCTTTTGATACAGAAGGAGTCCTAGTGAACTTATTAATGAAACCTGACAGGACCTTGAAATGACCTGGAAGAAACTATCAGAAGTGTTAGTAAGCATTATTATAGATATTGTTATTGACACCACTGTGCTTGCAGTGAACCTCAAGATCTTTTTTGATTACCTTTTACTAGGAAAACTCATATTTCTTATCTGAATATGCATTTTAACAAAAGGGTCATGACATGTCTTCTTTCTTTTTGCATTTACATGGGCAAACAGGACAGGCCCCAGTATATGCCACATAAATCACCATCTTGGTGAAGTTTGTTCTGATTTTTTAGTGCTTGCTACACCAGAGGCATCCATATTACCTCCATGTTACTCTTCAATATATTTGGGAATCTCCGTGTTTCAGAGGGCTTTGATTTTCATCTCTTCCAAGCCTTTTTTCTGTTTCTCCACCTTCACTGTACAGAATGAAGATAAAGATTTGCTGAGTTTCTCTTCAATCATTCTACAAAAATACCTTTTTTCTTTTATGATTACTGCCTTGGGTCAGTGCGAGTTCTAAAATATAAATGCATACAAGAGACAGCTGTGATCCCTCAGGTGCATACGTTATCAAATGGCTGGAAGATACTGTACAAATGAAATGCGCAAATTATAGAGAAATGGGAAATGGCTCATCATTTCCAAATCCTTTAAATAGGAGTAATCAGACATCTCAGAATCTGCTAAGCTATGCTGAAGCTGGGGAAAGGACTGAGCAATCAAAATGTCCCTGTTCTTCCTGCTAATGGTGCTGCCAGGCCCAATTCTATGGGCCTTACTCAAGAAAAACAGCCCGGAAAATCAGATGGAGCTTTGCATGAAGGAGAAATGTTCAGGGCCACTGTCCACTGTTGCCAGCTGAAAAAGAAATGCCAGTGTCTTAGAGGACTATTAGTAGACAAGTAATAAATGACACAGCAAAAGAAGACTGTAGAAAAACTTGAAAAATGCAAAGTAAATGTTAACCAGTTGCAGAAGCAGAGAAAAATTGTCATTAGTAATTCACACAGACTTTCAAATATGAAATAATCATCATCTTTTGCACAGAACACAATTTTAGCTTTTATCATTACAGCTTAGATATAGCTCCCAGCACTGAAACTATTTTCTACATTAAATGCAGTATAGTAGTTGATACTACTGTATGAAAACCAGGACATGTAAGTTCATAATGTACATTCAGAATGTAAGAAACCCCCAGATGGCAAGTTTCAAACAACTACTGTTGCTAACAAATATATAAAACCACTTTTTATATGATTTCCTAAAGTTAGTAGCTCCTCATTCCTCAAACAGTTGAAATAACTTCTGATCCCTAGATGTGTTGTTCAGTGCATAACTGCATGCAGATACTGGTTCAATTTAGGCACCTAACTCACAGAACTCATTAAATGTCCAATTTAGCTTTCTGAATTACCGTCTGTGAGAACTTATTTCTCTCAATAAAAAAGAAGCATTAGAAGACAGCTCTCCTCTTCTCCTCTCCTCCAAATCAGTTCCAATGCTCAACTCCTGCTATAAATTACTATTCAGTGTAAGCCAAAGTCTCAAGAACTTGCTGGCTTGTTTGCTATTGGCAAACACATTGTGATCATTCAGCAGTTTTTCAGGGTTTTTTAAACTCTTCTGCTCTTAATTTCACTGGAAAGAATGAAAACAGAGGCAACTGATTAACATGCACATAGGATCTGCCCAAGGTTTTTGACCCAAGAACCTGATGACCATCATGTGCAGCAGCATAAATAAGTAATACTTTAAATTACATCTGTAAGATTTGGCATCATCTCAGTATTCCACACACAACAAAACTATATGACTGTAAAATGTATTTGATGGCCATTAGTAGTGACAGGACTTGTCTTTTTAAATTCCATCTCATCTCTAGAGTAATTGAACTCTGGTGCAGCTGCTGGAAGCTTGAGTTCCACTTTCCAATACATCATTATCATTTGATGGTAAAGACTTCACTCTTTTCCAAACACTGAAGAGCAATGCAGGACCAACTCTGAGAATGAATATTCCAAAGATCGTGGGTATTTTTAGAACTTTAAAACAAGCTACCCCTGTGGAGTGAACAAAAACGTATCTTGTCAGCCAATCAAGATGAAATGATCCCCTGAAGCAGGGGTTTGGCATTGTAAGAACATTTTTAAAGCTTGGTTTGAAACCTGCTTGAACACAAATTCAAGTATATTGAAAGAGTTACTGAAGGGCACTTAAAATACTATATATTTTATATGTGACCCTAGATTCTACATGGACAGAATGATTAAATAAAAATGAAGTAGTTCATTCAGCAAAGAGTGTGACTGCAGTTTCCTAACATATGTCTTCATCTCTGCATGGACGATGGTTTCTATTGTTTTCTTTAACTTGTGAAATAGAACCAGTTGTCACCAACGCTGGTGGTGGCTGCCTTTTCAGTGAAACAGAGCTTTTGGCTGTGGCAAATTGTCCAGTTTTTTTAACTATTCAATGTACAGGTTCAGCTGTCTTTTTTCTGATGACTGCACTGAAGGCCTAACAAGAAGATACGCAGCTTAGTCATATTACTGCCTTCAGCACTTAATTAAAGAGGGTGCTACTAGAAAAGTGGATTTAATCCCAGTGTTTTAATTAAATTCTAGCTTGGCACAAGTCCACCTGTCTGGATTCAATTGGATATAGTTCTCTCTCCTTCTTGCTCCAGACTTTACCATTGCCTGCTCCCATTGAACCACTGCAGTGATTCTCCCATTGCATTTCAGCACAAATAAAAGCAGTCTGCCAATACAGAAAGCCTCTTGCAAGGGGGGTGTAACATCAAAGCTACTACTTAAGAATAGTGTCACACCATTTACGTGTTCAGATTGTCTGAGGGAGGCAGTTGTGTTCACACTCTGATCCCATACTGAGTGTGATGGTATAGCAATGCATGGAGCTCAGTGCAGACTGCTAAAATTTGTTTGGAAAGCCATCATCTGTACTGCGCGCAAGAGCCAAGTTATCACTTCAAAGTTGTACTGGACAAGTTTATACAAGCTGAAGTGACTACATTATGAATTACAGAGGGGACAGAGATTTCTCACTCAGAGTGGCAGAGAGGGTGAAGTCAAAATCCTGAATGTATTGAAGGTGAGCAGTATTTTGCAGCTTCATTTTACTCATCTTCAAAAAATCCTAACTAGTTAAACACAAAAGCTTTCAGAGAAGTAGATTTCTTGGGGGCAGGGTTGTAACAAGGAAGCTACAAAACTTCTGCTATTAGAACTCCTATGTCAGTAGTCTGTAAGTAGTAAACCTCCTAGTAGTGCAGAGGAACTGAGTATGACCCAAGATCGTAGGTCGGTTGATCCTATGGTGGAAAGGGCTCTGAATCATGTGAGTAAGTATAGTCACCAGGCTATAAAGAAAGCTATACGAAAACAAAGCAACACAAAATGGAGGTCTCATTTTGTTCCACTGCATACAATGAATTTTAAACCCTGACATTATTCTTGAAACAAAAACTTTGGTCATTTGATGTCTCTCGCCAAAGTGTTGCTCAGGCATATCATGGGGAAGAGGAAAGGACAAGGGTGGAAGGAAGCAAGGAAAGAGGCTTGGAAGCAGGAAACGTGAAAGGAGTGAGTTAACATCCTCCTGCTAAACAGCAGAGGAAGAGATCAAGCACTGAGGTCACAGCAGTGGGATTCACCTTCATCCTCCCTAGTCATCCAAAAGTGAGGTCTAAGCCAGACATCCAGTTTCCTTCTGTGAGTAGAGACGGCCATCTCCAGATGGCAATTCAGCTCCCAATTCTTGGATGTCTATCTCAGGAAAAGACAAATCCCCAGTGTGCTCCAGCAGCCATGTAGCTACATGCCACCACTGACTCAAGGCTTCTCAGTTAATTAGAGTTGAAATGTCAACATATGCATTGCTCACCACTCCTACAGCCTTAATCCTCTCTCACATCTAACTGTTACTGCTCATCTTTTTACTCCCTTCTTCAGGCATAGAAAACAACTGTTGAAAGATATTTGAACTTCTCAAGAGAGAATACTGCTGGTAAGGAGAAAGCACAGAGCATGTGATTCATTATATTTTAGAACTACTGAAAAACAGGCTAGTCTCAGCACGGATACCGGTCTGTACCAGTATGATGGCTCTGTTTCCCCTTAGGTGACATATATGAAATATTGAGACTACACCTCCTGCCCACATGAAAGCAAATACTAAGAAGTTCACATGTTTACCAGCCTGAAAGTTGTGCCACATAATACCGTTACGACCTGTCAGGCACTTGCCAGTTTCACAATCTGAAAAGCGCATTTTGCCACTCTCGGTTTGCCTACCCATTCTGCCGTTAAAAAGAAGACTTTTTGCCAAAGAACAGTAGTGCCCAAGAAGGAGATATTAAGGGGGAAAAAAAGAAAAGACATTTCTTACTGAAAATAACTGCATAATTAAAGAGTAAACCATACCATAATGTGCATTGTTAGGTTTGTTGAACTTACTTGACTCTGGCACATTACGAAACTAAATGCATTCAGTTACCTCACAGGAGGCAAATGTCTAACTCAAAGTTGCTTGTGCCCAGATTCATCTTTATAGAAAATTATAAAATAGCCAGAGGCATGTTTTATTTTGTTGTTTTGATTTAGGGTTTGCAAAAGCTGATAGATCCACAAGGCTTCATACTGATCAAATTCTGGAGATCAGAAAGCGCCTTCGAAACTCATCTAGACCTCAAATGTCCAATAACCCCATGCTGCTAGGAAACACCCCGACCTCAGTATTCAACCAGGTGGTCCAGGGAGTGGTTAGCTTGCTGCTCCCTTCTGCATCGAGCCACTGAAGGCATCTTCCCAAACGTGAAGCAATGACCCATGTCTGTGGTTTTTCCACACTTCTCTCTTTCATGACTTCTAATTTTAAGAAATACCAATGCCACTGGCAGGCAATTTTCTTTTCCTCAGTGAGGTAGTTCCCTCCTCTATACCATGTTGTAGACATCTTGTTACTTTGTGAGTTACTTTATTGCTGTGATTAGTCTTCAGCATCTTGGAAGGCTGGAAGAGGGGCTGACTGCCCTTAGAGATAAATGATCTAGAAGTATTTTTATGCTCCAAGCTCCTCTAACATTAGTTAGACTATTAGTTGGGTCACACTGATATGGGGAGATGTCACAAAAGAGAAACTGATAGCCCTAATCAAATCAGGACCTAAGAAGTCTCTGTGATCTCTCACCCACTGAGACCAAGGAACAAGTTACAGACACTAAACATGAGGCCTGTCACACTTTCATCAGTCATTCTTGCCTTGCTCTTGGAATAACCACACTGTTTTCCACTCCTTCCCTGCCTACCAGTCCCACCATGTCTGCAGGAGACTCAGGTTTGGTCCCACACCTTCTGTGGCAGTACTAACACCACAAGAAGATCCGGAAAGGAGAGAAGCCGCTGACAGCCAGATTCCCTTCCTGTGCCTAACACAGAGATTCTGCTAGCTGTGCGTGAAGATGAAAGTACTTCTTAAAGTGCAAATAGCCTCCACTCTTTAAGCACTAACCTCCCACCGTGGCACCTTCGCTTTGCAGTCGCAGCACTCTGGGACCACAATACAGGGTGACCAAACAACACTTTGTGGTTCACACACAGCTTGCCGGCACCCCCAGCCTGCTCTCATTTTCTTACACCAGATGTGCCAGAGCCAGGGGGAGAACAGCAGGTCAAACCACAGGACGGGGAAGGCTGCAGCTGGTACAGAGGCCCCTTGGTTCATGGAGGCCTGCTGGAAGCAGGAGGGATGATTCACATGTGTTTGCCTCTCTCCAGTTCGGGGAGCTCCATGAGACATGCAAGGAGATAGCAGATTGCAAAACCTGCCTGTGCCATGCGGCGCCCGGAGGGAGGTAGCGTGGGGCACTGTGGATGCTGGAGGTGCTCCTGCTGCCTGCTGCCACAGATGCTGCTGGACCAAGCAGGCATCAGCAGGGATCGGCAGCAGAGGTGATGGGCTTGCAGCTGCAAGGTGTGATCACCTAGGTGATTTGGAGAGGTGGGAGTTTGGGAGAGACAGTGAGTGGTTCAGGCTGTTGGGAGGACTCGGGGCCGGGGCGCGGTGCGCAGAGGGGGATTGTGGAAGGGTCTGGGGGGACATCTGAGTTCAGGCAGTGGGACTCACGAGGGTGGCTGAGGGAGACACTGGGGAGAGAGAGGCTCTCAGCCAGATGAAAATTTTGGATTGTGGTTTGTAGGACCTGGCAATCTGGGCACCCCTGTCATAAGCATTTAGAGGCACTTTGGGTTCTGTCTTTCCCAAATGAGCACTTGTAAAGTCGCCTTGATGTTAATGAGAATTACATGCACACATCAGGGAAAGAATAGTCCCTCTACAATGGGCATGTGACAGCTAAAGTGCATCAGTCAGCAGGGAAACAAAAGAGGTCATAATTTATGTAAAAGGTTCATTTTTAATGTAAATTCTGCCCCTGAATGCTCTGCTTACCAGCCTGAATCTGTGGTATTTGGCAGTGGAAAATGAAAGGGGTGAGAAACTCACTGCTGGCAGGTAAATGCATAATGTGATAGATTGATTTAAAATCCTTGTCATCTTTCTTTTTCACCTGCATACATAACGATCCTCTGTTAGACATTAGGGCTCCTTGTACCTTCAGCACTCTAAAAAAATATTTGCTTTGAAATGATACTTCATTGTTAAGGAATTTTTGTCAGCTAGCTCCATTTATCGATGTATCAAAGCCATTTTACAAGAGATAGGCTCCACTTTGGCACCAATAGCGCATACATTACGTGCCTTGTGAGGACTTGCATTTCATTCCAGCACTGAGTGGATGTGCCAAGTGCCACCGCGGTACATAATGAGACATGTCACCCGGCGTTGGGGACAGCAAGGAGATGTGAATGAGTCGGCCCCCGATGTTTTCTCCTGGCCAGAGACCAGAGGAGCGGGGACTTGAGGGGTCGCAGCAGACACATGCTTAGGGTGCAACTCTGCACAGAGAGTAGCTGAGGACTCTGCTGTCAGAGCCCCCAGGGTAGGGGTAACATATGCCACCAAGCTGCATTTTTCTGTTGATCTATTTACACCTCCTCCCCAGACAGCAAAAGCGAAGCCAGGAAACACTCTTTTCTGTAGCCATATGCATGTCTGCAACAAGGGGTTTTTTTTAAGCATACTGGTGATAACTGGGGGTGTCACGCTGTTTTGTGAGCAAAATTTTGTAGCATAAGCCAAGCCACAGAAAAAGTACTACCAAGTAACTACCTCCAAAGCTGCTCAGGCTGTCTTGTGAATTAAATAATTTTTCTTTGTCCTTTTGTTTAGATCTTTACCTTGTGTTGCCAAGCAACTGCATGGGCAAAGTTAATGGCAAAGCTCCCCTTTTAGACCAGGCAGGTAGGAGGTCTCTGAACTGAGGCGATCCAGTGTGGAAAAGACAAGGACTGAGAGAGGAGAAAAAGCCCATGGTCATTTGGATTTTTTTGTATTTTCCATGCCTTCTAGAAACAGAGGATGCTGCAGCAGAGATAGCCAAAGACAGGGATTTCCTGTGCATAGTTTATTACCATGTAAATGGTAAGTGCAGGCTATGCACTGAGAGATGTCAAAAAGAAACTATCATCATGCCAGTGATTTCTACTCCAAATTATCCTACCAACTGGATTTCTCCCTCAAAAGGAAAATCTCAACCCAATTTGCTGCCACTCAAACACTCACAGCCTAAGCCTCTGCAGCCCAAGAAGAAATCTCTGCCTCCATTAAATCATACTGAAGCTATAAAGGATGCCACAGCTTCCTGCCAGCAATACCTCCTGCACCTTCCAGATGAGAAACTCAAAGCCCACAGGATCTCTGTGAACTGGGACACGTATTTTTCAGGCTGAAGGTTCATAGCCTAAATTGTAAAAGAGGGGCCCAAGACACAAGGAAACTCCCACTTTGTACTGGCTCCCACACTCAGTTTGCACAACTCACTGAAGATAGACAGGACTCAAGGAGTCCCGACCATTAGGCACTTCTATCCACTGTCATCAAAGACTCTCGAGCCTGGTCCTTTCCATTTCATTGCCTTGCCTTTTCTTATAGGAATATTAATAAAGATCCCAGTCCCGTTTTCTAGTTATACCACATAACATCCATGCCTCTCAAGGCCAGGATTTCAAAGGACTGGTATGACTTCTAATTACATGCTCCATTTTGTAAACTTTTGGGTTTAGAAGGTATTAATTAGATTGGCCTAGTTAGTAGGATTTTCAATTCATGATTTTACCAGGCCCTGTACATTTGACATTTCTCCCAGGAGCTCAGCTGCTGGACTCAGGACACTGCACGGGGATACTTCCAGGTCTCTTGGCAGAGAAGAAACCCTGGGTAAGTCAAAGCTTTTGCACCTGAAGACTCAGCGGAGCACCAAAAAGTATTAGTTATAAACAAGCCTCTTGAGTTTTTAAACCAGTCAAGTCAGACTAATGACATTAGAGGTCCTGTTTGACTTTTTTCATACCTGTGACCAGTAATACTAAGCTGATTCAGTGTGAGCTCAAATATTTAAACCCTGGTCTAGACACAGCCAAGATACAGGAATCAATCTCCAAAAGCTATATGTGCTACTTGTGCCTCATTTAATCTCTAGAGGCCAATAAATGCATCAGTAGGAACATGCAAGAGTTGTGCATGGAAGCCAGACTCAATAAGAAGATGGTTTAGCATCTGCTGGGTATTTATGGGAACCAGCAGGAGCATGGAAAAAGATGTGAGAAAGGCAGAGAACTGCTGAGGGCTCATGGGGTGAACTTAGCAGTCCCAAATGGAGCATGAGAGAAGTTACGCTTCATAAGGGTGCAGACCTGGAAACAACCTCTCCCTCTCTAACTGGCAAACCTATTTTGAAGTCAAGATTATTCTATAGTCATCATTCTCCATGTCTGCAAAGAATTACTATTGCAGATGAAAAACTGTATCACGATAAATAGAAACTGCAATCAAGCCTAATTTTTGTCACACAGTATTACGGGTGCAGTTATGAGAGCTGTGCTGAGACTTGGCTAAAAATATTCCTACCATATTTTGCAAAGTTTATAGGCTGATCTGACCTGGCAGTTCCTGTGTTTCTATCTAGTCTAGTATCCTGTCTCTGAGAAATGCTAACACTGGCAGCTTCAGAGGACAAGAGATGAAACCTCCCACAGTCAGGCGGCACAGTCTACCCTATAAAAATATTACCCAGAGCCATAACAGCAAAAGATTGATTACTGAAGACAAACTAGTTCAGCTCTGTAACAAATGCCCCATATACAATAACAGCATAGCATTTACAGCTCATATGCATTATAAATCAAAAAATCTTTGCTTTAACCTTACAGCATAATGGACTTTTAGCAGCCGTAGAAGACACAGAGACAACCATCTTATCCACAAGCTGTCAATTCTCTCTCACTACCTTTTTCTGAACACAATAAAGGTTAACTTATTTAAACTAGCAAGGTAATTTCAGTTATGAGCTATAAGAAATAAGAAATAGGAAATGCTCCTGTAGGTTTAAAATCAAGGAGATCCAAATTTAAGATCTCAGCTAAAATTACAGAAAGCCATCAATGTGCCAACATTATAATGTAATTGTACATGGACCAACTTACATTACTAATATGGTCTAATATTTCCTGCAAATTTTGTCTGAAATTATCAAACATTTTATTCTAGTTTGATAATGTTTGATTTTTTTTGTAATTGAAAGTATATGTGTGCATATCTGTCATATATGACTGACAGCCCCTTAGTTCTCTTCCTTCTAAACAGGAAATTACACTGTAGATTTTTCTTCTAAGATCTCTGATAAGGTTCACACATGTGTACCTATGCTTACATATATATATGTCCATGTATATAGTTGTTGTTAAAGCCTGTGGTTTTCACATTTGTATTTCTGTGTGATAAGATGGGTTCACACCTGACAAGCCCCTTTAGCAGGGAAGACAATAATAAATTTTTCTTTACAAGCATTCTGCTTCTTCAGAGTCACCTAACCACCATTAAAGCCTTCCTGGTTCTTTGTTAACCTACTCTAATTACTATTAATTATACATTAATAAGAATATTCTGTGGCAGACAGAGCAATTCTAGACAGACCATAGACAGATAAAATTGGATCTCTAATTGTATTTTAAAACATGAGAAGTATAAATTCTATATAACGCTATCGAAGCTAAAAGGGCTAAGAGTATGTTGCGCTGGTCTCTGTCCTCCCTAAGAGACATGAGATAACACATTGACAAGAAACTATCAGGTAAATATAGACACAGACCTCGAGGAAAGTGCCTCATGACTTTCCTGTTAATTATTCTCCCTCCTCCTGCACACTGGTTCATAATGGACAGACCAATGTGGATGACCACATTTCAGGTACATGTAGGTTGTTTGCCTAGAAGCACCAAAGATCTCCTCTGAAGACATCAGATAACCTGAGAGAGGCCTCTGCACCAGGACCAGCTGCCACAAGAGTGTGGAGAAGACAACAGGCCACCTCCAAAGAAACTTGTGGAATAAACCAGAAAGAAGTCCTTGCAAAGGCTGCCATGCTCCTGTTTTGCTCCCCAGCCGACTGGCAGCCCCTGTTGCTGGAAGTCTGAGCTGCAGAGCCTTCTGGTGCTTAGGAGATAAGGACAGTTACTGAGCTTGTGGTAAAAACAAGATGCATGTTCTAAGGATTTATATTGAGCAATCACGTGCATACATCAATGACTGTATTATACTATCCGTGGCCAAGCATATTGCCAGACAGTACTGGAAACTCATGGTCTCCCCTGATGAATATCTTCTTCGTGTAGTATTCAGATATAAGACTTCAGGGTGTGAGGAGCTATTGGGAGCACAGGGATGAGCTATGGAAGAGTGTCTGTAGCCATGTGCACCACCTTGGTGTGTCTGCAAAGAAGGATTTTATCCACCTCCGAGAAATGCTGTGCAAACAGCTGAGTACTCAGTCCCCCCTGACATTTCTCCCACTGGCTTCTCATGCTAATAATTTTAAATTTACCATAGTGCATTGATTTTGCTATTTGAACCTCCCAGTTACCTTTGTGTTGTTTGTTTGGTTTTTTTTTTTTTTCCAAGAAAGGTAGTTGGTTAATACAAAACACCATAGCCAGGAATCAAGAGCTTTTCTTTCTGCTCCCAGTTCTGGCACTGCCTCCCTCCGTGCCATCAGCATTGTCTCAGGGCTCTCACCCTCCCCATACATACAGAAGATTGTAACGCTTGCACAACTGGAGGAACTTGCTGGTTACATTTGACCACACCCATATAAATACCAGGAATTTTAACAGCAAGGAATTCTGTATATGCCATATGGCACTGGTATTAATATATCAATAAATTCCTCCCTAACTGCAACAGATGCTCAAGTCAGTAGTTTCACCATACAATACAATGCACTGTTGTGTCCTTTTCTGTGAGCAAGAATAAGCCAGATGCTCTTCCACAACATATTGGCAGAAATATGGTGCTACACAGCCAGAGAAAGCAAACTTTACCTCCATTACAGATGAGCCTCTACAGAACTGGTTTTTAAATCTTGCTTTCTTAAAGCTGATTAATTTTGACAAAGGATTTACCTACTGATAGCTACCCAGATGATCAAATGCTGCTGGAACTGAGACTGATGTATCATCAAGGAATAAGAAACTCCCCTAATGTCACAATTATACTTTTCTTATTTCTTTTTATAATACCATTACACAAAGGAAACAAATTAGTGATTTTCATTTTTCCTCTATTAACTGCTTTTTTGCTTTTTTATCTTCTCTATTCACTCTCATTTATCTTCCTTCCCATTTCCTCGGAGAGCAAACAGTGCTAACCTGCTTTCCTGCTTCCCTCATTAAATATAATTTTAATTATTTTTACTTCACCCCTACCCATTAGTTCTCTGAAGTTCTCTTCCAGCTGCATATATTAACACCTCACTTTTCTAATCGTTCTCTGTTGCAAATATCATCACCTAATTTTGGCACTTGCATCTTTGCTCTTTGATCTTTTAATTGGCACCTACTGTTGAATTCCCGTGGGGAATTCTTTCACTACTCACCTAATCAACTTCTAAGTCTCCCTACCTGACTATACTTCAGGGTGTGCTTTCACAACCCGTTTAAGCCATCTGAAGACTGTGTGGCCACTGAGAAGGAGTTATCCCACCATCCCAGCATCCCTGGGTGCATATTCCCACCGCATTGCTGGCACTGGTGTTACCACTTGTAAAACCACACAGCCAGCCAGACCACAACAGTTCTTTCAGTTCTTTGTCGGGCAAATTTTCTGGCAGATCGGTTAATGCCTGCCCAGGGGAGACAGCAGGGCTACCAGCAGAGAAAGGCAGGACTGCCTCTGTTGGCCTCAGGGCACACAGATGGATTTACAGCACACATGAAACTGCTGCCTGGTAAGCGCAAAAACCGCACAGTGACAGGGAGAAATGGGCATTTAGATTCTTTCCAGCTACCACTTTTCTGTTTTAATCACAATCACAATTTTATTTGGGCAGTGCATTACCCTTTTGGGGAGGAGGCTACTATTTGCTTCACTGAACTGTTGAACCTCGCTAGGCCTTCAGTTCAGCCAAAAGCAAAACACATGACAAGAAACGGAGAGGTCTTGTAATCCTTAGTCATCGTCTTCAACAGGAGTTTGTCTGGAGGGGAGGAGGGAAAACCGTTAACGAACAGGTCTAAAAATAAATGCAAGGGTTTCCTGACTTTGTTTTCTGGTCTTCTCTATTCTCCTTATGAGGGAAAAAGAACAGTGGGATTCAAACTGTATTTTAGTTTGTTGTTAAAATTCAGAACCCAAGCAAATATGTAAGTAATAGCAGGACTCAGAAATAAGAGCGGGTCTTGATAGTAGTCATGATGACCTTCACTTCTATTGTTCCTGGGGTTTGTGAGAGAGCAAAGAAATCATTCACCATTACCAATACCCCTTCAAATTATTTATTACAACTTTAGGTATCCAAAGACTTAACACTTACAGGATTATTTTTCCTCCAAAAACTAGAGCACTTTTATAAAAGAAATCAGTATGCTACATTTATAGGTAACATCTTAAACTCCTACATGTCAGAGAATGTCATGAAATCTCTAATTGTTTCTTTCAGTATCTTCAGGGAACCTGTCAGAAACTCTCCACATCTGCAGCAGCCAAATACACAACTTTTCTAGCGATTATCTATCTATGTCATAGGACAGGCTTAAAAAAGAAGCAGCAGTATTGATCTTTCAGAAATCTATACAAAAACTATTTAGGTTCATCTATCTTGGGTACCGTAATTATAGAGCACAGCTCTGGCTGTTAGATTCCTTGATACATGCTGAAAGCTAGTAGTTTGAGTATTTATTTTCTTCTTCAGAGTATCTCATTGCAAACTTCCCTAAAGATGTTCCGACAAATCCACAAGTTTTCCTAATGGTTTACAAAACTGAAAACACAAGAAGTATATAACAGGCAAGCTCTGCTGGGGTCTGGAGGTAACTAAAATCAAAACCCAGATGAATACAATAGAACCAGCAGGATGCACTTATGTACTGGTTTTGGCTGGGATGGAGTTAATTTTCTTCATAGCAGCCCATATGGTGCTATGTTTTTGGATCTCTAACCAAAACAGTCTTGATAACAGACCAATGTTTGCGTTATTGCTGAGCAGTGCTTACACAGAGTCCAGGCCTTCTCTGCTCCTCACCCCACCCCACCAGCGAGCAGGCTGGGGGTGCACAAGGATCTGGGAGGGGACACAGCCGGGACAGCTGACCCCAGCTGACCAAAGGGATATTCCACACCGTATGATGTCATGCTCAGCATATAAAGCTCGGGGAGAGAAGAAGGAAGTGGGGGACATTTGCGGTTGTGGCCTGTGTCTTTCCAAGTCACTGTTACGCGTGATGGAGCCCTGCTTTCCCGAAGATGGCTGAACACCTGCCTGCCGCTGGGAAGTAGTGAATGAATTCCTTGTTTTGCTTTGCTTGTGTGTGCAAATTTGCTTTACCTATTAAATTGTCTTTATCTTGACCCATGAGTTTTCTCACTTTTGCCCTTCCAATGCTCTGCAGGGAAGTGAGTGAGCGCTTGTGTGGGGCTTAGCTCCCTACTGGGGTTAACCTATAACAACTTTTTTTTTTTTCTTCTGTCCCAGTCAGCTTTGACTTTGTGTCATGGAGTTTAAGATCCCAAAGGATCATTGGTCACCTTCTATGACCTTCACTACATGGAGAGAAAGTGCAATTCACTCGCAACCTTAGGTCAAAGATATTTGTTTGACTAAAGATTTCCAGTGTGAGAAACAAGGGCCAGTTTAAGTGGTGTAATTTGCAGCAGGGACTGCTCCTCACCTGGCTCGCTGCTTCCTAGGTGCTCATCCTAGTCCTCTGCCCCTGCAACACCCACAGCTGCTCCAGCTGTTCCCCATAGCACTCTCAGGTGTTTTGCTACACCTTTGTTGCAGTTTAACCCCAGTCAGCAACTAAGGACCACACAGCCACTCACTCACCCTCCCCCCCGCCGGTGGGATGGGGGAGAGAAAAAAAGTAAAACCCATGGGTTGAGATAAAGGCAGTTTAATGGACAGCAGAAGAAGAGAAAGTAATAATATAAATAATAATAAATAATATTAATAAATAATAATGATAAATAAATAATAATAATAATGATAACAGAATGTACAAAACAAGTGATGCACAATGCAACCCCTCACCACCCGCTGACCGATGCCCAGCCAGTCCCTAAGCAGTGATCCCTGGCCAGCTCCCCCCAGTTTCTATACTGAGCATGATGCCATATGGTATGGAATAGCCCTTTGGGCAGTTTGGGTCAGCTGGCCTGGCTGTGCCCCCTCCCAGCTTCTTGTGCACCTGGCAGAGCATGGGAAGCTGAAAAGTCCTAGATTTAGTGTAAGCAGTACTTAGCAACAACCAGAACATCAGTGTGTTACCAACATTGTTCTCATACTAAATCCAAAACACAGCACTATGCCAGCTACTAGGAAGAAAATTAACTCTATCCCAGCTGAAACCAGGACAACCTTGCAAACCTGCTGGGATCATGCCTCCTTTTGGCCTGTGTGAGCAGCTATCCATCATCACCCTGACTTCTGCCAGGCAGGAATTACAGACGCCCAGGGACACAGTCCTGGGTTACCTGCTACTCTTTTATCCTTTTGTTCCTACCCATCAAGTCACATTGCTCTTGTTAGTTAGGGGGTAAAGTGCCTTGAACACAAGATGAAGATGCTATCATTATTTCTGTGTATGTATCCTGTTTTGGTCCCTTTTTCTTCTAGGTTCTGCCCTCCCTGTGACTTCTCCATGACCTTACCACTTGCCCTGTGTGAGTGCCTCTGGTTATTGTGCCTCTATGCTCAGATGCTTTCCTGTTATTGCTTTACCTTGATCTGCTGCGTGTCCCCAGCAGACAAAAAACAAGTGGGAAAAGGCTGAAGCTGTAATCAAAATGCATTAATTTGGAAGAATAGTATGTCTATCTAGGGACAGGGGAATGAAAAAGACCTCAAAACCAAAAAAATGTACTAGATATAAGAGAGTATGTCCACAGGTTCTAATTTTTCTTCTGATTTAGTTTAATGTGACGGTTCAGCTTACAGAGAAGAGCTGGGTGCTGCCCTTCACCACTCTGTTCAGTAAGCATTAGCTCAGGAAAGTGGCTAAATATTACATAAACTGTTGTTAGAGACAACTCTGGAAAATACTCATCTACAGACCTAGGACTGCCACCATTTGTTTGAATTTTCACTTTTCATCTCACAGCTCAAAGCCTTTGTTTTGCTGGAGGGTAGTGTGTACCCAGATGGCTGGTGAAGCTACCGCATCCTCCATGCGAGGCAGATCACAAAGAGAGGAGCAGCCAGGCCAGGAGACAGCTGTCTCCTCTACAGTGATGCAGAGACCAGTCACCAGCTCAAATCCCTTCTCCACCTCCTGCTCATCTCCTGATGATATAATTACTTGATCAAGCCCCAACTACATCAAAGACAAACTTGATCTCCGACCATTGACGTGCTCTTGGGACAGTGAAATTTTTACAGTCAGGAGGAAGCACAAAAGAAGAGCTTTTACAGTCAGAATGGAGCTGGGAACAGAACATTTTTGGATGCTGAGCATTGGCTACAGACATTCTTCTTCATGAGAAAAGACCAGTCTGAAGTCTGATTCATTGTATAAAAATAAAAATTATACACAGATATACAATTGGGGGGTATTTGTAATAAAGCTATGAATATAGTTGAAAGCTGGAATGGACCACTGTGATCATCTAATTTGATCTCCTATGGGCATTAACTATTGGAATTCCCTGAATTCTTCATTTAAAAATATAATTTGACAAAATTTATTACAAGCCTGTGACTAATTATCCTCCTTACTAATAAATTGTACTTTTATTAGTGAAAATTGAGATAAAATGTTGTAGTTCTATATTGAATGTAACACAGTAAAACATTGGTTCCTTTTCTCATAAAACATTGAATTTACAGGTTAAAATTCATATCAAATTGTAAATATGTAAATAGAGATCTTCATTGTTGTGACAGCCTTTAAAAATAGTCAAATACATATAGTGTTGGCATTATTGAAAACCTGTGTAGAAACCTGGTTTGTATCCAAAGTCAGTTAATCTCTTTCCAAAATGCATTATAAATAAGAATTGATTTGGTAACATTTTAAAATTGTATTATCAAGAAAGCCAGGTCTAAACGTACCATTTTAACTTGATTTGCCATTTCTCATTATCATTTTACTATTTATTTTGTCCCATTTTTCAATTGAATGACTTAAGTATTGCCCTTGAGATGCTCCTATTTATAGCATATCTTAGAATTTATTAGGTTCACAAAAATTCAGTCGATGATGTTGACCTTTACAAGAAAGAATCACTCAGACTCCTTAATTCCATTTCACTGCATTGCAGTGGTAGCTATCTTTCTCCATTTTATCTAAATTTTACTTATTAATTTCACTATCCTAAGGCTGTCTCACACTGGAGGACATTTTCAAGCTTCAGTTTTTCATGGCTTCTTTATTAAATGCAAATTTTCTCCTTTTGTACTTTTCCTTTTCATTGAAAACTTAGGATAACAGACAAATAGACTACCTAAGAAAAAGATGTTAGGTAGTGGGCTCCCATTGGAAGGTATATTCAGCAAAGACAGAGAAGCCTTACCTTCCACAAAAGCATGGCCAAGGCCAGATTAGGACTAAAAATCAAACCGAAAGAATGACCATCCAGGTCACCTTACAGTAATGTGGGTTATCTACTTCAAAATTAATAGAAAGACCAGGAGCACTAGAAATATCAGCATACAAGAAAAAAAAAAATCATGCAAAACTGAATTAACTTAGCAGATTACGAAGAGGTTAAATAAAATGTCAGCACAGGGAGGAGCATACATCACTGAAAAACTTCAGCATACTGAGTAGATAGTGTGACTACTGATTCACAGAAAAGAAGGTGATGGCAGGTTAATTAACCACATTTCATGTAGCTGTAGAAAGATCACAAAAGGAGCAAAGACTCAAAAATGGTAAAAGCTGCTATATTTTAACTTTCAAAGCAGGAATTGGCATGGATTTTTGTTTGTAATTGCTGTCACTAACCGCTGACTGCTTCATTCTGGTGTTCAGGAGTATGTTGTGCCCAGTGAGCAATGCCTCAACACAGAGGTTCATTTAAAAACTCAAGGGAAGTTAGAAAGAGGGGGAGCCCAGACAGAATCACAATATTTACTCAACCAGAGCCAAATTCAGAAGCAAAAACTCCAATGCAATGACATAACACACAGAAGAGCCAGGTATTTACCATGGCCGTAAGGAGATTTTGCCACATGGAAGAGTCAGGAGAGCTCAGAGTACCAACCTTTCTTCCCGCTTTCTTACTGATTACAGAAAAGGCTGTAAAAGAGTTTCCTTTTCACAAACATAACATCCTTTCTAGCTCACAGGGCATCTGTGCTTCCCAGAGTCACCCCATAATCTTGGCTGCTAGGAGAGCCACTGGAGCAGGTGAGCATCCCAGCCCCGCTGAGGCATCATGATGCAAATGAAGTGATGTCCAGATCCAGACCATGGAAAACTCTCCTCCTCTCCAGTCTAGACAGTCAAACCTACCAGTATACAGCATGCATTTGCAGACAAATGGACATTACCTTACAGACTCTGAGGGAACTCGTAACCATGTCTACATTGTGTGGTACTCTGGGAGAAATCCAGCAATTGTAATAATAGAAATTACAGTACCCAGTGTCTATCTGGTAACAGTGAATCAGTTTATTTCTATACAAGATAGGGATAAAAGATAAAGACCTTTTCATTTTGTAATACACAGATTTAAACAGATCTGCAACAATAAAATTGCAATAGAAAAATACAAGGCTGGAATATACCCTTCTAAGCTATACCTATCAATCCAGATTTCCCCAGTTCCTTGTGTACAGGAGCTAGCTTGTGAGGCTGGGCGGGCTATTCACCTCCTCATCCTGAGGGCAAGGGTCATCCAGAAAGGACAACACCTACTCAGCTGTTATGGTTAGAGGTGGCTGTCCCTGCCTGTCACCTTTGCCATGCTGGAAAATCTTCTTTTCTATCAGGGTTTGCCACTTCATTCTCTGTGACAAGTCACATGGCAATGTGAAAAACTAGGTTATTATCCTTTCCATTCTTCCTTGATGTTTCCATGAGTCACATATCCATTGCATCCCTCTGCTACTTTTCCCATGAGGGGTATTTCTTGGGGGGGGGGAGGGGGAGGTGAAAAGGAAAGGAGGGTGAAATTTGTCATCTCATAGACAAAAGTCTCTCTGGAGTGCACTATTTGTGGGACATATCTACCTTCTCACTGACCTTGCCTCCTTTGCACATTTATACATCCATTCGAATTTATTAACTATGAATACATTAGGCTCCAGGTGCATAACAAAGTGTCTAGAAAACGTATTTTAATAAAATATACAAACAGCATGTCCAGATAATGCCTGCAATGTCCCCATATGTCTCCCTGCACAGACCACACAACTTAGTATGTCCTGGTAATATGACTGCAATAGGTGTCATCAGCCACATTCATTACCATTTAAGATAGGACAAAAAGGCAACTAATATTAAGTGTTTTCAGTTTTCTAACTGTTCTACTTGCTACTTAAGAGCATAATATTTTAATTAAGGGTGGTTCTTCTTTTCCCACAATTATGGAAATAATTTTGAAGCAACTTTCCTCCTGGTTGCTTAAGCAGGTTCATTACAATGCAATGCAATTTACCCAGCTGGACAGGTCTGCAGGTGGCCAGAAACCCATTAGAGAGGTATCTACCTACTACAGGGGAAACTAATATTCAGGAGACAGGAAATCTCACAGGGACTTCGATTTTGCCAGGCTTTAACACAGTTGACTGGGTAGCAGGTGGCTGGAAGCATAAATTTCCCTGTACCTTATTTATTAGGGCTCCCTTGCCTCCCTTCTTCTTGAATTATAACATGCTCTTGGCATTGATAAACCCCAGCAAGGGCACACTGTAAAGACACAAATAGCAAAGTCTTGATAAATATTTTTTATCTATTTGACCTAAAGTATTTGAGCCAAAGTGGAGTCTTATGTGGATTTTTTTTTCTTTTCTGAGGGGAAAATAAAGTATTCCTGTGATGCAAAGCTCCTCATTTAGAAATAATATATAACTGCCTGTCTTCCTGAGCAGAACAAGAGTCAAAGAGGAATTATGTTCTTCTGTCACAGTTCCAAACCTCCTTTCATCCAACTCTCTGCTTGGAAAGCTCTCCATCAACTTTTTTTCCTACACCATAATCTGTTTTTCTGCTGTGGCTTTTTCCCCTCCCCACGTTTCCATGATGTGTTCTCTCCCACTAAAGCCCTAGCCCCCGTGCTCAATCCTGTGAAAATTATTTGAGCCACAAAGTTCGGTTTTCACTCAGCATACGCCTGTGTACTGTTTATATGTTTCAGTTACCTAGTGCCCCAAAGGAGCTCATCTGTAGTTTATGCTTCCCTGTAAGGAAAGCTCATCACCACACTCACCAGCTCTGAAGAGGTTTATTTCTATGTATAATGAGAACATAGAAGAGAAGAACATTTTCTATTTGTTCTGGGAGGAAAAGCATAGAAAACCCTCTCACGAGTGCTTTGGGGCTAGTTATTCAAATTCCCTAGAATATTCTGAAAATTTCAGCATTAGTTCACAAATACCAAGGTCTGTATGATTGCACTGCATCACATATACAGTAGCTTCTGAACCAGCACTCACAACACCCTCAGTTTCACAGCACACTCACCTCTTCTGCTAGAGCAAAGCAGAAATGTTACATTTAGACTTTTTTTTAACAGTTCATTCAGGACAATCTCATATTCCCTCTCCATCGCCATGACCACACGTGCCATGTGTGGCTGGCTGTGGGTTTGTGTAGGATGTGATGGGCTGATCAGGAGAGCCCCGCGCTGCAAGGATCCCTGCTGGCTGACGCAGAGCTGCCTTAGTCCTCCCTGCTCCATGTGCCACACGTGTCCCGCGTCACACGGTCTGACACCACCTCCCATACTGCAGAAAGCGGTCCTGGAGAGGCCCGGGAGTATATGGAGAGCTCCAGTATCCATCTTTCAAACCCAAAACTTTTTGCAAAATGCACTGTCTTATGCAAATTAAAGAAAAATTCTCTTTTCCCACTCCCTGCTAACACCCACACATCTTTTCCTGGAACTCACAGATTGCAAGTAAGCAACAGATCCAGAAAGTTGATATAGTTACTGTAAGTGGTTTGAAGAATGGAAGTAGGTCTTATGTGTGCTTCTAAGAAATTTCATTAATAAGTAAACATATCCATAAATATTCTGAATAAAACAGGGGCAATAAAGACATGCATTTCAGGACTTAGAAGCAGGAGAAGCAAGAAAGGATTTCTTTTCGCAGACTCTTCCTGTAAATTATATGGGAGACCTGCATAAATCTTCTTTGACCTGGTTTAGCTATACACTGTGTTTTCCTGTTAAAATATTCACATACAATTAAGTATCCACAGGCAGACAGACAGGAGCAGAGATCGTGGATGTGTAGGAGGAGCCTACCACAGAAACAGACTCCTTCTCACAATACAAATTACAAAAATCTCTAAAACAGTCAATGTAAATTTAGTCTGTTGAAAACTGGCTTTAACTTATTGTCATTTCCTTTGTCCTTTCTTCCAAATCATTCCAACTTTTCTCTGTTAAAGTTGGCATGCAGAAAACAAATCATTACTGTTATTTTTCTTTTTCTCAGCCCTTTAGTACCACACACCGTTACTAGACAAATCCTGCAGGCTTTATTCACACACATCTCATCTTAATGACATTCTAAGGCCTTTTAAAATGAGCTGTTAAATAATAAACTCAACCACAAATATACAGCCATTGCAATAAATTCACATTAGACATTCAGACACTACGGCAATAAGAGGTTAGATGACTAGAAAGACATTCTTAAAGCCACTTAAAACACAATTACAAAGGAAATGCTATCAGCTGGGTTTTCCCTTTTAAAAAAAAACCAACCGCGCACTGTTTCTTCAGTACCTTCAGTTCTTTGTCTTCCTTCCATGTGGAAAAGAAATGGGCCATTTTGCAACCTCTTGACCCCAGAGAAAATGTCTCCATCAACCTCAGGGATTCCTGGGTTTGGCCGCAAAATATTTTCCTCACAGATGTGTTGTGTAAATGAGCCCCATTTCTCCTTTGGAGTACATGGGGCAAACAAGTCCTCCAGTATCTGTGGAGTCCTGCCCCGGTCCTGTGTAACAGGGCTCAGCTGTGAGAAGAGGTCACCAGCCCTGGGCTGGTGTTTCTCAGCATATTGGAATTGTCTAGCCCAGAAGCTCCCTCCACTCAAAACACACCTGGGGGAGAGCAACTTCTTTGGACTATGTTGTGTTCAGAGCCAGAGACCATTTGTGTTTCCACCCAAGAGTCACTGGGCACAACATGCAGTCAGGACTGGGGGCAGGTCCCAAAGCCTTTATTCTCCTCTTTCTCCCCTGTGTCTTGTGTTTCCCACTGTACGGTGGCTCTGCATAGGTAGGAGGGAGGTAGAGCACTGCCTCACTCAGACCGTCCTGGAGGTTGGTGGTGAAGGCACTAGCCTGGGAAGTGGTAGATGTTTCTGAGCAAATGCCCTGCTTCTGAGCAGTGTCCTGAGCAGCTCCAAGGTAGGCAAATGCCACCACATACTCAGCAATTGGGCACTTCCCCTCAACGAAAATCTAATGTCCTTAATTCCAAATCATCAAGACACCAACTCCAGATGGAGCCATGTGTCAGGCTCCTCTTCACCATTAAATACAACCTAAGACTTAGCGTTTGATGTTGCCTGGTCTCAGAGCACTTTATTCCACGTGCAGGAGCCTTACATCAACCTACATAAGCTATTAAGCTCCCTATTTAAACAATGGAAAAAACATTTAATTCATATGCTCTACATAGGTCTTTAGGGGTACTCTGTTTCTACAGTGATTGCAGAAGCCCATGCACCTAATTTCAGCAGCCTCAATTCCCCCTGCCAAGACAAAACACTCACCCACAAGGTTTTTCACTGCCTAAATAATGATGGCGGGTGATCAGAATCTGGCCTAACACCACATAAAAACCCCTGTAGCTGAATCATGCCCAAAAATGTATTTAGCTTAATTATCTGGTAGGAGAAACAACTTTGCTCATGATGTTGATCCTTTGTGGAGTGAAGTTGATGCAAGCTATATATTTTACTTGTTTCTGCTCTGATATGTTTTGTCTTAATCCTTTTTCTTAAGTCTTTCTATTGCTTTTTCCCTCTTTGCATTTAGGCAAAAATATTGTTTACTATCTCATTAAGCTCAACTGAGAACAATCGCAAGCTCCATTAGACCACACTGACAATATATGGCTTTAATTATTTTTTCATAGAAAACTCTCACACTGGAGCAGAGTAACAGAGTGGTTGTGACATCTTGCTACAAATTCTTATGTGGGAGTGTGTGTTGTGGGAATGAGGCCTGGGGAGGGCTGACAGAGAGGCAGGAGAAGGCAGAACCATTCTTTGGGTTTTTTTTTTTTTTAGGAGAAGAGTATTGGTGAAATATTTCTGTATGCCACATATGCTAAAAGCACTTCCATCTTTAACGTCACCTGGTCAGAATTATACATTCAGCACACACTAAAATCTAAATCAGGTCATTAGTTACTTCTTGAAATGATAATCATACTTTTATTAAAACTTTTAAGCAGTTTTTAGCTGATAGATTTCTGTAACACTTAATCTGTAAGCCATATTCTGCTATTCCTGTATTTGCTGTTTAGCCTATCTTACAGGAAAAAGTCCTGCCATCTGGCAGAACAATCACAACCTTCCAAATTAGAACATAATTCTATACTTTCTTGGTTTGTTTCTTTGGCAAAGCCTTTGTCCCAAAATATGAATTCTCCCTACAAGCTAGAAAATACTTCTTAAGATATTTAGAGCCAGAAAAACTTTGTGTCTCTTTTTACCAACTCACGCTGCTTCTAAAAGCAGGGGAAAATAAGCCTCAGCATCCTTAATGCTCTGGCTTTCACTTCATCAAGGTTTTTCTGTTGAAACATTCAATATTGCTGATATGAGAATTCTTGTGCTGGCAAGACAGTTTTCCTCTTTCGAGGGATCATAAAATAGTGTTATGCACTGAGAGGATCTTTATTCATATCCTACATAGTAGAGCTTATTCCACTGGCAAGCTTGCTGAGGTCTAAATCTTGGCCTAGCTTTTCCACATCCAAGATATTTGCCATTACTTCATCTCCAAAGAACTATATTTTTTTACTCCAATCTCCCCTAAACATAGTTAAAGAAAAAGCTTGAATCCTCCAGTAAGTCAGTTTAAAGGCATATGTGCAACTTGCGTACACCCCCCAGAGAAGCCAGCAGAGTCTGCATGAAGTCTCCAGGTGGGACGAGGACAGCTGCACTCAGTTTTCCTACAGGCAAAGGCTGCTGCCCGTGGAGGCGTAGGGCAGCTTTGCAAGCGTCCATGAAAGGCCAGGTGGAACGCTCTTTACTCCTTCAGCTTCCTCACAGTTTCCTGATATTTTTCAAACTACCTGGCTTTCTCCTGTGAATTGGCATGACACCACTGACTTTCTGGCAATTTAGCGAGGACTTCAGACCCATTGTTTCCATTTCAGACTCCACTTCCTTAAAACAAATAGTTGGTGAGTGTAAGCAGTCATGAATAAATATGCACAGAACTCCAGAAATTTCCAAAATTACAATTCAATTGTTCTACTGCTATCTCTGGTTCTCAGGGGCCCTTAGCCCTTGTCAGTGAAATCCTGATGGTAAGGAACAGATAACTTAATTCCCTTGAAATTAAAGTTTCAGCCTCAGTGTTACTTAGCAATATGTGCATCAAAAGCATTATGTTTTAAAAGCCATTTGAAAGCATGGGAAGGTTGCCAGCTATTCAAATATTGTCATAGTTCTGATTTTTCTCCAGCTCCCCTGACAGGCATGCAGAAATGAGACTAACCTTCCAAGGAAGAAAAACAGCTGGAATCAAGACATGTCCATTTACATGTCCTGAAAACTTTCAAAGCAAAGAGATGTACCTGGCTGCGGTTTGGGGATGCGAGTACCCGCACTTCACACCAGGGAATAAGCACCTCCCTCCACCCTCTGCTGCCTGGAGGAGGCAGGTTCCCATTGAATCAGGTGGACGGGAGCCTTGTAGACCCAGCTTTTGTAACAAGGAGGTTTCTCAGGGTTTCTCTGATATGTCTGCAAGATTGCTATAACAATTATACTGTGTTTACTATGGGTTTCTGCATCCTGATCCTCACTGTGAAGGCTCAATCTCAGGGAAGATGGAAGCCCAGGAAACAATGATAATCCTTGAAGGATTCCCCTGCGACCTCCAATTAATCTATTATGCCATGACTTCGTAGATCTACCTGTCTGCTCCAGGCCTGTTACCTCTCTCCAAACTAAATCCTTTCTTTCAAACATCTCTTTGCTGCCAACTCCACCATCCCAGCAGAACACTGCTGATGAGCAAAGGGCACCAGCTGTCATCTCAGCTGATATGCTCTACTCACTGGTTGGTTGTATGTCCCTTTGCTGTGTCCCCCCACTGTTCCTGCAGTCTGATTCTGCAGACTTTGGGGCAGGGCCCGTCATTTCATATTGGGGCTGCTATGATGGGATCCTGCTCCAAGATGGTAGCTGCTAAGCTCTAACATAGTAAAAATAAATAAATGAGACTCTGGGAAGCCTTTGTCCTGCTTCATATTACAGAGCTCAGAAGATCTTTATCATATGGTTTCTTCTATGTATGTTCGTCCCCAAGAGAAACTTACTTCTCACGCAAACGTGACTGGCCATGATAACTCATCCTGGGAGGTTTAGTGCTCTTTTCCTTGGAAATGTTCTCCATTTTAACATTCTGCATTCTCTTCTGTGGAAGCATCTTCAGAGCTGAACAGAATAAAATAGGAAACGAAGGATCGCCGGGACCAAACAATGTGGAAGGTCAGAGGAAAGGGTAACCTTGCAGACATTTACCCTTCCCCTTCCCCTCCTGTCCCAGGATGGAGCAGCCCCTCTCTTCAAAGTGATGACAAAACTCCTCTGCACGACCCTCTCAGTGTTCTCCCTTCCACCACTGCTAACAATCCCCTAGATGCTGCCTTAAAGAATCTGCTCATCTGAGCTAAAACCCCATGTTTGTACTGAAACACAAGTAGCTCATTAAACTTTTCTTAAATAAATTGTTTAGACTAAGTAATTCTCTCCTTTCCTCCCCTTGTGCTGCCAGCCTATTGTTTACAGCCAGCATTCCAGGCTGCGTGTGATGAAAATGCTGATGTGTTTCCTGAGTTACAGACCCAAGCTTTATCTCATCTTTCATTTAGGAAACTGGCTGCTTTATCATTTTATGCTGCTGTGTGCAATGTTTATTTTTTCCCCATTATTAACATTGTATAGGAGGATGTGCCCAGCCCCATCAGCTGTTAGTTGTATTGTGCATACCACACACACACACACAAAAAAAAAAAAAAAAAAGGAATACATAATGTAATAGTTTGGGAAATCACACACAGTTCACAAATTCCCTTTGATATTGGGGACAGCCTCTGCGTAACAGCGTCAATGTATAGCTATGTCCTTCACACACTATCTTGTCTGTGGAGTTTGGGGGTATTCTCTGCTGTCTTTTACTTCCATATTTCAATCAAAATCCACAGGATGTGACAAGGAAAACTTCTGCCCTTTGCACAGAGTTAATGATGATCACCTATTCATCTGGAGTCATCTTAGAAAGAAATAACTCCTCCCCAAGTTTTGCTGTGTTTGAATTCATGGGGAGAAATTACTAAGCAGTGACTCACCCAACGGATCATGAAGGCAGCAAAGGGGACCAGGGGTTACACATGAATCTTTGACTAGCTATTCTGGTCAATAACAAACTAATTGGAAAAGTCAAGAGACATACTCCATGATTTAGAGAAGCTATGTTTAAGAGAAAAAGAATCCTGAATTTCCGATAGGATTTTGATTTAAATCCAAAGAATGCACAAGTGGTTAGGAAAAGGAGGCAGATCCTTATTCTTTTGTCTACAAGATATCTCCTCAGCTAGCTCAAATGAATTGATTTTTTAATCAATTTTTGCAAAGCCTTTTTGCTTTAACTACTGAAAAGAGGTAAGTACTGGGAGAAAAAGGTACTACAACATGAGAAAGACGATCAGCTGAGGTTGTAGGGGCCAAAAGCAACTGAATTAAAAGATGTCATTGCTGTGAAGGTGTAAAATTGCCTGGTTTGGGCTGTGTGCTGCCCCTGAGGATAGCTTCTAAATCTGAAACATTCTCACATGTGGTAGTCACCACAATTATTTTCAGTTATGGCTTTTATCAAATACAATGGATTCATTGCATGCACACAGTGGATTGCCCTGGATTTCTGAGGAATCATACACTCTAATGTCAGGCAGTTCAATTATTTTTTAGTGATTCCATCAATTGCTGTTCTTGAACCACTTCTTTTTTAATAATAAGCATTTTAATAATAGTAAGCATTCTAATAAAAGCATTTTTCACCCTGAACTTTACCTACAACCACAGAATACCCACAAAATGAGTTACTAGTTCAGTCTTCTTTCTACATTCTTTATCTACATTTGCTTATGCTGACCTTCCTTTGGAAAGAGTATCTCTCCAAATAATTTACATTTACCTAAACTGGAACAAAGGGGCCTGTTAAAAATACAGCCTGTCAAAATCCAACTTGAACTTAGACTTGCTGCTCAGGTCTGCTTCCTTCCCTCCCCACACCCAGCAGTATTTTCTTTCTCTAATTCAAATATTTTCAGTTCCATTTAATGTTCCCTTTCTCAACACCTCACTTCCTCATTAATGCACAGAACAATGTATGGTTTCAAGTGTTTGCCTTGTGGTCATCCACAAAACTCACATAAGCAATGCCAGAGCTAAATGACGATCTCCAAGGCTTAGTTGTCTGAGACTTGGGCCATGTGGATTCAATTTTCTGAATTTTCAGACTTTTCTTTATAACCTCGGTGAAGTTCGAGCCGCTGTGGTGTTACTGCATTCTCTGCAAGTTTCTCAGCTCCTCAGCTGTATTTTGTTTACACCATTTAAAATTAGCCTGTTACTAACTGTGACACCCATCTCAAGGTATTCAGTTTAGTTATTTTTGGATCGATAAAAACAGACATACTGGAAGTGAGACATACTAAACCAGAACAGTTTAGAAATATGAAGTATGCAGACCACTTCTTCGCGTTGTGAGGACAGTATCTCCTGCAGTGCCCCTGGACACGCGGCCCACACAGTACCGAAACAGGATCTGAACTACACTGAATCTATATTCAGACTTACACTATATCCAGCTGTAGCGCAGGAACATTCAGTTCATTTGCTTTAAGCCAAATTTCTGTTCTTCAAGTTCAGGGACTGTCACAGCATCGGTGTGATCCTTGTTACGTTCTAGTGCAACCCACAGGTGATATTCAAACCGTGATATCTATCTGTAACGCAAAAGAACTTGGTTTAGCACTCTCCCCTCCTGCTGTTCCCTTTCTTCCTTCTGTTTCCCAGCCCTGGTGCCAGCAGCACCGAGAGGGCACCGAGGCTTCATGGCCTCACACCTTGCAAGCGTTTTGCACAGGAAGCAAGATGTGCGATGGTCTTACAAGAGCGGGATGTGGGACATTCGTCCCGTGGGAACCCAGGCAATCCTCCTCAGAAAGTCTGCTTCATGTGAGGAACACTAGATGGCACACAACAACCACTGTATTACTTCTTTTTTCGTTCAGAAACCAAAAATTGGTTTCAAAGCACAGGCCTGGAATGTGACTAAAGGACTAAGCGCAAAATATGAGTCTAAGTACGCTATAAAAACCCACTGGGAAGACAACCTTTCCAATAAAACCTCACCCTGCTTCCTCCATCAGAATTACTATTTTTCTATTTATAGCTCTGCCTAACTTGGCAGCTTCAGAAAATAAACACAGATTTTATTTAGTGGCGTGTTGAGAAGCAAGGGAATACTGTCATTTCAGTACAATATAAAATAATAGAGTGGCATGCAAAGTAAAGCCCACTTGGCTCAGCAACCTCTGCAATTCAAAAGACAACTGCTGGAACAAGATTCAAGTGATATAACAACCTATCGCTTGGATTCTGTTAAAGGATCTGTGTTTCAGTTTGTAAGTAAAATCAAGTACTCCCTTCCACTCTTTATATACCAATAAGTATTTTTTCCTTGTCCTAAGAGATCTAAAAGCCCAGGGAAATAGATACGTTTTGCTATTCCAACTTCTTATGCTTTATTCTATCAGTGCTTAGCACGGGTCTGTTTTAATTCTGGGGAAAAAAACCCACCCAATTAAACATTCTTTTGGTCAAAAGAATCCTTTACACTCTGTTGTTCATAAAAACACAGCATATAACAAGGAAAAGCATTTACAGGACTCTTCGCACTTTGTTTCCAAACCGTTGAAGCAATCAGTTCCTGGTGCCACTTTACAGATTCATCAAATCAGCATAAAGTGGTGCAACTTCTGCACATGGGTGAGGTTATGATTTAACAGAAAAGATGCGAACTTTCAACTTCCTGTGAACTGCCAGTAATTGGCGCGGCTTCTTTGGAAAACAGAACCATGTCCATGATTACCTGATAGAGGTCCAATTCTAAACTCACCTAAGCAGGAAGCTGTAAACGTCAATTTACTGGTAGAAAGGTGTAAATACTTCCTTGCTTGTATGAATAAAAACTAGCTGATTGGAGGGGTGAGGAGGAGGCACTTGACTCTGAATGAGTCCCCTTCTCCTCAGAAATGGGCTAGAAAGGGACGTAGTGGCCCCCTAGGAGGGGACTCTTCTGCGAAAGCAACTTCAAGCTATAGAGTCAAGACCAATATAAAGCACCCACCAGGTTGAGAGATGACTCATCCGGCGAGAAAGGACCTTCAGTGCTAACCAGAGTCCCTAGCAGAGATGACTGTTGGGGTTTTTTTTTACTTTCATTTTCATTCATGTATTTTTGCACGTTTTGCATTTCATGTTATCTGTGTAAATAAGTAGTTTTATTTGTTTTTTACTTACTCTGGCTTGTGTCAAGAATAACTCCTGAGTAACTGGCTGAACCTTACAGTATTTCAATCCTCCAGGATGGCAATCCTAAAAAAACAGGGTCCTGGACATCTCTTCCCTGCTTCTCCTCTTTGCCTCCTATAAGAATGCGTGTTTCCACATAGTTGCAGCAATCAGTCTGAGATGGAAAAATAGATGCCTTGGGAGAAGAATTTATGCCTGCAAGTATCATTAACCTAGAAGGTTCTCCAGCATTAGGTCAAAAAGAGGGGGAGGGAGCACAGATAAATTCATGGGATTTTTAAGGGACATGTAATAGTAATTATTGATATCTTATTTTTCAGTTTTAAATTAAACTCCTTTCCTACCAAACATTCCTGCCAGTTTGAGTTAAGTAATATCTGTTTCAAGGATGACGTGGTAAGAAAACTGATGAAAAAATTTTAATACTATGTAAATCTATATTCTGGCTTACAGGAAATACACTTCCAAAAACACTGTCCCAAAGTTGTGAGTGTGTGTTGACAATTTGCTGTAACAGCTGCATATAATTAAGGGATAGAAAGGAGCTAAGTATATGTAAACAGTTCTCCCATCTTTTGTAAAGAGTCATAAATTTTTATGCTACTTGGAACAGTGGTTGCTAATTCCATGTTTGTTGCTTGAAATGAATGGCATTTTTATTGGATTTGTTATTTATCCAAAAGATTTCATGCAAGATATTAGCTAAAGTTAAGCCATCTACGTATTCACTTCTTCTGTATTTCTTTCTCCTCCATACCATGCTATAAATTCTTCTCATAAAATCCTCAGTTCCTCAGAAACAGATTTTTAACAGCATTACGTGAGAACTTAATATCAGCAAATTAATGAAGAGTGACTGCAAGCTTCTTAACAGTATGGGGATGATTGAACACACCTGTCCCAACCACAGGGACAGAGAGTGAGAAGCAACTTCAGGGGCTGGGATCCTGTGCTTGGGACCAGCTGAATGCCAATCCAGCTCTACCACTTTCAGAGCTACACCGGTACCTCCATGTGATGTTGACCTGTTCCAATTGTACCGGACTGATGGGAAAGAAGTGAAAGCGCGAAAAGCCATTCCTTTACAAAGGCATTGAGGTCTCAGAGTCAGATGCCCACCAGCATGTCTGAAAATGCCCTTGGGGTCTACCTGCATCTCTAACATATACACCTAAATACTTTTCACTAACATTCTACGGTAATTCTTGAAAATTCGTCTTAGGACCTTAGTAACATATATTTAATGAAACTACACAGAAATTAAATGTTAATATTTTTACTAACATGTTCTCTAAATGTATCCTATTATGCTACACTATATTTTGATCTATCTACTGTAAAAGAAAAAGTAAAAAACGTGACTTGGTCACAGTCCAGAGGAAACAAGAGCAGATTGGAAACAGGAGTGGTGTGATCTAGGCTGTAAACTGGCAACAGGCTTCAGGCTGTAAACTGCAAACACTAAAAGAACATACAAGGGCTGTGGTGGATTCCCCATCAGTTGAGGCTTTCAAGCAAAGAATGAAAAGCTTTCTGAAAGATATCCTTTATTCAAACAGGCATTTATGCAAAGCTTGCGTTATGCAGGAGATAAACTAGATGATCTCAAGGATCCCTTATGGCTTTGCAGTCTATGAATAAAGAGCCTCTTTCACTGTAACAGACTCAGTATTTCAGCTACTTCGGACCCAACGTGGTGTAAGCGGGGCTGCTACAAAGCAGGAATTGTGTCAGATACTTCTAATGCTGCAAAGGCCCCTGGAGAACACAATGGGGGCAAGTGTGTGAAGGAAGTTCTTTCAGTGCCCCATCAGGTCAGTTGTTTGAGCACAAAGCAGTGCTGAGTAAAGAATTACAGTATCTTTGTTCTATCCTCACATTATGAATCCCTTTCATTGACATACCCGTGGACACATTAAATGTGATATTAGGGCTGCACAAACATGAAGTCTTCCAAGATCCATGAGAGGTATATAGATCTTCTGTTTTGCCACTTCATGTAATCATTACTGTTAGGGGAGAAAGGGGGGAATTCAGAACAGAGTTGAACTTGGTTTACCAGAAAATCTTTCAGACTCACAAGTTGAACAGGAAAGTGATTTGTTTTTTAAAGGGTAAAAGAGAAATACGGACAGGTTGTCCACTCTGAATTCCAAATTAGAGAAAAATTGCTCCATTAATACAAGCTAACAGGTATTAGTGTCTAGACAATAGAAGAGCTGGGTTATAAAAAAAGATCACATCTGACAAACAAAGACACTTTGTTTCTTGTTATAAAAATGAAAGCAATTTCATAGAGGTAATCTGCAGCAACTTGATTTTAGGAAGTGCTTGTAATAGTAACTGTATCTTCATAGTATATAGTAATAGTAATAGTATCTTCAATGATGAATGCAAGCTGGCTTGAAGAAACCCCAGCTATGTCTTGACTGTAGCTTCTGGAGTATTTTTGGCTAATATGCAGATATGCGTAAACTAGCTCTTCCCCATCTACTTCAGATATTACAAGGAACATAACCATGACACGACAGAGCTCAACTCGTTAACCACAGAGCCTTCCTAGGTGTGTACTGCAAACCATTCTAAGTTGCATTTGGCCATGTCTATAGAGCTATCAGTAACCAAGCTAATTTCCATTTGAAGCCAGCTCAGGTCATTTTTCTTTTAACACTAGTTAGAGCAGTCACTGAAACACAGGCATGTTCAGAGTGGCTGGGGATGAAATACAAAATAATTCTGAGCTGGAAGAAAGAGTACATGCCCAACAGGAAAACTATTATAAGTCTTATTTAAAATATTTATTAAAGATTTCAAAGAGGGATAAACAGTGCATTTTGAAATGAATATTATACTAATTTAGAACAGGTTGCATATCTACAAATCATGTAAGACTGTCTCAGAAAGCAAGACAGAGATTGCTACTGATCTCACATCTCCACCTCAACAGTGCAGACTTCATATAGCTTCAAATATGTTCCCTGAATAAGTTATGGGGTGGAGATATTCCAGCTACATTTTTTAAAAATAGAAAACCCAGACTTTCTATACATGAGAAAGTAAATATCCAAAACTAAAATAATGTGCCCCAAGCAGTTTTCTGTACAGCTTCGGTACGTAAGTCCCATAACAAGACAGCAGACACGGGTTTGGGGCTTGTTTTGCGCTGTCCTGTAATCATCCGGTTTGAGAAGGCTTCTCATTTTCCTAGAAAGGGACTAAGAGGCCAAGCCACAAGCATTTTCAGGAGTCAACCCTTTTCAGGCAAGTTACTAAAAAAAATTAAGGAAGGGCAGTTTCTCCTCACAGATCAGGTTAGTCAGGCAGACAAGTCCATTCTAGTAGCACATAAGGATGTCTGAGCATGCACGAGCAACCTGTGTACCGAAGCCTGGGCTGGTAAGCACTCTTCGAAACTGTGCCGTGCCTCTCTCTCTCACCAGTATTTAAAGAAAAGTGCAAGGTAGTATTTCTGCCACTTTTTAGAAGAGGACAAAGGCATCGACTGGGCCAGTTGAACCTGATGGGTGTTTTTCATCAGCAATTAAGTCTCCCAGAGCTCCAGATAAACCATCTGAACACCCAGGGCTGTGCTACCTACACGCTTACTTAGCCAACAGAAGCTGAAGCTGGCTCTCTTCACACAGGCCTTATTCTGCAGCCAGATCTGCAGCTCTGCAGAGCCCTCCAGGCGCTGGATTTCCATCGCGCTGTGCCTCCAGGGTCCGTCCCTACAGATACAGCTGCAGGATCAGGGCCTTAGGCTGTAATTCTCTCAGGGCATGGATGGTGCCTTCCTTTTAGTCTTATTTTCTGTCTGTAGACTGCCATCACATAAATGACGCCAATAGGTGTCATGTTAGGTAATGTTAGGTCAATGGTTGGACTGGATGATCTTAAAGGTCTTTTCCAATGTAAACAATTCTATGATTCTATGATTCTAGGAATAACAAGTTTATTCCTAGAGAATTTCAGTCATCACTCTTGGGTCATCTTTTCCATCCTTCTACTACATGCTTCCATCCAGAGTATTCCAGAGGACTCTGCAAATGATGAGGTTTTATTTCTGGAGTCTATTCTACAAAGCAGTAAACCTGGGAAGTGTTTCCCTTGTACTTGTCCAAAAACAGTTTTTGCTCTATTTTATTTATTCTTGATTCCGGTATAAGCTCTTGGATACTTTGAGAAAATTCCTCTCCCTCCTTGATGTCAGTGCCCTTTGAATACTTGTAGGCATTAATCCTCCTCCCTCCATTTTCTAGCCAAATGCTGCATATTTAGATTGTTTAATTTTCTTACCTAGACTGTAACAAAAACTCAGCAGAGGGACAGAAATCTCTTCAGAAAATTAGGTGCCTACAAATTCTACAGAAACAGGAAGAGGAGGGAAATCTGTCAAATCTCTTCACAGAGCCAAAGGCTGCAAGATCAGCTGATGTCCTGGTAGGCAGCAGAAAATGTACTTGGACACAAATCTACAGGAACAGGGAATATATTACTGCTGGACCGCAGAAGAGGCTTTAACAAGGGTTTGTCCTTGCATGCCAAAAAATGTAAGAATGATTATACCACAGCCACTTAATCTATTGCTGTGTCTCCAGCGATGATCAATAGCCTCGAGAACCAGAGCAAGCAGACACTGCCACTTCCCCAGAAGTCTTGCTCCGGAGCTGTTTGGCCCAGGGTCACAGTTCCTGTTCTTACTGCTGCCCGGGAAAGGATGCTGGAAGATCCAGTGAGCCAATAATTGCATCACAATTTTTATGAAGGGACAGAAAAGCAAAACTCTGCTTACAAGCTCTATTAAACTTGTTATTTAAGCTAAAATTAGCCCAAGGTCACACTAAAAGATAGTATCTCCTATCTCTGTGTTTGGTGCCATAGCAAAAGCAAAGGAATTTAAGATAAAGCTAATTAGCAGATTACTTCTGCAACCGAGTTTTGTCAAAAAAAAAAAAAAAATCTGCCTTGTTCAATGTGAAATGGTCTATCTGGAATAGCTTTTATTTGGCAGGCCTTTGCCAAAGCCAGGGTTTCTGAGGAAGCCCGGCGCATGTGGGCTGGACAATACCGGAGGCAGCAGAGCTTTAGAGCCCTGTTGTCAGGTACGGCTCTGAGCTGGGAGACAGGCAAGTCCAGCAACTTCTGGCTCACCAAAATGTTTTCAGACTAAGCTGGAAAAAAATGTATATTTTTTATTTTTAAATAAATGTGCTGCAAATGGAAAGTCTTCTTTTTAATCAGTTGCAGTAAATTCAGTTGACGCTCTCTCAGTACTGATGCACATCTCTCCACTACTGGACTCAACTTAGTGCAGTGATGAAGAAGAATACTAGAGTTTCAGGTCTGTTGGCACTATTTCAATTTTCAGAAAACTATGGGAGGAACATTTTTCCTTTCTTCCTGCCCAAGAAAACAAGAGACAGGAGGAGAGCCTACTGCCAGCCGTGCCTTTTCCCTAATCTCCAGCAGAGGATTAGTGTCTCTGTATACTAAATGTAGGTATTTTTAATTCTCTTTAAAAAGCTGCTACCTCTTTTTTTTCTAATTATTTGTGTGTGAAGAATTCTGACTTGTTTTAATGAAAGCCAATTTTAAAACTATTTTGGCAACATTTAGTGGAAAAAAAAATCATAGCATAACCACTCACTTAACAGTGTTAAAATGAGACAATCCCACATGAAGCAATGCTGCCCTGCCTTGCAGAATTATTACCCAGAGGAAAAGCACACCACACCTATTGTACCGTTTCTATCTTCAGAAGCCTCTGCCAGGACCTTTAGGGCGCTGTTTTCTTTCACTGCCTGTACAAGTGAGTAACATAAAAAATAAGAAATTTGTTCTGTATTATTAAAAGAGAAAATGAAAACAAAATATAACACAAAATAGTTATTTAAGGTATTAGGAATAAAAATCAGTTTTGTCATGTGAAATATAATTGTTCTATAGTCTCTGCATTTTCCATTTTTGTTCTTTATATTGCTATTACATTAAAAATATACTCTGGCTAAGATACCAAACCTCACAGTGAAGGAGCTCAGGAGAAAACGAGCCCAGCATTTGCAAAAACAGCTGCTCGGGATATCTTGCAAAACGAAAACCATTGCTTTCGACTAATTTCCGTTTTCAGTATTGCAATTTAAGTCAGTCTATGAGGCCAAAGGACTCCAGACTAAATGGGTTTACCTGACTATTACAACCACACTGTCAATTTCTGACAGTCATCCATTCTGGTTAAAGTTTGTGGACTCGTAAAGGACCTAAAAAAAATCCTCTGCATGTAGAAATGTGAAGGGAAAGACTTGGAATTCTGTCAGGGAGGAAACCGCTGGATTTACACTTTCACAGATCCAGTGGTTACAATAGAGATGTGGATGAGGACAACAGCTGGGAACAGAGCTGACACCACCACGCCCCCCCCCCCTCCCCCCAGTTCCCATGGAGTTTCCAACCAAGCCCTATTATTTATTTAGAAGCCATTTTCCAGGAAAACAGCCAGCCAGCCTGCAAAAGTGTTTTCAAGAAAATAATTTTCAAAGGATCATGGAACAACAGAATAAACAGTCCACAGATATCAGGTGGCTAGGGTTACCCAATCTACGTGTTTGAATAATTTCAAGCTGGCCACAGTCCGTTAAAAAGTAGTATATATGCAATATTTCTACTTTGTATGGCCAAAATATATTTCTACACTATTTGCTCAATTTTCATCCCAGTTTAATATGGAAACATGAAAGTTTTTTCATCTCATCACTAGAAACAGGTGTATGTATGTGTGTCCCATTGTGTTTGAACCCTTTAGTGGATTTCGAGCAAATGTGGAAAGAGACGAAACATGAATATTTTTTGTTTCCTGAGGAATACTTTTTACAGAAGAATGTATCTTGAACTACCAAATGGCACTTCTTTTGCTTTTTAAGGGATGCTTTTCTTCCTTCTCTGCCCTCAGATCCACTCAGATGGATTTTCAGTTACAGCTGCTTCTGTCCAGTGCCGTGAAAGCCTTGTCCAAAGCCAGGAGGTTGAACAGGGAAAGGGCAGCACAAGAGGAGACACCCAGGAGACATGAGATTTGGCCAGCAGCACCAGTAGCCAAAAAGACAGCGGTAGCTGAGTGGCTGGGAAAGCACTCGAGCAGAGGCGTGATGCTTTGGGCAGCCAGAGATGGACCGAGGCTGATGCCCAGCAGCCTGGGACAAGGGTTTCTGTGGAGGCTGACCTGGGGAGGGGAGAGGTTTGGGCATAGGGCTATGGGGCACTAGCAGAAAAAGGGTTGTGAAACAAAAAGCTTTGGCAGTCATCATGGGACATCTCCTCGCTGAGATAACTCAAACCAAGGGTCTAGTATGAGGAAAAGGGTGTAAGCACAGGACTGCTATGCTATGCCAGCAGCACAGCGTCATCCTTCATGCTGTCAGAAATAGGGTGCTGCAACCGTAAATACAGCAGTCTGCACGCTGCTGCCCAAACACCCCATGGGAGAGGGGAAGAACAATTTAGTTGCACAATGTAAGTTGATATCAAATTGAAGTGTTACCATAGCTCATTTAAAAAGCAAGGAAACCATAAGGATACAAACACTCAGCAGAACAGGCTTCACTAGCTTCTCAGGAACTCACATGCTCACTAAGGTTCATGTTTTCTCTAGAAAAATCATGAGTAGTGGTGGCATCCAAAGGCCATGCAGTAGCACCAGTTAGAGCAATTATCCATCCAAAATCCAGTGCGACAAATCTTACTTATTTCTAGAACTGGTAGGAGCACCAGAGGGGTATGAAACACAGGAATTTGAATACTGATATGAGACATGTCACTCTTCTCAGAGAATGTTGTAACAACACTACTAAAGAAGTCAAATGGAGAACTATTTTTGTCCTGAATTTAGCCCCTAAGGTTTAGACTACAAAGTTTTAAGGAATCATTAAATACCTACTTTATTTAGATGAATCATAGAATCATAGAATGCTTTGGGTTGGAAGGGGCCTTTAGAGATCATCTAGCCCAACCCCCCTGCAGTGAGCAGGGACAGCTTTAACCAGATCAGGGTGCTCAGAGCCCCGTCCAACCTGACCTTGAGTGTTGCCAGGGATGGGGCCTCCACCGCCTCTCTGGGCAACCTGTTCCAGTGCTTGACCACCCTCACTGTAAAAAATTTCTTTCTTATGTCTATAGTCTAAATCTATTCTTCTTTAGTTTAAATCCATTATTCCTTGTCCTGTCACAACAGGCCTTGCTAAAAAGATTGTCCCCATCCTTCCTGTAGGCCCCCTTTAAGTACTGAAAGGCTGCAATAAGGTCTCCTCGCAGCCTTCTCTTCTCCAGGCTGAACAACCCCAACTCTCTCAGCCTGGCCTCGGAGCAGAGGTGTTCCATCCCTCGCATCATTTTGGTGTCCCTCCCCTGGACCCGCCCCAGCAGGTCCATGTCCTTCTTGTGCTGAGGGCCCCAGAGCTGGACGCAGTGCTGCAGGTGGGGTCTCACCAGAGCAGAGCAGAGGGGCAGAATCCCCTCCCTCGACCTGCTGGCCACGCTGCTTTTGATGCAGCCCAGGATACGTTGGCTTTCTGGGCTGCGAGCGCACATTGCCAGCTCATGTCCAGCTTTTCATCCACCAGTACCCCCAAGCCCTTCTCCGCAGGGCTGCTCTCAATCCCTTCATTCCCCAGCAGTTGATGAGTTATTTAAATGTTCTGAATCAATACTAAAAACAGATAATAGAGACAGATAATATAGACAGTTACCACTCTGATACAGTTTAAAAAAGGTGCTTTTATAATGCAAAAGAGAAATTGGTCGCTTCCTAGGAGAGGATGAGAGCAGAAAACTTGAAAACCTTTATAAATCATGTACCTACATATATATATGTTTCTATGTGCATGTATGTATATGTACAGACATAAACAGATCAGGGTTCAGATTCCATTCACACACTAATGAATCCACCTGTTTTCCCTCACTTGAAGAAATGTAAAACTAGAAAATTTTGTCTTTTATTTACCAGTACTGGGAAAAAGGGAAGCTGACAGGGGGTGACATCTAAAAGTGAAGGAGCCAGGCACAAGAATTCACATTCCTTCCTCAGCCAGGAAAGCGCTCTGTGCCATTGGAGGGACAATCTATCACTGGATATAAGCTTGGGAAATTACACTTTAAACACCACATGCTGTGAGAAGCCAGTCAATGGACTTCTACATGAAATTAACTGCATGTTGTGTAGCTTGGTGGATGAGACCTCCTCTGTCACGTAGCAGATCATTTAATACAACTGTCCTGGGACTTCCTTTTCAGCGTGAATTACGTCTAGATAGGTGCCTAAGTGCCATTTTGCTTCTTGCACCAGTCTATCTGTCATACTTCCTCCTCCAGTGATCAAAAGACTAAATCAAATTTCAGAGTACTGCAGGGTCAAGCTGTAACAAATAACAATTTTTGAGTGCCAAAAATACGCAATTATCTCATAACTGAGCATTTCTTTTACTAGGTGATTCAATAATTTCTGTGAAAAGATAAAATGATAAAAATGACCTAGTGAAAAGAAAAGATCTGTTAAAATAGCTCATTTTTCTGTATTCCAGGAAAAAAACTTATTTCCAGAAATACCACAGTGCTCTTAAGGTGGTAAGTCCAGTAAGAAAAAGAGAGTAAGGTGATACCACAAGTTCAGTACATGGATTTATCAGTGCTGTGTCATTTGGTTTTACTCCAACAACTGAATCAGAGCAAAGGACAAACCTTCTGTTGCAGGTAAAGTGCCACAAGCAAGTCTGAACCTTTTCCCACAGGTGAATCAAGTTCCTGTTTGCACTTGGAAGTCAAGGCTGTTCCTAAGAATATGACTAAAATGAAAATGTCCAGATAACAAGAATGACAACCTTCATTTTCACATCAGTCCTGTCCTTTCACAACAAAAAATAAAAAAGCCTGCACACAAACAATACGCTACTTGTATTCAGTATACCTCCACTAAAAAGGACAAGGTGTAACAGATTAAATAGTTATAGAAACACCCAAGGGCTGCCTGGTATAAAATTATATTTTAAATAAGGGAGAATAAACAAGTCACTTGAAAGCCTTAAACATTTTATATAAATAACCCGTGATGCTATCTAGAATCAGCTGAGCTGTAGGCATCATCTGCCCCAACCATGAGTCAGCTTGAGTCAGTTCAGTGTACTTTTATGGTACTATCATAGTCAGAAAATACAACTCTTGGCAGCACAAAAGAAGTCTCTGAAATGTGGAACAAGTATTTGGTGGGAAGGCATTCTCTGCTATAAGCTAGCAATGAAATTAGTGGAATAAATAAAATGCCAGCATACTTAACATTTCTGCCTCTTTATTTTTAGCCCAAAAGGGGGACTGACATCAAGGCATAAAATGAAAGGCAAATCACATGCTCTTAAGGCCAAACAATTTGAAACTCTGTGTGAACTGTTCCTTCTGCACAGCAATTCTCCGACTGTGCAAAGAAGCGCTATGGCAATATGGATTCAGTAAACAGGGCATGCTTCCAGCTGTTTGCGTCCCTCCCACTCCCAGTATGCATAACATCCTGGCTGGTAGAAGTTATATTTGTGTTTAAACATGATAAGACTGATTTATATTAGAGGAATGTTTCTGATCAATCATTTGTGCTGAATAGCCAGTGACTAAGTGGAAATGCTTCACAGAGAGCACTGCTGAATAAGAACTGAGTAAAAAGTTTATAAAACTTCAGGATGTGGCCAACAGTCTCTAATCTACTTAGTCGACAACATGCAACTTCCTGTTACCACTCAAACTGGGCACACACACATTTCTCCCAGTACTCAGAAGAGTCCCAGTATTCATAATTATGGAACAAAAAAGGTAGGGAGGGTTCGTCGCACTTAACTGTGCCAGTGAAAAGTTAGCTGCCAAGTACAAACTGATTATTACAGTCAACAGAGAGAGATAGGAGACTTTTCAGGCACTTCAGGCAGCATGAATCACTCTGTCCACTAACTATGGTATCAGCCTAGAAACTAATTAGCTGTCTCTGGGTGAGGGAGATCGCACCAAAAGTTTGGTGCTGTCTGCTTGTAGGATGGATCATCAGCTGATGTCCTTTGTCAAACTGGTGATACCTACGGGTCCAGTGGAGCTATGGAAACCAGCAGAGGCAAAGGTCTGCTCCGAGGTCTTTGCCAAGTTTACAATCCAGTGGCCTGAGTACAACAGATCTGCTCTTGAGGACTCCTTGCAGAATAGTTCTATAGTGCACAAATAAATATTTACATCAGTAAAACATTTCTCCTTTGACATTTGAAAAATAATAAAGTGATTGAATTTAAAATAAAGTGTTAGTCTTTTAGGATGTTTTCATAAAGAAAAGCTTAAAAGGAGGGGTTTTTTGGACAAAAATGCTACACTATTTTTTAAAAGACCCGTGTTGCCAGTAATGTCAGAAGATGTTAAATTATCAAAACACATATGTTTCAAAGCTACTTTAATATTTACTATTAATCACGGCTTTTGAACTTACTATGTTGGATCTGCTTAGACAAGGAAATGACACAGGCCAGTTTTAATTTAGGGTTCACGTTATCTCAGTGCTATGGCATCTTAGAGAATTGTTTAAATTGAACAGCATCTTCTTTTCATTTTATAGCTTTTTACAATGTTAGCATTGCAGTACTTTATTTTAAGGTACTAGGAAATTTATTAATGTCACTTCAGCAATTTCCCTGTAAACCTACAAACCTAATGTCTAAGTATTACTGCCTTCAGTCAAGGCCAAATTTCTGTTTATAACCCCCTTTTACCTGTTATACAGCTTTGCTGTATTTATGCATCAGGCTGAAGGCATCTAAGAAAATCATCTTCCTGAAGTTCCTTTGGAAGGCAAAAATGGACCTGCCATTTCCAATAGTGTAAAACTAAGATACAAAAAATTAAGGTAAAATAATTCCTGCAACCTTCCATTCTTGGGGCAAAGGCCTTTGAGCCATTAGAGGTATCCTTGGCCTTCCTTACGACAGCTTAGTAAATCAGGCTACTTTATTAGACTGGACTACCTCAGTTCACATATATTTGATAGAAACATATCAGCATTTGACATTTTCCAGAGCTTTGTCTATAGCAAGCACGCTCCAATCTGGAAAGGCAGAGGCTGGGCGGAGTTTTCTTGGAACCTGCAGGTCCATCTTCAGAGGACATTGTGTGATTCAACTGCCCTCGATCCTCGTCTTCCCTGAAGGGGAATTGGGAACAGACCGGTGCATCTAGAACACATAAGCACAAAGGCGCAGGTGCCGCTGGTGAAAGGGGCAGCTCAGAGTCCACGCCATGAACCAGAACAAGGGGACCACAGCACATGAGCAAATCTAGAGGGTCACAGATAAAAATGGGGAGGAGGAAAAGGTAGGACAGGGTAAGATGGCAGATGGATCGTATCGGGAACAAGTTTTTCTGTGATATAGGTACTAGCCAAGCATAGAGAATTAAGATTCACTTTTACTAGTTTGAAGACAGTTTAATTTTAGCTAAACCTCAGCCACAGCAGAAAGGCAATGCCACATATACAAGTATGTGGTTACAGAAAATACCACAGATCCTGAGTAAGCTGTGAGGCAAAAGGCTGAAAGCCAAACGCCTTTCCACCACCTGAGCAATGGGACATCCAGCATGGCCTATGTGTGCATTATCCTCATACTAACCTCAAAATACTTTTTTAACATGAACTAGACTGATAAATTCACCTCTTTGTGATGTTCCACCTTGTTCTTCTTGAGCTTTTCTAAAAATTGCTTGTGAATCTTTCCATTACATACTAGATAATTGACAACTACCTTTTCGCTTTCATTCCTTGCTGGTTCATTACACCCAGCTGAAATCAGAATGGAACTTTGTGTTTGTAACAGCTATAATGTCAGCTATGGCCAGAATATCCTACTGCCAAGGATACTAGCAAACTACAATAATTCTTGCTGTAGTTTCACACCTAGGATTTAATTAATGATGTATTTAATTTAAGAGCCTGCACCTGCAGACTGAGAAACTGAATTCTTCTCTTGATGAGTCCTGTGAGTTATACAGTCTACTGTTGCAAAATACTACCACTGCTGGCAGAGTCATAAAGAAGGGAGGAAAAGCTGGGTGAATAGCACAACAGAAAGTTGGAATTGCTTTGTATTAGCCTCTGCTTAGGTGACAAGGTAGTGGGATAAATCAATACTCCAGCAAAACTGCTATTAATGTCCAGACACATCCCCTTAAAAATAAGAAAATTTATGACACTTGTGCTAGAAAGAGGACAATATATGGGGATCATTGGGAGTGTGCAAGCAGAGATTTTGCCTGTACATCACTTGCATCTTCATCCAAACATTGTTACTGCCAAAGCGTTTTAGATATTGCCCTGGTTTTGGCTGGGATAGAGTTAATTTTCTTCCTAGTAGCTGGCATAGTGCTGTGTTTTGGATTTAGTATGAGAATAATGCTGATAACACTGATAACACACTGATGTTTTAGTTGTTGCTAAGTCCTGTGGACACTAGTCAAGGACTTTTTCAGCTTCCCATGCTCTGCCAGGTGCACAAGAAGCTGGGAGGGGGCACAGCCAGGCCAGCTGACCCCAACTGCCCAAAGGGCTATTCCATACCATATGGCATCATGCTCAGCATATAAACGGGGTGGGGGGGTGGGGGTTGGCCAAGGGGCAGCAATTGCTGCTCGGGCACTGGCTGGGTATCGGTCAGCAGGTGGTGAGAAACTGCATTGTGCATCACTTGTTTTGTATATTCTTTTATCATTATTATTATTGTTTTCTCTTCCTCTGCTGTCCAATTAAACTGCCTTTATCTCAATCTACAGGTTTTACTTTTTTTTTTTCTGATTCTCTCAGCAGGGGGTGGGAGGGTGAGCAAGCGGCTGTGTGGTGCTTAGTTGCCAACTGGGGTTAAACCACGACAATATGAGTCTGGGAAACAAAAAAAAAAAAGTCAGTGAAACAAATGATTTGAAGAAACACAATCATGAGAATAAGTCCAGGTGTGTAGGAATGGGGAGGATAAATTAGGGGTTTCAGAACAATCTCAAAATAGGACTCTCTTCTATTTGACAGAAACAGTATTATAAAATACTATGTTCTGCCTTTTTCGCCATTGTTTTCTATTAGAGCAGCCAATCACCTTATACAATAGTGATTCTATTTGCCCAAATCTCCTTACCCAGAGGTACCATTTCTATTTATTTCTTTCAGACTTTATTTGTCCTGTTTCTTGTCTTCTAGTCTTACTTAAAATCTGCTGTTTTCCACATGGCTCCTCTTTCCTCTATATACCAATGAACATAAAATCTGTCCTTACTCCTGCTCTCACAACACAAAGATTCTCACTGCAAGTAGGTTGTTCCCCTCTCCTACTTTTTCTGCAGCAGATGATATCAAAATCCTCCTTTCTCATTCCTATCCCTCCTCTCCTCTACAAAAGTCTAAATTTCAGTAATTTCATACAGTAATAATTACTGCATTGAGCTTAAAATGTTATAGCATATCCCTCATGGCAAAATTGAGGCAGAAGAATTCTGCAAAGGAAAGCTCTCACAACCCTCCTTGCACACTTCTTTGGGAGCAGTGGAATTAATTTTTTCCCCAAATGAGCATGAGCTGCTTATCTAAGCAGTGGGAATCCCCTGAGAAGGAGGGAATGGAATATGTAGGAAAGTCATCTCAGAGCCTCACAGAATAAAAGCAGCACATGGTAAGAATTAACTAACTGCTGAATCTCAGAAAGTTATTGTACATTCAGGAGTATCATCCTTTAGGGATATTTCTGATCTCCCATAGGCATCTTTTCTTGGGTAATTAAACACTAAAATATCTTCAAGCCTGAAGTTTTTAAATCAAGTTCTCTGGAAAACATGCTTTAGTTCAAGCAACATAAGGAGCTGGTGCAGAAGTTCTCTGCCCTGTGTTATCATGATCGTAAGTGTTTCCTTTGAACATAAATCTCAAAGACTTTATTCGCCTCACTTAACTCCTGCTCACTTCCTTACTCTGGAACGCAGGAGGAACCTGTGCTTCATGCCTAAGGATGAAACAGGATTCCTGTCTTGCTTACTAAGAGTCAAAATATCCGATAGAATTTCTGCATAAAACAAATGATCTTCACAATGACACAGGAGTCCCACAAAACAGCTTTGGAAGAAATAAATCCATGTGACGTGTATGCTAATGGCAGCAGGGAAAACATGGGACTGTAACAGCTTATCCAAACATAGAGAATCATAGAATCATAGAATCGTTTAGGTTGGAAAAGACCTTTAAGATCATCCAGTCCAACCATTAACCTACACTACCAAGTCTACTCTAAGCCAATCAAGGGGAGACTAGACTAAACCATGTCCCAAAGTGCCACATCTACCCGTTTTTTGAACACTTCCAGGGATGGGGACTCCACCACCTCTCTGGGCAGCCTGTTCCAATTCTTGACCACCCTTCCTGTAAAGAAATTTTTCCTAATTTCCAACCTAAACCTCCCCTGGCGCAGCTTAAGCCCAAAATATGCACAAAATATGCACAAAAATATGCACAAAAAAAGGAGAGCGCACCTTTGCAGGTAAAGTAAATGCAGAAAAGGAGTCAGAGGAAGACAGAAGGACCTCAAGGCACAGTGCATCTGTAATGAAAGCTGCCCTTCAGCCCCTCCACCCTACCAGCCTGCTCCGTGCCCGTGCAATGGATGACACGGGCTGGTCCCACCAGAGCGGCCACATGCTCTGGCTGACCTCTCCTTTCTCCTTGCCTGACAGCTAAAAGGGGACAAGTTGCTTTTTAAACACTGGTGAGCTGAGGGAAGGGCTTGGTGGACTCTGACCTTTTCAGACTCACGCTAGACACAGGACTGGTGATTGAACAAAGTAGAGCTCTAAGCGTTGATCATAAACCAGGTGTTAACGTATCAGGCTCATTGTGGCTAACTGCCGAACGTTGCTCCCATAAACAGGAGGCAAGTCCAGCAGGTCATTCAGTGGCTTGCAGGTAGACAATCTTGGAGAGCAAACCTTTGCCCACAGACTACAACCTACCGCAATCTTCCAGCTGGATGTCTCTGTGACTTACTTCACTCTCCAGCCCTTGTGTGGGGCAGGAGAACCTCGCTCGGATGTAAATGTACCACTCCATAAAATGGGCATATTGTACGTGGCTGACAAGCTGCCAGGTTTGCTCACTGACCGCCCCCGGAGAAGTGTTCCTCATTGTTCGTGAGGAGGCAAACAGAGGCTGTTATCGAAAGCAATTAACCACAACCATTTAGCACCATCACTTCCTGCACTGAGTGTCCTTATCTTCTAACAATACTTTCTGTATTAATCTTGTGTCCACGTCTTAACATCTTCTTCATCCTCTACACTGGAAGGCATAGCCCAGTGCTGACAAGCTGCCAGCAAGGCCTCAGCGCTCGCTGCGCCCCTCAGCAACGGCACAGATGCTGCTGGAATAAACCAGCAGCGGCAGCTGCTGCTGCTCCGCTCCAAGCCCGGGCCAGGAAAACCCGGTGCTCCCGCAGCCGGCACAGCCCAGGTGGCCACAGCCTGGTTCGGTCCCAGGAGACCTGCCTTCTGTGTCTGACTCCACGGCTAACCTTGGGAAAATGACTTTGGCTTTCCGTTTGCTCTCCTACTTTTATAGTTAGACTATGATTTTTCACCTTGCGTTTATGATTTGGTTTTCTTCAGTTTGGAAAGAAATATTATCTTAGGTAGGGTAGGAGCATTTTGAAGAGGGAGGGGAAGAAGAGGGGGAGAAAGAGAGGAGAAAGTACTCTGCCCTCAGTAACAAAGTGTGTTGGGAAAGAGAAGCAGTACAGATAAATTAGCACTCTCTGAGGCAGAGGCGGGCGAGATACCTAGTACAGCATGAAGAAGTAAAGGGGAAAAGACCTGTGTTAGTGGGTGGTGAGATTATGAAACCGCCCACTGGGGTGGCTCTGATGGGAGGCATTCGGGGGCTAGCGTGCAAACCATGGCACTCCTCACCGTGGCCCCAGTTGCAGAGTATCTCCCTTTAAACCCTTTGCGAGCTTCACGAGTGGAGTAGGAGATGGTGGGGAACAGGGTGACAGCCCCACGGCTGTGCGGGCTTTAGTAACTCAGAGCTCAGTGGCTTGGCAGCAACATGCGGCCGCTGGGAAATCGCAGCCAAGGAAACGCCCTGATAATTGGGTAGGAGCTGCTGCAGCTTCTCCTACCCACCGGCTCCTGCTTCCCAGGAGGCAGTGGTCCCAGAGGCACACAAATGACCGCTCACCCCTGAGGTTACCAGCCAGGCGCTGAGAGGGATCGCAGTGCAGCTGCCTGGCACGGGGACGCTCACCCCCAGCCCTCGAGTTGCAGCTGAGCACCCCCTATTTACACACTTGGCCTCTTTACACATGCAACGCTGGACACACCAAAACCTGGTTTGGGATTGCTGGGTGTTTCTGTAAAAGTCATAATCAAACCTGTATCTGAAAGGCAAGCTCGAGCTACAGGTTGATTCCTCCACAACACAACGTGATGATGCTGATAATATATATTTATATTATATATATAGGCCAAAGAGTCTCAGACTGTGACTGACACACTACTGGTGCTCCACCAAACACTTCTCTTCTGGATACCAGGGCCCTCTTTTGCCAATGGCTTAGATTAAAAGATGGCTACACAGAATGAAAATATATTCTTCAATGGGCTTTTAAAGCAACATTCTAGTAGGTATAAAAGATAATGCCATGTAATTAAATCAGCTGTACCTACTAAGTAATATAATTTGCCAAATATACTGTAAATACTTTGAAAGCAGTAACTAAAATACTAAAATATTTATTTTTCTGATTACTTGTGTGAAGTTTTCAATAATATGATATGCAAATAATCATAAACCAAAGTATTTTACTATTCCTGATAATATCTGCAGACATCGCTTTGCCAACTGTCCTATGACGGCATATTCTACAGCACAGAAATTTACTTCTTACATTGCTCACAGAAAATGAACATATGTTACACATAAAACAAAAGGCATCATTACCAAATGACAGCACTTATTGTCTTCTAAATATAACCCAAGTATTAAATATACATAAAAAAATCAGGAAAAGTGGTGTATTAATTTCATGTAATTACGCCAATTAAATAAAACTAAGTTACACTAATCGAAGTATTATAATTCTGGTATTTTCCAACTACTATATGGGTTTGACACATGCACGTACTTGGAGAAGGAAGAGTTGAAAACTTATATCCAAACCCTATAACAAAGAACCACAATGTCTCAAAATCACAGAAAAACACAATAGCAACACAACAGCAAATCCAGCAGTATCAAACAAATCAGCATACTTACACTAAGTGAACAGACATCACTCATAGTCCCGTCTCCAGCGTCACATTTTCTCACCTATTTTCTGTAAGATGCAAGGACGTGGATTCCCAGAAATGGTACCCAAGCCTAAGTGACCCACACACTTCCTCGCTGCCTGCTCAAGCCATGAAAACCTGTCTTTTCTTGAGCCCTTCCATGCAAAAATGTTCACTCGTTCTCCCAGATGTCATGTATACTGCAGTATGGAGACGCTACATTAAACATTTTGACATCATCTGCAATTGTGTCTGCTGCCTCAGACACCTCCAGCACTTTTTTCTAACATCTTTAGTACTTCAGAAGTGTTGGAAAACAACAAATGGTGTTCATACGCATCTGTACTCTCCAAAGGAGTCCAGAAAGCAGCCAAATAATTCAGTGATTTTTTTTCAGCCATTTGGGAGACTTTTTCCTGCCAATTTCCTATCACACGACACAGCCAGCCACTGGCAACTTGACACACAAACGTCTGAGCCGAGCGTTGGGTAGTACTTGAAGCACCAGTTTGTTAAGCAGTTTTATTTGCTCCTCATAGACCCAGCAATCTGAGGCGCATTTTTGCCACCGCTTGTTTGCACTACACCATAGTGGACTTCTGCCGACCATTTGCACATTCTGGCAAAACGTCCTTTTTTTCCTTCAATAAGGAAGCAGAGAAGAATACCTTGGCTAAAGGTCATTTTTCTCCCCCAGTACCTAAATTTCTTACATTTTTGGCAGATCACTATCACTCCAGCATTTGCTTTTATTTTGCATGGCATACATTTCTACTGTTTCAAAACTATGGTTTTATGGCAGCTTCTTTCCCTGTTCCTGGCAGTATTAGCAGTCTATACTAATTTACCTGCCGAAACATACGGTCTCTGGCTTCCTTATCTCTGATTGTCAAAGTCATTTCTCCTCCGCTTCATTTGCCCGGTGCTCCCTTTTGATGAAGCTGCTTGGAGCAGCAGTCTACCATTTCAATCTCATTTTCTAACACCACTAAAACAGTTTTACAATTATAGTTGTACCAGCGTTAAAAGCTTTTGCTAATGCAGCTACGTTAATAGCCCAGATCCTAAACAAGTACGCTGCCCAAACAGAACGCAGGCTGAATCACGGGCTGCGCTTGAGTAAGGCAGAAACGTTGTTGGGTTTTTATTTGAAAGTGCAGCTAGAAACAAAGCAGGGGGAAAGCGATACCAATGATCGATCTGCAGCACCACTCGTTTAGTTAATCGTACCAAAAGAGGGACTGCCACCAGCTCCAGGGGCCGCGCGTAAGGGCACAGCTTTTATGACTGAGCTGAGTCCATAGCTTGCCTTTCCCATCGCTCCTTACCTCTCCAAGTGTCGAGCACCACCTTTCTCTTTCTTTATTTTTTTTAATCAGTAGATCCTCCAAGGACCTACTTCAAGGAGCACTTAAACACGCCGAGGGCACACGCCGAGGAGCAGCAGGCTCTGGCCAAGGGACTTTGGGGAGCTGCACTTTCTGGCTCGGGCAGCGGTACCAGCGCCACGCCGACCTCACCGGCCACTGCCTGACCTCCACCGCTTTTGGGAGCAGCTGCGAGCGAGCGGGGCGGGCGCTCCCCGCGCCCCCTTCGCCCAGCCGCCCCGCTGCCGCCACGCGTGTCCCGGCGCCGCCGGGGCGAGCCGGCCGGACCCGGGCAGCGGGGGGAGCGGAGCGGGGCAAGGCGCAGCCCGGAAAAAGCGGCGCTGGGGTCGAGCAGCCCCTCGGCCCCGGCGCGCCGAGGGGAAGGCGGCCGGCGGCGGGGCAGCCCCGGCGCCGCTGCCCGACGGGCGGGCGGGCGGGCGCGCAGGGGGCATCGGAGCGGCGGCACCGGCGGCCGGGGCGCTAATAAAACCCCGCCAAATAAGGCGCTGGCGGCCGCCGCCGAGGGAGGTGGGGGACAGGCAGGGGACGAGCCCCAGCCCGGGCAGCAGAGTCCTCCTTCCCTCCCCCGCCCGGGCTTGACTGCAGCGGGGAGGAATGTGTTTCCGGGGCGGGGAAAGCGCGGCCGAGCGCGGACCTTCCCCTCCCCTCCCGTCCTCCGCCGCGCCGGGCTCCCCCTCAGCAGCGGGCAGCCGGACGGGGAGCGAGGAGCGAGGCCGGGCGTCCCGCCGCGCCGCGCCCAGCCCAGCCCAGCCCAGCGCAGCCCAGCCCAGCCCGCTCCGCTGCCGGGACGCCGGGGCAGAGGGGCTGCTCCGCTCAGGCAGGGCCCGGAGGCGCCCCCTGCCAGGAGCCAGCCGCGCCGCGGCCATGGCCGAGGTATCGGGAGGACGGGGCGGGGGTCGGGGCCGGCCGGGAGCGGGCTGAGCGGTGCCCGCCCGGCCCGGGGCGCCTCGTCTCGGGCGCGTCCGCCGGGCTCCGGGCGGGCTGCGGCGGGTGGTGCGGGGCAGAGGGCGGCGAGCCGCGGCTTCCCGCCGGGAGCCGCCGCCGCCGCCCCGGGCGCGGGTCCCTGGGCGCCCGTCCCGGGCGGAGGAGGGGCGCCTCGCCTCCCGCCGCGCCGGCCCCGGCGCCGGGCCGCTGTGCTCGCCGCGGGCGGGCGGGAAGGTGTCGGGCCCAGCCTGCGGCTTCCTGTGGCGGCGGGACGGCGGCCTCGGGCCTCCCGGGCCGGTAGGGGCCAGCCAGCAGCCGGGCCTTTGTCCGCCCGGGGCCCGGCCCTGCCCGGGCAGCGCCCGCGGCCGGGCCGCCGCGACCCTTCCCTCCCTGGGAAGGTGGGAGCCTGCGGCGCTGCCCCGCTCGGAGCTGCCCTGTGCCGCCCGCGGCCTCCCGCCCGGGGGTGCCCGGCACGGGGCAGCGCTGCGCCGGGTGAAGTTTCGGGCGGCTTCCCCGGGAGTGCGTGGGAGGGAGGGCGGGCGTCCCCCTGGGCGCCCGGTGCGGCGGGGGGAAGGCTTGGCTTCCGCGGGAAGCAGGCGCTGGGGAGAAGGAATGAGATCGTAAGGAGCTGAGGCAGTGCAGGAACTTGAGCATCGAGATTTTTGACCCGCACATGTCTGCGAAAAGTAACCATTAAGAGCGGGGTACGTGCAGCGTCTGAATGACGGCGTGATCGTAGCGCAGCGTTTTCAGTGCTCGATGCGTTCAGATTTCTGCGGTTCCTGCTCCAGGCTGGCTCTGAGCCTTCACGGCTTGCTGTAGGCTTGTGTCGGGGTGAAAGTGGGAGTGCGAGGCCTCTGCCTGTGATCTGTTTCACGTGGAGATTTCTGAGGTAACTTGCAGCAATAGGAGCGCAGTGTTTTTTCTCGTATTGTTACCTTCCTATACCGATGGTTGGAGGAAACACGAAATGGTAGGAAATTCTTCCTGACTCACTGTTTAGCCCATGTCAGATGTCTCTATCTTACGGAATAAGTGCCTGACTGCCTGTTAGACTCATCAGGTAGTCTTCGTGACTATTTTTCTTTATGAAAAAAGGTCGAACAGTGTTCTTGGTTCCTTCTGCATCTGTCCTTGCTATAATGTAACACTCCATTCGTGCCAACACATGTGCGCATACCTGTTGGGTGAAAACATTGATTTTTTTTTTTTTTTTTTTTTCTTCTGGTAGATTTGCCGTTGGTGCTAGAGTCCTGTTCATGCCAAGACGCACAAACCTTTAGGAGTAAGGATTGTCTCCATTCAGACTAGTGGAACCGCTCATGGTTAACGCTGCGTGCGTGCTTAAGTGCTGAAATGGAGCAAGACTTTATGTATGTGAAAACAGATTTGGATAATCTGTACTCCCGGGACATTAAGCATTTGGTAGGTGATGGTGGTAGGGTGAGAAAATCAGTTTTCTATTATGAAATGAGATTACTTGGTTGCAGCTTTTTTTTTTTTTTTTTAAAGAAGTATTGTACTACTAGAAAGATGTAAGTTAGACTAAATTAAACAAGACTCTAAAGGTAGTGAAAACATTCATTGTCCACATCCATCCCGGTGATGAAACTGATGATTCATTCTCCTGTCACAAAAAATATTACTTGCCTCTGGCAAATGATTAAGTAGCATTTTGTAAGCCTGCCTAAGGCTATATTTATAAGGGTTGCAAAAACAGTGAGCCATTGGCAATAGGTAGGCAAGACGAGGCAAGTTCAGGATGTGAACATCTTCAACTTTTGTCCTTTCCAAAGATAGTTCAGCTGAAAGGTGCAAACCTGACAGGCATGCAGAATGAAATCTTAACCTTAATCAAAGCTGGAGCTGGTAAGTGCTGTATCTGTTTGCCAGCCATGTGATAAATGAACCAGACTTATTTCAAAATGAAATGTCAGCCGTTAAAAATGTGGTGTTTTTTGTGTGTGCAGCCAGGGAGCTCATTCTGTTCTGTACATTCGGTCACCCGATCTGCATCATGTTCCTAGTTATGCCCACCCTTGTGAAGGGCTGTTTCAGAGGGATGCCAGTTTCTCTAGAATATGCATGAATTTCTGATGCGAGTGCAGAATTTTAGTGTTTTGTCTTGAGCTTCGAGTGACTCAAGTGGTTAATCTTCTACCACTTCCTTTGGGAAGTGATTCCCACAGCTGAAGACAAACTGTCCGGAAACTTTTCCTGCTGTTCTTTCTTCCGGATTTCATTCCTCTGTTCTTAACCATCCTCCCTATACCTCTCTTAGAGTAACTCTGCTGTGGTGCAGTTTTGAAAAGAGCTCATTCGCTATAGCAGGCGGCTCAGGAAGTAGGTAACTTAGGTAGCAGAATGGCAAGCTTGGGGAGAGGGATGCAAACATGGGGCATGTGTCATGCTATGTTCTCCGTTGCTCTAAATAGAATTCCCTTGCTGCCACTGGTATGAATGCTCTGAAGTTGTCTGTAAATAGTTTTCGTGCCTACCTTTCCACCCAGTCTCGATTTAGTTGAGTGATGTGATGCAGACTTAGCTCGTGGTTGTCCCAGCCCCCTGATCAGCCTGCTGCAGGCTTCCTGGCTCTTGGTAACGTGGCCTAACGGTTCGGTTCCGATGGCGATTGCGGCAGGACTGCTGTTAAACAGGCTGTTAGAGTCCATCCTCTCGATGGGACCCTTTTTATAAGCCATTATCAAAGGCTGTGGTTCTGGAACAGGCTACATCCCTGCTCCGTTTCCGTCTAGTGGGCAGGCACGCGGAGTCCCTGCGGCTGCTCTCCCGCCTGCGGGCCGGGGCGCCTGGGCTGCTTAGGGCGGACCCGCTCGCGATGCCCGCTGCAGCCTTCGCTCATGTCGCCGTCGCACATAGGCAGCGGATGTATGAGCCGCGCTGCTTTCTGTTCTCTGTCAGCTGTACCCACCGCGTGGCGTGGGGCCTGGGTTTCGGGGGGAAAGAGTAGAGGCTGGAGGGAGCTTTACCGGTGGTTGGTGTATCCGACCCCCTCTTCCTCCCTGCTCTTTTCCAAATACATTTTGTACCCCTTCCACATGAGAGAGACTGTTATAATCAGTGAAACAGTGCAAAACTGAAGTTAAAACAGGCAGGGATTTTCCTAATCAGTATTAACTGTGGCAAGCTAGCTAGCTTTAAGATTGATTGCTCATGCCTCCTCACACAGCACTTGGAAGAGATATTGGTTAGATGGATCCAGAAGAGACGGACTTCAGGCTTGGCAGTAGCAGAGCCTATTCTGCCTTCATTTGCTTTTCTAGAACTTCAAGTGATTTATTTTTTCCAACTTTTTTTTTTAGGGTGGCCAATCCTCTTGGCATCCTCTTAATTCTTAGGAGCGGCAGTCAGCCCTCTGAGAGAGAATCCTTGTTGCAAGTGCCTTTTTTTTTTTTTTTTTTTAAGCTTCTTGGGATCTATTGGTAGAGCTCATAAAGCAATTACATAAATTAAATAATTCTTAAAAATTTAGCTAAGGCAATATGTAGTTAGATTTATTTTGGAAATGTCATTAAAAAGTACTTGCCGGTATGTGTACTATTCCCCTATGACTAGATGCTACATTCTGTGCCCTGTAGAAAATTTCCTGTATCCCAGCAGCAGAAAACTCTGAGTTAAGTCCGTGTTTTCCTAACTCTCAACTCCCAGCTGTCTTTATATTGCTGATTCTATAAATTGTCCCCGCTTGCTCTACGCACCTTGCTTGGAAGGCGCTTACTAGTAGTAGCGTTCTCATGAGCAGTTTTAACGTTGCTGGTTAGATGACTCAAGATTTTTCAGGCTTCTGCTCTGGTGTGTGTGTTTGTGCATGGGTGTTTTTTATACAAACACGTGCATCTCAAAGCTTTACAGGAAAATGAGTTTTCGGTGTAGGGGAGAGTTAGCTCTTGTTTCCGAAGAGGATGTTTGTTTGTTTTTCAAGAGGGAGTGTCACAGAATCATGAACAGATGAACAAATTCTGTGGCTTGGTGTCCTGGACAGACACTGGCAATATCTTGGTCTGATTTAAGGCTCCTTTTGTGTCAAAAAAATTGAAATTTGTTATTTAGTTCTAATGCTGAATAACATTGTCATTTATGGTGGCCGATACCATCTTTTATCTGTGTAATTCCTCCTTGCTCTGTGTTGCTCTGTTCTGTTGTGTATTTTGTTGCCAACTTTCTGAAAAGGGTGATGTTACTTGCCATGCAGTAACCGTGGCTGACCACAATATTGACCAGTATCTGCCAGTTGTTGTGGTTATGGAGTTTCTCGGGTGGCCTACAAAGTCATTTTTGTGTTTACCCACAAGTGGGAAGACAAATTTTACTTTTTTTATTTTTTCCCTTCCCCCCCACCTTTTTTTCTTTTTTTTTTCTCTTTTTTCTTCTTTTTTTTCTTCCCCCCACATAGGCATGGCCCAGTAACCTAAACTGTTAAAACTGTAAGTCAGGATAAATTTATGATGAGACCTTTCTCTAAACTTTCGTCTCTCCCACCATGTGGATTAGTAGTGTAAGTAACAGTAACAAGTATATACAGCTTCATTGTAAGAAATTGTTGCGTGCTTTAGCTGTGTTCATAACAGCCTGTATGAGTTTCTAGCCCAATTTAAGACGTGTGTAGGCTTGCTGAATAGCTTGTATTGGGAATGTCATGCAGAGAAAATGAAAATTCTGACTTCTGTGAGTGAAAAATGAGGCACTGGGCACCTCGCTATGCATCACTAAATGGTGCAGTTGTCTTTTTTCAGTACTAAGGGTGTGCTCTTTAGCAGAATGTTGTTATTAAATATCCTGTATTTTTGTAATAACCACCTTTTACTTTTCTATACTCAGATTAATCAGGATGGTTAGTGGACTTCCTAGGCTATTGTATTCCCCCATTGACAGATAGAAGATGTTCACAGAGATGGTAAAGTCACTAATTTAGTACCAAATTTGCACATAAGCAAGCACATGGTAGAGAAAGTAGCCTAATGAGACTATAATATTAATGTTTTCTTTTGGGAAAGGTAATAGGATTGCTACCTGACCTGTAATCCTCTTTGGGGTATCGCTAAGTAAAGGCTCTTTAATTTCTTAGAGTGATATTTTTGTCTCTCTCTTTCTCAATTTCTCTTTACAGTCAGCTGCAAAAAGGGTTAGGAAATGTGCTTTCTGTCTTAAAAGCAGTTTCATGTACTTGCTTTCTTTTCCAACAGCAGCAGCAAAAATGTCATTAGTATTCTTGTGGTTTTTATCAGAGCGGGAAGTTTTGAGTTACAGAATTGAGGCTGGAATCTTAACTTTGTTATTGCTAGAAAGAGCTAAGAAGATACTGGTGTGTTCTCACCATCCTTTTCATTCTTTTCCTTCTCCCACAGAAAAATGTCTTGCATATCTTTGATAAATCAGTGCAGTTCTCATGTTCTTCCAACAAATTAGTAGTTTTCTGTTTATAGTCATTTTCTCTAAACTTTGAATTTGTAAGACCATATTTAAGTGCAGATTCTTCTTAAAATGCTCATAAAATATAATATATACAATATCTAGTACCGGTATTTTCTTCCCCCAAAAGATCGACATAATATTTGAAGTTCATTTATTTCTGATAGTATTTTGTACAAGATCGCTCACGCTTAACTTAGTCCTAGTTTTGACTTAGCTTAGTTTTAACTTTTGCTCTTGGTACCTTCTAGTGTGTAAGCAGGAAGGAGAGCCATTGTTTATATGGATTCTTACTGTATTAAACTGTAAATTTCTGTGTAGTATACATACTACATACAAGTACTCACATGTAGTTAATTTTCTGTTATGGCTATTAACAAATAAATTTTTTACCTTTAGAGCTGTGCAAGTAAAGGCACTTTTGATGTGGAAGCTGAACGGAAAAAGTGAAAGCTTTCTTCTTCTTTTCTCGTCCTTTGTGGTAGAATGAAAAACAATAATTGTATATTGGGCTGAACTGAAACACTGAGCTTACCCTCATGCAAAGATGACTGATTTGTGGTTATTTAAAAAGAGAAGAAAAATAATTGTATTAGATAATTTAGAAAGAGGCAGTATTTCACTTAGGAAATGGTGTTATTGTGAGTCAAAGGTAGTGTCTTGGATATTAATGCGTACTTCGTCCCCGAGGTCGTGGTTTTGAAAAACAAACCTGAGACCGGGATGTCTGGTTTGGTATATCGTCGGCCCTGAAGTAAGTATTGAGATAAGCATGCAGGGGCAGTTCCCTTTGGTAAAGGGAAAAGGAGGATGAGCTGTCGTTCTGGGGTTTGTTAACTTTCTTTGGTGGAATTGTAGTTCGGTGTGTCTTACCGCGGTGCTAAGCTCGGGCGTTCGCGGCGAGAGCCGTGTCTGCCTCTGGTGCAGCTAGCTGCTCTGCGAGGGCGTTTGATCTGTCCTCGTCTGCTCTGTGCCTTTGGAGGCTGGCAGGACCCACAGGGAGTGATCCGTGGCCTTGCGCTGCCGTAAAGCAGAAGATGGCGGGCTGCTCTCCCAGGGAGTTGTGGGGTAACCTGAGTGTCAGGGGTGTATCACGGACCGTCGGAGGTCATTGGAAGGACCTGGCATTCCGGTAGCTTGGCAGGCATCCTCTGCAGATTCAGTTGCTCGAGCATTAAATTGGGCAGCATGCGAGCTCTGCCTAGACCCTCAGCTGTCTGGTTTTCCAGACCTTAGGTAAAAAGGGTTTGTGTGAAGATGGGTACAGCTAAAAGGAAAGCCTGTTTCTGAAGTGGAGATGAATACAAAAGAATGGAATCTTTTTGATGTTAAATGAAAAGCACTCTCCCAGGGATCAAAAGATGACACGTTTTAGTAGGTGGCTATCATTAAGTTGGGATCAAATTTTGCATCGGCGTGACTTCTCGTATTATTACCACGTCTTTGAGAGTGGAGTGGCTGAAGACTTTGTGCTTGTCCAGTCAGCAAGTGAAATGCTCCCTCTTCTGATACTAAAAAGGAGAAATGAGGAAGTCTTTGCTAGCATCATCCACAAGATTGACTAGGGTAAGCAAAGTTGATTATGTGCTGCTGGTGTGTTCTGGCTGGGTTTTTGCTTATTAGCCTGGTGTTTTATTTTCTTGTGTATTAGGAAATTAGTTTTGGTGGGTATGGGATACTCTGAGGTTCCTTTTGTGTTTTTTGCAAGGTTGTATTTAGTATATGTTAACAAGCTTACTTTTTGGTGCTAGGTAAACGCCGTCCTGGTGCTGAAAGGAATACTGTAGCCCGTCTACATAAAATACAAGGCTTGACTGGTTTTGAAATGAAATTTGATGGTTTTGTGTCAGAATAGGTTAAAAATCTTTCAGTTGTGTGTGAACGTAACCTACATGCATTTCCAAAATATCTGTAAGTGTAACATTTTAGGAGATAACATTTGTTCTTTGCTTTTACTGTACAGTTCAAAAATGGGGAATAATTTTTTGTGCTGTTTTTGTCATTTCTATGCAAATACAAATCTGTGCGAGAGATTAGTGTTCAATAATTTCAGTGTAATTTTTCCTGGGTGTGGACTTGAGCGTAAAAAGGAAACGGCAAATTTCCTTTTTCAGAAGAACATGCTATACATATCAGCTATAGGTTGTTTACAATGCATCATAAAATTGATAAACAGTGGTAAACATTTTTTTTCTCTATTTGTTACCTCCCTCCACTGCAGATGTTGTCTAGCCTTTGAAAAGTTATATAAACTAAAATGTTACACAGCCATATCACCAGTATCAGTGAAAAACTCAACTTTAGTGTTGAAGAGTAACTATAGTGTGTAAGATAGCTGCCAGCATTTTTATCACTGCCAGCTGACCAGTTTGGAGAGTGTTTAGATAGTAACAAAAAAGTTTGCACAGATACTGGCTCTTTTTGGTGCATAATTCACAATGCAGTTTCACTTTCTAAATTAATAATGTCTGTATTTAATATGATTAATATTTGCTTGTAGCTGGAAGCAATTTTAATACTACATCTCTGCAGAATTTAAAAAAAAAAAGAGAGATCACTCATTAGCGATAACTCAAAACTCTGTAGTAGACAAATGGTTTTCAAATTTACCCAAATTTCATATTGCATAAAATGTTCCGGTAGCCCTTGAGCAATGAATTCAACTAAAAATGTGTTTTATTTTTGTAGGAACATGGCTCTGCAGCAATTTATATCAGAGTAGGTCTTAACTGTCCCTCCTGCCTGTAGCTGTGCAGTCTTGCCATCCTCCTTGCATCAGCAGTGGAAGTCATAAGGCTGTACAGTAAGTCATTGAAGTAGCTAATCTGGTTGAAAAATAGCTTGGCAAAAAATTATTTTTCAGCCAGATCAGCTGCTTCAGTTGGGTGACCACGTGCGTTGCTAGTGACACACTTCAGACCAAGGGGAGGAATAGGAAAATGTGCAGCTCATAGCGAGAGGAGTGTGGGACTGTGGTAGTCCAGAGATAAGTTGGCATAAACTGCTGTGGAACCTCACAGCATCTGCTCGTGCATGCTTCAGTACTCTTCTGACTTGAGCAATCCCTCTTAGCTTGCTAGATCAGGTGAGAAATAACTCAGCAAGGAGTTATTGCTCAGCTTATGTCACTGTCTCAGTTAAGAGGTTTCAGCAGTTGGCACCAGATAGATGAAGGGTGCAAAGTGGGGAATTTTAGGGCCCAGAGAAGTTGAGCTGTCTCAGTTCAGTAGTGACAAACTGGTAGATCTACTTGGCTACTTTGAGAAACCTCATCTTTTATTATCTTTTGCAGTCCTCTTAGAAGCAGCCTGTGAACTCCAGGCTTAAAATCCTGCTCTGGAAAGGAGGTGAAATGTATTAATAGGCAGGTTGTTCAGGCAAGTACTGCTTTTCATAAAGCACTTCCATGGGTCTGTTTTCTTTTTTGTGTGTGTGTTTTTGGTTGGTGGGTTGTTTTTTTTTTTTTTTTTAAACAAAAGACGTCTTTTAAAGTTGAAGTCATTTTCTTTTCCTGAGATTGGTGAGCTTTTTCTAAGTGCTCAAGCTTCAGGCTTAAAATCTGGATGAACTCACTGCGTGCTTATACCTAGCCAGCTATCGCTGCCATTGAATTAATAATAATCATTAGTTACATATGTGCATTATATATTTTTAATATATAAAAATTTAAATATATATTTTAAAAAATCTCATAGATAGATACAGATTTATAAGACTGTATGTAGTTCTGTGGGATGACCTGTTTTTTTAATATTTCTGCATGTTCATTTTCCCGATCACTTACCCAATGTTGAAACTATGCCGAGGATGAGAGTTGTTTCAGTACAAGTCTCATTCTAAATTGTGTTCAGAATAGTGACTCTTTTAAAAAACTTGCAATTAAATATTTGGATATTATCTGTAAGCATTATTCTACATACTTGCTACTCAAATCCTGAATTAAAATTAAAAAAACCCAAAAACCCAAAAGAACTCCCAAAACAATGGAAAACCTGAAGAACCTTCAGTGTTTTGTTCTTTGCTTAATTTTTTTGGCCAACTAATTTATTCTAATAACCTATTGGAAAAAATAAAAGCAGAATAACTCCCCAAACTGGCTGGCTGTGTTACAGGGCGTTCATAAGCAGTTCAGCCAAGGCCAGCAGAGAAGGAAGGTGAGCCTGTGACAGCCTGGATTTCGGCTGGTTTAGCAGCACCCAAAGAGCACAGTGTAATTTCGGAGGTCCATCAGTCTGACAGCCACCTGCCACTTTACAGAAGCTGTTTTCTCAGCGCTCCTCTGTCCCTGTGGAGGTCTGGTTCAGTTCGCTGCGGCTTACGGAAAGCAGTTTTGATGTGGACGGGAGAGGGATGACTCCAGGCATCGCTCTGCCAGCCCAGCAAGCAGAGCTGGCTCGGCACAGGGGTGCGGGAGGCCCACAAGTGGGAGAGCAGGGGCAGAGGTTGCTTTTTTGGAGGTGAGGATGCTGTAGCACTCGTGTTCCTTTCAGCAGTAGTTAGCTTTCATCTTGGTTTTGGTTGCTGAAACTGTACCCTGAGCGTTAATGATAGCTGCTGGTGGGTGAACACTGCCGTGTAACGATGGAGTTTCTGCTGAGTTGGTGTGCCAGCTTCGGGCTTCCTGCAGTACTTGCAGCAATAGCCAGTGAGACGTTTGCAACTGTTTTCTCTTAAAGAAATAAATGAGCGAGACAGTATATTAACTGAAATTCTCTAGCTTTTTACTTAAGAATGTACATGCCTCTGTTCTGCTTTTCCTTTAAAAGCAAAGCTTGGATTAAAGTAAGTTTAGCCAGATGTGACAGTCGTGGATATTAGTAAGGTACTACAGCCTCAGAAGCATCAGTTACAGTCAGCTGTGTAAGAGCTATATTTATATGTTTAACTAAACTTATTGTTTCCCCCTGTGTGGATGAATGTGAGGTTTAAGTTGCACAAAATTAAATAGTCTCTTTATGGGAGTAGTAAGCAGTGCAGAGTGTCTGGGAATTTAATACTACCACAAGGAACAGACACTAGTGTTTTCTACTAGAATGACTTAAATCATTATGTGGCATTCCTAATTGTAATCTGTCTGAGATAGAAATGCTAAACTTAGCCAAGAAGTCTTGTAGACCGGCAAGACCTATGTAAACAAGCTAAATATTCGATTCACACTCTCCCCCGCCAAAAAAAATGTGTCACATTTAAGCAAGAGGAGAAATTAAATTATTACGGCAAAAATGACGGATGGGTCTAAAAGCATTTGAAAAGTGATGAAACAGATTTTTTTTTTTTTCTCTCTCTCTGTTTTAATCACAATTGTGTAAAGAGGTGCTTGTAATAATGAAAATCCTGAAGTATTTGTTATTGAAAAATGCCTACTGATAACAGTGAGATTGGGTACAGTGCGAATTCTTATAAATTCAAGGAGACAGCGTGCTTTGCATCGTTAAGGCTGTAACGGACTTGAACTACTGGAAACTTCTGTTGGCAAGAGTATAGAAAATGGGTATTTTTGACGAACAGTTTTAAGAGGAAAAAAATTAGGTGTTTTGTTTTTTAACACTTAAATGTCTTCATTATATATTTATCCTTAAAGAGGAAGCTTTCAAGGTGCACATGTATAGAAGCTGCTGTAGTTACAGAAACTACTAGTTTCAACCACAGTATCGGTACCTGTGGGCTTGGTGTGTTAGCTGTTTAAGCCTTAGAGGTTCTGTCTTTGTGGTGTACTTGCATGCTAGCATAAGCAGCATATGAATAGGTTTTATTATTTTGTCCTTAGTTAAAATTGAAGGAGCTTCATAATGTCCTTGTACAAATCCCAGCTTTCTGTGGGCAGGATGCACCAACATGGGATTTCTTAGCGAAAGAGGGGAGTTGCAGGTGTGTGGTGGTGGGATATTCTGCTTTTATATTCCATGCTTTAGTAAGCACAATAGTTTGAGAGGTGTAGAGTAGAAAAGTAGTTACAAACTGGCTTTTCAGAAAAAGATGCAAATGTTCAAGTTGAAACTCTGTATAAGCCATAGGTAATAAACAGTAAAAGCATATTGCTGGTGTTTTAATTAGGTGTTGTGGCAGGGCTCTGCCTGCTGTGCTTGAGAATATGCAGAGTTGTATTTCTCTCCTAATTTAATGTTGAACATCAAGCACAATACACCTGTTTGTTAGTCTAATTTTCCAAAATACAGTTGCCAGTTTACCCTATAAATTGCCGTCTGTGGATAATTGCCTGGTAAAAATATCTAAACAAACCTATGTGGCAAAAATAATATTCTCAGGAGAAAGTGCACCTCAGTCGGCTCTTAAACGGTTTCTTCTATGTGGTGATCATACACAGGTTGGTTGTTCCCATGAGCTGTGTCGAAGCACTACTTGCCATTCAAGATGCTTTCCAAAGCAACTCCTAAACTGTGGGATCTTGGCCCCAAATTATGATTCAACACGTCAAGAAAACATTATACAAATAGTCTCTTTGTCCGCCTTAGGACCAAGCTAGGGACAAGGATGGTTAATACAGCAAAGTGGTGTTCTTAAGTTAGTTGTTGGTGGTATGGTAGTACTAAGGAGGTCTAGTCATGAATTAAAAACCTTCTGTGCATGGCAGTATGTACATATACTATTTGAAAAAAAGGTCCCTACTTCAAAAGCGGTGTTCTCTGAAAGGCATTAAAACAAAGGGAAGAGATCAAGATTGCATTTGGGGTTTGCTGACTTGACAGGTGAAGGCTCTTAGTGGCAGCATCTTCACGTTGTCCCTGACATCTTTTCTCATTCTTTTACTTTCTGTCACTGTTGTCAGCATGAAATCTGGACTTGTGTGACTTCTTAATTTGTCTTTTCATAGCATGTTTCTATTTGAGTAGGCTTTAGCAGCATTAGTATTCTTTACAATTTACTATGCAACTTGTTTTTGCTTGTGATGAGTATTATTTAGGTTTGCAGCTGGTTGCAGGAGTTTGTTTGTCATTAAGTAAAATTATCAACTGATCTTGCTAATGAAAACATGTATAGAAATACAGTGCCATGAACTAAAACATAGTATGTAATCTATCTTACCTAAATAGGTTTGCTATGTTCCATAGAAATCTAAGTTCAGTAGGTGTCTCCTTGCTTACCAGAAGCTCCCTGGCTGCCTTTAGTTGGTTGTTGGAAGATAAGTATTTGCTTTAACTTCTTTAAGTCTATAGAGAAGTCCATATAGTTCAGATTGGTCAGGACTGCAGTCAGAGAAGGATTTCAGCTCACTGTGCACTAGTCAGAGTAGTCGTGCATGATACAGGAGGTTTGCAGTCGAGGCTCTCTTCGGTGTCTGAGTGTGAACATAAATTGTTTCCCTTCACTTTGCTACAGGCATTTGATGAGAAAGAAATAAAGCTCATACACCGAATCATGGTCCCAAGACTCTCTTTGCTTTTATCCATTGACAGTATGCTGTAAAATCTGTATATATACTACAGGGAACAGGATCTAGAACCCCCACTTATCTTTCTCTTCTACCTCCTGCTATCCGAGTGCTTCCGTAGATAAACAGGAATCAAAATTTTATCAGCTTGTTTTCTGTCTCTGTGCCTTTCATTTTTGGCTGCAGAGCAGCTTTGGTTTAATAAGAGCAGTGGCAAGTGCTCTTACTAGTATATCCTGTAGGCTGATAGAGCATTCCCAGGAAATGTGAATTCAAACCCTTTGGGGCTGAGGAGGGACTGGAGCCCAGTTACCTTCCTGGGTATGCCTCCGTGCTGTAAAATATCAGGGAACCATTACCACCCTCTGTCATGCAAACCTGTATCACAACTGGATCTACCACATCCTCTTGGTTTTATCTTTCCTAAGATGGAGAGATGTCAGATAGCAGAAAACTTTATCATCTGCAGTTGTTCTGAAATTGGTACCTCTTTTTTTCTGATTATAGAGGAAACTTACATGTTCTATCATGAAAAATCTGCATACCCACCCCCTTCCCTGCAGCCAGGCACCTAACTTGGGCAGATTTGTTTCCATTCAGTAATTCAATTCAAGACCAAAAAATACTTTTCAGAAAAATACCTAATGGTTTTTCATTCCACTATTTAGAACTGTCAGTAAGTCGAGGGCTCCTGTGAAATCCAGGAAGAAATACCAATAAATTCTGTACAAAAGGAACAATATGGTCAAACCATGTGAGTGCTTGTGAAGTTAGCTGTTCTGTCTTGAAGCAGCTGTGTCCTATATAAACTAACAAACACACCGTACTCTGGGGACACAAGCAGATACCATGAACAGCCTTCCAGATCTGTTCTCATGAGCTGTGGCCTCAGCCTGCTGGTACGTGTGCATGAACATTTTCATGTATTCAGCTGAAGAGGCGATGTGATGCAGGTGCCCGTGCTGGGCTTTCGGTAGTGGTTTCGGACCTACAAGTCTGTTTCGGAACCTAACGCCTACTGATTCCGCACACCCCCCCCTGCCCCCCGCCAGTGAATCCAGTCCTTTTTGGTGAATTTTAAGCAACTTGTTCTCTTGAGTAATTTGTAGAGCTGTAAGTGTGAGTAAACTATGGGTAGTAATGTAGTGTGACTGGGAGCCTTAGCAAACCAGTTGTGTTACTGTGTATGTTCATCTGCCTTACTAAGCATGGGGGGGGCACAGTAGTTTCCATGCAGAATCTGCAGAACTGTGATATGTTTCCCTGTGGTTCTGGCATGCAGAAATGTGTATTCTCATCTTTTTTTGGACTCCCAGCCCTTCAGGGGGGATCTTCTGAACTAACACTAACTGTGGCAGATAAGCATACTGGAGGAGCTGGTCTCCCTAACATTAGCGGAAAATTAGTTTCCTGTAGATTTTAACTCTTTGTAATTAAAATTTAAGTCCTAACTGGTTTATTATGTATTATTTTAACATTTGGTGCCCCACTGAAACAGAGTGGTTATGGAGGTGTTTATCATGAGTATTTGGTGACTATGCTTGTTTTATTCGATTAACTTAGAGATAATAACTGAGAGAAATGAAGTCCAATGTGAAATATTGCTGATTCTTTTATCCTGTAGCATTGTGGTAGCTGAAGTGGTTACGCCTTAAAGCTTTTTGGGACACAATTTGAGTGAGCAGTCCTGATGTGATTAATTTTTTTATGTAAAAGCTGTTTCAGTGCTGAAGAATTTCTTACTTTGCACATTAATGCGGGTTACTTTCCCATTCTTTCCATATTACTGCAAGCAGTTCAAAACCTGCTCCATTGTCTGCAAAGTTGCCAGGAGGAGAAAGAACATTGTAGTCTTGATAAGCCATGCTGTTGGTAAGCTGGTACATAGATAGGCTGTTGAAGGCAGGTTTACTTCTGGCATTTCCATTTGGATTAGGGTGCTGCGAAGTCCTGCTTTTGAGACTGCAAGTGTCGACTGTTTCTGTCAAGTGCATTTTCCCTACATGGGGATACTCCGCTAGCTCATCTCTGATGGTGTGAGACTGGGAGCTGGGCCTGTCTGTGATGGGCAGCCGTCACAGGACTCGTCCATATCCAGGGAACAAATAGTTTTGCAAGGGAAGATAAAGTTTTGGTTCTTTGATTAAAATTTATTGCTTTTCAACCATCAGTGTTTACCCCAAATCTCCACTTCCAGGAAGAAGAATGCATCATGTAGTTTCTTGAGCTGGTGGTCCTGGAATCTACTATGCAGGCAATGTCTTCCAGCTATAATTCAGTATTGTGGTAACACTTACATTGATTAAATAAATAAGATAGCTGTTAAGGTCACAAATGAAGAATTACCTATTTAAGATTCGTTGGAAAATCTACACCACAAACGTGGACGTTTTAATTGAAGGTAACTCCTTGGTGTGAAACATTTTAATATCTGTACCTGTGTGTTTCTGAGCAATATACTTCTCTGAAGAGAGAGCAGCAAGATACCATTTTACCACGTTCTTTTTTAGTGAATTGCTGCTTTGCAGGGAATTGTTGTACAAGCAGACATGCTTAGAGTTGTTGCGTGTCCAGGCAAATTTGGGTTTGTAGTTAATGACTTGTGGGAGTTCTGGCTGACAGGAGTGCTTATGGAGGTGTGGGGTCATTGCTAGAGGTCTGTAGTGTCTGTGTAATTGCTGTCCCATGTTACTGGGGTGGTTTGGTTTCTTCTGTTAAGAAAATCAATCACTGGGTCCTTTCCCTCCTCCCCCCCCTTGCCCCCCCCAAAATGTGAATGGGATTCTTCTTGCCAATCCATAAAATTCACGCTGAAAAGCGTGGCCATCAGCTAAAGCCAGTAAACCTTCTGGAGTGAGGGAAGAAGGAACTTTTTTAGCAGGGTAGCCATCAAGTCCTGAAACGGGCATCTCCAGAGACTATTTATTCTGCTTATTTTAGAAACATGTCTCTTCCTGCTCTTTTTATAACCAGAGCCTTGATGACTGGGGGTGGGGGCTGACTGTGTGACCGGTGTAGTCCAGCATACAGCCACGGACTGTGGCTGAGAAGCAGTAGCTTTTGCTTTTTTTTTTTTTTTTTTTTTTTCTCCCCCAGTTCTCTTTTTCTCCATCTCACCACCTCTGCCATGTCAGGACAAGCATTTCTGTACCCACATGGCTGAAACTAGCCACTTACTTTGTTGGATTAGGTTTCAGCCAGATCTTTTACTTGCTCCCGCGCTCCTCGGTGGCTGCACTAGTGCTAGCACTGGTCAGAAAGGAAAACAGTAAGAATAATCAACCAGGAGGCTGATTAACAAGAGTGAATAATCAACAGGGAGGATGGGGCAGCTCTCTGAAGTGACTTTCCAACCTTACACTAGGTGAAAGGGTAAACATTAGGTAAATTAGGTAAACATAATCTCAGCTCTAGGAGGGATCGGTTTCATACAGCATTTCTGAATCAAGCTTTAAACCTGTGAAAACACAGCTGATGCAAAGACGTGTCAGTCTGCAGGAAGCACGAATGCTAGTCCAAAAGTGTCAGTGGCTTATTCATTTCTAGGTTTGTAAGTGTAATTAGAGTGGCGTGTGGGGATGTGAGTAAGTAGGCTGTCTGGTTATTGCCTCAAAAAGGTGGCTTCTGCACAACAACTCAACTCTTACTGGGTATTTAAACGTTTCCCCTGTGGTCTGAAACGTGGTTCTGCATTTCAATAGAAAGCTTTGCAGCAAGGCACGCTTCAGTCCGCAATAGAGGCAGATGCCTTGTGGTGTTTGTCTTTGCTTGGCATTGGCTTGGTGGATGCCGGAGTACTGGGCCAGATGAGGAGCTGCTCGGCTGGGTGGAACAGTACTGACGGCTTGTCGCGAACATTGCCTTAATATCAGTATAAACTGTGGCCTGCATCAGGTGGGGAGTGAAATGCTGAGCTGAGGAGTGCTGAGGGGAGAGTGGCATAGCCATCGATACTACATTTCAAAGGAATCAATGTTTCTGTAAGTTACCCTTTTTTTCTTGATCCTATTTGCCCAGTTTATTTATTAGAACAGCAATAGCATCTCTGCAGAACATAAAAAAAGCTGCAAAAGGCTTTAGTGCTGTGGAGTAGTAAAATTAATTTCTAAGTATGATGATTAGTAGAATACAAAGGTGCCAAATACTTGATTTGCAAATTGAAAACTAGCCTCACTATGGAGAAATAATCCTTCCTTTTTCCTGTTGTCACTTAATGAGTCTCTCATTTCAAATTAGAAGCTCCAGAGATTTCCATCAAAGCTGGCTTTATAAAGAAAGAATTCTCTTCCAGCATTACTCTTTGTAGAGACAGTTAGCAAAAAAACTTGGAAAGCAACGAGTCCAAACATTCAAGATTATGTCCATGTTTGTCTTCCTAAAATATTTAACAAAAATAGAGTACGGTTCACAAATGTGCAGAAAAACTGATTTTAAAATTATTTCAACAGCACGCCGTTTGCAGCCTTTTAAAAAGGATCCAACTGGTGATATAGTTGTTGAAGATATTTCAGTTCTTGGCAAGCTTAACTTTTGTAAGCTTTGAGCTGCTTTTTTTTCAGGGGCCAAAAAAAAAAAGAAATCACTTTTTCAAGGATTCTGGGATATTTTTCAAGGATTTAATTGGAAAGGGGAGAACAAGTATAATAGAAAATATGTAAATGTTGCACAAAAAAATTCATTTATTTCTTGTAACAATGGATTCTTTTCTGTTCCCATCATCTGTGGTTGAATGCCGACACGGGGTTTAGTTCCAGCTCCACCAACGGTTTCCAAAGGCTTCCTTTGGCTGTCCAGTGTAGTTAGGCGTTATTTGTTTTGGTTTATTCCCTTAACAGAAAAATCTGCAACACAGTAGTAACCAGTGGCTTGCAGGAGAATGTATTTGACGCTGTTGTGACCAGGCTGCTGCAGTGGTTAGGAGGGCATTTGGAGGCTGGGGATGTGCATCGCCTTGCTTGCATTAAAGAACAATCAGAACCGAATCCAAATTAGCAAATCTTTGCTTGAGTTTTTCCAAACTCGGCAGATGGAAAAGCTGTTAAGAAGTGGAGAGGTAAAGGAAGCGAGCTAGCGCGTGTCGGAGGGCAGGCGGCTTGCTTTGGGAGAGGCATCGGCTTAGCCATATATGGAAGAGGACATTTTCCTTGTTAACTTTACGGGGAATCTGTGCCCAGAACTACATTCATCATGCGGATGCGTTTCCACAGGAACGTTTCTCTTCCAAATGGTCTTAGTCATAGTTTTAGCACTGTGTCACATCTTTGCTGACTTATTTATATAGTCTGCATGGGCTTGCTGTGCATCCGCTGCTAGTCTGCCCTAAAAAGGTGAACTGTTTATAATTTTCCCGTTTTGGCTAACAGAAAAGACAGTACTAAACTGATGCCAGCAGCTTAGGTTTTTTTCTTGCTGAAAAGCCCACCCTGTTCTGGGCTCTACTTAAAGCAAAACAACTTCTAGAGTAACAAAACATCCCTTCGCTTGTGGGAAGTAAGGTTTGTTAAAACACGGGACGTACCTACCATAAAACCAGAAAAGAAGGAACCTAAAAGTTGAGCAACCTGGCGAGGCTTTGCCCTCCAGACCCCTGGTCTGATAGGAGTGCCCCTACGCCACGTAACAGCTCTCTTTGTCTAACCTTGGTTCAGTCCCTTCGTCTGTCTTCCACCTACACGCATTTCTTGGGCCACCGTTCCCCTCTGAGCAAGTCCGTGGTTGCGCAGGTTTGATTTAGGTGATTGCTTATAGAGGGGACTTAAAGAGTGTTCATGAAGGACGGTTTTTGCGAATGAAGGATTGATGACCTCTGCAGCAAATCGGTATTAGATATCCAATAAGTAATGCTCAAAAGTTAAGTAAGGTATAATTCACAGTTCAATTTTTTTCTTTGTTTTTTTAATCAGTAATTTATTACGTGCATATGCATAACATCTAGCAAAGTCTTCCACAGCAAATTCTCTTAATTCCCCTATGTCTGAACTCCCCCCCACCCTCTGGCTACAGCATCCACTGAAGAGTGGACCAAAGTGATTTGGAAAATCAGAAAAATATGAACCATATAATACTGTTGTTGGATACAGTTTTGTAGCAAAGGGTTGGCTTCTGTTTGAAACCTTTTCCGCCAGATTTTAGAGCAGCTATCGCTTCTCCGTTAGGTTTGGCTGGATGTGCAAAGTAACAATTATGAATGACCCTAAATCAGTGTGGGAAAGCCAAAGCTCAGCTGCCGTGCTTATTTAAGCACTGCTCCCTTTGCTGCTAATTTATATGAATAACAGCACATCTTCTAGAAAATGACAGGTTCATTTTAAAAGACTCTGCCAAATTCACTTTTCCTTGGCTGTATTGCAAGACATTTTTTAGAACAAAAAGATATTAAGAATATTGATGTTTCCAGGATGACTGGAAAGGCTTTAATTAGCAATAACGTTTTAGGATGACCAAGGAAATTGGCAGCCAGGGTCCAAGTTCTCAGAATTCTTATAATGAATAAAAAAGAAATGGAATTTAAAATAATACCAAAATTTGAAAGATGCAACAACTGACCCTCGCTCACTACCTGCTGTTAGAATAGAAGAAAATTTAGAAAAAAAAATGGTCTATAGGGAAAATAACAAGTCAGTAACCCTAAATTGTGGTTTATAAGCATTCAAATTTTGTCGCATAAAGCATATAGATTTTATAGTTTGTATGTATTTATTTTCTCTGCCAGGCTTTTATTAAGATCTATAGCACTGAACAAAGGGTAGAGTGTTTTTTCTTTGATAAGGATGGTACCCATTAATTCTCTGTTGTCTAAAGAAGAAAAAGGGTCTGAGTTTATATCAAGGATGATTTATGTTGTATATTGTGAGAGGAAATTTCTAGTTTGAAGTGTAAGGTGCAAAGTTAGGCTATAAAACACCCTTTGAAGATTCTGAGGAAAAGATTTTGGAAAGGGCCTTGAAGTTTATCTTAAAGCAGAGACTTGAACAGAAAAGCTCTATTTCCATCTTGTATTTCTGTGGGATCTTTATTTAGAAGTCTCTCTCGGATAATACTCAGAGCACAAATATTTTATTCATTTATTGAGATGTTAATAGATTGGTTTGGATTCTTCTGCCCCACCCCGACTTATAGCTTGCTGGTTTACCTAACAGAGTATTTCAAAATAATTTAAGAAGCTACCTTGTTTGATGTCTCTAAACACAAAGTTTAGCCCACAAACATGGTTGTATTAGAGCAAAACGGGCTGGCTGGTACAACTAAGATCATTTGATTTGCATCTCCTCCATGTTCCTTGTCTGCTCTGAAACACGGTTACATGTCTGCAGTTTCCTGCAACCCTCCCCCCGCTTTTTCTCTTCTTGCAAGAAATCATACAATTTAGTCTTCTGATTATGTTTTTCAGACTAATTTAAAATGGCTCACATGGGCTGGCATCCTCTGTTGCTTGATATGGACTGGATTTGCTCAGCAAGGTAAGTCACTTGATTTCATTGCAGTAGTTTAATGTTGCTGTAGAACTATGTATATTTAGCAGTTATTTATATAGATAAATATATCGTTAGATGACTGCTAATGGCAGTATGTCAATCATATCTCCTGTTAATAACCTATTTGTAGTTAGAACTTAGTTTACAAAGCCAGAATGAAACTAACTAAAATTCTGTTGTTGTTAGCACCTTTTTATAAATGAAGTGACTGATTTGTATTCTTTGCTAGGTGGAAGTGACTGCATAAAAGCTAATGCAAAATCATGTGGTGAATGTATACAAGCAGGACCAAACTGTGGTTGGTGTAAAAAAACAGTAAGTGTTGCAAAATTCCTTTTATGGTTTGGTTTTTTCCCCTTGGTTTCAGATTTTAGTAAATACTTTAAATGTATAGAAATGTCTGTTTTCATTAATGATAGTTTCCTGCAGCTCTTCAATTTGATACTTATTTGTACTTACAAATTCAGATACTGTGATTTTCCTGATGTCCTGGTTTGAGTAGAATTGCTTTTTGCAATGTGTTTACTTCTACTTTTCTAAATCTTATGTGTATACAGACCCTACAGGCTGTCTCGTAGTTATTTAAAAGCATTCCAGCATGGAATCTGTCTGGGTATCCTTAATTATATTCTTCCAGTGGCATTAGAGTAAGAGGTAATTTTAGGCAGACATAGGTGGAGTAGGGGAAGAGATTGAAGGTTTTCTTTTATAAAAGAAAGATGTTCAAATTTTAGTTTTCTGTTGTTGGTAGAATTGGGTAGGAGACTCGTTTGTGTGGGCGGGTTGTTTGTTTCAGTATGAAACATAAAAAGAGTGCTTTCTTATGTAATTAAAAATTAAATTCAGGAAATTCAAAATGTAAGATAATTTTAAACTGTGTGACTTAACCAGTATATGCTGAAGTGTCTTCTTCAGGTTAGAAACAGAAGAAAATGTTTTCTACAGCTTTTCTTTGGTTTGTTAATGAAAACTGGGAAATTTTCCTGTTTCTTGCTAGAAGATGACAATCTATATTTATTTCCATATAGTACCTACTTACTATCCCCCAGCTTATAAACTTTAAACATTTAATTAAACTGACTAACTTCAAAATTTGGCCTTGAGCTGTCAGATTTGTTCTCAGTCCTAGTCGTCAAGAACTGACAAGCTTTAAGATATATTTATTTTTATGCATATCTTTTTGGGGGAAAAATCAGAATTGACAAGTTTCTCAGAAGCCTTATTTATTCATATTTGAGGTTAGAGCTTTTTTTAAGGTTTGAGGTAATGGTAATTTGTTGTTCAGAACAAAGTTACGTATTGGTTTTGCTTACGGATCTTGCTTTTAGATTGAGTTTCCCCCAAATAAAAGAGTTGTCTGCCTTTCCCCTGCTCTGTCAGCATGTTGCCATTATTTTGTTGCGGAGTGCCAAGGTACACTTATGTAATCTTTAATCAAACCTTTTAAAAAAAAAAAGTTAGAAGGGAGGGTACTTGCCAAGCAGGCTGTACAAATAGGTTCACGTTATTGAGGATGACTACATGAAGATGAGAGCTTTTCCTGCGTGCTGTCACTTTTAGAATAGCTGATTTAAAAGGATGTCCTGCTTCTGTCAGAGGTGACATTGGGCATTTTTTTTAATTTCATCTTGCTTGCATATTATACACAGGTAAGCATAAGTAGATGCAAAGTCCTGGACTAAATAGTAGTCACTGATGTATTTAGTATAATTTAACATATTTCAGGACTGTGTGTTTTATTACTGAACTTTTTAAAAAAAAAAAAATTGGAGTAATTTTCAGAAGTGTTATTGGGGTAGAGTATAATGAATTGCAGATAGCTGTAAACTTGATACTCTTTTGCCTGTGTCTTCTAGGACTTTTTGCAAGAAGGAGAACCAACATCTGCCCGATGTGATGACTTGGCAGCACTAAAGAGTAAAGGCTGTCCTATGGAAGATATAGAAAATCCCAGAGGTAGCAAACAGGTGCTTGAAGATAGAGAAGTAACGAATCGTAAGATAGGTGCTGCAGAGAAGCTGAAACCAGAGGCCATTACACAGATCCAGCCACAAAAATTGGTACTGAAACTAAGAGTCGGTAAGGACACTTTCATTCTGGTCCTTGGATGATCTTTCTATCACCACCACATCTATATTTTGTGTTTTGACTGTGTAACCATTTTGTTACAGAAACTACTATTGTCCAGATAACCTGAATGATAGCAGGTCAGCCCCAGGTGTTTAGATAATCCAATACTGTTTGATTTTTATGAAAGGTTACATATTATCGCTTGTTCCCAATAGAACTTAGTATTTTGTAGTTAATTTTCTACAATGTGGCTTCTTAGAATAAAAGTAGAAGAGTGCAAAAACTTAGAGAAGCTATGAGAGTAATTCCTTTTCCTTGAAGTATCGCTGTTGCCTAAAGTCTGCATGTCTGAGCTGAATGGTGTTGTAGTTATGCAGCAAGATTTTTGGATTGCTATGTAAAATATTTTCCAGAGGCTAAAGATGTGGACACAGGGCTACAATAATGAGAACAAAGTAGTTGTGTATCATTTCCAGGCCCTAAAGAGACCTTTATTTCATTCAAACGGGGGGCGGTGGGGGGTGGGGTGTAATTTTTCTGCAGTGTCTTTCAACATCAGAGTGAGACTTTATGCTTCTGTTGGCAAAATTCAGGGTCTGGGCTTAACATTGCAACAAATAGTAACTTGCCATTATCTCACTGCCATTTCTGTGCTCTCAGTCTGTATTTGATGCAAAGTAACTTGAAATATTCCATTGAGAACTGATTTTTCTTTTATAAACCTATTTAAACAATGTGTGCGTTTTAAACTAAACCCTGAGAATTTTTGGAGCCATCTTGGATGCAAATAGATATTGAAAATTTGTGCTATTAGATCTTATAGGAACCTTGTTAAAATTATTGCAGGCATGAAGATTTGAAATTGGAGCAACTGAGAGAGGCTTGATTTTTGGCAGGCTAGTATTTTCTATGCGGAGATAAAATACCTTGGAAATACGAAGTTGGACATTTGAAAGAAATACTTCCTGAATTTTTTTTCATCATAATTTGATGTTAAGCATTTCAGTTAACAGAAGGAGACAGTCACTCACCTCTAGTTTAAAACCTTCATCAGTATTTCAAAGACTTACCTTAAAAAGCCATTTTTCTTGCCAGTGCAGTTGTGGAATTTTTAATGGTTTCTATTTGTTTAATCTCTGAAACAGGAGAACCCCAAACATTTTCATTAAAATTTAAGAGAGCCGAAGACTACCCCATTGACCTTTATTATCTTATGGACCTTTCCTATTCCATGAAAGATGATTTAGAGAATGTGAAAAGTCTGGGAACGGCTCTGATGGAAGAAATGGAAAAAATAACTTCAGACTTCAGAATTGGTAAGGAAGATTTGCCTGTTCTTTTACCAAAAAAAAAAAAAGTTTCCTTCCTGATGTTTTTCACATGATTACATATGATATGAAGAGTAATTTTTAAAAAATTATTATGGCAGATATTTGAATACATAGAACCTGTTGAGTAACATAAGAGTAGTTGGTGTTCATGGAGAAAGTGAAATGTTAACAATATGAGAGCTATTTCTGACATCAGTTCAGCTATAATGCATTTGCATTCTATTGTGTCATAATATAAATAAAGAGACTTCCGTTCTTCAACTTACAGGGTTTTTATTGTTCTGTCTTAGGCTTTGGCTCTTTTGTGGAAAAAACTGTGATGCCGTATATAAGTACAACACCAGCCAAACTCAGAAATCCTTGTACAGGTGACCAGAACTGTACAAGTCCATTTAGCTATAAAAATGTGCTCAGCCTTACCAGTGAAGGAAATAAATTCAATGAACTTGTAGGTAAACAGCACATTTCTGGGAATTTAGATTCTCCTGAAGGTGGATTTGATGCAATAATGCAGGTTGCAGTTTGTGGGGTAAGTGTGTATTAGTTTTCTTTACTGGTCTATTAAATGAAATTGTCTGAATACAGCCTCAGTGTTTTATGGCGGCTGACATTTGCACATGCCATCTCATGCTAGCAAGGCAAGACAGACTAGGCAGACTGCGTGCCTACATGCATTTGGCTTTTGTAGAGACCTCTGGTGAGTGAATGAAACTGGGAAATGTGAAAGTGTCGATTAGAGGTCATGTTCACAGCAGATAGATGCATTCCAAAGACAAAGTTTTTAAAGTTTGCTGTAAAGAGTCAAATTCTGTTCAAAAGTGTATGAAATCCTGTGTAAGCAACTATTCTAAAATGATTTCAAAGCTTCATATGCTTCTTGTTGTTTCAGAATAGTTTGGTGAATTATAACTTCTACTAGCTTCTCAGACAGAAGTAGATGGAAACCTGATTTTTGTTTATTTTTGAAGATCTGATCTAGATCATTGCATTCTTCTTTGATGTTTCCATAGTCTGCCAGAATATTCCATGCACCTGTACAACATGGACTCCCAAAAAAGTGATATCCAAGTTTATTGATTTGTTACCATGTTATTTTTGCTGTTGATCAATGGAGTCGGGACTTTCTGAAACATTCTGGAGTCTTATTTTAAAAGTGCAGTGTTAATCATAAGCCTTCTAGGGTTTGTTTTTTTTTTTTTTTTCTTTTTCATTTTGGGAGGTAACTGGTATTTATGTGACACTTCTATATGGTCTTCTCTCCTTAAATTAACTAGGGCTTCAACTTGATAGAAGAATTTAAAAAAAAAAAAAAAGGAAAGGGCAGGTTACAGAATTAGGCTCTGCTTGTGGGACGGTGAAAAAGGGCAGTCCTCTGGCAAGCCCTACGCTTGGTACAATTCTGGACTAGATTGGCAAAGCCTGATGATTCTTCAGAGCCTAATGCCGGGCAAGGCGTAATCTTCCACTTCAAGACTGCAGCCGAGCTCTACACACTAACGTTGTCCTCTGTGCTCAGGCCGCATGGTAGTGACGTAGAAGCAGACTTGGCTTTAAAGAGCTGGACTGACATGTGCCTGACTTCTAAAACCCTATTGCTCTTCAGATACTCTAGTGAGAACTGAACAGAGCAAAGTAGATTTCAAAAATAATGTTTCTTGCCTTTGGTGAAAAACCTGCAGCAGATGTTAAATGCAAGTGCTTTTAAGGTTTGAGTGGATTATATGATTTCCAGGGTGATACTTTTGCAGTATGGCTTCTCCTATATCTGTCTACTTTTTCGTGCATTTATCTCTCAAGTGTTGGTCCCAAATGCTGGAAAATAAATTGGTGTAAAATACAAAATAATCCATTTTTTTGTTTCCCAAGGAACAAATTGGCTGGAGAAATGTAACAAGACTATTAGTGTTTTCCACGGATGCTGGATTTCACTTTGCAGGAGATGGTAAACTTGGTGGAATTGTTTTACCAAATGATGGGAAATGTCATCTGGAAAATAATATGTATACAATGAGCCACTATTACGTAAGTCTTTACATCATCTTCTCAGGAAATTAATATTTTGTGATGCTTAAGCTCAAAAAAAACTCATTAGGTCATCTGGTATAGTTTCAGGCTGCCACATCTTTTGAACTTTACCTGTTTACCTCTGTGTTATATCAAGTGACTTTAACTTAACTAAAGCAAATGTGCAAGAATTAATCCAGTCATAATAGGAAAATTTCAAGAAATGGCAACTTTCACACTGTGATTTGTGGTGTTGGATTTTAAGCTTTTTAATAATTAATAATCCTGCATGTCCACTGGCAAACTGTAGTGGCTCTGTCCCATTATTTTATCATTTCGTTCCTCTTTGTGTTCAGAAATGTTTTACTACTGTAAAAAAAGTACTGTAAAATAGAGAGCTCCTTGGCCTGTTTTTTTTAAGGCTGCTTGAAATCTTATGATACAAAGTTTATGGTAAAAGTATGCTTAACAACATTGCCTTCATGGTTTATTGATACGTAGATCAGACAAAAGGTGAAAAGAAAAACTCACTGGGTGAGGTAAACACAATAAGCTTTACAAAGTTTGTGTGTTCATATATTCCTAAAGTTAAGTGAGTATTGTTCAACGAAAACCTAAAATTAATTCAGTTTTATTTCATCTTTTCTTTATGAAACAGTGCAAAAGGTAGTGGTTTGCACTGAGATTAAGTCGTGGAAAACTACCCAAGGTAATTTTCTGCGAACATTGAGATTAGGGATTTAACCTGGAGACTTTAAGTGGCAGGGAATATGATAATGTGAAAAAACACATATCTTCGTGGGGCATGGAATGGGATCTTTTGGAATGGAATCTATGGAATCTTTTCAATGCATGTTTGTTTTCAGAGGTGGTTTTGCTTTAGAACTGTGACATAAGCTGGCTAGTTAGAAGTCTTAGGTATGTTTCTAAAGGTGATTTGTATTTATGATGTCAAAGTCTTTCTGATTGTTTTCTAGCAATGTGTCCCAAACTTGAGTTGTGTTTTATGCTTGATTTTTATAGGATTATCCCTCTATTGCTCATCTGGTACAGAAGCTTAGTGAGAACAATATTCAGACAATCTTTGCTGTTACTGAAGAGTTTCAGGCAGTTTATAAGGTAAAGATAAATAACACATATTTCTGGTGTCCGTACTTTTTTTTTTCTCTCAAGCACTAAGACTGACTCAGATTTGCTCTGAAGTCATTAAAATTGCTTGATTTGAAATTAAAATAATTATGGAGGTGATCATGGAAGCAATATTTTGCTACTCATGTTTTCATTATTAAGCCTTTTTTACCTGTTCAAATTGATACTGAGTGCATGTGTAATTTCCAAGGAGAAAGTGCACCTCCTCCTTGCCCATCTTTAAACTTTATAGGTAGGAGGGAGTGGAGAACATATTTGCAGTGCTAATTTTTATGAACATTTTTACAGCAAAATAGCTGGGGGGTGTGGACACTGAATCAAGACACAAGCTCATGAAAGAATGTATTTTGTCCTTTGTGATCTATTTATATTCCTGATGTTTAAAATTAACTAAACTGCTGGATGTGATTGTGAAATAGGAAATGACTGTGTAAAGAAGATGCATATTTTTCCACGTTTTAACCTAACACGGTGGTGGGGGTGTTTTTAACTATATTCAAATCGTAATTTTTTTTCTTTGTTGGAAATCATCTTTTATCTGCCTATCTTTAATGCACTGGAAGAGTGGTTCTTTAAGATCTTGAAGATATATGTGGTCAGCTTGTACAAGATAAGGTTTTAGTATTCTATTACCAAATTTAACATGAAAATGCAAAGGAGAAGAAAAGACTGGGTATTGCTTTATTTTAGTACTGCTATGCATAACCTCAAAAATCATGAAGATCACTGGCAACACTGTAGCTTTGTTTTTTGAAGTACTTGATTTTGACTAGTTAATCCACTAAAGCATTATACACCATACAGATATTTACAGTACAAATTATACCTTGTTTGTTTGTAAGACTGTAATTCTCCTTTTACTTTTGTAAATATTGAAAGGAATTGAAAAATCTGATACCAAAATCAGCAGTGGGAACGTTGTCTTCAAACTCCAGCAATGTGATTCAGCTGATCATTGATGCATACAATGTAAGTTCAGATTTTATTCAGGTTGTAGTAATTTTTCTTGCTACTAAGTTATTATGAGTTTTTCAGGCAGATACTCCAAGGTGGATGTTATTTTTTTCCACAAAATAGGAAGTGAGTATACTAAAGTATAAATATACTGCTACTGCAGTAAAACCACATTAGATGTTCAGACTCTATGGCAATAAGAGGTTAGATGACTAGAAGCGTACACTCCTAAAGCCACTTGACCTTTTCATCCATATTTTCCCTTTTAAAAAATAAAATCCACAACCAAATACCACACTGTTTCTTCAGCATCTTCAGTTCTTGCCTTCCTTACATGTGGAAGTGAAAAGGGCCATTTTGCGACCTCTTAACCCCAAAGAAAATGTCTCCATCAACCTCAGGGACTCCTGGGTTTGGCCACAAAATATTTTCTTCACAGCTGTGTTGTGTAAATTTCCCTTTGGAGTACATGGGGCAAATAAGTGCCTCCAACATCTGTGGAGACCTGCCCCGACCCTGTGTAAGAGGGTTCAGCCGTGAGAAGGGGTCACCGTGGCGTGACTGTGAGCAGCGCTGGGCTGGCATTTCTGGGCACGTTGGAATTTACACAATTCCAGTGTGCCCATGGGATTGGTGCTTAAACTGTGCATAGCTGTGTAATGTCTTTTTTTCAGTAAAATGCTTATGCAACTCAATTCGAAGTTAGCTAATAACTGTTGTTTTAGTCCCTTTCTTCGGAGGTTATCCTGGAAAACACTAAGCTACCAAAAGGAGTGACAATCAGTTATAAGTCTTTCTGCAAGAATGGAGTGAATGACACACAAGAAGATGGAAGGAAATGTTCTAACATTTCAATTGGAGATGAGGTAACTTATAGTATGCGTGCTGCTACTCAAATATAAAGTTGATTTAAAATGTCCAACACTCAGTATTTCTTTCTAATAGTAGACACAAAACTCCTTTTAGTAATGTGGCACTCCATTTATTTTTCTTTGCAGGTTAAATTTGAGATTAATGTAACAGCTAATGAATGTCCAAAGACAGAAGAAAATGAAACAATTAAAATTAAACCACTGGGATTCACTGAAGAAGTGGAAATTAATCTCCAGTTCATCTGTGAATGTCAGTGTCAAAGTGAAGGAGAACGTAACAGTCCAGCCTGCCACGAAGGAAATGGAACATTTGAATGTGGTGCATGCAGGTAAATAAATAGACATTTTATTTATTTTTGCAAAAGGGAAATATGAGCAAGACCTTTGTTGCCTTAATTAGAGTTTATTTGGGTTTACTTTTCTTTTTTTCTTTTTTTTTGGTAGTGAAAGGACAAGAATTACTATTACAGACCTATTTCTTTTAGGATATTTTGACATGCTGTCTTATTTCTGCAAATAATCTATATGCTGGAATTCATAGTATTGATCATTAGATTGGCACTACTATACAAGTCAGAATTTGAATTTGGCCTTGAGTCAGTCCTTCGAATTATATAGATTTTACTGCTTTTTCTGTTTCTTTATTTAATTTTGAGGCCCATTTAATATGGCAAAATTTATGGATTTATGGAAGAAAATGAATGGAATTAATCTGTGATATTTTTGCAAGTATTCATACTGATCTAATTATATCCTTCTAATGTGAGGTCTGTTGATTCTGAGAAATTCAAAGGCTTCCTAGTTTTTTGGTAGGAGCCCCTACCCAGATTGGCACCAACTGTTTCATAGCAGGGAAGAGTAGAAGATCATAAAAGAACAACCTTTTATTTTGGATGACATCCCCAATCTCTTCTCCCTACTTTATTTTGAACCTTTTGGGGTCTTACTACAATGTTTCTTCTAATTCCATATATCTATAAATCTTTCAGACATATATATAACTTTTTTGTATATATATGCCTTCGAAATGTCCATTATTGCCCGTCACAGGGATTAGATTAGATGTGTATTCCTTATTACACATTTGAAAATTAAGTAAAATGATACTGGATTTTCTGGAATTACACACAATGAATGACACACAATGAAAGCAGAGCGAAATCGTAGAGTTTCAGTGGAGACTGGTTGAAGATCAACCTAGTAAAGTCAAGGTTTTAGCCTTTTTTTTTCCCCTCCAAGAAACCTACAGCAAGAATGAAAACTTTTTCTTCTTGGAAGCACTTGGTAAGAGCAGAATGAATTTAAGTACTTCTCTAGGAAAACAAGATCCAGGACTTTGGAAAACAGTATTGGTTCCTGCTCAGTGAACTGTAACCGAAATAAAATTTGTAAGTCTCATTCCTCATGGTTTAATATGTTTCTATTATTAAAAATAAAGCAAGAGATACTGAGTTCACTCTTGGAGGACTTTTGGCATAGAACTGACTAACATCTGCCTGGTGAATTTGTTGGTGGTAGTTAACGGGGTGTTTGAAAGACTGAGGTATGGCCCCCTAACTGCTTAGTATTGTGTAAGTTGAGGAATAAGCCACCTTGGGCCATAAATACTGGATACGCTGCTCCATTTTTGCAGTCAGTTTTTGATATTCCCTTTAAATAAGGAAAGCAGATTTTTCCCATCTTTGTGTAAAGACTTACTAAACTCGGTATCACTGTCATTGGTGTCCCCATGGTTTCACACAGGGGAGAACGGACCCATGGGTAAGAACAGCCTTTTCCTTTTACAACAGTAGCAGCTTCCTGATGGAAGCAGTGTCTCTGATGCCCCACAACAGTTCGTCAATCACTGCTGGGAACAAAAACAACCTCCATTTGTCATCGGTATTTTAACCTTGATAATGAGAAGTGCTGATCCCTGAAGATCTCAGCTCTGAAGCTCATCTACTCTCCTGCCTAATGGCTGTTCATGGGAAATCTTTTCATTGATAGATGACAGCAGCTACAGTGAACAGTCACTGTCACTTAAAAATAATTATTGTTCTGTCACATGAGAGAGGGATTAATAGTGGTTATGTGGCAATTTAGTTAGAGGTGGTGACACATAGTTTCTCACCTAGAATAAGTAATCAGCATAGGAGCAACTTAGTCCAGTTTGCTCGTGCAGCTTCAAGAATAGCTACGTAGATGTCACCTGGAAATCTCATTTGAAGCTTAACTCGAAGTATCCCTTGAGAGAGTAGTCACTTTTACTCCTGTCCTTTGTGCTATTTTTGCAGTCTCTTTATTGTATGACTTTTAATTAAGTTTATATTTTCAGTTGTGTTTTTACCTTGCAGATGTAATGAAGGACGTATTGGAAGACTATGCGAATGTAGTACAGATGAAGTAAATAGTGAGGATATGGATGCTTACTGCAGGAGGGAGAACAGTACAGAAATATGCAGTAACAATGGAGAATGCATTTGTGGACAATGTGTATGCAAGAAAAGAGAAAACACGAATGAAGTATATTCTGGCAAATACTGCGAATGTGATAACTTCAACTGTGATCGATCAAATGGTTTGATTTGTGGAGGTGAGAAACTACTTCAGAGTTTTCTGCAGGCAAAACTGGCCAGCAGTTTACAAGTCTGTCAACTCTACCCTGTAGAGTAGTGATACTTAGTTTATAGATCATAGCTACTTGACAAGAGAGATGAGAGTATCCAGAGATTTAGTGATTGAAAATGTCTATTAATAAAACAGTTCGCTGTCATCGTGAACATAGAGTGTGTTAATACACATTTCGCCTTCCTTGAATCACAGTTCCAAGAAGGATGTAAAGTGAACTTGACTTCTGCTGTTTATTACAGAATTACTCTCAGGTATTATAGTAAAGAATGCTGAGACAACTGGCCTGAGATTATAATGTTATACTGGCTCAGTGTAACCACTGCGTCAATAAAAAGAGAGAAAGACCTGAGCTTACTTGTAATAGTGAGTGCTTGACTCGGTGCTTGACAAGATACCAGTGAGATGCTATCTTGAGACTATTCTGAAAGGTAAGTGAAGATTACAACATGCAAGATCCAGAAAAGCACCTTAAGTGCTTGAAACAAGCCTCTGATGGCAGTTAATTCCCGAAATCAAAAACAATTTAGAAAATTCTTCAGCAGCCAGTGTCTAAATTATTTTGCTGCATGTATTTTTGTCCTGTAACTTCCCTAGGCTGCTTTGTGCGTGGAGGTACCTGGTAGGAGTGTAACTGCTACCTCAATTTTGACTGTGATACAAAAATAAAGCAGAAAAGTCACTTAAGCTTTAACTGAATTATGTGAGAGTACCTCATCTGTCCGATTTGCTCAGAATATACCTATTGCTCACCAGCTCCACAAAGGATAGGAGCAATGGCGGTGGCATTCCAAAATATACGGTGACAGATAAGTATTGACCTGAACACTTTATTTTTAATGGAGAAGGAGGAGTGTAGCCAAAGATCTTTCCATTTCATCCAAATCACCCTTCTGGAGATACAGGTATCTTGTTTCCTGTGTAGGGAGTGTAAGGAGCATAAAGTTTGGTTGGGTGGATGAGGTCAGAAGCACCACAGCTGAATTGGGGTGTTCTATGGAGCCAAAGGTGTTTCATTTTTCTGTGTTGTGAAGTCTAAGTTAGTGCGTTCCTTATCTTTTTAGCTGTTGCTTTATAAATTTATATAGTGATAGATGCGAAGACAGTGTAGTGACCAATGCATCTATGTACGTATAAAATTGTGAACTGAAGCAGTGCTGTAATGTTCTCCACCCAGGAGATATGGCTGTCTCATTATACTGTTCTTGATCAGCTTTCCCTAGTCCTGTTGTTTTGTTTGTGAAAGTAAGTCCAAATATGGGAGAATGGGAAAAGGGGAGAAATGTAGCTTTTCAAGGAGCTAAAATTGATTTTGTAGCTCTTAATTCATGAGTGTCTTCATTATCTCTACACCAGGGTTTTCTTTTCCCTGTATTTATCCTGAGATGGTGAACATTTATTTCTTACTGTCACAAATTTTATATGTTAGACTTCATTTCACTGAAATATTTTTTTCAATGCACAGGAAACGGTATCTGCAAATGCAGAGTGTGCGAGTGTTTCCCCAACTTCACTGGCAGCGCGTGCGATTGTTCTTTGGATACTCTCCCATGTATGGCATCTAATGGGCAGATTTGCAATGGAAGAGGAACCTGCGAATGTGGCACCTGTAACTGTACAGATCCCAAATTCCAAGGCCCCACGTGTGAAATGTGTCAGACTTGCCTCGGTGTCTGTGCAGAACACAAGTAAGTACCTAGAAAAGCAAGTCCAAGCTTCTGTGCATTTGAGTTTGTGATGTTTATGTGTGCAGAATTTTTAAAATGAGGCTTTTGATACTGTGCTTTACCCTGAAATGTAGGGACATCGTATCGTATCATCCCTTTAAACAGTAAAAGTTGTTGGTGAGAATCAATAATTACAAACAAAACATTATTAATACAGTATTTTGATTGCTTCCAGGTAGGCTAGTTATTTCTTAAATTCTCTCCCAATTTTTTGTTAGGCACAGAAACGTGTACGTTATGTTAAATCAGTTTTAACCATTCAGATTGACTTGGGCAGGTTCCAGCTTTCCCCTATTTTGTGTATGATTATTGACAGCCAACCTTCTGCAGAGCTGGAGGGAACATAGGTCTATAATGTGACAGGCTGTAAAGTCCCATCATCTTGACTTTTTGAAATTAATGTAATGAAACTATACATATACTGTGCTATTTCCAGAATAGTTAAAACTTCAGCTAACCTTTTTACTTAAAACTTATTCTGAAACACTATTGAAAAAGTCAGACTATACTGACAGTCGAAAACTAAACCTCGATTTGTGTGGGCCAATGAAATTTGCATCCCTGCCTTTGGAAATCCAGGTTTTTGGAAACCAAGCATTTTCTGCATGGAAACTTTGAAATAAGTTTATGATTAGTGGCTGGGCTGATTCCTGGCTTTGTGCAGCTGACTTTAAGGTTTTTCTCTCAGTGCAGTCTTTTTAGTATAAAAATCCTGCTCAGTCTGCTTTTTTCAGTGAGTTATTCAGAGCAATATCCTACTGTAAAGCTTGTCACTCAGTTTGTTCTCTTTAACCTGTCTGTCTCAGATACTGTTTCCCTGTAAATATTCTTTTCCTACACTGCCTTCTGTGAGAGTATTAGTTTTCCAGATGGAGGTGTTGAAAAAGTTTTAGCCTTGTTTCCTTTTACACATTTAGGTAATTTTTTTTTTTTCCTGTCCTTGAAGCTTGTGGATCATCCAGGGAAAGAGGAATTTATTAAGGGGCTTTTGTTAATCACAAGGTACATAAATGTTCTGGCCAGTAAAAAGTTTTGTCTTGCTTCATTTTTTTTCCTGGCCTTTGTGGCAAAAGAATTGGTTGGGGGGGGGGGGGGGGGGGGGGCGGGCGGGGTGTCCACATTTTTCTCCTTTATGTTTCTTTAGATTAAATGCTAGAAATCTTTCATGGACATATTAAAAAGCATTGCTTCTGATTTGTACTTCCACAGGGACTGCGTTCAATGTAGAGCTTTCGATAAGGGAGAAAAGAAGGAAACATGTTCTCAGGAATGTATGCATTTCAACATGACACGGGTAGAAAGTCGAGACAAGTTGCCGCAGCCCGGACAGCCCGATCCATTGTCTCATTGCAAAGAGAAGGATGTTGATGACTGCTGGTTCTACTTCACATATTCTGTCAACTCAAATGGTGAAGCCAGTGTCCACGTGGTAGAGACCCCAGGTGTGAACATGATGTTGCTTACTCTCCCTTCATCTTTGTTGTTAATTCATGCAGTTGTTGTGTGCTACAAAGTAGCTCTGGTTGATTTGCATGAGTTACGTGCATTTGGAAATAGGTACCTATTCCCTGAGTGAGAGTCGTGGATGTCTGGAACTTGAGTGGCTTTAGAAAAACGTACATCTCTCTAGGTCTAGTTTTTTCAAACCTTTAGACTAACAGAAACAGGTTTTGGTTTTTTAAAACAAAAAGTCAATCAGATATGTGTATTTGTGAAAGCATTTCATGTTTCTGCTTGACATACTTTATAGGCTTGTTTTACCTGTCCTGTAGCAAGTCCTAGATAGATTTTGAAAATTTTTTTTTTTTTTTACCTGGCTTCTGCTACAGGTTAGAAACAATGGTGTCTGGGGTTTTGCTGCTTTTTTTCTTTTCCTTTTCTTAATAATATGGGACCAGTGTTATACAAAGAAACCCAACAGCACAAAATTGTGTACTGTGCTGCAAACTGCTTAAATTATTTCATACCAGGAGCCTTTGCTTTTACTTAACTGAGGTACCTTCAAGAATAGATCTGAAAAGCCTTTTGCTTAGTTAATCCTTAATAGTCAACTGTTCTTGATTTTGTTCAATCTTCTGATACAAAAAAAGAGAGAACAATTCTATAGCTCGATCAGTAATTTACCATTTATTTACCAAGAGTATTTTTAGTTTGAATCACTGGATGTTGCACCTAACAGTGCAAAAATTCTGATCTTGTACAACAGCAGTGTGTGGTCTCCTGATTTTTATAAACCTGATACAAAATACACACCTTACTTCTGTGTTGAAAGGTTTAGTGCTGTATTCTACTCAAGGAATTTTCAGAATTGATTATTTGGGTGATCATCACTTAATACAGATCAGTGGTTAGTGGCTCTTAGAAATAAATACCATTTCAATTCAGAATGTTTTAAATTTCCTAAAAATGTAGTCCAAAGTATAGAGGAGGACCTTGAGCCCTGTCTTCTTTTAGGACAAGTCAGCATATATCCTACACTTTTGGGGTGTGACCTTTTCTTCATGGATAAACTTCTCTTTCCTTAGTTAAGAGCTGAATCAAGCCTTCATGCACCAGGAGGCACCTTAATTTTGTGCCGTACGAGTGCTGAAGGAACAAGCTCTGTTCAGTAGAGTTGTATTTGGTGGAGCAGACAGACATTTGTTCCTTACTGGTTCCCAAGGAATTCATGCTGTGTCCCTTTCCACTTCCCTCACTCCTGCAGAGGCAGCCACCAAGATTAGGAGTCTGCAGTTTGGGGGAGCAGTCTTCCTATGGACAGCACAGGAGTTGCATTTATTTGCTTCTGACTCCTTCAGTCTGTGTATTAAGCTCTGCAGAAGCCCTTGTTCAGTTTGTGATTATTGAGACTTTTCTATTAATAGAAGAGTTGGGTTTTATTTTGGAGGATTATTATTTCTATGTCAGTCACCTTAAATCATTTTGCATCTGTATTACTCTTTTCAAACACATAATTAACTTATTTTGAAAGTACATGATATTTTTATCCAAAGAAGAAATACTTTTTTAAAATTTATTTCAGCAGAGGTCAATTTCCAAGATGAGAAATATCCTAAAAAAGATCTGTCCCAGAAGCAAAGTTCTTACTTATCTCTCTATATTAGCTACTAACAGTAGCAGCCGCCTGAGGTAAAATGAGGAACACCCTTTTTCTGTAATGCTGTTGATAGAGTATGTGGGACTGTTTTGCTAATCTGCATTTGTACTCTAGCTGGTTTATCCCTCCAGCACCACCTTTGACTTGGAGCTCTTGCATGTTTAAAATACAATTGCTAGTTATTTTACTCCAGTACTGTAGATGAACAGCTTAAGGGGTTAGCAGTGTGTAGACTTTATCCTCAGAACATGAGTTGTTCTATTGCTAAGATTAAACACAAATTAGAAGGATAAAACCAAGCTGGGATGTTACAGGATGTACACATTCCAAAACTTCCCTTATTTGAAAGGAAAATAGTATTGGCATATCTCTGATATTCAAAATACTGGCTTCAGTACAAAACAAAATTTTAAAAGCATTTAGATATGCATTAACTTTACCATTATGTAAAATCATGCTTCCCTTGCTTTGTTCCTTAGAATGCCCCAGCGGCCCTGACATCGTTCCCATTGTAGCTGGTGTGGTTGCTGGAATTGTTCTTATTGGACTTGCATTATTATTGATTTGGAAACTACTAATGATCATTCATGACAGAAGAGAATTTGCTAAATTTGAAAAGGAGAAGATGAATGCCAAGTGGGATACGGTAAGTCAAGAGGCTTTTATCTGTATAAAAGCTACAGTAGCTGAAGAAGAATAGAAGGGTTTTGTTCATGTGCCTTAAATGTTTCAGATTGTATTCCTGCCTTTTGGCCTATGGAGGAACAGAAATATCCTTATTTTAAGCTGACTTTAAAACATGTTAGGTGTTACCACTAGCAAAAAAAACCAAAAGCAAACAAAAAACCCCAACCAAACAACAAAAAAATCAACCCTCTTTGAGAAGTACCTCTGGGGTTAGAAAAGCAAGCAGTAACTTCAGTTGAAATAAAATTTCAGAGAGAAAATGCCATGGTGACAGAATAGTTCAGCTTTGTATTTCTACCACACTTTCCAACATCTTATTAAAATGTTCATTAGAAGGTGAGAGTCACTTTTATATAAAATGAAGAAGAAAATTTTACGCTTATGAAAGAGATCATGTAAATACTCATACAGGTTTAGTTGGGAGATTTCAATAACTGGCCACAAAGTCATGGCTGGTACTGGTTTGTTGAAATCTTCCCAACCCGTTGTCAACGGAGAAGTATGCAAGAAAACCAAGCCTATGGTTTATAGGCTTACATAGGCTATAGGGTCGCTGCCTCTGGGAAATTTTAGGAATCTGCTAATCAAAACCACTTTGCTACATTTCTGTAGAAGTCAACACCCACGTATGCTTGATGAGAGAATAATTTTTTAAAAATCTCCTAGGAAGTCTTTTGTTTTTATTTAAGAAAATCAGTTAATTCTATGCTGGAAAAAATATTACTAACATCTTTCTTTACATATAGCATTATTTTTTTTCAGTGATAGTTAAGAAATGTTACTTTTCTTTTTTTCCTGTTGAATTATTCGACATTGACCATTTCTTTTACTTCAGCAAGAAAATCCAATATACAAGAGTCCTATTAACAATTTCAAGAATCCAAACTATGGACGTAAAGCTGGTCTCTAAGTCTCAGTTTGTATCTTCTTTCATTTTCTTGCCTTTTTTCCTTTGCATGTCACTTCAAACTCACTGTGTGTCACAGTCAGTTAATCATAGTTTGAGTCTTGCTCAGTTTATCTACTGCTGCTTTGATTCTGGGGTTTTAAAGAATGCAGCTTGAAAATTTTTAACTTGTTTTGACAGCAAGATTGCTTGCTTACTAATACCATCAGTACTGGCTTAAGCTATTTTACAAGTGACTTTTTTCTTTTTTTTTTGGATGGAGTGGGATAAATATGTGTCTATATAATAGAAGAGCTGTTAGAATTGAAGAAGCTCTTTGGATTGTGGAGAGACAAGTGTTCAGGGCAGGGTTTGTCTTCTATTATTTACAAATCAGCAGTCCATTTGCTTAAAGTTGATATGTTCACAAAGCAGGTTTAGATATTCCTCAGATATCGCAGCTTATAAATATCACATTTTTATTAGAATAACTCTGGGAACATTCAGAGTAGCCTGCCCCCCCCCCCCCCCCCCCCGCTTTGCCTTATTAACCTAGTATAGAACTAGCCTGTATTTAAAGTGTGAAATGCATATACGCTACTGACTTGATAACTAAATATGCATCTTATTTTTTCCATCCCTGTTTCTACTGAAACTGGCAATATCACAGTCTTTGTAGCCCAGCCAGCTTGGGGGTCTCCGTAGAAAAAAAACATCAGTAAGAGAGGAGGAACTGCTCTAGTCCCCTCCAGATGCATCTTCCTCGAGTTTTTTAGTCTCTCCTAAACTCTGCCCGAATACCTCATTTCTGTTTGGAAATGCTGACTTCCCAAACAGCAGCATCCAGAAGAGCAAGTCAGTATACCAGAAGCGATGGATATCTTCTGTATAGACTTTGAGGTTGTACTTTTTTGAATGCTTTAGGTGTTCTCCTCCTTCCCTGGAATCCCCAGCTGCTGGGGCAGGAGTGAGAAAGAGAGGATGAGATGGGGAATGGATGTCAGAAGAGCATTGAGAGATAAGTATAGAGATCAGATTAGAGGGAGGGGAATGAAGAAGTTGGGGAGGCAGCACATCCCTTTAAATAATATCCAAGGGCTTTTTCAGGAGCCAGTGGAAGGGAAGGATCTGTATCTCTAATTTTATTCTGCCTGCTGTCTCCCTTTTTTAGTGTTGCCCTCAAAAGATTTTGTAAAGGAAAAATGAGGGGAGAAAGCAGGAATTAAGAGTATTTATTTAAGCTCTTATCTGTCCTCACTGTGATGACGACTTCAAATACTTTGTCTAGCATTCTGAGCTCTTGCTTGATGAAATATACTTTCTTTTTCTCTTTGCAATCATTTCACTTCTGCAGTGTGTCCAAAATTGGTTGTAAAAATGTTCATTTTGCTTGCCACACCGACCACATTCACCTCCTTTTCCATTTTTCTTCTCAGAGGTGATTGTTCTGGGGAGGAAATGGAGTTCTGTTCCTTTACAACACTTCACATAATCCATCTGGTTAAGTCTCTGTTACCTTCTCTTCTGCAATTCACTTAATTGTGTACTTTCTGTTGCATGCAGGACAAGCACCTAACAAACCATATCGTGTGTAACTTCCATTCTGTGTTCTTGTTCTCTACCCCATGACTCTTTCAGGATCTAATGTCCTCAGTGCTGCCGTTTCTCCTCAAAAACGTATTTCTTGCAGAAAGCTTTTTTTCTCGTGTAAATGGAGGGACTTCTAGGCTTTTGTTTCACTCACAGCAAAGATTAAAAGTATGAAAGAGTGTGGGGTTTTAAACATGACTTTATCCTTTTTGGTATTCATAGAAATATCAGAACTTTGGGGAGGGAGGTGCGTTTAGCTTTATTGGCCACCAAAAAGGAGATCAGTATTGGCAGAATAGGTGACCCACAGGAAGTAAAAGAAGAAAATCCTCCTTTCCCTTATAACTAAGATTTTCTGAGGCTTTTAGATTGTTGAGGTAACCTTTCATTTAGGTGAAGAAAGGGTTGTCTTGTATTGCCAAGGCAAGAAAGTCATCTGAAATCCCATTACAAGAAAATTACACTGCAGTAGGTTCCCTCCAGGTGTATATGTATACAGTAAAATAAACCGCGTGCGGTTTGTGTGACCCTTCCATCTCTTCCACAGTGGTCGTACACTCACGTGGCTTGGTTACTGCAGTGAGTAGCCTGCAGCACCACGCCGCTTGTCGTGGACCAGATGCCTGAATACTTCACCAGTCCTGGTCCACGATGTTGGGAATGACTTGCCGCCACAGCAGCCTTGCAGTTGATGCTCAAGCCAGCTAGGTTGAACCGAGTTCAATTTGTCCTTGACCTGTAGCGTAGCTGCTGTCTTAGTGTCCCTTCACCACCGGTGGGCCTTAACTGTCTTCATTGCCTCTCTGGTTTAGATTTGTGCCATTCAGAGAGTATTTACTTAATAGCAGGCTAGCTGCTTTCCTCTAGTCTTCCAGTCATGGTAGATGATGCCTTCTGTCGTCTGTATTGCCCTCAGCCTTGGCCTTTGCCTCATCCTCTGATGCAATTGTTGTATTTACAGGTTGACAGATGACTTGGTTTATATTACTGTGAAATAATGGTGGATATTAATGAGAGCTGAAAACAGTAAGAACCAGCTCTTGAATAATGTGTGTGGATGAGATTAAACATTCTAGAGTGCAGTTTCTTGCAGTGACCTAGGACTTAAACCCACTATAAAGGTAGTTTACGTGACTGTTGAAACAGTAAGTCCGTGGAGAAAAAAGGAATAAGAAGGTTAATCAAACATCCTATCTAATAGGTTCATCTTTACGCAACACTAGACTGAACTGTTATCCTCTGAACAGCCCAGTCTAGTTGAAAATGAATACTGTTGTAAGAACATAGCTCTTTATTCTCTGATGAAGGTACTTTTTTAAAATACCTCCATCGTTATTTTGATGTATTTCACTTGATCTTGTATATAGTTATTGTTTGTTAATCTTTATTTTGGTTTAACTGTGCATGGTGTTCTCATTTATAGGGGCATGTAGCAAAAGTGTTTTCCCTAACTTCGCATGCTTAAACTAGTGTATTCTCTGCAGTGGTGTAAAGAAAACGGGTTTATCTAAAAACAGCGGTATTTGTCCAAGGCAGCAACTTTGGCATACCATGTTGTAGCAGCCAGTTAAAAATCTGGAATGCTGCTAATCTCTGAAAGTCCGTACCATGTGCCAGCTGTGAGGGGCCCTAAGCACAGTGAGATTCATGTTGGACTAGTGGACATTTATTTACTGCTTCCATGTTAGTTTTAATGATAAGCTATCTGTAGAAGACCTCACCAAGCCAAGGCTCAGACATGGTGACCAAGTATGGCTGAAAAGGCCAGGGCTGTCACTGCCTGTCTAACGGAAGATAGCAGGGAAGGACTGGCAAATCCCTCGGGCGCCTATGTTGTGCTTATAGGCAGTAGAGCCTCAAGAGCCGTTTAGCTGATCAAATGTAAGGTTGGGTTAAGCTGAATAGTTCTCCGTGTGTTGACTAAATCTCCATTATCTGTAATGGGAACCGAGACACTCAGCTGACATGGGGAGACACCTAGCTAAGTGCCTTATTCAGTGACCTCAATCCCACTGTGTGCTTCTGGGCGTTCTTCGGATCTTAAAATGCAAGTACAAGGGAAGACAGTACAAAGTTTCAATTTCTTTGTAAATAGGGCTTATGCGAACTAAAGAGCATGTAAATTTCAAATTCTGATTTCTCTTGAAAAAGCATTATGGTAAAAAGTTTACAATCTCATTATGCAAATTGTGGTTTAAACCTGAATCCAGATTCAGATTAACTGTATGAGCAGCCCCCTGCAAGTTTCAAAGTTTTAGTCCTAACCTTTAGACTGATTCCTATGCTATCTGATAGAAGTTATCTCTCTTTTACAAACAAGAAAATGTAAACATATACCTTCCTGTACCTGCCGGGGATAGTCTGTTTTGTACAATGTTGAAGGTTACAAACACAGTATAACAACTATTGTATAATGCCTTGCTGTTGAAAAACCATGCAATATCATCTAGTCTGCATATGATACAGCCTATTAAGCTTACAGACTTTCTCTGCGTTATAAACTTTACTGATTTATATTTTTAAGAATTCTCCATTAAAACTTGTCTAGGAAACAAACAATGTACATTGCCAAGAACTTTGAGGCATAATGAGATACTTCAGTTACGGATTAAATCCCTTATCCCTGGATGTTTTTCCAGTTTCATTTACATCTTGCTATTGCAAATCATTTTATTAAAATTACTGGGGGGGTGTGATTTTGCATGGATTAATTTGTCTGGCTGAGAACTAGCTGCAACACTGTATTTCCATGATTTAAAAAAAAACAAAAAAACCCAAAAAAACCCCTTAAAAATCTTTTTCTTAACTCTCCATTCCTTTCCAAACCAGTAGCTGATATACTTTTAATCAAGACAGAGTTGGCCTGGGAACTGATGGAAGGGTCTTTTGCTGTTACCATGTGAAGTATAGCCAGCACTGGACACCTAGTTCCTCCTTACCTCAAGCCAGATGAGGTTGACTCAGATCTTGAGTGAAGAGAGAACCTTGACTTCCATTGTCCAGCAATCCAGGTTCTGGCTGGAATTGAGAGACAAGGCTGGAGTCTCTCAGGTCTAGGCAGGGTTGGACGTGCCTCGTTGCTCTTTGCATGTAGAGAAGCCAGCTTTAAGGAGAAATGCCCTTTTTCTGTGAAAGGAACCATGACAAAAAGGCAGTACACCAGCTAAATGGCCTTCCTTAGCAGCAGCTGCTGCTGTTGGGGTAGACCAGTTACTTGCCACATACTGCATCTTGCAAATAGAAGGCAGCAAGCTTCTCGGGAATTGTCATATGAAGATTTCACGCCAAGTTGGTTTCTTGCTTGCCTTGTCACCTTTTGACACATCCTGTGGTATTCCCAGTTGATCTTCCAAGTTTATGGCCCTGAAAAAAGTCACATCTGGTATTGTGTGTGTCTAGGGGGAGGATTTCCTCTGACTGTAGGAAAAGTTGTTTTAACCTGAAATATTTTAAATGCTGTGTAATTTAATAGAGTGGAATTGAATTAATATGGTTATACAGGCCATCTCAGATTGGGGGGAACTTTAAAGAGAGAGAGATTCCCTTGCTGCTGCTGAAGGCCAGATAAGGTTCTGGCCAGAACTGCACTCAGGCTGACACCTGCACTGTACTGAATTTCCTCGGGAATTATTTGTGTACGCGCAGAAGAGCTTCGTACTGGTAAACAACATTTACTTAGGTTGAAGTTCAGGTTGTGATAAGAGCGCAGTACTGCAGATCCAGGCTGTATCGGTAGAGTCCCAGCGGTAGCCCTTTCTTCTACTAAGATTTATCTATTAATATTGAGCTCAAGCTGTTCATCTTAGGTGTGGAAGGACGCCGTAAATGGAGTAAGATTTACTGAGGTAAAAGGAAGCCTGGGAACAAAGGAAACTTAAAATAAGCTTAATTTAGAGGTTTTCAAATCTCAGCAAGAGAGATGTAAGCAGTTGTTCTGTAGGCATTTCTCATATCGGTAGAAGTAATGTTTTTATTACAGCATTTGCACCGGTACAGAAGTTTTAGTTTTAACTGTGCATTTTGCACATATGGGGGTTGGGAGGACCTGCAGGAATAAAATGAGAATGACAAGTACTAAATATTCGAGATATATATATTGAATGTGTATTATCAAAATAGTACAGGCCTTTCCACTTTGTTTCTCAAATTAAATTATAATACAGGATATAAGCTATTTAAATGTTTATTATGACAGAATGTGGTCTGTGGTCAGTCATGGTTTCAGACAATGTTGTTTACAATTCTGTTGTTCTTTAAACATCATCATGGGCTGCAGACCCCTGAGTTGAGGGCTCAGCCCTGAGATAGCCAAATGAGGTTCAGCAGCTTTGAAGGAAATCTGTGGTGTAAACTGAACAGAACTGTGCCCTAACCCTTTGCTTTATTAGCTGAGCATGCCTTTGTTCTAGTTGCTAGAGGAAGAACTAGTTTGACTTAAGCTGTTTGTGTGTACAAACAAAACATTAATGGGTAATTTCTTAAGCTAATTCTTGCACTTCTCGCAAACGCAGTGGGTTTTTTCATCTCTTTAAATGCTAATATAAATATTTTTCTTTTTCTAGGGTGAAAATCCTATTTACAAGAGTGCAGTGACAACTGTGGTCAATCCTAAATATGAGGGAAAATGAACACTGCTTGTATAACTTCACAACACTGTATGCAGCGTAGCAATTTTTGTAGTCACAGTAAGATAGATTTAGGGCAAACTGCAGTGATTTTACTAATTCATTACATATAGGTTTGTTTTCCTGTGCAGGTTTTGAAAATGTACCATATGTAATTTTTTATTTTTATCTTTTTTGCGAATAAAAGTGATCAGTGCCAGGGGTCTGACAAAAAACTTGAGATTGTGTAGCCTAGTCAGCCAAGGTCACATGGTGCCTTTCGGAGCTTTTCCACTCCTGTGCTGTGAATCCAGGTCTTCTGCAGGGCGCGATACTTCTGTGGCAGACTGGGAGGGACATGGGTAAAGCAGTCAGCATGAGGGCTCTGCTGAGCCATTTAGTATTAAACTTTTTAGCTTTACAGGGAAATCAGGGCTTGAGTTTGCAGATCTAATTAAACTCACGTAGCATGGAGCTAATGGTTAATTGGTCTTCTACTTGCTAGGCATATGATTAAGTGTATGGTAAGTTGAGCAAGTTGGAAGTGAACAGTGTAAAAGACTGAAAAGTGTGTGCATACTTACTTTTAATTTTTAAGTTGCTTATTGCCAGGTTATGGTTAAAATGAAAGGGTTTGAGAATAATGTTGAGAAGGGAAAATATAGCTTTAAAACATGTGCCATTACTGAAAAAAATTGCTGACTGGTAACTTGCTTAGTTTTTCTTTGTAAATTCAAGCCCTGAGTGGCAGTATCATGAAGTACCTTACCAAGACATCCTCCAAACACACAAGGGCCTTACGTCATACTGTGTCTTTATTCTGTAGTGTTTCCTTGGTTTAAAGCCTGGTGCTTTGTCACCCTTCTAATCTTTTTAACGTATCTGGTTGCTATTCTTTTTGTAATATTTTTGTATTGACACAAGCTTCCCCCCCCCCCCTTTTTTTTTTTTGGGCAGTCTTAGCTGTAAATTTGCCTTTACCCTGTAGCTAAGATTGCGTAGTTTTTCATGTGACATGAGTGACACATCATTCTTGACATGTGCCATGTATATTTGCCTTTGACCATTCAAACTGCATCATCGTCATATCCTTGTTTTAAGTGCCTTTTTGTTTTAACAGATGTTCACTTTTTACAGTGCTATTACTGGTTATTTATTTAATAAAAGTACCTTAAAATACTTAAATCTCGTCTCTTTATCTTGTAGAAGTTGATACTATTCAGAAAACGTGAGAACTGTGTCTGTTTGAGCAAGCAGTAATAGACATTGTAATAATACCAAATATGTCCTTTAGATCAAATGTGAGACAAGTCAAGCAGAAGTGATCTTAGGTAACAAAGGTTAGCTGTGGTATAAAACGCACCTAGACCAGGGTGCAGCCCAGTGCTTCACGTTACAGACGGTGGCCACTGATGTAAAGCCCCAGGCTTTCATTTGTGTGTGTGATAAATTGTAACTGTTCCAGCAAATGGACCATTTGGTTAATATTGTTTCACAACAAATGAGGAAAATGACTGCATTTTGTAGGAAGAGAAAGTTTTCCTTTTGGGGGGGGGGGGGGGGGGGCGGGTATAATGTTCTAAGTAGATGATCAAAACCACTTTGTAATTAAATACATTCCTAAAGTGTACTCGTGGAATCTGTATGATTCTTTTTTTTTTTTTTTTTTTTTAAACAATTGGTACTTCAGGTACTTCCTGAGAAGCTATGGGGATCTGTTCTAAAAGTCCCTTTTACCCTCCATCTGAGGGCAGAAGGAACCTGGTTTCCATGAAGTGGGAGGGGGGCACTGACGGAGAGGTTGGGCTGTGTGTGTGTCTGTCTGGTCTCTGTGCGGGAAGCAACTGGAGGCAAGAGGATCCAAGGGCCAGTGACAAGGCAGACTTGGTTGTCCAAGGCCGGTTACTGGAGGGATCCATGGTGGGGTGGGGTGGGCAGCTGGGCGCAAGGCGGGGTGGTTTGCAGCAACCACTGGAGCAGGGCAGGCGTGGCAGAGATCCAGCGGGCAGCTGCTGGGTAGACCGTGTGTCTAAGCGCAGCAGCGGGAGGGATGGGCGTTATCGGTCCGTCTGTGTTCCCACTAACGGGCCTGCATTCCGCTCAGCGGGAAGGGCAAAGGGGAGGAGGCCGCTGGTCCTGCTCATATTTCCATGAGCGCTGTTTTCTGTCTGTGATGTTCTGTGTGTGCGTATGCATGGACTGTATACATGTTGGGCATGCATGCACATGCTTACTGGGGATACATGCTTAGGCTCGCTACGGGTTGGACCTGAGGACATGGAGCTGCTGCAGCCTTGCTTCTCTTGGGCTACTGGATTGGGCAACAGGTACGTTTTCTGCTGGTTGGTGCAAACGAGAGCAAACTCACAGATGGGAAGAAGCTCTGCAATAATTTAGCCGGCTATCCTTCATAACGAAGTCCACAGTACTGCTCTGGATTAGTTCTTACATCATGAATGCTACTTCTTGTTTTGCCCTTCCAACTAAGGGAACCAAAACAGCCTGTGAATGCCATCTAACCTGACCACAAGATGAGAAACCAGTGGGAGGTACACCCATATGTACAGCTCGTGTTATCTGTTCCTCTTGATACCGACTTTATGGAGTTGTGACTTGACTGTGCCCATGATAGGTGAGATTCTATTTTGCGCATTTAACATGTCTTCCTACTGCTTTGGTCACTTCCCCAACAATACTGAGGATTTTCTACAGCTCCATAAGAAAAGATGCAGAAAGTTCTTCTAAACACATTCTGTATTACTTGTCCATGAAAACTGTCTTCATTGGAGACAAGGCATCTTAAACAGAAAGGATAATTTCTGACGTTTATGGCTGTCAGTTTTTCAATGTTCTAGAAAGATTAATCCCAAATTTCTGTTTCAGGCTGTATCAAAGTCCCCTTCAGATCTCTCTCTTCACCTCAGTCTTTCCCCGACTGCACAGAACACTGAAATCCTGAACTGAGCAGAATCCATGTCACACAGAGGGCAGGTTGCTGACCTTTAGTAACACACATCCCTAGACAGCATTACTAGTCCTCCTAATTTAAGCAAATTTTTAATTACGTCTGCATGAACTGGTTCTGTCTGCTCATCTATGTTACATGTTCTGCAGTTTCCTTAATCAGTCTGGTTTCAAAATGCTTTTGTGGATTGGTAGATGACTTTTTCACAGAGATGCTTCTGAGGGCTTTGAATTCAAGTCACCAGTTAAGGAGAGTTTTTTTTAAATCCTTGTTTAAACTGGGTTTCTAGTAGCCACTTCCAGCCAGATGGAAGCTGCTTAATATCCAAGCGAACAGTTGCTTAAGTGAGAGAACAGCTGCTGTCCTACAGTATCGGATTCAAGATACTATAAGTGTCACAGAACATATGATTCGCTTTAAAGCAGGATTGGATGGTCTAGCTAAGGGAGATGGTGTAGTTCAAATATGATAAATTTTAAGTGCTGGAAAACAAGTAGTCGTGAATCCTTCCTGGCTTGTAAGTACTGACCTCAGCTATTTATCCTGATTTCTGCAGGTTGGTGAAGCAGTGAACTCTTACTAAAATACCAACAGATGTGATGCAGCGACTCAAAAGACTGATCCCACACAAGCCAGGTAGAAGATCCCAGCAGTATAGCTGTTTTAAAAGAATAACCACAGTCTAGCTATCATTAATCCATCAATTTCCTTAATTCCTGTCCAGTAACTAAAGAGCTAAGCTAGAATTGCTTTATGGCAGTTGTTAATAAACCAAAGTTTCTTATTCTGGATTGAAAATGTAACAGCAAAAATACAAGTCAGCTAAAGAAAACAATTCTCTGTAATTACGTAGTTTATTAAGTAACATCCATGAAATAACTTTGCCACAGTCTGTAGAGCCTTAAAATACCTCTAGGTTGATTGAAGACCAGTCTAGAGCACAAACTGAAACAGCCTCTTAGCACAGTCCTGTATATGAGGAAGTCTAGACTGATAAATATATACGTCCCTTGATGTTTTTCTTTGCTTTTCTGCACAGTTGCACTGCTCTACGATATGACTATTTTTTTTCCATAACAAATAAATTCATTTTCAGAGGAGCACAGAATGAATAGGAAAAACCCCACCTTTTCTTACATGAAACTCTTTTATTTACGAAAACTTTGGTATTCCTGGATGCCACAGAACCTGTTCAAGAAAGACTTCCGAAAGTTCACACAAACAGAAGAAGGACCGATTAAACAGCCAGTAAAAGAAGCTGGCCAAAGTAAGAAGGATGTCCTTGAAAAAGCTGAATTGCATTTAAATTAAGAAAATAAAAAGAACATAAAGTTAGACATTAAAAGCATGCTAAAGAGGATTTAGTGCCTCACAGAAGGCATAAAAACTAATAAATAACACTGGAACAAGAAGCCTGACACTGAGATATAAGAAGGACAGTTGGAATAGAGAAATAATATGTAAACTTATTCTATATTTACTGTGGAGGAGCTTCATGAGATAGCCAACCTAAAATTCCCCATCATTGGGCAAATACCAGAGAAATTACTCAAATTGAAGCGTCAACAAAATATTCTAGAGATAAATCAACAAAAGGAATAGCAGTGAACTGCCAAGAGCCAATGCTAATCATTTAAGAAGGTTTAAGGAACTCGAGGATGAGTGCCAGATCTCATTGCTATATGAATGGAAAATGGCTAACATACAGTCTCAATGAGGGTTTCTGAGAGTTAAAAAAAAAAGGGGAAGAGTTATCCAGATGTTTCTACCACTAAGTTCATAATAAAAATATCTTTCTGCAAAACTCTAGACTTGCAGATCTCAGCTATGCCAACATTATAACTGCTATTAATCAATAGGGTAACTTCAACACCACTCAAAAAAAAATTAAGTTGGTTTGCATGTTATCTTCTATAAAACAATAATGATTGACGTCAGTTATGTTTCCTTCACTTAGTTTTCTGTCAATATAGTCCTGTTAACTTATTCTATCCAAGATCAGCGTGAAGCTGATATTGTCCCATATATCCTTTCAAAACACTAGCACAACAGCAGCACCATTACAGCTTTCTGGAAATTTCCCACTGTTTCAGAAATTACTATAAATTAATATTAACTGTCCAGGCAGCTCCTTCATCAGCTCATTTATTTGATACCCTTATGAGACAGTCTTCAGCTTGCAAATACGTAATTGGCTAATGCATGTGCAGACTGGAACACTACCTATGCCCCTGTGGAACAGCTTTTTCAGTCTAACAAGTTTAATACTTCTTTCCCTTATGTAGTACATTTTCTGAAATATCTCATCAGTTCCATTATGGTAGAATAAAACCTGAAAATCTGACACAAATTAGTACAAAAAACTTTTCTGAACCAAGTTTTTCCTGCTCTTAGAAAATTTTTCCAAGTTTAAATAATTTCCAAAGATATTCTCAGAATTTAAAGTCTCACTATCAACAATTTTATACCAAAATGGTGTCTTATAACTACAACATTATATCCTTAAATTTCATATTAAGTTTATATATTCAGATTTCACTACCCACATAACAATGGCAGATAGTTATTAAATTAGGATTTGCACTTAGATATAAACCATATTCTAGTTGGCACCTTGGATCATAATACTGTTTTTCAGAGTCTTGTAAGAACAAAATAGCTGCAGCTGCAGAGAGAAAGTGACTAAAGCCTGTAAGAAGTATTCCGCAGCTTCAGTAGAACCACAAGGGTATAACGCAGCCACAGCTACTGCAAAAAGAACGCAAAGGGAAACGCTGCGTAACTCAGCTCTGCCCTTGGTGCTTTAGAACATAGGTCTTCGAGGAATTTGGCTGCAACAAAATCATATTTTAAAACTTACTGCAAACTTTAAGGTAAATTTGATTAATGTTAAAATTGCTTAAATATGTATTTGGATCATTAGCCCTATTTTTCAGTTCTATTAATTAAGTACTGAAGTGGGAAGAAAAAGACTGAGGGACCTATCAAAAAAAAGAATTTACAGTCTTCTGATTTGTTTGCCTAACTTGATAGGGCAGAAGAGTCTTGAAGCTAATTAGCTTTTATAGTGTATAGATCAGTTCAGAATATTTGTCCGCGTTTCTTCTATGACTAAGAAATATAATCATCTAATGTATTCCAAATCAGACACAAATGATAATAATACATATTTTCAGTATAAAATTAGCTATTTAAGCATCCATCCTAGGACTGTCTACCAAAGCCGGAATTTTTACTGACCATACATATAGATGAATGTACATACAAAGTCTCACCCTCTGACCCATGTATGCCTAGCTGATCTGCTACACAAGTCTCCACTTGCTGCAGGTCTTTCAATTTTGCTTCCAGACCTGCAGCTAAAATCCTTTTTAGCTCATAGCCTCTCCTCTCTGTAGAAAATGACAGATATATTATTCAATTTGAAGTTTTACAAGCTCTTGTAATAGAAGATTTTAAGCTACAGTGTTTATTGTTGAAAGGTTGCTTTTGCATCCTCATAGTAAACAGAGTATACTAAATATTAGACACAGTAATTACTCAAAGTTGTTATAAAAATATTTAAATTGAAGAATGAAACTCTTCTATAAACCATTATGGACTATCACACAAGATATAATACAGGTATGTAACAGTCTCTCTGTACAACTTAAAGAATAAAAGCAAGTAATTTCTGCCTGCTGAAACTTACACCTTTGATAACATTTTTCCAACTATAGTGACAATCTAGTATTGCAGACATAGATCAGAAGTATGTTTTTATGCATATTCAACTACTATGCTCCTAAGTTATCAGTCATTTAAAATGTATTTTCTTTAAAAATACTTAAGTTGCACTCAGTCTACCTAAAATATCACTCCCCAGCGTCAAGGACCATTTTCACCTCTATGAAAACAGATATTCCCTTCAATTTCTTACTTCTTTTACATGTCTCAAGCAAAAGAATTCTGCACATTAAAATTTGCTAAAATAATTTCAATGTTTATAAAAATCCAGTTGGTACTCTTACTCCTGGAAGATATTAATGTCTCAGTGATTCTACTCTATGGACACACAAAACTGTTAGTGAATAAGTAATATGGTATCAGACTTCAGCTGCATACTTACCATTCGTGCTGCCTGTTTGGCTAGATGCCAGAGCCAGTGTTCCCTGCAGGTCTTTCAGATCTGATTCCAAAATTGCAAGAAGCCTTCTCTGGTTTGTAGCTCATTTAGTCTATTATCTGCAGCCGGTACAAAATATCAGTCATTAGTTGGAAAACTACATTTATAGATTTCTTTTAAAAATTGAATCCTATCAGATGGATCTTGAGCCTAAAATTTACTTTATATTGGAAATAACATCCATGATATAAGAAATTATTAGCCTATACTGCAAGTAATATTTAAAATAAATTTTTAAGCCTTGAAAAGAAAGCATTGTCATTTGCTCACATTTAAATAATACCAGAATTAAAAAGTGCATTGGGAATGAAAAACAATGGCATTTTTATTGTCTCATTAACCCTGCCCTCCTGAATGTGCTATATTTTAGATTTAAGCCCTTCAAAACAATTATCTTCTTTGTATCACAATGTAACTGTGATTCTCATTCCAGTCTCTGGATCACAGTATCTTATTTTCCCATCTTACACATTACAATAGCAAGAAGGAATTATGGTCAGACATAGGACTGGGGAGGAGTTCCTGACCCTGCTTAAACCAATCGCAAATTCTCATTAACTGCAGCAGAGTCCACCATAAGTCATTAATAATATGAATCACCTGGGCCCTGAGTGCAACCTGTTCCCTGCTCCTAGGCGCTCAGCTACCTGTGGACAAGGACAACTCTGGTATGATGCAGCTTGGTAACCTGGGGAGAAGACTGCTGTGAAAAGAGCTGTGTGAGAAGTTGTTGTGAGAGGATGGTCTCTTCTCCTTGGCTTGGGCGCTGTGTGAGCTTTCAGGCCCTTGCCTGAGCCATGTTGTAGGCGTGTCCTTGCCTGGCCGTGAACCTTGCTGATCTTGACCTGCTGACTTGATTTCCTGGCTTGACTTCGGACTTGCCTTGTCATTATAGATTTGCCTGACAATCACGGGACTGTTGGCTGAACCTGGTTGCTGTCACCAGCCCTGATTCTGACCCTGACACGCTGACTTGACTTCAGATTATGTCTCATTGTTTTGGACTTGCCTTGTGATCTGGACTGTTAGGTGATCCTAATGACCATAACCAGACCAACTCTGCTTGCCTTGCCCAGCTACTGTGGGATTATGCCCTTGTCAGTGAAGATACTGCCCCCGACCAGCTTGCTGTCATCGTCATCTCCCCGATGGCCTTCTCTTGTGGAGCAGCCTCCGCTTGCTGCTCCCCAACATACGTAATCTCACTGTCCTTCATCTCCCATCTTTTCTTTCTCTTTTGCCTTCCTCCTATTTTCGACGCCATTGATCACTCTTGCCTTCCTGGCATTTTACACCCACTAGGCTTGAAGATCCTTTTTTTTGCTCCAGTTCTTTTCAAGACTCTTCTTTTAGTTCATCTTTTGATGAGCCTTTTTACTCTTTCCCCACTCTCTTATTATTCCCCAGGGCAGTGTCTATAGCCTTTTGCTCATCTTACCTTATGTTCTCTCTCCAAGCGATTTCATCAGCTGACACATCTTTGGTTATCATCTCCATGCTGATGACTAACAAATCAAGCTCAGCATCATTAATTGTTCTTCTAGCAATATTCTCCATCCGCCCTTCTCTCAAATTATGTCATTTCAAGGTCTTATCAGCTTTAACTAAACTTGTGAAAAAGAACTAATATCTTTCTTCCCAAAAACTTGCTTTCCAAAATCTTTACTTTCCAAAACTAACTTTCTGCATACTCAGGTGCATAATCTCAGGATACTTTCAAAGTTTTCCCTCACATTGTTCTTAATGAAAAAAAAAAAAAAAAAGCGCCATTTTGGGATCCTGCTCTACTCAACATCCTCTTTCACCGTTCAAACAGAAGTGGCCTCCTTTCAGTCCTTATAAAATGTTATAAAAACCCTTTCAACTTGTTCATGTAACACCCTTGCCTCAACACCATCCCATCTGAATTCTTCCACCAGCTCCCAGTTCTCTTTGCCATCAAATTTACATTTTTCAGTATTGCTTTTAAGTGTCTATGTGACATATAAATCTACATTTTAAAAATAATAAATTAAACCCTGTATTAGGTAAACTATATGTACTTACCAAGTTGAAGAAACATCTGAGCTAGTTTTAAATTAGCCAGGTATTGACAGAAGTTGTTTAGCACTAGTGACATACCACCAGCAACAGTGGTACCGAGCTTCTTGGCAGGACGTATTAGCTCATGCACAAGTTTATGCATTTGTGGATAAATATTCTTCCTGTTCTTCTGTATAGCCCTACGGTTCCCTCATAACATACTCTCATTAAGCTTTGTGCTTATTTACATTTTGTACATTCTGCAAGTATTCGCAGTCTTGTTTAATCTGTTTGACAGTCTGTCATCTATATATCAAATAATGTAAAGTCTTTTAGCCTATTTGCATTTAAGTTCCTCTTAAAATAATTCTACTTTTCATGGTGTCTCCAGTAACTTTCACTAATGTCTGTTCCTTCATCTTGAGACGGGGAGTTGCTAGAGCAGTAACACCTCTTGAATAAGTGCATAGGAGGTGTTAGAGTAAATTAAACAGGGACCTAAATAACAGAATACAGATCTCTACATTTATTCTGCATTTATTAGTATTTCTGTCTATTTCACTGTCTTCAAAAGCTTCTTTGTCTTTCAGATCTTCTATACCTGATGACAGCTTAGTAAGCACACTGTGCAAAAGCTCAACTGTTTTCTTCCATACATAAAGATAAAAGCTACTCAGAAAGATGTTCAATAGACAAAACATCTAAATAGTGTCTAATGTTTTTCCTCTAGAAACTGGCACATGGTATTTTCTAAAAACAGTGAAGTAAACTTTCTGTAACTCTAAGAATTAGACTTTATTGAATTTCTTGCTGCAGGCATGTGCATTCCATGCAGTTTCATTCAGACAATGTATGTACCAGTCCAGATATAGGCATTTTGGCCCATTTTGGAAAGCACAGGCGTAGCACAGATGTAGGTAGTTTTGTCCCCACATGAAGATTTTAGATTTTGCCATAGAATATCTTTACCTCATCCTTTATTATATTATCTTTATTAGCTATTTTATACAGGTAGATGAGGAACTGGCACAAACTTACGATTTTACAGAGCTGGTCAAGTTTTAGTAACAGTTGGGAAAAAAAAAACAAGAAAAGAAAAAAGGCACTTCACTGAGGGCAAGCTGTCAACATCTTCAGGAAATGTTTAATGTTCTCTTACCAGGTCCCTACATGCTTAGCTTTCCACTTACCAGTTTCCAGGCCAGCTTCTGCATTTGACTCACTTGATTTACTAACGGAAGTCTTTCACCATTTAATAGAAGTTCTATCTCACTGGGTATGTGACAGAAGCAAAAAGTTACTTTAGGAAAACACATAGGTCTTAATCTAGGACACAGAAACAGAGTAACATATTTTACTTTAAAACTATGTTCTATATTTAATACTATGATTTTTTTGGACTACAGTAGCTTATATATAAACACATAACACATTACAGCCTTGATTATCATTCATATTAAAGCCACTGCATACTCTCCTGTTAATGTAATGAAGATTTAAAATAGCTGAAGCACCACTAGTATAAAACACATTTGGGCTTACGTTTATTGTTAATCTAAAGATCAAAAAAGGATTGATACGTATCACCCTCAGTAAGTTTGCAGATGACACCAAGTTGGGCGGGAGTGTCGATCTGCTGGAGGGTAGGATGGCCCTGCAGAGGGACCTGGACAGGCTGGACCGATGGGCCAAGGCCAACTGGATGAGGTTCCACAAGGCCAAGTGCCGGGTCCTGCACTTGGGTCACAACAACCCCATGCAACGCTACAGGCTTGGGGAAGAGTGGCTGGAAAGCTGCCTGGACGAAAAAGACCTGGGGGTGTTGGTAGACAGCCGGCTGAACATGAGCCAGCAGTGTGCCCAGGTGGCCAAGAAGGCCAACAGCATCCTGGCCTGTATCAGGAATGGTGTGGCCAGCAGGAGCAGGGAGGTGATTGTTCCCCTGTACTCGGTGCTGGTGAGGCCGCACCTGGAATACTGTGTCCAGTTTTGGGCCCCTCAGTACAAGAAAGACATTGAGGTGCTGGAGCATGTTCAGAGAAGGGCAACAAGGCTGGTGAAGGGTCCGGAGCACAGGCCTTATGAGGAGCGGCTGAGGGAACTGGGGTTGTTTAGCCTGGAGAAGAGGAGGCTGAGGGGAGACCTTATCGCTCTCTACAACTACCTGAAAGGAGGTTGTACTGAGGTGGGTGTTGGTCTCTTCTCCCATGTAGTTAGTGATAGGATGAGAGGAAATGGGCTCAAGCTGCGCCAGGGGAGGTTTAGGCTGGAAATTAGGAAAAATTTCTTTACGGAAAGGGTAGTCAAGCATTGGAACAGGCTGCCCAGAGAGGTGGTGGAGTCACCATCCCTGGAAGTGTTCAAAAAATGGGTAGATGTGGCACTTGGGGACATGGTTTAGTCTAGTCTACCCTTGATTGGTTTAGTGTGGATTTGGTAGTATAGGTTAATGGTTGGACTGAATGATCTTAAAGGTCTTTTCCAACCTAAACGATTCTATGATTCTATATTTCTGTTGTTATATATTTACCTAAACCCAAGCCTTTAAGTTGTATTACTTTGTAACAAACTTATTTGCAAGAATAGGTACCCAACCATGCAAAGGTATCTGAAGAGGTAAGAATCATTTCTCTTTTTACAGAAGCAAAAACTGAAGGCTCAGGGGACAGGGATGAACAGGTCTGCAAAAGTTTAAGGAGTAAATTAATTGCCAGATGGAAATATCAGTGCAGCATTTGAACAGTGTCCTTCTCTGCCTAAAAAGACTCTAAATACACATGGACAAACTCCAGTTCTCTTGGCTAAATATCAAGCAAGATGATTTCATTAATTTGTAGAATTTAAAAAATGTGTTTATGTTGCCATACTTTTTAACACATAAACAATGAGCATGTAAGACTGACAGTTGTTTCAGGAATTGCATCAGAAACCTTAGGGGGGGGCAGGTGTGCCTTATTTCTGCTGATAACCCTGCAAGTTCCAGTATTTATCAATTAAGAAGACATGATCTAGTCATTCAAAGAAGACTGACTGCCACAGAAAATAACTCATAATAATTTGTGGAGTCACTCTGAAAATAATCACTCTCATTATAGGGATCCTACATTATTGTTTGTCTGGATCTAATTAAATTATTGTTAGCTTCTACTTGTGGCATAGACTCCTCCTTTGACAACTGTTACAAAAATAGAAGCTTTATTTGTGTAAATATTCCCCATGCAGCAAAAGTATTTTTTAATAGCAGAACACATTAATGCACATAAATTTTCATTCAATTTTGATCATATATTATGTTTTAAAATTATTAAAAATTCATACTTCCTGCATGTCAGCATGACTGAATGTGTTTTTTATATAATCAACCCAGAACTATGTTCATTGGTATAACAAATTCCCAGCGTATCAGAGAGAAATGCTTCTCAGTACCGTTAAAATACTGGATTTGGGAAGCATATTCCAAGGTCTCCAGCAATCTTTAGCATGATGGCACTAGTTACAATCAGACACTCTTCTTCTTTCAAAAGGAAAGATAAGATTTATCTTCAACATCTACTACTTCTTTTCAAAGTCCATGGAAGAATTTCTTCTTTAGGTAAGATCATTTCCAAAGTTACATTCTATAATGAAAAATAATAGCATTACATTATGTTGTTTGCTATTATTGCAACAGCAGTCAACTGATAAATGTTCTCATTTTAACATATCCAAGTCCTGAATAAATTAATTCAAACTATAAATTAATGAGTTATCTTTAAGAACTCAGGAGTAATTAGTTAATTTACTAAAACTAATTTCTAAACAAATAAATGGAATAATATTTCCCCTTTTTTTTCTCATTTTGATTTACTTATCAAATTCACAGAACCTTATATGGAAATAAAGTTCCATCTTCACTTTTTTCCATCAACTTTTTCAAGACTGGAAAGTCTGATATCAAACCAATGAAATGCTGGCAGTTGATAATTTAAAAGAAATTCTTCAATATTTGGAAAATTACAGAATATATATTATCTTTGTGTGGAGTCTTAGGAGGTGTGTATTTTGAACTGCTGAACTATGGGAACAGTGCTGGACAAAGAAGAGATCTCTCACACAGTAGCGCTGGAGAGACTGACTCATATTCCAAGGTACAAAGAAAAACAAAGATGCTAGAGGTTTGCTGTAGATTACTGCTGCTGCCATAAAACCCTTTAGAATCATATTCATCATTTCCATGTGGCTAGCAACCATTAAGGTATTTTACTCTAAAATATGTTATTGATTATATTTTAACACTTTTACAGGATAATCCTATATATTCCAATTGCTGTGTTAGGTATTTACCTCCTTACCTCATGGATTCTTGTAGACTGCTCTCAAATCAAAATACTGTAATGTAAGCATAACATAACACTCAAATACATTCCACTACAGCCTCTGTGCTACTTCTGTCATGCAGAAGAACTGAAGAAGTCCAAGACAGAAAATCTTTTAATGCAAAAGTCCCCAAAAGTAAAACATGCTGTGCTCAACTGCTGAACATTAATTTATGAAAGGGTTATCTGCTTCACTATAGTTTAAGGAAGCAAAACTCATGAACACATTCAAACATGGGAACCAGAGTACCCAAGAGCCAATGGATTATTTTGGAAATAGAGGAAACACTTTGTTTCACCCTTTTATCTTGATTCAGCTCCTTTATGTTTGTACTTTCATCCCCCAAACAATGAGAAATATTGAAGTGAAACATTTTACAATGCTGGTAACTCCACAGAACTGAAAAAAAAAATAGGACAGGTAGGAAAATGAAAGAATCCCTTCTACTGCAATCAATTTCTCCAAATTTAAACAGCTGCAGTTCAGGTTACAAATAAGACAGTTTTCCAACTGAATGAAGCTATCCTAAGCGTCAATTGCCAACACACAGAAAGCACTGACATGGCAATAGTGTAGTAATAAAAAATTATCAAATTCACCTGTCCAGTGTACAAGAGAATTGAATAAACTCTGTCCTCATTTGCCTGTTTTGTCTCAAATATTTTACTACTATACTAAGTTTACAAAGCAGACTTGAAGATTGGAAATGACAAAATGCAATGTAAATTTGAAGGGACTATGGTGACTAACATCTTGGAAAATACTTAAGAGTTTTAAGTTATTTCTTCTGAAAATCATCTATTGTTATTTGGACTGAAGTTCAATGGTACATTTTATTTGGCATCAAAACTGATTTTAAAAGTTTCTACCATACCACACTCCCACTCCCAGCCACTATTCCCTCCAGCACACTACAGTTCACTGCCTTCTCAGTTGTACTACTGCAATGATTTGTAAGGCTGCAGTCTGAAATGATCCGTTTTTTTTTAAAAAAAAAAAAATGCTGGTTCTCTTTTTACTACTGCACTGAACTCTGACTAGTCTCCAAGGCACACTGAAAAAACATAGCACCTAGCTCCTTCAGACTAAAAAACACCAGAAAAATACATCCTTTTTGCAGTAGCTGGACTCAACTAAGTAATTTGATGAGCTTTTCCTGTATTGAGTTTCTATCTATTTGCTGTAAAACAAAAGGAGTTATCATGTTTAATTCTTGATACTGTATTAGCCAAGAAAAAAGGGAGTTTTAGGAATGTATGATTCTTCTTCAGAAAATGACAAGCACATGTATCCCATCCCATCCTCCTTCAAAAGCACTATTTTTTTCAAGAATATGAAGGAAACCTGCCTGAGAGCTGGATGGATTTAGAGTTTCCATGACTGAAATACAAGGCATTCTATTTAGATGGAGAGGAAAGAAATAAAACAGCCTCTGAATGGTGACATAACTCAAAATAATCATTAGCGATGCTGTAAATTATACTGACATAACGTACTTTCATGGCAGAACCTGAAGTACTACCTATGAGACCCTGGAAAAATCATTACCTCTTTGTATCACAGATTTCATCTGCAGCAAGTGGATAATTATGTTTATCCATCTTTATGAATAATTTTAATAACTTCAGATTAAAATTGTTGTATGAATCAGTCCTCTAAAAGCCAAAGAAAGGGAGTGCAGATGCAGCAGTTTTGTCTTTCTGAGATTAGTTGGGGTGAATCTTCTTGTATATTTAAAGACTCGGGTAATTATTGTTCTTGATGTTTTAAGGAGAAATGTGACAAAGTTGAGGAAAAAAATCAGGTCTACTTTCAGTATAACTGTTTTTAGCATTATTGAACAACTCGGAAAGAAATAATACTTTTAAACTAGAGTATTACCCAAAATTAACCTACACTGCTAATGCAAGAGTCAATAAGACGATGGCCATAGTCATTTAGAGTATTTTGGTACTATGTTTATCATTCACAGTGAGGAACAAACTGTGGTCCCTGGACCAGCTGAGATGAATCTCTAGGACGAGAGGAAACGGCCTCAAGGTGCGCCAGGGGAGGTTTAGATTGGATATTAGGAAAAATTTCTTCACGGAAAGGGTTGTCAAGCATTGGAGCAGCCTGCTCAGGGAAGTGGTTGAGTCCCCATCCCTGGAGGTATTTAAGAGACATGTAGATGTGGTGCTTAGGGACATGGTTTAGTGGTGGACTTGGCAGTGTTAGGTTTACAGTTGGACTCAATCTTAAGGGTCTTTTCCAACCTAAATGATTCTATCATTCTATGAATCTGTTTAAGCCTAGAATCCTTCAGATCACACTGGCTGTGTTCATATTTCCTAGGAAAGGGAATACACCCTGTCTCCACACATGTAAATATGCATCACATTCACCTTTAGTTTGCCTCATGCACAACACATGAATGTGCCAGTATTCTGAATACAAGGGGTTTGGGTTTGACACGTCCTCAGTGACTGTTGCTCACTCGTGAGTACATCCTAGTTCATCACCCCCTATCTATGGGCCAGACTAATCCTCCAGAAAGAGCCATCTAAGCCATTACTACGTGGACAGTTAGGGACACCTCAGAAGAAGGGTGTCCCTGGAAGAACTAGTGGTACTAAAACTGCAGGAATAGGACGAGATACTTACTTATCAGTGCCATATTCCAGCACCCTGAGTTTCTGGCATCAGGCTGAGTCATGAATGCTATGGTAAGCTTCCTTCTGTTCAGAGAAGGTTCTGAGTCCCAGAAGAATTGTACCTCCTTGCCAACATTATAGTGTGCTATATCTCAAATGACTTAGCAGCAAGTGTAATTTGGATAGAGAGAACACTTGCACACAGAGAAGGAAAATCCCAGAGCTACCACAGTCCTTGACTTCCAACAGCAGGCAGCTTACTGGAGCAAGGCCACCGTGGGCTAGCTGGTGATTTCCCAAACCAGCAGTGTCCAAATCTGCATTCATTAGCAATACCAGTTAGGTTGTACGGGCCACTTCCCAGTGAGACTTAGGTCAAACACAGAGAGACGGTCAGATTCAGACCTCCCTAACATCTGATTCCCACTTCCCACTGAGAAGCATGCTCACAGTTCATTTGGATCCTGAATATCCTCAGGGTCAAGACTAAGCTGGAATTTAATTAACCGACAGATAAGTAGAAAGATCACCAAGGATAAACAGAAGTAAACAGGAGGCAAGTGTGGAACACTTCAGTCTGCCTCACCTCATACAGGAGAAAGTGAACCAACCAACACTTTCAGAATAGGATCTCTATGTGCAGTCTGGTACTACTGTTATTACAAGCACCCCAGGCTTCTGTGTGAGCAGATAAAAGCACAATGTCTCCTGTGCTCCTCCTCCAGTTCAAGACTAGTTCTGCCCAACAAACGACAGACAGGTTTCCAAGAATAATGAATATGCTTAATATTGATACTGCAATTTACAAAGACTATTCTTGAAAAATGAATCTTAACTGTAAATGGAGTTGGATTTGCCATCAATTCATCCTGCCTTTAAAAAAAATAAACATAAATGTAAACAAAAAGGAACACACAAAAAATCTGATTTTCTGTTTGCTCTTGCTGCTGTGGACCTTTGCTGGGTATAACAATGAGGTTGACTTCTCATCAGTATGTTTAGAAGAATACTGCATGTTTTCATGTTCAGGTGGACAAGTTGTAAGTCTTGGAGTCTTTTCAATGATAAGAACTAATTCCTTAAGTTTATCCAACTCCCCTTACTCCTGCATGATCTTTTGCTTTTAACTAGCTTGCTGGAACTCCATGATTGTTACACTTCTTTCTCTCTGTTAATCCTTTTTTTGGTAGTTTAACACCTTTTTTTGCAATGGTGCTGCAACTTCTTCAGTTTCTTCCATTCCTGCAGGACTTTTCCTTCTGTTTATTGCTTGTTTCCCTTTATTCACTACTGACAATTTCGGTACTAATTCATCAGCTTCAGTAATGGACTTGGATGGTAACACTGTACAATCTTCTCTGTTGCCTTCACTTTAAGATATTTTTTGCCCTTTCTTAGATGTATCCTCATCATTTTTTCATAACAGTGTCAGAAACATCAATATTATCCTCTCCTGCATTTTCGTAACTGATGTGTGCACCTTGAACAACTTGTGTCTTGAATACAAATAGATTTTGCTAAGTTTGTAAGTTGCTTGTTAGCATTTTCAGCTTCCTATTAAAGTCTGTATTGTAAACATATTTGCATTAAAATTATGTTGCTATTTGGGTTCACTTCAATGCATTTAAATGCTTCCCTAAGCCCTTTTCAACTGAAGCATGTTCTCAAATACTTGAAATTTAAAAATTGTTAAGCTTCAAGTCAAATATATGCTTAAATAATACCTGTAGCACAGCTACAGGAAAGCACTTTTAAATACAAAAGTAATATATAACAAGCGGTCAAACCATTATTTAAAGCTTTTCAAATAGCAATGAACTGAAAATAGCAATTAATTTTATAAGAAATTACTGAAAAATTTCCCCAAGAGTTTAAAGTTCCCCAACTTTTAAGTTAAAACTTGTTTAAAACATTAAAATATAACACCTTCCCTAAAAAGAATTATAAAAGTTAAAAAATAGAAGTTTAAAATAAAAGCTAGGAAAGACACATTAATGTTCCAGTAAATACATAATATTGCCATTCTTTTTAAATTTGTATATTGTTAAATTTATAGCACTTAGTACAGAGGACACAGACTGATCAAAATTCCATCTCCTGCTTTTTTTTAAGGTGCTATATTTTAGCGTTCCATCAATGTTTTCAGTATATAGGAGGTATTTTTCAATGTTCCAGTCAAAAATATAGACAGGTTGTAATCTTGTATAAGATTACAGAGAATCTGTAAGATTCATCTCATCTAGCTTCCATGTCTACATTTGAATTAGTCTCTAATTAAACTTGTTTGTCCTTCTAGTGAGTGGAAAGAAATGGGTATTTCTAGAACACAATTAATCTTATCCCAGAACAAACACTTAAAACAGTTCAGATAGATAAATTGTTCATTAGAAATACCCAATTATCTCAACTATAAAAAGAGTTCAGTAGACCAGCTCAGATACAAAACTCTAATGTTAAGTGAAATTAATCTCATGCTAGGTTTCCCTTTTCTTTGAAAGGACTAAAAAAGTCCACTACAGTGACTTTACCACCCTCTATGAATTCCTCCTTTTCATTTCCCAAATTTAAAAAATGTTGTTCCTTGTAAGAAAGACATTAAAAAAGAAACCCAAACCAAAACCAGGACGAATTAAAGGGAAAATAAAGAAGGTTAATCTCCCTTCCTCAACTACTTCTTCCCAAAACCCCGGTATTTCTTCCATTGCCTTATCCCAGACACACTCATATCCAACTGCAGGATATTTTGGGAAAAATTCTTTTTTCTTTCCTGAAAACATCTACTATTATTATAATTTTTTAAGGATACCAGATTAACACAGGAGTGATCTAAACTAAAATGGCAGTTTCTTTTAGAATCTGTTAGCAAATGCTCTTAAAATTAAATAAATAAATTGTATTTCATACTACTGAGGATAATGAAATGCACAGAGAAGATCTTTTTAGATAGAAATGTATAACTAATTTTTTCTTCTAAAACCAACATTACAAACTGATTATTTCCCAATATAATAGGAAAGTTAAATATATATATATATATAAAAATACATTTGCTAAACCAGTACTTGTAATGCTCTTTCAAATTTTCATTGAGGATTTTTTTCCTCTCTTGGTTGCAATCATTCATTTGATATATGAAGATGGTCTATCAGACACTGTGATTCTTTCATGTTTATCTTTTGAATCTAAGCCACTTGCCTTTTATTTCTTTCAGAGTTAGCAAAAGTAAGTTAAAAAAAAAAAAGAAAAGTAATATTTCAATCTGTTATGACGCTTCTTGGGTAAGTGAAAATCATAGTGTAGATGTACCAATTGCAGCAATGCCTTGACAAATAAATTTATTTTCAAACTTCTCGATTAGGTTTTACAGTAATACAAGCAACAGACAGCTTTGCCTGAAGTAGACACATATTTTAATTTTGCCTGAAATAGTTTCGTAGGTAAATGAATCAGCAGAGATTAATATCTGAACATACACTGACACTGATCTACACCTGTCCTCATGTAAAAATAACAGCTATGCTGTTGCAGAGATTAAAAGTGATCCTATATTAGAGACCTGCAGTGTCTCAGATCCGCTAAGTGACCTTAGGTAATTCACATAAGCTCTCCATGCCTCAGTTTCCCCATCTGTAAAAGGAATATAACAGTCTCCTGCTTCCCAGAGATGTGGCAATATTCAATTAATATTTGTAAGGTACTCAAATACTACATAAGCCATAAATAAAATACACTATATTCTAGTTTAACATTGTCAAGTTCATAAGTTGATGATGGCAATGAAAAATGCATTCACAGAAAAATAGCAACTAACAGTGAATGACATCTTAACAAGCTCACTATTCAAAAATAATACATGCACATAAATCACTGATAAACATAAATTATATAAATTTAAAGCATATTTAAAATATATAGAACTTCAACAGATATGAGAGATGATCCACTACCTGTGCAAACATACTTTTCTCACGGAAGGGAAGTGATCCTGGAAAGAACTTAACAGTAACTGGAGAATCTTCAAGCTGTACTGCTTATATCTACAATGAAATATTGAATGCCTAAGTAAAACAAACAAACAAACAAACAAACAAACAAAAAGCCCCCCCAAACCATACATATTCTAACCACAGCAGGAATGAGGTGATATCCACTTTTTCCTCATTCTGTGTGTCATACCTACAGTATAATGGGGAGTACACCACATTTTTGGTTTATTTCTACCTCAGGATTTCCTTGTTTGAGCAAAACATTACTATATATCATCAGAAGTACCACAGGAAAGACAAGTACAAAGGTTGTCTGCATACATATGGACAACATATCCAACAAGCTTCTAGACATTAGTTTTCTCCAAATGATTGTCCATATGCCTATTAACAATGCAGATAATTCCAAGTACCACCTTCATAATACACGCAAGTTACCAGAAAGAAGGGCTCAAATTCTCAGGGAAAATACAAGCAGAGAGCCTTTATGGCAATATTCTGCTTGCTCTCTGAAGGCCTCAGTTATTGCTTTCAAAAGTTGCTATGAGTAGAGCTTTGACCGACCCAAATTTCTCATTTGCCTACAGCCACCCACAGAGAAGCCACTGAGCTTTGGGCAGTCGTTTGCCTGGAGGGCACTCTGGATGGGCAAAACAAGCATTCTGAGTGTCTAGCAGGACATGGAAGCATGCTGGGCATGATTTGAGTGATCACGTAAGGGGCACTGCATGAGCAGAGCAAAATCGGAACAGGGCAACATGAACAGGTAGGTATCAGCAATTACACCACTACCCACCACTAGGGTTGCCCAAGATGTCTGCTGTCTACTGGAAAACTGATCACAATGAACCAGCCATGCACACTTGGCACTGGGGAATGTAGGCACACCTCTGTTATACTGGGTAGCTGAATAGCACACACCAGGGAGAGCAGCCCCGTAACAGCTCCATCCACACACCTTGCTCAAACACTCAGTGCTATGTCTGAGGCAGCAGCATCACACAACACAGCTATGAAACAGGAAATGTAGAAAAGGGAATAGTAATTCACCATGCCTTACAAAGCATTCCCAAACCTTTGCTAAGCATGTAGGTTTGCTTTTGGTGAGCTGAATGGTAGTGACATTCCTATGTGTGTGTGCACAGGAAGGAACAACAGGGATTGCCTCAAATCAAACAAATTTTCAACTCTCATAGCTGTAGGAGAAGCTCTAGAAGAGCAACTCTAGAAGCGCCACTGGCCTGCAAGTAAGATACTGTCACTGTAGATTTCATTAACATGGCCTTCCTCAGACGCATCAGATCTGTCAGCAGAACACAGCTAGCAGTTCTATATCAATAATGGATATTACATATTGCAATACAATGGGAAAAATAAATTAATGTGGACAGTTTACTACCATTATCACACGCCTTGCCAAAGTGCAAGTCATATCACACTTCTGCCTACCACGACATCTGGTTTTGCAACAACATTTGCCCAGTCAAAGCCATGTAGGTGAAGTCACTACATCTCCGGGGCTAGGTGTAGTGAGATAAACGGACTGACAGTGACACTCACTACAAACAAAACTCTTTCAAAACAACCAGTTTCACTGACAAATAAAGTTTCAACCATCTTCAACAAAACAAAGCAACAATTTTTGTGAGCATCCGTTCTGCTGTACTGTGGCATTTACCGCATTTTACTGTACTGTAAAAAAGTGTTCCTTGTTAAAATGGACATCAATTTTGCTGTCAGGGTCACCTTTTAAGCAAGGTGGTGTGAAAGTTGTATTACCTGGCCATTTTATTCATTGTGGCTGGCACCAGATGAACAAAATTCTGACATTTTTCCAAGGAGTTACTAGCTATGACATCTGCATTTAAGGAAAGTAACCAACCTATTGGGCCTGAGGTTTCTGGTCTTAAATATTTACAAATGCAAAAAACCTAAATATGCTTCATACCAACACCAGCCTCAACTATTAACAGTCAATGTTTTTCTAGGTTCTAGACCAACTTAATTACCAATACAGTAGATAGTAATTTATTGTTTCTAATTTGCAGTTTACAATCCTATGACTTATTCAGGGTCTAGATCACTTACACTCATCCTTGTAATTTTATCAAAAAAATACTTATATTAATAAAAATAGAATACTCTTGTGAGCTAAGTACAGTATCAGAACTATCATTTAAGGTGCTATTAAAGTTCTAAGTTATATGCATTTTAAAATCTCTAGTTTATCAAAAGGTTACACTTTCATCCTCATGTGCCTCTTCTTTCAGTTCAACTTTTTTTAGTACATATTTTCCATTGTGTTTATAATCTGTAAGAAAATTAATATTATTAGTAACTCTATTAAGTGGTCTCTTTGGATTGTGCATAAATTGCAAGGTTTTGGTAGGGGTGGAGTGGGCACAGGGAGGCTGCAGGGGTGGTCCCTGTGGAAGGAGATCAGAGGATGCTCTGTGCTGGACACAGTTGGTTCCAGCCAGCTCCGCAACGGACCCACCGCAGGCCAAAGCTGAGCCAAATTAAAGGAGTTTGTGGCGCCTCTGAAAAGATGACACAAGCCTGATGTGACCCTACAAGTTAAAGAATGGAATCATTACAGAAAATATATATAATTACTAATTAAGATTCAACTGATTAATAGTTATTTCTAAAAAATATTATTTTGCTTAAAGGCAAATAGTTAATTTACAGTAAAACATAATTTGCAGACAACATTCAACATGTCTGATTGTTGATCTAGCAAAAAGCATATAATTACACTCTACTGTATCATTTGCTGTTCTAGTAAAAAGCTACAAGGTCAAGAACCTGAAGCTGTTACTGAAGAACTCTAAAAATGATACATTGAGCAACATACAATAATTGCTTTCAAAGCAACTATGATAAATTGTTCTGACAAAACACTGGTCAAAACTGATTATCAATCAAAGGCTTGTGTAATCTGGGTCATCATATTTTAACTGGGTTAACAAACAGACTCCTGAAATTCTGCTGAACTTCAGGGAATTTTCCCAAATATAAAATTATTATTGTTTAAATCCAATTCACTTTTTGTATTTCCAATATAATTTAAAGACAAGTATTTTCTTTAATTGGCATCATTATGGTATGATCGTCTAGTGTTCTGCTATTAGCAAAAAAGCCTTTCCTAGCTCCTTGCATTTGCACAATCAAAACAAAAGGAGCCTTTTAGCTCAAACTAAAAAATATAAATGAGAAAGCAATTTTTGTTATCTTGCAATAAAAGGATAGGAAGTTTTTCAATGGAAGAAGAAAAACCACAGCAAAATTTTGACTGTGAATTGTAAAGGTGGCATTTTTCACTATTGGCAAGTGAAGTATTACCCTGAAAGCAGCCAATATCCATTCTTAGCTGCCTTTGATCCAAAGTTTAAATTACAGATGTGCCAACTATGCTCCTTCAGGTTCAAGACATGAAATAAGTAGGCCTCTATATCCTGAAACAGCTTTAGACAGTTCTCAGCTACCACCAAAGGCATTAAAAAACACATGGTCAGAATTCAGACTGGTCAATCAACCTACCTGGAGAAGGTTCGTTTTCTTCACTGGAAATGCAAGGGCTAGGGTAGTTATCTTAGAGTCTGTGTTGAAGGCAGAAAGCCAGAAAGCAAGCAAAAGACAAAGCTCACTAGTGTAAGTGAACAAAGAAATGTGTTTGTTTTGTTTAGGGAGACAGGAGTGCATATTTCTGTAAACAAAGAAGATTACAATGAAATTATAACTTAGTAGTATTGATTTGTGAGAAGACAGAAAGATCTGAGGAAAGCTAAGGACACAATAAGGACAATAATTTTCTTAATGTTTTCAATGCATAAGCCATTTCTGGAAAAGTACCAGAAGCCAAAAGTGCTTTGGTAAAGCAGACTCACACAGCCAGTAACATTTTCATTCTGTGCTGTCAAGAATTGTCCAAAGCAGATGTTTAGAATAAACAAATGAACAAACAAAACCTCACACCCACACAGCCATTAATGAAAACTATGTAGAAAAGGAAGGAGAACCAGGGAAGGAAAGATGTAACTACAGTCACATTTCCTGCAGTAACAGCAGCTGTTTCCTGCCATCACCAAGGTGCACCATGGGTGTATAAAGGTAAGTGCTGTGACTGGCTGAAATGCTTAATGAACCATAAAAGTCCCATAGGAAAACACAACAAAACTATTTCTAATCCATGCCATTAGAATAAAATGCAGGTTTTGTTGGTTTGGTCATAGACAAATCTCTTAATTTTTATTTTGCTTTCATTCAAACCTGTCCCAGGATTCTCAGATGTGCCTGAGGGCTGTGGAAAACTAAGGAACTTTCATCTCCACACACACTATTAAGGCTGGGAAAGAGAGCTAAATATGTAAATTCTCTTACTCCCCCAAAATGTCAATGTGTTATTGCCTATTTCTGGTAACAATCACGAGTAACAACAGCATGAGGCTGGACTAGTAGGCCTAGTTACTATCAGGACGCCAGTCCAATATAAAAGTAGTGCTTACACATTGAAAATTATTTCCAGGTAAATGCATGCACTGCCCACAAATGAGAAAACCCAAATTCTTCCAAGCTCATTTTTCTTAGCAACTCTCAGCATGTTCTTCTCTTGCCTTAGGCCTCCCTAAACAACGCAGAACTGGCTGATATCCCCTTTCCCTTCTAGGACACTTCCAGTATGAGGAAGATGGGCAAAATAACTTAGTGCATTTTCCAAAGCTTTTCCTGGCTGGCTAAGATGGAGGATAACATTACCGCCACTGTGTAGTTTCTCACCTGAATAAAACAACCTGTGAAAAGCTATAGGCCATTACCACTAAAAACTGCTTCTTATTTGCAATTTACCTGGACAACAAATAGCCAATACAGTAAGTATCATTGAGAATGAGGTAGAACTTTAGACCAGAATAGAAATTGAAGAGGTTAGAACCCACCTAAATAGAACATTTCAGATCAACAGAGCTGGCCAAAAAGAGATCGTAACTGCTGTACTGTATGTAATCACTGCTATGCCAGGTCTTCAGCAATGGCTAGCAGCAAACAACTGAGGAAGAGTACAAAACTGGTATGTATAGAATTTATTCTGACTCATCCCTCTACCTCCTAGCAAACCTGAACAAAAAATTATACCAAGACCACCATGTTCAACAGCAACTCATAGACCTGTCCTCCAACAGGTGCAACCCCATCTAGCTACTGATACCCCATACAAACCACTAATCGAGGCTGACTCAGTGTGGGTGTCCACTCAGCAAGTGTCTGCATCTGAGCTGGTGACACTGGGCTTCCTCTTCAGTCAACAGAAATTCAGTCGGTACAGTCAGTGCACAGAAGTCGGCCTCCAATAGAAAAGACGCCTACCTTCAGTGATACGAATTACCTTTCAAGGCTCCCTATAAAATTAATGGAGAGAGATATGATTGGTACATATCCTTACAGTTAGCTCGCACAATTTTAGTCTGATTTGCAAGGGAAGTTTAAACAGAGATTAAATAGGGAAAATCTAACGAAAGGATGTTTCATTACGTACACAACACGAACTGATGTCTCTTTCTTATCTTTCCCACCACTGCCTGGTCAGATTTATGCTGCTGAAAAGTTAAACCCAGCTCTCTGGGACAGTATCAAAGAAATTAAAGCATTGTGAGCAATGTGACATTGTGGTATTATGTTTAACCCATACAAAAATACAAAGAAAATGGATAAACAAGAAAATGTAGTGCTTACTTTTAAGAGTATGTATTATTGGTTTTGTAGTAACAATATATCTGCAATAATTGAATACAAAAGACAAAAATGAAACAATTTTATACATATTAAAAAAGCACAGGGTACAGAATACTATGTACTTTTATGTAGGTTCAAAATAACTTTTAGCATGGTGAAAAGCAGAATCTTCCACAGCACTACATAAAAAAGTAATGCTACAACAATAATAAAAAGCGTTTGGTACATTTCAGGATATATACAAATCTTCTACATAGCCAAGTCAAAAATCAGCAGCCATTATACAGTTCCACAATGATCAGAGACAAAATGCTGCAGGATGACCACATTTCCTAAAGTGGTAAAACTGAAAGAGCTCTCAGGTTTTGCTAATTCAGTTGGACAACACTGGCTTCAGCTGCCTCTGAGCACCATGAAAAACACAGCATAAAAAACTTTGGGCTTCCATCTGTTGTGTTCAGCATGCAAATCAGAGAGCATTTAAGTTTTTTACCCCTGTTATTTTTCTTCTTAAGTAGATTGGATTTTTTTTTTTATTTTCTACTTAAATTTTATTCCTCTTTTATTTTCCAATTTTATGTCTATATTGATTTTTAAACTAAAAATCACAATTTAGCTTAAAGAAACCAGAGGAATACAATAGGAAAGAAGGGGTTGGTCATAATCCTTTTATATTGTATCAGCATCAAGCAAGGTCTTTAGTGTGAATTATAATTGCCACTATTGCATTCACCATTTCTGTACTTGCAGAAAACCTCCCTATAGTTGCAAACATTCATGAATTTTAAAATATAGAATCATAGAATCATAGAATCATCTAGGTTGGAAAAGACCTTTAAGATCATCCAGTCCAACCATTAACCTACACTACCAAGCCCACTCTAGACTAATCAAGGGTAGACCAGACTAAACCATATCCCGAAGTGCCACATCTACCCGTTTTTTAAACGCCTCCAGGGATGGTGACTCCACCACCTCTCTGGGCAGCCTGTTCCAATGCCTGACCACCCTTTCCGTAAAGAAATTTTTCCTAATTTCCAGTCTAAACCTCCCCTGGCGCAGCTTAAGCCCATTTCCTCTTGTCCTATCGCTAGCTACTTATGATTATATGATCTTATATGATTCTATTAATGGAAAGTTAGAGACACCTTGACATTACAATACAACAAAAACCTACTAAAAAAAACCCTAACAAATATTCTAAGACTTTCCTGTTTCTCAGCAGATGGAAACACTTCCCTACCTTAAAAAATAAAACCAAAATATCCAAGTAATAAATGTGTTTGAGTTTTAAGTAAAGATAGATAATGGTCAACTTAAGTAAATCAACATCTATTTGCAGCCTGCCTAAACTACCTTATCTTATCTAATTTAAATGTATTTTTGTGACAACCACACCACTATAAAAATTATCCCACTTCCTTCTGTGCTGGTTTTGGCTGGGATAGTGTTAATTTTCTTCATAGTAGCTTGTATGGGGCTATGTTTTGGATTTGTGCTGAAAACAACCTTGGTAACACAGGGATGTTTCCATTTTTACTGAGCAGTGCTTACACAGAGTCCAGGCCTTCTCTGCTCCTCACCCCACCCCACCAGCGAGCAGGCTGGGGGTGCACAAGGATCTGGGAGGGGACACAGCCGGGACAGCTGACCCCAGCTGACCAAAGGGATATTCCATACCATATGATGGCATGCATATAAAGCTGGGGGAGAAGGAGGAAAGGGGGGACATTCAAAGTGAGGGCGTTTTGTCTTCCCAAGTCACCGTTAACGCATGATGGAGCCCTGCTTTCCTAGAGATGGCTGAACACATGCCTGCCGCTGGGAAGTAGCGAATGAATTCCTTGTTTTCCTTTGCTTGCGCACGCAGCTTTTGCTTTACCTATTAAACTGTCTTTATCTCAACCCATGGGTTTTCTCACTTTTACCCTTCTGATTCTCTCCGCCATCCCACTGGGTGGGAGTGAGCAAGCAGCTGCGTAGTGCTGAGCTGCCGGCTGGGGTTAAACCACAAGAACTTCAGTTGGTTTAACATGTATTAGTAATACAACCAGAAGTAAGTAAAAACAATATTGATGCCCCCCTCACTTGAAAAGGCCTCTTTTACTATTTTTAGGGGTGGGCAAGATAAAAAGCAGCTATTTTCTGATCTTTCACAAAGCAGGTTCCAGACCTGAGATCCAACACCTACCTATGGAAAGAAATCTATTCCCTGGGTAATTGACAACATGCCTCCTAACTGCTCTGGCTTACGCATTTCTCAAGAAACAGGTCAGGACTCATAGGGGTCCCTGCTCCCTCTCACAGCAGCACCTGCATCTGGGAAGTTTCTGGAGCGTTTTAGTGGCTTCTTGGGCAGTATCAGATCCAGAGCCGAAAACCCAAGAAGCGCAGATCTGCACAATGCTTTTTGGTTGGGACTCCTGACAGGGGACAGGTTCTGGTCACGGATGATAAGATGGCCACAGGTGCAGCCACCAGTCTTTCAGCGATTTCCTTCCCAATTCTTTCGGTCAGAGAATCCCACATCGGTTTCTGTAATTTGCTGGCAGGGATATCGTCCCCATGTCTGCACAGCACCAAGAGCCCCAAAGCCCTCCACCATGAGTGTGAGGGAGTCTAATTATTATCTGCATAATAGCTAATGATTACTGTTGAGGAAGCTCTCCCAGGTCTGAAGATACCGCCAGGTAAGCCAGCAGGACAATTCCGGCTCTGGCGGGGCTGCCAGAGGAAGGGAGGCGGCGGAGCGGCGCGTTGCCAGCAGCCGCAGGCAGCGCCCGGAGACCCGGGCGGCGCGGCAGCCCTGACGGGGGGCTCGGAGCGCCGCTGCCAGGAGCAGAGCCGCGGGGACGCGGGCCCCATCCCCCGCCCGCCCCGCCGCTGCGCCCGGCTGTGGGTGAGGGGGGGAGCGGGGAGCGGCCGGCCGCGCCCCTCACGGCCGCCCGTCCCCCCCAGAGCCGCCCGGCCGCGCCCCTCACGGCCGGCCGCGTCCCTCACGGCCGCCCGTCCCCTCCAGAGCCGCCCGGCCGCGCCCCTCACGGCCGCCCGTCCCCCTCAGAGCCGCCCGGCCGCGCCCCTCACGGCCGCCCGTCCCCCTCAGAGCCGCCAGGCCGCGCCCCTCACGGCCGCCCGTCCCCCTCAGAGCCGCCAGGCCGCGCCCCTCACGGCCGCCCGGCCGCCCGCCGGCGGTTCAAACTGGCGCCCGCCGGCGGTTCAAACTGGCGCCCGCCGGCGGTTCAAACTGGCGGCGGCGCCGGCGCCTCTCCTCAAGGCCGGCGGGGCGAGGGAGGCGGGCGGGAGGCCGGGCCCTGCGCCTCAGCCCGGCCTCGCTCGTCGGGCGTGAGGGTTAAAAAGGCCGTGCCATTAAAATAATAACTGCCATGCTACTTAGGACGGCAAGAGAACCTGAAAAAGGGGGTTCCTTTCCGGAGGATGGGCCTATTCATTTAACACAACAGCTTCTAACAAAGCAAAGCTAAAATGGCGGTATTTGATGTGTGTTGCGCTGTGTGTTTGGCTTGTGTAGTGTCACAAGACAAGAGACCCAGGCAGTACGGTGTGGTACTCGTTTGGCGCACAGCCCCACGCGTGTCACACATGGCGGCAGGACCGTGAGTGCTTCAGAGAACCCCAGCTGGGACCACGCAATTAAGGAATGAATAATGTAGGATGTCAAAAAGTTACTAAGTAATTTAAAGTTCTTATTGTTACTGGAGCGTCAGGCTTTAATTAAAATAACCCACGATCAAAGCACAACTGTATGTTGGTTCTAACGTCAATGCTATCATTTTTCACATAGGCAAGATGTGGTGTATTAATGTTGCATACAAACAAGAACCAGAAGTGGTCCTCTCAGGCAGGGGAAAGAAGAATCACCTTCTCACCCTGCAAAAAAAGGGGTTTTTTTTTCAATACATCTGACTTAATATATAAAGCGCCAAAGAAAATTCTGTTTTAAAATGTGGAGGAAAGGGCGGGTGCTAAGCACACAACAGAGCTTTTTTAACAGAAAATTCTCCAATTACAACTAACCTACTTAGATAAAATATAAATTCAAGGCGAAGCTTAAGACACAACAATACAGTGCAATAAATTTATTAACTGAAAATTTAAATAGCACTCCTTGACATGCACATCATTTTCATTACGAATGCCCAGCTCCAGTGAGAGAGAAGTCGTCCCTGAATAAACAAGCAGAAACCGCATCCCCTGTCACAATATCCATAATAAACCAGAGTAACATTTACACAATAAATTGGGTAAAGCAAGAGCAAATAAGAGTAGCTAACAATTTTAAAATACAAAAATATGTAAACTGTGCAACTGGATGTTTATTTTATCCATTCTCTCTTCGTTATACTGTATCTTTTCTAAGACACAAATCATGCAACCAGGCAAACACGAATGTGATGACTCACTTTAAAAGAGGTAGTTGCTCAACAGCTTGTAAAAACACATGGACTATGTATTCGTATTTCATAATTAATACGACAAGGAGCGTAATCCTGAGCAGATTACTGGACTAGACTGTTAAGTATTGAACTTGCATATAAACTGTATTTACATATTTATTGCTGCATGGTCAAGTACTTGCAGGTTAGGAATGCCATAACTAAGTTTGCACATACAACTTGAATTCCTGTTTCTTTGTGCTTTACATGTCTTAAGGTCTCATGGAAAAATTATGTTACCATGTATGTGAAACATCTTCACTGTACACGACGGGAATCCCTAAACCAGTAGCTATTGATAATCTCATTCTTTTCAAATTGTTGATATACATGACACAACTTTCAAATCGTGCTTTGGAAATGGAGTATTATTTCCTTATGGCTTTTTCCTCTTCCGTTACAATGCAGGTCACCACTGTTAGTCCTATACAAACAGTAATTCATGCATTTTCAAAGACACCTTGTATGATGGATGAGGTGATGGTGTAATTTTATACATGAGTATAAAGAGAGCAAAGTCAGTAGTGTCAACATATTTTGAAAGTCCAAGGTGAGCTTCGATTTTTCCAGTGTTAGCACTTTGTTCTTATCAGGGATCCCGCTGACTTCACCTATACATAAAAGTGGCAAATCCCACTACATGTTGTGACATTTCCGAATTGTACCTTCCACCACTTTTCCAAATTTTATTGGAGTAACTGGGCCAGGGTCATACAGGAAGACAGAAATTCAGTCCTATTGGGGGACTATGCAGCTGCCTTAATCCTTTCTTTTTCTGAGGCTTTTTTCTACCTCATTAAAGGCACATTCAGTTTACATATTCTGAAAACAAATTATCTGGGAATATCAGAGACAACTTCATTCCATGAGGATTATGTTTCATGCACTGAAGGAGGCAAAGATCTTGTAGAAAAAGTAGTAAGTGACCACCTATTTAAGGCCCATACTCCATCACGCTTGCAAAAGTTCTCCAGATGAAGGCTGCACACACAACACTTTCTAGAATAAGAAACTTGGAATTTTAGCATGCCTTTAAAATTGGGCCTTGTGTGTTGTTTTTTCTTTTGCTTTAATAGGAATATAACTTCTCAAACATTAAAAAAAAAAAAAGAGGAAGATACACATGTACTCTCTCTGCCCTGCCTCTCCAGAAATTTCATCATGTGGAAATACACTTACCCCACACAGTGTCTGAACAATACTGGACCATTCGGATTGGCAGCACAGACAACTGCCCAGTAACTTGTTGCTGTCTTCTACACAGATAAATCAGAAGAGAGGTCACATACCTTTTCATTGTTTTCAGAGCTATTTGATGATGGCAGATGCACACATTGACTCCAAGAATTATGGATTAATTCCAGGCTCTCAGAGGAGTCTTTCCTTCTTTAGCCATTCTACTTTTGTTTTCTCCTCCCAATCAAGTTTTCTTGGTCTTTTTTAATATGCAGCTGCCCAGCAGACTTCTATTCCAGTCAGATTGCATCTGCAAGTTCTCCACACGTTAGTGGTTGAACAAGGAAAACCTCAGACATTACCCACATTGTTAGTTTTAGCACCACAGTAACTTTCAGTACCATAACAGAAATGTTAGACGTTCTGCTGAGCTCTGGAGTCCTCAGACTAAGCTACCTCTTTGTTATCCAGCAGGGAGGCAGAGCTATAGCAACAGCTGTAAGGATCCGATGACCGCACTACCTTCAAGATGCAGCAGAGTAAGAGTCTAATTAATATGTAGGATCTACGTGGCAGTGGAGAACTCTCTCTATATAAATGCAATCTTTCTAAAAATTATAAACCATGCAAGATTTGCATGTAGAAGTAAAAAGAATAAAATTGGATAGTTTATAGGTAAGAAAAATCTACTAGTATTTACTGAACAGATGGGAATTGTTTTTCTGGGGCTTATTTGGCCAAAATTTGATGGCAGTCATAAAAATAGCAAATTCACATCACTAATGTCAGAGAGGTTCTGTTGCCAAATTCCAAATCCCTGCTCCAAAATGTGGCAATATGAGACCTGATAGTTCTAAAATCTCAGTACCAGGTAAATTAAATGTGAGAAACACGATCCTTTCATAAGGGCTCCCAAGATGATCCTGGGAACTCTAAACCACTAAGACTGACCTCCATATTGGGAAAACTGGTAGAAACTATTATAGATATAATACTGAAGGACAGATGGATAAATGTGGTCTACCTGGGAAGAGGTCACCATCACTTCTGTAAGTATAAAATAATGCACATTAGGAAAATAAAATGCAACTACATATCTATAAAAATGGATTCGAAATTGCTATTAATTCCTCCTCCCTCTCCTGAAAAAATGGAGGTTATTGTGGTTAGCTCTCCAAAGAGAACTAACTCTTAGTTAGTACTAAGTAAATAATGTTCAAAACTATTGGAATATGTAAATAAAAATAACCAGAGGATAATAAGCAAAGAAAACTAAAATTCAGAAGAAAACATCATGTCTTGCTGTATGCATGGATGGTATGCCCATACCTTGACTACTACATCTACGTCTGGCAGTCCAACCTCAGAAAAAATAAAAAAGTAGAAAAGGTGCAGAGAAAGGTGTTAAAGATAACAAGAGGCATTGAACTGCTTCACTTCAAGTCAAGAACTTGCTTGTAGTTTCCCCCAAAATACAACAGAATCCTTCTTATCCAACAGATTCAATAAAGGTATAGAATTAGGAGTGATCGGAGAATGTGAGTTGGAAATTATTACTCGTCATTTCTAAAATGAAAGACACGGGGCACTATGTTAGAAAATCAATCAGCCATTTACAAATTAAGTCAAACTGGAAATCACTGGATATTACAAAAACTGAAAATATTAATGGCTTTTAAAAATACTGCACAAATCCATGAAGTGTATGTGCATTGGTAGCTAATGAGCGTTGTGAACCAGATGCGAAAACAAGCTTCAGAAATCTGTAACTCCCCACCTGTCAGAAGCTAAGCGTGTATACCAGTGCAAGGATCACTCTGTACTTGACCTGTTTCCTATAAGCCTCCCTAGGTAGCTGCTATCGTTAGCAGCAGCAGCCTGACATCTCGTTTCACTCTCTGGCTGTTCTCACTTTCCTACATTACTAAGTGATATTAGCACAGCAAGCCTATGCCAGATAAACAAGCAAAAGCATTCACCAATCTGCATGTGGCCCAGATTCCTGTGCTTTTTTTCAGTTTCCGCTAATTGTATATTTGCTATGTTTTCACACCAAAGAGAATATTTCACTGATACCATGAAAACTCTCCTCTCCCCAGTCACCCAGAACTACCCATTTATGGAGGCACCTTATTCCCCAACATGTGTTTAAATTCTAGTTTATTATACTATGTTATTTAAAATTATAATTAGTTGAAACTGTAAGAGCAGCTTTGTCAGAAAATACGTTTTACTTCTTAAAGTAATGCAACTAGGCTTCTCACTGATTTCTCCAATTCCACAAATGGGGTGAAATGCATATGACAAAGCATCCATTTTATGCATACCCTCTGGTAGCTCAGGGTATGATCCTACCAAGACAGTTGAACTGTTAACACGGTGATGGAGCCAAAAAAGGTGTCCCCCAAAACTTAAAATTCTGAAAGTAGTGGAATGACAGGAGCACAGTCTCCACAGTACAACTTCTTTGTGTATTTATTTTTTTTAAGGTTTTCTTCAGCATTCTTCGGGTATTCATATGGTGTCACTCTGTTTTAATTAAATTAGTAAGAAATTAATATATTTAAATACATACATATCACTCTAGGAGCCCACAAATCTCTGATGGTGGTTAGAAATTTGAATTATGCATACAAAACCAGACTGACATATACACAGTTTCTTCCTCTGTCAGATATGATTGAAACTGGCTAGCAGGTTCAAAAATTATTAGAGATAGACTGCAATACATCACTGTACAAACTTAATTTCCCCATGAAACCTGCTACAAAGCCCTGTGAGAACTTTAAGGGGGGGGGGGGGGGGCGGCTGTAGAGAAGGAAGGGAATTCTGGGCCCTACTGTAATGGAGATGAGCTGAAGTAAAGGGAATAAAAAGACAGTATTAACTGAGTAAAGAAAAAGGCCACAGAAGTGTTTAAAGCAGTATCTCAAAGTGGCGCTACTCTGAATGGGATGGAAATTTTGCTGAAATAACACATTTCTGAAATTCTGAAGTATTGAATACTATCACTCATTTAGCAAGCAACATGTACAATGACGAATCAAAGGTTTGAAGTATACATCAGATGCTGTCCAAATATCAGTCAGCTTCAAGACAGAAGGCCTCTGTAAACACAGACATATAAGAAAGCTTGGAAAAGAATCATCTTGAATTTACCTGTAGCCATTTAGTAATGATACTTGAACACGTTTGTACACTGCTTTAGAACTCTTAAGTTTGACTTTGATCTTCTTGACAAGTTTATTGGAAAACAATGATGTCCTTCATGTCTGTACTGGTCTGGATGACTGCAAAAGGGCTGACAAATTGCTCTTTATTTCTAATTTTTTTTCTTTTTCTTTTAAATTGTATCATTAGAGGAAAAAAACATATACTTAGCAATTTTACATTCAAATATATCAATAAAGTAAGTATATCAATGACAAAACAGGCATAAATGAATGTAGGATTGTGCCAGTTTGGTCTGTAGGTCCTAGATTTTCCTAATTATTCACTGAACTTGTTGCTGCGAAGAACTTGAGCTGAAAAAAAAAAGTGTTGACTTATGCTATTGAAAATGTAAATGATTAGGATGCTGTATAAATTCATTAAGTACTTTTAGTTTAAATATAGTTAATCTTTCAGGAATTACATAAGTGTATAATTCATGTATTACTAGGATCTAATATTATACTTATGTAAAGGACTCTACCTAAAATCTAAGGCAGGTATACAGAATAGAAGTGTTAATGAACTGTTGAGCACTATTAATCTGAAGTGTTAGGAAGGGGGAACAAATTAGTTTATAGGCAAATTCACAAGTCAGTAGAGCCCCAATAGGAAAACTACCAAAAATTATCATGTTTTTTAGAATACTTAATCCTATCAAATACCTCAAAAAAAGCATTAACAGGTTTAGCATAGGTTTTAAGGCCCATAGAAAGGAATATTCTTAAGATTTCCAGAAAGGAAAGCCTTTACTCACAGAGTTTTTAAAGCATCTGATTCTTCTTCCATTTTTTATTTAACCCCAGGAGAATTATTGCTACAAAACTTACATGTGTTCTTTCCTCTCTTCCTTTCTTTTCAAGATGTTAAGCTATTAATACTGTAGTAATAAAGTCCATTTGATTTTATGTTGGCTCAATAATCTCCCAAGTCTATTTGGTGTGTTGTTTGATGAATGAGGAAATTCAATGAAGCGTGAGTAGGTTAACTAGTGTTGATCAAATGATATCTAGTAAGTAATGAGAAAAATGTGTTAACGGTGCGGAGAAGGACTTTTGGCTCAGAGAAGTAAATGAGACTAAAACCAAGTAACCCCAGCTAAGCTGGTTTTTCTCATTGTGACAGAAACATTGATAACTGTCCTCTCTGACAAATGTCTTAAGTCTAGCTGAAATAAAAGTCTATGCTAAAGCTTTATAAAAAGCAACCAAGAAGAGCATGTGGGAGCTCAGCTCTATCGTGTGTAAAATAATCGAGTTCAACTCCGTTGCAAGTTCATAGTGCTTGTGAAGTACTTTGCATAAAAGTACTACCAGTCTTATAAAGTACTTCCAAGCAATGTGAACTATCTTAGCTCATAGTTCTCTTTAATACTTTACAACAAGTATGAAGAGATATAAATGATGCTGAAACTACTTAATATTTTGTGCACAGCATCATCATCATTATTTCTTCATGTCTAAACAAAAACTGCTGCCTCTCTACTTGCATCAATCCATGTAACTTGTTGGCTAACAGTAGATGCTAAAGCCTTACTGCCGATTCTTACAGTACTTCTCCTCGCCACACAGAAGTTATCACTCCATACATAAGTGTTCTGGCATTTCTTAGTCCTAGATATCCCATGTGGCAAATACGCAGAAGGTACTTCACTGTTTTCTAACATTTTGTTTTCAAATCAGGTAACTATGGTATGCACCTGGGTACCATCATCCACTTCCACACAGCTGCAAGGCTCTCATATGAAAGTTTTCTTTATCATTCACATTTGAAATAATGCTACTATGTGCTGCTAAATACATGAGAGTGGACATCAGGGCTCACATTAGAACCTGTGAGGATGAGAAAGCTCCAGTCCAGTTACAACTCAGTGGTTAATACTTTGGTGCAGGGATTAAAGCAACCACTGTGGAAACAGGGATGGGGAATGGAAGTTTCAAGGCTGTTACCCATGGTCAATATGTGTGGTTCACACATATTGTACCAGGAGATATTTGCACAGGAGATGGGCTGCAGCACTCCTAGCATCTTCAGTAAATCTACAGTTACTATGATGTATGTCAAAAGAGTACCGAAATTAACTCAGAAAAGAGTATTTCACCTGTCAGTGCTGGAATTAAAAGGCCTGGTATACAATTTCATTACAATCTGAGTCAGAAATCAGTTTTTTGGGCCTGAAGGCATACCAGTTCCTTATGAAATAAGACCATGTTCTAATGCTCCAGCCATTCTCTCAGTCACTAACTGTCCTAGACATCAAACTGTTCTTCAGCAGCTGTAGTTAGTATTGGTGCCAAGCCAGTACTGCATGGATGGACAAGAACCTAGAATAGGAAAAAAGAAATGTGACAAGAAGTGGGACATATCCTAAGGCCGGAGTTCTTATTCTTGAGATGCAGGGTCCTTTTGTTATGGCTACTTGCCAAAAAAGACTGGAAAATTAGGGTATTTTTAATAATTTCATGAAAGGAGTTTTACTGTGTGAAACCACCAAGCATGCATTGGGGCCAGAAAATACTATATTACAGGTTAGAAGACATACTCAGCAATCACAGGTTTCATTGGTGTTTTGGGTTAATAAGACATGATATAATTACAGTAAAGCAGATATTCTTTTCATAATTTTTTTACAAGACAGATACTAAAAAGATTTTGTACCAGATACTACTCTACTACTAGAGCCAGTCTTTGACAATGTGAAACCACATGTAGAACTGAATAATGACTTTAAAGCTATCAGGCAACAAAATAGTCTAAAACATAGGTAATGCCTTACTTACTGTTTAAAAAGAATCTTTGGGTTAAATCCAAAGGTTACTGAGATATGCTTTGGCAAAAATTCTTGAGATTGTTTTGTACATTTGTGCATGCCTACAGACATGGAAGAATTTTTAGCTTATTTTTCCCAAGGCTATTGATTTAAAGAGTCTGTAGCAGAATGAACAGATATATAGCGTAGTATCCATTTTCAGGGCTATTTTCAATGTCCTGTAATCAGATGACCAAGACTTGGTTGAATACTTTTTAAAACAAAATAAAACACAAAAACTAGTGCTGCAAAATACCTTTTATTTTGATTTTTCTCTTGATATTTTAAAGCTGCTCTTCTTGGGCCCTTGCTTAGATTGCCAGCACTATTCCTCACCTCTTTGGCTTGAGTTGCACAAAAAGCTTTATAAGGCTTATATTGGTGTTTGGTTTTTTCTTTCCATTAGACCTAGTAGTCACACAGAAAATCTTGTCCCTTAGATAAACTAATTTTCCTTCAAGTTTTGGTGCAGCTATGAAAAAACAGCACTTAAAGGAGTTATAAGACTTGGCCTTTTAAACAACAAACTTGGAGGAAACCTACAACATGTAAAATAATAGACAGAAGTTCCAAACTAAAGATACTAAAATTCAGTACTTTCTCAGCTACTCTCAGAGCAAGACTCAAGCTGAAGGAGGGATATGACTGCTAAGGCCCAATTCAGACAAAGGAGTAAGTTTAAGTAGCTTCAGGGCTGCTCTAGCGGTTTGAAGAAGGTTGCTATTATGCTGTTGTGCCATCTAGGGATCATGAGAATGCAATATCCAGGGGCATGCTCCAAGAAGTTGAGGGCCTGGAAAATCATGGTTCTATTTTGTATGAGCCTCAACTGCTTTTATTTCAAGGACAACTTTAGACAACAGTCATATCTGCTTTTCTTCCTCCTACTCTTGCGTTACACAAAGGAGGAGATGGGACCAAGACTGGACAAAAAATATGTTGTCAATTTAGGGAACATGACTAGTTACAGTTTGGGAGCTGTAATTTCTGTACTCACGAACAAATGAGAAACCTTCAGTTAGACTGGAATAGGATACTACTATTTATCTCCCACCCCCCCAACTTGAAGCTCTGAACATAACATTATCCTACACTTTAGGTCTGCTGATCTGCCAAATACAGTTTTAAAATTCTAGTAGGCTGCAAGTCTTATCTTTTCAACAGAAGAAAAAGGCGCAGGCATAGTGTTGCAAATGGTAAGAAACAGAAAACTCGTATGCGGAAGGAAGAAAAGACATGCAGTGCCTGTGGAATGGGGAGAAAAAGAGCAATGAAGGTCATGACAGAAAAAGTAAAATAAAGAGTCATGCAAAAGATTAAAAGAGTGGAAAAGCTTCATACGAGACCATGCAGGGCACACAGCAGCCCTGAGAAAGACTGAGAACACAAAGAGAATCTGGCTGGCAACAGAAGGATGTTAGGCACTGTTAGAGAGATAAGGGACAACTGCATCATCTGATGGATAACAAATGGAGGAATAAATACCAAAGATCCTGGGTACGTTTGGCATGGGAAAAGGTCTGGAAGATTCCTGAGATAAATAAATATGGAACTCAGCTGAATGAGGACTGGAGAGATGTAATCAGTCCTCTGCATGTCCACTGAGGACACCAAGGCAGGCCAGCTTAAAGTAACTTTGCCAGGCTAGAGTCAGGAATGGAGACAGGATCACAGTAAAGGTAATCCAGGGTTAGAAAACAGTGGATGAAGCAGTCTGAAGAGCAAGATAAGAATGTGGTCTGTGGCAGGACCAAAAGTCGGGAAGGAAAGGGGTCCCTAGTATAAAGCACAGCAGTGGAGCATGTCATAGAATCATAGAATATCCCAGGTTGGAAGGGACCTTGAAAGATCATCTGGTCCAACCTTTCATGGGAAGGGGAACCTAGATGAGATTATCTAGCACCCTGTCCAATCACATCTTGAAAACCTCCAGTGATGGGGACATTATCGCGTCCCTGGAGAGGTTGTTCCAGTGAATGATTTTTCTCACTGTAAAAAATTTCTTTCTTGTATCAAGATGAGACCTCTCCTGGTGCAACTTGTACCCATTTCCCCTTGTCTTCTCCATGTAGCTCCTTGTGAAGAGAGAGTCTGTGTCCTCTTTGTAGCTGCCCTTTTAATACTGGAATACTGTAATGAGGTCCCCCTGAGCCTTTTCTTCTCCAGGGAGAAAATATCTAACTCCTCTTTCCTCATAGGACAGGTTCTCCAGCCCTTTGATCATCTTTGTGGCCCTCCTTTGGACCCTCTCCAGTCTGTCCACGTGTTTCTTGAATTGTGGTGACCAGAACTGGACACAGTACTCCCAGGTACGGCCTGACAAGCACTGAGTAGAGCAAGATGATCACATCTCTATCTCTGCCAGTAATGTCCCTGCGTGTGCAGCCCAGGATCCAATTTGCCTTTCTTGCTGCAGTGGCACACTACTGACTCACGTAAGGTCAGGATAGACAGACCTGTCAAGGAGCAGAAAAAAAAATTTAGGAGTATATCATAGCCTGGAAGTACATTGAACAGTGAAGGACAGCTATTGCCTAATGCTAAATTGGGGAAAATATTAAATCACTGGCCAGTTCCTTGTTGACGGGGCTTGCTAGGCCCTCCATCGCTGAAGAGACAGACTGCAGGTAGACTCTTACAGGTTTTGCCTGGCCAAAACAAAAGTAGTCAGCTGCATGACCTTCTCATGGTATATATTTCAGTGTATGCTCAGGTCTCATCTATAACAGATTCAGTTGCAGTGAGGACCTACTTACATTTTACTTTTCAATATTGTAGTTTAAGAGTTGAATGACAACAATAGGAATGTTTCTAATACAAGGAGCTTCAGTTCTTAATGAACATGTACTAGAATAGACACCTTTGCTGACAGTCAATATCTTGTCATTTGCTCCCCTTAAAAAAATCTAGTCATAAAGCAGCAAATACAGCCTCAAATAACTTTTAAACTCTAAACAATTGAGACTAATACAGAATTTTTCAAACTGAACTACTAGCTCTTTCAGGTTTCAGTAGTACTCAATCACAATTAGCCTCTGTTTTCAGAAAATGTGTATTCTTAAAAATACACATTTTGATTCTCAAAAATTCGTCAATTTTAAGCTAAATAATTTTAAGGAAAGTTGCATCAGGAGAAATGTTACTGGCTATTTATAAGGTGAAAACTAAAATTCTATCATCACAAAAGAAATTCCATGTTAGTTTTAAAAATTAAGAGGAACCTCAGATGAAATAAGCAGTTTATATTCATAAACTGTTAAGTTCCCCTTTCTTCCATTTGTGGGCTGATAACGTACCTATTTTAAGTTGGCCTATGTGGGCAAGGCAAAACTAAAGGGGTTTTTCTGCCTTAAATCAGACTGCGAAACACGTTTCTATGAGGTTTAATGATCAATGTTACAAGTGTAGCTCATCACTTGCAGGCGTGCCATTTACAAACCACTGAGAAACATTTGCATTAGGATTTTTGTGTAACAGCCTTAGCCTTGGATGCTGTGCATATTCCCCATCTTCGCTCAGACCAAAAGGGCTCTGGCAATGCTTCTTGGAAACTTACTGTGTAAATGAGGTATTGTGATTCAGCTGGCAATACATGTACTAGATGTAGCCTGTAGAATATTTCCTTCTGGTCTGATACTTTTTCTTTGTGGAAACTATGGAGCATTTTTTTGACAGAAGAGACTCTTCTTGGCCCTTGCTAAGAGATGCTGCTACCATTAGGTCCCTATGAGTGGAAGCAGCAGAGCAAGGAGCACATTTCTTACTGTACATGAGCAGCACAGGAATGAATGTTACTATTGTCGCTGCAGCACACACAGGGAGGGCAAAATTGGGACCAGTGTAACATAAGATATACAAGGCATTACATGAAAAGGCTGCATCCCTGCAACATGCTATGTCTACTAATATAGACTTTCTCCTCCTGATTGATTACATTTATAATCAACAAGCTAATTAAGTTTGGTCAGCTTAGTCTTCAGAGCTTTTTCTAACGTTAATAAAAAGACTAATAGTAAACACATTGTTTAAGCTTAAAAATAGGGAAACTGCCAATAAATATATACTATAAGTCAGAATATCTAGAAAATCAACAAGGATGTGAAAACGCCAAGAATATTTGAAGAGCAAAATTAGGGATAGAACAAGAATTTAAGAAAAATTGTGTAAAAAATAGGCCGTAAGTATTGTATTTGTCCCTGAGTGGTTTGAAACATTACAGCTGATAATAACAATGCAGAAGCGCAGATATGTCAAATAGGCAATTTCATATTTAAGAATATGATGGATGATGTAATAATACCAGAGGATGTATATGAACTACTTTGTTTTCCAACAGCAATTAATAATGGTATGAAAAAACAGCCACTGTATTCTGATATGGTAAAATAATTAATGCCTTATCATTTGCGTCCCGGAATTTCAGATGAGCTGACCAACTAACGCATTGAGCTTGCTGACCAGAGTTTATGCTGCCTGATTCTAGTTACTCAGTGAAAGGTACCCAAGTTGAAATAGTATTATCTATAAAAAAAACTAAACTTAATAAGAAACAAGGAGAAGAAAGTAAAGCTTTTATGACTGCAGTTCATAGTCTTGCTGAATCTGGAATTGTAAAGGACTTTGGTTCAGTCAACTCAGACCTACATATCCTCAGAGGTGTATGTAACTGTAGGCTTTTCTTAAATTCCCCTTGATATACTCTTCCTATGCTCATCAAGCTTTTGCTGACTAAACTGGCTTCCATTCGGTATGTCACCAGCATCAGAACATTTCAAAAAAGAAAACTGAATTGTGACAGCATTGCCTCTGCCATACAGGTGGTGCATTTGTTTGCAGCAGCAGTAAAAGTGAACACCATGAGTGACTCTGAACAGTTCTGAGATGTTTTCAACAGTGGCCCTTTACTCTGAATGACAAATGTGAATTCAGAAAAGAACAGATAACATCTGCTGAACACATAAACCAGGCAACGGGCAAGTCAGCAGCACACAGATGGACTGCAGCCATTATTCACCTTATCTGAATCCATGCCATTTCTGCTGAAATTTCCTAGGTATAATAAATCATATGGGAAAATGGTGTCCAATAGCAGCTCATCTAATAAAATCCATAAGGGATCCCCTCAATTGTCAGAAGATGAAAATCTGAGAAAACAACAGAACATATTTAATAAAGCAGAAGCATCAATTGCATGTTCCCTTGTTTTGGCACAACACACTGTAAACAAATTCAACAGCAGTAGCAACAGCTGTATCTTACAGTCTGGGAACAATGCTCACACAAGAGCCGTTGTGGACATAAAAGAGGAATGCAAGCAAGTGAAAAAGATGCTTTAACAGTTACTTCTGCTTGCAAACATCTCAGCGAGTATTTATTCAGCATCAGTTTTAATACAAGGATGAGGATCCAGTGCTTGGATTCAAAAGCACTGAATAACCTTCCACCTGAAATTCCAAGACCTGGACGAAAGCTGATGTGATTCTCTTTCAAGTATTGGCACATAACAGGGAAAGTATGCAGAGCAATCCCAATCAAGCAGTTGCCAAAGTTAAAAGAAAGGTTTCACAGTGAGCTTTTTTTTTTTCAGATATTTTTCTGACTTTGTTCTGAAATCACACCCAGTATTTCCCCACCAGCTTCAACCAATTAGATATAGACAACTAGAAGACCAGATTCATTTCAAATACATCTGTGCCAACATGGTGTGGCTAAAGTATTCTTTTAATAAGTATACTACCATATAGGACTTTTTGTGTGGACATGGATTTAATTCTGAAAGGATGGCACATTCTGTTTCCAACAACAATTCAACAGAAGATACTTTCCAAAACTCATAAAGATGGTTAATGCCTAAAAAGATGTAGGTTATGAGCTGACCTGTCTGTACAGTGGATCTGAGTAGATACTTTCAGACCATCATACAAGGATACAACAGAAATAATGGGGGAAAAAAGCTGTCCTCAGAGATGTGTGGCATACCTTGGCAACCAACAGCAACAGATGTTTTGGAGGTTTATTTCTGGTTTTTATTTTCAGAAGATTCCCATGCATTTTTGTAATGAACTCCTTTTCTACCTATATTGACTTGGCTCTTTTTCCACAGCTTTTGCCACCGAACATCATCCTAAACCCATCTGAACTGTCACTGGCAGGACTTCTGTTGTGAAAAGGAGGAATGACATATCAGCATGTGACAATACTGTAATTTAAATCTACCTGGTCTAATCATAAAGTGTTTGAAGATGAGATCCCAGCACAAGGAAAGAAATTCAGCAGTGTGACTTCAGTGTCTGAAACAAAGAAAAACACTGCTTGAAGTCAGACTAATGAGAAAAGAAATCCTTACTGATGCTCACAGTACTGCAGAGTTTGAATGGGAGGAAAACAGTGGTGAATGGGTTATTGGTAAAGGGCAACTTGGATCAGCTCATTAAGGTGGTCACAAATACAGCAGTATGTATATCTGTGCACAGGCGAAAGCAAAATTCCGAGAGCAATGTTAAGTCCTATTGACAGAAGAAGGGAGAAGGTGTGACTGAAAAGGGGGTTACTGTAAAGGATACAGAAATTAATGGGATGGTTTACTGAACAGGTGTACCTGTAATGGTAATGCAGCAAGAAAGCAAATGAAATTTTGGGATATACAGAAAAAATATCAGGAGTTACCTTACGTTAGCATGTGGCAAGTAGTGTGACTGTTGTTGGCATATTGCACCTGTTCCTGTTGTCCATGATTCACGAAGCATGAAGCTTGCAGATAAACTGGAGAAGCACTATAATCACATAACATCCATAACAAAGAGTAACATTTTGTGAGTCTTATATACTCAAACAAAACGAGAACTTGGTTTAATAAGTTACAAAGTCTGTGATGTAGATTTCAAACAAGTCAGGTAATCACTGTAACAATTTAGTGAAGACTGTCGTGGATTTTTTTTATCCCTATACATTTTCAGTCAAGACTGGATGCTTTTTAAAAATATCTGACCTGGGTCAAACAAGAGTTAAGCTAGGGAAGTCTATGTCCTCCTTTATAATAGAGTCAGGCATCAATGATCCATTCTTATGCTATAATTTCTGAATTTTCCAAATTACAGCAAATCAGTTTTTTAGATTCTTCAGGAGTAATTATGCAGCTATGTGAACATTATCTATTGAATAAAAATGCAAAATATTTATGCATTTGGTGATCTTTCAGCTGAAAAACATTCAATGCCATTTTTATGAAAACAAATGATCATTTACATACCACTTGCAAAAGCATTTTGATATCCTTCTGCTATTGCTATCTACCTAATGATTTACTGACTAAACAGGACTGATAATTCACTTCCTAAAGACATGAAGAAAAGATTGTCAAAAGAAGATCAGTGTAATTTGTTTACTATAAGTGTAGAGACAGAGACCTACTTTGAATATATGGCAGGAGAGTTAAATCTTTATGGGCAATATAAAGATTAATGAAAATGAAAGATAAAGAATAATAAAAGCAATTATACTGCAAGCAGAATGTTAAAAGTGGTTTCACTAATTTGAGTAAGAAGATGTTATTTGAAAGCTATCTGGTTTTAGCCACTTTTTTGTGTTAGTCTAAATCCTAAAACATAACTACTTTGTTTCTTTGCTCCCATACAGATATTCTATTTTCCTGGTTTTGAGTAAAATCTCAAGACGAACATTCACACCAAGCATTGGACAAAGCTTTAAAAAAAAATTAGAGTGCAGAATGGATGGTGGTGCTCTTTGGAGTTGCTCTTAAAGATAAGAAATTTGGGGAAATTTGACATCAAGTCAAGCGAGGGTTGTTCTTAAAGCACGACAACATATTGTTCAGCTTTCCTTGGAACGCTTATTCAGATAAAAAAAAAAAAAGCCAGAATGTGCATTTCAATCACTATCTCAATTCTCAACATTTAGCACTTGATATACACTATTTGCAGTTAAAACCGATGATGAGATCAAACATGACAGAAAATGACCCTGGCTTAAACAGTTACCATACATCAGCTCATCTACAGCTCGTCTTTAAATCAGAAGGAAATTTGGGGTAGTCCAGTTTTGTTTAGCCTGTAACAAAAGAATCCAGTCAAATTCTTTCACATTTGCCACACCATAATATTCCTGCAGACATTCACCAAGGTCTAGCTCATCTGATGTCATTTACTTTGCAGCATTTAGCCCCAAGTTATATCATGGCTAGCCAACATACTTAACAGCTTGTTGCATTGTTGCTGTAGTAAACACCATCCCAACCCTCCTGTGTGCTTATCTACTTGGATTAACAAGTTTGAGGTGACCCTTTAGTAAGCAGGTGTTCATATAATAAACACTACCACCAGGAGTAGTACTTATTAATTCACTGAACACAAGTTAGGAGGGAGGTCCCGATAATCAGCACATAGTCCTCAAACTAATGGCCAAGAACAACACTTTCATTCCTATAAAAAGGATGCTGCATCTCTTCAGGCCCATATAATTTTTCCACGAAGGTGTTTCGTGGAAAAGAATTACAAAGAATTTGCAAATGAGCAGCTGCTACCACTGCAAAGCCACTATTAAATGTGGGAAAGAAAGGATAAAAGTCTAAAAACCTACAGCAACATAACATAACAAAGAATGTACCGAGAGGGGTATAAGCCGCCAGACCATATCCCTCCTCCAAAGCATGGTTTGCCCTCCTGGATGTAGCTATGCTCTGAGACAGAGCCGCGTGGCCCTTTCCGCCTCCCGCACCGTTCAGATGAGCGCTGTCAGGCCTGTGCCAGTTTTGGGCAGACAGTGATGAAGATTTAGTCTATGGGACACTGCAGGGAGATGTGGGGTTCTCAAAAAACAGGTAGCAGGAGAAGGAACCTTCCCAGTGCGCGTGGTCGTTTTGGTCCCAACCCTCCTGTGTGCTTATCTACTTGGATTAACAAGTTTGAGGTGACCCTTTAGTAAGCAGGTGTTCATATAATAAACACTACCACCAGGAGTAGTACTTATTAATTCACTGAACACAAGTTAGGAGGGAGGTCCCGATAATCAGCACATAGTCCTCAAACTAATGGCCAAGAACAACACTTTCATTCCTATAAAAAGGATGCTGCATCTCTTCAGGCCCATATAATTTGAACTACTGTAAATCTTTTTTTCTAGGACTTGTTAAGTGCTAGCAGGCCTGGTTTATGGTTTTTCCATGTCACCCTGCCTTTTGGATCTTTTCATTGCCTTTCCTGTATCAAACGTAAGCTTTGCATCTGTGTCTTCAATGCTCTCACAGCCTACTTCCCCCCTTATCTATTTTCTGTCATTATAAAAAAAATGAATGCCAATTTGATTAGACTTCTGTAGTTCATCTGCTGCTTTTTCAAACAAACATCTTTGTGCTTTCTTCCACGCTGTCCTTCTTGTTGGCAAAGTTTTCTTTCAACAGCCACACAACCAATTAATTTTCTTCATCAAATCCCACCTTATGTCTTCTTCGCCATGATGTATACACAGAAACAAGAGTTAGGCTGATGGTGTGTTGCAAACTGTGCCTTCCCGACTGATCAATACAGTCTCATTGTTTCCCTCATCTGTCTGTAGCCATCTGCTCTCTTTTGTCTTATACTTTTGAGCTCTTCAGGGCAGGAATTATCTTTCTGCCTTATATTTCTATATGGTATAGCATTGTAATCATAGTCCAGGATTAAGGTTACTAGATAGCATGATAATACAAACACATAATAATAATGACAAAATTTGCTCCAAGTTCTTTGCAGATTTTTTTTTTTAATCTAAGACCTAGAAATATGAGGTGGTTCAGGGAAAAAAAATCACTGATTTCACCGTTTTTTCAGTGCCTCTGAGAAAGGTTTCGAATAGTGGTGGATGGGAATATTAATTCAAGTCTTTTAATATAGCACTGGATCAGGCTCAGCAGGTCTGACAGCCTGTCTCCATTGTAACTCCTACTAAAGGCAGTGAAAGGGCTCTCACGGGGAATGAATCAGGCCCTACGGAGCCCATAAGGCAGCATGCAAGAGGAGCTATGCTGTTGACTGGCAAGATTGGTGGCTCAGATAGAGGACCACATATTGACATTTTTATGATCAACTCTAATTTAAGTATCTCATATTTTGCTGTTTATTTTCTTTTTAAGGTGAATGTCAAAAAAGTTAAAGGGCTGCAACCCCGTACAGGGTCATAGGAAGAGAAAATCCAAGATTATTTCCACAAGAAACCATAATTCAGGCAGACCCACAAATGGGAAAATGTAAATATTACCAAATGTGTATTTATGTGCAAGAGGCCTACATTTCAGCGATCGCTGAGAATCCTCATTCCAGTGTCCTCTGTGCGCCCGCATGCTCGCTGACGAGACTGGAGGATGTTAGGGGGGTAATTTTGTCTTGCCTTGAACACCGAAAGCCTTAGAATTTGCCTGTCTTTTCGCAGCACAGCTACAGCAGGGACTACCTGACTGCGCTCACAAACTAGAGCCACGGCATCAAATTTCCCAACCCACTTAAATTTGAAAGCCTGCCAAGATAGGTGAAAGACCTTATAAATATGTAAAGCAGGAAGTTCAAATTACACAGCGATGTAAATTCCCAGTGATTGATGCCCTTTTAAAAACAATAAATCCCCCCCCCCGAGAAAGTAGAACGTTGGTGAATGCGCTGCCCTGCCCGGCTGCCTGGCGGGGCCGTGCGGAGTTAGGCGATGCATTCTACTTTTCGTGCGGATTTTACTTTGGATTTCTACCACTTCCTGGAGGCCAGGGGGAGGCACAGTGGGAGGAACCAAAAAACTCGGTGCCACAGCCATTTTGTTTGTGGGCAGCATGGTAGAATTCTGTCAGTCAGTATGAGGAGGGGTTTTTAAAACAGTATTTATGGAAAAACTATTCCTGCCATAACGGATGTATCTGTTGAATTTAGTGTTAATTTAGTTCTTTCAAAGGTAGGTATTGATATTTGTAAGTGAATTGAGCATTTGTTGGGATTCAAGCCTCCCCACTTTCCAGGAATCATGGATTTTGTTTCAGGCATGACTGGCTTTTTCAGACGCTGCGAGGTTGCTGGAGCGGCCGGGCTGGCGAGCTGGCGAGCTGGCGAGCTGGCCGCGGGTCGCCCGGCGCCGCGGGGAGAGGCGGGGGGATGCGCGTATCGGCAGAAACTTGCCGCGGGCTTCGGCGTGGGGGCTGGGGACGGCAAAGTCTGGGAATTATTTTCTCCAGCTGCCTGCCTTTATGAGTCCTCACGAGGCGGCTGCTCGCCCTGAAGGGAGGGATGAGGCGGGGGGGTTGCGCGGAGCGAGCCGTAGTTTTGCAGTGTCACCGAAAACCAGCGCTAGACTTTGGTCCTGTGTCTTTCAAAGGCGGGTGTAAAATGGCACACTGCATTTTTCCAGGCGGCGGCGGCGGCGGCGGGGGAGCGGGGGGGGCGGCGGGGCCGCTGCCCCTGCCCGCGGAGCCCCTCCAGCCGCCGCCGGCCCTGGCAAAGTTGTGACCCCGGCGGCGCCGGGCTCCCCCGCCCCGGCTGCCGCCCGCCCGCCGGCATCGCCCGCAGAGCCGGGGGGAAGCCGCCTCCTGCCTCCCCCGGCGAGCCTGGCGGGGGGGTGGTGGGCAGGAAGGAGAGAGGAAAAAGAAAAAAAAAAAAAAGAAAAAAAAAAAAAAAGAAAAAAGTCTCACTTTTTGCGTTTGCGAAATATTTTAAGGATGTTCGGGGAGCCCTTTGCAGCATGGAGGTGGCTGGTTGTAGGCGAGCGAGTATGCAGTCCATATTGTTACAGGCGTTTTGCGAGGGCTGCCTTCGCCGAAGGTAAGTTTGTGATTTTAACCAAAAAATATTCGGTGTTGCGGTTTTTCGGCGTGTATTAGCGCTGTGGAGGGTTTTCGTTGTGTTGATGAACAAAACGCAGCCTTGTATTTTTCTTGGCTTTGATCTCCTGTGTATCCCACCCAACGATGTCTCCTTAATAGCGACAATTACTGAAGTCAGTTTTGTTTCCTCTTTAAAATTTTAATGCACGCGAAGCTTAACAGCAATTTAAGTTCTATTTAAGAGCGTAGGAACTCGGATATTTTCCAGATGGACTTGTTTTGTGCGTTCTGGCTTTTTGTTTGGGGGGGTTTCTTTACCGAGTAATAAACGGATCCGGGACCAAATATGTGGCTGTCTTTATAAACGCAATCCAGCTCTAACGCCTAAAGAAGCGCATTATGTTGCTACTGCACGGTCTGGTGGTGGCTGAAAGAGTTTACGGTGCCATTTGTGATGGCTCTTGATGGATTACTTTGGTCTAAAGTACGGGGGGAAAACCGCCCTCGGTGTGGTGAAGGTGGAGGTTGGCATAAGAGAGAGGGTTTATGTTAAGTTACGTCTCTTAAACAGCGGCCTTTTTATTTACAAATTAGCGCTCTCGTGGCGATTAGCTCAAAGCATTAGTTATATAAAGGTTCTTATTTCACCACGCTTCATTGAGGCGTCTTGGTGGGGTTTGGTTGGTTTTGGGTTTTGTTTTTTTTTTTTTTTTTTTGGGGGGGGGGGGGGGCGGATGAGCGGTTTGTTTGTTTGTTCTTTTTCCTCCAGGAAGGCACACTGGGGAGACATTTTGCAATTTTTGGCATGTTTCTGGGCGCCTTTTCCTCCCGCACGGTGGGAGAGCCCCGGCCCTGCGGCGGGGCCGGGGGGGGCAGGTGGGGCGCGGGTTCACCCCGGCCTTCCCCGCTCGCCGTGCCAGGAGTAACCGCACGCTGGTTAGGCGGCCGGCTGAATTGTAGCGCTGAAAAATTGTGATGCTGCATGAACTACGGCCCGGAACAGGCATGACCTCACCCTTTCGCCGGTTTGTGTAATGGAGCAGATTGTTATTTATTTATTTATTTTCTTTATTTATTTTCAATCCTGTCCCTAGAGACCAGTTTTCTTCGGTAATGAGATTTTTTTTTTTTTGGCCCCACCCCCAAAATGATTTTACAGTGGCTGCAGATGAACGGGTCTTAAGTGATTTTCTCCCCCCCCCCCCCCAATATGGAAGGCTTTGGTACACATTTATTGTGCAACTAGTCCATTGTTTGCTTGCTGTGAAGTTAAAGGTTATATTCGCTGCCGGTATTAAACCGTAAGGTCCCTCTTGCTTGTGTGCTTGCATATGCAAATTTCTTGTTGAGGTCTGTAGGAGTTTGGATTGTGTATGAAGGTGGGATTGTGAAGACGGAAAAACCTAACGTAGTCCTTCGGATTGTAAGAGGATTCACCTGAGGTGGGTGGGTTTTTTCTTTCCGGTTGCTAAGTGGAGCATGCGTTTTACACGTCTTCATAAATAGATATATATTAATGTGCGTTGTTTTTCTTTTGTTACAACCTACAGATCACCTCGGTTCTAAGTGCAAATGTTTTAGAAGGCTTTCTGCTAACATCCATGTTAGGTGTTTAAGAAAACAAGTGATTAATGTTCTAAGAAGACGGGTGGGAAAACATAGTCAAGCCTATGATCACAGCATACATTAGAAAACTCAACAGGTTCAGGAATAAATTTAACATCAAATTTAGCACATTTTTAAGGAATCAGTGTGCCTACTGTTTTGGAGTGATATGAAGCTGGCAATTTTAGAGACCTTTGTATGTTACATTTCAATGTCTTCATTATTTTCAAAGAATAGATTTTGCAAATACTGGACTGTTTGAAACAGCCTCTAAACTTCTCACGAGGATTTAATCTTCAAAAATGCATGCAGATGTTGTTTTAAAAGAAAGTTTGCTCATTAAATTATTTAGTTTTATGGAAATTGATACACAACTTCAAGTAGATCTCTGTAATGGTCTCTTTTTTAAAAAAAAAGGAAGGTAAAATTTATTTCTGTTGTAGATAAATATATCTTGTAATCTTCTTCCAGTAAGAGACATCTATATCCAAGAGAGCAGTCAGCTTTCGTCATCTCTGTCAGACGAGATCTGCTTTTATGAAGGTTTGGCTGGAGCATAGAGTCCTGTTGGCCTATGGCAGTGCAATATGACCATTACATCTTCAGTGTCCTGGTAAAACTCTTAGGTCTTGAGGACAAGTATCAAGATGTGGACCCTCTTAGAAAGTGTGGATTTTGGACATCTTCCATCTCCGAGACCTAATCGCTAGGTCACAAGGTTGGCATTTTGGGTTTTGCCAATGGAAGTAGAGCCAATTGTTGTTGAATCTATTACCATAATTAAAACTCTTAGAGAATCGCTGGGTTATTTACATCTGAGTAATTCTGATACAGCTTTCATTTTCTTCTTTACATCGTATAGACCGATGTTCAGTTTGCTTATCCGTGGACAACAGTACTGAGCAAATGATAAACTTCTGAAGGTAATTTCATGCTTCTGCTCCTCTTCTCATCCTGGACTATGAAAATGTTGATTTCTTGTGACTGCAGCCTGTGACTGCATGTAGGCCATGAATGAACTGATTGCTAGTGCTCTTGCTGGTCAGCAAGAACATGAACGCTGAATAGAAACTTGCTTTGCACTTGCTCTTCTTTCTCCCATTCAGTTGTGGCTACTCTTTTAACATTGGTCGTGGTTTTGTAACTTCGATGCTGCATCTGCTGGAAGTGCCTGTTCTCACTCCTACCAAGAAGTCATAAGGTGAGAGGAGTGAAGTGCTGATGTTTTGCAATTCAGTGGTTTCCTTACTTCTCTCCTGCTTCCTTTTTGAGCCATTTTTGAACACGAAATAGCTCCCAGCAGATGTGTTGTCAATAAGGAATAAGAATTGATTAAGATTTACCATCCTCTCAAAGCTAAATAGCAACTAACTTACCTCCTGCACCTTCTGCAGAAATGCCTGGAGGAGTCATTAGTGAGGGGTGGCTCTGTCCTGATTGTGCGTTTTCCCCACCCTGCTCCTTCTGAAATGCCTGTCTGTGGAACACCGGGACCTAAAACATAAGAGGTTTTTTTTTTTTCTTCCCCCCCCCCAGACCCTTGGTGGGTTTCTTAAATTTGTCCCCTATATATCCCTCCCTTTCTAAGATGGCAAAACTAATATATTTTTCTCCTAATACAGTTTCCCTTTTACCTAGAAACTCTATATAGACTCCATCCACTTCTCAAAGATGTGTGGCTCTCCTGGCTTAAAACTATTTGAAGTATAGCATCCTATTGTAAACCAAATAATCTTTTCCAAGATCTTAACTCAACCTGACTGACAAAAATGTTCTGTGTGCCTTCATGACATTCCTTCCACCAACATTACTAGTATTATATACTCAAGTAAGAGGCACAGGGTAAAGATGGCTGGCTGTTGTAAAGTTGTCATAGCAGTGCAGATGTGTAGATCCCAGGCAGATTTAACCAGCTTCCAAAGTTAGCCAATAACAATGTGAAGACAGTTCCCCAGATGTGTGCTAGTGGTATAAAAGAACATCATTTGGGACTCGGTTCAAATAAAAGCCGTAACTCCTGCTTCATTCACTCATATATCACTGTGCTATCTGTTTTCCTATGGGTGATAACATACCTTAGCAGCTGAGACTCCTGGCTGTTCCCTTTTGAGGGTTCTAAACTATTAATTGTTTCTTTGATTCAACACTCAACAAGGTTTCGGGGTGGGAGGGGGAGGTGTCTTTACGTTCTAAACCTTGTGACATAGCCTTGTTTCTCACCTTTCTTATTTCATAGCTTTGCTATCTGTAGTACTCCACATCATACATGTCAACACCAAGTTACAGCAATGACTAATTTTTTAAAAACTTGCTTCAAGGGTCACCCGTTTCCCAGCTGTGAACAAAGGATGATAGATCTCTTCCTTGCTTCAGACTCTCATCTTCTAGAAAGTTAGGTCCCTCCACACCTCTTCCAGACTGGTATTTGCATGGCTTTTCAGTGTTAGGAAATAATCTGCCTCCTATATGCCAGAGGAAACTGCTATGGCTAGTGCATCCTTCCATCTTTTAGCATTCTTCATCTTTTTCCTCTTTTATCAAATAGCTCAAGAAGTTAAATCATGTTGTAGTGAAGAGGTCCAAATCCTTAAGACAATCCTAGGTTTTAAATGCTTTAGTAAATACACAGGGCGGGGGGCGGGAAATATCAGTGCTTTGGAACAGAATTTCTCTGGCTTGCTGTTGTGAGCAACAAAGTATGCCTTGGACACATACAACCACATACCGGTGGCTTCAGCTCCCATGGGCTTCTTTATATTCTTAGCTATGTCATGTTTCCAGTATACCAGGTTACCACTGGACTGTCCTTTGGCCCCAGGAGCAAGATAATACCAATACTACAAATTTCCTTAATAGGAAATTTTGTTCATAAATTCCCTACTGATAATAGCTAGAGCCTAAAAATGGTGGTCAGAATTTGACCTTTAAAGTAGGTATTGCAGTAAGTAAGTAAGTACACTTGCTAAAAATTATTCTTTCTGCTTAACTCTCTGTATAAAAACCAGAGAGATGAGAACTGCCAAATAACATGTGAGTACCAGTCTGCACTAGTCGTGCAGGGAGTTGAGATGCTGTTGTGGAGGTCCTGGATGGTAAATGGGAAGTTGCTCAGAGGCATACAATACCATACAATAGGAAACAATAGTTATGGATGCTAATGTCCATTGGTTTGAGCACCAGTAAAAATAGCAAGAGCTCTAAATGCTAGGCCTTCTGCAGTCTGTGGGAATTCAAACCTGAAGCAAATGGCTTCAAATGGTGGGACGCTGACTCTCTGCAACAATCTGGACACTTTGCTAGGGAAAAGGAAAAGAAGGAGTTACGCTTTATAATGTCTTGAGCACTGGGATTCCCAGAGGAAGATGGAAAGAGGCGGGCTGATCTCATCCCTGCTCCCAGGGCTGCTTCATGGATTTTAGTCAATAATGTTTAAATGTAAAATGTAGGAAGCCCCAGGAACAGCGAGCAGAACCAAGGACTTGTTCTTCCCAGAGCAGTCCTCTTTTTGTCAGGTTCCATTTTGTTTTTTCTCTGGGACCCGTGCTTACAAGTGTATGGTGAGATATGTACATAACGAGCCTGTAAGGTGGTGTTAACTTATGCTTCAATGGATTAACCATGAACTATGCTTCTGAGTAAATTGGAATAACTTGCTTCACCTGACTTTAGATGGGTATTGTTAGATCTGTAATCCTAGTCATTGAAAAGAAACAGGTCAAGTAAATCACATCTTTAAAAACAAACAACAAAAAGACCCCAACAACCCCCCACCACTACCAGTTCTGGATTTCTGCTGCAACATGAACCGTATTTTAAACTTCACTGAGTATCCTGACCGGATCTCCGCCTGCCTAGTATGACTAGCTCAGATGTGAATGTCCTCACTTAATCAGATAAATACCAGGCCCCAGCATTTGCTTACACTGACTTGTGCATGATTTAGGTAATGAAAAGTTAGCTCTTAATCCTCTCTCCCCTTCAGAGCTTTAAGAGACTTGCTAAATGAAGCAAGACCTCCCTGGCCTCACAGGTGTGTGCATTTTGAATATTCATTAACACAAATAAGAGAGAGTTTTCCATGTTTGTTCAAACAGGCTAAAAAACCCAGGTGGCTCGGATCTGGGTCTTTCAGCATTACAAGCATCCCTTAGGTCCTGTATCTGTTTACTAGGAATCTTGGTGCTACCATAACTGGATGACTAAAAGGATAATTTCTTCAAAGGGTCCTTTTACCTGACGGCTTTTCATTTGTAATGACAGGCATAGACAGGGCATGTTACCTGGATGAATTGGTTCAGAGAGTTTTTTCTTAAGGAAATTTAAAATTTAATTTCAAATGTTATAATGCAGAGCAGTTGTGTTATTTCTCATGGTCTTAAAGGTATCCATACGAGACAGAATATCTTGATACCTTTAGACAATGTGATTGAGTATTCACAATTCAAGAAAAGATGCCACAATCAGCATCTTTTAAGGAGAAGCCATGCTGGATAACAGAGGGGAAAAAACTTATTTCTGATGACTCCTCATACACACATTCTGTTTGGCCCATGTCTGTTTATAATCACATAATGAATGGAGATTCTGTGTCTTCAAATTTCTTTTGTCATCTCTGAATCATTTTCCAAGCTAAAAATTTGGTATCACAGGAATCTGTGAGACTTGGAAGCTCTAGTTAAGCAGACTTTCAGATGAGCTACTTTTAATGTGAGAAACTGTTTTCCTTCCTATCTTCTAAGTTGTCCCCTGATTTTTTTTTTTTAATTAGGTCATGTCCTTTTGTGCTAACACCCTTCTTGAGTTGCTTACAAAGCAGATGAAGTTCGGCAGTCTTAGCATTTGTGACCAGTAGCTGGCTTGTGCATAGGCCCTGTGTTAATGGCAGTGGTCCATCTTCTTCTCTTGGACAGAACTGTGAAGCTAACGCATTATTTAATAAGAGAATGAGAATGGAGCATCTGTATCGGAGAGGGGTGAGGGGGTGAAAGCCTTAACTGCTTGTACTCTAAATGATTTGAGAAAACTACTTTCCGCTCGGTTGTGTTTCTCAGGTTGCCCTTACAGCAGACTTGGGGATTTCACTGGGGGGCGGGGAGGGAAATGCCAATGGTGTCACATCAGTTTGGGTTTTCTGAGCCCACCTACATTAGTGACATAGAGAAAATAATTTCGTATGAGTTCTCTGTCTGTCTTCTCAGGGCAACTTCATATTTCCATCTAAACCTTCCACTTTCCCTTTCAACATCTGCCCAACTCTCACAAGTTTTTTCATTCTCTGTATGTTGAAAAACCTCTGCAAACGTATTTTCTTCAGATTAACTAACCCTATCAGGGTTTTCCACTTTTACGCCTCTGATGCTATCATTTAAAAATATACATATATCTCAAAACAGTCTTGTCAGATCAGTTTTGTATTCAGATCTAGCCTCCTCTGCTGGATATATGTATTCAAACTTAGTTCATTAGCCTTTTTTCACTAATACAGCATTACTAATTTGAGCTTTCTGAAGTGTGTATATAAAGTTTGGTTATAAATATGAACATGATTAGTTTGTATCCCAGAAGACAAATGATATTTTTATAACATTCTCTCATGCTTAATTGAGAAGTATAAATCAAACTACAGTGTGTAGCGTAAAGGAATTCACCTCTGAGCTTGAAAGTCTTTTTGTGTTCTTTCAAACTAATAACATCAGACTTTTGAAATATAAAAGCTGAGTTACTTGTGTTTGTTCCGTTCTTTGGAGAAATGTGTTTATCTTCGGTAAAGATGGTATAGCCTGTATTAGGTGCTTAATAACACATTCCTATTAATTTGATCTGGAATTTATGAGGCTTTAGTTATACCATAGGTATGTAGGTAGATCACACTAACTTTTTTTTTTTTAAAAAAAAAGAAAGCAAGCTTGACAGCCCCCCGCCTCCACTCCAATCTAAACATATGCATTAGGAAATGCCTCTTCATTCCAAGATGCAAGTACACTTTCCTGCACCAAAAGACTTCTGAAGCCTAGCTAATTCCTATCTAGGTATAAATCAATGTTTTTCTGAATTGTCTGAGGCAAGCAGATATACTACTTCCATTCTGATTCAGGAACTGCAATTTAAAGCATTTGACATTCTAGAGTAGATACCAGACTAACTCCACATTATTTAACATGAACAATGTAATTCTGAAGTTCTGCAAATACTTGATCATACAGTCTAGAAGCTCTGAAGCACTTAAAGCAATTTTCATAGCTTGACTTGCAAGATTGATACCTTATGCTCCCAAGACAGGATTTCTAAGTAAATGATTTATTTTAAAAACAAAATTTAAAAAGCAGAGCATATGAGCTTACCTGGATTGAATTTGCTATATATTTGCACATACATAGAGCCATGCAATTAACAGTGTAGTAGTAAACTTTCTAAAGTTATGCAAAGGAACATAGCTTGTCCCCAGTGTACTCCTTTATCCCGGGTTAGTGTGTGAACACTGTGGCAGCCTCAGGTTTATGTAGTGGTGTGTTGGGGGGTGTGTGTTTGAGGGGGGGTTATTTTTGTTTGTTTTTAACTTAACGGTCAACTGAAGGATTCAGGATAGTGTGCATCACTGTGCCTACCATCAGACCTGTGTACAACCATAATTTCTCTACTTTGGTTTTACATTCTTAGCCTTTCACCTTATCCTGTGCAGAATATCAAAGTAATTTATACTTAGCTCTTTGATTAATGAATTAGCAGTTGTGTTGGCAAGAGAAGGTGGGGCTTTTTTTATTTGGTTTGGGGTTTTTTGGTTGGGTGGATGGGTGGGGTTTTGTTTACATTTTTGTTCTGTTTCGTTTGGTTTTGGTTGGTGGTTTTGTTGGTTTTGGTTGGTTTTTTGGTTGGTTTTTTTTTGTTGTCGTTTTTTTGCAAGTCCGATTCTTTGCATTTCCAGCAAGGAAATGGTAAAACTTTTGCCCTTCTGCTGGCTCTTCTACTGGAAATACGTAATCATATGATTTACTTCACTTGACTCAGAAATTAATTCATGTGTTATAAACCAACGTTCACAGAAGTCTATGCCTAAGTGAGAGGTGGCTAGCCTGTCTGCCCAGCTCAGATTCTATTTACCATAATGTTTTAGAGTAATTAGCATGAAAGAAGAATAAACTGTGAGTTTTAATATTATTATTTTCTGTTTCAGAATACAAAATGTTTTGGATAAAGGTTGTTAAAAAAAAAAAAGCATAAAGTCAGACATGTTTGGATTTTTTTTGTCCCCGTTTCTTTTTTTTCTTTTAAACTTTGCAAAAGGATTACATTTTAAAACTTTGTCTGTCTTACTACTTAATCGTAAAAGATTATTTTGTGGAACGAGTTGATGGGGGAGATGACTAAAGCAAGAATTCAAGGTATGTCTAACATTATGGTTGGACTAGATGATCTTAAAGGTCTGTTCCAACCTAAATGATTCTATAATATTTTGGAGGGAATGCCTATTACAGAATGGAAGAGTAGAGGAGAAGCTCATAAATCACTTATCTTTTAACCTTTACAATTCTTAGGATAACTGTTCTGAATCCAGTAAAACTTCCACAGGGAAAGATTTCTTTCATTACAGAAGAGTCTTAGCATAATTTTTGTCTTTTTACCACTGCTATAGCTAACGGAATACATTTCAGGCAAGAGAATGGTAAAATGGGGTCTATCTGTACAGGTGATGTTGGGACAAATGTTGAGTCTGTAAAATAATAATCCTAAGTCATTAGTTCCTCTCACAGTCTTTCTGCTCCTCCTATGGAGGCAACTGCCTCAACCATCTTTAAGAGCTTAGCTGTAGTTGTGAAAGTAGAAATGTGGTAATAGCTTTTGCTGTTCCTCTGTTAGTTTTTCTTCTCAGTAAGAGAATTGCTGGCTAGTGGCTTTTCCTCCTCTTTTGGATATGGCTTAATGGCCTAACACCTTTCAGGTTCAGCTTAGTTTCCCTGAGGATGCTGGAATCTACTTCTGAATACATATGGCTGACAACACAGCCCCAAGTAAGATTGCACAATTAAATTGGCATCTAACTCCTTTCACTCATGTGAAAAATACTGCCTGTTCACATACGTACTTGAAACTATAAAAGTGCACCCATACACAGTGATATGTAATCAGTCTGAAAGAAGATGAGAAATCCTTCATTTATAGACTAGTTCAGACACTAGCCTTGTAGGCAAAGGTTTTCAAATATAGCATGTGACAGTGTATTACTGTTTTGAGTGCATATTAAATCACATACACAGTTTTATCATTTTAAAATCCTTTTTGCACAGGTCTTATAATTCCAGACTACTGTATTCCGTAGCCTTCACAAACTGGATCATGTGAAGGAAGAGAGCAGTGGGAACTTAACTTCTAACATGGGTCTTTTCAAGTGGCTTTTCTTCTGATTTATGTAGTGGGGTTTTTTGCCAAGTTGTTAAAGTATCTGATCAGATTCCAACTTGGTACTCTGTGCAGCTTCATAAGCAACTGTGCTGATACAAATGAAGGGGCAGTGTGACTACAGAGGAAAAAGAATGGCAGAGCAGAAGGTGGGACCGCAGTATCTTAAACCAATGTTGTTAACAAAGGCAACACATTAAAATGATAGCCTCACGTGGAGAGCCTGAGCAACAACAAAACTACTGTTCATTTCAGCCTGTCTTGGTTCTGTTAGCATTACCTAATGCAAAACAATGTTGTCTTGTGATTCCCTGCATGTAGTTTTACAATGTGAACCCTGTTGATCACATGGTAATTCCTTATCCAGCTTTAAGTATGGCCACTTGCAACAAAGTGTTAAAGCTTCAGATTTTGTTGCAAGCAAGCCAACTTCGGTGTTTCTGTTCTGAATGTTAAAGACACAACTAGTTTTGTAATGCTGCTTTACTGGTCACTTCTAGTAACATACTGCTCATGAGAATAGCAACCGTTAGTGTTATAGGGGAAAAATCACATCCTCATGTTTAGCACTTCCAAGCTTCTCTTTTTACCAGGCTGTTATATCTCCAAATTTAAAAATTTTTAGGCAGCTTTGGAATCTAAAGGATTATGTTTACTTACTAGCTGTTGAACAGTAACAGAAATAGGAGATTAAATGCAGTATTATCCCTTCTTGTCTCTATTTGGTATTCTGCAGTGTAAATTGGAAGCGCTTTCAAAAAATAAAAGGTAACTAAAAGATTTGGCCATGCAGTACATGTACATACCTGTTCACTGTAGAAACAAAAATTCATATATATATTAGACAAATTAATATCCCCTCATTGAGACAAGAACTGAGGAAGAGATTTTCTTGGTTACTACTTCAAATTATTATTGAGAAAGAACTTTAAACAAGCTTTGTACCTATTGCATTGCAAGCAATGTACCTATTGAACGCCTAAAATAACTAAGTGAATATATCATACCGTTCTTTGAGATGCCAAAGCTATGAAACACTAAATTATCTTTAAAAAAAAAATATGGCAGAAGTTAATCACAAAAGTGTTCTACACCAGTTTTGTAGTATGGTGTCTGAACTCTTTAAATACATTTGACAGTTCCATTATCTCTTTTAAAACAGACAGTTGACACCAGCAAATAAGGTGAAATTCACTACAAATTACATCAGTTCATTTATGGTTGAAATCTTCGTGCAGTTAAGATAATTTCTGTATGCATCTACTTACTACTGTAATGTGACATTTTATGAAATAATGAAGAACCTCTAGTGTCATATTTGCCTACATTTATCTCATTTTAATCCAAACTCCAGGTAGCTCACTGAGATGATTTAAAAGAATATAGCTGTCTGTAATGTTATAAAACATAAACAAAAAAAAGATAGCTGAGAAGCAAATTTGAACAGAAGCATCACTAGCAAATGTAAACCAGGAATATACATACAGAATCCATAATAGCTTACTACAGAACAAAAGAGACACCTATATCTTTCCAAATACCCCTAAGAGAAAGTCATTCTGGAAAGAAACTGAGTATGGTAACTTCATAACGTGTTATTTCTTAATACTTGATCATTTAAAGTGGTGATGGGGGGAAGACCAGTGATACTTTTTACCTGTTTAGAGTAGTCAGCATTTATGGAGATAAAAGGCAAAAAATAGGTCAACAAAATTGCTATATAAATAAACAATGAGTTAGTGAGCTCTACAATAGTAGAAGCAGGGTGTAAAGTAGTCCCAGAGTGAGAAAAAAAGAAAAATTGCAAATATTTATGGATATGCATGTTAGTGTATAGTTCAGTGTATTCATCATATTCCTCAGTTTATGAAAATATGGTATTATCTTCTGTATGTAAGAACAATTTTAAATGGTTGGCAAATGAGAAACATGTTTTACCTTTAACATGTTCTCTTTTTAATTGTTGTGTGCTACAGTTTTAAGTAGGTACAAGAAAAGTATGGCCAGAGAAAATGAATGTCTGTAAGGAGTCAAATGTGTTTGATTTCTAATCCCAGTCTGTCTCTGGATTTCAGTGTGTCTATTTTTGGGGGGAGGGGAAGGAAGGAAGGAAGGAAGGAAGTTTAAAAAAATAAAACCAAACAAAACCCTCTCTTCCAGTGACGGAAGAGTGAAATGACATCACATGTTCACTGTTAATACTATGTATTGCTGTGGATATTTATTTTCTCAAATAAACAGGCTTTCCTTCAAGTAGAACAAGAGAAAACTCATATATGCAATATCAACCTTTATATTATCCTTTACTTCAACCTTTAGCTCCTTTATTTTATACTTGCCTTTATATAATATACTTAATTGGAGATAAACTCTTAATATAAAAAGATGAGAACAAGAATATTAAAAAAAAAAGGGTTTTTTAGAAGTTGAACTGTCTCCTAGAATTTTATGTCCTTAAAATACAGAGTTGCTTATTTCCAGAAAGCACCAAAAATGACACACATTTTAAGGTATATGCCCTTTATGCATAGCTATTTTGTGACTAGAACCAATGATGGCTGTTGGAATGGTAGACAGTATGAAACCTCTGTTCAGAAGACTGCAACTCATGCTTAAAGAAACTACTGAAAGTCTTTGACTCAGAGAGGTTTTAAGTCACAAAACTAAATAAATACTAAAATTTGTAAAAACTTGTCAAATGGTACATAGAACTTGAAAACCAAAATAACAAGTTAAGTTTTTGGGCTTCACAAACCTGAGTTAGATGGTATCACAAGAGACCCCTTTCTGTAGCTATACGGATCAAGTTGTTGGATCTTAGCCCTGAATGCTCAGTCTGAATTTAGTACTTTTGAATGTGTATTGAAATGGTTACATTTACCACCTACCTAGCTGATGTACAAAGTGCTTTCATTTTAGTAAAGCTTATTCTTTTAATGAAGTATTTTGAGATCACAAAAAGATGGGAGAATTAAAGAAATGCCTCTGATGCTAACAATCTAATTTCAGCAGTTTGTGCAAAAGAACAGCAATTCAAAATGCTGTATTCGTTGTATTTCAGTTACCTTACAGTTCATTAAATTTCAGTTTTTAAAACAGACACATGGCACTTGGGTACAACAAGTGAGATTACACTCAGTGATCTTTTACTGAGAGCTGACAAAGAGTAATTTGGTCGCTATGCAAAACATACCAATTTTAGATTAACTACCATCATAGTGCAGCACTGATGTCTACAGATGTAATGTGAGAATTTTCAGAAATGCTAAGAAATGGCAAAACTTAAAATGTATCTGCATATCGTAACTGAAAGGAAGGTAAAATAGAAAAACATCAGTCTGTGTTCTGTACTCTTTCCTGTTACCACCTTTACAGAACAGAAATTAGGGCTGATGTTGCATTGTTTTCAAATATAACACTTTTCATCTTACTAGCCAATTAATTTAGGTAGTGTTAAGGACTAATCAACTTCTGCTACAAAATAGTAAAATGTAATCTATTTTATTGGCAAAACATTAAAAGCGGATGAGTCCAAGAGTTTCAGGCCAAAACTCTTTCCTAATGTGTACTGTCCTGTTTGTATCCAAATATTATTGTCCATTCTGCTTGTTCTGCACTTTTCTCAGGCCTGTGGTAGGGCTAGAAATGCAAAGGTCAATTAAGGATAACTTTAAACTTGACTGTTCTTCATAGCTCAGGATATTTTCTGTGATTTGCTTTTCATTATATATAGTTTTTCTTTCATCAGTGGAAGTGGAGAGTTGTATTTAATGACCTTACTTTTTGCTTAGCTGCAAGGTATTTAATTTTCATTTAGTGTTTTAGCTCAAAGCCAATCTATGATAGTGTATTGCGCTTTTTTTTTTTTGTCATCATCTTACCTGTCTGCTAGTTGGATAAACTAAATTATTCAGTATTTGTGGAAAACTCTGTAGATGTTCTATGTGCAGTTTATTTTAGGATTACTTTTAGGATGACTATTTCTAGCTAGTGTGTGCTTTAAAATTTAAAATTAGCAAAAAAAAGCAATATGCAATTTTAACGTTTGGTTCTGATGTAACTACTGAAATGCAAATGAATACAATGACTTTCCTTAGTTCATACCACTATGCGTTTTTTTTTTTAAAAAAAAAAAACTACAAAAAACCAACCCCAAACCCCCTCCCTTAAACAAAAAAAAAAGTCTAATTCTCCCTAAGAGCTGTCTTCCACTGCATTACCCTTTTGCAATGCAGACAGAATTTCCTGTCCCAGAGAGGCTGTGAAGCTAAATGACTTGCAGGTGAAACAGTTTGGGAGACCTATGGGAAAGTCAGACATGCAAATAGTTGGCTTGAAACTGCTGTTAGCAACTGCATGTAGCAGTATTTCATCCAGTGGCTAGGAGTTGTTTAAGGTCGAGGATGGTGCTATTGTTATTAAAGAGTGATGCGGTTAAAAAAATGGCTTTTGCTTCTATTATAGAGGTATCAGATTTTTAAAATTACTAAGCAAAACAAGGCTTTTCTAATGCTTTTGTTACATTTATGTCCTATTTCTGAAAGTTCTATTTCCCAGGAGTAATATGTGCTAAAGAGCAAGTTCTGTCTACTGATTCCCATATAACAGCACAAAACTGCAGTGTTTTGCTTTAAAAGTGGAGGGAAACAAACCACAACTTCCTCGTACTTTTTTAACTAAAGTAAACATAACTTCAGGAAGGTGTATTTATTTTTTATTTAGCTATAGAACTAGAATTACATAATAATCTAATGCACAAGAACACAACATATATAAGCATGTGAAGTGTTCCTTAACTAGGCAGCTCTAGCGATGGCCTGGGAGAAATGGGGTTTGACATTTTTATGGCTGTGCTGTGACGACCTGGGGCGACATGCGGAGACATTACCGGGACAAGTGAGACTAAATTTCCTATCCCTTGCTTGTAGCAGAATGCTGCATCAATTTAATCAAACCATTGAGACGTAAACGAGCTTACCTAATGAGACATGCCCAAATGAGTTCTAACCTTTGCTTGTAGCGAGCTCGCTTGAACGGGTAACCGGTAACTTAAATCCAAGCAAGGGTTAAACTCGTTCACGTGTCTGCACTTCGCTACTGAACCAAGTTTCTGAAAGCCTCAGAGAAATAGGCTGGAAATGCTGTTGCGGAGGTGACCGGTTCTTGCGGTTCTCCAGGCTTTCAGGGAGGTGCCTGTGCTTCTCCCTCGTTTGGCACGGATGCGAGCCGGGTTCCGCGGCGCGGGGAGGGACGAGCCCGGCAGGCAGGTGCTGCCCAGGGGCAGCGGGGCCGCCTCGCTCCCCGGGGCGCCGCCGGACGCCCGGGGCCGCTGCCGCCCGCCGCGGTGCTCGGGCCGGGCCCTGAGGCGGGGAGCGCTCCCCGGGCCGCCCCGCAGCCGGAGCCCCCCCGCCGGGCGCCGCTCCGGCCGTGCGCCGCGCCCGGAGGGAAGCGGGCGGCCCCGCTGCCAGCGCCCGCCCGCCCGGGTCGGGGTAAGTTCGGCGCTCGGGGCGGGCGGCCCCCGGCCCGGCGCCCAGCCGGCCCGCGGGTGACGGGAAGGTCGGCGCCGGCGCTCTCCCGCTCCGCCCCGCTTCTCCTCCGCAGGGTTCCCGTAGCCGGGAGGCTGTCAGGCCGCGGCGCGGCTCCTTTTACCTCAGGGAGGCTTCCCCTGCGCGGGCCGGGGGCTCTGGGCCCGCCGCATCTGCGAGCCCCGCCAGGAGCGGAGCGCGCCTTCCCCGGCGCAGCCTGAAGCCCCCCCCCCCCGCGAGACGGGGCCCGCGGGGAGCGGCTGTGCCCCCCCCTCCCCGCCGCGAGCAGCGCCCCGCGCCCGCTGCCCGGCCGCTCCGAGCTCTCCCGCGCTCCCGAGCCCGCGCTCCCGTGCCCGCGCTGCGCGCGCTCTCCCCCGGGCGGCGCTGTGCCCGCGCCCCTGCGCGATGCAGTGTGGGAATGGCTGTGGCGCTGGGGTTGGCTGAAAGAGGCGGCCAGTCGAGGTTTAATGTCCGCCATGTTGGCCGTGGCGTATTGAGCGGAGCCGGAGCGGCGGAGGAGAGGAGCCAGCGCCCAGCCCAGCCGCGCCAGCCGGCGCCGCCGGGCCCCGTGTCGGAGCGCGCCCCGCCCTGCCGGGGGAGCCCCGGTCCCTCCATGAGAGCGCTCGGCGGGGTCCGGCTCTCAGCTCGGAGCGCTCTTGCTGTCGCCCCCCCCTCCCCAGCCGGAGCCGCCATCGCCGCCTAACATGAGCAAACTGTCGTTCCGGGCCCGGGCGCTGGACGCGTCTAAGCCGCTGCCCGTCTTCCGCTGCGAGGACCTGCCCGACTTGGCCGAATATGCCTCCATTAACCGGGCCGTGCCGCAGATGCCCACGGGCATGGAGAAGGAAGAGGAGTCGGTACGTGAGACCCCCCCCCCCCCCTCGGCCGGGTCCCTCTATCCCCCCCGCACCCGGGGCCCCCACCTTCGCCTCTGCGCAAGCACAAAATGGCCGCCATCTTCTCCCCGCTCTCCCCGCCCGCCGGGGGGGGGGGGTGGAACCCGGGGAGGGAAGGCGCCGAGCCCGGTGGCCCCTCACCGCAGCCCCCCCCAGGGCTTTCCTGCGGCCCCCTCTCCCCCCAGCCCGCGCCCCGCCGTAGCCGGCGGCCCTTCGGCGAGGCCCTGAAAGGCACAAAGGGGGTCACGTGATACCGCGGGCGGCCGCCATTTTGTCTCTCGGTTCTTGGGCCGGGCCTGGTGCGGCAGCGGCGGGGAGACGGGCCCCGCGGCGCCGTGCGCGCTCTGCCCCACCGGGGGGCGCTGCCGAGCCGGCCGCCGCCGCAGGGGGCGCTCGGCGGCGGGTGGCGCGAGGAAGTTGTGGCTGCTGGCGCGGGAGCGCGCGCCGGCCCGGGCCGCCCTGGCGGGGGCGCGGGGAGCGGCGGCCGCGGGCCCGGGGTGCGGGGCGGGGAGCGGGGCCCGGGGTGCGGGGCGGGGAGCGGGGGGCAGAGCGGGGCTCGGGGCTGGCTGCCGGGGCGTTGTGTGCTTTGCCGGCATCCCCACGCACGTGTTGTGGCGGCGTGCGGCCTCCTGACGGGCGGTAGCGCTCGGGCCGCCGCCGGTCTGCGCGACCCCGGCGGGAGCGTAGCGCCGTGTTCCCGGTGTCGGGCTTTTTTTGCTGCCGGTGATAGGGAGTGGGAGGGTTTCAGTTGTAGGTTTATTTGAAAACCCTAGAAGTGCCTTCAGCCAGGCGCGGTGGGAGTAAAACTGTGATGTTCGCTGAATGGAAGCACAAGAGTCGGTCCCGAAATGCTGCTCAAAGTAAGAAAATCCGAGTTTGGAGGGCAAAAGTCTATCACTTCGCTCTCAGTGTTGCTGTCTCAGTGGAGAATGAAACTTAAGCCTTTTCGAACTTCAGGATCATTTAATCGTTCACTCAACACGTTCCAAGATAGGTCTAACATTTAATAGCTGTTATCGCTGAAGACCCCTGCTGAAGTGCTTTATTTGTTACTGTCAGTGTTTGCAGATCTTTAATTATTTTCTTAGTATAATCAGTTGCCCACATTTGTGCATTAAGCACGGCAAATAGGAGAGAACTGTAGAAATACGTTATGTAAACAGGTTTTGAAATTTAGCGATAAGAACAAACGCAACAACTTCAGAGTCTTGAGTTTTGATAGCTGTCAGGCTGCCATTGTCCTTAGAGGGTGACAGGCTGTGAAGTTCCTGTTTGTATTTCTAGATGTAGCAAACCTTGACTGACTTCTCTCAAGCTTAAAATATATGTATTTTCTTTAAAGGTAGTTTTCTCTTTGTGACACTGTTGCTCTAAGTTAACCGATTCTGTGAATTTTTATGAAATTTCTTCAGCCTGAATGATTGCTAAAGCGTAGTACTCTTTGCATGTTGTCGTCTTCATTCAGTAACTACTCTGAGGCTTTTCTAGTAAAACTGCCTACCGTTTTAACATAATTCAATATTTCCAAGTCCTGTGCAAGTCATAAGTTGCTTTAAGCATCCACTAAAATGTATATTGTGAAGTGTGAGGGGTGTTTGTTACTGGGTTTTTTTCATGGTTTTGTGTGTTTCGTTAGTTTTTTGTGGTTTTTTTTTAATTTTTATGAAGGTGCTCAAAACTTTAGCACGGTATCCATTTAGTAATGGTATTTAAGCATAGGTAGCAATGCTTAAATGCTCTAGTGTTTGTTTTGATGCAGTAGATGTATTCTGAATTGATACCTGTAGATTCTGAATGAGAGGGAGCACCTTTAAATTCCACTTGTACCAGAATTTTAAACTTTGTTACATTTGCTATGATACTTGCTTGTCGAGTTGGTTTCTCCATTAAAGTGAGCAAGTGTGCATGCATGCATTTATTTATGTAGAAGTGTCAGGTGGCTGTCTTTCTCTTTTACTGTTTGCCTGGCAGTTACAAGTCCTCAGGCTAGAAAATTACATGGGGTAACTCTATGGTCTCCATAAGCCCAGAGAGATATGTCCTAGCTAAGGAAAAATAGTCGTGGGCAAGGGAAAATTTTTAATGTAATTACAAGATTTGTTTCTGTGGTTAACATGATGCTTTTGTTTACTAAATCTAGCTTTGAGGGTTAAACTTCAGAGCTGTAGGTGCAAGTAGACACTTTCCACAGTTAAAGTTTGCTTGTGCCTTTGTTTTAAAGATATGTGTGTACACACACACCCCCAAGACAAATTTGTTTGCCATTGGTAAACACAGGTGTCTTCCTGAATCCTTTTTGGATCTTCTTACATAAAGTAGTTGATGTTAAACTCTTCCCCTTCTCGTTTTGGCAAACTTGCTAAATTTCCTTCCTTCCTTGCCTCTTGTTGCCCCAAAAAGTTTTCTCTTCAGTTTTATGTTGGTGTGACAACAAAGAGATGTGGTAGTTGACTGAAGTTACGGCAAACCTCACAGGTTTAATACCCTGCTACATTCTGTTTCCCCATCTTCATGCCATGCAGAATTTTGGGAAGTTGGGAGTTGTTTTTATTATGTAGCAGTTGAAGACTTGAGTTAGAGGCGCTTTTTCCCCTCATATTTACAAAAATAATAGATATTTTGTATTATCCATTTCTTTACAAACAGATGGCAAAGTGTCTGTAAGAATCTGGGGGGAGGGGGCGTCGGCTTCAACTCGTGTGAACAGGCATTTATAACTATTTTATAAATAGAATTCTAACGTTGCCTTGAGTTTTGCATAAATGTAATTTTAAGTGAACACATATTTGGAGTTAAGAGCTCTCCTTTTGACTAAATAACTTTCCCTAGGGAAAAATGCAATCAAAGATATTTAATATTCAAGCATCAAGTAACAAGATATTTAAATGACTAATTAATGTTTTGATGCACAAAAAGGAATCCATTTTGCTTCACTTTCATCTTATCTTTCTCTCATCCTGTTCCTACAAAGAATAAATTTGGAAAGTAGTGCACCTTCATTCTTACAACTGGAAACTTAAGTTAAGCAGCGATGTTCTGTAAGAATCTTCTGAGGAAAACCAACCTTGCTAAGTTGGTCTGAGTTCTAAAATATGCTGTTGATAAGAGGGATATAGTAACTTTAAAAAGAAGTGGCAACTAAGGGTATTAAAGTGATGTTAATTCTGTTACCTAGTAGAGTATACCTTTCTGCTTAGTGAGTCATAACTTCAGTTAGTGGTTTTATTTGGAGGTAAAAAGACTATAGTAAAAAGCTTTTTGGCACACAGGCAGCAGTACTTGAAGTTATCAAGTGATACTGTGTTCTGACAGTTGGTTTAGCTTCCAAGTTTCTAGGGTAAACACATTGTGGCTGTTGCCAAGTCTGTTGCTAAATCTACGAAACTAAGAACTATCAGGAGACATATGCATCTCAAAAAAAAAAAAAAGGGGGGGGGGGAAGCCTTCAAAATGTAATGACACTTATGCAACACTAAACAACCCCGGGATTATCTCAAAATCCTGTTTTTGAGCAAAACACATCCTTAGGGCTGTAATTTTGAGAACCAAACAACGGGCCACTGTTAATAATATAGTAATACAGATTGGGCTAACAAGTCCATTTTAATTTATAACCTGAATAAAGAAGTAGATGGATCACATTTGTTTATCCTTTGTGAAGGATTTTTTTTAAAAGGTGTTAATTTGTGTGGCCTCTTGTGTTTTTTGAGGGGGGTGCTGCTTTTATTTAACTGGAAAATCAGGTTCTAGACTGAGGCAGCTGGAAAAGCAGAGCAGAGGTAACTTCAGTTATTTGAGAGAAAATGCTTTACTGGAAAAAATAAGACAGACTGAAGCTTTCTGAACGTGTTTGGTAACTTATGTTTCAGAAAGAAAGCGTGCATAGCTTTACAGGCATCCTAGATTTGATGGCTTCCAACCAAAGCAAGGAAAACTAAACTTGTTCTCCCTGCATTTTTCAAAAGGAAAGGAGATAGGACACACACTGCATCCCCAGCCCCTAAGTTCTCTTAGATAAAAAAATAGACACTTAGGGAGGTTTTGAGACTTTGTAGATAATGAAAAAAAAAAATATCCTTGTGGAAAATTATTGTGAATGTAGTTTGTTTTGTTGTTTGGTTTTTTTTAAGAGTTAATAAAAGAACAAAGCCATGTGTTTGAAGCACCTCATATCAACATTTACAAGGCATATTTAAAATGTCAGGAAGTGTGAACTTATCTGAAGCAGTGCCTCAACAAAGATTAGCGTATGAGCAGAGATACTTTTAATTAAGTGCCCTAGTATACATCAGAGAAATAAGTGATCTAAATAGGGAAATACGGCTATGTTGATGACATTTCTACAGTTAATAACATTCCTATGGGTATGGGAATTATGGGTTTGAGGTTTTTGGTTTGTTTTTTTTCTTCCTGAGTTTGTTACACTGATGTAAATGCTGATCTTACTATGGTCGTGCTAAGGTTTTGGATATTGTAGTTCCATTTAGTCTTGTGCATGTTCAGATGCACATTTTCCATCAGGTAAACTTTTCTAAATGCCCGTGTGTCTGTCCGTGGTGTTGAGGCAGGGGAGAGAGTATCAAGTGGTGAGAAGTCCTGTTGCTTTATTGTATTACTCTCTTAACTCCCTCTTATGACTAAGCTCGTGGTCCGGTGATTAATCTTAGCTCTCCTCTTAACTCTGGAGTAGCAGCTTGCTTGTCCTGCTAGATTTCTGCCAGACTGATGTACTATGTAGAGTTCTTTTCTCAAGGTTCAGAGTTTAAAATTTGAGCTTGCTTTCTAATTTTAGATAGTGTTGCTAGTAGCAGATAGAAGAATTAAGCACCCAGAGGCTGAAATTATAGGCTGTACAGGTGTTCATTCAGTTCTTACTGTTTCCCTTTGTGTATGTGTTATGAAGTAACTAACAGGTTGCACAGAAGGTGGAATTAAGTCTGTGTGTGCAATTGTCATCTGTAAATGCTGTCATACTCTGTTACCTGGTGTTTGAGTAAACTGTTGAAATAGTTTAAAGTGTGATTTTGATCTCTTTAAATCCATAGTTGTAGTTATCTTTCCTGCCTTGGCTTTGGGGATATGTAAGAAAAGCTTGTTTGGTAAAATTGCATTATTAGACGTAAATACTCTTCTTCCCACCGCCCCCCCCCCCCCCCCCCCCCCCCCCCCCATTATCAGCATGTAGTCAGTATTTGCTAAATGTGATAGAAGACCTGATGCAGATAACCTAATGTTCATTCAAATGCTTTGGAACACTTTAAACATACTTTCTAATACGTTGTGTCTTAATTTAGCAAATTAAGTACTAATTTAGCAGAAGTGCTACTCGGTTAATTTCCCATTTACTCAGTTTGGGTAGGCTCAAGGATGACATCCTCTCCGTAAAACTGCCTTGAGCACAGCTACTGTAGATCTCTTCTAAGCAGTACACGCACAGAAAATACGCCTTTCTCCTCCCAAATCTGTGCTGGAGGCATTGGGAGGCTGCCGTATCCAGATTCTCTTGCTTCTGAAACAGCTGTTTTTACCTTACCAAGGAAAAAAGCTGGTAAGGAATGTACAAGAAGGGACCAATATGTCATCACCATCTAAGCCATGATGAATTTACAAATGTGTGAAGTAAGTGTATAGCTGAGGTATAGTGAGTCAGTGTATGAATGATCTTGAATTACATATGTAAATTTCGCTAAAGGTCCTGTAGTCTTTTTTGTTCATTACATTCTTGCCAGCTTTAGAGACTGCACTCTGTGTGCTTCCGTAAAAGTATGTATTTTCTTCTAATTAAACAACTGCGTACATGGTGTCCAAGTATTCTGAAAATAACCACTGCCTTACTGATGCATGATTCACTGATATTAAGTGTTTTAGGATCTTGTTAGGGGCAATTGGAATTATATGAGTGCAAAATCATAACAGATACTGTAACTGAATCATCAGGTTCAAGTCTGGATTGTTTGGGTTTTTTTTTCTTTTCTTTGATGGAGAGTTAGGAAACTCCCTATAAAGTTTTTAGCTTACTAAAAGAAGAGAATCTGCACCCCTACCCCACCCCTGTTGTAGAGGTCAAGTATAATCTTAAAACAGATGAACTGAACTCTGTTAGTGGTCTCTTGACTAGGAGAGCTGAAACATTAAAGGATTTTGAATTAAATGGGGAGAGTAGAGAAAGGTGTTTTACATACTCTTTGATTCAGGAGTCCTGCAAACTGGAAGAGTATTGTTTTTCTGTTTTTGTCATGTCGCTTTTTCTGCTCGCTCATAGTAGGAGGCATTAATTTTGTATACCAGTCTCATCTTTTGTTGTGCTTAATTCTAAAAACACTGAACTCATAGATCAGATTCCTAAGAGCGTATGTGTTTGATAATTTGATGGGAGGGGAACAGAGAAACAAGGGTTTGTTGCAATTTTGTCTGAAGCAACAGTCTACAAACACCTTGGTTCAGAGCTGGAAGAGATTTTTCTGTGAGCTCATGTAATGGCCTTAATTTTACCTTTTAGTTTGGTATTGAGCTTAGTAACTTCAGATATACATGGGTGAAAAAGATCCGAGATCCTTAGAGAATTTTGAGAGAAAAAACGTGACAGCTCACCACAAATAGGGCCAAATTTCAAGTGTAAGAAAACTCCCATACCATGTCAAAACATTCAGGTGATGAAAAGTGTTTGTTTTCTTCCCCCCCCCCCCCCCCCCCCAGCTACCAACTGCTTAAGTAATAGTGGCAGCTTACTGGATATTTCACCTTCAGTTACACCAGAGCTTTCTGTTCCATTGTGTTCAGTGTTGGAAGGTATTCTGTGCACCTGAACATTCGCGCAAGTTAGGAAGTCTGGCTGATGGTGAGGAGTAGCTTCTGTAGTGAGCAATTTATGCACTGCCTCTGACTACCTAAAGAAACTCATTAATTCTGTGGTGTGAAACTTGCCTGTACCAACAGTGTTTTCCTTTTGAAGTCAGAGGCATGGTGGTGGCAGATTGGTGGAATTTGAGTCTGGAATGAATGCCCATGCTAGTTTGAAATCAGAAGAAGCAAAACTTACTGTGTTCATCTAGGAACAAGAAGTATAGATTACACCTGTGGGATTTGACAACTTCCTGGAAGCTAGCAGTTCTGTGTAAAAGTTCAGGAATCATGATAGATGGCCTGTTGTTCCGCCATAGAGAAGTCAGGCACTAACTTGAAGTCATGAGCAGGGGGCTGCCATGAAAGTGGTTTGATAATGTGATGTTAGTTCTGTATATGGTGTCAGTTAAGCATGTAATAATGGTGAAGGTGTACATGTCATGCTGTAAGGTAGTGTTGAAAATACTTAAGGTTTCAGAAAACAGCGAGAAGAGTTGGTTGATCATTGGTGCCTTATGCGGGTGAGAGGCTTCTCCAGGAGGTCCAAATTCTGTTCTGAAATGATGGAGGACATGAACTGGCCAACTCACTTTGGAAGAATTTCAAGTCAGGACGTTTGTGTCCTAGGTGGAGGATGTTCTTTTTCTAGTTTGTTTATCGTCTGTATGAGTTGTATATGTATATAAAAGCAATTTAATTCCTCCTAAGCAAGCTGTTCCAGGAAAGCTAAGTGTAGGCTGATCTTAAGGAATTAGTTCAGTGTATGCATACTCAAATTATTTTTAACCTTTTCTTAACTTCCCAGTAATTGCACAAAGAGAAGGCATGTAACAGCAGTGGCTTTATGCATAGCAGGGTTAACTACAGCAAGACCAATTGTTCATGTTCAAACTTAAGATAAAAAAGGTTAGACTCACTTAGTACTTGTTTATTTACAATGAGGATGGTTAACCATTAGAAGAAATTAAAAATCTCTCTCAAATTATTTACATTAAGATGGGGGTGAAAAACCCACAAAGATAACTTTGTTAGCAGTACTCTTAATAGCATAAAAAGTAATACAGCTGGCAGGGTTTTGGAGTTAGAGGAGCTTATGTCAGGGTAAACTGTAAGTCATTTTAAAGCCAGGCATGAATGGAAAAGCTTTACCTCCTGGGAATTTTCACAGCCTGTCTCAAGGAGGAGCCCTATAAGGTTATCTTCCTGACTGGTTTTCAGATTTGATCGATCATATAATGGATTTCAGTGAAGGATTGGGTATTAATTGTATGCAGTAAAATATTAATAACATTAATGATGGGAAGGGGCAATAATTCAGTAACCTTAATGTTTGAGAATCAGGGTGACGTGGTGTTATTTTTCTTTTCATTTTAATAGCTAACATCATGTATTTTATTCCAGTAAAACTTAAGTTGTTCATAGGAACCTGCCTAATATGAATTTGTTTCAGGTAGGAAAAAAGTGTAATGTGGCAAGTCCTTAAATCTGCTAATGTGTGGGGTTTGTTTGGTTTTTTGGTTTTTTTTTTTTTTTTTTTGAGTAGACCAGTTTGCTTGTAGGTGTCTTGATGGATAGGTATGCCATAATTATATGATCATGTTCCTCAGAAATGTATATGCAGTTATTTCAATATCAATTTGTAAAGAGCGTTCAGTGTGAATTTTGAATACCTGTAAGTTAATACATTACTTTTTCAAGTCTTCATTTTAAAGGAATGTGTGTATGTGTGTGGGAGTCTGCTCTGCTAGAACAGAATACTGTAATTCACTGGCTTTAGGTATATGTAATAAGTTACTTGTTCTTTTTCCACTTCATTTTCACTTTGTACTTGTAAGAGGAAAAACTAGCTTTAATACCAAGAAGTGCATCAAATGACTAATGCATCAATAAAAACGCTGGCTGCTGCTTTGGTGTCTGTATATATCCTCTTCCTATTTAATGAGCCTTTGCGTACGCTCTGCTCTCCCTTCCAGCAGTGTATGTGTATTTCTGTGTATTCAGCTGTATGTATGCTCAAGGACTAACCCTGTTCTGGGAGGATCCTTCTGGTTAAACAAATATGTGAAGGTGAATTGCATGAATTGAGGATGGAATAAAAGTTTGAAAACTTCCTGGTCTGTCAGTTTCTTCAAGCACAGGTACTTTGAGTGAGAGAGGAAACTATCCTCTTAAGGTTTTAAGTACCACTCTTAAAGATTTGTTTCCTTTATGTTTAATCAGGAGTGAATAAATTAATGCTTTTTGAATTGGAAGCTTTCAAGAGGGTGGTGTTGGAAAGGATTGCTTTCCAACATCTGATTACATTCATACCTTTATACCAATTTCATGACTTCCAGGTTGTTCATTCCTAGTTGTAAATAGAAATTAATTACAGATCTTGTAGCCTGCCTGGAAGACTTACCAAGCTTACATTCAAGGAGAGAGATTTGTAGTAAAGGCTGTCCTTATATACACACTTCTTGCTACTGTCCGTTTTCTGTTATAATTTGAAGAGCTGTGGTTTTCAGATTCTTCACTGATCAGATGTCTGACTTGAAGCATGGCTGCTAGGAAGGCATTAGCTTGGGAAGTTGAATTCTGCATAGGATTCTGTTTCCAGATTTTCCTTTTCAAAACTTGAGGATTTTGTGCAAGGCTGTGTTGTTATGAAAGTGTAATGATTGTGCGTTAAAGATGCAGAACCTGTTTTGGAAGGGGAAGGAGGGTGCAGGTTGCTTTGCCAAACTCTGTTGATCTGTAATGAATCTCACCCAAAAGGCCTTTTTCAGCGTAGGTATGGAAACACTTTACGTAACTGGATTTTTTTACTCTTCTGTCTGTGCCATTATCATTCCCCATATTAGCCTGTTTACATAGTACATAACATCTTTTCTTCCAGGTGTTTCCCAAGATTTAATTATTTGAAATGTCCCATTCTCTTGTGTTGCTAAATTCTCTAGTTTTGTTCTCCTTCTTTAAGTTTCTTTAAATGTTGGTGATAAAATTGTATTCCTAGTTTCTTCTGTAACTTCATGTTTTTGCTTAAGAAATGCAGCTTTTAACTGTGTGGTAAATCTACACACACACCCCCACCCCCTGTATTAGTATTTCAGCAGGACATGTCCTGTGTGCCTTTTTGATACTTGGTTTTTCTCACTACTTAAATACAAGAGAAAGAATTCTGAAGAGAGTGGCAGAAAATAGGAACTGACTTCGAATATTTTACAGTGTTGTAATCTGACAATATTTACAATTCAGTAACCTAGATATATCTCAGGAAAGAGCTGAATTTAAAACAACAGGATGGTTTTATTAGAAAGTTTAGGAGTAAGGCTACAGGTAAGAGCCAGCTTGAGTCTGAGCCCTGCAGAATTTTTGTATTTTGTACAGTTACTGGAATCCTTTAAGTGGGTTACACAAAACTGTTGGATCCTTCAGATGCTTATGGATAAATTTATGCACTCTCTCCTTTTTCTCAATGATTTTTCTTTTTACTTTCGTGTGTTCTTTGCCAAGCCTGATGACCTTGTTTGCCATTCTCTTGCTATTTATTTTCTGTTTTGTTAGAAGAAAGTTATGATTAATATTAGTGCACCAGCTGTGCTTTCTGATGAAGATGCTGTGGTCCTAAAGGACGCCAAATACTATACGAGACTGTTCAAATGTTACGAATAAAGGTAGCTTAATACTCACAGTCCACCTTGGGCAACTAATGTATTTCATCGAGTTAGAACTTAAGTCAATAGGCAAGACTGTATTTTCTTGCTGTTTGTACGAGGGGAAAGAACTTGAGCTACCAAAACTGAAGTAAAAACAGCTTCCCTTTTTTTGTCAGTAATGTAAGGTTTGTTCAGTGAGAAAAAAATATGTGTGGGAAATTAGTGAAACGTGAATGTTTACAAAGTCCCGCTGCCTAACAAATCTTTACTAGAGCTGTAGGATAGGAGTGATTAGCAGAACGTTGTGTTGCATGTGCATTCTCTCAGCCTTCCTCTGAAGGAGAGGTATTTCCTCTGAGGTGTCTTGGCTTGAAGATATTTAGAAATGTGCTTAATGGTAGCTAAACATTGAAAACAAATTTGGCATGTCTTGGGCTGGAACAGAAAGCAGTGACATTTTTTTATGATCTTCAGGGCTTTATTGGAGGAAGTTGTTGCAGTTAATGCATTAATACTTACGTCTGGCCTGGTTTTCCATAGCATCTGTATTTTACTGCAGAAGGACCTTTAGCTGGTAGACAGTAGTTGTTAAATGTTGTCTTGGGAGCTTTAGCTGGCTTTAGTTGGAGTGTGGGCTGCAGGATATCCTAGAAATAAAAACAAAACCTTAGCATTGATAAAATCTGGAGAAACTGGTAAGGGAAGAGAAGCTGTGAAGTGCTCCTAGTAAGTTTGTGTTACTGAGTAAAGTGTACCACAAACTATCTACTAGCTATAATTTCGTAAGTGTTAACATCATGGGTATGTTGCGGGACTAGTCCAGTCAGAAGATAACAGTTTTGTCATTGGATGGCAGGATAGTATGTTGTATCCAGTGGTTGACTTAACTCTGTAATTTGAAAAATTAAAGGAGTGAGATACCTGACATTTTATTTTGGCTTGTATTAAATTAAATTCTAATTTCCCTGGTATAGTTTTCTGGGGAAAAAAAAAAAAAACCTGAATGTTTTCCAATGTTAGTTGTCCTATGAGTATCATTATCCAGTCTCAGCTGTATAAGTTTGACCTCTTACTTGACCTGTGCTCAAGAGAACTCTGGATAAGAAGCACTTTTTTTGTTAATAGAGAAGGGGAAGATTTAGCAATAAATTTGCTGGAGAGAGTCCCTTATCCCAGACTGTTTTGCACTGTGGTCAGGAGTGTATGTACAGTTCCCTTCTATGTTTATACTGGATGTTTGTCTTGTTTTTGTGGTTTATTCCCACCGTTAACAGGGAGAGTGAGTGTGCATGTGTGTGTTAGGCTGAGGTGTAATTTCTCTTCAGATGGTCATAGAACTAAATGCTAGCTGAGAAGTTTTGCTCTTTGGATTGTTTCAATACTTTGCTTTTTCACACTTGTTAAATATAAAATACACATTCACGTTACTTGAGAATGTTAGTATTTATTGCTGAGGATTTGAAGGAAGTCAGACCACCACTTTAGCAGATGGCACTGTCTGCACAGGTGGAATTGGACGCTGAGGTCCCAAGCCAGCTTTTGGCAGCAGTATCATTTTCAGGGATGGAGAGAACATCATCTTTCTTTGGCTTACAGTTACTGAACTGCCTCTACTAGGTCAAAATCTTTGTCATAATACTGAATAGATGGAGGAAGTAGGAATACATAGCTAACAGTGCTTCATAGGGTAGTTCCCTTTAACTTACCGGTTGGGAAAGGAATAAAACACCTACTTATGGAAAAAGCTGTACAATACCGTGTATTTGAGAACTTCGAGTAGTTAGTTATCAGAACAAGTGTGCTGTTGTCAGAAATACGCAAAGATGCAAAAGAAAAACATTTGAAAAATCTTTTAGGTGTCTTCAAGCTATTACTATACAAAGCTCTAAGTATTAGTCTTGAGGACTTTTCTTTCCATATTTCAGCAATGTTGTGTTGATAAACCTAAAGGAAACGGCCTACTCCGACAATGTTGGGGCTTAAGTGTGGTCCTAAATACCACAGAGGCTTCTTCGTGATAGCAAACAGTGGCAAGTACTTTGTCATCTCTGTTAGAATTTCTTGTTAACAACACATTTTACGTACATCCGTAGTTTTTCTCGCCTTGCATTATGAAGTTGATTTTGTTTTCTATTGATGAGTTACTGTTTGGTCCTTTGTTTTCAGCATGGTGAAAAATGCAGGAGTGATAACAGAATGATCAAACCGTTTAATGTGGTAAGCGGTATGAAACTGAGGCTGTAATTGGCAATTTAAAAGCATAACATGTTAGGCAGCTGTGAATTTTATTATTTAAGAATGTATGCAGTGTCAAGTTGATGGTTTTTCAAGATACGATGTGCTAAATAATCTTTTATAAGTACACTTGTTAATGGCAATAGAGCTAAAGTAGTTCTTGCACAGAGGGACATGATGAATTCATGCAAAGTACAAAATCTCACTTGCATCCTCTGGTAGTCTACATGGCACTAAGTGGTGAGAGGTAGGATGTCTAGTGTAAGAGGATATTTTCTGAAGCCCTTTAAATGGGTTTCTCTGCTGATAATGTGGGCTGTATTCTTGGATTCTGTATTTGAGAAGGGCACAAAGTCTCTAAAATGTCTATTACACTTCAGTATATTAATATAAATGTATATATTATATAGGCACATTAAATCATGGATATTCATACCACTGTAACTTTATTCCCCTGTAGCCAGGAATTGCCCATTAAGAAGCAGCAACAGCCTGCAGCCGCACATGTGGTGGAGAAGCAGGGAGCTCTGTGTTGTGACCAGCAGGATGGGGTTCAACTGTTCTGCCTATGAGAGGTGGAGGAAATAGCATATATCTCTTCCTTGAGAGATTGCGTGTACTTAATTTGTGTGTGGGTAGAGGCTTTTACTAATGCAGTAGACAGAAAGAGTGAAGACATAAGGAATGATGGAAAGGTCTGAAGGTTTTGTGTTGGTGTGGTATGTTTTGGGTTTTGTTTTGTTTGGGGGGGTGTGGTTTTTGTTTTTTTAAATGAGGTCATAAACTGACTTGAATACTGGGTAAGTGAAACATGTTAAAATACCACTTTGGGAGTGGGGGACACCACCAAAAAAAAAAACCCAAACCCCACCAAACTGGAAAAAAAAAACGAGCAAAAACTTGGCAGGGCTAAAATTGATGGTGTGGCCTGAACTAACTGATGCTGTCTCCTTGTAAATCACGTGCAGTAGTCATGTTTTGTCCCAGACACTTAACTCTCACGGTGTGCACAGAGAGAATAACAATGACAGTTACAATTGCACTGAGCCTACGAGTATTAAGGAAATAAATGCTTGTCCTTATAGTAAACCTTTCCCATTCACCTCTGGTCTTCCTTCTTTCCTCCCCTCCTCCATATGACTTTACTGTCTTTCACCTTTGTTGTTCAGTGTTTGTACCAGCCTTAAAAACAAGTTTGATCGTAATTGCACATAAAAGGTCATGAATTCAAAATGCTAGTCTGTCTTGTGCTTTTAAAGGCAATCTGAATAAACTTGAAGATTACAAGACACCAAGAATAGCTGACCTATAAAGAATAATGATTTGGTACCTGACTCATAGTGTGTGTAGCACTCTGTCATTCAAAATATATTTTTACTGATCACGAAACTTTAAGTTGGTATTTTGTCTAAGCCTTTCAGCCTAATGCAGCCCTCTGTTCTACATAGTGTCTTTGTGCGTTCAAATGTAGCAATGTTTATTCTAAGCCAAGAAAAGTGTCTAAAACGTGTAGATTTGCAAACTGAAGACTGACATCTGCAGCAGGAAATACATAGATAAGCTTATCACAGTGGTGTAATCTTTGGAAAATCTATTTTAAGTTATTCAGTATTGCACTGTCACCATCACCATTGAAGAAGCACTTTTCCACCTTCGTGGCATCAGACCTGAAATTCTGATCTGTTGTGTGTTGTGAATACAGAAGCTAAGACAGTTGAGTTGAAAAATATTGGTAGGTTTTACTTGCATTTTCCTGAACGTATTTTGACAAAATTTAGTTGACTAGAGCTATTCTATGCTAATTGCTAAGTAGGTTTCTTCTTTACTAGATGCCTTATGCATTATAACTCTTGAGTATGTCTCTTCTAGTGTTTGCACTTTGTGGGGGGTGGTACTTCAGTTTTCCCAAATGTCTTAGCAGCTCCCCTGATACCTTGCTGTCTTGGTACACGGAAAAGCTTCTCTTAATAAGAGTTACAAACTACAATGCATTCCTCCCCCCCCCCCCCTCCCCCCCCCCCCCCCAAAAAAAAAAGTTGTAGTTTGGAGGAATGTGAGATGGGAATTTTTGATACCACTGACACTGACAGTTACTCAAGGGCAAGGTTAGGTATACTCTTTGCCAGCCTGTGCATATCTGTGCAGCTCACGTTTCTGCTCATGGCTATATGACAGATTATTTCTACTATGTGTTACACAGAGGAATAAAGTATTTTAAAATGCAGATATTGTGGAGACTACAAAAGTGTGCTTGTTTAACAGACTAGCTTTTAGTCATTACTATGATTCACCATGCGCTTTTTCTACAGACTTTATTTCTTCCCTGAAGCACTGAAGTGGATAATGGTAAAGGGGTTTTTTGTTTGTTTATTTTTTAAATAAGCTTGATAGTTTAAGGTGACGCTCTGGAAGCTTCTTTAGTTTGAATTTTTTAACTGAACTCTTGTATATGAGCTTTTTATATAGAATGCACATGTGACTTGTTAAAAGGTGCTTAGACTGTTGAGGTTGTTACGGCAAACTTCTTTTTGGTTGTCTGACATGAGGTGCTGAGCCTGAACATGTGAATGAACAACTTTAGGTGGATGTGGACACTTGGTTATCTTTATAATGGTTTTGATGTTTTGCTGTCCCCACATAACTTGAATACCGTTCAAGTTTAACGTTCAGTATAAATATCAGTCAAGTTCTGTTCCTATTTAAATGTGAGTGACTGCTTAAGGTAATGAAACCGTACTTTACAGAAGAGGTAGTTAAACCTGACAAGTATTCCTTGTAAAGGAAGCAATATTAGGGGAAGGGACAGCTTTTGTAGTCTTGTGTGTTACAGACTCCATGTAAACCCCATGGTTCACTCACTGATTTATCTTTTTTATTATTATTTCTTGTTCATTTGTCTTCCCCCCCCAGCCAAAAATAAAGTTGCGTATGTGTTGGGTATCTCTCAAGCCTCTTCATTAACGTTAGAGTTGCATAGTGCACTGTGGACTAAAAAGTTCATAGAAGAAAAAAACAACAGGCTACTAAACACAAAGAGTAAAATAAATGTGGCTTGCACTCCCAGCTTCTGATACCCTGTGGCTCAGGGAGAGAACAGCTGTGGAAGTATGGCTGTTGTTTTTTGTGTTCTCCTTATTGCCCTTGGTAGGGATGCCCATGGGCTCCTCTTTGAGACAGTGTTAGGCAAAGTGGCATAATGCTTCAGATAAAATCCACACTTGTCTCGCAGTTAGTTTCCAAAAATGTTTCTGCATTCTTTGAAGAGTTTGGTTACTAGTAATGCTTAGCATTTAGGTTAGCCCAGTCAACCAGTTTGGATGTTTGTTTATTTACAGTCCTTGGGTAGTTGCATAGTTTGGTGTTCAGAGATCTGACCTTCAAGCTCCAGGTAATGCTGAGTTTTAGAGTCTTACTGCAGGTTCTGAGGGGAAAAATAGTAGCCCTAGATACTGTGTTTGAGATCTGTTTTTAATGCTTTTTAACAAAAGAAAACAAATTTGTTCGTAATTAGACTTGTTTTTTCTTCAGAGTCTTTGAGCGTATGTAGATCTGAGAAGCTGTTGATCTCTGCAGTTTGTGCGGTGTGGCCTGTGGAAGGGAACGTGTTGAAGCCTTCAGTAAACTAATACTGGGGAGATAGAGGCGTTCCTCAGACTGTTACAGCTTTATTCCCTTGCCTGGTGTTTTTCTCTGCCTTACCTGTCTTGATTCTGTACTGCTGCCAGGCTGATTAATGGATCCAGACTGAGACACACCTTAAGCGCAAAGGAGGGCATTTGGTTTAATGACGATCATTTGAAAACCTGGTCTGAGGAACAACTCCTATGCAAGGAGTGGTAGATTTATTTTTTCCATAGTTGACAAAACTTTGAGAGAAATGTAGTATAAAATTTCACCCAACTCAGTTGACTTCTTTTTAAGTCCTGTTGCTTGTCTAAATGTAGATTTATAACTTACCTTTAACTTCACCCAGTGCTGTGTATGGTATGCTACTATGATACGTAACTGGAATAGTTGAGGCTCCCTGTCCATGTTGGAACGTGCAACCCTGTGTGCATCTGCATATTAATATTGTTCAGAAGAGTAGTGAAGAAGAATAGAAACTTGTTTGCTGTGAAGTTGGGCTACCATGTTACTTGTTATTCAAATGACACTGCTTTTTATCAGTGCTCGGTGCTGTTAACAGTAGTATCAAGTCCCTGTAACCAGTAAAAATGCTGGAAGCCAAGTGTACAGCTTTTGCCATCCAGAATTATTCGAGTTGTTAAGCAGTATTGCTGACACCCAGTAATGTTTAAGCACGCAGCAAGGCATTGCTATGTCTGTCTTTTAACTTGGGAACTTGATACAGTTTTGTTATGAGTCAGCTGATGAAATGATCTTGAAGTTCCACTTCCATTTTCCCCATAGAAGGGGAAAATAATTTTGCTATGAAGATTTACTTGGGCTCTCCTAAATGGCTGTGTAGCTGAAACCTCTGATAAGGAAAGGTTAAATTATAAGGGCTGTTCTCATTCCGTTGTAGACTGTATACTGAAAGTTGTATTCTTGTAAACTGGATTAAATCTTAGTTTATTTTGTGTTACAGTCTGATTTCAGTGTGGAGGTCATGCCTTGGACTACTTAAGTAATACGTTAAAAGCATCCTAAGGTGTTCTTTAGAATCCTTTATTTAGGGGGAATTATTTTGTTATTAAACTATATTCTGTTTAATACAGATCCCTGAAATAATTTTGATATATTGCAGTCTCAGAAATTACAATGATACAGCTGGCACAGTGGCCTGTGGTAAGGACGGGGGACTTCAACAGGTTTGCAGTTAAGTCTGGAATCTTGTGAAATGTGGCTGTGTGGCAAAGTCACATGAGATAGGCTGAGCTGGTTTAACTGTGTTGGTATTGAAAAGAGGCAGTTCTACTGTTTCCCTAGAGCTTGCCATGGTCTTTGCAGTACCTGTCTGTGAAGTGATTTAGCTCATAGCAGAAGACTTGCCTAAGAGTAACTCTCCTCCCCTCCATGGGTTACAGGGCTGCATAGGCCAAGGAGTTCCATGAGAGCCAAAGTGATTACAGGGGAAAAGATGGAGAATTTTTATGGCTGTTACCAACGCTGAGGAGATGGGATAGCTCCTTCTGCTAGTATGGAGCTGTTAGCAATTCCTAAAGAAAATACTTCAAACTGGTACTGAGTCCTGTGGTTCTGAATGCATGTAATGCAGTGGCAATTTGGCAAGCAGCCAAGTCACTTCAGTCTTTTTAGGCAGTCTGAACAAGATCTGTGACTGGGATGATTGAGGTGTTAAATCCCATTTGTGAACTATACTGCGTAATTAAGGTATGTGTTAAATAATAGAGTTTTCCTGGTGCCCAGGGTTCCTCTCCAGCATATCTTGAGCCAATCTCATTCATTTCTTCATCTCTGCCTGTCTGTTTTCCACAGTAATTTAAAATACAAATCTAATTTCTTCTCAGTCTTCAGGTAACAGGACAGCAAATCACTTTCCATTTCTTTTCGTGTTGTCGTGATCCCTAGTACTAATGTTGTTAGACTTCTGGGTGAGATGCCCTGTATGTCCTCCGCCTCCCTGCCACCACTCACTGAACAAGTGTAGCAGATGAAAATTTCCCCGAAGTTGTAAGTAATTTTGCTGCTGGAAGTCCATGAATATGGAAGCAAGATTTTTCCAAGAAAAGGGCAGACTCCTTGCATACTCTTAGAAGTGTCTGATTTGAACAGGGGGGAAGCAGTCAGCTATGATGCTCAAGATGGTGTGGCTGACCTAATTTCTAACCAGTGTTCCAGATAAAAAGACTAATAATTAGCAAGGTTTCTTGATAGTCTGTTAATTACAAAACCATGTATTTTTAAAAGTGAATTAGATCACACTTTCACTGAGCAATTGCTGTTTAATTCTATGCACCTATTTTAAGTTTGCATTTGTAGCAGAGATCTAATTATTGTAGTAATTACAGTAGAATCCTTCTTAATTGACTACTCATGAGACTGACATCAGTTGGTCAACAGAAGCGATCTCCATATTTTTTCTCCATGTTTGGAATATGAAGGGACAGTTTCAGGCTCTGCTATAATAACAAGAGAATAATTTTCTCTACTGCATAGAACAATTTAGGGCATTGAGAGATCTTGAGAGCTTCAGAAGGGAAGATCTACAGCCATGTGGTTTGGGTGAACCTTCAGGCAGCTTAAATTGATGTGAGAAGGTGTTTACCCTGTGTCCATAGATACTAGTAGTCCTAATAGAAAGATGGGTTACGATTATTGCTTGCGGGGCAGGGGGGAGGAGTGATCTACTGTCTTCCTCAGGACCCATCACAGGGGGAGAGCAAGGCGCATGACATGATGCTGCTTTGACCCACCATTTCTGTCCTGTTTTGATCATGTGTGCTTGTTGTGACCAAATGTAAAGTATTGCTAACACATTATTTGATACTCATGTACTTGAGGTCAAGAGAGTAGAAGCTGCATTTATGCTTACTAAAGGTAACTGTTGCTTTGCGATTATCAAAGGTCAGATCTATAAGCCAGTATTCAGGAGTTGGGCTTTGCTGTCTCCAAGTCAAGGATCGTTGTAAATCAGGGACTGATCTTGTACCAGAATACCTGTTGAAGACTTCTGTGCTCTGCAAGGCAGGATCAGATTGCCCTCATCAGTACAACTTCAGTCAGGTTTGGAGCTCTTCACCAGCAGCTGTTTGGAAACAGATGCTGTAAGAAACTTGTCAGAATGTCTTTGCTGTTTTGCATGTAGTTATGTGTGACTGGATATGTGTGCGAGATAGTAAAAGGAAAAGTGTGTGGTATGTTTCTGTAACAAGTTCTTTTGTAATAAGCTGTTGTCGTGGTTTAGCCCCAGCCAGCAACTCAGCACCACGCAGCCGCTCGCTCACTCCCCCTACCCCGATGGGATGGGGGAGAGAATCGGAGGACTAAGAGTGAGAAACACTCCTGGGTTGAGATAAGAACAGTTTAATAATTGAAATAAAGTAAAATAGTAATGATAATAATAACAATATAATAATAATAATGATACACGAAGCAAGTGATGCACAATGCAATTGCTCACCACCCGCCGACCAATACCCAGACAGTTCCTGAGCAGCGATCGCTGCTCCCCAGCCAACCCCCCCCCAGTTTCTATACTGGGCATGAGGTCATATGGTATGGAATAGCCCTTTGGCCAGTTTGGATCAACTATTCTGGCTGTGCCCCCTCCCAGTTTCTTGTGCCCCTGGCAGAGCATGGGAAGCTGAAAAGTCCTTGACTAGCATAAGCAGTACTCAGCAACAACTAAAAACATCAGTGTGTTATCAACATTCTTCTCCTACTAAATCCAAAACACAGCACTGTGCCTGCTACTAGGAAGAAAATTAACTCTATCCCAGCTGAAACCAGGACAGCTGTGAAGCCTGTTGTTCAGGAAGAAATGAGGATTTTTGCTTTCAGTCATACTAGAAGCCAGTAGAGTGACTTGCTGCCCTAAAGATGAGAAAAATACAAAGGAAATCTAGAGTATCTCTTAACAGTTTACATTGATCTAAGATGGTTACTATGGTTGTGCGTTCTGTACCTTTGCTTGTAGTATTGCTGGTGCTTGCCTGTCACTTGGTGAGCCCTTTCTATTGCAGCGGCAGATAACTACCACCGAAGAGAAAGTCCCACAGAAACAAAGTTCTGATGCCTGAACTGGCTCTAGGGAGGGGGAAGGAATAATGTTAGTGAGGGGTGGTGTAAAAAAACCCATATTATCTTTAATTTTTTTTGCCTGTAATTCCCTGAGATCACCCTCCATGATCCTCCTAATCTTGGATAAAAGTTGTGTCTGATTGGTAAGTTGCAGGGCAACTAAGGTCTGGTAATAGGAGGTGAAGGTGAAGAGAATGAGCCAGTTCGGTTTTATTCCTTTCTGTCTCCTTTGTGCACAGATTTAATTGGATTGAATCTGTGGACAAATTTCCTTTAGCATCACTTTACCATCACTTTGCTGGAAGAGGCCACCTTCCCTGATAATGCAGGTTACTGAGATTCTCCTGTGGCTGGGACAGGATATGTATCCCATAGCTCACTGAGCCAAGGGAGGGGGGAGGCTGGGGCGTGATTTGCGTGCAGGAGGTCATGGAAGTGCTTCAGTAGTCCCTACCATATGTTATGGGATGAGTTAGTCTGAATGGTCTTGGTGTGCGTGCAGCTGGGTCTCCTAGCAACTTTGCTGTGTTGTCCTCCACTGTGCTTCCACCAGTAAATGTTGCTCATGTGAGATAACCTAGGTGTAGGAACAATATTGTCCCTGTGAATTCAGGAGCCAAAAACCTTTGCCTTATAGCCTGGAATCAGGTTGCTCTTGTACCAGTTTATTGCCTCTGGATGACATAATTAACCAGTTCTGATGTGTGTTGTGTGTTCCATTTTCTTCTAAAAGAGTGTTGGATCACAAGTTGCTAGAAGGTAAAATGTGTATAAAAAAGACAGGTCTGTGAGTTTGTATACTTGTATGTCCTTGATTCTGTCTCTGCTGGGACCTGTTTTAGTGTAACTGTTGTGAACCTGATGCTTCTTGACAGGTACCTGTTGAAATTGGTATCATTTTTAGTTCTTGTACCTTAAACATTATAATGTGAGATGGTAACTTTGGAAAGCGCTTCTGTCAGGCAAGGGCTGGGTGTGAGACGATTCTCCCCGGTCATACTGATGTAAATCAGCAGGTCTGTGGGGACCAGTAGATGGGCAGTGGTTTGACATCCTTCCCAGTAATAACAGAATCAATTGTCGTGTCCTTTGGTATAGTTTTTGTATTTCAGAGGCAAAGATGTGACTAGGATGTGCACAGACTTGAACTCGCTCCTGTGGCTGTTTTAGAAGTACCAGTATTTTTAAAAACTCCTTCCACTTGCTGTGTATGGCTTCCTCTACCACTCCATCTTTTGCTTCCTCCAGCAAAGAGAGCGCTTCCTTCCTTAGTGTAGGCTTCGAGAATTTGGGGGCTTTCTGCTCTGCTCTATGCGCTGGACTTCAGAGTTGGCTGGTTTGGTCATTTCCATAAGCAAATGTGCCATAAATGATTATTTCTTTTAACAGCTCTGGAGTAATTTGGAGAAATTATTTGAAGAAAGATGAAGTCAAATTACAAAACAGTGGATTGTTTCTTTTGTTCTTAAGATGATGCACTCATTGCTACTGCAGTAACACTTTTTTCAATTTACTTTCTAAAATGATGATACACATTCTGTCGCTTTGGTTTGTTCAACTGTTAATGACAGGGTTATGTCACTTACTTTTTTAATGCCTTGTGTTGTGGTTATCTTACTTTGAATATAGTCTCCCAGGTGTGCTGCAGAGTAAATATTTCATCAGATATCTTTGTGCTCTGTCAGTGCCAGTTTTCTTTGAGAAACTGTAACTAACTTGGAATCCAACAGTCATGTTGCTAAAAACTTATTACAGAAATGTGGAAGAGGGCAAATACTGCTTGCTTTCAGTTGCTACGCTTCTGCTTGTTTCTGCTTGCAGGCAAGAGTGCCTATTTGTGGTCAGGTTGAACTGCAATTATAGTATTCTTTCTTTTATGTTCTAATTATTGTAATTCAGCTTTTTTTAATGTAGTGTGCTAGAAATGCAAGAAGTATGCAAGTACTAAACTTGCTTTGAAGAATTACACCTGTGTCCTTGCATTATCATTTGAGAGAGGTCTTGTTGCCCCCCAAAGAGAACTGAACAAAAGTTCCAATTCCTTCAGGCTGCAGTGAGAGCTGCTCTTCTGTGTTCCTGCTTTCCCTAGGGCCTTTGTTGCTGCCACCTTGCTTTAGATTATCTTTTCACTCTTTGATGTTTTGGAACATGCATGGCAATACTGATACGAAGAGTGGATACATGGGACAAACGTTGGTATCTTAAAATTAATAGAAAGGAAGACTACAGAATAAAGATTGGTGTCAAGATATAACTTTGCTTAGGAAATTTCTTAAGTACATCATGCCTTGCTGCATTCTAGGTATTCAGAAGAAGGGTTGCTGGTTTGGTGGGCTTTTCCTGTAGACTGGCTAATTAGAGTAAAATTTCTAAAGGAGGAATTTGTCAAGCTTTTGTTTGTTTAAACAACTAGCAGGGTAATCTGATAAGTGCTGGAATGTTAACTGTCCGAGTCCTTTTCTGGTCAGGAATATAGTGGGATGAATACGGTGCAGTTTCATGCTACTGGCTGGGTGTTCCAAAAAGTGATGAAGCTGCTCTTTTCCTCAGACACCCTCTGTCTCTGGGCTGAGTGCTCCTACTGCATCCCTTTGACTCTGGGATTGCCTGACCAAGCGATGAGCCAGTGTAGGAAGCTAACCTGATGGAAAATTAACTTGGGAGGAGGAGCAAGCAGATTTTTTAGGTTTTGGATGAACTCTTTGAATAGCTTTAAACACAAATTTGGATGAACATTGCTACAAGGTTAGAGGGAATTAAGTTTGAGGAACAGTACCATTGTTCTGAAGGTACTGGATCAAATTAGTGTCACAGCACACCCAACTCCCAAAGTTGTATTTCTTTTTATGTCAGACAGAGAAAGCAACTGAAGAGGAAAGCTTTTCTGGATGTGAGCCTAACTAATGGGTTGAAAATAATTAAATGTAAAAGTGGAAGGCAGTTTCAGTGAGAATAAAATACCTTCAGTAAGTATGTGTTGTGAAACAGGGTATGTATGAAAGATCCAAGAGAAGCCAGTTGAGAGAGAGAGAGGGGGAAGAAACTGTTAAGTCTCCTGTGTTCTTCAGTAGTTCAGACTGAGTTTTTGTAAGACAACTGTGGCTATTCCAATGTAGTTTCAATAAGGATACCTTAACACAGAAATCTGGATGCACTGAAAGTGGAAACGGATGGAATAGGAACAAATAATATGTGAACAATTAGTATTCATGTGGAAGATTTACCTCAAAAGGAGGGTGGGATCCATCTAGCAATGAATATGCAGAATAAGAAGAGAATACTCTAAATATTTGTAGTAAGAGGAAACCTTCTTGATTGTATTTGATACTGAGATGGTTGAAATGTTTATCTGCCATAGCTTTTCATGAGTCTTAATTTTTTTTTTTTTCCCCTTGGTATTAATTTTAAAAAGACTTTTTTTTAATTTAGTGATGAAGCTAAGCCGGTTTAACGGCTAGCTGCTACCAAAGGGAATCATCTTTCTTCCTCCCCTTCCCCACTGCCTCCCCTAGCAATTCAGGGAGCTAATTTGTCAGAAGACTGATTGTTTCTAATTGTTTTCAGGGGAAATAACAGGAGAGAGACGGCTTTCTGTGGATTTGATTCTCTAAGCTGTCATCATAGGTTCAGTCTGGTATAAGGCAGTAGTAATATGGAGAATGACAGCAAGGGGCACAAGGCCGCACCTTGTGGTGGTAGCTAACTGTTAGATGAGTTTCCTTCTAACATGACAAATTAGCCTTTGAGATTGACTAACCCACCTAAAATTCATGCTAGGAATTTAAAGAAAGTCTGAAATAAGTTCTCAAATAGCTGTGAAATTCTGAGGGACTGATGATATTCCAGAGGAGAAGGGAAAAGGCACTACAACTGTGCTGCTTTAAAAAAAAACAACCAAACAAAAAAAATCCCACCAAAAAGACCCAAAATAAAACTCAGAAAAATCCCAAACAAAAAACTCTAAACCAAAACCCTGTAACCAGCCTATTGAAAAGGTGGGAGCTAGAGGCTTACAAACAAGCAATCTTAACAGCAGTTCTGGAAGAATGGATAATGTAGATTATTTGGCCCCAGTAATTACCTGGAAGATACTAATCTAATCTCTTTGTAGAAAACTGATAGGAGTTTTTCAAGAACAAACCCCAGTTAATCCAGTGTAACGTCTTTCTGTGGCAGGGCAAAGGACCTAGTGGATAGTTGCATCTTGACTTTTAAAAAAAGCTTTTTGATACTGCTGTGTTATGCAATGAACAGAAACAGTATTGCAGAAACTGTTGTATAGTGGAAATATATCTGATTGGAGAACTGTATCTGGAAAAGGATGCACAGTCAAAGTGAAAAGATTTGGTAAATTTCTGAAGAGGGCTGTTTTTAAATGCCTGTTGGTATTTTCAGGAGTGAGTTGAACTACAGCATCTACGTATTAAATCAAGATAACATGATGGGCAGCCAGCATATTTGGTTAGTGTTTGGAATTCAAAATCATTCTGACAAAGTGAGGAAACCACTGTATTTTTAAAGGGAAGGCTATGGTTTCGGGTGAATGAGGTGTTGCATTTGGGTGGGAGTAATCAGCTGTGCAATCACAGTGGAGAATAGCTGCAGAATAGAAACTGTAAGCTGTACTAGGTTAGTTAACTGTAGATATTTAATGTTTTTTCATGTTAAAAATGAGTGCTTCCAGAGTTACAAATTGTACCTGATTATATGTATATATACACATATGTATATATAGGGGGGAGAGATGTGCTGAGCCACCAGCTGAGATGTTGAAGTTGGGGGCACAGTCGCTGATTTCTGTCCAAATACTGAGAACTTGGTGCATGGGGGTGTAAAGGGGAGGTTGCCATATCTGCTTATTTTCTTTTTATTTAGTAGAGTCTCTCTTGTGATGAATTGAAACAGATGTGAACAGCAGATGAGTTACCTGTTTCAGTGGAGGAACTATTATCCAGTTGCTTTCATAACTTGTGGGTCTACTAACACTCTTTGCTCAGTACTGAGTATTTTTGTAATTGGGATGAAAGTCAGGCAAAACTATGATTTGTGCTTCTGTTTCAAGAATGTTGTTAAGGTTTCTTTAAATACTTCTTACTGAAATGTGTTAGGAAATTAGTATAGACTACTGGTACTAACAGGCAGCACCCATTTCCGTATCAGTGATGGATCAGAGAAAAAGCATTTTTTTGTGTTTAAAAACACAAGTTGGGAAAAATGCACCAGGAATCCTTCATATGATTATAAAACCAGTAAGCCTTTGCTGTTATTCAAAAACCATTGGCTATTGCTATGTATTTGACATAGAATTCTACTATACTATATGGAAATAAAGCTTAATTCCCTGTTCTGCAACAGTTGCAGCTGTTGGGACAGAATTATTACTGTTTACACAAATTTGAGGTGTCCGGCAGCAGTGCTTCACTAAAAGGTAGAAAAGAAATTATTTTGTACCATAACCAAGAAAGAGTTTTAGCTGCCACATCTCCTAGGTGACGTGTCTATGCTTAACTAATGCTAGAGGATCAAAATCAGTCCAGTGAGGTTTTTCTTGTGACTGTGTGGTATATCTTATTCTCACTCTTAGTCTCTTTTTGTGAAGAAACTTTTTAACAGGGGACAGATGGGGGCGGGGAATCTCTGCAGCTTGTTTGAAAGTTAAGATAGGCTAAAATACTATGAATCCTTGCAGCAGAATTTTACCTTGAAGCAGGTTTTAGTTTGAGGCAGCACTAACTCTGCAATTTACAATAAAGCCTATTTTGTAATTTTCTTGGGTTTCTTTTTTAAGTTTAGACAAAAGATGTTAATTACCTTTATTGTACTGAAGAGGAGGTAAATTGAAGCCAGACAGACAAAGGTGTAATAAGGTCATACAGATGAACACTGATATGTTTTTACTTCAATATTAAAACCAATTATCTCTGCCACCCTTTCACTGCAGTTCTTGTTTCAAGTATTTTGGTAATCTGGTTTATAGCATCTCACTGATAGCTGTATTAGCACAACTGATAGAGCACTGGTTTACTGAGCACCTAGGAAGGAACATCTGAGTATAGAAACTTAAGAAACCAGCTTTGCTACTAGGGAAAAAATACCATGTTATATTGTCAGTAAACCATTTATATACATGCACACACCTTGCTGGGTGGATTTTTGTTGGTAACTCTGCATGAACTCTGCTGATGCTACTTACTGTCCTGACAGCACCACAGGAAGAATGGAGTGCAGTTGAATAGCAGTATTAGAAAATTAATGGGATTCGTAACGTTACTAATCTGTTACTTGGGTTGTAGTAGCAGATACAAATGTAATTTACTTTTAAGCTTGTAAAACAGTTGCAGATTTCTGAAAGTTAATTATTCTCACCCTCATGGTTTATAGTTTATTATTAAACTTTATTTGATGGATTAGGAGGGGAAAAAGGAGGATAATGGAAAGCATTGCAGTAAAGTCTTTAGGAATCATTTCTCTGTCTGGGTAAAAGTAGTTGCTTCCCTTCTTAATAGGAGATGATGGCAGGCCTCCTTTCTGATTTTCTGACATCACTGGCAATAAATGGCCATAGCAAATGCAGAATAATACCAGAGTGAATATCTGTCTGCAGCTACTTGCTATAATCTGTATGTGTAATCAATCTCAAGTGTCTCTCCAGAAATATGTAAAGATGGATTTATGTAGCTTGGTGAGCCAAGAACATGCAACTTGACTTACTAAGTTTAGTAACTGGAATGTTGTGTTTGTGTAAGAGGGAGAGCTCCACCTACTGGAAAATACTTCTAGTTATGGAGTGCATTTTGACTTAAGTGTGGGATAACAAATTTTTTTTTTTTTTCATGTCTGGTCTCAGGGATTTGGAGTGAGAGCATTTGCAAAGAAATAGACTTCCTTCAGCTTTAAAAAGTTTGAGCTCGGAAAATACTTTCTCACACTTTCATCTTGACTTGTTTTGGTTTTAGGAACATCATCTCCAACGGGCTATCTCAGCACAGCAAGTATATGGAGAGAAGAGGGATAACATGGTTATACCGGTTCCAGAAGCAGAAAGTAATATTGCGTACTATGAATCTATATATCCTGGAGAATTTAAAATGCCAAAGCAGCTGATTCACATACAGCGTAAGTAAAGTAATTAATTCATCGAAGTCTACACCAAGAACTTTGTTTTGGTAGTAGTTCAAGAGACTACTCTTAAATGTCTATTGAGCTCACATTGAGAGTGATTTCTGAGAATTAATTTTTTTCTAACATGTAAAGGAATAAGTACGTCTTACTGAAGAGGTATATTTAGTTCTTGATCAAGAAGTACATAGATGTCCTTCTTGGACATATCTATGTCCATTGATAGCACCGATGACTTGCAAATACGTTGGGATTTTGTTTTTGTTGGAAGACAGCAGCCATTCTGTTTGGATGTGAGCATGTCATTAGTTCAGATATTTTTAGAATGTTTTCAAAAGTTATCGTCTGTTGCAGAATTCTGTTGCATGGCACAATTAGTAGAATTTAAAAAGTAGTATCAGCTATGTAAACAGATCTCATGCCTAATTAACTTTGGTTAAATGTTAGACTTCTGTGTCAGTCTGACCTTCAGTAGCAGCCTAAAGTATTAGAGCATGCTGCTCTGCTCCTAGGCTAGGCAAGTGGAGAGACTAATACTGCCAGTTTTCCATGCTCATACTAAGGTTACACTTTTTCATTCTTCTTTCCCTTATCTAGTGGTCTAACAGCTGAAATGGTGACTTTTTTTCAGCTGCACTGTATTCTACCTATTTATTTATTCATTAAAAAGATGCTTTTCATGATGTGTTTCCAGGTGAACTAGGGAGATCTTGTTTTGAATGCAGAATGCTGAATTTTTGTAGGATATCATGGAATACAGAACAGTTATTTCTGTTCTGCAGGATGTTACTTGTATTTGTAGATGCCCTGCTTACACAGCATAGACCGTGCTGGGCCAGTTTAGTCTGACTTATTTACATCACAAAAATCATTGATGAGAGTATGTGTAAGGTCATTGTAATACAGTCTGCACATACTTTTGTAGAAGTACCTTTGAAGTGTGTTTGGGCTGAAGTCTTAATTGTTGATAATACAATACATAAAACTGCAGAATACTAGACAGCACTGAAAATTTTCACCAATCTAGAAATTTCTTCCTGAAAGCAACAAGGTAGAAAGCTGCTAGCTGGCATGACCACTAGTAAGCTTTCATTGTTTTAACAAAAGCATAGGCAAATAGATATCAACTTTATTCTTGATTCTTAATGGTGTAGGTTTTTTTTTTTTTTCCAAGAAAAAACTAGATATAACTTCAAAATAGCATTACTACAACATTCAAACAAATAATTTTTGTTTTGTCTTCAGAAGAATCTGTTGTGTACTCCAGACACTGCTACGAGAACAAAACATTTCTGTAGTAAAACTAATGTCAACTTTCACTGTATTGTTTAGCTTTTAGTTTGGATGCTGAGCAGCCGGATTATGACTTGGATTCGGAAGATGAGATCTTTGTGAATAAGTTGAAGAAAAGAATGGACATCTCTCCTTTGCAATTTGAGGAGATGATAGACAGACTAGAAAAGGGCAGCGGTCAGCAGGTACAATGGTACTTTGAATAAACAATTTGAAATAACACATTCTAGATATTGCTATATAAAAGTGACATGCTGGGTTTTACATTTAGCCAGTCAGCCTGCAAGAGGCCAAGCTGTTGCTGAAGGAGGATGATGAATTGATCAGAGAAGTGTATGAGTACTGGATTAAAAAGAGGAAAAACTGTCGAGGTCCCTCTCTTATCCCAGCAGTGAAACAAGAGAAGCGAGATGGCTCCAGCACAAATGATCCTTACGTTGCTTTTAGAAGACGAACAGAAAAGATGCAGACACGAAAAGTAAGTAGATCATTACTTCTCTCTGCTTTCTTTCTCTTCCTTCTCCCCCTCTCAGAAATAATTCTGCCGTGTAGTATAAAACAATAAAATTTGGGGTGTTCTTTTGTTTTAATTTGCAAGGGTAAAAACATAAACTGCTTTAGGACAGCTGTTGAATGAAAGTCTGTATTTATTATTTTTTCACTAAATGTACCGCTAAACCTGTTTGTGGTGTTGGCAAGCTGTAGCTCATTGATAACATACACGTGATTCTCTTCGGTTTAATATGTGTGGGGTTTTTCTATATACATAAATATTTAGAACTTAAATAATTGAATTAAAGTAAATGATGTGGAGAAACATATACGCTATGTATCTACAGAATCGAAAAAATGATGAAGCATCTTATGAGAAGATGCTTAAGCTGCGTCGAGATCTGAGTCGTGCAGTAACTATCCTGGAGATGATAAAAAGGAGGGAAAAAAGCAAGAGAGAGTTGCTGCATTTAACACTGGAAATTATGGAAAAGAGGTAATGTTTATTGAAAATTTACTGCAAAAAGCTTTGGAAAGTACTTTGTATTCAGATGTCCACAAATACTTAAGTGAGTGAGATTTTTTTTTTAAATAGGGATTTAGATTAGACTCTTTCACGTACACAGGATAGCATATTTTCATACCATGGCTATGGAGAGCAAAATGAAACATTAAGAAGTTGCTTATTATGGAGAAGTGACCCGTCGCACTAATATGCATTGTTTTATTACATGTGTACAGGTATTCAAATGTATGTATATATCCTATATATTATACAGGAAGAGAGATCATAGTTTCAGGTGAATTCATTTGGAAATCTGTGTTAAGCTTAAATGCATAAATTAAGGAAATACCACCTAATTTTAAGGCCATTTCCAGTCATTACCATTCTTCTTTCTCTTTGTTATTGCTGTTCTGTTTTAGCAAACCTTGATCTAATACCCTCTTGAGGAAAACAAATAAGCATTTCATACAATATAGCATGTTGTTCTGTGAGTCATCTCCAACTAGTGCTTCTTTTGACATCCTGTTTGTCAGCTGTGCTGAAGACCAAATGCTCTGCTCTGTCAACTGTCACTTTCCCAATCAACTGAGAATCACATTTGCAATGTGGAGTTGTTCTTTAGGTTGATACTTAGAATCTGAATAGACTTCTCAGTGTAAGCATCCATGTTTGAAAACAAATGTTTTGAGTCAGTATTTTAAAGCTCTAAAACTTACTTTTTAGTCTGCTTTCTTAGGGAGACAAGTTGAATGTCAGTCTGCCCTCTCTACCAGGAGCGCTTTTTTCAAGTACTGTCCATTTTCAGTACAAATAGAGAGGGGACAAATCTCAAAGATCTTCCAGTAGCTTTTTCAAGAAAATAAGCTGTTGAATAGAGGGAAGACTCTAATGCCCCCCTCAGAGTGGAAAGCTGCACTTCAGCTCAGCACTTTCCACAGGACTTGAAATGTTACACGCTTCATGGATCTGTTTGTTGTGAAACTATTCCATAACACAGAAGAGAGAGGATTCATGAATAAGGCACTCTCCCTCACACCTTTGGGTGATAAATGTATATTTTTAAATGGTACCAGTCCCCAAGGCCAGCGTGGGGTGGGGGGGTGTGGTGGAACCCTCTCCTGTTCTGTTCTTCTCGTTTCTGCTTCTTTCCTTTCTATTACTGTTTTTTGGAGATGTTTTACAGGGTAGTTATCCTTTTATTTATTTGTCAGCATTAGTGATTGCAATGAAGTTTCCATGTTATTATTCCCCTTTTCTGGAACAATACTTTCTGGGATGTCATCCCAGACATACCTCTAGCCTAAGTTGCAAGTATTAGTCTGTGTTTTTCTGTGTTGCACAGTTTTTTTCCCAGACATACGTTGTAAACATTCCAACAAATAAAAAAAAAATTCTGATTTCAGGTATAATTTGGGTGACTACAGTGGAGAGATCATGTCTGAGGTCATGGCACAACGGCAGCCGATTAAACCTACCTATGCTATTCCCATCATTCCTGTGACTAACAGCAGTCCTTTTAAACACCAAGAAGCTATGGAACTGAAAGAATTTAAAGTTAAAGTAAGTAATGTCAGTAACAGAGTTACTGGTTCATGCTGTTACATATGCAAGGTACAGCATTTTAGGATGGGAGGAGTGGGGAAGCTGAAACTGGAAATAGACTGGCAAAGCTGTAGTTGAAATAAAATGCTTTGTTCTGTTGGAGTTAAAAGGATAACGTATAGACTACTGACATTCCTCAAGACAGAAATAAAGGATGTATATATGACTACAGACAAAAGGATACATGCAATTGTATTCTTATTCTGGGGGATACAAACATTTTTCTCTATTACTGTCCATAAAGTTAGGATATCCTGAAGAAAACTGTATTTATTACCTAGATATTGGACAAAGGTAGGACTAATGAGATAAAACCCATCTCTTGTTCTAAATTAACATAGTTATTTTAATCTGGAGGGTTGTTTTTTGGTTTGTGTTTTTAAATATGATCCACAGATGTGTTCTAGCATGCTATATATCTTCTGGTTTTGTATTTAAGTGAAGTATCAAATAACCTGATTTGATTTAGAAAGCTGAGCAGCGCTTTCTTTCCTGCAAACTTTAATTTTGTGTCATACAAAGCACAGCTACGGTGCCAGCAACTGAGTATATTAAATAGGTCAGGTAACACAGGAGAAATGCTGAGGTATAACTGGAATTTTAAACAAAGACTTCTTACAACAGAAGAATGTCCAAAGGCTGTTCTGAATCTGACAAGGTGGCTTGAATCAGTGAATGCTTCCGTTGATAGTAGAGCGTTGTAATTGAGATTGCTGGAGTGTACTTACCTATTCGTGATGTTGGGTCAGTGCAGTGTCTTGCAGCTTGGAAGAAATCTATTTCTTGAAAACTTGGGAAATGCACTTAAACTTGACTTTGCATAGTATGGGGAAATGTGTTTAATTTTTAGAGGATTTTCTGAGATTCTTGGTATCTTTGAGAAGTCTAACTTCTATTTTTGCCTTTAAAGTATTGTTTGGTACCTAGTAAGTCCCTAACACTGCATAAATGCCTATTAATTTAAAATATTAGAAAATAAAAAAGGTGCCTCACGGAGGTCATTGTATGTATTTTGGTCTACTTCTCCAAAGTGACCGTTAACTTAACCGCTAGTGTTTCATCTAGCATGGGTTGAGCAAACAGTGCTTGATTCCACCTTGTCTGTTGAATGTTTCAGTTACTGGAAATGAAATACAGATATTCATGAAACGACTGTGTTTTGCTATCAAGATGGTGGAGAGATGAGTTCGCTCCCTAGCTGGCTTACACAGGAGTTTTGTAAAATTCCTGTTTTAATATAATTTGCTTGTGTGTGTGATTTTATGCTGCCTTTTTTTTTTTCTTGCAGCAAGATAAACCTGATGTTATTAGACCCAAAAGAAAGTATGAGAAGAAGCCAAAAGTCTTACCTTCGTCTGCTGCTGCTGCTCCTCAACAGACAAGTCCTGCTGCACTGCCAGTCTTTAATGCTAAAGATTTAAATCAGTATGATTTTCCTAGCTCAGATGAAGAACCTCTCTCCCAGGTAGGACCTCTAGAGTTCTGTGCTGCTCTTGGGGAAAGAATAGAGCCAAAACTCAAGAATTTACTAATATCTCTCCTCATATACACCCACACCCCCTCTTTAAAGGTTTTGTCTGGTTCTTCGGAGGCTGAGGAAGAAAATGATCCTGATGGTCCTTTCGCCTTCCGTAGGAAAGCAGGCTGTCAGTACTATGCTGTAAGTAGACTTTCCTTACGTATCGTAAGACAGAGCATCATTGTGGGAAAACAGCTTGTGTTTAATTGTTTAAAATTATTTTAAGCCTCATTTAGACCAACCTGGCAACTGGCCATGGAGTAGCCCTAAAGAGGGAAGATTAGGAGATGTGCGTTACAGATACTGCTTAACCACCCTCACTGTACCCCAGAGGTGTATTGGGTTTGCACGAAGACGGGTCGGCCGTGGTGGAAGGTAAGTGCTACATAACTGTTGCTGTTTTTAAAAATAAATTTAAAAAAAAAAAAAATCAGTAAGACATAAGTTTAAAAAACCCAAAGCCCTCAAAAATGGAGACATTGGAGAGATTCACTTTTTAAATACTTCCATTTGACACAAGTTTCCTTAGCTGGTTAATGGCTCCATTTTTATTTTGTGGTAATGGAAGCTGCTTTAATACTGTTTTCTTAAATGTTTCTAGGGGTTTTTTTTTGTTGCTGGCACTCCCAAGTTCTGAGGTGAAAATACATGTATGTTTTCAGTTGTGATTGGTGGTTTCTATTTAAATTATTTGCGTAGTTGTCTTCAAATAGTAGTATCTAAAAAATAGCAAAACCCAGATTTTTCAGAAAATGCTTCTCTGAGCTTGGACCATACTTGGTGATTTGCCAGTTGTAGAGGAGAATTTTGGGAGGAATATTTAAAAGTAACAGTAGCTGTTAAATTTCAAACATTGTCAAAAATATTAAAGAATTAAGGGCTTGCTTACAAGCAAAATGCCTGAAGTATCTTTTATCGAAAACAATTTATAAATTGTTCAGTGTATAAGTGCTATTTCCTAAATATTGTATGGTGTCTTTAAGAAAATGGTACATTGGTATTAAATTTTAATTTAAATTAAAAATAAGAATGTGATTTGGCTTTCAGATTAATGCTTAGAACCTCTTCACATATGGGCATGTCAGATTACCCTATCAGCAAAATCCGAATGGGAGCTGAAGGCTCTTACTGGGATTTTGCAAGGGGGTTTGGAAGTTAATGTGTGACATCCCCACTGTATTGGGATGGTTCTAGGTATATTTACTGTATAAGGAAGGGAGTAAGGTTTTTGAACTGAAGTTACTTTAGGAGGGTGTTTGAATCACTTTTTAGTTACCTAAGCAATTTTATTTTATTCTCTAGGTTTTTTTCCGTTGTATTATAGAACTCTTCTTCCATGATGATTTAAAAAAAAATTGTATTGTTGCAGTGTCTTAATATATACATGATGATGTACTTCGGCTGTTCAAACAGTAGAAGCTAGAATATACATGTAAAGAGAAACCTAAACATACTACTTACTGTAAAATAATACATAGTTATGCATTGGGGGGGGGGGGGGGGGCGTTGCTTGTTCTAGAACAGTTTTGTGTAGTTTCTTCTATCCCTTTGTCGTCCCCAAGCACACATGGCAAACTGGTGACTTTCTTGGTATTTTCTTGCCACTGTGTAATTCTGCATTGTTTTCCTGTTTTTAGGGTGCTACTAGACAGAGCACATTCGGACTACGATAATACATTTCATCAGCTGGATTTGGAAATGTTTTCCTCATCACAACACTCCTCAATCAGTCAATTTGCCAATACCTCAGAAACAAATACCTCGTCGGACAAATCTTTCTCGAAAGACCTCAGTCAGATACTAGTCAATATCAAATCATGTAGATGGCGGCATTTTAGGCCTCGGACACCATCCCTACATGACAGTGACAATGATGAACTCTCCTGTAGGAAATTATACAGGGGTATAAATCGAACAGGCACAGCACAACCCGGGACCCAGACATGCAGTACCTCTATACAAAGTAAAAGTAGCAGTGGTTCAGCACACTTTGGTATGTTTATGTTGAGAAACTTGCTTCTAGAAATTTTAAACTTGGCTCAGAAAATCCAGAGCATCATTAGGTCATCCATGCTTTACATCATGGTCTATTTTGATGGTAACAGCCCATCTTTGTTTTTATCTCTTTATTTGCTGCATAGAATGTTTCTTTGTATTTATTGCTAGCAGTAAGTAGTGTACTGCATCTCAAATTTATGCAAATGCTACCTTGGTATGTAATTACAATTTTAGAAATAGGAAGGTTTAGAAACCAGTATTGTGTAGGGTTTAAGTTGACTCTGAAGATCTGCATTTTTAAAATTAAAAATATGTTGACTGAAATGTTGATATAAATACTACATTCCAAATGTTTTCTAATACAGGGTGTGCTAGTGGTGGGAAATGTTTAGTTAAAATGTTTGCATTTAAAATGCCAGCATGTTATGAATTCTTATTTGAACTTACATGAAATTAAATGCCATTTCCCATCCAAAAAATACCCAGCCCATCCCCATCGATGCATCTGCTCATGCTTGGCAAAACTCTCGGACTAATCACCTCTACATCTTGTCAGCAAGTGGCAGATTACATCTTATAGAACCTGAATTACAGAATTGAGGACCTGACTCTAAGAAAACTTGGTGGTGGTAATTATTTTTTAAATTGGAATAGTGTTGGATAGCATCACTCTTTATATTGGGTTCTTCACACTGGAAGACTGGTATTTACGTAGTTAAAATGTAAGCTAAATAACTCTTGAAATCTGATCAGTCAGTACGTTGAATGTCATCTTTCTATAGAAAGTAAAGTGACATAGTTTTTTTACAAAGAAATAACTTTAAAAGTTCACCACCATTTTGTAAGGAGTCTCTAGAATCATGTTTTCCTTGCCATTTTGAGTTACGGCTTTGGAAGTAAACTAGAAAACCCAGATAATGTAGGAGTGGGGTGGGGAGAGATGCATATACCTAATAAACTCCCCAAATTGTGGGATGTTTTGGAGACTTGCTCAAACAAAGAGTGTTACCCTGGTATCAGATGACTTCAATCCTGTTTTCCAAGATGCTTTAGACCTTTCCTCCCTGCACTACCAGTTGTGGTTTTTTTTCTGAAAATTCTTCCTATTTGCGTTTTTTTTTAGACTTAGTGGGCAGCTTTATTCAGCTGCTTTATTTCATGCTTCCTCTCCATGCTGTCCCAGAGTAGGTCCTTGCCCACGTCCCCTGTTCTTTTCTCTTTTATGACTCTTCTTGCTGGAAATGTATTAGGGCTAACACTGATGGTTCTTCTTGTTTGTGGTCTAAGTACAGCTTTTGGTGTTTAAATTCTGCCCCTCCAATGTTTCAAATCAGTAAACCAAGTCTAGAACTGAATGAGAGCGTCCTCTGTCTAGTGGCCAGTCTGAACTGTGATAAAATGGTAGTCAGGTTACGAGTGTGAAGACAAAACTAATGTGTGATGAGTAGATTATAAATACACTATAAAGTGTTACTGGGCAACACTTTACATCTGAAAATCACATAGACTTGAAAAATTGGCTGATTGAGTTTAAAGCATATGTCTTTGTGTGTACATAATAAACAGACACAGCCCCTATAAAATCTTTTTTCCTTAAATAGGTGATTAAGTTATTTATCTATATTATTCACGAATTAAATGCAATTGTTACTTATGGTGATGAGTTCTGTACAAGGTTTTAATTGTGTGGTTGTATTTTGAAGCCTGTGGGAAAATAATACATACATATAAGTACTTAGCATATTACATTCATTTGTGCTTGGAATTCTATGCAGATGGTTTATCATCTGTGTAAAGTATTTAAGTTAGTATTCCAAGCTTTTCCAGATTTGAATGTTGTGGAATTTAGATTCATATTTTTATTAGGGTTTCATACAGGAATGAAATAATAAAAAATATAACTATGTCTGAATTCATAGATATACCTTCAGTTAGTTACCACAGTATTTGGATAGTTACTTGTTATTAATATAACCTGGTAGATTGTACCCATATAATTATTTATCATTTTAATCAGGATTCTGGTAGCATTGAAGGTGTATATGAGTTTGTGTATATGTGGTGTAACGATGATCATCTGTTTAGGTGTAGGTGTTTGAAAGGAGCATACGCTCTAGTTCATCTTGGTACCATTCTGTTTTCTAGTGTTCTTTTTTTCTGTTTCTTAAAGGAATCTTTAGGATACATTGTGTACACAGATTACAGGTGTGTTTGTATGTCTCATATGTATGAGTTTGACTTTTTGAAAGGTGCATGTCAGTTGGGGCTGCAGCTGCTGAGTTATGTCGTCTTACTTTCTGTAGCAAATGCTGTAAAGAACCTCAGGTATCTAACATCTGTACTGAAGTTTTTCTAATAGTCACTACTGCAGATTTACAACCCTGTAGAGTGTTCCAGTTCCTTTTTCTTAGCTGTCTTTAAAGCTGGGAGTTCGTTGCGGGTGTGGATTTTTTTTAGGTTTGTTTCTTTGCCTTTTAGGCTTTTGAAGTGGCAGTAGGTCTTTTTACCAGAAAACACTCACTAATGCATCTCTATTTTTAAAAATCCTTTTATCCTTTCACTGCTACTCTGAGTTGTGGTCAAACCACATTGCTTACTTTTAAGAGGAAGCTCATCCTGAGATTCTGTAGTGGCCAGCAGAGGTGTTTGTGATGTGTTTATTGTGCACCATCACATGATTAAGTTTTGTCTGTTTCCATATTAAAGAAGTTTAGAGAAGTCTTGAGCTTTTTGCACCTTGAATCATCCAGACAACATGCTGCTGACATGGAAAAATTGCTATGGAAAACCTTGCTTTTCAAGTCTGTTATACATGGCCAGCACAGGCATGAAGTTGAGATGGTATCTCAGGTCTTCTGTTAATCAGAGGACATGTTATAAAAGCTGTGCTGTGACATACCATTCTCTGGCTAAAAGAAGCATTGTTTTTCATCTTGAAGATTGGAGAGAGGTTTTCCCAAAGAGCCAGGCATTTTATAAGCATTTTGAGGTGCCTTTGGCCCTGAAGAAATGCAAGTTATACTGGTCCGGGCTTCAGAGTGCTCAGCATAAAAGATCTGTGGAAGATGCTGTTGCATTGAGATCTTGTGTGTAAACTAAGAAGGGATGTCTTTTTTTAAAAAAAAAAAAAAAAAAAAAATCCCTTGCAAGTTACTTGAAAATGGGGCTTGTACTGGACTTGTGTGCTGAAGGGATAGACTTTGGCAGCAGGCTCAAGTGGCCAAGAAGAGTAGCATCACTTTTGAAGAGGGTGGTTCCTTTTCATCTTACTGAAGAATTTCAAAAAAGCATCCTTTGCCCTCTTGCAGAAAGAGCCGATTCAAGGATCTTCAGGCATATGTTATATAGAAGACCACTAAAAAGCAGGCAAGAGTGTAGAGGTGTGATTCTTGTGGAAGAATAACTTGTGCAGTGGGGAAGCTATTCACTCTGAACAAATATGCAACAAAATTACTGCAGAAAAGGAGCCTGTATTGCTGAGTATCTCATCAAGTTTCTGAATTATAATCTTCAGAGATGGAGTTTGTATCTTAAGTCTGGAGTGTACCGTAGGCATGAATATTCATCTGAAGTATTCATGTCCCAGGAATTTAGTCTTCCTTGTTAGATTGATTGATTTAGTTCTGCTAGGTAAATGGTAGTCTTTGAACTGCATCACGTTATAGAGGGACTGCTTTCTGCTGGAGGCTTGCTGTTAAATATGTTACATTCATATTTCTGGATGCTTGCATCTACTAATCAAAAGTTTGAGACATTTAGAACTGCACAGCATGTATAATTCTGTTGCAGCCTTGTGTTCAGGAGGCAGACCAGAGATACCAGTCACTAGTGAGATTTGAGCACTGGTTCCTAGGCTCCACGGTAGGACCAGACAACCGTCTTGCATTCTGTTCTTTTCTGCCATCTTCATCCAAAAGCTGGGTCACTTTGAAAAGAAAGCCTGCAATCTGTCAAGACTGAAGAGGCTAGCAGTAGACTCACTATATTTGTAATTCTCCTTTTGAGAAGAAGCTTAAGTATTCTAGCAGAAGCCTTACTGAAAAGTTGTAGAGAGTTGTGATGTTTGGGATTGTAGACCTTACTGTATAAGAAAAAATCTCTTAATCTGCTTTTTAAAAGCAAGTTTGCGTACTTGGAGGTCTAGCAGGATGGCGAACTATACTTAGATTTCCCAAATGTGTGTTTAGCATTTCCATCTCCAAATTTGTAATGTTGGTTGATGGATCTATGCTATTTTTTAGTCTTCTCACTGAGGATACCTGATACCTGTCTTCAGGCATCCCTTTCCTGGAAAGAAGCAGGAGGAAGCTTCTCAATCCTAGTGGCAGTTCCTCGCACCAGAGTAGAAGGACTTGTCCTACCTTTTCATTGCTTTCATGCTATCACTGGCTGTGTTTAGATCTTTTTATTTAACCCTTGTATCTGTAATAGTCTCAACACTGCTGTCTATTTTACTGTTTTCCCTTTTCCAAATGCTTATTTTCTCACTGCAGGATAAACTTGGTCATGAAAAATACTGACATTTGTAATGGCCGTTTTCAGTTATCATTGGAACTTGACAGTCTTGGCGCATCTGTGGCTGAGATGTTGAGATCCTAGTTGAAGAAGCAAGGGCCTTGGGAGTAACAGATGTTTATAGCCCACCCTAGGCTAAGTTGAAGGAGGAATTCTTAAAAGGAAAAGGCTCTTTAGTCTGGGAAATGTGATTGGGGATGGGGGAAGAGTCAATACTTACTAAAACATGTGAGCACTTCTGGAGACTTTGAGACTTTGTAGTTATACTAGATTTTCTCATTCAGCTTCAACCCGGTTGGAGTAATACTTCGCTCCAAAGTGCTGGATCTTTGGGCTTGTGTCAACTGTTACACTTTGTCTGCATCCTGTGCAAGGATGGTCACGTTTATAACTGCGGAGTGAACTGTGTGTACCCCAGCTGGCCTGTGACATTTCAGTGGAAATTCACTAAGAATGATGGGCAGACAAATATAAATGCATAGCAAACATTTCTAGCTTTCATTCAATGGCTAGTAAAAATCCTTGTTTATTATTTTGTCTGGTTTTCTTCAACTACCAAGTAGGGAGTGTATATGTAGATCTTACATCTAGTTTATAATTTCTAAGTCTAGAGTTCTGATGTTAGGAATTTCACACTTAAGTTCTGTTGGGCTGAAATATAAGGCTGTTGTAGTAATAATCAAGGGCATAATGATTCATGTTCTCATAGTGTCTAATAATGCCATGTTTAAGTAAAATCAATCTTGAACTTCTTTTCAGAAAGTGAAACATCTTTGGGCCTGGTGCATCAAATACTAAATCACACTGATGGCTCTAAGTCTCTCCAATCTTCCGAATTCACTGGTGAGAACTTGCTATACAGTAGAAAAATCTTTAACCAGGCAATGTAAGCCAGATAACATCTCTTAAAAGATAGAGATAAAAAAATGTGATGTTCTGGAATACTTAGTATTGTGAATGATGTTTGCTTTGCATGCACTTTGGCATTAGTAACCACTAATTGTTCTTTTATACAGCAGGGATGTGATGCTCTTATGTATTTCCCTTAAGAAAACTTTGTAACATGATATATCACCTTTCCACACGCTTTGGCAGTTGTGTAGTTTATGGCATTTCTCAATTGGAAGCTTTAGTTATGTGATCTTTCTTCTGTTACCTGATTGAAACTGCCATTTCAATGGCTGTCACCTCAGCTAGAAGGATCAGGGAATCTAGTACTCTGGATTTTTAGAGAGGTTCTTTGAACCCAGTATAATCTAAATACTTCAGTTTTCCTACTGAAATAACATTTCTTCTCGTGAGAACAGATACTTAACTTGATGCTATGAAGCAACTGCTTTTTTAAGTTATTCTAATTTAAATATCTAATTCTTCAGATGTTTTAACAGGACTGAAATATTTGCTGAAAGGTTTAATTAAGCTGTTTGAGTCTCTCAGTATTAATTTTTTTTAAACTGTGTTTAAAAAAAGAAGAAAAAATGCTTACCTGGATAGGTCATTGTGTTTACTCCATAAAGCTTGCTCAGTTTCCCTGGCAAATCTAGTGAACATCTTCTATTCAGGAAATCAAAAGGAATGCTAGTATGGGGACCAGGAGTTTACAGATGCATTTTCCTCTTTCCAGGATATGCTTCCTGGTTTTGGAGAAACTGGTTCTTGTGGTCAATTTTTTTGTAAGTCTGTATTTCCCACATCAGGGAAGCAGAGTAACAACTAGTGAGTCATCTTACAGTAAAACTTGCAGAAGTAGTCAGGAAGGGAGGCTGTGGCTGTTTACCCACAAAGACCACTCTGTTCATACAGATTCCACAGCTAGCCCCCCTCCTCACTGGTTTCAGCCACTTCTGGGAAGGACTTGCATTTTCAGAGAACCTAAATGTAAGCTACAGCATTGTAAGGCTAGTACATGTTAAATGCTGCGGTAAAACTAGTTAGCACTGTAAAAACAATTTTATATTGCAGTATAAAACTGCTGAGAACTATGGGTCTTTGAGAAGTCCATTGGTGATGTCACTGTTACTCTGTGCTGCAGAAAACACCTTTTGAGTATCAGCATCCCACAGAATTTGGTGGATATGTAAACAGAATCATCCAATTGAAAGTTACTATTCATTGGCTTAATTTGGGCAAAAAATTGATACATAATGATCCCAAAGATTACAAACATCTTGCTTATAGTCATGTAAATGATTGTAGGAAAACATATTCAAAGTGTAGTGTGTTGTTAAAAATTGGGAGTTACTGCACAAGATTTGTGGCTGTCGCTAAGGACATACCAAGCAGTCATTTATCCTGTCAGTCAGTCTCAATAATGTACAGTGTTTCTTCCCTTGTGTTCATAGATGCAAACTCCTGAAGCTTTTTCTCCTACCTTCCATTCCCTTTTGCAGTCTGTAAGCTGGAAAACATTTCTCTTACTTGCTGCCAAAGTATAGCACTAATACAGTTGCAGAATAGGTGTGTGCATTGTTCCAGGCTGTTAAATGAAGAGAGTAACAGCATAACATGATGTACTGAGTTAAAATCCTGAAGGTTGTCTCAACTGAAATGTTGTAACTTGATTCGGAATTCTGCCAGAAACAATGCAGAGGCATACTGAGTTTTAATTGTTCCATTTCAAAACAGTATGCTGCAAACAAACAAATAAGAAGCATTCATGCAGCCTAGTCTCTCAGTAAAATGTGAGCTACTCATCTTCTGACAGACAGCTTGAGATGTGGGTAACTCCAAGTAGGGTTGTGCCTTACAGGTTCCTAATGTTTAAGCTTAAGAAAGCAGTTGGGTTAACTTGAGGAGTCAGGTGACTTGCATAAATTACTGAAAGTGGCTTGGAAAGTATGGAGAAGTTTTGGGGGAAGGTACAGCTGTTAGCTGTGAAAGACAGTTGAGATATTCTGAAATGATAATGTTCTTATTTATAGTGTATCAGTAGTGGTGGTTGATATATTCCCACCTCCACCCCTCACTGCATTCTGTGTCGTGAATGAAACCGGATGTTCTGTCACTGTCCAATTCAGTAAATTCTGTAGTATTAAATAGTCATTACTGTGTGATGGAACCGTGACCACCATGGCCCTAGCATGCTGTTTGAGAAGGGTCTATAAACTGCAGTCCTGTCTAGGGCTGCTGAAGCAAGAATCCGTCTTAAAATCTCATGTGTCGTCTCTAACCATTGAATGTTATGTTTTGTCCGTTTTTTTAACTTGAAGCCTCTTGTTCAGTTGTCTGTTGCTTTACTAGTGTGTTTTGTTTGGTTTTTTTTTTTTTTTTTTTTTTTTAAAGCCTTGAAGGTCTCCAGTAATATCAGGAATATGTAACTTTGTGTAGCAATACTCCTCTTGAGTTACCAAAAATGTGGTTGCTGATTTAAGTGTATGGAAAAGGTCTGGGCTTGCTTCTTGCCTGATGTTTTTTTTCCCAGGCAGATAAAGATCAGTGTATGACACAGAAGAAAATGACATTCATTTTTGCTACTTCTACATTTACCATTTTTCTCTGACACAGATGAAAGATTTTCAGCTGTGCTCTTTCTCTTCTTTAGGATAAAAATGAGAAGAGGTAATAAAAGTCCTGGAAGAAAGTTCTTTGGAACACTGTTACTATTTTTCTAGAGAAAGTGATGTTAACAAGATACTACGTTTGGCACCTGTGTAATTGCATCTATGCTAGCTTTGCAGGCAAGAAAAAAAATATTCTTTGCAAGCCATATAATTAACCCATTAATAGCAGCTATATTTTTATGGTCTGTAATGCATTCTACTTCAGTTGTCTTTTTTTTTTTTTTTTAAAAAGACAATTGAACTTAGACTAGCTCTTTGAGAAGTTTAGGACTGTGCCTGCAGATGTAGAGGCACACTCAGTACACCCGTGACTTCAGTGTGCTGAGCATAGGTGTGATTTCCCCAGAAAACCTTCCCCAATTCCAGTCATAATTGTGTGCCACAGAAAATGAGTATGTAAGGTTAAATAGGTGGAAGTACTTTCATGTAAAGTACATAGAAACTTTTTTTTTTTTTTTGGTGCATGGGAATGATAGTTTTCAGAAGCAACTTATATCTCACAATCAATAGGCTTATTTTTTCAGTTGAAGTATAATAGTGCTCTGAGAGCAGGAGAGGAAGAAACCTAGTGACAGTGTTAGTGAGCAAAATACATGGCGGCTTTTAACAGAAGAGGAATAAAGTAAGCTATCCTAGTTTGCAGGTCTTCGAAAGAAATAATGATTAATTTTGGTTTGGATAGTTCTCAGTAGTAGTAATATTTTCAGTAAAACCGTCAATGTAGTGCTTCTTTAGCATGGAGAGGGAAGAGCTAGTTTATGTAATTATGATCTGTAACCTCTTCTGGTACACGAGCATATCTAGATATGCTGTGGAATGGAAAAGGAACATCAGTCAGATTATTTTAGGAGGCTGTAGCTTGCAGCAGTCCTTTATGGGCAGTGTTGTGTTTCTAAACTGGGAGCAACTGATTCATTCAGAATCTCACAGTAAATCTCTGGTAGTGTTGTAAATAGTATTTTGGAATGTCTAGTAGGCTTTTACTTTTAGTAAGGGAAGCAGCAAAAATGTTGCTGAATGATTTAACCTAAATTGAAAAACCTGAAATACATTGTTCTTGAGTGTATTTTCAGATGTGACAGGTAAATAGCCATTTCCATTGCATTTTCGAGGTGGTATTTGTAAGCGTGTTTGGAATTTTGAGCGGAAGGAAGAGAAGTGGTTTGCATATAGATGAGGATGGTGGTCTTAGTGGGGTTCTTCGGTCACTTGTTTACTTTGTCAGCTGTATAACTGTTTCATAGTGGTAGGAAACTTACAGCTGTAAGGGTTACAGACTACTTAAAGAAATATACTGGTGCGCAATTTGAAAAATACAGTTTTTCTAACTGTTGCTGCCAGAAAGAAGGCGGAGCACTTAAAGGCTGTCCAAAATAATGGCTATGCTAAACAAATGCAGCTTGTCTCAATAAACTTTGTTTACTGTTTTTCCAAAAGAAAACAGTATTTTGGAGTTGGTTAAACCAACATAGGTGACTGTGCTTACTACAACTCTATTTTATAGCTAAAATTTAAAATATATTTAAGGCTTGGAAACTGAAACTAACAATAAATTTTACTTATTCAAATGGACAAAAGTGAAATGGTTATGACGGTGGAAATTTAATCTTAATTCTGTCAAAGTTAGTGGTATAACACTTGCTTTTTTGCCCATTTTCTTCTTTGTCAGTCTGTGAGTTGTCTTTATTTACATCACTTGTACAGTCTATTCTAAGCAATATATTTAGTGTCATACTGTAGACTAAAATACCTTACTAATAAATGGAACCTTCAATATCATTGGTACTATGTTGGCTAAACCATACTGATTCTAAATTTTAGTGTTCTTAAAAAAACATCTAATTAATAAGTCACTACTAACTGATCAATATAAATGAAGTATCTGTCAGTACCAGAACAATATATTCATTTTTCTCCCTCTGCTACTGCTACTCAGCTTTCTGCGTGTTAGTCTGTGTGCTAAAGCTTTCTTGCTCTGACTTCTGTGTTTGGTAGCAGTTTAAAAAAAAAAAATCTAGAGGGCTTTTGAGTTTATATAAAGTAGAATTAAAATTTAAGCAGTCAGCTCCTGAATATTTGGCCTATGAATTCTAGTTTGAGTTGGGATTGGGGGGGTGGGTGTATTTTTTTTTTTCTTTTTTTTAGTAAGGGCATTTATGAATGGTGTTACTACTAAGCTATTCCCCTAGGAATAATCTTAAAACATTAAAGAAATGAAGCAAGTTAAAATGAGATTTAAATGTAAGAGTATTGCAAAGGAATTTGTCACTTAATGGCAATATAAACAAATGCTACATCCCTACTTGCTGAAGAACGTTACTTTAAAAAAAAAAAGTAACAGCTGAATAAAAATTTATAACTTAAAGTGCTCAGATAGCAAAGTGCTGGTAATAATTTAGTGCTATTTCCAGTAGAAGGAAGCTTCTCTTTCCAATAAAAGGATTTGGAACAATGTTTTACACACACCCCACCCCCCCCCCCCCCCCCCCCCCCCCCAAAAAAACCACAAATGCACTGGAAAAATGCATGCTCAGCAATGTTTGCTCTGTTTGTTCCCAACCATTAATTCTTATTTTGGTTAGGCATTTGTATAGACTTGTTACTCAAGTTTATACATAAGGTACAGTTGCTCTTCAGAATACTGTTGTATCCAGAAGCAGGAGATGATTATAGTTTTGATAGAAACAGATTTTCTTCAGGGAAGCAAGCCTGAAGGAGTAGATTAACCAAAAAAAAAAAAAAAAAAAAAAAATCTTAAAAATTGCAATTTGTGAACAGGGTGCAAGTGTGGTAGTGATTTTTTGCCAAACAGTACTGAACTTCCCCAAAAGTGTGACTTCCACTGTATTCTAGAAGTATGGATATTATTTACAGCACTTATTTGGGAGCATCCTGAAGATAAAATTGAAGGAAAAATCTGAAAGGTATATCCTAGACTGAATTTGCAAGGAGATTCACATTCCAGCCTTGATTCAGTTTTAAATTGAAAACTGAGGCTTCCTTTCATTTTGGAAGTGTAAATTTAAAAAAGAAAAAGAAAATCCTAACATTTTACAGAGTTAATCAATGAACTAATGACTCCCTACCCCTGCACTATTGGGCAGGGATGTCCTTGTGAATCTGTACAAATAAGCTGTGTCTTATCAATTTGATACTTGTGGGCTAGCTGGATAAAATTCTAGTTGACTTGTGATGTACTGACTACTGGGTCACCTTTTGCAGATTTTAGAGAGAAAGATGCAGTTCTATCAAATTCTGTATTGATGTAGTTGCTTGTACATGTGTGATTAAAAACAACAAAAACACTGTAATATGATAGCCTGCACAGTTGAAAGCATGCTCAATTTAATGTTTTCAACTAAACATAAATCTTAATTGTAGGTACTCACCACCTTCAAAATGCTGTCTGTGAGGGCTGAAAGCATGCAGTTCCCAAGTCTTGCATATAAACCTACTTTACTAATAATGCAGATACTGTAGTTTCACAAAGTGAAAACAGTTGATGCCATTTCTACCTGTAATTTCTTTTTAATTGCTTATTAGAGAGTTTTTGGTGGGTTTGACTGTGTTTTGGTTCCCTTGTCCCCCTCCCTTTTTGGTATCTTGAGCTAAATGCAGCAGAGCAATTAAAGCCTGTATACCAAAAAACAGCTTAAAAATTTGAACAAAAATTTCTAGGAGGATGACGGCCTTTTTGCCATAAAGGTGCATTAAGGCTCTTAAGAACTTGCTGTGGTGTGGGGTTTTTTTTTTCCCCCTTGTTTGCTTGTTTTGGGGTGTTTTGGGTTTTGGTTTGTTGTTTTGTTTTGTTTTTTTTTTTAATTATAAAATAGATGTGCTTATATACACAACACCTACATATTTTGATATAGTATTTTCTCGTTTTATATTTTGTTCAGCATTTACAGCCGAACAATACCAGCAACATCAACAGCAACTGGCACTAATGCAGAAACAGCAGCTTGCACAAATTCATCAACAGCAAGCAAATAGTAATTCCTCTGCCAACACATCACAGGTGAGGGATTTGTCTGTGCTATGATTTATCCCTCATTGTTTCCCACCAGGGTTCATCTCTAATTGTCAACTGTTGCCATAGAACCTTGAAACTAACCAACAGGAAAGTGGCTTTCGCCTGAATCTACATCATAGCCATTCTGTAAAGTGTTTAGAAGGGACACTGCAGGTGAGTGTGGCAGGCATTGCCTCTGCTCCCTCTTAACAAAAAAAAGATGGGTCAGTCAATTAATGACATTTTTCAAAGCCTTAGAAATATGAATTGCAGAGATCTCCAGCCATGTCATTATCCTCTTGATAGTGGGGGATTTTCAGAGCAGGAGTTTTAGTTAATAACTAAAGCTAACTCCTAAATATGTCCTTCATACAGCTGTGGAAGTGTCTAATACTCATAAATGTGTAGTGTTTACCATGGTGATGGACACATAAAAAGGTTCAGAAGTTGTTAGCAGTCTGAACCTCTGAGTCTCGGAATTGGGTTTGGAATTTCATGAAAACAGGTCGACCTGTGAAACAATGTTGTTCCACAGAACTTTGGAAATAAGTTTCTTTGTATTTTAAATAGTTGTGGGGATTTTCTTCTCCATTGTTATAATGGAGCTAAAAGTGCATGGGAAAAAAAAAAAATCACAGTTCATATTTTAACTAGTTGTACCAAATGCTGTCAGTTTGGTCTGAGAGAATGACTGGGCCACAGTTCTGATTTACATGTATTGATCTTTGTTTTACTAGTTTCTGTGTAGCTTTAGAATGGGGAGAGTACTGACTTTCGGAAGCTTCAATCACATATATTTGCCACCATTGTTCTTTTTAGGGTTTTGTTTCCAAGACACTGGATTC